>NC_133121.1:107007296-108303920 GCF_033568475.1 Henckelia pumila
TTTTATGTAACGACTCATGTCCTTCCACCGCATCCCTCCCCAGCCTAAAGCACTAGCTCAATGGTACCAGGGATCAGAAGACTTTGTACTTAAGCTTGGAGTTACAAGGTTCGATTCCTGGGGAGGGCAAAAAACCCACTGCCAAGAGTGGGGAGGTCATGAGTGCGATGCTCGTCGAACCATGCGGTCCGAGCCCATGCTATAGGCTGGGAAGGGATGCGGTGGAAGGACGTGGGTCGTTACATTAACCAGTGAATGGGATCACTTTCATTCGAGTCCTCATCGTCATTGTCGCGTTTCATGACTTTAAGATACATAAAACGGATGTGAAATGAAGGGTTTGTGGCTCCTGGACAGAAGCATAAGGTGTGTAAACTCTTTAAGTCGTTGTACGGATTGAAACAAGCGCAAAACAATGACACGAGAAATTTGACAAAACTAAGTTGTCAAATGGTTTGAAGATGAACGAGTGTGACAAATGCGTTTATATCAGAGGCACACCTGAATCGTTCGTCATAGTATGTTTGCAGACGATATACTTATTATGGGAAGTGATCCTAATGTGATTATGAACACGAAAAAGTTGTTGACTAACTTTGATATGAAAGATATAGGTTTGACAGATGTAATTATTGGAATTAAGATCATGAAGACACAAGAGGAATTGTCCTCACACAATCTCATTATGTTGAGACGGTGTTAAGAAAGTTTGGTGTTCATGTTCTGACTCATGTCTACACCAATTGATTTAAATGTGCATTTGGGCATAAATCATGGTGAACCCATATCACAACTTGAATATTCACGTGTTATTTGAAGTTCGATGTATATATAAAACTGTACATGTCCAGATATTGCCTGTGCAGTCAATAAACTCAGTAGATTCACGAGTAATACAAGTAATGTGCATTGGAATGCATTGATAATAGTTCTAAAGTATTTAAAACATACTTAAGAATATGGATTACATTATGCGAGATATCCAACATTGTTAGAAGGATATTGTGATGCAAACTGGATTTCGGATATGAATGATTCCAAATCCACAACTGGATATGTGTTTGTCATTGGTGGTGGAGTCGTGACATGAAAATCTACAAAGCAAACATGTATTGCTTGATTCACAATGAAATCTAAGTTTATAGCCTTAGATAAAGCCGCTGAAGAGACTGAATGGCTAAGAAATTTCTTGGAGGATATCCCGTGTTAACAGCTCATAAAGGGGGATGAGACTAAAAATATACAAATAAAACAATCATACGGAAACCCAACCTTTCTGACTGAAGATCTCAAGATCTTGGTTCAATGGGACAACAATGTTATGAGAGTTGTTACAACAGCACCTGAGACAGACTTTGAAACGAAGTTGTCTTCTCATTCCTAAGGTGAAAACGTGTTGCCTACCAAATGTAGTGAGGTTAAGCTCATGCTTTTAATGATTCCTATACTTGAAAAAATAGAGTATGGTAGGATACTCGTTATAAGAGATCACCTATGTAAGTGTGAAGACGAGTTGCTTCAATGACACATTTATTAATCCAAGAGCATGTCCATTTCTAAAACGGATAAAACCATGAGAACTAGTAAGATGTGAGAAAGGTTATTGTATTGATACCATTATCTTGGTTTACACAAAAGGCTTTGTAGTTCAAGACATCGCGGTCACTAACTAGCTAATAAACCCGATGGTATTCTACTGCTGAAGGTTCAAAACCAAAAGCTACCTCTCCCGATGTAGTAATCTTTTGTTTCGACTTTCTAAATTGTCTGTATTTCATACATACATTAATTTCTATTCATGTGGGAGATTGTTAAACAAATTGGGTTGTATACCCATTTAGAATCGATAAAATATTTGTAATAAAATTATTTCTCGATTATCTATTAGGGTGAATGAGAAATTAATAAAATGTTCACAAATAATTGTTCGTATTTTATCGAGTGAAAAGATTGAATAAAAAAATATTATATATTATAACTCGATAATATATATATATATATATATATATATATATATATATATATATATATATAAAAGTGAAAAGAAAATGAGTAATGCAACAAGTGGCAAGGCCACCGAAATCCCTTGAAACAATTCAATTGGATTTGTTAATTTGAAATTAAATTTGAATTCGGTTGGCAATTCAAATTAGAAAAACCCATTCAACCGAGTAGTTGTATGTGAGGGGTAGTTATGGTTGCTTGACATCTCTTGATAAAGAGTTTCATTTGATGTGTTGCACTTTTTCATTTAAAGCTTTCAATCTCTATAAATATATCTCATATGTTTGAATAGAAAAAGTTTTTGATCCACAAAGTCTTGAAAATACATATATTTTGTGCACAATCATTTTGCCTCATCAATAATAAGTTCTTCATTCCAAAAAGTTCAAAAAGCATCTTCAAAGTTCGTCGTGTTTTGTAATTTGGAGTGCACCTATTACAAAACGAAGTGGTTGTATCTTGAGAGACGATTGTGTATTCCATTAGCACCGTGTGTGGGGCAAATTCGCTTTAAGGACATAGAGTCTGACTCTAGCCTAGGCTTATAGTTTTTTCTTCTTGTCTTGTCTCAAGTCGTGTTGCAACATCACCCAAAACACAAACTGAACAGTCTCATTTTACACAGTACTCGGAACCTAACACATTCCATTGTCGATTTGCCTTTCTTTTTGCGTGTCTATGGTGTTTTTTTATTTGCGGCAGCCATAGTGATCGACAAAGAGAAAAAAAAACAAGATATTACTGTTAGTTCATAATATATATATAGTTTTGATATAATGAATATTTAATGATTTCTTGCATATCCAATAAATGAACATGACCTCAGACATTGTTTACAAAGAAACACAAAATTGATTATCACTATATCAAAACTTATATATATATATATATATTATATACATATGTATGTATATATGTATGCACTATGCAGGCAAATTAAACCTCCAACTCTGCTTTAGTTGGCTTTACTGTTGCTAGAGGCATTGGCGCTAATATTCCATTTTCAATCAGACAGCCGAACCTGTGACCATTGCTGCATCATTAAATGTATATAATTAATTATACAAGTTAACATAAACCACATGATCACTAATTGAAACAAATAAAAACATTAATTTTTATGGAACTAGCTAGAAAACATATATATATATATATGTATGCATATGGAAATCAATTACTTATTGGTTTTGGGAGCTGTTCTTCTCTTTCTTTGGTGCCATGAGAAGAAATCGAGCTTTTGTTTTTTTTTGGGCTACTGAAATTAAATACTGCTGTTCTAGCACTAATCGGTCGACCCTCAAGCAATTCAAGGTTAATTGGTTCATGAGAAAATGTAAGTAGGTAATATTTTCACAAATTAGACAAGGAAATGCTTGTTAATGTGAGTACAAGTGATGAATGTGGGAAGGAGAGGGGCTCAATTTATAGTTGTCTGTGGAGAAAATTTGATATGATTTTGTCATGTATTTGCTTTATATTTCTAGATTTTGTCATAATTTCGGAGATGTAATAATAGTCCTTAGGTAGGTAGAAATTTATTTTAAACTGATTTTGTGAGTGTAATGATTTATTTTCATTTTTTTGGGCAGATTGAAGTGGAGATTTACTTAATAATTATGGATTCTTTAATGAGAAGAAAAAATGCAAATAGGTTCTTGTAATTATTATTTTTTTGCTTTTTAGGGAAAAGAAGTCAGATTTTTTTTATTTAAATGTGTAGATTTACTGGAAAATATGGGGAAATTAAATTAAAAGTATTTAATTTGGGATTATCCTAATTAGATTTCGTGCGGACCATTTCCCCTCACATCAAACGTTGTCAAGGTTTTTCACATTACCGTTGGAGATTTACTTAATAATTATGGATTCTTTAATGAGAAGATAAAATGCACATAGATTTTTGTAATTTTTTTGCTTTCTAGGGAAAAAAAAAGTCAGATTTTTTTATTTAATTTTGTAGATTTACTGGAAAATATGGGAAAATGAAATTAAAAGTATTTAATTTGGGATCCTAATTAGATTTTGTGCGGACCATTTTCCCTCACATCAAATGTTGTCAAGGTTTTTCACATTACCGTTGGAGATTATTTACTTAATAATTATGGATTTTTTAATGAGAAGATAAAATGCAAATAGATTTTTGTAATTTTTTTTTGCTTTTTAGGGAGAAGAAGTCAGATTTTTTATTTAGTTTTGTAGATTTACGGGAAAATATTGGAAAAGGAGTTAAAAATATTTAATTTGGGATTATCCTAATTAGATTTCGTGAGAACCATTTCTCCTCGCATCAAACGTTGTCAAGGTTTTTCACATTGTCGTTTGGTTTGGATGATATGATAAATAATATTATATAGATAAGTAATATAATGTGATAAAATAAATAAATAAAAATGATCGTTAGTATAGTATTTGATTTGATTGATAGATTATAGTTTATTTGATTTAATCTATTAAATTTTATATAAAATGATAAAATGACCATTTCGTCCTTCTAATAAATTAATAAAATATGAATAATATTATTTATAAAGGCTAATATAGTAATTTAAATCCAATAATTTGATTGATACAAGAAAATAATTAATGATTTGATTGATGTAATATAAATAATTAATAGATAGATAAATAAATAATATGACAAAAAAAACGTAGGACTAGATTAGATAAATTATGCACAAATTAAGAATACAGGGTAACCAAATGGTAATATATATATATATATATATATATATATATATATATCTCTTTTATCTATATTATTATATAATTTTGATAAATCAAAATGATCTATGAGTTTCACATAGTTATACTATTTTTGGATCTTTCCTCTTTAATATTAAAAATCGTTTATTAAATATTTTACAAAGTATAAATATATTACATTGTCATATATAATATCCGTGGTTATGTACAAACGATACGCATGTACATCAGCTACTAATTCTAATCAAACCATTGTAGAGTTCATGATCTTCAATTTCTATGGGTGGGTATATCATCCTTTTTCAGATCCAGTATCATATGTGTGATAGTAAAATACAAAAATAAACTGCTACTCGTCCATTCAAAAAAAAAAAAACTACAAAAATAAATATTTTCTACAAGTTAAATTTCTAAAAGGAATAACCTTTTATACACAAAACCTAAAATATTTTATATTTCATCCACACATGGACTTGTAACTTTAGATTTTGTACTATATTAGTATCACATTATTCGTTAGTGGCAAATATATCTAGGCAATATATCAGATACTTAACACCAAATTTATTCAAATATACCTACAAAATGAAACTCATGGCAATCCGTGGCCTCGAGGTTGAAGCTCTGAAGGATCGATCAAGCCCTCTAAGACAACAAGTTCATCCAGAAGAGAGAGCTTCTGCTCTTCAAGGGCTTTAACATCAGATTCGACCTCTTGCAACTCCATTTGCAATCCATGGTTTTCTTCCTCCAAAAGCAAATATTTATGCCTCAAAGCTCTGTACTCTAAATCTGGTAATGAATCCGACACCAGTTTTCCTTCGCCAAACAAGGGTGAATTGCCATTCTCTGGACCTCTTTTGGAGGCCTTTAATCCCTTCTGTTTTTTCAAACCATCACCGGGCGCAATGTTTGAATCCAACATTAGTCTGTCTTGTCCAAACAATGGTGAGACACCATTCATCATACCTCTTTTTGAGGCCTTTTGACCCTTTGCACTACCACCAGAAGCTTGCAACAACGCGGCATCTTTTGCAGAAGTTTTGATTTTTCTAGGCTTGCTGACCGAACCATCATTTGCAGACAGAAATTTCTGGTCTTCCATATTCTCTCGATCGGTTATTGGATGCAGTACTCAGATAAAAGTTCTGATGGCAGAAAGGAGAATGCATAGACTAGAAGTAGCAGGTTTCACTGATAAACAGTAGAGAAAAACAAACAGAATGAAACCAATAAAAATAATCAAAATATTAATTTTAGAACTCGTTTAACTAATACTTCAAAAGGCATGCGAGGGAACCACATGGCATTAACTTAGAAAGACAAATATCACTCTCACTTCATCAGAGCATCAATCGATCACATTTTTCAAATTGTCAACTTTCCTGGAAAATAACATGCGATGATGTGATGCATAGACATCCCAAGAACAAGAGTATTTTGCATGGACAGATATTAAAGCATTCTTGGTCCAATCTCCATAAGTTCACCAGTTTTCATGCTAATTCAGTTTTGATACTTTTTAAGGGTCTAGGATGATTTCTTGTCAACTGATCAACAATTAAACATTCCAAGCAGCATTGAACACCAAGACATCACAGTAATTTTTTAAGGTCATCACATAAATTCAGAGTGATATATCTACAAAGCACTTGACAATTCATTTGAGGTAACAATCAGTGTCTTCCACGTATGCACATGTTTCCTCGAAACAAAATCAACCCCTGCACTCAAAGAATTTCCCCGACTCAGTTTATTCTCCTATTTGATCAGCTTGATGAAAGAAGAAGAGTTGCCCCCGTAGAACCTGGTGAAGCCAGTATCAGTAAGGGAACTTACAGCCATGACTAGCTCAAGAACACTGCAATCCTCCCTTTAATTGCCTCGCGTTATTGTTTCACGCAGCAAAATGAGTTGTCAATCGGGGTATAATTATACCAAAGACGAACTCTTGATTCACAAAACTCTCTTTGTGTTGGTACTTTTGTTTGAATTTCTCTCTGTAGGCCCTATAGCTTGGACTAGGGGTGTAAACGAGCCGAGCTACTCGTGAGTAACTCGGTCAAAACTCGACTCGAGTTCGATCGAGCAGTCAAATATGAGTCGAGCTCGAGCTCGAGTAGTATGCTACTCGACTCGATTACACCCCTAGCTTGGTCTGATAATTTCTACTTTTATTTTTCCAAGTTGCTAAGACAAGACATGGGGACAAAAAACTCTCAGAAACCCTAAATCATGACAGAGTTGTTACTGAGATCCCAATATCCCCTTCCCCCACTAAAATTACTCAGGGCACACCAGCATAATATCCAAAGCATGAGTTAACTCCACAGAAAAACATAATTTCGTAGCACATCAAGCTCATATTATACCCTACAAGATTTTAAATTCAACATAATCCACAAATCTCACTGTTTGTCGGCATCAAGGGGTTCGGTACTTAGATTTAGTCCTTTTGCGAAAATTTTCACACTAATCGCGAATAATAATTTCGAAATCAGCATATGCGAACCCTAAACACAACCACAACAAGGAATATCGAGAAATTTTGAGAAATCATACCTGAAAGAAGATAAAGATCGATTAAATACTCTGATCGAAGCGGGCTTCATCGCCACAATTACAAAACATTTTCCGACAATCGTGGAGCCAGGATTATATATTTGCCATTGGATGGTGGGCCAAAATAATAGGCCCACTGTGAATGAATGGACTTACAAAATAAACAAACCCCAT
Organism: Henckelia pumila; assembly: GCF_033568475.1. NCBI lineage: Eukaryota > Viridiplantae > Streptophyta > Magnoliopsida > Lamiales > Gesneriaceae > Henckelia > Henckelia pumila. The sequence continues at coordinate 107,014,740 of NC_133121.1, forward strand.
GTGTAAGCAGTAAAGAAACAAAATGGGCAAGCCCATCAGCAGTGGGAGTGCTCGGCCCGTTAAAATTAAAATAGAAGAGTAAAAAACAATCGCCCACCGTGGGGCTCGAACCCACGACCACAAGGTTAAGAGCCTTGCGCTCTACCAACTGAGCTAGACGGGCTTCTTATATGCGTTCACTCTCATATTATCCTTACCTTATACTCCAATTCCTCTTTCTGTTTTCTTACAAATTTAATGATAAAAAATAATTAAAAAATAAAAAATTTTATAACATTAATTAATACTAGTTTTATCCATATATAACTTTTTTTGTGCAATAATATTCGTTTTGCTTTCAAAATAAAATGCTTACTTTTGTAAGTGCTTCTTAAAAATTCTACGAAACACTACCTTAGTCTTTCAATTTTATCTTTTTTTTTTCCACTATCAAGAATTTTTCTCTATATATTTAGTGTATTTTGAGCGTATAATAATATGATTAATTAATTAGATAAAAGCGTGTTTGTTGGATTGAAGTTTTGAAGAAGTCCAACTATTTTAGGTTGCTGTTGGGTTCACCGACTTTTCCAAAGTCAAAATATGAATAGTTCGACTTACTATATATATATATTGTATATGGTCCAACATGCACGCAGGTCAATTTAACTCATTTTTTCTTCATTATTGAACACTCGTAAACAATCACTGTAAGATATATATATATTATCAGTTTAGGCCAATTTTTGGTGTCTGTGTCTGCCAAGCGTATACACGTGTGACGATCGACTAATCTTGTTGCTCATCATCTAGCTCGTAAAGTTTTTATTCCAGGATCAAACTTGGAGTTTATTAGTTGTACTCTCTACTATCTTGATTTTGTGTCGTTGTATCCCATGACTCAAGTATTTCAATTTATATTGATGGTTTTTATTTTTTATTTTTTTAAAAAAATCTATATATATATATATATATATCAATATGATGATGTCGATTTTTTATCTCGGGTTCGATCTGGTAGAATGGATCCTCCAAATCCTTTAGAAAGTAGGTCGGGTCGGGTATGGCGGAACTGCACAAGCAACAGCTAGGTCAAAGGGACGCCGAAGGTGTTTTCGGCGTGACCCCTCCGATGCCTAAGTCAGTGTCTTGAAGGCAGAGGGTATGATTAATGCGAAAACTGAGAGATATGAGTGCGTGAATGTAAAAGTGAGTAATGAAAAATGAATACAACCATAACAGTACCTGTATTTATAGGAGAAAATAGAATAAGTTACCTAGTAGAATTATAACATATCCTGGACTAGGACTCTTCATCCATTGGATCCTTCTTAAGTTTATCTCTATCTTGTGAATATTTGAGAAGATCCATACTTATCTCACATATATCAAAGTCTCACTCGAATTATAAAAAAGATGCGTACGGCATACTAGGCCCAGCCCTGGTCGGCCCATAAAATACCAGTCCTGGTCATATCTAGTAGACCCATTATAAACGGGCTCGGGTTGAAATATTTTCTCGGGGTAACAATAGTACCTCCCGAACTGGTCTAAAAGAAGAATGAAGTTAGACTAAGAATTTAATCCAAACCCCGATTTATGCATGTGTCATTCGACCAGTTCAGAATTTAATTCATGCAATGTGTTTCTTTTGAACGGTCTAGATCAGGATCCGCGTGATGTGTTTTTAATGAACGGCTCAGATGTCCTCTGACGGTTCTTTTCCCGAAGCCAAAAAAAACATGGCTTGTCCCGTCCCGAGCCGTAGATCATGTTAAAAATCAACGGTCCAGATCGATTCACCACCTCTATATATATACTAGACGATAAAATTTTTTTTTTTTCACCTTTCACTCTTGTACTGTTACGCTGCAAAAATTTCAAGAGCTCGCCCGACCCGGACTACTGCGTCTGTCTTGTTTGTGTCACTCCCGAGCTACAACTCTTTCACCTGTAAGTCCTACCGTCCTTATACTAGGTTGATTAATATGTCCTCCCCAGACGAGACTTCTGTTCGGGAAATAGTAGCCTTTTTTGAAGCATCCAATTCTCCCTCTAACAACCCCGAGCCCTCCGATTCCAATAATCCAAGCTCAGAGCTGGATCTGTCGGAGACTCGTATAGAAAAATTAAAGCGATTGCACAAACTCAGGTCGGATGAAGCCCGATTATCTGCCAAAGGGAAACAATGGTATGAAGTCCTGGCCTCCCATCTAAGTCCAGACCTAGGTCCCCTCATTAGGGAGAAATCGGGAATGCCCGATACCTATGATCTTATAATCCCGGGCCGTAAAGACCGGGCTCACAGACCCCCCCTAATTTCTTGAGCTTCAGCCTAGATCAAATCAAGATGGGTTTAAGATTTCCAGTCCCGAACTGCATTTCCTACTTATGTCAATACTTTTGTGTGTGCCCGAGTCAATTATCCCCGAACTCTTTTAGTTCAATTCTATCCTTAGGTGTACTTTTCTGTTTCTTCCGAATTCCCTTAGACATAGGAAATTTCATTTACTTCTTGCAAATTAAGAAAACCGCCCCGGGCCGCTTCTATATTTCCATGCGACCCGAATACCCCTTTTTGAAGGGTAAGCCTAGCTTCCACAAAGGCTGGACAAACAAATACTTTTTTGTCAACCCCAACCAGCCATGGGAATGCCGGTCTAACTGGGCTATGAACTTTACCAGTCCTGAACTGCCAGCTTTGCTTACTCACAACTTTACCAATTTTATCAATACTATGTCCGCGCAAACTTTTGATATTGAGAGCTTGATTGAGGAGGATCTGCTCTGTCATTATGGCTTCAGTGGGAAGGGAGTAGAGATCCAAGGGGATGTAGGTAGTACCCCTGTACCCGTGCTATCCTTATCTTAGACTGATTCCCCTTATGCCTTTGATTTACCGTATTTTTATATATGTATATATTTTTTTTTATTTTTAGACGACTGGATCAAATCTGCCGCTATGCCTGCCAACTTTAGAGCTGCACTGAAGAACTTGAAGAGGAAGAAAACAGAGGACAGTGAGGCCAGAACTCATCCCGAACCTCCTCCCATTGAACAGTCAAAAAAGAAAGCTTCCAAAACCAAGGAAAAACCCAGCACCAATCTTCCCGAGCTTGAGCAGCCGTCCATTGTTTCCTCGTTCCGAGCACGTGGCAAAGAACCCATAATAGAGTTTGGGTCCCTACCTGACGCTGAACCTCAGGGAATGCCCGATCAGCCCGGGGTCCCAGAGATGTCATTTTTCTCGAAGCCCGACCCCCAAGGGTGCCTAGGCATAATGCAGAACCTGATTTCTCGTTCTGATTTAAAAATCCTTCAAGGAGTGCCTACCTTGGAAGCTGAACAGAACTTCGCTCTTGCATCCCTGCAGGTATATTGCATTTTTCGATCTTACCTTGTATACGGAGCTGTCATGTACCGAGCTGGGTTTTAACCTTCATGTTTTCACAGGCTCTAGCTTGGGGAGGGGAGATCACCAGCCGAGCTTTCAAAGACCGGGAGGAACACAACCTGAACCAGGAGGCCTTCGTTGCTCGGATTTCTGAGCTCACACGAAAAACCCGGGAAATGAAGGCTGATCATGTTGAAAAGGTGACCGAGATGAGGGTGGAGATTGAATCCACACGGGATGCTCTGGAGGCTGCTCATAAAAAGACTGCCGAGCTGGAAGTGGATAAGATTGAACTAAAGAACCAAGTACGGGCCCTGACTCGGGAACTTGAGGCTGCGAAGGAGGTCGGGAAAAGAGAATTCTTGAATTCCGCCGATTTTGCTAACGCCGTAGCTGAGAAGGTGGCTACTTTCTTTGATGAGGGTTTCAAGGGGTGCTTAGCCCAGTTCAGGGCTAATGGGTACTCAGAAACCGAGCACCCCGCCCTTTTCCTAGATTGTACCAAGGCTCTAGATGACATGCTCGATGAAGACTCGGAGGAGGCCGAGCAAGAGAAGCCGGAAGATCCCGATCAGAGCTCAAAGTCACAGGACGCCCCCGCCCTTTGATTATTTGTATAAATATTGTTTAAAAACATGATCTAAATGGTAGACCCTGCGAGGTCATTGACTTCGGTTGTTGCCCAGGTAGGGCTGATACATTGTTTACTCTTTCACATATGAATGTTTTTGCCCAGTTCAGGTTTATTTAAGAATTTTCCTTTTCTAACATGGTTTTACTATTATAAATGTACATGCAAATCCAGCCACAAAATTTATCAAGTATAAATCATTTAAGGGCCCGACCTACATATATACCCGGACTGGTTGAATGACAAAACCACACCCTTAAAAATTTTAAGGACTTATCCTATATGCACTCGGACTGGCTGAATCAAGTCATAATTAATCCAGTGTATCCCTAAAACCCGAGCTATATGTACCCGGACTGGATGAGTGAGAATTGAATTCCGACCTTCAAGGGTGCCTGGACTAGTTGGATGCAAATTAGTACCTTTTCAAAGCTCTTTAAACTCTACTGTGACCCTCGAGCTTGAATCATACTAGGATTTGCAATTACCCAGCAAAATGTGGGTGTTAGTATTGCTAATTACTAATTTTAAGCACCAGACCTGTCTGGGTTTTGAATTCCATTGGTGGGCCACTGAGGTGGACTTTGTGTGCCAGAACTGCCTGGGCTTTTAGTTCCACTGATGTGGTCCTTGCGTGCCACTGAAGTGGACTTTGAGTGCCAGACCTGCCTGAACTTTTAGTTCCACTGATGTGGTCCTTGCGTGCCACTGAAGTGGACTTTGAGTGCCAGACCTGCCTGGGTTTTGAATTCTACTGATGTGGGCCACTGAGGTGGACTTTATGTGCCAGACCTTCCTGGGCTTTGAATTCCACTGATGTGGGCCACTGAGGTGGAATTTGGGTGCCAGACCTGCCTGGGCTTTGAATTCCACTGATGTGGGCCACTGAGGTGGACTTTGGGCGCCAGACCTGCCTGGGCTTTGAATTCCACTGATGTGGGCCACTGAGGTGGACTTTATGTGCCAGACCTGCCTGGGCTTTGAATTCCACTGATGTGGGCCACTGAGGTGGACTTTGGGCGCCAGACCTGCCTGGGCTTTGAATTCCACTGATGTGGGCCACTGAGGTGGACTTTGGGTGCCAGACCTGCCTGGGCTTTGAATTCCACTGATGTGGGCCACTGAGGTGGACTTTGGGTGCCAGACCTGCCTGGGCTTTGAATTCCACTGATGTGGGCCACTGAGGTGGACTTTGAGTGGTAAGTTCCATAAAACAAAATTGACTTTTGCATTTAAATTTTTCCCAAAAATTGACGCCAAACAGGACTGACCGTAAAGTAAATAAACCAGGACTGACTTTTGCAAAAGATTGAAAAATAAATAGCAAAAAGAGAATGACTAAGTGGTTATCCAGCTTAGGGAGCTATAGCATGATGAGGCCCGAGCTGAGCTACTAGGGATAGTATTTTTTCAAGTGTTGAGCATTCCATGGCCTTTTACCCCTCTTGCCTTGGGCATCTTCCAAGTAATATGCAGCTATGCCAGCTTTTCCTATCACCTTGAATGGGCCTTCATACTTGGCCTCTAGCTTTCCTCTTTCCCCTGGATGTTGCATCTTTCGCATAACCAGATCTCCTTCCTGGAAAACCTTAGGGTATACTCTTTTGTTATAGGCCTGGGTCATTCGTTTGCGATAGGCTGCGAGCCTAATTGCAGATCGGGACCTGTGCTCCTCAAGTAAGTCCAAATCCATTGCTCGCAGTTCTTGATTGTTTGGGCCGTATGCCATGATCCTGGCACTCTCTTGTCCGATCTCTGTTGGGAGGACAGCTTCAGTCCCATACACCATGCTGAAAGGGGTTTCACCCGTACCGGATCGAGTTGTAGTTCGGTAAGACCACAATACTGAAGGGAGCTCGTCTGCCCACTTGTCCTTGGCTGCATCCAAACGTGTCTTAAGGGCTTGGACTATCGTTCTGTTGGTAACTTCGACTTGTCCATTCCCTTGAGGGTATGCTACAGAGGTGAAAACTTGTTCGATCTTCATTTCCTAGCACCATGCCCGAACTTTGGATCCACAGAACTGTCTCCCATTATCTGATGCCAACCTGCGAGGGATTCCGAAGCGGCACACTATATTTTTCCATGGAAAATTGAGCACTTCATTTTCTGTAATTTTGGCTAAGGGCTCGGCTTCAACCCACTTGGAAAAATAATCGACTGCGACCAACAAAAATTTTCTTTGTCCTGTGCTAACAGGGAATGGCCCCACAATATCCATTCCCCATTGATCGAAAGGACAAGCAGCCACCACTGCCTTCATGTATTCTGCCGGCCTCCATTGTAGGTTAGCATGTCTCTGGCAATTATAACAAGAATTAACCAGATCTGCTGAGTCTTTCCGCATGGTTGGCCAGAAGAATCCTGCCAAAAGTGCTTTTCGAGCTAGGACCAGACTGCCCAGGTGACTGCCACAAGACCCTTCATGAATTTCTCGTAAGACATAATTGGCCTCATCAGGACCCAAACATTTTAACAAAGGCTGAGAGAAAGATCGTTTAAACAGAATTTGATCGATCACGATGAAACGGAGAGCCCTTCTCTTAATTTCCTTTGCTTTCTTATTATCACTCGGTAATTCTTTTTTGATTAGATATTTGTGCATATCATATCGCCAGTCTCCTTTCGGTACCTGAGCTATAATTTCATCCAGAGTTTCTAGTTGCGAAACAAGTACCCGACCTGCGACAATGGGATCAGATCGGTTACTCAGAGCACTGGCTAAGCGGGCCAAGTGGTCTGCCTTCATATTTTCAACCCGGGGGATGAGCTCTAAGTTCAACTCGGTGAACCCTTCTTTGGCTTTGTCTAATACTTTGATATATCTCAACATCTTCTCATCTTTACATTCAAATCTTCCGTTGCTCTGTTGGATTGCTAATTGGGAATCGGAATACAGATTAGCTCGGGAGATGCCCAAGTTTCGTGATGATTTGAGCCCGAGCAATAATGCCTCATATTCTGCTTCATTGTTTGAGGCCTTGAAGTCTAACCTGATTGAAATATTAGTTTCTTCCCCCCAAGGTGAGATGATCACAATTCCAGCCCCGCATCCGGACTGACATGATGACCCATCTACGAAAATCTTCCATAATTCTTCTTGTTCTAGTTGTACTGTCTCTGCTAAGAAATCAGCTAGGGCTTGAGCTTTTATGGCTGTCCGGGGCTCTAATTTGATGTCATACTCACTCAATTCTGTAATCCATCTGATAAGTCTCCCTGATGCATCTGGATTAGCTGCAATTTTTCCCAAAACGCTGTTGGTGAGCACCGTGATACGGTGTGACAAAAAATAAGGACGCAATTTTCTTGCAGTGATAACTAAAGCTAAGGCTAGTTTTTCCTGCGTTAAATAGTTGAGTTCAGCTCCCCTTCAAGGCATGACTCACAAAGTACACAGGCTGATGATTTATTCTGTCCTTCCTGACTAGGACTGAACTGGCTGCTCGATTGGTCACCGCCAGATATAAGAACAATTCTTCCCCTTGGATAGGCTTATTCAGCACGGGCAACTGCTGTAAGTAAGCTTTCAAGTCCTGGAAAGCTTTCTCACTTTCATCATCCCATTCGAAATTTTTCGTTTTTCGTAGTGCCTTAAAGAAAGGAAGGCTTTTATCTGCTGATCTGCTTATAAACCGGGCCAATGCTGTAATTCTTCCTGTTAATCTCTGTACTTCCTGTATATTCTTGGGGGAGCTCATAGTAATGATGGCTTGGACCTTTTCGGGATTAGCTTCGATTCCCCTTCTTGTAACCATATAACCCAGAAACTTTCCAGCTCGGACTCCGAAAGTACACTTGCTGGGGTTTAGCTTAAGCCGATAGTGCTTTAAAGTCTGAAAAGTTTGAGTTAGGTCGGTAATGAACTGGTCCGCAGTACGGGTCTTGATCAGGATATCATCTACATAGACCTCGATATTTTTCCCAATTTGCTGCTCGAATACTCTATCCATCAACCTTTGGTATGTAGCCCCTGCGTTTTTGAGTCCAAACGGCATGACCACATAGGAATAGGTTCTTGTTGATGTGACAAAACTGACCTTGTCTTTGTCCTCTTTTGCCAAGGAAATTTGGTGATATCCTTGGTAAGCATCCAAAAAGCTAAGTAATTCATGCCCTGCAGTGGAATCGACAAGCTGGTCTATTCTAGGTAGGGGGTAGCAATATTTAGGGCATGCTTTATTCAAATCTCGAAAATCTACACACATACGCCATTTTCCCGTAGATTTCGGGACTAAGACTATGTTAGACAACCAGGTCGGGAAGTGGATTTCTTCAATATGCCCAGCCCTGAGTAGCTCGTCCACCTGCTCCTTTATTACTGCATCTTTTTCAGGACCGAAGTGCCTTTTTTTTTTTTAATAATAGGGCGACAACCCTTTATTACATTGAGCTTGTGCTCTGCAATTTCCCGATGGACCCCTACCAGGTCTGAAACTGACCACGCGAAGACGTCTTTATTTTTTTGCAAGCATTCTAGTAGTAGTTGCTTCACCTCTGCTTCAAGGGTACGGGCAATTTTTACCATCCCCGAAGGAGGAGAGATAATTATTTCTTCAATTTCTTCTTCAGCGCTGACAGATGTGTCTTCTATCAAGTTGACTTTTTCCATGCCAGCAAATCCAGGTCTGTCAACAGTATCAGTCCTGGCTACTTTTTGCTCTATTCTGACTTCCTCCACATAACACTTTCGTGCAATAACTTGATCACCTTGCACCTCGCCGACCTGATTACCCACTGGGAACTTAATTTTTTGATGCAGAGCTGATGTGACGGCCATGAAAGTGGTCATGGCAGGTCTACCCAGTATAGCGTTATAGGCAGACGGAGCGTCTACTATAATAAAACTCACAATCCTGGTCTTGCGACCGTTGCCTTTCCCAAGAGTTAGGGGCAGATGTACTAACCCCACAGGCCGGATTGCATGACCCGTGAAACCGAAGAGTGATGTGACAACGGGCTCTATTCTATACTGTCCCAGGTCCATTTGATTGATAGCTTCTTGAAATAGGACATTGACAGAACTGCCTGAATCCACAAATATCCGGGCCACATCGTAATTCGCTACCATGGCCCTTATTACCAGTGCATCATTATGGTTGTTAGCAACCCCTTTTAAATCTTCCGGCCCAAAAGAAAGGGTCGGGCCAATGTTGATAGTTTGATTGTCAATTTCCATATTTACTAATTTTCGGCTGCTAGTTTTCCTAGCTCGATTGGAATCTCCATCAGTAGGGCCTCCTGATATCATATTGATAATTCCCCGAGCAGGCGAAGCCGGTCTCTGATGAGCTCGGTCATCCCTAGGCTGGTCCTGATTTGGGCGATTGAAATCCTCCTGAGGAGGAGTAGTCCTGGCTCTCTGTCTCGATCTTCCTCGTTGTTTCCTTTTCGGATGGTACCCCTCTTGTCGGATCAAAATATTTTTTAATTCAGAATGTTGTTGTATTATCCTCTCAATCTCCTGATCTAATTGTCGGCAGTCTTCTGTAGTATGCTCATATTCATTATGAAAGTGACAATATTTATCTGATTGCCTGTTTCGGGGTCCATTTTCCGTCCACGGAGGCCTTTGTGTGAGTTTTCGATCGTCACAAATTTTTAGGGCTCGGACTTTACTCATGCGTAAAGGAGTAAAAGAGGTGAATTCTCCCAACAATGCAGGTCGGAATGGCTGTCCCATCCCTGAATTATTGTTTTGAACCCTATTGTTCTTTGGACTTTTTGGCCGTTCCCTCTTCACAGCTGCCCGCGAAACCTGTATCTCTTCCATGTTGACATATTTTTCAGCTCGGGCAAGTAATTCTTCATATGTTTCTGGCGGCCTCTTTATTAGAGATTTAAAAAAATCTTTTGTATCCAGCCCTTGCATGAAGGCACTGATGAGCAGGTCTGGAGTAGCCATGGGTACCTCGAGAGCCAAGGCACTAAACCTGCGGATGTATGCTCTCAAATTTTCATGTTCTCGTTGCTTGGTTGCAAATAGGCTGAAAGAGCTTGACAAAAAAAAAATATGCATGCGTGAATGTGTGAACAAAAAGTGAATAGAAGAGATGAATTTTATAAACCATAAACCATACCTGTATTTATAGGGTCTTGGAGGAGTAAATTACCTTGTCAAGGTAGAATATGTGTTAGAGTAGGACTCTAATTGATGAGTCTAAAATCATATCAAATCTTGGATTCATAAGATATTGTCCTTATCTGTTGCAGATCTTCATATATCCAAGAATACTGGAAGATTCTAGATATTGGGCCCGGGTCGGGCTTCAACCCTATCAGTTAAGGCTCAAGCCCATGAATTTATGATCATGACCTTATTCTCTAACAGGGCTATCCCAGACTGGACTTCTCATAAAATAAGACTAGATGGGTCTCAAAATATATTTCTAAAAATATGGATTATTGGGCTCGGGTCGGATTAGACTCGTATATTTTTTAGGGGTATCAATAGTACCTCCCCCTATTGGTCTAAAAGAAGTATGAAGTTTAGACCATGTGGTCTGGTCGGATCCCGAGCCCAAGTAAGAACATTTATATTAACCAAGTACAAGTAACATTTCCCAATCGGATGGGCTTTTGACGGAGGCCACGTGAAACGCCTACTACTAATAAAATGCGGAAAAACTTTTTTTTTTTAAATAATACTATACATATACGCCCATACATATATGTATATAAAAATAACATATATTTCTTAAATAACCTGAAAAATATTAAATAAATAAATAAATCCTTAAAAATGTTTAATGCATCAATTTAAAATAATAAACAGTGCTGCTAAAAAAAAATCTCATATGCGGAATAATATTAAAATAAAACATGTTTCAAAATTCAATCATAATAAACTAAATAACTGCGACGGTCACGGGGTCCACTGCTCCGTGAGCTCATACGTCCTCACCACCGGTAGGAGCTACATAAATGTCATCATGCTCACCTGCACCATATAAGCGTAGTGAGCCTAGGGGCTCAACATGTCTAATCCTTTATAACAAGGTTAAAAATAATGCATCACGTAGATACTAATACATATACATGTACATGAGCATGCATGGAAACATTTTTCATAACATAAATGCTGAATCATAAATCTTAAACATAACATAACTTTTTTCATCATACATAACATAATTGAGCATTTCATAAACATAAAAACTGAGTATGGTCATATCCATGAATGTGACTAATAACTGTGCCGACTGATCAGTCTAAAGAACCATCGTACGTGGCGGTGGATAAATCCACCTCTATGCTGGTAGTAAACTACCTCTGTGTCAGTGGTAAAACCACTTCTATGCCGGTAGTAGAACTACCTCTGTGTCAGTGGAAAAACCACTTCTATGCTGTCACATCACTTCAATTTCCATAAAAATATTTTTCATGCTCAATTCTTAATCATAAACACATCATAAAATATTTCATGTATGCATGCACTTAAAATATGTCCGTAATATATATTTAATTAATTTTAATAATAAATATACTTATACTTAAAATAAACTTCATGCATAAAAAAAAGAATTAAATATATATTCCGGACTTAGTTAATTTTCATGGGTTGGTCCAGACTGCTGATCACTCACTCTAAGCCCATTAAACTTAAATAAAATCCAATAATCATATTTTAGCCCAAATAACTTAATTAAACTTAACTTGACCTAAATAAAATATTTAAGCCCAATTACTTAACTTAAGCCCAATAAAACTCTAGACTGGCCCAAAATCCACTGACTGGCCCAAAAATCCTCATGGACTCCCAAGCCCATAAAAATCATTGCACTAACTTAAATAAATTATTTAAGGCTCAAATAAAATTATTTGGAGGTCCAAATAATTTTATTTCTAATTAATTGGCCTAAAAACCAATTAAAACATTAAACATTTAAAAATTAAAATACTCAAGCCCGGCCCACCTAACCCGGACCCGGACCGACCTAACCCGACCCATGACTACCTGACCCGACCCAGCACTCAACCCTGACCCATAACCCGACCCAGCAACCCCCCAAACCCCAAACCCGATCACCCCTCTCCTTCTCTTCTCGGCTGGGCGAGCAGCAGTTACTTCCGGCGATTGGCCGGCCAACTCTGGCCACCACTGGCCGAAGTATTACCACACACATCTAACCTACTCCTAGGCGGTTCTAACAAGACAAGAATCAGCCCAAACGGTGGTCCGAGGAAGGAGAACGAAGCCTTGCAACAGGCTGTCCCCTAGCTCGCGCCCAGCCCTGAGCGGCTGCCGTAAATTCGATCGTTCTTCCTACTCCGGCCATATTTTTCCGTGAAACCACTTCTCAATCCTAGCCAACATCTAGGGGGTTCAAACCCTTTAGACCTCACCCCAAACCATGTACTGAGGAGGGAGAACGAAGCCTTCTCCCTCAGAACACAAATCTGCGCGTATTGGTGCACTAGAGGAGAAGTGCTTCGTTTCAGACCATCCATGGACAAAACCAACAGGACCACTCGACCAAAAGGACCCTAAGACATGCCCTCAGATGTGGATTAGCCGCCTGGACCTTTACCATGCATAAAAAACGTGATCATACTCATGAAAGATCAAGCAAAACGTGAGAAAAAGGAAAGAAAAATACCATCTGCATATAAGTCTGAACAACAAACATATATACCACAAACTTTCTGCTGTAAAAACCAAAATAATAGCTTATATGGTGTTGAGAAAAGAATTAAACATGCCTTTCGTAATTTTCCTTGAATAACACGCGATTGCGGGAGCACCGGGACGAAGAACGAGCGACCAAACTTCTAAATTTCTTGAAGGAACGTCTATGGGATCTTGGGGGTTTTTTTGGATCGTGAGAATGGGGGAGGGAGACGGCTGATGGGGTTTGGAATAGATTAGGGAGTGTTTTAGGTTTAAATTTTGGGTAGATAATATATTAATAGTAGATATTACTCAAAATAAAGATATTATACCTTAAGCAAAATCTTTAAAACTCTTAAAAATAATAATAATCTGATACTAAAAACCATTATCCCGAAATTAAGACTTGAGGGATTTTTAAATATTAATAAAAGTCAATAAAATGACTTATTTTGGCCAAAAATCAATTATTAAATAAATATATATCTAAATACTAAAATTTTCTTGACAAAATACCTTAAAATAAGATTTTAAGGCTCATAAACTCATAAAATATTTTTGGCTAAGAATTTTGGTATCTCGTCCGTCCACGGTCCCGTCTACGCGATCAAAATAATAAATATTCTCAAAAATCCAAAAATACCATAACTGCGGGTTAAATGATAAAATAAATTTAAATCATGCTATATATTCACATAATAACACATAAATGTCATTTAACCCAAATATAAATTTTTAAATAATTATTTTCCCTAATTATGCATGCGAATTTACGTATTAAAATTTTCGGGTGTTACAATTCTCCCCCCTCCCCCCCCCCCCTTAAATTGAATTTCGTCCTCGAAATTCGAATGATCAAAATCCATAGCGGAGTCTCTCAAAATCCTATTTACTAAATCCACGCCTATCTAGCTAGTTCCCAAGTTTCGGTATTCCAAAAGTCATGCTTCTGCTGCGCACTCTGATAAACAAAATATTTTTAACTTCACCAAAGGTCCCTTAAAAGAATAAGTTATGGCATACCGGTGATCAAAGAGGTGTTTGGGTCCGCCTCAGCTGCTTGCATGACAAACACCCTCCCTGTGGTGTTCTTCTTCCTGGGACAATTCATGGACATGTGCCCCGGCTCCTTGCAATGGAAACACACATTCGACCCACTCAGGCACAGACCCGAATGTGGTTTCTGACACTTCGGGCAAAGTGGTACTCCTCCTGACTTAGGGGCCCCGCCCATCTGTTGCTGCTGCTGCTGACCCTGCTGACTCTGCTGGTTAAGGTCTTTAGATGGCCCTGTGAACTGTTTCTTTATGGGTGGTAGCGAAGATGGTTGATAAGATTCCAGCTGGAACTGTCTCTTACGTTGCTGTTCCTTCTGTATATCTCTTCTCCCCTCCTCAGAGCGCAATGCTCTACTAACTGCAGCCTCATAAGTAGCGACATCCAACATGCGGACTGTTGGAAAACTGGCGTTCAGATCAATCACGATTGATACCCGGTGCAGCGGAAGTTTAAAAATTTTATTATGGAACAATTCCATAGTGTGGGTATCAACCGCTTAACGATTAAATTATTTGTGTATGTAAAATTAAATAACTATTATTAAATTTTACCTTCAATCTCGAAGCGAGATTATTGGACACCACACAGATTTCTCTGCGCTTCTTGTATCTCCCTGGAACTGATGAACAAGCTTTCCTTCAATCAGGTCCACGAATGGAGGTTTAATCCCTCTGATAGATTGCACTAAAAAATCTATCAGAAGTTTTCTGCGAAGAGAATAACGAATTTGATTCGCTAATCCTGTCTGCAATTCAAAATCACAGACCGGAAAATCTCTGACAGAGAGAGGAAGGGGCGGCCGAATTTCTAGAGAGAGCTAGGGTTTTTTTTTTCGAAAACTGTCTCTCAAAATTATGACCAACTGTGTGTAATTTCTGTACTGCAATAACTTATTTATAATGCAGGCCACTAACACCTTAGGGCCCATTAGTCATAAGTTGAGGCCCGACAAGCAAAGCCCGCATGTTCAGAAATTAATATAAAATTCATCGTGACTCCGATTGATAAACCGATTTTACCAATGTGCACAGAAACCATTTCTGCACATTTTAAAGTCAAGATAAATTTTCCTGAATCCGAATTCAGTGGTTTCCAAAAATGTACATCCCTATGTCATTTTAGGAAATCCTACTCCCTTACTCTTATTTAAGAAGTCCAACTTCTTTATTCATTAAATTTAACTCTTTAAATTTAACTATCTCAACGGGGATTAAAACTCCATTACACTGTGTGACCCTCAATGGTTCAGGGATACAGCTAGCCGTGGGCTCACAACTCCTTGTGACTCGGAACAACGATTTCCGACTTGCCCAACGAATCATGGTAAAGCGCCTAGCAACATCGCCCCATGATTCCCTAGGTATCACTGATAGTGCCTACAAGAACCAGTAGATTTTGGTTAGCGTACAGTACGGTCCCTTTATCCATATATCCCGATCGAATCAACAACCATTGGTATATCGAGAGTCGCTCAAGATTCGATAACTATGCAATACATCTTGAAGATCAAATTAGTGACATCGCATGTGCTACTAAGAAACCATTTCTTAAATCACATCAAGTACTCTGGACAGAGATTCGTCACACTAATATCTCCTCAGATCGCATAGGATATCCACACTCGCAAGTATGTGGTGAATCCTTGACAACAATGCATCGACTCCTATATGTGTTGTAACTGTACCCAATCCCGACACCTGATGACCCCCATAGAGTCGGTAAACGAGTCAAAGCACAGTACTAGCATATAGAGTCTCCATGATGTTTCAAGTAGTAAGGACTAATGGTGTACAACCAAAACCGCGGACTTTATCCACTCGATAAGTGATAACCACTTGGAAAGTCCGGATAGGGTAGTTCGATTATTCATCCTATGAATATCCATTTGCATGCTTCGAACATCTCCATGTTCCCTACCAATGAAACGTGGTACTCCGCATCGCAAAGCTAGTCTCAAACTCGAGCGATCCTTATCCTTATTATCGGACGGCTCAATCGACTAGGAACAGTTTAGAATATACAGTGACTATAAGATGTATTTCATGATAGACATCCCCATGTTCTACCACATCTTACATACACTATAGTATATTCAAAGTCTTTATCAAAACAACAATAGTATATCACAATATAACAATATGAAGAAAGATAAAGTCATTGCCATTTATAAAAGTGTAAATTACATTAAACAAAAGATCGTTTGTACAAAGAGTCATCAAAGCCCATAGCCACAAGTTGGCTCACTGGGCATCCACTCTTTCACGGACGTCATGCTTAATGTCAGCCCGTAACCCATCAACAAACTGTCTCAATTTATCCGGTGCACTGTCAGCAATAAGGGGCACAAAGCGACACCCTCTCTCGAACTGTGTGATGTACTCCACCACAGACTTGTCCCCCTGGCGGAGACTCATGAACTCCCGGATCATGCGGCTGCGCACATCCTCAATAAAATACTTGGCATAGAACATACGTCTGAACTCTATCAACGTCAAAGTAGGTAGGTTCACGCCCCTAACAGCGCCTTCCCACCAAGAGGCTGCATCCCCCCTCATCATATACACCGCACACTTGACCCTATCAGCATCTGTAATCCCCATATAGTCAAATATAGACTCCAATGATCGAATCCACCCCTCCGCAATGAGCGGATCAGTGGTGCCTGTAAACTCCTTTGGTCCCTTCTTCTGGAACCGCTCAGCTACATCCTCATCGTGTGTGAGCCTAGGACGAGTAGCTTGCTGCTCTAACAAAGCAGTGATCCCTGCCATCATGTTAGCATTGGTCTGCTCCAATGCTGAGAGAGGGTTCTGCGGAGGTGGAGGTGGAGGTCCTCCGCGTCTATTCATCTATCTGGGAGGCATTCTGTACCATCACATATTTTTTTACGTAAATCGCAATGCATAACTAAGAGTTTCAAAAGTCTTACTGAACATGAAATACTTAAAATTAATACATAAGCTCCTTCTAAATCTTAATAAAGCATTTAAAACTTACATACCGGTAGCAGGATTTCTGAGCTTCACGTGACAGTAGACACCCTCCAAGGACCGCGCTCTGATACCAATTGAAACGTCCTCTACTTCTAAAATGTGGAAAAACTTTTTTTTTTTTTAAATAATACTATACATATACGCCCATACATATATGTATATAAAAATAACATATATTTCTTAAATAACCTGAAAAATATTAAATAAATAAATAAATCCTTAAAAATGTTTAATGCATCAATTTAAAATAATAAACAGTGCTGCTAAAAAAAAATCTCATATGCGGAATAATATTAAAATAAAACATGTTTCAAAATTCAATCATAATAAACTAAATAACTGCGACGGTCACGGGGTCCACTGCTCCGTGAGCTCATACGTCCTCACCACCGGTAGGAGCTACATAAATGTCATCATGCTCACCTGCACCATATAAGCGTAGTGAGCCTAGGGGCTCAACATGTCTAATCCTTTATAACAAGGTTAAAAATAATGCATCACGTAGATACTAATACATATACATGTACATGAGCATGCATGGAAACATTTTTCATAACATAAATGCTGAATCATAAATCTTAAACATAACATAACTTTTTTCATCATACATAACATAATTGAGCATGTCATAAACATAAAAACTGAGTATGGTCATATCCATGAATGTGACTAATAACTGTGCCGACTGATCAGTCTAAAAAACCATCGTACGTGGCGGTGGATAAATCCACCTCTATGCTGGTAGTAAACTACCTCTGTGTCATTGTAAAACCACTTCTATGCCGGTAGTAGAACTACCTCTGTGTCAGTGAAAAAACCACTTCTATGCTGTCACATCACTTCAATTTCCATAAAATATTTTTCATGCTCAATTCTTAATCATAAACACATCATAAAATATTTCATGTATGCATGCACTTAAAATATGTCCGTAATATATATTTAATTAATTTTAATAATAAATATACTTATACTTAAAATAAACTTCATGCATAAAAAAAAGAATTAAATATATATTCCGGACTTAGTTAATTTTCATGGGTTGGTCCAGACTGCTGATCACTCACTCTAAGCCCATTAAACTTAAATAAAATCAAATAATCATATTTTAGCCCAAATAACTTAATTAAACTTAACTTGACCTAAATAAAATATTTAAGCCCAATTACTTAACTTAAGCCCAATAAAACTCTAGACTGGCCCAAAATCCACTGACTGGCCCAAAAATCCTCATGGACTCCCAAGCCCATAAAAATCATTGTGCTAACTTAAATAAATTATTTAAGGCCCAAATAAAATTATTTGGAGGTCCAAATAATTTTATTTCTAATTA
Organism: Henckelia pumila; assembly: GCF_033568475.1. Lineage (NCBI taxonomy): Eukaryota > Viridiplantae > Streptophyta > Magnoliopsida > Lamiales > Gesneriaceae > Henckelia > Henckelia pumila. The sequence goes on from NC_133121.1 coordinate 107,032,740, forward strand.
ATTGGCCTAAAAACCAATTAAAACATTAAACATTTAAAAATTAAAATACTCAAGCCCGGCCCACCTAACCCGGACCCGGACCGACCTAACCCGACCCATGACTACCTGACCCAACCCAGCACTCAACCCTGACCCATAACCCGACCCAGCAACCCCCCAAACCCCAAACCCGATCACCCCTCTCCTTCTCTTCTCGGCTGGGCGAGCAGCAGTTACTTCCGGCGATTGGCCGGCCAACTCTGGCCACCACTGGCCAAAGTATTACCACACACATCTAACCTACTCCTAGGCGGTTCTAACAAGACAAGAATCAGCCCAAACGGTGGTCCGAGGAAGGAGAACGAAGCCTTGCAACAGGCTGTCCCCTAGCTCGCGCCCAGCCCTGAGCGGCTGCCGTAAATTCGATCGTTCTTCCTACTCCGGCCATATTTTTCCGTGAAACCACTTCTCAATCCTAGCCAACATCTAGGGGGTTCAAACCCTTTAGACCTCACCCCAAACCATGTACTGAGGAGGGAGAACGAAGCCTTCTCCCTCAGAACACAAATCTGCGCGATCTGGTGCACTAGAGGAGAAGTGCTTCGTTTCAGACCATCCATGGACAAAACCAACAGGACCACTCGACCAAAAGGACCCTAAGACATGCCCTCAGATGTGGATTAGCCGCCTGGACCTTTACCATGCATAAAAAACGTGATCATACTCATGAAAGATCAAGCAAAACGTGAGAAAAAGGAAAGAAAAATACCATCTGCATATAAGTCTGAACAACAAACATATATACCACAAACTTTCTGCTGTAAAAACCAAAATAATAGCTTATATGGTGTTGAGAAAAGAATTAAACATGCCTTTCGTAATTTTCCTTGAATAACACGCGATTGCGGGAGCACCGGGACGAAGAACGAGCGACCAAACTTCTAAATTTCTTGAAGGAACGTCTATGGGATCTTGGGGGTTTTTTTGGATCGTGAGAATGGGGGAGGGAGACGGCTGATGGGGTTTGGAATAGATTAGGGAGTGTTTTAGGTTTAAATTTTGGGTAGATAATATATTAATAGTAGATATTACTCAAAATAAAGATATTATACCTTAAGCAAAATCTTTAAAACTCTTAAAAAATAATAATCTGATACTAAAAACCATTATCCCGAAATTAAGACTTGAGGGATTTTTAAATATTAATAAAAGTCAATAAAATGACTTATTTTGGCCAAAAATCAATTATTAAATAAATATATATCTAAATACTAAAATTTTCTTGACAAAATACCTTAAAATAAGATTTTAAGGCTCATAAACTCATAAAATATTTTTGGCTAAGAATTTTGGTATCTCGTCCGTCCACGGTCCCGTCTACGCGATCAAAATAATAAATATTCTCAAAAATCCAAAAATACCATAACTGCGGGTTAAATGATAAAATAAATTTAAATCATGCATATAATTCACATAATAACACATAAATGTCATTTAACCCAAATATAAATTTTTAAATAATTATTTTCCCTAATTATGCATGCGAATTTACGTATTAAAATTTTTGGGTGTTACAATTCTCCCCCCCCCCCCCTTAAATTGAATTTCGTCCTCGAAATTCGAATGATCAAAATCCATAGCGGAGTCTCTCAAAATCCTATTTACTAAATCCACGCCTATCTAGCTAGTTCCCAAGTTTCGGTATTCCAAAAGTCATGCTTCTGCTGCGCACTCTGATAAACAAAATATTTTTAACTTCACCAAAGGTCCCTTAAAAGAATAAGTTATGGCATACCGGTGATCAAAGAGGTGTTTGGGTCCGCCTCAGCTGCTTGCATGACAAACACCCTCCCTGTGGTGTTCTTCTTCCTGGGACAATTCATGGACATGTGCCCCGGCTCCTTGCAATGGAAACACACATTCGACCCACTCAGGCACAGACCCGAATGTGGTTTCTGACACTTCGGGCAAAGTGGTACTCCTCCTGACTTAGGGGCCCCGCCCATCTGTTGCTGCTGCTGCTGACCCTGCTGACTCTGCTGGTTAAGGTCTTTAGATGGCCCTGTGAACTGTTTCTTTATGGGTGGTAGCGAAGATGGTTGATAAGATTCCAGCTGGAACTGTCTCTTACGTTGCTGTTCCTTCTGTATATCTCTTCTCCCCTCCTCAGAGCGCAATGCTCTACTAACTGCAGCCTCATAAGTAGCGACATCCAACATGCGGACTGTTGGAAAACTGGCGTTCAGATCAATCACGATTGATACCCGGTGCAGCGGAAGTTTAAAAATTTTATTATGGAACAATTCCATAGTGTGGGTATCAACCGCTTAACGATTAAATTATTTGTGTATGTAAAATTAAATAACTATTATTAAATTTTACCTTCAATCTCGAAGCGAGATTATTGGACACCACACAGATTTCTCTGCGCTTCTTGTATCTCCCTGGAACTGATGAACAAGCTTTCCTTCAATCAGGTCCACGAATGGAGGTTTAATCCCTCTGATAGATTGCACTAAAAAATCTATCAGAAGTTTTCTGCGAAGAGAATAACGAATTTGATTCGCTAATCCTGTCTGCAATTCAAAATCACAGACCGGAAAATCTCTGACAGAGAGAGGAAGGGGCGGCCGAATTTCTAGAGAGAGCTAGGGTTTTTTTTTCGAAAACTGTCTCTCAAAATTATGACCAACTGTGTGTAATTTCTGTACTGCAATAACTTATTTATAATGCAGGCCACTAACACCTTAGGGCCCATTAGTCATAAGTTGAGGCCCGACAAGCAAAGCCCGCATGTTCAGAAATTAATATAAAATTCATCGTGACTCCGATTGATAAACCGATTTTACCAATGTGCACAGAAACCATTTCTGCACATTTTAAAGTCAAGATAAATTTTCCTGAATCCGAATTCAGTGGTTTCCAAAAATGTACATCCCTATGTCATTTTAGGAAATCCTACTCCCTTACTCTTATTTAAGAAGTCCAACTTCTTTATTCATTAAATTTAACTCTTTAAATTTAACTATCTCAACGGGGATTAAAACTCCATTACACTGTGTGACCCTCAATGGTTCAGGGATACAGCTAGCCGTGGGCTCACAACTCCTTGTGACTCGGAACAACGATTTCCGACTTGCCCAACGAATCATGGTAAAGCGCCTAGCAACATCGCCCCATGATTCCCTAGGTATCACTGATAGTGCCTACAAGAACCAGTAGATTTTGGTTAGCGTACAGTACGGTCCCTTCATCCATATATCCCGATCGAATCAACAACCATTGGTATATCGAGAGTCGCTCAAGATTCGATAACTATGCAATACATCTTGAAGATCAAATTAGTGACATCGCATGTGCTACTAAGAAACCATTTCTTAAATCACATCAAGTACTCTGGACAGAGATTCGTCACACTAATATCTCCTCAGATCGCATAGGATATCCACACTCGCAAGTATGTGGTGAATCCTTGACAACAATGCATCGACTCCTATATGTGTTGTAACTGTACCCAATCCCGACACCTGATGACCCCCATAGAGTCGGTAAACGAGTCAAAGCACAGTACTAGCATATAGAGTCTCCATGATGTTTCAAGTAGTAAGGACTAATGGTGTACAACCAAAACCGCGGACTTTATCCACTCGATAAGTGATAACCACTTGGAAAGTCCGGATAGGGTAGTTCGATTATTCATCCTATGAATATCCATTTGCATGCTTCGAACATCTCCATGTTCCCTACCAATGAAACGTGGTACTCCGCATCGCAAAGCTAGTCTCAAACTCGAGCGATCCTTATCCTTATTATCGGACGGCTCAATCGACTAGGAACAGTTTAGAATATACAGTGACTATAAGATGTATTTCATGATAGACATCCCCATGTTCTACCACATCTTACATACACTATAGTATATTCAAAGTCTTTATCAAAACAACAATAGTATATCACAATATAACAATATGAAGAAAGATAAAGTCATTGCCATTTATAAAAGTGTAAATTACATTAAACAAAAGATCGTTTGTACAAAGAGTCATCAAAGCCCATAGCCACAAGTTGGCTCACTGGGCATCCACTCTTTCACGGACGTCATGCTTAATGTCAGCCCGTAACCCATCAACAAACTGTCTCAATTTATCCGGTGCACTGTCAGCAATAAGGGGCACAAAGCGACACCCTCTCTCGAACTGTGTGATGTACTCCACCACAGACTTGTCCCCCTGGCGGAGACTCATGAACTCCCGGATCATGCGGCTGCGCACATCCTCAATAAAATACTTGGCATAGAACATACGTCTGAACTCTATCAACGTCAAAGTAGGTAGGTTCACGCCCCTAACAGCGCCTTCCCACCAAGAGGCTGCATCCCCCCTCATCATATACACCGCACACTTGACCCTATCAGCATCTGTAATCCCCATATAGTCAAATATAGACTCCAATGATCGAATCCACCCCTCCGCAATGAGCGGATCAGTGGTGCCTGTAAACTCCTTTGGTCCCTTCTTCTGGAACCGCTCAGCTACATCCTCATCGTGTGTGAGCCTAGGACGAGTAGCTTGCTGCTCTAACAAAGCAGTGATCCCTGCCATCATGTTAGCATTGGTCTGCTCCAATGCTGAGAGAGGGTTCTGCGGAGGTGGAGGTGGAGGTCCTCCGCGTCTATTCATCTATCTGGGAGGCATTCTGTACCATCACATATTTTTTTACGTAAATCGCAATGCATAACTAAGAGTTTCAAAAGTCTTACTGAACATGAAATACTTAAAATTAATACATAAGCTCCTTCTAAATCTTAATAAAGCATTTAAAACTTACATACCGGTAGCAGGATTTCTGAGCTTCACGTGACAGTAGACACCCTCCAAGGACCGCGCTCTGATACCAATTGAAACGTCCTCTACTTCTAAAATGTGGAAAAACTTTTTTTTTTTTAAATAATACTATACATATACGCCCATACATATATGTATATAAAAATAACATATATTTCTTAAATAACCTGAAAAATATTAAATAAATAAATAAATCCTTAAAAATGTTTAATGCATCAATTTAAAATAATAAACAGTGCTGCTAAAAAAAAATCTCATATGCGGAATAATATTAAAATAAAACATGTTTCAAAATTCAATCATAATAAACTAAATAACTGCGACGGTCACGGGGTCCACTGCTCCGTGAGCTCATACGTCCTCACCACCGGTAGGAGCTACATAAATGTCATCATGCTCACCTGCACCATATAAGCGTAGTGAGCCTAGGGGCTCAACATGTCTAATCCTTTATAACAAGGTTAAAAATAATGCATCACGTAGATACTAATACATATACATGTACATGAGCATGCATGGAAACATTTTTCATAACATAAATGCTGAATCATAAATCTTAAACATAACATAACTTTTTTCATCATACATAACATAATTGAGCATGTCATAAACATAAAAACTGAGTATGGTCATATCCATGAATGTGACTAATAACTGTGCCGACTGATCAGTCTAAAAAACCATCGTACGTGGCGGTGGATAAATCCACCTCTATGCTGGTAGTAAACTACCTCTGTGTCATTGTAAAACCACTTCTATGCCGGTAGTAGAACTACCTCTGTGTCAGTGAAAAAACCACTTCTATGCTGTCACATCACTTCAATTTCCATAAAATATTTTTCATGCTCAATTCTTAATCATAAACACATCATAAAATATTTCATGTATGCATGCACTTAAAATATGTCCGTAATATATATTTAATTAATTTTAATAATAAATATACTTATACTTAAAATAAACTTCATGCATAAAAAAAAGAATTAAATATATATTCCGGACTTAGTTAATTTTCATGGGTTGGTCCAGACTGCTGATCACTCACTCTAAGCCCATTAAACTTAAATAAAATCAAATAATCATATTTTAGCCCAAATAACTTAATTAAACTTAACTTGACCTAAATAAAATATTTAAGCCCAATTACTTAACTTAAGCCCAATAAAACTCTAGACTGGCCCAAAATCCACTGACTGGCCCAAAAATCCTCATGGACTCCCAAGCCCATAAAAATCATTGTGCTAACTTAAATAAATTATTTAAGGCCCAAATAAAATTATTTGGAGGTCCAAATAATTTTATTTCTAATTAATTGGCCTAAAAACCAATTAAAACATTAAACATTTAAAAATTAAAATACTCAAGCCCGGCCCACCTAACCCGGACCCGGACCAACCTAACCCGACCCATGACTACCTGACCCAACCCAGCACTCAACCCTGACCCATAACCCGACCCAGCAACCCCCCAAACCCCAAACCCGATCACCCCTCTCCTTCTCTTCTCGGCTGGGCGAGCAGCAGTTACTTCCGGCGATTGGCCGGCCAACTCTGGCCACCACTGGCCGAAGTATTACCACACACATCTAACCTACTCCTAGGCGGTTCTAACAAGACAAGAATCAGCCCAAACGGTGGTCCGAGGAAGGAGAACGAAGCCTTGCAACAGGCTGTCCCCTAGCTCGCGCCCAGCCCTGAGCGGCTGCCGTAAATTCGATCGTTCTTCCTACTCCGGCCATATTTTTCCGTGAAACCACTTCTCAATCCTAGCCAACATCTAGGGGGTTCAAACCCTTTAGACCTCACCCCAAACCATGTACTGAGGAGGGAGAACGAAGCCTTCTCCCTCAGAACACAAATCTGCGCGATCTGGTGCACTAGAGGAGAAGTGCTTCGTTTCAGACCATCCATGGACAAAACCAACAGGACCACTCGACCAAAAGGACCCTAAGACATGCCCTCAGATGTGGATTAGCCGCCTGGACCTTTACCATGCATAAAAAACGTGATCATACTCATGAAAGATCAAGCAAAACGTGAGAAAAAGGAAAGAAAAATACCATCTGCATATAAGTCTGAACAACAAACATATATACCACAAACTTTCTGCTGTAAAAACCAAAATAATAGCTTATATGGTGTTGAGAAAAGAATTAAACATGCCTTTCGTAATTTTCCTTGAATAACACGCGATTGCGGGAGCACCGGGACGAAGAACGAGCGACCAAACTTCTAAATTTCTTGAAGGAACGTCTATGGGATCTTGGGGGTTTTTTTGGATCGTGAGAATGGGGGAGGGAGACGGCTGATGGGGTTTGGAATAGATTAGGGAGTGTTTTAGGTTTAAATTTTGGGTAGATAATATATTAATAGTAGATATTACTCAAAATAAAGATATTATACCTTAAGCAAAATCTTTAAAACTCTTAAAAATAATAATAATCTGATACTAAAAACCATTATCCCGAAATTAAGACTTGAGGGATTTTTAAATATTAATAAAAGTCAATAAAATGACTTATTTTGGCCAAAAATCAATTATTAAATAAATATATATCTAAATACTAAAATTTTCTTGACAAAATACCTTAAAATAAGATTTTAAGGCTCATAAACTCATAAAATATTTTTGGCTAAGAATTTTGGTATCTCGTCCGTCCACGGTCCCGTCTACGCGATCAAAATAATAAATATTCTCAAAAATCCAAAAATACCATAACTGCGGGTTAAATGATAAAATAAATTTAAATCATGCATATAATTCACATAATAACACATAAATGTCATTTAACCCAAATATAAATTTTTAAATAATTATTTTCCCTAATTATGCATGCGAATTTACGTATTAAAATTTTTGGGTGTTACACCACGAGTGGCGTGGTAGGTGCCGAGCTGGTTAGGCTTTAAATTTGACCACGAAGTGCGTGGTAGGTGTCGGAGCTTGGTCTAGATTTTGAGATAACCACGAGTGACGTGGGTTTACATATTGCCGAGCTGGTCGGGCTTTTGAGATAACCACGAGTGGCGTGGGTTTACATATTGCCGAGCTGGTCGGGCTTTTGAAATAACCACGAGTGGCGTGGGTTTACATATTTCCGAGCTGGTTGGGCTTTTGAGACAACCACAAATTGCGTGATATGTGCCGAACTTGGTCGTAATTTTGAGATAACCATGAATTGCGTGGGTTTACATCGTGCCGATCGGGTCGGGCATTTGAGATAACCACGAATTGCGTGATATATGCCGAACTTGGTCGGAATTTTGAGATAACCACGAATTGTGTGGGTTTACATCGTGCCGATCGGGTCGGGCATTTGAGATAACCACGAGTGGCGTGGGTTTACATCGTGCCGGGCTGGTCGGGCTTTTGATTTGACCACGAATGGCGTGGTGAATGCCGAGATGATCAGGCTTTAATTTGACCACGAATGGCGTGGTGAGTGCCGAACTGATCGGGCTTTAATTTGACCACGAATGGCATGGTGAGTGCCGAACTGATCGGGCTTTAATTTGACCACGAATGGCGTGGTGTGTGCCGAACTGGTCGGGCTTGGATTCTGACCACGAATGGCGTGGTGTGTGCCGAACTGATTGGGCTTGGATTCTGACCACGAATGGCGTGGTGTGTGCCGAATTGATCGGGCTTTGATTTGACCACGAGTGACGTGGTGGGTGCCGAACTGGTCGGGCTTTTGAGTACCATCGGAGTGGGTTTGGGTTTAGCACCCCTAGAGAGGATTTTGGTTTAGCACCCCCGGAGAGGATTTTGGTTTAATACCCCCGGAGAGGATTTTGGTTTAGCACCCCCGGAGAGGATTTTGGTTTAATACCCCCGGAGAGGATTTTGGTTTAGCACCCCCGGAGAGGATTTTGGTTTAATACCCCCGGAGAGGATTTTGGTTTAGCACCCCCGAAGAGTATTTTGGTTTAATACCCCCGGAGAGGATTTTGGTTCAGCACCCCCGGAGAGGATTTTGGTTTAATACCCCCGGAGAGGATTTTGGTTTAGCACCCCCGGAGAGGATTTTGGTTTAATACCCCCGGAGAGGATTTTGGTTTAGCACCCCCGGAGAGGATTTTGGTTTAATACCCCCGGAGAGGATTTTGGTTTAGCACCCCCGGAGAGGATTTTGGTTTAATACCCCCGAAGAGGATTTTGGTTTAGCACCCCCGGAGAGGATTTTGGTTTAATACCCCCGGAGAGGATTTTGGTTTAGCACCCCCGGAGAGAATTTTGGTTTAATACCCCCGGAGAGGATTTTGGTTTAGCACCCCCGGAGAGGATTTTGGTTTAATACCCCCGGAGAGGATTTATGATGCCGGACCTGCCCGGACTTATAAAGTGTTGAGCCATGGATTGAGCCTTATTGCTAGATTGCACTCCCGATGCGTAAAAGAGACCTAGACAAAAAATACAAGGCAATAGAAGTCCAATACGATATTGGGTTAATTAAACGCATGACATCACATAAACAATTTATCATGATATATCACACATCCGCCAAGTCACCATGTGAGGCTACTTCAAATAAAAGATCTCAAGTTTGAAAAACTCGATATACATGAGATAATAATATTAAGAAGTAAGCACTTGTAGGCATCATGATTAATAATCGGCTTTAGCTTTTTTTATAATTTTCCAAGAAACGACAATGATCACCTTCATGTAATAGAATCATGAACAATACAAGGCAATTAAATTTATTTCAATGCATGCCTGGAAATATACTACAACGAGAATAATGGATAAAACTCCAAAACACGTGTGCACTGTACACTTGTATTGAATTTGCATGAATTCCATAGCTTGCTTCAAATATAAATATTTAAAGTCCATATAGTAACCTATTTCAAAATAATCTGTGTCCTCATTTTAATTCGAGATCAGATTTGGATTATGACTATTACCTCAACAATGAGAATTCATTCTCAACATTACTCCAAGATTCTCATGATTTTCTACACAAATAAAGATGCATTTTTGCAAACAAGTAAGAGGATATTAAATCCTTAATAATTAATCTCCAAAAACTAAGCATTAGGAAACGTAAGAGTTCTTTTGTAGAAATAAATGGTAGAGAAAAGATAGGGATTATGGTCCTCGTGCAAAACATAATGACCACAATAAAATAGAATCTCAAGTTCTTGATCAGTTCAATGCAAATAGGAGACTTGAACAACATCTAAAAAATTATTATCATAGAAATTTTGTATGACATATCCATTGAGGTATGATATTTTCAATTTTTGATCTTGATAGTAATTCCAAAGGAGAAGATAAATCATTAGGAATTCAATCCATGCGAATGAGGCTAATGAGTTGTTGATAATTAAGAGATTCATTGCAAGTTTACGCTGAAGCTTATACTTTTAAGCAACAATAAATAACAAAGCTTTAAAGATTGAACTTTGCAACTGAGTCATAGTAAAAGAAAAGTAACCAATAGACTTATCTTTGGCTCTGGATATGTCAACCAACTTGAAAATATAATAACGTGATATGAGCCTATTAAAATAGAGGTTTTTTCTAATACTCGAGGTGATGTACCGATGTAGGAGTCAACCCCTTGGAAACCAAGTATAAGCAAGAGTCTCAGCTCGACCACTGAATAAGAACTTGCTCAGTAGGAAGATGTCGTTGACTTTGGGTTGGAAAATTTCCCATGCAAATTTCAATCACCTATAATGCCAACTTGATTAATGATCGCTTAAAGCATGCACCATGATGACGCTATCTTACACAAATCATGAAACGAATAAATAAAGACGTATTTATATTGATTTAAATTAGGCATGGCCTATTGAATGTTCTAGTGGTGGCTCCCATTAATTTATTATAGTATCCGCAAAGCAAACATATTTCTATCCAATTTGAAGTATGGGTGGAGCAAGATGGATGCTCGATCGAATAGCATGTAAGGAGGATAGAAGCATTGAGAGGCTGGGAACTAACAGGAAACACATCACTGAGGCATGCATAGAAAACACTAACTCAAGCAATTCATCAAACACTCAAAGTGCGGCAGGACTGTAAACGAAGTTGTATAGAGCAAGGAAATGATCAGAGCCTGATCAACACATACCAACCAAGTTAACAACTAAATAGGAACCAATAATTCGCACATATAATGTAAGTATCCAGTCACAAGCATGATTGAACAAGAAATATATCAAAATATTCAAGACCAGATTTTCCATGAGAGGTTTGAACAATTAAGTGCTGATAATAATGCATAATACTATGACAAATTGAAATAAAGCAAGTAGACTTATCTTTGATCATCGATTATGAAGGCCAATTCATCGAAGAACCGCCAATTTGCCTAGCCTCAGTCTCTCTGATTTTTCCTTGAACAGCGGAGTTTCGAGTAGATAAATAATCCGATGAGAAAATACAACAGGGGCGTGAGAGTGAATCGCTGCAAGAGGAATTCTTATAACCAATGGGGCATGGTTGCGGTTGTAGCGAGAACCCATTAAAAGGATTGCGCGGTGCGTAGATGTAGTAGCACTTGGAAAACAACAGATAGATCAAAGTAAAGCGGACGAGATTTTGTTCAGAAGAAGTGGATTTTGCTTCTTTTTGTTTTTGTTTTTGGGAATCTTTTATGGGAGACATTGAAGTAGATGGGTGCAGCAATTCATGGCCCCATGGCTGGTTCAAGGCAGCAGAGTCTATAGTGGATGGTGATCGACAACTATTCTCTTTTTCAATAAAGATTTTCTCCCCCTTCAATCGGTCGATTCTCACGTCTTAACTTTGTATCTTAAAATTCCCACAGAAGGCGCCAATTGATGATGTCGATTTTTTATCTCGGGTTCGGTCTGGTAGAATGGATCCTCCAAATCCTTTAGAAAGTAGGTTGGGTCGGGTATGGCGGAACTGCACAAGCAACAGCTAGGTCAAAGGGACGCCGAAGGTGTTTTCGGCGTGACCCCTCCGATGTCTAAGTCAGTGTCTTGAAGGCAGAGGGTATGATTAATGCGAAAACTGAGAGATATGAGTGCGTGAATGTAAAAGTGAGTAATGAAAAATGAATACAACTATAACAGTACCTGTATTTATAGGAGAAAATAGAATAAGTTACCTAGTAGAATTATAACATATCCTGGACTAGGACTCTTCATCCATTGGATCCTTCTTAAGTTTATCTCTATCTTGTGAATATTTGAGAAGATCCATACTTATCTCACATATATCAAAGTCTCACTCGAATTATAAAAAAGATGCGTACGGCATACTAGGCCCAGCCCTGGTCGGCCCATAAAATACCAGTCCTGGTCATATCTAGTAGACCCATTATAAACGGGCTCGGGTTGAAATATTTTCTCGGGGTAACACAATATAATTGACTTTAGTTTGTTGTTCGATTTTATATGCTTTTAGGGAGCTAATATATTTTAAAAAAAATCTATATATATATATATATATATATATATATCAATATAATTGACTTTAGTTTATTGTTCAATTTTATATGCTTTTAGGGAGCTAATATAGTAATATTGAATGCATATGGAGTAAAATATGTATTTTTATTTTGTTTTGTTTTATCATTAAAGATTCATTCAAATGTTCACGTAAACATTTCGAAGTGACATCACTCTCACTTTATTGATCAAACTGTAACAAAGAATATTTTTATATATCGAATATATATATAAAAATATAAACACATACGAAAGGCATATTGTGAAAACTTTTGTTGACTAAACATTAGTTGTAATCAACGGTTTGGATCAGCTCAAGGGTTAAAAGATTTGATCTAATGGCCAAGATTAAAGCTACTGTTAGTTGTGGCAGTTAAGAAGCTAAACTTATACTTAAGGGAATTGGATCTCGAATGATAGGGATAAGGGGCATAATTCTTTCTGCAGATCTAAGAAGACAAAGTCATCTTCTTCTCTCCTATAAATCGGATATATCTTCATAGATATCACAAGCAGCTATCTTCTAGATTGAAGGTTGAGATCGAAGCAAAGCTTGAGGAGTTTGTACTTCGATGAACTCGGTATATTAATTTTGGTCTTGTGTATTAGAAAAATTAGATTTACAGCTTGTGGTCATCTTGTTTCTGGAGGGTTGTATTAAACATATTCGAAATTGGCTAGTAGTGAATTCATATGGGTTTTATGTAGGATTTATTAAATCCGAACCAAGTAATTCCCTCGTGTTCTTATTCGCGTCTACTCTTAATTTCCTATTTTTATTGATAGTTATTGTTTCAATTCTTGAGTGCTTGTTCGTTCTGTTATTTGTGAATTGGTATTGAGATTCTTGGGCTCTGACATTCAACAAGTGGTATCAGAGCCTCAAGATTAAGATCTTGGGGTTATAGACTCTGATCAAGTGTTCTACAACTTCTTCTCGGTCAATAGAATCATTTGTTCATCTCTTCAAATTCTTGGGTGAATTATCTTTAAAATGTTTATTGTCCAGGGACATTCTTTAGCAATGTCCACATCAAGGTTTGAGGTGGAGAAATTCGATGGGAAGAATTATTTTAATATATGGAGGGAGGAGATGATGGCACATCTGGGAAATCTTGGACTAGATGAAGCACTGTTAGGGGAATCTAAAATTCCAGATACAAAAGAGAACAAGGCTGAAATTCTAAAGAAGGCAAGAAACACGATAGTGCTTAGCCTAAGTGATCAAATTCTCAGGAAAGTGGTAAGGGAGAAAACGGCTGCTGATATGTGGCTCAAATTGGAGCAATTATATATGACAAAAGCGTTGCCTAATAGAATATATTTGAAGCAGAAGTTTTATAGCTACAAAATGGTTGAAAACAAATCAATTGATGAAAACATCGACGAGTTCACTAAGTTGTTATCCGATCTTGAGAATATGGAGGTGAAAATAGATGAAGAAGATCAGGCTATATTTCTCTTGAACTCTCTGCCGAAAACATTTGATCAGCTAAGGGACACTTTGAAGTATGGCAGAGAAACTCTTACTCTTGATGAAGTGACAGGGGCTGCCTATTCTAAGGAGATAGATTTGAAGGCAAATGGAAAGTCTCAAAAGGCTGCTGGAGAAGGTTTAAATGTAAGAGGAAGATTACTCAAAAGAAAGGGGTTAGCTAGTAAATGGAGATCTAAGTCTAGATCCAAGTCAAGGCCAAAGAGAACATGCTGGTCATGCAAGAAGGAAGGTCATATCATAAGATTTTGTCCCCTTAGAAAGATAAATTAGGGACTGGAAGCCACTTCAGCTTCTGATACAACAAATGTCCTTGAAGGATATGAAGAAGCTGAAGTTTTGACAATATCCACTGAAGATCCTAGGGAAGAATGGATATTAGACTCTGGATGTACTTATCACATGTCTCCAAGAAAAGACTAGTTTACTGAGTTTCAAGACACAGATTCAGGTTATGTACTTCTTGGTAACAATCAACCTTGCAAAATCCAAGGGATTGGTTCAATCAAGCTGAAAATGTGGGATGGTTCTATCAAGATCTTAACTGATGTCAGATCATTCCAAATTTGAAGAGAAATCTAATTTCCTTGGGCACTTTAGATCAAAAGGGACTTAGATATAAAGCTCAAGGTGAAACTCTTAAAGTGGTAAAAGGGTCATTGGTTATCATGAAGGCCATTCTAAGGCATGGATTGCATGTTCTTCAAGGAACAACTTTGTCATCTGAAATCAATATAACCACAATTGACAAGAATCACACATAGTTGTGGCATAAAAGACTCAGCCATATGAGTTTAAAAGGACTTTAAGAACTCAGCAAATAAGGATTTTTGGATCAAGCACTGATTACTAATCTGGAATTTTGTGAAAATTATGTCCTTGGGAAAACTCATAGACTGAGTTTTTCAACAGCCACTCACAGTACTAAAGCTCATCTAGATTACATTCATGCTGATCTTTGGGGCTCTCCACAGGTACCTTTATCCTTATTGAAATGTCAATATTTCCTGTCCTTAATTGATGATTATTCTAGAAAGGTTTGGATATATTTTTTGAAAACTAAGGACCAATCTTTTAAAAGGTTTGTAGAGTGGAGGACTTTAGTTGAAAACCAATCTGGAAAGAAAGTTAAAACGTTAAGAACAGACAATGGTTTGGAGTTTTGCAATAATGAATTTGATGAATATTGTGCTAAAAATGGGATTGCTAGACATAGGACTTGCACATATACACCCCAACAAAATGGAGTTGCGGAACGCATGAATAGAACAATTATGAACAAAGTAAGGTGCATGCTAAGTGAAAGTGGTTTGCCACCAAAATTCTGGGCAGAGGCTACTTATACTGCCTGTTATTTGATAAATCTGTCACCCTCTTCTGCCATTGAATTTATGGTGCCTGAACATAAATGGTCTAACTCGAAACCAAGTTATAAGCATTTAAGAATTTTTGGCTGTGTTGTGTATATTCATGCTGTTAGAACCTAATGGGGGGGGGGGAAATTTAGGTTCTATTGGCAACTTTAGCAATTTAAAGCGATTATGCAAATACGCAAGCGGAAGACTTAAAGCAATTAATAATAAGTGTAGTAAATAAATGCGTAATGTAAATAAAGTAGTAAAAGGGATAAGAGATGTTTATGGAAGTTCGACGATAAATCGTCTACGTCTCCCCTTCTTGGTTAAGATCGATTAACGAAGGATCCACTAGCAATTCGAACGACTTGGCTTTGATGGCTCCAAGGATAGCCTTACAACTTGACACGATCACCGCGCCGATACAACTCAACACTTGGCCTTAAGGGCTCCAAGGATAGCCACAACACTCGTAAATACACTTGGCTTCACACACAAGTGTTTACAATAACCGAGCAACCAACTCACGAATGAACTTATACAAACAACCCTCGATTTTGAATATATATCTCACAAATATTTTTTTTAACTCTTGTAGGAGATGAACTTGCTTGCAAAGAGAGTTGAGAGAGAATTGGTGAGTTGAGAAGGCTTCAAATGGCATGTATTTATAGGTGTCAATCCGAACGGGTTCGGGTCGTCCGAACGGGCCTTCGGGTCATCCGAACCTTGTCTGATTGAAATTCAAATTCTTACAGCTGGTGAACTGTTCGGGTGGTCCGAAGTCATCTTCGGGTCGTCCGAACGGCGGCATTAAATTCATTCCGACAAAATTTTCATGGCCGTAAAGGAATTCGGGTCGTCCGACGTAGTCATTTCGTGGCCTCCGAGAGTGCCTCCGATCTTTATTTAATTTCTGGAAAATCTTCGGGTCGTCCGAACTCACTTCGGATCGTCCGAAGTAATCTTCGAAGTCTCCGAACTTGTCCTCCGATCTTTATTAAATTCTGGAAATACTTTGGAGCATCCGAAGTTGTCTTTGGGTCGTCCGAACCTGGACAGATTTGAACTTTTTATTTTTTATTCCCAATTTTTTGATTATCGGTTCTTGCTTCCAATATTTTCTATACTCAAAAATATTATTACCTGCAAATTTCTCACTTTAAACTGTTAGTAACGTTTAACCGAGTTTTGTAATCATCAAAACAATTTAATTATGAGAATTTTTAATGCATTAAAAACATTAATCTCATTACACGAGATTTGTATGCGTTTAAGGCGTAACAATCTCTCCCTTTTTGATGATCACAAAATTTGGTTAAATATGAGAAATAATTGTACAATATTAAATAAACAATTTAAATTTGCACAATATAATTGCATGAATAAAACTCCCCCTAAATTTGATGAATAATTATTTAACCAAATTAATTCTTTCCTTTTTTGCGATAATCAAAAAGCAATTAAAAGACGAAAAAATTAATTTACACAATAATTTCATTAAACTAATTTAGAAATTTTTAAATTAAAAGCATAAACAAGTACAACTTAAAATGCAAAAATAAAATCTAAGAGTCATCATCGTGCTACGGCGGAGGATAGCGAGAGAAAAAGTCATCGAAGCGAGTCTCCAGCGAGGCAACTCTCATAGTCAATGCATCCACAGAGGCAGTAGAAGATGCAAAGTGGCTGGCTAGATTCCCTTCAATGCGCTGAAGAGTCTCGAAAAGACGATCAGTCTGAGGAGCGGGGGTCGCAGGAACTTCGGGTAATTCAAATGGAAGCTCGCCAAGATTTGGAAAAGTATGAAAACCAGAAGAAGAAGGTCCTCCTTCTTCAGCAGGCGGCCCATTGGGAAAACCCTTAGCTTGAGAAGTGGGTGAAAGACTCGAATAAGGAAGTGAAAAATGTTTATTCGGAAGATATTTTTTAAAGGCACGAGTTGGGTCATTAACCCAACAAGAAAGGACAGGATTCCAAGATAGTTCCATCTTGGTAATCGAAGAATGGTTGAAAGTGTGGAAATCAGAGATGGGAAGAGCATTTGGGTTATCAAAATAGATGTCAAAATGAGTCAAAATGCGGTTGATGACACGAGCAAAAGGTAGAGAAACTTTCCTCGTGGCTTTAGCCGCATTATGCATAGCCTGCATAATGAATCGAGAAAGGTTGAAAGGACAGGAAGAGACAATATGGTAGAGAACGTAAAGATCAAGATATTTGCAGGTGGATGAGTCTCCACTGCGCGGAATAATGGAAGTAGTGATCAATTTCTGAATGATTTGGTAGTCGGGATGGAGTTGTTTCAAAGAAAGACGATCGTCGGCAACAGTGGCTGGACGACCAAGAATGGTAGAAAGAACCTCATCTCGATCAAAAGTAGGATCATCAGTGGGCCATCCCTGACCGAAATAGTTGCTGGGTCCCAGCAAAGGAAGGTCAAACCACTCGGCAAAGTTGGAGACAAAAAAGCGAACATGTCGACCCTGGACAATCGTGGCGATATGAAGCTCCTCGCCAAGTTCGAGTTCCAGGTTGGCGTAGAACTCGTAAAGTAACTCTGGAAAGATGGCATCCGGAATGGAAGGCTAGAAAAAGGATTCCCAATGCTGGGCAGCAATAAGAGGCAATAAAAGCAGATGTGATGTCGCAAGATAGGTGACATCGAAAATACGACCGGGTAAAATCGGTCGAGTGGGATAATCCTCAGGGATAGGACGAGAAATAGCCGGTAAATTTGGATCATGGATAGGGATTGGGCGGCTAGAGCTGGCTTGATCACGACGGCATTTGGTAGGCATTTTTTAGGCTAGATTTCGGATGAAAGACGAGAAAAGAAAGTTTTTAGGGGTGAAAAAATCGGATGGCCCGAGGGGGTATATATAGCAGAGGGTTCGGACGATCCGAACTTGGTTCGGACGGTCCGAACCTGATTACCGAGGGGATAAGATTGACAGTCTGTAATTCAAGTTCGGAGGACCCGAAGTACATTCGGATGATCCGAACAGTTCATTTTTAACTTCGGGTGGTCCGAAGTGTCTCGGAGGGCCCGAAGCTGAGGCGGTCAAAATTCAAAGTTTTACCGCCCATAGTTCGGACGATCCGAACTGGGTTCAGAGGGCCCGAACTGGCTAATTAGGAGTGAATTTTGAAAGTCTTGAATTGAATGAGCACGAGGTAGTTCGGACGATCCGAACTATGGTTCGGGTGGTCCGAACCAGCCGAAGTTTCAAAAAATTCGAAAAATGACCCTTAAATTAAATTTTGCAATTTTAAGTATTAAATCAAATAATTCACATAAAATGTGAGCTTTTTAATTTTGAATAAATATAATTGATTTATATTATCCAAAATTAATTTGCTCGATTTTAATATTAAGCTCCCCCTTAATATGACATTAAATTTATTTATGTTCGTAAGTGTTTACAACTCAATCATGTCAAGTTCACCACGCAAACGAATAAAAATATTTTCATCTAGTGGTTTTGTAAAAATATCAGCAATTTGATTTGACATGTCAACATATTGAAGTTCAACTTCATTTCGTTTGATGTGGTCACGAATAAAATGATGACGAATGTCAATATGTTTGGTGCGCGAATGTTGAATCGAATTCTTTGTAAGACAAATGGCGCTAGTGTTGTCAC
Organism: Henckelia pumila; assembly: GCF_033568475.1. Classification (NCBI taxonomy): domain Eukaryota; kingdom Viridiplantae; phylum Streptophyta; class Magnoliopsida; order Lamiales; family Gesneriaceae; genus Henckelia; species Henckelia pumila. The sequence goes on from NC_133121.1 coordinate 107,051,493, forward strand.
AGAAAATAGGGATTTTTGAAAAAGAGACGCCATAGTCGAGCAATTGATGCTTCATCCAAAGAATTTGCGCACAACAACTACCGGCAGCCATATATTCGGCTTCGGTCGTTGACAACGCAACACAGTTTTGCTTTTTGGAAAACCAAGAAACTAAACAGTTTCCTAAAAAGAAACAAGTTCCACTAGTGCTTTTACGGTCCACCTTATATCCACCAAAGTCGGCATCACAGTAAGCTTTTAAATCAAAGAAAGAATTTTTCGAATACCACAAGCCGAGATTTGGAGTATTTGAAAGATATTTGAAAATGCGTTTTAAGGCGAACAAATGCAATTCCTTTGGACATGATTGAAATCGTGCACACAAGCAAACACTAAACATAATGTCCGGTCTACTAGCAGTAGCATAAAGTAAGGAGCCAATCATACTGCGAAAGGAAGATTGATCTACAGTTTTACCATTTTCATCCTTGTCGAGTCTGATTGTTGTGCTCATCGGTGTGGATGATGATTTTGTGTTCTCCATTCCAAACTTCTTTAGAATCTCCTTGATGTATTTGCTTTGGTTCACAAAAAACTCATCCTTGCACTGTTTGATTTGCAATCCGAGGAAATAGTTAAGTTCCCCCATCATGCTCATCTCAAAGTGTTCCTGCATAAGCTTGGAGAAATCTTGACAAAGAGATTCGTCAGTAGAACCAAATATTATATCATCAACATAAATTTGCACAATCAAAAGATCATTTTTGACACTCTTGGTGAATAAAGTAATGTCGATCTTTCCTCTTGAAAAACCATTTGAAAGCAAGAAAGTAGACAGTTTATCATACCAAGCTCTAGGAGCTTGTTTCAATCCATACAAAGCTTTGTTTAGTCTATACACATGATCAGGCAGTAAAGCATCAACAAAGCCATCAGGTTGTTCAATATAAAATTCTTCTTTCAATTCACCATTAAGAAATGCACTCTTGATATCCATTTGAAATAACTTAAAATTTCTAGAGCAAGCAAAAGCAAGTAGCATGCGAATGGATTCTAGTCTAGCAACAGGCGCATATGTCTCATCATAATCAATGCCTTCTTCTTGACTATATCATTTAGCTACAAGCCTAGATTTATTTCTAGTGATAGTGCCATGCTCATCAAGTTTATTCCTAAACACCCATTTAGTTCCAATAATAGATCTATCATGCGGCCTAGGAACAAGATACCAAACATCATTGCGTTTAAACTCATTCAACTCATCTTGCATAGCAATAATCCAAAAATCATCTAATAAAGCATCATCAATACACTTAGGTTCAACATGTGAAACAAAAGCAAGATGATTGCAAATATTATTAAGAGAAGAACGAGTGATTACACCCTTCGAAGGACTTCCAATGATAAGATCTATAGGATGATCTTTGTGAAGCGTCCAATCCTTCGAAAGTGGTGTTTCCTCAACAGAAACATCTAAATCATTTAGACTTGATGAAGCCATCTCTTCTTCAAGTAATTCTACATCATCATTGTTAGTGCGAGAGACTATTGACATAGATTCATCAAATACAACATGCATAGATTCTTCAACAAGTAAAGTACGTTTATTAAAAATTCTAAAAGCCTTACTTGTTGTGGAATATCCAAGAAAAATACCTTTGTCGGATTTGGCATCAAATTTGCCAAGGTTGTCCTTACCGTTATTATGTATGTAGCATTTGGAACCGAAAGCTCGAAAGTAAGAAATGTTAGGCTTTCTCCCTCTCCATAATTCATATGGAGTTTTCTTGAGAATTGGCCTTATTGATACACGATTGATGATGTAACAAGCAGTGTTCATTGCTTCAGCCCAAAAATATTTTGGTAGAGAATGCTCACATATCATGGTCCTTGCAATCTCCACAAGTGTCCTATTTTTCCTCTCAACGACCCCATTTTGTTGAGGAGTCCTAGGACAAGAAAAATTGTGACCGATGCCTTTCTCTTCACAAAAAATTGTAAAACTCTCATTTTGAAATTCAGTTCCGTGGTCACTACGGATCTGTTTTACAGAAAGATTTTTCTCATTCTCAACTCGTTTGACAAAAGTTTTAAAATAATCAAAGACATCATTTTTGTGGGCTAAAAACAATGTTCACGTGTAACGTGAGAAATCATCCACAATGACAAATGCATAAAGCTTCCCTCCTAGGCTAGCGTTCATCGAGGGACCACATAGATCTAGGTGAAGAAGTTCAAGGGGCATAGAAGTAGATATAAAATTTTTGCTTTTAAAAGATTCTCTTGTATGTTTGCCAAGTTGACACGCATCACAAACAGAATCTAATTTTAAATTGAGTTTTGGCATTCCAACAACTAAATCAAGTTTAAAAAGTTTTTCTATGGTACTAGGACCAACATGACCTAGTCGTCTATGCCAAAGAATGTTGTCATCAACATTCAAGGATACAAGGCTTTTAATATTTGATAAAGATAAATTGTTTAAAGAAACCTTGTATACATTTTCACTTCTATATCCTTTGAAATTTATGGATTTGTCAGTCATGAGTGATATAGTGCAGTGTTGGGGAATGAATTTGACTTCATAACCTCTATCGCACAATTGACTTATGCTTAGTAGATTATGTTTAAGCCCTTTCACTAGGAGTACATCATCAATCAAGCAGGATTTAGAAATACCTATTGAGCCGATTTCTTCGATAACTCCTTTGTTGTTGTCTCCAAAGGTGACAGATCCCTTCTCCTTTGGTTTGATGGATTGGAGTAGCTCTTTGTTTCTCGTCATATGTCTAGAACATCCACTGTCTAGATACCATATGCTAGGGAGAACAGTTTTCCTATTTCCCTGCAAAAATTGGTTTTGGTACCCTTTAGTTCTTTTGGGTCCACAATGTTAGAAAAGAGAGATACAAAATAGACTTCTAAGAGTTCAGTCTCTCATAGCAACATCATCGCCACTTTCTAAGAGTGCTCCCAGTAGTAGGTAGGGCTATAGCCTCTTTAAAAACCTATTTTCTTGGACAGAGCAGCGTTCATCAGGAAGACCAGTCGCAAGTCAAGGCTGTTTAAACCGGTCTATGATGAACTCCCTTAGATCATGATCTCATAATGCCAACTGATGAGTTGTTAAGTACTCTTAGGCCTCCATTTCATATAACTCTTTTGATCATATTGAAATCTCAAGGATCTACATTTATATCTAGCATGACCAATTTTACAACAATAAGAGCATGTAGGGGGTGATCTCATTTTTGCTTTAGCAATTAGACTAGTAAAGTCTATTGATTTCTTACTGTACCCTATTCCACCCTTATCAAAACTACATTTCTGCTTGCTAAGTAGATTATTCAATTTATTACTACTGACATTGAACTTATTAAAAGATTTTTCTAAATGGGCTATGTCATCCTTTAATCTTACGTTTTCATGCCCCTTAGTTTCTAATTCATTTTTAAGGTTTTTATTTTCCTTTCTAAGTGACTTAGCCATATCAAACATTTGTTTATATGCATGTAGTAGTTCGTCATAGGAAGGTACCTCGTCATCGTCGTCGGAGACGATGTCATCACTTTTAGCCATGAGGCAGATGTTTGCTTCCTTCTCGTCATCGTCGCTATTACTCCAATTGGCTATGAGTGCTTTCTTCTTTCCCTTGTCAACTTTCTTCTTCAAAGGACACTCATTTGCATAGTGGCCTTGTTGTTGACAGTTGTAGCAGGTAACTTCTTTGTCCTTCTTCTTTTTGAAGTTGTTTCCTCGCATAAATCTTTTGAATTTTCTTGCAAAGAGTGTCATATCATCATCTTCATCTTCTTTGGATTGGCTAGATAGAGCAATCCCCTTTGTCTTGATATCTTTTTTTTTATTTCCTTCCTTGTTGACAGTTCCAACTCATGGGTTTTTAGAGTCCCATGAAGTTGATCAAGGTCATAGGAAGCGGTGTCGCCTTTGTTGGATTCTATGATAGCCGTCCTTTTGGCATCCCACTCCTTAGGTAAGGCGCGTAGAGCTCTCCTCCACACTTGTTTGGTTGGATATTGTTCCCCGAGTTGGGCTAGCTCATTGATAATTTGAGTAAGCCTTCGGAACATAGTATCTACATCTTCATTTGATTCCATCTCGAATGTTTCATATTTGAGTTGGAGTAGATCGATCTTCGTTTCTTTGACTTGATTAGTCCCTTCATGGCATATCTCCAACGTGTCCCATATCTCTTTAGCGGATGAGCACATTGAGATCCGGTTGTACTCGTTCATATCTAAGAAACAATGAAGAATATTCATGGCTTTAGCATTTTGAGATATAAGTTTCATATCCTCCTTAGAAAAGTCGTCCATTCCCTTAGGAATTTTGACACTCTCAACCTCTTTAGTAGGTATGTAGGGACCTTTCACAGTAACCTTCTAAAGGTCATAATCTATGGATTGGATATATAGGGACATTCGGTTTTTCCAATATCCGTAGTTTATGCCATTGAAAAGAGGAGGACGATTTGTTGATTGCCCTTGAGCATAGTCGCTCGCTAGATTTGCCATAAGAACCATTTTGAAAATATTTTGAAAAAGGTGGCTCTGATACCACTTGTTAGAACCTAATGGGGGGGATTTAGGTTCTATTGGCAACTTTAGCAATTTAAAGCGATTATGCAAATACGCAAGCGGAAGACTTAAAGCAATTAATAATAAGTGCAGTAAATAAATGTGTAATGTAAATAAAGCAGTAAAAGGGATAAAAGATGTTTATGGAAGTTCGACGATAAATCGTCTACGTCTCCCCTTCTTGGTTAAGATCGATTAACCAAGGATCCACTAGCACTTCGAACGACTTGACTTTGATGTCTCCAAGGATAGCCTTACAACTTGACACGATCACCGCGCCGATACAACTCAACACTTGGCCTTAAGGGCTCCAAGGATAGCCACAACACTCGTAAATACACTTGGCTTCACACACAAGTGTTTACAATAACCGAGCAACCAACTCACGAATGAACTTATACAAACAACCCTCGATTTTGAATATATATCTCACAAATATTTTTTTTAACTCTTGTAGGAGATGAACTTGCTTGCAAAGAGAGTTGAGAGTGAATTGGTGAGTTGAGAAGGCTTCAAATGACATGTATTTATAGGTGCCAATCCGAACAGGTTCGGGTCGTCCGAACGGGCCTTCTGGTCGTCCGAACCTTGTCTGATTGAAATTCAAATTCTTACGGCTGGTGAACTGTTCGGGTGGTCCGAAGTCATCTTTGGGTCGTCCGAACGGCGGCATTAAATTCATTCTGGTAAATTTTCTTTCGACAAAATTTTCATGGCCGTAAAGGAGTTCGGGTCGTTCGAACCTGTCTTCGGGTCGTCCGAAGTAGTCATTTCGTGGCCTCCGAGAGTGCCTCCGATCTTTATTTAATTTCTGGAAAATTTTTGGGTCATCCGAACTCACTTCGGATCGTCCGAAGTAGTCTTCGAAGTCTCCGAACTTGTCCTCCGATCTTTATTAAATTCTGGAAATACTTCGGAGCATCCGAAGTTGTCTTCGGGTCGTCCGAACCTGGACAGATTTGAACTTTTGATTTTTTATTCCCAATTTTTTGATTATCGGTTCTTGCTTCCAATATTGTCTATACTCAAAAATATTATTACCTGCAAATTTCTCACTTTAAACTGTTAGTAACGTTTAACCGAGTTTTGTAATCATCAAAACAATTTAATTATAAAAATTGTTAATGCATTAAAAACATTAATCTCATTACACGAGATTTGTATGCGTTTAAGGCGTAACACATGCTAATCAAGGAAAGTTAAGTCCTAGAGCTAAGAAGGGTATCTTCTTAGGCTATCCTACTGGTGTAAATGGTTACAAAATCTGGCTCTTAGATGAGCAAAAATGCATAATTAGTAGGGATGTATTCTTTAATGAGCCTGTTTTTTATGCTAACAAAATTGTCCCAGCAGTAGCCAGCTCTAAGCAAGCTGAGCAGAGTTTACAGGATAAAAATCAGGTTCATTCTCAAAGCAATACACAGAGTGAGGATGAAGGTGGAGCTAATCATCAACTACCTGAAGATTACCATGATGTAAGCTGTGATGAGAATCAGATTCCTCATCAAGATTCTGATGTACTAAATGAAAAAAGAGGTGAACAAGGTAAAGACAATATACATGATCACAATCTGGAGGATTATAAACTGGCAAGAGACAGAGTCCGAAGAGAAATCAAGCATCCTTCAAGGTATGCATCATCTGAATTTACAACTTTTGCTCTCAATGTGGCTGCATTGATGGTTTTGGAAGAACCCTCAACCTATGAAGAAGCAATGAATAGCAAGGATAGTGCACAATGGCAAAGGTCCATGCAAGATGAATACAGATCCCTGATTAAGAAAAACACATGGACATTGATAGATAAACCAAAAGATAAAAGAATGATAGGCTGCAAGTGGATATTCAAGAGGAAACCAGGAGTTCCAGGTGTTGAAGGGCCAAGGTTTAAGGCCAGATTAGTAGCAAAGGGATTCTCACAAATATAAGAATAGATTACCATGAAGTTTTTTCTCCAGTGGTGAAGTATTCCTCAATTCGAATTCTATTGGCAGTTACAACAGTTCATGACTTGGAACTTGAACAATTGAATGTTAAAACAGCCTTTCTACATGGAAATCTGGAAGAAGAGATTCTAATGAATCAACCAAAAGGTTTTGAGATTAATCCCCAAGCTGGACAAGTTTGCAGGCTGGAAAAATCACACTATGGTCTCAAACAGTTACCAAGGCAATGGTATAAGCGGTTTGATGATTTTATGTTGCAGCAAGGATATGCTAGATCCAAGTTCGACAGTTGTGTGTATTACAGAAAGCTAGAAAATCAGTCTTTCATCTATCTTTTGATTTATGTTGATGACATGCTCATAGCTTGTAAAGAATTTGAAGAGATTCAGAAGCTAAAGCAACAACTTAATTCAGCATTCGAAATGAAAGATCTTGGTCCAGCAAAGCAAATCTTGGGAGTAGAAATTAGAAGAGACAGAAATATGAGGACTTTGTGTTTGTATCAAGAACAATATATTAACAAGGTCCTTGAAATCTTCAAGATGGTAGATGCTAAATCAGTAAGTACACTTGTTGGTGCTCATTTCAAATTGAAGGCAGTGCAAGAAGATCGAGAGGAATTAGAGGCCATGCATATGAAAATGTTCCATACTCTAATGCAGTGGGAAGCATCATGTATATGATGGTTTTAACTAGACCAGACATCACATATGGTTTGGGTCTAGTTAGTAGGTTTATGAGTAAGCCTAGTAGAGATCATTGGAAGGCAGTGCAATGGCTACTAAGGTACTTAAAAGGAACAAAAAATTTGAAGTCGGAGTATTCAAAATCTGAGCAGAATTCTTGTGAAATCACTGGTTATTGTGATTCTGACTATGCAACAGATCTAGATAAACTAAGATCTATATCAGGGTATGTGTTTACAGGTGGAGGCAACGTGGTTAGCTGGAAATCAAACTTACAAAGTGTGGTTGCTTTATCCACTACTGAAGCCGAGTATATTAGTCTAACTGAGGCTGTTAAAGAAGGTCTTTGGATTTCTGGATTTGTTACTGAAATGGGTTTTGATCAGAAGGATGTTAATATCTTTTGTGATTCACAAAGTGCAATACACTTATCCAAGAATTCAGTGTTTCATGAAAGGACGAAACACATGTTGGAAAACGGTGATCAGATCAATCAGAATTGATACCCGGTGCAGCGGAAGTTTAAAAATTTTATATGGAACGATTCCATAATGGGTATCAAAACTTTACGATTAAATTGTGCGTGTAAAAATTAAATCACAATTAAATTTTTACCTCCAATCTCGAAACGAGATTATGGACACCAACAGATTACTCTGCTCTTGTTGTATATCCCAGGAACTGATGGACGAACAATTCTTCAATCAGGTCCACGAACGAAAATTTAATCCCTCTCATAGATTGCACTAGAAAATCTATCAGAAGTTTCTACGAAGAGAATTAACGAATTTGATCCGTTAAACCAGACTGCAAATTCAAAATTCACAGGCTGGAATTTTCGAGCAGAGAGGGAGAGGGGGGCGGCCACTTAGAGAGAAAAACAGCTAGGGTTTTCGAAAATTGTGACCTCTGTTGTGTAATTTTTGTACTGCAATAACTTATTTATAATGTGGGCTGCTAACAGCTTAGGACCCATTAGTCATAAGTTCAAGCCTGACAAGCAAAGCCCGCATGTTCAGAAATTAATATAAAATTCATCGTGACTCGGATTGATAAACCAATTTCACCAATGTTCACAGAAACCATTTCTGCATCTTTTAGAGTCAAGATAAATTTTTTGAATCCAAATTCAGTGATTTCCAAAAATGCCCATCCCTATGTCATTTTAGGAAATCTTACTCCTCTACTCTTAAATAAGAAGTCCCACTTCTTTGTTCATTAAATTTAACTCTTTAAATTTAACTATCTCAACGGGGATTAAAAATCCATTACTCTGTATGACCCTCAATGGTTCAGGGATACAGCTAGCCGTGGGCTCACAACTCCTTGGTACTCGGAACAACAATTTCCGACTTGCCCATCGAATCATGGTAAGAGCGCCTAGCAACATCGCCCCATGATTCCCTAGATATCACTGATAGTGCCTGCAAGAACCAATAGATTTTGGTTAGCGTACAGTACGGTCCCTTCATCCATATATCCCGATCGAATCAACAACCATTGGTAAATCGAGAGTTGTTCGAGATTCGATAACTATGCAATACATCTTGAAGATCAAATAGTGACATCGCATGTGCTACTAAGAAACCATTTCTTAAAACACATCATGTACTCTGGCCAGAGATTCGTCACACTAATATCTCCTCAGATTGCATAGGATATCCACACTCACAAGTATGTGGTGAATCCTTGACAACAAAGCATCGACTCCTATATGTGTTGTAACTGTACCCAATCCCGACACCTGATGACCCCAATAGAGTCGGTAAACGAGTCAAAGTACAGTACTAGCATATAGAGTCTCAATGATGTTTCAAGTAGTAAGGACTAATGGTGTACAACCAAAACCGCGGACTTTATCCACTCGATAAGTGATAACCACTTGGAAAGTCCGGATAGGGTAGTTCGATCATTCATCGTATGAATATCCATTTGCATGTTTTGAACATCTCTATGTTTCATACCAATGAAACGTGGTACTCGGCATCGCAAATGCTAGTCTCAATCTCGAGCGATCCTTATCCTTATTAACGGACGGCTCAATCGACTAGGAACCATTTAGAATATACAGTGACTATAAGATGTGTTTCATGATAGACATCCCCATGTACTACCACATCTTACATACACTATAGTATATTCAAGGTCTTTATCAAAACAAAAATAGTATATCACAATATAACAATATGAAGAAAGATAAAGTCATTGCCATTAATAAAAGTGTAAATTATATTAAACAAAAGATTGTTTATACAAAGAGTCATCAAATCCCTTAGCCACAAGTTGGCTCACCGGGCACCCACTCTTTCAATCTCTCACTTGCCCTAAAGCCAACTAGTCATACTACGTAGACCCATTGTTTCGCGATGTTTGTCAAATAATGGTCCTGGCAAGGGCTTAGTAAGTGGATCAGCGATATTGTCTGCAGAGACCACTCTCTCGACAGTGATGTCTCCTCTTTCCACAATCTCCCGGATGATGTGGTATTTCCTCAGTACGTGTTTGGATCTTTGATGAGACCTTGGTTCCTTTGCCTGAGCAACGGCACCCGTGTTGTCACAGTACACCGGGACTGGACCAACAACTTCAGGAATGATGCCCAACTCTTGGACGAAATTCCTCATCCAAACGGCCTCTTTAGCAGCAGCTGATGCCGCAATGTATTCTGCCTCAGTGGTGGAATCCGCTGTGGTGTCCTGCTTGGAACTCTTCCAAGAGACAGCACCGCCATTGAGCATGAACATAAATCCAGAGGTTGACTTCGAGTCATCCACGTCACTTTGGAAGCTAGAGTCGGTATAGCCTTCCAATTTCAGTTCTCTTCCTCCATATACCATGAACATATTCTTAGTCCTTCATAAGTACTTAAGAATGTCCTTCACGGCTTTCCAATGCATTTGATCGGGATTAGCTTGATATCTGCTTGTGACACTCAGAGCAAATGCTACATCCGGTCTGGTAGATATCATCCCATACATGATACTACCTATGGCTGACGCATATGGTACATGTGTCATTTTCTCTATCTCTTCATCAGTCTTGGGACACATAGACTTGGATAGATAAACTCCATGACACATAGGTAGATGTCCTCTCTTGGACCCATCCATTGAAAACCTTTTCAATATGGTGTCGATGTAGGATGCTTGAGTGAGTCCTATCATTCTCTTAGATCTATCTCTATAGATCTGTATCCCTAGAATATAGGATGCCTCACCCAAATCCTTCATCGAGAATCTACCTGATAACCATATCTTTGTTGACTGCAACATCCCTACGTCATTACCAATGAGTAGGATGTCATCAACATAAAGTACTAAAAATGTCATAGCATCCTTAACTACTTTCTTGTACACGCACGGTTCCTCCGGGTTCTTGATGAAACCAAAATCCTTTATTGTTTCATCAAATTTCTGGTTCCAACTTCTTGATGCTTGTTTGAGACCATAGATTGATCTCTGAAGCTTGCATACCTTATGCTCGCTTCCCATGGATGTGTATCCCTCAGGCTGCGTCATATAGATCTCTTCCTTAATGTTTCCATTAAGAAATGCAGTCTTCACATCCATTTGTCATATCTCATAGTCATACCAAGCAGCTATGGCAATAAGGATTCTTATGGACTTGAACATTGCAACTGGTGAAAAAGTTTCATCATAGTCAACTCCTTGTCTTTGAGTATAACCTTTCGCCACCAATCGTGCCTTGTAGGTCAATACCTTACCATCAGGCCCAAGCTTTCTCTTGTAGATCCATTTACACCCTATTGGAACAATTCCATCGGGAGGATCTACTAAAGACCAAACTTGGTTTGTATGCATCGAATCTATTTCCGACTGCATAGCTTTAAGCCATAAATTTGAATCCGCATCAGAAATTGCTTCTTTGAAGTTTCTTGGATCACATCCAACATCGGGTTCATCTTGATCCCCTTCAAGAAGAAGACCATATCGAATAGGAGGTCTAGAAGTCCTCTCGGATCTTCTAGGTATAGGCGTGTCCATCATTGGTTCCTGAGGTGTAGGATCATTATTTTGTATTTCGGGTTCTTCTCGAATTTCTTCGAGTTCCATCATCTCGCCTTTCTTATCCAATAAGAACTCCTTCTCCAAGAAGGTGGCATTCCTTGAAACAAATACCTTTGTTTTAGCAGGACGATAGAAATAATATCCGATTGAATTCTTCGGATACCCTACAAAATAACATAAGGTGGATCGACTATCCAACTTATCTCCCACTGTCTGCTTCACGTAAGCAGGACATCCCCAAATCCTCAAGTACGAATACTTAGGAGCTTTGCCATTCCATAACTCGTATGGTGTTTTGTCCACTGCTTTGGTGTGGACGTTGTTCAACAACAACACCGTCGTTTCAAGCGCATAGCCCCAAAACGAAGGTGGAAGCTCAGTGAAGCTCATCATGGATCGAACCATGTCCAACAAAGTTCGATTACGACGCTCCGATACACCATTTAGCTGAGGTGTCATAGGAGGAGTCCACTGAGAGAGAATCTCATTCTCTTTCAGATAGTCCAAAAACTCGGTACTTAAGTATTCTCCACCTCGATCCGATCGAAGTGCTTTAATACTTTTACCTAGCTTGTTTTCTACTTCAGCCTTGAATTCTTTGAACTTTTCAAATGCTTCAGACTTATATTTCATTAAATATAAATACTCATACCTTGAATAATCATCAGTAAAGGTAATGAAGTAGGTGTGGCCAAATTGAGTACCAATTCTAAATGAACCACAAACATCTGTATGGATCAAATCCAACAGATTTTGACTACGCTCAGATTTCCCCTTGAATGGAGATTTAGTCATTTTTCCTTTCAAGCAGGATTCACAAGTAGGTAGAGAGTTAATATCAGACATATCAAACATGCCCTCTCCCACTAGCTTGTTCATCCTCCTTGAGGAAATATGACCTAGCCTAGCATGCCAAAGGTTTGCCGGGTTTTGACTATCGATTTTCCTTTTGTTTGTTGTTACCGGTTTATCAACATAATTTATTGGAACGTCTTTTAATTTTAAGTTATATAGATCATTTTCAAGTTGTCCATTTCCAATTAAACATTCATTCTTGTAAATATTGCAAATCTCATTCACAAAATTGCAAGAATAACCATCTCTATCAAGCATAGAAACAGAAATAATGTTTTTAATCAAATCTGAAACAAATAAAACATCTCTCAAAAGTAACTTAAAATCGTTCTGCAAAATTAAATAAACATCTCCCACAGCTTTAGCTTCAACTCTAGAACCATTTCCGAGTCTCAGCTGGGTCTCACCCATTCTAAGCTTGCGACTTCTTGTCATCACCTGCAAATCATTGCAAATGTGAGATCCACATCCGGTATCCAATACCCAAGAAGTAGTATTAAGTGAAACATTTATTTCAATATAGAACATACCCTTCGCAGTTCGCAACTGCTCTAGATATTCCTTGCAGTTACGTTTCCAATGACCGGGTTTCTTGCAGTAATGGCAAACATCCTTGGACTTTTCCATGTTTGAAGCCTTTGTCTTGTTCTTCTTCTCGGGTCCAGTTTTCTTGGGTGGGACAGAACGTTTCTTACCCTTTGTACTTGGCCCCTTCTTAGCAGAGGAAGAGGAGCCCACCAAGAGAACCGGTTTATCCTTCTTTAAAGTGGCTTCATATGTTACAAGCATATTGACCATCTCTTCAAGGGAGGCCTCTATCTTGTTCATATTGAAATTCACCACAAATCCGTCAAACTAAGAAGGAAGAGAGATAAGTAATAAGTCCACGTTGAGTTCATGCTCCAACACCAAATCAAGCGTTACCAACTTCTGTATGAGCCAAATCACTCGTACCCCATGATCACGGACTGAAGTCCCTTCACGCATGCGACACGTTATTAGCTCTTTTACAGTAGCGAACCTTTCAGCTCTCGATTGAGCCCCAAAAAGTTCCTTGAGTTGTACGTGAATATCAGCAGCATTCACGATGTCCTCAAATCGCCTCTGGAGTTCATCAGACATCGAGGCTTGCATATAGCATTTGGCCTTGATATCATGGTCCCACCATGTATCAAGTTTGGCCAACTCTTCCGGACTTATGTCAGCTGGTGCTTCCTTCGGAGGAGATTTTTCTAACACGTAGAGCATCTTCTCCGAGGTTAAGACAATCTTCAACTTACGGAACCATTCCGTATAGTTTGCGCCAGTCAATTTATTTTGTTCGAGAATAGAGAATAGTGGATTGCGCGAATTCATCTTTATGAAATACTGAAAAGAAACAGACAATTATCAGTGATTGTTTAATTAATTTACTAAGACATAAAATAGGCGAAATTTATTTTATGAATCTCACTCCCACTATTTTAACGATTTCACTACCCTCTAGTGAAAACGGGAAACTGTTTTCCTTAGTGGGAACATGGAGTCCAATTGACAAACTATGGTCCCGAATAATATCAGCCAACCATAATTTTCAAAATGTAGAGCCCAATTGCTTCCAAAGCAACCTCCACGTTTTTATCTCATGTCCAATAAGGGCCCAATAATATGACGCCGTTTATTGTGACATGTCAAGATGACCCATCAATATTAAGTTGTGATGGACGGTCGCCATGTGGATCCCCCAATAATATGAGCCGATCCCATGGGAGTTCCACCCAACTTACAACATTTGTCGATCCAATGTACAGCTTTCCGACGAACGGGCCCCCCCAATAATATGAGCCGGACCGTATCCGCGGGAAGCATCTCATACATTGATCGTTGATGGAAGGTAGGAACATTTAAACAATATTTAAATTTCTTTTATTTATCTTGATATCAATTTTAAATCATATTTAAAATGAGGGATTTTAATTTTGAAAATTTGTCTCATCATTTTAAAATTTGTATGCTTGCGGGATTCATACAATTTAGTCTAAAACATGCATACAACGATAATATCATATATTATATAGGATGATCGATTCCATTTCTAATCGACCCGTGGTTGCCAATCACGAGTCTTAGTCCAATCCTAGGTAATATGCAGGTATGCAATGCAATCCTATTACATTGAGCTTCCAATTTACATTTCTTCAGTCTTTATTGCCTGCTGGGCCCACCTCCGTCTTCAAATCTTCATCTCCCACTAAGTCTAATGTATTTACAATAAATAACTATGACAAGTAGGGGATACATTTTAAGGGGTGGGAACGGGCCATAAACCAGGCCCACTTTTATTACATATGACAATTCATATTGGGCCATAAACCAGGCTCATTAATAAATCCAACAACAATAAAAACAAATGTAAATTCCTAACATACACCTACAAAATTGGTCATGGCAATCGATCATCCTTATCCAATAATATTTAATTCAAAATTAATTTATTGGATAACATACAATGGCAATTTAAATTAAAAGGATAAAATCATATTCCATATATAAAATCTTATTTTACATACAAAATCATATTTTATCTTTTTATCAAATAAAATCATATTTTACATATAAAATCCAATTTTATACATAAAATCATATTTTACTCAATATTTCCATAAGATCATATCTTATCATCAATTGTACCAAAAATAATTAATTTCATAAAATCTGATTTAACGGATAAAATCTATAAATTTTCCAAAAATTCAAATTTATCCAAAAATCAATTTTAAAATTTTCGAACTCGAACAATTCGATCCGACGCCTCGTGGACCAATCAAAACAATTTTCGATCGGACCAAAAATAGAATTTTAACATATTAAAATTTTAATTTTAAAAATAAAAATTAATTTTCACGGGCCGCCCGGGACGCTCCCGGGCTGCCCGCGCCCCAAAGGGGCTCGGGCAGGGCAGCCCATCGCTGCCCCTAGGGCAGCGACGATCGCTGCCCAGCGCAGCGCCTGGGCAGCGGCGTGCGCTGCCCGTGTTTTGCCCGAAAAAAAATTTTATTTAAAAAAATTTATTTTGTTTCAAAAACCGAGGCTTAAAAATATTTGTACAATCGATTAATTTAATCGCTTGATCTGAGCAACCTGGCTCATATACCACTGTTGGAAAACGGTGATCAGATCAATCAGAATTGATATCCGGTGCAGCGAAAGTTTAAAAATTTTATATGGAACGATTCCATAATGGGTATCAAAACTTTACGATTAAATTGTGTGTGTAAAAATTAAATCACAATTAAATTTTTACCTCCAATCTCGAAACGAGATTATGGACACCAACAGATTACTCTGCTCTTGTTGTATATCCCAGGAACTGATGGACGAACAATTCTTCAATCAGGTCCACGAACGAAAATTTAATCCCTCTGATAGATTGCACTAGAAAATCTATCAGAAGTTTCTACGAAGAGAATTAACGAATTTGATCCGTTAAACCAGACTGCAAATTCAAAATTCACAGGCTGGAATTTTCGAGCAGAGAGGGAGAGGGGGGCGGCCACTTAGAGAGAAAAACAGCTAGGGTTTTCGAAAATTGTGACCTCTGTTGTGTAATTTCTGTACTGCAATAACTTATTTATAATGTGGGCTGCTAACAGCTTAGGGCCCATTAGTCATAAGTTCAAGCCTGACAAGCAAAGCCCGCATGTTCAGAAATTAATATAAAATTCATCGTGACTCAGATTGATAAACCAATTTCACCAATGTTCACAGAAACCATTTCTGCATCTTTTAGAGTCAAGATAAATTTTCTGAATCCAAATTCAGTGATTTCCAAAAATGCCCATCCCTATGTCATTTTAGAAAATCTTACTCCTCTACTCTTAAATAAGAAGTCCCATTTCTTTGTTCATTAAATTTAACTCTTTAAATTTAACTATCTCAACGGGGATTAAAAATCCATTACTCTGTGTGACCCTCAATGGTTCAGGGGTACAGCTAGCCGTGGGCTCACAACTCCTTGTGACTCGGAACAACAATTTCCGACTTGCCCATCGAATCATGGTAAGAGAGCCTAGCAACATCGCTCCATGATTCCCTAGGTATCACTGATAGTGTCTGCAAGAACCAATAGATTTTGGTTAGCGTACAGTACGGTCCCTTCATCCATATATCCCGATCGAATCAACAACCATTGGTAAATCGAGAGTCGTTCGAGATTCGATAACTATGCAATACATCTTGAAGATCAAATAGTGACATCGCATGTGCTACTAAGAAACCATTTCTTAAAACACATCATGTACTCTGGCCAGAGATTCGTCACACTAATATCTCCTCAGATTGCATAGGATATCCACACTCACAAGTATGTGGTGAATCCTTGACAACAAAGCATCGACTCCTATATGTGTTGTAACTGTACCCAATCTCGACACCTGATGACCCCAATAGAGTCGGTAAACGAGTCAAAGTACAGTACTAGCATATAGAGTCTCAATGATGTTTCAAGTAGTAAGGACTAATGGTGTACAACCAAAACCGCGGACTTTATCCACTCGATAAGTGATAACCACTTGGAAAGTCCGGATAGGGTAGTTCGATCATTCATCGTATGAATATCCATTTGCATGCTTTGAACATCTCTATGTTCCATACCAATGAAACGTGGTACTCGACATCGCAAATGCTAGTCTCAATCTCGAGCGATCCTTATCCTTATTAACGGACGGCTCAATCGACTAGGAACCATTTAGAATATACAGTGACTATAAGATGTGTTTCATGATAGACATCCCCATGTACTACCACATCTTACATACACTATAGTATATTCAAGGTCTTTATCAAAACAACAATAGTATATCACAATATAACAATATGAAGAAAGATAAAGTCATTGCCATTAATAAAAGTGTAAATTATATTAAACAAAAGATTGTTTATACAAAGAGTCATCAAAGCCCTTAGCCACAAGTTGGCTCACCGGGCACCCACTCTTTCAACACATAGATGTGAGATTGCATTTTGTGAGAGACATCATATCTAGAGGTTTGATAAAGATTAAGAAGATTGACACTTTAATTAACCCGGCTGATATGTTAACAAAGGTTATACCAGTTAACAAGTTTAACCAAGCCTTGGGCTTGCTTAAGCTGGTGAAGTAATCTAGATTCGACTGTCATATGAGAACTCAGATGGATTCACTTGATTCAACCAATTTTGTCAAAGGTGGAGATTTGTGAAGACTTTTGTTGACTAAACATTAGTTGTAATCAACGGTTTGGATCAGCTCAAGGGTTTAAAGGCTTGATCTAATGGCCAAGATTAAAGCTACTGTTAGTTGTGGCAGTTAAAAAGCTAAACTTATACTTAAGGGAATTGGATCTCGATTGATAGGGATAAGGGGCATAATTCTTTCTGCAGATTTAAGAAGACAAAGTCATCTTCTTCTCTCCTGTAAATCGGATATATCCTCATAGATATCACAAGCAGCTATCTTCTAGATTGAAGATTGAGATCGAAGCAAAGCTTGAGGAGTTTGTACTTCGATGAACTCGGTATATTAATTTTGGTCTTGTGTATTAGCCAAATTAGATTTATAGCTTGTGGTCATCTTGTTTCTGGAGGGTTATATTGAACATATTCGAAATTGGTTAGTAGTGAATTCATATGGGTTTTATGTAGGATTTATTAAATCCGAACCAAGTAATTCCCTTATATTCTTATTTGCGTCTACTCTTAATTTCCTATTTTTCTTGATCGTTATTGTTTCAATTCTTGAGTGCTTGTTCGTTGTGTTATCTGTGAATTGGTATTGAGATTTTTGGGCTCTGACATTCAACACATATAATATCGCACAAATAAAACATATTTGATATTTCATTAAGGGAATACGTGTGTGTATTTTAATCACGACTTCAGAAAAGTCAAAGCTTTTACAATCTCACGCATATATCATGCATGTTTTTTTCTCTTTTTTTTTTTTCTTTCAATTTCGTGCTAAAAGTCAAGTCCTAAATTCATTTACGTGTATTTGGTTGTTTTAATATTTAATTCTGACCAAATCAGACCAATACATCTTTCAATTTATTTTATTATTCAATAATATTACTATATGATTAACCATTATTAATTTCAAACCCGTGTTATAGGCATGACTTATAAACACGGAAAAATAAAAAACCCGTTACTATTAAGATATAAAATATTATATATATATATATATATATATATATATATAATTTTAAATATCATTAAGTTGGGCAGGAAAACATCATCTCTTCAATGGAAATACAATTACTCGATTAGAAAATAGTTTTTTTTTCTTCAACAAAAGGGCATCTCATAGTTTTTTAAAAATTGTTTGGAAAATTGTTCAATGGAAGTTACTTTAATTTATTTCTTTTCGCCCAAATTTATGGCATCGGATGGTAGCTTTATACATTTAATAGGGGATAAGCAAGAACTTATAGCATATCCATTAATATTATATTATGAAACAAAAAAAATCACCCAAAAAGTTGAATCAAGTGTAGAAAGTTGGCATAAAGGGTTCGCCACAGATTTATTATGTGGTTGAAAAGAAAGAAATTAAAAGGACGAATTGATGCAAAGTAAAAATGTTGTTGTGATCTTAATTTATGATTGGCTCTTCCTTCCAATAAAACTAATAAATTGGCCAAGTTGCGCATAATGTTGAGTGAAAAGACCCATTTTTAATTAACTTGTTAAACTTTTATAACATACTAATATTTTTAATGTGTGTTTATTTACTTCGTTTTTTTAAATGAAAAAAAAAATACAAAAATAAATGATTAAAAAAAAGAAGATGGTGGTACAGCAATTAAATTTGATTGTAAAAATAATCTCGGTTTCTAGAAAGCCCAAATACAAAATATATAATTTGCTAAAAAATATATGTTCATAATTGTAGTCAACCCTTTAGCCCACCAAAACCAAAAAGCATCGAATATTAAAGAAATCAAAATTTAATACTACTTTTCAAACCAATCTAAAAGTCAACTCTCTCTCACTTCATTAATCTTCTTCGATTCTCTCTCTTCTTCAACTCCAATACCAAACCGTGAAGCTTTCAGCTTTTCCGAATTCAATCCGCCCCTTCAATCTCTCTGTTTTGTTTTTTTTCTTTCTTTTGAACTTTTTTTTGTATCTGCCGAGGTTTAAAGATCTCTCGAGAAGATGGGCAATGGAGGGGGGAAACTCAGCCTCTGCTGCACCGGAGACCCAGGCGAGATTTCCCGCCGCCGCCACGATATCGCCGTGTGTGTGTCGGATCCCCTGGATGAAGGGTTAGGACACTCCTTTGCCTACATCCGACCCGACCCACCTCACAAAACGCAACCTTTCGACGATTTGGTGTGCCAAACGGCGGCGTTCCGGACCATCTCCGGCGCCTCCATCTCCGCCAATGCTTTCACTCCCCTCTCGACGGACCCTTATACGTGCAACAATGGCTCCACTTCTCTTGACAAAGCATCGGCTTTTGAAAGCTCACAATTATTTTCTTCCATTCCCTTGCAGCCGATTCCGAGAAATTCTGCCTCCACAGTGAGGTCCGGCCCAATTCTGAGGAATACGGTTCAGGGTTCGGGCCCCATTGTGAGGAATCCAGGTTATGGGTCCGGCCCGATGGAGCGCGGTTTCTTGTCCGGCCCGATTGAACGTAGCTTCATCTCTGGCCCTCTGGAGAATCAAGTCGATCAGTTGCAAAGATACAAGCTCAAATCCAAGAAATGGGATCTGGTAAAAAACTTGAAAGGGTTGATATCGAAATCTTTATGGGGACCTGGTTTCTCCAAAGAATCGAGTAGTAATAATGAGAACAAAACTGCTACCGTGAGTGGTAATAGTAGCAGCACGATTACAAGCAATAATCTGAGCAGCCAATTGAGCTTAGTTGATGATAACGACGATGTTGGAAATGAATCTTTTGGCAGTCAAAATGTGCAGTGGGCACAGGGCAAAGCTGGTGAGGACAGAGTGCATATCGTAGTTTCCGAAGAACATAGCTTAGTTTTTGTTGGGATTTATGATGGATTCAATGGCCCTGATGCTACTGATTTTCTGTTGAGCAATCTCTATCACAATGTTTCCAAGGAACTCAAGGGGCTGTTGTGGTGTGACAAGTCTGAGTCTTGTGAAAATGGGGTTAATAGCTCGGCATTTTGTTCTAAAAGTTTGGATAGCAAGGAAAGAGAGGAGCTGGACTTGAAATTGAGGGAGAAATTGGGCTATGCGGAACCTGCTGCTGTTAATCATCTAGGGGTGTTGAAAGCGTTGTCCGAAGCCCTGAGGAAGATCGAAGCATCGTATTTACAGATAGCAGACATGATGCTAATGGAGAATCCTGAGTTATCTTTGATGGGATCATGTGTTCTGGTGATGGTAATGAAAGGTGATGATGTGTACTTGCTTAATGTCGGTGACAGTCGGGCTGTGTTAGCCAAGGTCGATTCTCAAGTTGGGAAAATGAGGAAGCAATTATCAGAAGAATCACTATACGGTTATGAATACGAACACACTCACAATTTGAGTTCTTATCAGCTAACAATGGATCATTGCACATCAGTTAAAGAGGTAGAAACATTTTTTAGTTAGTCTCTCTGTTTCTTTAAGGTCTATGTTTTTCGTTGTTTGCTCTTTTGTTCCTATGCTCATTGTTTATGTGGTAATTGTTCATCATCGTATAGGAAGTGAGAAGGATTAGAAATGCACATCCAGATGATGCTTTTGCTGTTTATAACGAGAGAGTGAAAGGTTCTTTGAAGGTTACCCGAGCTTTTGGGGCAGGCTTTCTCAAACAGGTATGCATCTTTGTATAAGCTTCAAAAATTCATCTGTCACATGTATTAATTGATGCAGACGGTAATCGTTGTTGCGCAATATGGTGATCAAATCGGTAGCAAAGATAGTTGTTGGTATTATAAACAAGATATGAGATTGATTCCCATAAGTATATTTTCGGAGAAAGATTGTTGGATGTAATGTGTGATTGTCTAACTAGTATAACAATCTGTATGTGGCATTAGAGTTGCTGTATGGTTTGAAATCCAGCAGCTATATAGTATGTAGCGTTTCCCACGTAAAGCGCGGTGCCCCTTCTAAATTGATTCAATACATGTTCTGAAATCTGAATGGATGTGTTTTTTTACAATTACAGCCCAAATGGAACAATGCACTACTGGAGATGTTCAGAATCGATTACGTCGGAACGTACCCTTACATCACGTGCTCACCGTCTCTGTGCCACCACAGATTAGATCCCGTAGACAAGTTCTTGATCCTATCATCTGATGGCCTTTACCAGTACTTCACTAACCAAGAAGCTGTCTCTGAAGTTGAGATGTTCTTGACAACTTTCCCTGAGGGCGATCCGGCTCAGCATCTGGTCGAAGAGGTGCTGTTTCGCGCTGCTAAGAAAGCCGGTATAATTCCGAATTCATGACCCCATTTCATGACCAAACAATACTACTTTTTTTTAGGAAAAAAAAAATTCTATATCTGATGAACATGAACTTGTGATTGAATTTGCAGGCATGGATTTTCATGAATTACTCGATATCCCGCAAGGGGATCGTCGCAGATACCATGACGACGTCTCGATTATTATTATTTCATTTGAAGGGAGGATATGGCGATCCTCCATGTGACTAGGTTAGGAATCAGATAATACACATATACAACCAAGAAAAAAATTATAGGAAGCTTTATTATTGTAAATGTGTGACATATATACCAGTTGCTGGGGATTTGTATATGTCGACATCCCCGATATTTTCCCCTTACATTCATTCGAATTAAATCTTCAAAATTTGTAGTTCTGATTGGGTTTACAGTTCCCTTGTAGAAATGTAAATCTAAACTCGTAAATTCAATAGAAAGTCGAAAATTCTTTCGTTTTTTGTTTGTAAAATAAATTTTTTTTAAATAAAAAAATAAATGTTACCATGCGGCAGCTTCCCTTAGTTGAAATTACAAGAATATTTCTTCTGGTTAAAAAATTAATTAAAATAAAACGTATGTTTGAACTATGGTATGCACATATTCCATGTATTGTACGCTGTGATTAATACATGCTTGGAGTGTAGACTTTTGAGGCTGTGATTAATACATGCTTGGAGTGTAGACTTTTGAGGCTTATACAAAAGTCTTAATCTTGCACTTGACCGGAGTTATTTATTTTTAAATAAAAAATAAAGCATAATGTTATGAGCATGACAAGGGGGCATGATTTTCTATTTGAGTTGACATTTTCTCTTTTAAAATATAATAATAATAATAATAATAATAATAATAATAATAATTAGCAATCATTATAAACATTTGTATCGTGGGTTATGCAGACTTTTGAATCTTTGTGCCACAACGTATCGACATTTTTATTCAAAATATTCATCTATATATATATATATATATATAAAAGCATAAGTTTGAATAGAGAGAGTATTTAATAGTTGAATCAGTAATTTGTTGGAAGAATGGAGATTGGTAGGTATTTAATAAATGTAAGTGTAGATTCATGAATGATTAAGTCGTGTGGTTTTGGTGCCTCTGACTTACATCTCGTGATATATTTATTATCAAACTTAAATGTTGGAGACTTTCGCCATCATTGATTGCAAATTTAGAGCTAGTGGAAGTTGAAGAGAAATTTTTTATTTTTATTTTTTAAAAAAATATATACTATATTATATATGCAAATTTCAAATCTTTTTGTCATTAAAAAAAGTGAGAAGTAAATTCCAAGACTTCTTGTACAATTGTTTTGTGCATTGTTTTTATAACCGGACCGATGATCGAATCGATCTATCTAAAAAAAATGGTCCAATCGGTCAGACCGTTTTAACCGGACGATCGAACCGGAAAACTGTTTATATAATATAATCTGATAAATAATATATTTTGAATTTTAAAAACTCAAAAATATATATATATATATAGACAAAAAATATATATATTTGTCATAGTTTGAAAGCTAAATAAATATGTAATATATTCAAAATGTCAATTATAGTTCTAAATTATTTAAATAATTAATTATTTAATTTTTAAAAAAATCAATAATTATTAAAATAATTTTTGATGAAGTACAAATTCCAAATAATCATATATATATATATATATAAATATTAAATTTAAAGTTTTTAAAATAAAAAATTCAAATTTTAAAAATAAAAATAAAAATAAAAATAAATTCGAAAAACCGATTCAACCGATTTTCCGGTTCCTGGTGAAGTTCCGGACCGGACCGACGACCGGTACCCGGTCGAATCGGCCGGTCCGGTTTTAATAACACTGGTTTTGTATCATTTCTTATTATTCTACTATTTATCCACTTAAAATTCTAAAGACCAAATCAATAAATATTTATGGACCACTCTTTCTAATTTAACTAGAAGACATAAAAATTTTAGGGTTCCATACTTTGGGGAAGTGATGACTTTTTTTTTTTTTTGAAAGAAGGGGAAGTGATGACTTGAAATGGAGGTAAACTAGATTTTCTCATTTGTGAAGCCCACATGGTGTAGAACATTTCAGCCATCCAATGTCAAACAAAACCTTCATGATTAAATCGCTATATCTAATTTGTTTTCCTATATAAAAAAAACACAAGAAATACACTATGTTTCTCAATACATTTCAAAAATCTGATTTCTAGAAAAAACAACTAAAGAATGCCAGAAAAAGAAAAAGAAAACAACAAAATATATCCCTTAATACACCATGCCATATTGCCATTGGTTCTGAGAGGGGTAAATTTTCGAAGTTTGACGAGATTTTTCCTAGGTTTTTAAATAAATCAGGTTCAAAGATTGATTTCAATTCAACATTTGGAAGTCACGTAAATATTCTTTGTTTCTTATTACTTACCTATAATTCTTTTTTTTTAAAAAAATTGATATTTACGAAACTAATGAGCTGATTTGAGCCCAAAATGCCATTATTAGATGATTAACAATTAAGCTCATTTTTTCTTTAAAAAAAAAAACTATATATGGGAGTTTAACTGTTTAAGGGTCTCGAAAATAATAAATAATCCAATGAGTTTTCACTTTCATGGTTGGTTAACAGAAAACTGAGACAGGGTCAGTCCTTATCTGGATCCATAATAATATAATAACAAATAAGTCTCCAAAACATAATTCCAATTCCAATTCCAAGTAGTTAAATACACCATTGTTCATCAAATTTGCATTCCACTGTAACAAAATTTCCAATAGCAGCTGGAGTGAGTCACATGCATCACCATTTAACCGATTCAAATTAGTATTCAACCGTTAAGGGGAAAATCTTGAATTTTAATGCATATATCAATGTATCCTAATTTCACACAGTTTTCCAAATATAATGATTGAATAAATGCAGAACCCTTGGCAGCATACACTTAAATACTAATAAGTAATTATCAGTATATTAATAAAGTAACAAACATGTATAATCCTATATTGCATAAAAATATTCCACGTCCATACAAAAATTCATAATAAAAGATCAACATAGACCACAACACTGACATACTCCTGAATCCATTACAAAAACAATAAAACCAACACAATGAATTTGGAAATTAAAAGCTGAAATCAAGAACGCTGAAAACACACTTGCTTGTTTCTGATCAGAAACATTTCCTATGCACAATCGATGGCCCTGACTCATCATACTCTGCCTTTGCTATCCACATCTGCACCCAAGCAAAATGAAAATAAAGCCGGTGTTAATGAAAAAGTTATAATAATAAGTCAGATGGAACGACGATATTGATCAAGTTCCGACATACTTGCTGGAAGGTGCTGAGGGAAGCTAAGATGGATCCACCAATCCAAACACTATATTTCCTTTCAGGAGGAGCCACCACTTTGATCTTCATGCTACTGGGAGCCAGCGCGGTGATTTCCTTGCTCATTCTGTCAGCAATACCAGGAAACATGGTAGACCCACCACTCAGGACCACATTCCCATAAAGATCCTTCCTTATATCAACGTCACATTTCATTATGGAATTGTATGTGGTTTCATGGATACCAGCAGCTTCCATTCCAATCATGGAAGGTTGGAAAAGGACTTCAGGGCATCGGAAGCGCTCGTTTCCGATAGTGATCACTTGCCCATCAGGAAGCTCGAAGTTCTTTTCGATGGATGAGCTTGTCTTTGCAGTTTCCATTTCCTGCTCAAAATCGAGAGCAATGAATGTCAGCTTCTCTTTCATGTCCCTGACAATTTCCTTCTCAGCAGAGGTGGTGAAACTGTAGCCACGTTCGGTGAGGATTTTGGCCAATTGTTCAGTGAGATCACGACCAGCAAGGTCGAGACGAAGAATAGCGTGGGGCAGGGCATAGCCTTCATAAATGGGGACTGTGTGACTGACACCATCCCCAGAATCCATAACAATACCTGCACAAAAATGGTACCAGGATGTCTTTGGTAATGTGTCCAGAGACTCAAAGGTGATTTTATGTAGGCGCACACCAGATAATCTAAAAACACGGAAATAAGAAAAAAAATGTTTTATAAAGCTTTTGTCTCATGGGAAAGATTGCACGATTTTCATCTATACAGCCACTCTGAACATTCAAGCAGCAAGTAGATATCATTCAACAGTGCTTATAAAACTACTAAACAAGTGGCTAGCTATACTCAGGTTGTCCTATGTCACAATATTCATCACGTTTTTGCAGATTTTACCTTGAAACGACTAGAAAACAGGTTCAAGAGAAGTAAAGGTCATTATTTCCAAATGGAAAACAAAAAATCTCTCTTGGATTGTGAGTTGCATGAAAAAATAATGGTATCAACAGACAATAGTACAAGAAATTTCTGAACAGTTTGCACATTCAGCACCAAGGAAATGTGTGATATAATTAGTCACCACACAAAAAGTCATAACTTAAAACCAAATCACACTACCAAAAACAAATAACTTCAATTCTGTTCCTATACTTCCATTAGATGCAGACAAATCTTGAGAATAGAACTGAATCAACTCACCAGTAGTACGTCCACTGGCATAAAGTGACAGAACTGCCTGAATAGCAACATACATGGCAGGGGAGTTGAAGGTTTCAAACATTATCTGGGTCATTTTCTCACGATTTGCCTTTGGGTTGAGGGGTGCCTCTGTGAGAAGAATTGGGTGCTCCTCAGGAGCAACACGGAGTTCGTTATAGAAAGTATGATGCCAGATCTTCTCCATGTCATCCCAATTACTAACGATGCCATGTTCAATAGGGTACTTCAAAGTTAAAATACCACGCTTGGACTGGGCCTCATCCCCAACATACGCATCTTTCTGCCCCATGCCAACCATCACCCCTGTGTGCCGAGGGCGACCAATAATGCTGGGAAAGACAGCTCTTGGAGCATCATCTCCAGCAAATCCAGCCTAAATTCATCAGTAATCACGATAATAACACCAGTAATCACGATAATAACAAAGCAATTAGACATTTTTCTTGGTGAATTTTATCCAAATATATGCAGATAAACAGGATCAGAAGCATAATTACAATTATAATTACCTTGACCATCCCCGTGCCATTATCGCACACAAGTGGTTGAATGTCCTCAGTATCCGCCATTTATCCGTTCACCTGCAGGGGGAAAAAATTACAGGCATCATCGATGTCATAAAGCTTGATTAAAATTAAAACACAATGTATCAAAGTTCATGCTTCAGAAGCCCATCAGCAGCTGCGTTACCAATCCATCACCTAATCACCTTTCAGGAAACTATTTACACGCCTTGGTATTGATAAACGGATCCAAAATATATGCATTCTACTTAATCATACACAAACATAAAACTCAAAAGGCCATGGGTGAATAAAAAAGAACATATGATATGGTAACAGACATAAGCCAAAACCTACATACAACATGACCAAATCTAAACAATCTAAAGGCGACTGCTTAAGGGCGGGCAACTTTCTGAAACAGATGTATAACGGAAAAATAAATAAATTAATAGAGGAAAAGTGGCATAAAAAACAATGCGGCAAAGTAATTTGCATTTTGCACCCTTCTTTTCTTGTTTTGTCTTTTATTAACAGAACATTTTACCCAGAGAATTCACCAAAATCGAGCAGTTTGTCAGATTTATCGAAAGAGGAATTCCTCTATCGTAGAGATCGTATCAATCGCAATTTCAACAATCAAAACGAAATTCTAAAGTCAATCCTGCGGCATTCCACACTCAAACATTATCTGACCAGAGATCTCATACACATGAAACCGAAATTTAATCTGAAAAAATGCGGAGGAAAGAAAAAAGAAAAAAAAACAAATGATGATCCAACCTCACGTACAACAAAAGGAGATCACGAACTTGGAATAAAAAAGAGAAGTCGATCACCTTTTTGAGTAGTGTGGAGGAAGGATTACCGTGTTTCGAGAGCGAGAGAATGTTGCTGATTCAAAATGGAAACGAGTGAATGCAAAATGCGATCGAAATTTTACCTGTAAATTCCACTAGAGTGCCGCTTGATCTCCGATTGACTCGTGCCATTGTACAAATCATAATTCCTATATATAGAAGCAGCATTTATTGGAAAAAACGGGTTGTTATGGTCCGGCCCATATATTGGCCCATTGGGCTTCTTATCTTAGGAAACCATTAGTTTGATAATTTTATCAAATCCATATCTTACTATTTTCAATTAATGCTAATGACCAATTAAAATCATCTTTGATATTGATTTGTTGTATATAATTAATATTTCTCGCTAATATTTTTTTATGAGCGATATGTCTCATTGGAGTTTTTTGTGTATATTGTATGTGATTATCACAACAAAAATTTACACGCTTAAGATATATTCCATAAAATGGCACGATTTGAGTTTCATTTTTCTATATCAACAAAAATATAAGGAAAGAATTAAAAATTCTTGAGCTAGGTAAAATACAATTTTAGCCCTATCCACAAACCCCAGTTGGTGAATTTTCGAGCCTTTCTAAAAGGCAAAACCAGTGATTCCAAATTTTATGGCCTTCTACTCTAAGAAAACATCCAACCTTTCTTCCATTTGAATCATTCATTTTCATTTTCATTTTCAAATCCAAAATATAAATTATGTGATCAACTCTTCTATCACTAATTGAGAACTCAATCAATCAAATTAGTTAAGCTCAATAAATTACATATGATAATATACTATGTATTATAGTAGACACCGTTTGAAATGACATATTATTAATACATTGATAATTTATCTGCTCCATTCTCATTTTTTCGGTCATATTATTTATCTATCTACTAAATATTTATCTTAAATCAATCAAATTATTAATTATTTATCTTACATCAATCAAATTATTGAATTTAAATTATTGCATTACCCTTAATAAAATAATATTATTCAAATTTTATTAATTCTTAAAAGGACAAAATGATAATCTATCATTTTATCTAAAATTTAATCAATCAAATCAAACAAATTATTATTTATCAATCAAACCAAATATTATATTAATCATTATTTATTTATTTATTTTTATCATATAGATTATTTATCTTTATATTATTATCATGGTGTCTTAATAGTAAAAAAATAAAAAAAGAGTAACGCTTGATTCAGATTCAGTCATCCTTATACAAGTCTTTATATTATGTTCTATAATACACACTAGCAACTCACGCACATATTTTAACATAACTAAATATTTTTTAAAAATATTTAAATTATTGATTATTTTCTTTAGTTCATTTGAGTGTTATTGGTTATGATTAAAAATTATTTATTTAATTTTATTGTATTTAAGCATCACATTTAATCCTTAGAATATAATTATTTATTACTTGTAAAATTTCGGTAATTAAAAATCTAATAGAAATCAATGGTGAAGGATGAGGAAGAGTCAAGTTATGGAAAGCTTCAAGGGACGGGAAAAAATAATGATAGGAGCCATTAAAAATAGTGTCTTTTGACATTCAAATTAAATAAATCGCATTTAATGTTTATCCCATTTGCTTCCAACGTAGAATAGAATTAACAAGAGGATCTAAGTTTATTAAATTATTATTATTTTCCAAGGTGGCCGAGTGGGCAACCACCTATCAATATTCAACACACTCGAAGGAAATTGAACTTTATTTTCGTTGGATGCAACAATTATAGCATGTCATTTATTTAATAATACCAATAATTAGTTAATCAGCATGATGCAAAGTCAAATGGGTAACATGATAGGATTCTAAGGTCGTACGATAATATAAAAACAACTAAAAATAGAATAAAAAGAATCAATATATATTATAAAATCAATCCAAAATCAGATCATGCATTATTATTATTTAATAAATATTGCTAAATTCTACGTGAGGAGAGGTAAGAGCTCTAGGACATTTTGTCGTCCACTTTTTCTTCTCCATTTCTTCAGACAAATGTAACGGTGTATGCAAATGTCCCTTCTTTTGCTCCCTTCCTCTTCTCTATTTTCGACTTCTTACTCTCTTGCCAAGAATACACCAAAAAAAACAATGTTCATTCTCGAACAATTTCTCCTGTGATTAAAAATGATGGAACAAATCCAAAACGGATGTTTCTTGATTGTTTTCAGATTCTTGATCTGATTAACTTTTTTAAACGGGATTTTTTAGAAATGTGCTATGATGGATCGAAGAACACTAACCATGAATTGGGATGGTCTCGGAGATGACGACGACGACGACCGTTTCTTCGAGTCTTTTGACAGGATATCTGCAGCTGTTCCATTGGATTTGGCCTCTTCAGGATCAGATGATGATGACTTTGAGGACAGCCGGATGTCTTTTGTTTCGGCTGTCTCTTCGGCGTCGATCAAAAGCATCCGCTCGGTCGTCTCTATTAGAAAGCCTTCATCTTTAATGGATGGTTATGGCATGTGGATGGCTGAACCAGGGGATATCAATGAGAGGCGCAAGCGTCTTTTTCAAGGGATGGGGTTGTCGAGCAATAAAGAGGTCCTCAAGCTTGCCAGCTCGAAAGTCGTTCGAGCGATTTCGAGAAGGGATGATCCGGGGAATGCAAATGTTGCCACATCAAATGTGGAGTCTTGTCCCACACAAGAATTGAAACCAGAAGTGCCTTCACATGATGTGCCAGTTGTGCTCTCCAGGTCGAGATCAGATGGTGATATAGAAGCATTTTCTGCAAAAACAAAACAGCGAAAAGAAGAGATTATCGGCCCCGAATCAAAACAGCGTCTCACTAGAACATCATCAGGGCAATTGGGGTTAAGTTTAGGCGTGTGTCAATACTCGAATAATGTTAGAATATCTCCAAGAAGATCGAAAAACAGAACATCAATGCCGCCCAGTGAGGTGATGCAATCCGTGTTATCAGATGGGGCGTTTGGTTCGTTCTTCTTGATAAAGAATTTGGACACTGGGAAGGAGTTCATAGTGAAAGAGTACAATGAACAGGGAATGTGGAATAAGTTGAGTGATGTTCAGACAGGGAAGCAGCTTACCATGGAGGAGTTTGAGAGGTCTGTTGGATATTCACCGGTCGTGAAGGAGCTGATGCGCCGCGAAAACGGGTCAAGAAGTATTCATGAAAATGGAAATAAAATGGCCCAAAACTCCTATCTTTCCAAGAGTTTCCGAAACAGTAAGCGAAGGGGTGCTGCAATATTGAAAAACATCAAGCTGGGAGTAACAAATTCAATGAGTGGATTAATAATAGACAAAGAACAAGAGCATACAGTTTCAGCAGTACTAGACCAGAAAGATCCCAAGAATGCACCAACTCAATGGGTTAAAGCTCGTCAACACGGAAAATCCTACAAAGAATTCACAGCACTGCACATGTCTCAAGTGATTCAAGCCCATTCAGGATCAATATGGACAATCAGATTCAGTTGTGATGCACGTTTCCTAGCAAGTGCAGGAGAAGATAGGATGATCCATGTGTGGGAAGTGCAGGAATGCGATGTCATGTCCGCAAGATTAGGAGATGATTCGGGTTCATTCGGTGGCACACCTGTTCACCCTATGGCTGGCGCTATTTCAGAACGGCCTCCACCTGCAGAGCTTACACCTTCACTGTCCGAAAGGAGGAAAAAAGGAAAGACCAATAAGAAAAAGGGCCACAAGATACCAGACTACGTTAACATGCCAGAAACGGTGTTTGCACTTTCAGAAAAACCAGTATGCACTTTCCAAGGTCACCAAGATGATGTATTGGATCTCTCGTGGTCGAAATCTCAGGTCAGCTTCATCTACCGTAGTTAATATTTAAAAATGGACATAGAACAAGGCCGAAAAAGTATTCCATAGTTCTCCAAGAAAGTAAGAGATTTATTTGCTTAGTTTTTATCCCGTCTGAATTTTGTGTGTGATTAATTACTCAAAGCTTTATGAAATTTCGCACAAACGAATCTGGTAAACCCATGATGAAGGGATCTATCAGTTAGATTGTTTAAGAATCTCATCGATTTTCATCAAAGTTAACTCAGAATCTGATAATTCTATGTAGCTACTGCTTTCATCTTCGATGGACAAGACAGTTAGGATGTGGGACTTGGAATCTAAAAGCTGTTTAAAGATGTTTGCACACAATGACTATGGTGAGATGCAATATTATAGAGCATTCATTAGTCACCAATCAAATTATTTACATGGATCACAATTTGGTTGTAATGAGAATATGGTATGGCAGTAACCTGCATACAGTTCAATCCAGTTAACAACGATTACTTCATCAGTGGTTCGCTTGATGCAAAGGTTCGAATTTGGAGCATACCAGACCGTCAAGTTGTGGATTGGACAGATCTTAATGAAATGGTTACTGCTGCTTGCTACACTCCTGATGGCCAGGTACCTACAAAGAATTATTAACTGTATAATGTGAAATTTTTGACGAAAACATCACATATTCACATGTATGGCTGTTTCGTTCATTCAACAACAATACAATAAATGAACTGAAATAAATTCCGCTCATATTTGAAGGGTGCTGTCATCGGTTCTCACAAAGGTGGCTACCGAACATATAGTATTGATGCAGGTAAGAATCGCTTCAAATTGAAGTGTTTGTAATCATGATTTGCCCACAATTTAAGATCTTATGTTTGATGCGTTTTGGAACATAGATTGCAAACTGGAACAAAAAGATCAAATCGAAATCAAGAAGAAGAAAAAGGTTCAAGCAAAGAAAATTACAGGTTTCCAGGTGAGCATATATAACCTGCAGCTCCATCCCCACATAGACATTGCCAATAAGAGACTAAATATTTGCCCCTCCACAGTTCTCTCCTTCGAATTCGTCTGAAGTGCTCATTACTTCAGCTGATTCTCGAATCCGAATCTTGAATGGATTAGAGCTCATCCAAAAACTTAGAGGTATGGTTCAAAAATATCCATACGAAACTTCAGGAAAAGAATGTAATCATAACACAAAAACAAAAATCCTCATTTCCCACACAGGATTCCGGAATACCAGCAGCCAGATATCAGCTTCTTTCAGTGCAGATGGAAAACACGTCATCAGCGCCAGCGAAGACTCTCAGGTCTACATCTGGAAGCTTGACGATTCCAAGAATCCAGGGGGTGGCAAAGGAAGAACAGGAGTTACAATCTTTGCTCACGAGCACTTCAACTGTAAAGATGTATCCGTTGCGATTCCATGGCCTGGTAGTGCAAGGAACGAGCCACCAATGGTCGAAATACACTCTAAAAGGCATTCGAAACGGTCCAACGCTACACCACCACAGTCCCTTAGCAATTCTCCCACCAAAGAAGACAACAGAGTGGTTGGCGCGAGTAGTAGGAGGCATTTGCCACCTCTTCCCAAGAAAAACAACATACTCGAGAGAATAACTAGTTCTGCAGACGACGAATTCGCGCATTCTTCTCGCATAGATCCAGGCATTGGTGTCAGTGAGTCATTCGGCTCGTCCTCTCAATCTCTCAGGTACGATGACCCGTCCTCCATTTCTGCTTCAGGAAACTCTCCTTCCCAGTCATGGTCGTCTTCTTGGAATTTGTTCGACGGGGGCAGCAGCCAAACTGTTCAAGCAACAGCATGGGGAATGGTGGTTGTCACAGCAAGCCTGGGAGGTGAGCTACGGGTTTACCAGAATTTTGGACTCCCTGTCAAAGTTAGTCGTCAGGCAAATCTTTTTAGAGACCACTAGCTGCAGGTACTTAGGTTTCAGCTGAATTTTGTTACTCTCCACAGCAAATACAGAGTTTTTCCAGTTCATTTAAGCTCAAGAAACCATTTTTCCTTTCCACTAACACCTCCATGCTCACAAGTTCGTAATCTATCAGAAAAAAAGGACATAAATCTCCACACACCAAACAGTGAAAAAAATGATGAATTACACGAGATCATAAAAAGATACAAAACAAAAATAAGCAGTTCAATCGAGGGCATGGTTGCCATAAATTGCAAAGCTAGCCTATTTTCTTCTTCAAGCTTCACCAGAAAAAAAAAAACTAATATTCAATAAATTAATTAACTGGGCAGCAAAAACTTCCGATATTTTAGTGCTTGCCACTCATTTGAGAAATGAAACTCGGGAATATCCAAAACCTCTATCCCCGATTAATTATCATAATAATAATAATAATAATAATAATAATATTAAAAGAGAATGAATCATCATCAATCATCATCATGGGTAAACGTCAAACAATAATCAGGTATAATGAATTCATTCCGAAAATTCGCATAAAGAAATTGCGCACCTCTTCCTGCTTCTACAGTTTCTGCTCGGTGATTATTTTTCCCCGAAAAAACAAAACCAGTTCGATGAGTAATAATAGTTAGTTAATTTTAATGGGCTTAATGATGGACCCACTTCCCAAATTGAGCCCAATCCAATTCCTCAAACGGTAACTTGAGGCCCGATTCAATTTTAGCATATATAGTCTATCAATCCATCTCTTAGACATCTTTTTTTTTTTTTTTTTGTTCTTATGTGATATAGATATTATACTTTTATTTTTATTTTTTAAATTTTAATATTTCAAATTATAGTTTAATCTCTCGATCTTTCCCGATATATAAAGAATCTGCCCCTTAAACACCATCTTTTTTTCTACCCAAAATTTCTCTTATGTGATATATATATTACAATTTTTTTTTCGATATTTCAAATTGTAGTTTAATCTCTCGATAAATTTTACAAATATTATATTACTTTTATATGAATATAAATCAAATTAATTAACAAAATATTATACAAGCACACAACGCGTGCATCAATACACTAATTATTATTGATATTGAGGTCATGTTTCATTTTCACACCATTTGGAAGTTCATTTGCAAATTTAGAGGTTTTTGACTGAACTTATAGCCTTATTAAAACAATTTATAAAAAAACACCCTTTTAATTTGAATCACTAAATTTTGCCTGTGCTACCGATTTCTGAACATACTCTCTAGGTATAAAGTTAACTAATTAATTAAAGTTTCCTGGCTTAAACAATATAAATCATGCACTTTAATATATGAAATAAACTGTTGGCACACATATAATACATTTGTTGTCAAAATTGGTGTATGGGAGATATATAATTAGGATCACAAAAAATCTTGTAATACGGTCTCACCGGTAAATTTTGTGAGACAGATCTTCTAATTGAGTTATCCATTCTAACGTATTATCTGTTATGATAAATGTATAATTATTTATTATAAATATGAGCAGAATTTGCTCGTCTCACAGATAAAGATCCACGTGACCGTCTCACATGTGACCAACTGAATTACGATTTGATGGAATTGAATTGTCAAAAAGTGTGGGGCGTCTCATGTTCTCCTTTGTTATTAAGGAAGTTGAGCAGCCCAACTATTACTTTACAGGATCGCTACCCATCCTACCATTTGCATGCGTTTGCTTCATATATATATATATATATATATATATATATATATATATATATATATATATATATATATATATATATATTATATGATACAAATTTCAATCTCGGTGGTCGAAGATTTGAAGATGATCGGAAATTAGGTGAAATATGCAATTTCCGGCCATCTTCATATATTCAACCACCGAAATTTAAAGTTGCATCATATAATATATTGTTGGATTCGCATTTTTGAGACGATCCTGGCGTGAAAATTTCAAGGCAATCGGAGTTGTTTTGGGCACGGGGTGCACGGGGATCCCCGCACCTTAGGGTGCGTGGGATCAAAACTAATATATATATATATATATATATATATATATAATATATATATATATATATATATACATTATATATATAATATATATTTATATATATATTTTCAAGTGTCCACCTATCCTGCTCACCACCATGCCCATCAATGATGTGGCACTATTCTATTGGATGCGATAAATTGTAGGTCCAATAGAATAGTGGCACATCATTGATGGACATGGTAGTGGGCATGATAGGTGGGCACTTGAAAGAAACTATATATATATATATATATATATATATATATATATATATATATATATATATATACACACAAATTAAATCACTAGATTAATACATTATTATAAAATTTTTAAAACTTTTCATAATTTAATAAATCAAGCATCCACAGGCTATGAATAATGCTCGAGTAATTTTTGAGTTGGTTAATTTTGTTTTTGTACGAAAACATTTATAGTGTGAAATTATTTTTTAATTTTTGTGTATAATGACGAATTCTAGTAATAATTATTTGGATGGATTTGGCATAATATAAGACATGGTTGGGTATTGGGAATTTGGGATTGTGATGGTAGGATTGTATCTTATAGTGCTAATCGCCATCAATAGACAAAGCTAATTTGCCACTATAACCATTCGATAGGGAATATATTATAAGTACGCTTACCGACTAATTAAGGTAACGTACGAGTCCAAATTTTCAAACATTAAATTCGAATAGTCAAAATCATATTCGATCATAGTGGATGACAAGTATTTGACGACTGATCAATGTATATAACTAATTATTGGAACTTTTTATTTTAAAAAAATTTGTTCCCTTTATCTATCTAACATAAAAGAATTAAATAGAGGAGGAGAAACGATTGAAATATTAAATATTCAACCCCCGCGCGGAAAAATGATCCTATCACGAGGTATCTTTAGATCCCCTATTTGTGATTTCATCTGTGATTTTGGAGCCTTAATTACAAGTTACAAGTGAAAAAATAGGACATGTTCATAAAAAATTAAAAATAAAAATAAGAAGGAAAAGCATATATAAAGAAATTTGATTATTTATGTTATATCCGAGTCTATTACATTAATGTTATATATATATACTAAAAGTAAAAAGTAAATGTGAGAAAATAAGAAGACCGAATTTGGGTGTATATGTATAAAATAAATATTAAAATTAGTTCGTGTTCACGCAATTAATTGTGCATGCATGCAAATAAATATTCACGAGTGGACCACCAAACCACTAAATCTAATAAATAAAGTGGTCAATTTAATTTCATTATTCGGCGATAATTGAGATGAGCACGTATAATTCCACAATCAACGAGAGTTTGTTGTTTAGCTCAAAACAACACGACAATATCTATTTTCAAAAGGTTAAGTTCCATTAATAAAATCGATAATTAATGTAAATTAGTAAACAATAATTAGCCTATTTCATTAAGATTCCTCTGTCCCTCATTAAACATGCTGAAATAATTAAATCCCATTAACTTGAAGTATAATTTGTTTTAAGAGTTATACTATATTTCGAATGCATTAGTAAAAAGATCTCTTAATTGGGATAGTTTTGCAATTTTAAAAGTAACGTGTAATCGTGTGTGTAACTAGGTATATACATATAACATTTTTGTTGTTTTAATGCATTATTGTAGAAATTTATCGAGTGTGTTAATTGTAATAAATGAATAT
The DNA here is from genome assembly GCF_033568475.1 of Henckelia pumila. Lineage (NCBI taxonomy): Eukaryota > Viridiplantae > Streptophyta > Magnoliopsida > Lamiales > Gesneriaceae > Henckelia > Henckelia pumila. The sequence goes on from NC_133121.1 coordinate 107,088,405, forward strand.
ATAAAAGTACATGCATGCCCACACTTTGAAGTAGGGATTGTTCGGTACAGTATATCGAATTTTTCAAATAACATCGTACCGAAAAATTCGATATTGAAAATACAGATGCCGGAATTTTTGATATTATCGAATTTCGGTACGGTATCGGTAAAATATGTCCATACCGAAAAAATATCCAAAATACCGTCTATATCGGTAAAATACCGTCTATACCGAAGAAGTGTGAGCATCCAAAATTCACAAGAAATAAAGAAAATGCACCATAAATATATTTATTATATATTTATGAGAATTTAGTTCGGTATTTCGGTGAAATACGTACCAAACTTTTGTAAAACTCATACCGATATCGGTATATGCGATATATCGATATATTTCGGTATGGTAAATTTGGTATCATATTGATATCGCGATATATGCGATATATTTCGGTACGATAAATGCGATGTACCAAAATTTTTGGTATGTTTTCCCACCCCTACTTTGCAGTGTGTGAGTTTATTTGTGTTCAGTGTATATATACTGAAGAATGAAGATGTGAATTATAAACCAATGAATAAAACATAGGATTCTTCCAACTCGTCTTTCAACAAAGACCACATAGCTTTTGGCTTTTGTTGATTAAGAAGCATCGATCATCAAAAGACCAACCAAAAAGATTACTAGATATAAAAAGAAAAACAAGCTAAAATTCGAGAATTTCCTAAAGATACATAGTGTATTGTTATTATTTGACTAACATAAAGTGGACCCTCAAATTTAATTTTATATATATATATATATATATATATAGCTTAAATGTAAGTTTACTACGTGTACTGAGGATCCAATATATAACTTAAATGTAAGTATACCATGAAAATTTTGTAAATAAGCTGATAATCAATTTTTTAAGCATTTTCAAACAATATATATATATATATACATACATACATACAGTTTTGATCCCACGTACCCTAGGGGACGGGGAATCCACGTGCACCCGTGCTCAAAACAACTCCGATTACCTTGAAATCTTCACGGTAGGGTCGTCTCGATAATGCGAATCCAACGATGTATTATATGATATAAATTTCAATCTCGGTTGTCGGAGATTTGAAGATGACCGGAAATTAGGTATATATATATATATATTCCACGGGTTTCAAAAAAAGATTGTCATGTCATTAATTTATCCAATTCATAACAACGTTGGGATAGAAAAAAATAATTATACTTTCGAAGCTATTAACTTATCTAGTATCCAAAATGTGAAGGTGTAAAAACGTACGTTTTAAAGAAATTATCTATAAAATTTGAGAACTTTTGGTGTAAGCCGATATTGCATTAATTGTGTTGAGTCATGAGATGCTCGCTATTAATTAATTTTGATACATTTAATTTGTATAAATATAAATTATTTGGAAGTCTGAAATTTAAAAGTAAATAAATTAATTAATAATGTATTAAAAAAAATTATTCTGCTGGTATAGTATATACTATTATTATTGGCATGCATATAGAATAATTTAGAAGATGAGTAAAGGGAGACAGATAAAATCTTGCCTGGAAAAGAAGGGCGGAATCAGATTCCAGGCACACATGATATTGTTTATATAATACTAAAAATAATAATTGAGGGGAAAACGTGAGAATTCGAATCTCAAACCCTTCCACTTTTTTTAAAAATATATATATATAAAATCATTATTACATTTTTATTATGTACGTAGAAATAAAAATAATAAAAAAATTGCAATGACGTGAAATATGTACATACGTAAAAAGCGAAAGCTGCCCAAACTGTACACGCACACACTGAATGTGTTTTTGTATGGATTATTCTGAGGTTTCTCGAAGTGGGAAGTGCCGAAGAATATGGCAAAATCTCCCTTCAATTTTCGAGCCCAACATTCTTCATAATCACCACCATCAAATCAAATCATCAATATTATTTAATTATTATTTTCAAATGAAAATATACATAATATATAAACATATCATTTTATTGGTAAACGGAGAGCAAGAAATTGATGCATGTACCGTAGAATATATTTCCCATTTTCCCACCTAACTAAAATTCTTGGATCACTACATAATATTCCAACTGATTGCTCAATCTTAGTAACTAAAAAAAATAAATGAAGCTACATAGACAACTACCCGACAAATAATCAAATCTAAATGATTATCTCTGAATCATGAATGCCACTTTAATTTATACATTTATATATATATATTTATTATTTATATTGTGGGGGAGGGGTGAGAGAAGAAAGAAGGGGAGACTAATAAGAGCTTTATTATTGAGGAGGTGTGTGTGTGTTGCTTTATTCGTTGTTGAATAAGCAACAGCCTTGGTTCTTGCAAAAGTTACATACCAAAGATTCCTTGCCTTGAAGATGAGGCATTCCACTTAATTACTACTACTACTCTTCTTAGTAGATAGCAAGGGGGACCATAATTTAATATACACTAGATTTCATATATTTATTTATAATTTATATATATAACTCATTTCATTCATTCAATTGTATGATTCCATCGAACTTTTTTCGCTTGTCTCGAATAAAAATTGCTAGCTAGCTATCTTATATAATCTGATGCATGTTACATTCATGCAGCTTGAACATCACATATATAACATAGTCAAGTCACCCGCGATGGGAGAAACAAATATGTGTATACGTACGCTCGCGTACACTCGTATATACTTCACATATATACTATATACTTGACTTTTAATTTAGTGGGAGTGATAGAATATATATGATTTTGAAACAAAGTGTAAACTTTTGAATTCTTCCAACGTCATTCAGGGTTGAAACTGAATTAACTGTAGGAAATTCCGAAGCAACAAAAGAGAACAGCCTCTCACCTAATTGAACAGAATAAGTCTTTTTCACTTTCCAAAATTAGCTTCAGCCAGCCAGAAATATATAGTATCCACCACTCACTATTTATCTCCAACTAATTAATTAATCAAACCTTCATCGATTTTTAACTAATTATATACTTTCAAGATGCATATTTCGATTTCCTTTTTTATATTCTACTTCAGGGATGCAAAATTTTGTTTTTTTTTTTCAAAATTAAATGTATACTTTTATTCTGGTAAAAACAGATAAAAACCCAAATAAGTGTGTCAGACTTGAAGAACAAAACACACATTTACGGGTTACCACGCGGATCAGAATTGCGTGCAAAATTATATGTGCATGAAAATCGAGGCGAAAAAAAAAAAGAAAAAAAAAAGGAAAATGCATTATTCGACTTATTATGCTTCCATCTTTGACTCACACTGAGGCCTCATGTAATATGCAGTCTTTACGTACGTGATTGTTAGGGGGAACAGAAATCGAGAATTATATCAAGAAACTTGCATTGATTTCTGGGATTTATTTTGAACGCTTTTTCTGGTTTCGAATCTGGAAGCTCCAACAATTTATATAATATTATACATTATTTTTTAAAGTTGGCTAGCTAGCTACCTTCATCATTTGCTTTCTTTGTGTGTCCTAATTTCGCAAATTAATTATAAGCCAAATCAACGTATTTTTCAATTTATGCAGTACTTAGCATCAAAATTAGTAGAGAAACTTTTAAAGCAAGAATTTGGATTGAAACTATAGAGATCGTGGTATATGTACGCCGAATCATGAGTTGCGTGGGTTTAACTCGTCTCGACTCGACTTCGAATGCATTAAAAAGTAGCCACACTTTGAAAACTGGGAGCTATATATAGACGTACCAAAAGTATTTGTGATCTAGATGTATAGTATTTAAACTTTGAATCAAGTACTTCTCAAAGTTATTTAAATCGATATAATGGAACAAATTTTTATGTTTGAATATAATATGTATTGTTTTTAGAACAATTAGGCAAAAGGAGATATTGTTCTAGGTAGGAAGAACACATGAGAAATAGAGGAAATATATAAGTATACATGTACTTGGGATGGAGACAATATGTATTATAGTGTGCTAAGAGAATATTACGCTGAAATGAATAAATACCACTAGATTTTGATTCACTACTATAAAATATATCGGTTCTACAATATTTAATTTTCTTCCTCATTTTATAAATTAGCGCACTGATCGAGTTTGAATTTAAATGCATGATATATATAGGGTAGTACTGAATAATTGTTTTGTTACAAAAAAATTGCTGGTCAAAATGCGCATTAATGCTTCGATTATTAATTAAAGTAACTAAATGATTCTAAATACTTGAGCTGCATGAAGATCATCAGTCAAATAAAATAAAATCATGCAAGTAAAAAACCGAATTGTTAATGCTATCGATAATATGCAATATCCCAGAAGCAAAAATGAAATAAACCAAATGATGATTATATAATATAAATATATATGATCATTAATACAGATGAAGCCAAGCCACCTTAAAATAATTAGGTTCCATTTCCAACCACATATATATATTTCTGGAAAAACATATGTTAGACCTCCATGTCTAACATGGTTAAAAGCTACAAAAAAACACACTCAGTTTTCTGATAGAAAACAGTACTCAAATTAAGATACAAATGAAACATCAAAAACAAAGAATTTAACCTACCATTTCTAGGGTTTCTTCAGCTAGCTGCTCGAATATCCGTCTCTTTAACCCATGAGTTCTTACACGAAACTAGACTATATATTAAGGACTATCATATATATAGACTTTGATGTAACCAGTATGATTGATCACCACAAATTCTACTTCTTGCAATTACCCAAATGGATCAAGAACATTATGTCTAGAGGGGATTGCTCGTCGAAAAAGAGCTGAAACCCGAAATATCACTCCAAGCAGAAGTTGGATTATTAATCCATTGATCATTTCTTGGCATCCCTCCCATTAACTGCCTGGACAAACTTAGCTCCGGGTTTTCTTCGAGTTTAACAGATGCCATCTGACTTAGCATTGAGCTAGAGAGTTTCGGCCTAACGGATTGGCTCGTCTCGCCTAAAGCTAAACCGGTTTCACCGCCGTGAAACTGGCCGTAAACCCCCGGCGAGTGTGGGTCTAGGCCACCACCACCCAAGAAAGGGAATTGCTGCACCTGCTGCAACCTCCATGGCTCAATATTAATGCCGCCACCGCTGGAAAAAAGCGAACCGATGCCACCATTTCCACCACCGCCACCACCGAACAAGCCACTTCCCAACTGGAAGCTCATTTCACCTGTTCCAAGTACAGAAGGAGCAGAAATCCCGCTGTAGTTGAGGCCCATGGTGTCGTTGAAGTTATCGGTGAGCTGACTCAGAGGAGACATGAAGCGCAGCGGTGTAAGTTGAGGCGTGAGGCCTAATATATGATTCTCCTGGCCGCTGTTGGAGGAGATAGAGCCGGCGGAGCTCGTGGCGGCTTGCCTGTTTTCATGACTCGCCGGTGATTTCGAGCTCACGGATTTGCTTCTTTTGTTCCTCCGGCAGCCTCCGCCCACCGGGACGCTCCTCAACGCGCCGCCTCTGGTCCAGTACCTTCTACAAGTCTTGCAGAAGTGACGCGGCTGAGATAGGCTGTAGTTGTTGAAGTAACAAAACTTTGTGTTCACTGAGTCGCAACGAGGGCATTTCAAGGAGGTTTCGGGCATCGGTATGTTGGCCATCCGTGCCCGCTCCGCCATCGACCCAGGCCGGATCCCCCCGGATCCACCGCCTCCATGCGGTGCCGCCGGAGGCGGCTGCGGCGGGAGTAAAGGGTTTGTGCTGCTGCTCCCAACAATTATTTGATTATTATTCTGTTGTTGCTGCAGAAAATTAAATAAGGATCACAAAAAAAAAAAAAGCAAGAAAATGAAAACATAACACACATATGGTATATATCCAACAAATTAGCAAAGAGTAACAAGAAAAGGAAGGAGAATATTTATCTTTTTTTTTTTTATTTTATTTGCTTTTTTCTCAAAGAAGCCATTGGAGCTAGCCCATGAATTTTTTTTTTTTCTAAAAATAAATTTAAAAAATCTAAAGGAAAAAAAAACCCTCACCTGCTGCCAGTTGGCTGGATCAAGATAGGTTGGAATAGAAGAAAAAACCATTGTAAAGGCTTTGAAGGAGAATCACATCAACTGGAGGGTTAACACACAGAGAGAGAGAGAGAGAGAGAGAGAGGAAAAAAGCAAGAGAATAATAAAGAGAAGAGAATGAGAATAAGGAGCTAAAATAAAGGGAAAGGCTTTATGCCCTTGTATATATATACACACACATGTACATATGCTTACACACAAAACATGAAGTACTGATTTGTTTTCACTCTGTCCAGTTTTGTTTTATTGCTTTTTAGGGTTTCGAGAGGTGCTTGGGGCTTATTTTCTTAATTACTTAACCTTTAAGCTTTATGTTTATGTGGTGCCATTGCTGTGATTGCATGAAAAAATTAAAGCGATGATTTTCAATGCAATATTTTAATTAGCTAGCTAGGGGGATGAGAGATTTTGATTGAGTAGCCACCATTAAAATATTTTTACGTGTTTTATGATTTTTCTTTCTCTGAATGAAATATTCTGATGCATAATATATCACATATTTAAGCCAAACCCCGCCACAACAGGCGGATTTATTTAAAAAAAAAAAACGTATTTAAGCTACATCATTAATATTTACCAAAGAAAATTAATAGGAAAACAAAAAGTGCAGGGCTTTAAGATATATAGTTAATTTGAGTAAAAACAAATAGTAAGTTTTTTGTGAGACGATCTAATATTTTTATATTCATCAAATGAGTCGATCCGACTTATAGTTATAGTGAAAATTTTTCATGGGTCTGAGGTATGTGTGTCACAAAATTGAATCGTGAGACGAATTTATAAGAGTTCTGATGAAAAAGAAAAATGAGACGGCATAAGATAACTAGATAAGTATATTTTGTTTGTCGAAAAATATTTCATCTTATTTTTTGGAGTTAAAATTTATAATTTTGCAAATTGGATTATTATTATTATTATTATTATTATTATTATTATTATTATTATTATTATTATTATTATTGTTGTTGTTGTTATTGTTGTTGTTGTTTTATCACATTGAGAATAATAAATCCTAGCTACATGGGTAATTTGTATATTTGGTCGTTCCTGTATGTTACAAAATGAGTGTTTAAAACATCTGAGAAATAAATCACTAAAATATATTTTGAAAGACAAAGTTATGTTTTTCCAAATTAATTACTATATATACCGAACAAATTAAAACGAAATTTATAGGAATATCGATCGAAATCTTGTCTGTGTCACTGATGGAGGATGTAATATATCACTTCTGGTTTTATAATAATAATAATAATAACTTATTATAAGTGGTTTAATTAGACTCAAATTATTAAACAATACACTATGGCCGTTTGATCTTATTTTTAATTCTTTTCAAGAAAAGAGATGTAGTGTGAATATTAAATTAATAAATGATAATTTCCATATTCATGAGTTGTTTATATAGAAAAAGTATGAGAATGCTACAGGTGTAGCTTTGGTGGAATTTAATTATAAATAGTGTGTCCCGACCGAATGAAACTTTTCTGGCTCCGGTCTCTTAATTCCTTCCCCACTCCACCCCTCCAATTAATTCATCTCTAATCTTTATTTTCATGGGACACGCATTTTATTATAATTTATTCCAAAGTATATATGTCTTAATTCTTTTAAATCATGGTGATATTTAGCACAATTTCAGTGACAAGGGAAAGAATGAGTGCTATCATATTATAATTTTGTCTATCAATATATGACACCATTTGATGCATATGATACGATTTGATATCAATGTATATTCAGCTCACGTTTTACAATATGTTATCCTCGTAGTCGAATTTTTCATGTAGCTTAACATTAAAAATGTAAAGAAAAATTGTTTTTTTTAGTCATGTATGTTTGTCACTCTGTGATTTTGGTCCTCTATATTTTTATATTTCATATTTATTTTTTGGCAATTTTAGTCCTTTTTTTTCTGATGTGGCGCTGATGTGACACCAATACAGTGCTGATGTGAAGATGACGTGTATAGTGTCACGTAATCATTTTCGAATAAAAAAGACTGAAATTGCCAAAAATTAAAATATGCAGAACTAAAACTGAAATATGAAAACATAGAGAACCGAAATCGCAAAATGACAAACATAAATGACCAAAATTGTAGTTTTTTCCAAAATTTAATGATTGGTGAAATCCTATTTTTAGGTGCTCGAGTATTTGTATGTATCTATCTCATTTATCAAGCATCAATTCTTATAAGTTATACAAATTAAATCATATCATGTGCAACTAGACAATATCTTATTCGCCTATAACCGTATCAGCTAAGTTCGCAACATTAAAAACAATTCGTGGTGATGCATAAGTAACACCTAGTGCATGTGTGCTCGTGTTCGTATGTGTGTCCGATTTTTCGCCTAGGCGATGTTAGAAGATCTTTCGTATTGACAAATTTAAAATATAGGATAATCGAGGGACCTGGTATTTCGTTGTAATCATTCAAAATTATCCAAAACTGTGTGACTAAAATTGGATTAACTTTTTATAATCCGTTTTATAATCCAGACACACACCTTAATAATAATAGTTAAAATTCTTCAGTTACGTGCTTAAGCCCAAAACTGTAGATCGGCCCATCCATAATTATTATACTAATTAACGGCTGGGGTTTTATTGGGCCAAATATCCATCACTTGGCCCAAACTTCTTGTTTACTCAAGGCCCCTATATTCAAAATACCAGGGTCCAGGGCCAGTGTTCTTGCCCAATGTTTCAAGCTAAAGCCTAGCGTCGAAAAACAAAACAAGGTAGAGCTTACAAATTATACCCGATCATAAGCTTGTAATTTGTATCCGTGAAGGAAAGCTAAAAAATACCAATTTTTTGCATAATTTTATATTTATATATACACATATTTACTCCCTCCGTCTTATATATTTAGGTTTGAGTATATTTTCACAGATATTAATTTCTAATTTTACCCTTTTTTAATGTAAATTAAAGGAAAAATTTCCTAATTTTACCCTTGTTTTAATGCATGTTTTGATCGGATATGTTGGCCAGTAGTTAATCTATTTCATGGTAAGGATATATTGCTAAAAAAAATAGATAAAATACTTTTAAATATGAAAACTGGCATATTTGGGTTGATTAAAAAGAAAACATGGCTTTTATATTTGAGACAAAAGCGGTATATAATTTATTTTATTTTCTGGGTAATAATTTATAATATATTACATTAATTAGGTCGATCTCATCCTATTCTAATTCTTGGATCCATCTCTGACTCAATCTCGTGGTTGCACGTAAGTTTTGGTTAATTATGTTAGGTTTAGACGAAAGAATAGTCGAACATGGTAGTTGGTACTCGGTAGGATGATACAATCCAAAAAACAATATATATTGTAAAATTGCATTTGAAAAAACACAAGATCAGTCCCAGAAAACGCCTGGTAACTAAAACAACAGGTTTAACTAAGGACCTAAATCTCTAATTAAATTGCCAATAATTAAATATAATGGTGCTGGTTACTATTATTATTAAAAGGTGATTATCTAGGGATTAACAAGTACTTGCATATTCACATGCACGTTTCTTTAATTAAACTAAGGCGAGTGGAGTCACATTGTGATCTTTCTTTCTTTCTTTAATATAAAATTTTATATCCCCGTTGACTATAAACAGTTAACTAAGAAATTAAAAACACCATTTGGGCTTCATCTAGATATTTGGATCAAAATGTTGAATTTGGTTTTGTATACATACATGTTTTTTCAAAAAAAAAAAAATAATATATTATATTTAGTATTCCCACTAGAAATTTAAATTCTCTTTTTGATGTGATGTACCACTAATTAAGTCGTTTTGATCAGATAAATATAATGACATAAAATAATTTATGGGATCGGATTTATTCGCGTGTGTTAGGTACCAATCCGAGTGAGACCCAAACTTTTGCTAGGAGTTGCCATAAGTGCTTCTTCGTGTGTTCACAATCATCACAAAGAAATGGACCTAAATGTATCTTTATTCCTTTGTTATGATTTTATTTAAACAAATAATTATTCATTCTTATCATGTTTTATTAATGTTGTCACGTTATTGCAATTTATATATATTTATATGCTATCATCATGTCTTGTATGTGTAATTTCAATGTATTACAAAGGTATCTCAAAGAATTTTGGGTAAGTAATATACATATATATATATATTGCACTCTTCACAACGTAATAATTTCAATCTGATATTTATGGGATTAAAATAATATATGGTAAGATGATGTGTCAGTTAGTCTCGACGCAGGTTTCTTGTTTGGTCTTTTCTTTTCTTTCTTTTTTTTTTTTCCTTTTTTAAAAAAAGAAAGATTATGTGAAGTAGTGGGTAGTTGAATAAAATATTAATCCAAATTAAAGTTACGTTGTCACATAAGTTAGTGGGCAATCGTTGCTACATCCATTTTAATCCGTGTACGGAACAATCAAGAAAAGGTTAATCTTTACATAATAGGAGGGGATTCAAAAGTTTTGATAAAAAATGAAATTTAATAAATATTCAATGTGAGTGTGCATTTTTTTAAAGAATATTTTATTACCATCAAAAATGAAATATACCAAATAGAAAATTGAAAGGCAAAGTATAACCCATCGTCTTTCACAATCAAACAAAGAACCAGTCGATTTCGTCGACTTATAAATCACATGATTCGTTGATCACAAACAAAAAAAAAAAGAACAAGAAAGTAGCTTCGCCTCCGATGCTGCAAACACTCCTCCTTTCAAAATATGAGAAATAAACATCAATGAATGAGCACTACAGGCACTGATAAAAGCCAATCCACTTTTCAACGCAAGAAAAATCTTGAATATATTTTTATGTGATACGTGGAGGGATACCTGAATTAATACTCTGACTCCAAACTTTTCAAATAAACCAGCTCCAACACGACTTTGATTGAGAGCTCAAAATTTTCAAAAATTCATTGCGATTTTGACCCCAACATCATATCAACACAAACTCAACACCCTTCTAAATAATTACTTTCAATTCTATTTTTTTTCGTGCACATAAACTATAAATGGTTTAGTATATATATATGACGAGTGAAGACGGTCTCACGGATATTTATTTGTTGGACGATCATCAATCCTAATTATATTTAGGATGAAAAATGTTATTTTTAGTATAATTTATGAAACAACTCAATTAATTAAGACATACACCTCGAAATTGTCTTACATTAGTTTTTTATATATTATATATCAAATAAGTCGTGTTAAGGAGAGATCAATCGAATCATTCAATTCACATCCAAGTCACATAGAATGGGCCAATGGAAATACACCATTTCAGTTAACAATATGGTCGGGTCGGAGCACTACCCCATCAATGAAAGTGATATTTCATTTTTTCTCTCACTTTTTCCATTTGGTTTGATTTTGTAAAGTCGATGCTACTCGCAGGGTACTATCCTGCGGGTGATGTGACAGATCATGATTGGTTAAAATCAATGGACCCCACGTGAGACCCATTGATTTTAACTAATCATGATCTGCCGCATCACCCGCAGGATAGTACCCTGCAGGTAACATGTACTAAACCCTTTTTTACACCTTCATTTTCGCATGCTTTCATAGCTGAAAGCAAATTAGCAAACTATGTACTATGTAGGGCTTTTATTTGGAAGTAAATGAAAAGAAGATGGAGACTCAAACATGCACGTTTCATCTACCCTAATGGCAATGATATATAATTTCTTGTTACACATGATTTTTCATGTGGATAGATTAGTCCGGATGGCTTTTATTTCGTCTCTCTTGAATAAAAAAAAATAAATCACTCATTCAAGACTCTCTTCATCAATCCCGTTTATGGCTCAATTGAATTTTTTTGGAAGTGTCAACAGGTTTTTTAGAAATCTTAACCACTTTCTTGGGATCTCTATCTTATTGATTGTTATATATTATTTTGATTTTCGTTGAAAAAAATTCTTATCCGAACATATTTAAAATTTTGGTTCCGTCATTCTGCATTGGATAACGTGAAAAATATCATACATGATAGTTAACCATAGACTGTTAGACATAATGTTAAGAATCTATTTTGAGATAATATTTATCTGAAATTTGGATAAATCAAATCAATCGTTGGATGAAACAAATATTAAGAAATATGAGTGAATGATAAAACTAGATATGCCATCCACATAGTTTAGTTCGAGTTGATGGTTATCGTATTTTTATTTATTTATTTTATTGCTGTAAGGAAAAGACACGTACGACGTACGTCATGAGAATACACTTTTATTGACGATAAGATTTGTTAAAAAATAAGTTGAGAATAGATAAATTTACTGCAAATTAATGATATTCATGTTATTTTAATCAATATAATATTAAATTCAACGTAATATAATATGTATAATATATATTAAAAAATTTGCGAAAATGATCTTTGTTAAAAAAAAATATATGTACTGTTGCAAATCTAAATGAATTTATATATTTTTTAAAATATATTAATAATCAATCTTATAATTTCATATAAATTAGACACTGAAAAAATATATTACAGAACTGATATCATAATAGTGTTATTAAAGTAAATTTAAAAGAAGAAAAAAGTATAATTCATGTTGTCGAACCACTTATTTTATTACTATTTATTTATGAAAAATAAAAATATAATATAGACAATGAGTTCTAAATCTTAAATTAAATTTTTGTGTCAAATGTTTACAATTTATTTATATTTTAGACTTTTATATCTTTCTCAATTTTTTTTATTTTGTCACAATTTTTCTTTGTTGTGAAATAAACATTAATATTCTCATAATTTTTAATAGCAATTCTTTGTCTTCGCCAATCATTTGCTTCTACATAGATTTATTCTCTAACTCTTTTGTTGAATTACCTTTTTTTATTTTTCAATTATGAAAACATTTCTTTGTAATAGTATTGATAATTTAAATATATCACCAATCTCTATTATTGTGTTATCGTCTTTTATTACTTGTATGTCGACATCTTAATGATTGATATATTTGTTGGACGTCCTTTTTTTGTTCATCTTTATCTCTTATAAAGATACTCATTCGTTAATTGTAAGACTATCCTCATAAAGTAATTGTTATAATTTATAGTCTTCGGAAAGAAAAAAATAATAAAAATATATGTATTCAATCATATATTATTAAATTTTAATAATAAATTAAGTCGCTGAAAAATATTTTTTGGCTTTCTTTTTTTTTTTTTTTTTTTCTAAAGTAAGTATAGATAAAATAAGCATTGACGAAGTATTTATAAGATTTATCTTTCTTTTATATCCAATAATGCACGTATCACTTTAGCGACATGTAATTAACTGTCGAACCATCTTCGTTGACACACGATTTAATTATTTTGATTTTGTTATTTTAATTCATCGTTTAAAACAATTAATTCTAAATTATGTCAAATTAAATATACTAACATCAAGTCCTTAAATTAACAGTGTGTTTGTAAGTCTAAAAATGAAATTTAAAATTTGATTTGGATTTGAAATTTGAATTGGAATTGGACTTGAAATTTAAATCCAAATAATTGAAATTCTATTTTGGTGTTTGGTAAAAATTAAAATATATTTTGTAAATAAGTTATGAAAAAAACTTAAAATCTATAAGTAAAATATATAAATTTATTATTACAAATAATTGTATTATTTTTATAAACTCAAATCTAATGAATCTGACCAATTTTGTTAGGATTTCACTTAGTTAAATGAAAACTTTTGAAATATCATCAAATATCAATCATGTTTCGAAATATCATTTTAGCAAACACTAAAACCGTACTTTCAATTCCAAATCCCACCGAAGTATCCTTATCTAATATGCACATAATTTGACAATTTTGACCACATCATAATAATTAATTTTACAAAAATATCATCGTCAATTTATCTCAAGTATGTATAAATAAATGATGAAGTTGACAATACACAATGTAAAACTTTAACTTCGGTTCACACTTTTATAAATGATATCTATACTATATATTAAGGAAGAACATCTTAATTGGTCTCTTGGTATGCTTAACCCCAAATTGAAAAAAAAAACCTATAAAAGTGTCAAATTACGAAAGTAAATATCATATTAAAATCAAACACATTAAAAAAATAAATGTTATATTATATACACATAATGCATTACACACGTAAAGCGTATCTGTTATTTCTAGTAATAATAATAGATTAATTGATAAGCTCATTTCGAATAAAGAACATCTTTTTTATATTAAAATGTCTTTCTTAATAAAATTTTTCTTATATAGTACTATTACATTTATTATTATTTATAATGAAATAAAAAATATATATATATATGTATAATATCTTATATGTTGACAAAGAAAAATGAAGATGATAATTGATAAGCAAAGAAACTCTCCAATTGCACCGTCAACTCACCACCTTTACAAGCCACTATTCGGTGTAGGCGTTTACTGATCCAGCCCCAGACCCACCACACAAAGCGGCAACCGCCTGCCTTCTTATAAAACCAATCCGCTCAAGTTTCATTCAATTCCTTCTTTCCTTGAAAACCCAAAATAAGGTCCAGCACACAAAAAGATACGCGTTTTCCCTTCCCTTTACTTTTTTTGTGACAGATAATACGTTCCAACAATGTAAGTTATGTAGCTGACAAGATTCTTGAGGGTTGGATTTGAGACAGAGACTGGGTACTTGTAGGCTTGCAGGGGAAAAAACAGAGTCTTTTTTTTTTTTTTTTTGGGTGTTGAGAGGTTAGATTAGGAGGAAAAGAAAGATGTGGATTGCGGGAACAATTGATAGTTCAGGATGCCCGAGTCTCTGTGGAGTCTTGGTTGTAGAAGCTTATCCCAAGAGGTATTCTTCCAAGATCATTGGTACTTTTCTTGGGTCTTGGATTCATAGATTGGTAATATTTGCTCTGAGATACTTGTGAAAGATTGTGTTTTTATTGCTTTTAGAAACAAATAGAAGAAGAATATACAGATTTTTGTGTCTCTTTTTTGCTTTGGAATTTCATCTGATTGATTTTTTGGATTTGACGGGTCTGAATTAATGTCTCCCACCAGTCTTTGGAGGGTGCTAGGAGATACGTGGGTTCGCTACGAACTTCATCGTGTCTTATTCATTTGAATTTCCCTTATCTTGTTTTGGGGTTTCTTATTTTATATTTTTCTTTCTAGATTATTACCTGGGATTTGTAGGATTTAGTTTATTGTGTGTGAGTTGTGGAAAGATTAGTGATATGAATCGGTTCAGGGCTTTAATGGAGTTTGGAGTTTGTAGCCGGGATTGACTTTATGGAGATATGTTTATAAAGATTGGATTTTTCAAAATGCTTGCTGGGGTCAATTTTTTATAACCCAGCATCGAAAAATAGCACTTAGGAAAGGGAAAAGCTTGCGGGGGATGGGAGATGCTCTTCTAACTGTTCTGTCAATGGAGAATCACCACCCTTCAACCCTATTATCTATGGATTCCAGTGCCTCGTCCTCACATGATGAATTAGACCTTGAGATGAATCGGCAAGTCATTTTAACACGTCCCCCTGACATTAACTTACCACTTTCTGCCGAAAGGAGCCCCCCTCCTCAGCCTTGGAATACTGAGCACTGTGATATTCTTGATGTTGGACTAGGTTCCCAGTTGTATGAAACGGAGAGTTTCCTAAGTGTCCCCAAGATTGGGAGGAAATGTGCCAAAAGGATTGATAGCATCTGGGGTGCATGGTTGTTTTTCAGCTTTTACTTTAAACCGGTGTTGAATGAGAAATCGAAGGGAAAAATCACGCGTGATCGTAATGGAGTTTCTGGGTTTGATAAGTCGGACCTCCAGCTCGATGTTTTCATGGTTCAACATGATATGGAGAACATGTACATGTGGGTGTTCAAAGAAAGGCCTGAGAACTCCCTAGGTAAGATGCAGCTTCGCAGTTTTATGAATGGCCATTCTCGTCAAGGGGAGCGTCCTTTTCCATTTAGTGTTGATAAAGGTTTTGTTCGGTCACACAGGATGCAGCGAAAGCATTACAGGGGACTATCCAACCCTCAGTGTGTTCATGGCATTGAGGTCGTTCCGTCCCCCAGTCTAATGGCTCTTGATGAAGATGATCGCAAGAGATGGATGGAACTTACAGGGCGGGATCTGAACTTTACTATTCCACAAGAAGCTAGTGATTACGGGTCATGGAGAAATATGCCAAACACGGAGTTTGAACTCGAGAGGCCACCTCCTCCTATAAAGGGTAACAATAATTTACCGTCTCACTCAAAGAAATTGCTCAACGGATCCGTGCTAAATCTGTCAACTCAGCCACTCAGCCAATGCCACGAGGATGTCATTGACCTATCTCCCAGCAGCAAACGAAAAAGGGAGTTCTTCTCACAAGGGAACGGCGATGATTGTTATTTAGCTGTGAGTGCTCATCCTGATCGAATCCCAGATTTGGAAGTTCACTCAAGCGAGCCATACTGGTTGAATGAATTCAGTGGGGTGCTAAGAAACATTTATGGTCCCGTTACAGCCGCCAAAACCATATACGAGGACGAAGATGGTTATCTAATCGTAATCAGCTTGCCCTTTGTCGATCTTCAGAGAGTAAAAGTTTCTTGGAGAAACACAATAACACATGGGATAATCAAGGTTTCATGTACAAGTACATCTGGCACACCGTTCATCAAGAGACACAACAGGACGTTCAAGCTCACCGATGTATCCGCAGAACACTGCCCTCCTGGAGAATTCGTCCGAGAAATCCAACTTTCGACCCGTATCCCAGAAGATGCTAATATAGAAGCATACTACGATGGACCAGGAACGGTGCTCGAAATTTTGGTGCCGAAACCTCACGGGGGCCCCGAAGAACATGAAGTTCGTGTGTGCCTTCGTCCTCACCATGGTGTCAATGATCTTATGTTGACTTAAAAGGCCTTTCTTGGAAGATGTTCGAGGTGATTGTTGTTTTCATTGTTTTCTGACATGATCTGCACGTTCCATATGTTGTTTGATCCAACAAAATATGCATTTGAGTAGCTTTAGATGTAATTTCCTTTTGCTTTGGAAGTGATATTTGAAGTGTTAATGATTCAACCCTTTATCACTCTTCTTCTCGAGGAAAAAACAATCTGTTGTTTCTTATTTCTGGTGCAACGAATCAACCGGGAACTTCAATAACTTTATCTTATTTCGGAAGTGTTATTTGCGTAAAATTATTGACTAAAGTACATTGATCAATCTGCAAACCATCCGTTGAATTCGCATATGGTAGCCTACATAAGCATATAAAATTAGTCTTTGGGTATGCATTATATAATATTAATATATATTTATCATTGAAAATGCCACATTGGTTTACCTTACCCAATCCCATTTAGGTCGGCAAGTTGTTGGTAGAGGCAACGTATCTCTACAGACGAGGAAATTCAATTTTGGGTGCGCTAGATATTAAGGTAGTGTTTGGGAGCCCTTTTAGGGAACATTTTTGAGTGAAAATTTTGTGAAAGAAAAGCTTAAAAGTGCTTGCTTGAAGCATTCTCAAACACTCCCTAAATATTGGATAAATATTGGAATAAATCTCTTGACGGAGTAGTATAAAAAATGTGGACTGAAAAGGTGGTTGTCATAACTTCATATTAAGCCAACTGCAAAATTTCGTGCACACCAGCTTCAGAAAAAGAGACAATTAGTTTTATATATGATTGGCGTCCACCAACTAGAAAAAGAAAAAAGATCTTTCCATTCAGTTTAATCCACCTCCTCGATCTTTCGACCAGCCCCCGTCCCCGCCGGAAGCTGGAAGATGATCATCCATGGGAACACAAGCACTACCACCCTAGTCAGATGCTCTCCAGCTCCTTCGTCTTGCCCTTGAACTCGTCAGGTCAGCTTCGGCTAGTTGATTACCATTTAAAAAATGAATGGTCGATTCAACAGCATCCTCAATCTTCTTATCCGCAGCTGGGAGCGACAGCAATCTTCTTGTCTTTAACAATGTTCCTCATGTTCTATGCCTAGTTATCCAAGGCATTCTTTCCTCAATGTGAAGCAAACGGTAATCTGGGGGCTGGAGGAACGCCAGCGAGCTCGAATTTCCCAACCACAAATTCTTATTACCTCCAAGGATAATAGAGCGTTATTAATATTATCATGTAAGAAATTCTTCCACGGTGGACTAATTTTGAACTCAAATCATTCTCGGCTACTTTTATTGAGAGTTCGTGGGAATGAACTATCGTAAATACATCACTGATGATGTAATATGCTAATACGATAGATATTTTAAAGGTAGATTGATGCACTACTTGAATTATAGCAATAAGAACTTTTTTCTTTCGAATCTTTAAATTGAAGATAACAAAACTGTTCTATTTCACATAAATTCATTTGATGATGGGATAATACATACACGAACGTGTGTTTATTATTAACATAACTCACAGTAAGTCGTAAGGATTAATGCTGAGTTATTACCCGAGATGTTTATCATCAAAAAAAAAATTCTTGAAGAAATACTTAAATCCAAAGCAAAAAGTTTTTTGATTTTCAAGAAATCAAAAGCATGTCTCGAATATAAGGTTGAAAAATCTAATCTATAACTTTGCATTAAACTTCTTCATGGGTAGATGATGTTGATGGCACAAATCAAATAAACAAGTAACTTTGTTGTGATACTTCAATTTGAAATGTTCTTCAGGTAATATGTTGAAAGTAAATTTAAATACAGAAATAGAAATATGACTACATATATGAATGTATACCAAAACCAGACGAGATAAAAAGATAAAATAAAATGAAATGAAATATCTTACAAAAATAAGAGCTCAGGTATTATCCAAATAACTCTAGTCCAAAATTTCACAGCAAGGTGAAATAAATTGTCTGACAAAAGGTAAGTTTGTATTGGTTAATCCCTGAAAATTCATTAAAGAAAGCCAACCTGATACAACACTCGTACTTTAGTTAGTTACTTCTAAAGATGTATACCCAGCCACGCTCTTCAGTTGCCCTCATACTTAGGATCTGCCACCACGTAGTGATAGGCAATCACCAGGGCAAATATGAAGATGCCAAGAAAGTTGGCAACAAAGCCCAGATCCTGATCATCAATCATCTGAGAATACAGGCAAAACAACGACCAACACGGTCAGTATACCTGAAGAACATATATGATCATTGACTTTTACCAAAAACAAACAAACAAACAGTTCACAGAATCATTCCACACAGCATCAACTAAGGTTTTTTCCCTCTTTCTGTTGAAAGAATAATTGTTAAAGACTTGATGCCAATATAAGGCTGTCAGAGTACAGAAAATGTTACAGGCAATGAGGTTGATATTGCTAAAATCTGAACCTTGTGCCCGATGATTTATTCCTCAGACTTCAATTTTCATGTTCGACGACTCAAAACATAGAACAAATTTTCAAAAACATTACACATTCATCAGGTCCCTACGAAATAAGAAAAATGCATTGAGAAAGCAAACTGGTGGCATGGGTTGGTTTCAGGGAGTCTTGGAGTCAAACTGACCTCCCTTCTCAGATTCAAAAAAATTTCTTATTCAAGAATAAAACTTTTTATGGTCAAAGATACGAAAACAAGTTCTTGCACATGCTGGAACAATGCAATAACATGACATTCCATCACAGTCCACAGACATAACAACCGCTATAGAATATCAACCATCCAAATAGCAGCATATTCCAATCACATTCAAGAAATTCAACCCATTAGAAAATTTGTCACAGTAAAAGGGAAAGGAGATCCTATTCAAGAAAATCATGCTTATCGTAGATGGAAGCTGAAGCATCAAAATTCCACTCATTAATTTTGGTCTGTGATTTCAAATGTCGAGTTTCCTTTTCATTAATTGTCGATTTGCCTCATGCACAAAGGCTGGAAATAAGATAGTACTATGATTTAAAACAACACTCTTCACACTCCTAGTCGATCCCTTATCGAACTTATTAAAACTGGGAGAGAATTAATCGATGAACTCTTTCTCTGTTTAAGGGTCAAACGAGAGAGAGAAAATACTAGCAAAGAATTTTACAATCCTCGAAAATCGGCAGTCAAATAAGCGAAAACAAGGTGAACCCAGTGAGCAGCAGCGCTATCCAATGAAAAATTTTACGAGCTATTTAGCATTAGCAAGCCCAAACTATACAAAATTTGAAACTTAATTCGCGAGTCGCTCATTTGTTGACCAAAATTATAGAATATAGAATGCAAGACGAACACGACATCATCGACGATTTTCCTTTTTCTGAAGAACATGACAGATCGACAAGGATATGATAAACAAAATCGAAAAATAAAATCCGCTGCATACAAGGATTTTGAGCTAGCAATCGGTGGCAACAAAGAAAAGTAGTCGAGAATCTTACGATTGTTGTTCGAGAAAAATCACAGCGCTTCTCAGCTAGTGCAAATCAGTGGATGCTTCTTGACTTCTTGGTCTGAACTATTAACCCAATAGATCTGTAAGAATCCGTTGAAAGAAAACGTTTCACTGTGCAGAAAATTCGAAACGCTGCGTTTCGTGTAAACTGGGCGCAAAACGACAAAAAAAAAAAGTAAAAAGAGATTTGTGGCTGCTGGGATTCGAGCCCAGGTCTCCACGGCCACAACGTGGAATTCTCACCACTAAACTACAGCCACTTGTTGGGATTAATGGATCAATTTTTAATATAAAAACGTATTATACACGTAACATCCAATCATGTCACAAATTGATTGGATAATTCATTCTTTGAACTCTCTAATGTCTATTTGATATTTTTAATTATACATTATTTATTAGATTATTTAAAACAATAAATGTTGGCCTTTGTTAATAGAAGATTCACCTAATGCAGTTATGTCGCGGAGCCCAATAGATATTTTAAAGGTGCACTCAAAGAGTTATTTGTGGGTTGGGCTACACCACTTGAGAGATATGATTGCAGCTGCACCCAATCTGGGCTGGGCCATATTTGTTTGTACCAAGTATTTTGACGGTGTCAAGCTCAAGAATAAATATAGACGGCAAATGCCTCGATGTACATATTTATGCTACATAGAGAAACATTCATTTTATAATTTAATAAAACACATTCGATTCATCATCTGAATTCAAAATAAAAATATGGTGATATGATAAAAAAATCCTATCACATATTTCTTTATATTTTAGAGATATAATTGAATATTGCATGGATGCTCTTTTATACGTTTTTAACGCACTTTTCATACAAGTAGTGATATGATGTTGATTTGAGCGTCGGAGTGGCTTCGCCTCCGAGCGAGTCATTTCACATGTTTTTTTTATACACAGAAATATTTTGGGATCATTTGGCTCGGTTTATTGAAGAAATTGATTATTTGATTATCGGTTCAAGGTAATTTATTTATGTGAAATTTTTGAACGCATCAAAATACGAAATCAACTCAAGCGGTTTGCGTTATCCGTATGAAGTCGGGTTGATGTTATTAATTCTTGATGGTTCATTAAATTAAGGGGAGATGCATCGTATCAGTACGTATTCTTTAATATATAAGAGGAAAAAGGCTGTACTTCAAACACAAGGTAATCTTCCAGTTTGCCAACTGTGTGACCTAAAGAATACGGCATATCATAATTATCATTAATTTGTCTTTACTGTTCTTAGTATGTATACAGTTGATTCCGCCGCCTTGTTTCCATAAATACACTGCAAATTTATATGTCGGACCGATCGAGCTCTCCGTGTCGTATACATGTATGTATAATGTATCGAGTGTGCAGACTACATGCAGAGAACTTCGTATCGTGTAGTAATGGACCATGTTGAAAATCCACTATAGTCAACTATTTATTTAGGTGATGAAATAATTTGATTTTCATGACTTGATAACAATTTATATTTGTCGTTATTCAGACAATATAGATTCTATAATTTTTTTTAATGATAAAATGTATCGAAAGTTGGTATTTAAAATGAGTAACGTAACTTATATGTACTAGGGGTAGATGGTAAGAAGCCCTTGAATCCAATATAATCACACATATATCTTTTATTTCTTTCATGTTATTAGCATCATAACATGTTTTTTTTAATTTTTTATGACGTGAGAACCCGCAGTCACCACATTTCGGTGAGCATTATATAAAATTTTGAATTAATGCAATAACTTATAAATCACACTAATCACGTAATCGCAATGGATAAGCTCTATGTGTGCACACTAATGAAAATCAAGGGGGTCATGGCCCCCCTCAAATTTTTTTTATATAATCAATATTATATACTTGTATTTTTTTTTTTTATTAAAATGAACGTATTTCAATTCTAAGTCATATTGGTGTAATATATTGAAAAGAAAATATGTTCAGCAACTTATCAAATAATTATATTATGAAATATTATGAATTGATGATAATGTTTAAAATTTTATGCTCGTTTTTCAATTGATATAAACTACGCTTTCATGACTATTTATGAATTGTATCCAATAACGTAGCCTTATTTTTCTTTTTATCCAAAGCAAAATTTTCTAAACTCACTATTTTTTATGTGTTGAGCTTGTATCTTTTTATTTTTAAATTGCATATTCACAGGAATATTAACAAACTAGACTGAATTTAATGTATAAAAATAGGGGAAAAAACTTGGACAACCAAGAGACCTCCCGGGCGGGGGCAACACATGACTTCATCCTTAATTGCCGCCTCCTGAATAAAAATTTTAGGTCCGCCCCCTGCAAGAAAATATTAGTAGAAAGAATCAAACTCGTGACAAAAAACCAAAATAATATACAAGTTACAGGACTACAAATGAAAATCTATCGTAATAAAATTAAAAAATAATTACAAAAAAATATGCAAATTACAAAACGAAAAATATAAATTATAACCCGACAAAAATGTACGTAATTCTCTCTCTCTCTTTTGTTAAATATCTAATACGTACCTTTGAACGAAAAAAAAAAATGTAATCCTGATTTTTGAGAGTAATCTAAATGTAGATTTTTAGCATGACCGTGGATTGTATTTGTATGCATCATACGACCGAGTAATGATCATTCATCATTGAATGCAAGTTTGACCCTTCCGAACAATTTTATCGGCAGCAAGTTGACTCCTTCAACCCTCGCCGCGTGTTTACGTACATACATATATATACATGTAAAAGTAAAATGAGAAGCTAGCAAAAATGGAGGTTGGGTGATATATGGGTGGCTGAAACAAAACCCCATTTCTTTATTTATTTACCACATTAAATATATGAGTTGTGAATATATAATTTTGTGCTATAAATCCAATTCCTTACCCGGCCCATACCTGTTCTCTACCTCCCCAAATAACTCCCCCCCACTATTTCTATTTCTTCTCCCTTTTTCAACCATCTCATTCATTGTTCTTGCACACTAGTGCTGCTATAAATATACCATCTTCTTTTTAAGTTTTCTCGCCAACTTCAATCCAACAAACACTCTCTCTAATTAGTTTACATAATATACATATTTCGATCTCTTAATTTCTGCTTTTTCGAAGAAAAATGTTTAGGTTGATTACAGGAATTCCAGGGCCCAGTGGTTTCGGATCGGCTTCCACTGCTCAAGGGGTTACTCAAGGAATCGATGCCTCCAATCTTACTGCCATTATTACAGGTTTTTTTCAATTCCTTCTTATTTCTTTAATTGAATCCACTAGAAGAAGAAGAGAAATTCAAGTTAATAATTACTTCTAAGGTATAAAAAGTACTGATGATGAATGATTAAAAAAACTTGATGCTGATTTCTTTGGTGAACCCTTTTGATTTCATTTTTTTTTTAAATTGTCACATTTTCCATTTGCATAAAAGATCTATCAGTAAGTAGCCAAGTTAATTAAAAACTCCACTAGCGCCTATAATTAACTTTCATGTCGCAAGAAAAATGGGGGGACCAAAACATGGGAGCTGCCAAAAATAAATTGTTTTGACGATTAATTAAGACAAGTTTGCATCGTTTAATTTTATATCATATATCACTCTAAACTTGAAAAACCGTTTATTTTTATTCGTATTACCTATATCTATATATATGTACGTCTTTGTAGCTAGGTAGCATAGGTCCGAATATATATATTCGGGTTACTAAGTACGTACAAATTTAAGTACTGGAAAATATCATAATAATTGGGATCATATTTAGAAGTGGCTAAGCAAGTTTGATTAATTGAAGGGACGTATGTCGAGCCCATATATAAAACATTAATGATCGATCACACGACTATTTAATTAGTGTGGTAAGAGTTGGGACCACGGGAAACTTCCCCAAATTTTCCACAACTTGTGTTATTTGATGCAAGGATGGAGTCGAGAGGAGGCTAGGTGGTGTTTGAGAGATCTTTTTAAAATCATTTTTCAGCTTTTTCGTTGACAAAATTTTGAAATGTTGTAAAATTTTATTAATGAAAAGATGAAAATTGCTTCATACATGAATCTCTCGCGCTTAACGGAGTTCATTTTCTAATATGTTAGTCTCCAAATTTATAATAATTATTATTTTTCTAAATGATGTATCACAGAATCCGAGAGAGCTTCTCATGAAGTGTGACACGCTTTTAATTTTGAATTATAAAACTTTTTTTTTTCTAATTTAATTATAAAAAAAACAAAATAAAAAACTTATCGCAATTTTTTTGGAAATTGATTCCTTTTTTTTTTTTTTTTTTTGAAAGGGAAATTTGGTTTGTTTAGAAACACTGTTCTTGTCCGTGTGTAGTTAGCCCATGCATGCCCATGTATATATATATATATATGTTGCAGGGTCCCACTTTTTTGAATCAGACAAATCCGAACGGTGTCGTACGTGTCATGAGTTATGCTTTTAGGTGGGGGTAAGGCCTGTGTTTGGAGTCTTAATTTGGACCATATAATTAATACGAGTATGTTTGTAAATTATATATATATATTTTTTGAAGAAAAAAAATTAGTATTTTATTAGGATTTGAAAACCAATTATTAAAAAAATTGGAAGATATGATAGAGAAAGTATGGCTTCTGTTGCTTCTCTTTTAAGGTATTTATTTTGTTTTACTTTTATAGATGAATTATATACATATATATTTCAAATATAAAACTATCTATTGTAGAACAAAAAAAGTTCAAAAACCCAAATTGATTAAATATTTAGGAATGGTTCTTGTTTTTTCCACATGAAAGCAGCAAAAACAACTGAAATAAGTATTTTAATCAAGAAAGTTTCAAATTCTTGCATATGTTTTGATTGATGAGCTAAAATGATGAATCACAAATCGATGCAATTTACGATCTCTTTCCCTGTTCTAGCTAGCTACTTAATTTTCGAAATGTGTTCATTTTAGATTTTTTTCATGATAGGTGGTGCAAGTGGAATAGGGCTGGAGACAGCAAGAGTTCTAGCACTAAGAAATGCGCATGTAATAATCGGAGCAAGAAACATAGAAGCCGCAAACGAAGCAAAACAAATTATCCTTCGAGACAATGAGAAGGCCAAGATAGATATCATGAAACTCGACCTCTCGTCTCTCGACTCGATCAAATCATTTGCTCAGAATTTCATAGCCCTCGACCTTCCTCTCAATATCTTAATGTACGTATCTTTGTCAAATTATGTGTTATTACATATCTTTATGTATTCGTCGATTTTAATGAGAAAAATTAATGGTTTTTTATTTTATTTTCAGAAATAATGCTGGGATCATGTTTTGTCCCTATGATCTATCTCAAGATGGATTCGAGATACAATTTGCCACAAATCATCTAGGCCATTTCTACTTGACAAACCTTCTACTGGAGAAGATAAAAGAAACCGCGAAATCCACCGGGGTCGAGGGTAGAATTGTGAATCTGTCGTCGGTGGCACATATCCACACTTACAGCGGCGGAATTAAATTCGAAAACATTAACGATAGACGCAGGTATATTTTATTTGTAGCAATCGAGTCACATTTGATTTCTTATGATTTTTAAATTGTAGATGATAATGAGTTCTATCTGATTATAGAAATAGCGTAGTTTTGATCATTTCAACCTATTTTTTTTTTTAATAACATAAATGAATGCTTATTTTTATACTTATGTAAGTTGATGTTAGTGTCATACTGACGAGCCAAACCAGTTAGGATAGATGTCTCAATTTAATTATAATATATATATAAGTTTATTTAATTTGTGTTATATTTCTAGTTGCATTGCAAATTGGTCCCTTGATTCGATTTCATTGTTTTGGCTATTTTTCCTTAGTTATTGTGACAAGAGGGCGTATGGCCAATCCAAGTTGGCCAATATCTTGCATGCCACGGAGCTATCACGTCGCTTACAGGTATTTAATGTAAATCGTTTTTTGAGGTTGTAATATGTCCGATGTGTCTACAATTCCAGAAAATTTTATTACATTTATTTAGGTGGTGTGACACATTAATATAGTTTATTATCTTGACTACGTGCGATTACTCATATATTGATATATATCTATTTTTGGATTGGATATAAGGCTGAGGGGGGAAATGTAACAGTGAATTCAGTGCACCCAGGATTGATCATGACAAATCTCTTCAAACATTCTGGAGTTTTTATGAGTAAGCACTAATTAAAATCTCACGAGCCACAGCTAGCTGCTTTAATTTTTTAAAATAGATTTCTTGTAAGACGGTCTCACATATCTTTATCAGAAGTCAAATTTATGCATATTTATAATAAGAAGTAATATTTTAACTATAAAAAATAATATTTTTTTATGAATAACTCAAATAAGAGATCTGTCTCACAAAATTAACCTGTGAGATAGTCTAACAAGAATTTTTGCCAATTTTTATTATTATTATTATTCAAGTACTTTTAATTTCTAAACTTTCCATTATATGCAGAAATTTTGAAGTTTTTCACCTGCATCCTATGGAAGAATGTCCCACAGGTAAATTAAGAAACCCACAATTCCTTATTTTATCACCATATATATGTTGTTTCTTGAAAAACTTACTACTGTTAAACTTAATTAGCTAGTATCTAATGATATCATGAACTCCATGGTTTTGTGATATTGCTGGTGGTTTTAGGGGGCGGCCACGACGTGCTATGTCGCGCTGCACCCGAGCTTGAAAGGAGTGACGGGGAAATATTTTGTTGATTGTAACGAGTTCAAACCAAGCACATATGCCAGGGATGAAAACTTGGCCAAGAGACTTTGGGACTTCAGCAACAAGATCATCGATGCAGCTAGATGAAGATTGAATTTCATGTTTTACGATAAATGTGTGCGTGTTCGATCATTCATGGTGTCGAATGTTTCAAAAATTTTAAGATTTATTTGGCACTGCGTACGTGCATGTATATTTCATTCATGTTTGTTTCCATTTCCATGGCTTAAATTTAAATATAATCGCTATTCTTTCCCCAGCTAGCTAGCTCCATTTCGTTAAATATATACTGATTAGTAATTAAGCCATTGCAAATTAGTGTTTATGATTTTATTTAATGCTGAAAGAAACGGTGTACATGGTTGTTATGTAAAATAAGGCAGTGTTGTACTTCGTGTCGTAACACCAAAGACAACACAGTGCATTTAAAATTTAAAGCGAAAATAAAACACAAGTAAATAATTTTGCACGAGTATAAAAACTCGTGCGGGTGCCTTAGGGCTAAATATTACTAGTAAACGTAAGATCAGTCTTACAAAGCAATCATAGTAATTTTACGAAAAGTCATTAAATCCTAAATTTCTCAACAAGTTGAGAAATCAAACTTGCATCCTAAATAAATCAGAGTAAAAACAATAGATGCAACTCCCGTGGCCTAAATTTGAAGAGACACAAAATATCTTCGAACAACACTATTCCCACAGTGTTGTCTCTGATGTCTTCAACACGAACGGCAATACGGGGACATGCAACAACGAAGGTTGCAAATCTTGCTTCAGAGTTCTTCAAATTCTTCAACAGAATTTTTCAGAGTATGCGCTGTGAATTATACGTCTGAAGCTCTTTTCTTTGTGCGTGAAAATCTTCTTTTATAGATAAGCATCCAAGTCTTGAAGATTTCCTTAGATAGAGTCCTACATGAATAAGGAAACAAACTTTAGTAGGAAATAAACTCTATCAAATCTTATAAATCAAATCTAGATAATATCGGTTTATATTATATCAACTAATCACCTTATCAAGACATGATTTAAACTTGGCAAATATATAACTTAACATAATCGTGATATACATAATATATTTACCAAATATATTAACTTGTCTAGAAAGCAAAATCTTTAATATTCAATTTATTAAGGATCGAAAATATCAAGGAATAAAATTCCTTTCAATCTCCCCCTTTTTGCTTTCTGGACAAAACATTGCACAGTGTGAAATAATCATAAACTCCCCCTGAGTTTAAAAATTCTTCTCCCCCTGAAGTGTTGTCCCTCGTATCGTAACACGGTGGATAACATAGGCAATAACACATGGGATTCTATAATTCATATATTTAGAGCATAAGTGGGGTAGAAGATGTTAGTCTAGTTAAAGCATGTAAGAGCATTTGAGGCACATAACTAGAACAACCAAAAAACACTTATATTGAAATCAAAATTAACAAATAATTAAAGATGAGAGAAGAAGCAAATTCTAAATGTGATCACTATCGGATCCCTCTTGATCAGTAGCTTCATCCTCATCATCTCTAGTCCCAGATGGACCAGCTTCAGCTTGTGCACTATCTCCCCCTGTTTGGCCAGAAATGCCAAGATGTTTCCGACAATCAGCCAAGACCATGCTGTAGAAGACAATATCTTCCTGTGCTTGAGCAATTTTCTCTTCAGCACGAGTCATCAGCAGCTGAATAGTGGCAATGGTGAATTCCAGGGAGGTAGGAGTATGCACAGTTTCTTCAGTGTTGTCTCCCGTGTTGGCAACATCGGGGGAAACACCAGCAATGTCAGCAGCAGGAGTAGGAGTGGCAGTCCAGGGTAAATCCAGTACACGATTTTCCTTTAGAAGACCAGTTGCTAACTTTAAAATCTCAGGTTGATCAGTGAGATCTTCTGTAATATTGCGGATGAAAGCCTGAGATTCCAATATGCCGTAGATCAAAGAGGTAAATGAGAGCTTTGTAGACTTGAGTCCTCCATCAGCAAATTGGAGCACAGTCTTGAATACCATCTTCCCAAAATTAAAAGGACTCCCAGTCCCAATGGCATATAAAATGACCGCCTGCGGTCTGGTGATAACTGTTGAATTGGATGAAGGAGTCCAATTCCTGATAGCTATCTTATGCAGCACAGAATAAAAGGAGGTGAGCTTAGCTGCAGAAAAATGGTCAGAGAACTTGTTGACCATACCACCAGTGAGAACAGTAATCACTTCGTTGATCTCTGGAGGATTGCCTTCATCAACGTCTGGGGTGGAATAAAAAGAGTTGATCACGACTGGAGTGAACTCGAACAGCCTACCCCGAAGGTACACCAATCCATACTTTGCAGATTCTGGATCTTCAATGCTTGCAGTCAAGTTGGCGTAGAACTCCAGAATCACCCTCTTGCAGTAGGGTATCACAGCAACAACAGTAGAATATAGCTGTCGAAGCTTCAAAAAGTCAATTAAATTGTACCTATCATAGGAGCGAACATCTATGTTCCTCTCATCCAGAAGACCTTTATGAATGAAGAGATGCCAGACAGCAGCAGCATCACCAGAATAAAACATGAGGGAATGAGCAACATCCATGTCATAGTCCTAATCAACAGTGTTATCCGTGGTGTTGACGACACCAACAGCAACACTGGCAGTAGGAGCAGAAACTTCCTCAGTCTCTAAAGCATCTTCATCAGCATCCATGCTGGGAATATCTTCAGAGTCTTCTTCTTCTCCAATATTAGCACTCTTATCAGAAGAGTCAGCAGCAGAATATGTAGAGGAAGAAGAGGAGGAAGAATCATTAGCTTGATGGGCTTTATTTGCAGCAAACTCCTCCATCATCTCAGCATCAGGCTCATCATCGGAGAGATGAGCAGTGGGAGGAAAAAATAAAGAAGCCTTACCTTGCTTAAGGCTTTCCAAAATTTGTGCCAAGGTGGCATCTTCATTGGAAACAACAAGTTCTGGAGGTACAGTAGCTGCGGGAGAGTCCTTAGGAGGATCAGCATCACCAGAGGTGCTTGAATCATCACTCTCCGATGCAGACTCAACAATAGAAGCGGAGACAGAGGCAGCAGCAGAACCAGATGGTTTCTTCCTTGCCACAAATTCGAAGTTGGCATCATCAAAATCGTCTCCAGAGCTATGATATTCTTCAGCCATGGAGATGCGAGGACCCTTGTAATACCTTTTAGACTGGGTGAAATCAGGGTTGTAACCTACCTGCCTTTTTGATCGGCGTGCCATCAATGGAGGAGGATTAACCCTATTCAAGACGGAGAAATCAGGAGGATTCTCCAAATCAATCGCATTCCCAGGTTCTCCAGGCATGAGAACAGCGAGAGGAACGGGTTCCATGGGAACTGGAACAATCGGCAGAGAAAACACCGTGGATGGAATTTCCGGTGTTGTAACACCAGCAGCAACATCGGGTTCTTTATGACCCATCTCGCTTCGGATGTCTTGTGGATCAAAGCCTGCCATTGAAGATTAAATTGAAAGTGAGAGATGGGTAGGGTTAGCAGAAAACTCAATCGGGAACAAGGAATTTTGAGAAGATGATAAAGCCCGATAATCACGAAAAATCATATATATAGAACCCTTATTACAAACGGTAATAAAATCATAACAAACCCATAATTATCCTGATCCCTGATCTCCCTCATGTTCCAACGGTAACTTTCCTAACGGACACGAATTAAAAGCCGAGATTTAAAGAGATAAAATTCCATAAATAAGGAAATAATCCGAGATAAATATTTCAGCCCAAATCTTCCAGTATTACCTCCATATCAGTGTAACTCCACTGAACCAAAAATCAATCACAAAAATTTAATTTTTAGTAAATAGGGTAAATCATCAAAATTCGTCTATTTAGAACCTTACCCAAAAATAGAACCCTATTAGCAAAAATGCATATGCATGACCTATTTTATGCCTAAACAGAGTGTAACATAAAATAAAAATGCAATCACATGCAAGAGATATGTTTACAAGTGTAGTGTTGTCTCTCGTGTTGACAACATCATCAACAACACCAAAGTTTTTCAAAAGAATTTGAATTTTGCACACTTGATTACCCTTAACAGACACAATTTCAGAAGTGGAAGCTTTCACACTAATCGAATGGTCTTCATTGGACTCAACTAAGTAGCTTTTTCCATTTTCTTCCGATTTGACAAAGTTTGTTTTTATGACATTGGTCACCAAACTTCATAAAAGATTTTAACACTGAAAGTGCGAGACCACCTTTCACATGGAACAAGAACATGGAATACACGTACATTCCTCAACTACTCGGTGGTTTGATCAGAGTTCTAAGCCAAAAAGGGTCAGTGTGCCAAAAAGATTTTTGCAGAAAAACTTGGCATCAATTGAATAATTGTAACAGAAATTCAAGCACTACACAAAACAAAATGAGTGCAGAATGCCTAAAATCCTAAAAAATGCATGACAAGAAAAACAACAGTGTTGTCGGTAGTGTGGTAACACCGGAGACAACACGTGCAAAGGATTATAATGCACACATGCTGAGAGACCTCCGAAGAGTTGAAAATCTCTCATGATCTAATGCTTTAGTAAAGATGTCTGCCAATTGGTTATTGGTTCCAACAAACTCCATTCGAATCATACATTTTTCTACCAAATCTCGAATAAAGTGATGACGAATGTCAATGTGTTTTGTGCGTGAGTGTTGAACTGGATTCTTTGATATATTAATAGCACTCGAATTATCACAATAAACAATGGGGGGTTCACTCTTAAAATCATAGTCTACAATCATTTGGTTCATCCAAATAAGTTGTGAACAACAACTTCCGGCTGCCACATATTCAGATTCAGCAGTCGAAAGTGACACACAATTTTGCTTACGACTATACCATGAAACCAAATTATTGCCAAGGTAAAAACACTCACCCGTAGTGCTCTTTCTATCATTCACATCACCAGCCCAGTCAGCATCACTAAAACCTACAAGGTTAGTGTTGGTTTCCCTCGTATACCACAATCCCAAATCCAATGTACCCGAAACATATTTCAAAATTCTCATAACAGCTTTTAAATGGGTAACCTTTGGATCAGATTGGTACTTAGCACATAAACACACACTGAACATGATATCAGGACGACTAGCAGCCAAATACAAAAGACTCCCTATCATGTTGCGATACATGGTGTTGTCAACACCAGCCGCAACACTGTATTTTCCTAATTTTTCACTTGACCCCATATGAGTTTTCATGTTCTTAACATTCTCTTTGCAAAACTTTTTTATCAAATTCTTTGCATACTTACTTTGACAAAGAAAAATCCCATCATTTGTTTGCTTAACTTGCAATCCAAGGAAAAAGGTTAACTCTCCTACCATGCTCATTTCAAAAGTAGAAGACATGCATTCAACAAAACTATCAACATGCTTTTGAGATGAAGCACCAAAGATAATGTCATCCACATAGACTTGACAAATAAGAATTTCACATTTGGCTTTTTGAATAAAAAGGGTTTTGTCAACCTCACCTCGTTTGAAGCCAATTTCGAGTAAATACTCGGTCAACCTACCATACCATGCTCGTGGAGCTTGCTTCAAACCATAAAGTGCCTTCTTCAACTTGTAAACATGATCCAAGTGGTATGGATCCTCAAAGATTTTGGGTTGCTTCAAATACACTTTCTCATTCAAAATACCATTCAAAAATGCACTCTTTACATCCATTTGGTAAAGTTTTATACCCATATAACATGCAATTGCTAGCAATAGTCGGACAGATTCAATGCGGGTAACAGGAGTGAAGGTCTCATCAAAATCAACCCCCTCAACCTGAGTATACCCTTGAGCAACCAACCTTGCTTTGTTCCTTATGATGTTTCCTGATTCATCGATTTTATTTTTGAAAATCCATTTTATACCAATGACATTACCATGATCAGGTGGTGGAACTAAAAACCAAACATCATTTCGGACAAATTGCTCAAGTTTTTCATGCATGACATTTACCCAAAATTCATCATTCAAAGCATCATTGACATTCTTGGGTTCAATATTGGAAACAAAACAGGAATGCATTACCTGTGAGTGTACGGAACTCATGCATACTAACCCAATCATCTTGCGGTAGTCAACTTTGTCCTTAGCACGGGTTTGCCTTGTTCCATGAACATCTCCAATAATCTGAGATGAAGGATGATTCTTCTGTATCTTGCTTAGAATGTCCTTTATAGTAATTATCTCAACTTTCTCATTTTCTTGCGAATTTTCCTCATGAACAGTTTCTGGAGGAACCAGTGTTGTGTTTGGTGTTGCAACATCAGGAACAACACTGTGTTCTTCGGAAGAAATTTCCAGCAAGCTTTCAGTATCATCTTCAGCAGTTTTTCCCTTGAGATCTGCACCATCATCAAAAACAACATTAATAGATTCCATCATTATTCTGGTTCTAAGGTTATACATCCTATATGCACGACTATTAGTAGAATAACCAAGGAACAAACACTTATCACTCTTGGAATCAAATTTTGCTAGGTGATTTCTATCGTTCAAAACATAACACACACAGCCAAATATATGAAAATAATTAAGATTTGGTCTCTTTCCCATGAGGATTTCATAGGAAGTCATCGAAGATCCACTTCTCAAATAAACACGATTGGAAATATGGCACGCTGTGTTCAATGCTTCTGCCCAAAATCTTTTGGAGATATTTTTTGAGCTCATCATCACCCTAGCCATCTCCTGCAATGTTCTATTCTTCCTTTCGGCAATTCCATTCTATTGAGGAGTTTTTGGGGCAGAGAACTCTTGTGAGATGCCCTTCTTATCACACAAAGAAGAAAACAATGACTTCTCAAATTCTTTTCCATGATCAGTTCTGATCCTTGCTACAGTCAAAGTATGTAGGTTAGTAATCTTGGTAAACAACTTCTTAAAAACACCAAAAGTGTCTCATTTTTCTCTAAGAAATCTTACCCATGTAAAACGAGAAAAATCATCAACACATACCAAAGAATACTTTTTACCTCCATAACTTTCGACTTCCATGGGACCTATCAAATCCATGTGCAAAAGTTCAAGACACCGTGTTGTCCCACAATGTTGTAACACGGGATGCGCAACACGGGTTTGCTTACCTTTTTGGCATGCACTACAAACATATGAAACACCAGTCTTTAGATTTGGAAGACCTCTGACAGCTTCATACTTACTCAGATTCTTTAAGGTCTTGAAATTCACATGTCCAGGTTTTTGGTGCCATAGACTAAACTCATCAACCTTTGAGTGTCTACATGCCAATTCTTCACCGAGTTGGTAGCAGTTATCAACTGATCTTGTACCTGTGATAACACAACGATAAGCATTATCAAAAACTTCACAAGTATTCTTATCAAACTTCACATGCAAGTCATCATCACACAGTTGACTAATTGAAATTAAATTTGCATTAAGTCCTTCAACGTGTAAGACGTTATGAAGCTTTGGAAACCCTTCCACATTGAGTGTTACTTTGCCAACAATTCTTCCCTTTGCACCACCTCCATAGGTCATTCTACCACCATTTTGTTCAAGGTAGTCCGTGAGGTGATCTTTCAAACCTTTCATATGCCGAGAGCTTCCACTATCAAAATACCAATTATCTGCAGTGTTAGCTTTCAAGGAAGTATAAATAACAAAACATCTAACATCAGGCTTTTGTATCCAAACTTTCTTCACAGTGGGCCTCTTTCTGCCAGTGTTGCTCTTGGTGTTGGACAACACGGAGGGTAACACTTGCTTAGATTCTCACAAAACATATTCATTTTTAAGCTTACGACAAAAAGGCCTGATATGACCAGATTTGAGACAATAGTGACATACAAAAAGACGCTTCCATTGTTTTGGCTTAGGAACAGAAACATCCTTTTCAACAATGAGTTTCTTACCTTTCGAAGCAGTTGAAGGATGGTTCAAGGAATCATTTCCTTCCTTCACAAACACTGGTGTTTTGGAACATTCACCAGTTTCAAAAACACTTTCTTTAAAACCAAGTCCAAACTTATCATTCTTACCCATAGTCAAAATGGAATCAAGTTTGCTCGAACTGGAATTAAATTTATCAAGTGTAGTTTTTGCTCTTTCAAGTTCAGAATTCAACAACCCTAATTCCAGATCTTTCTTACTCATGAGAATTTCCAGTCTAGCCACAACAGCTTTCAATTCAGTATTCTCTTTTGTAAGAGTTGTGTTCAACTGATTCCTCTTGTTCCAATCACTGTATAACTCTTCATAGAGTTTTTGAATACCTTCTAGAGTATAAGGATCAGCTACATGTTCTTCATGATTGTTGGAATTGTCAAGGTTAGAAGCAACAAAACAAACAGATTTTTGAACAGTGTTGCATCCAGGTGTTGCAACACCGGAGCCAACACCGAGAGGATTAATATAAAAATTTTTCTTACTCTCCAGTAAAGCAGTAAAAGATATGAGATCTGCCTGTTCAACCTTTTCTTGTTCTTCTTCAGAATCATCATCACTCAGAGAAACATTCATACCTTTCCGAAGGCGATTTGCGCATTCATAAGCATAGTGGCCATATCCCTTACATTCCCTGCATTGAACATTATCAAAATTTTTGCTTGAGGAATGATTCTTACCTTCATACCTGTAGTGACCCTTACCCGGATCACCTACTAAACAGAACTTAGACATGCAATTAACTTAATAAAACAGATATCAGAATAAACTGCGGAAACCATAAACGTTATACAATCACAAGTAAAGGAATCTGTAATTTATCCAAATAATATACAACCAAATCGAATAGCTGTATCAACCCAAACAACAGTAATAAAACCTAGACGAAGCTCCAGCTGGTCAACCACTAACTAGCCCCTCCTGGATCCACCCTCCTCGTCCAATCGCAAACCTGCCCCATGGAATAGGGTGTCCAGAAATACAGAGTACGAGACGTGAGAATAAAATGCTCAGTACGAGAGTATGAGTATACATGCATGCAAAATGAACTCCCTATAAACTCGAGGTCAAGGATCAGATAACAGAGACAGACCGGGCCCTGGTATGTAGCACGCTGTGCCGTCGCTTCAGGAGGTGGCTCCCATACCATAATACCAGTGGATATGCCGGACCCAAATCGATGGAAGTCCAATCACTAACAGGATAGGGAAAAACCCTACTAACAGACATCTTGAAGGAGATTGCTCAGTATGCAAATGAATGCAGCATAAATCAATGACATATAAACCATGCAGTCACATAATACATGCATACTCAGTCAGGATATCTCGAACAGTACTTTCGTACCTCAAATCAGTGCAAGCTCTACCAACTCTAGGTCCACGCCTATAGTCTGCTCTACACTGCCAAATGATACTACTATCATTAAAGCGCTCTAAAATCCTTAACTAAGCTATTGCATACTCCTAAATATTTATAGGAAGCAAAAGTTATACCTTCGTCCGTCGTTAGCCCTTTGATGTCGATGCCTCCAGAACTTGGGCACAACTCTGCTAAGACTACCGAACGCCTCGCCGACCGCCGGGTCAAGCCTAGGAAGGCTAGAACTACTCGAATAGACTAGAAAGGAGAGGGAAATACTCGGAATTGGCAATTGGAAATGAAGCCTCGGCCCTCTATTTATAGACAACGATCAGAACTTTCGATCCTTGATCGGAACGTCCGAACCTCGATCGGAACGTCCGATCCTACCATCGGAGCTTCCGAAGATCCTGATCTGCCACGTGTCAAAATATCACTTGTTGACTCTGGATAGGGGTGATCGGAGCTTCCGATCCTGATCGGATCTTCCGATCTAGCCAATCGTCATGCCTGACGTAATATGATCAGAGCTTCCGATCCTGCATCGGAGCTTTCGATCCTGTTCGGAACTTCCGAACCTAACTTCGGAGCTTCCGAACTCTATTCAAGTAATTATGATTAATCCTTTAATTACTGATTTCGGGTACGGGGTACTACAATACCTTTGACGAGGTCCTCGAGTAGCAGCAGGTTTTTTAGGTTTCTCTGATGTAGGCAGTCTAGGAAACTTTGAGGGTTGTGCACTTTTCACATCCTTCTTTTCTTTCATTACCTTGAGATAATCAGTAAATTTCTTCGAGATCAAGGCAATAGAATTTTCCTCAAGATCAGAATCCTTTACTTCCTGTTGAACTTCAGCAAAATCATTGTAAACATCATTAGATACTTGAAAAGCAATAGAATTACCTTTCGAGTCATCTTCGGCTTCCAACTCCATCTCATAGCTAGGTGCGAAGAGAACTAATTAACTCATCCAAACCCATTATAGATGTATCTTTTGATTCATCTATAGCACAAACCTTGGTGTGAAATCTTTTGGGAACAGAACGAAGCACTTTCGATACAAGTCTCTCATTCGAAATAGGATCACCAAAAATAGATGCTTCATTCGCAAGGCTCTTCAACCTTCCATTGTATTCCATGATGGTCTCTGATTCCTCCATTCTCATTTTCTCAAATTTTGAAGTTATGAGACGCATCCTTGTCTTCTTGACACTAACCGAGCCTTCACAGTGAGTTTGTAGTTTCTCCCAAGCATCCCTAGCACAAGTACAAGTACCAATTAGATTAAACATGTTCATATCAACAGAAGTGAACATAGCATTAAGAGCTTTAGCATTATAAATAGCCGCTGTATTCTCATCGGCTGTCCATTGTGATCTTGGCTTTGGTCCTGGTACATCATCATCTCTCATGGGTGGTGTCCAACCGTCAAGAACACGCTGCCAAGCCCTGGACTCAATGGATTGAATATACATGCTCATCTTCAATTTCCAAGGGCCGTAGTTTGTCCCATCCAAAATAGGTGGACGAATTGCACTTGTGTACGGAGTGTCCATAACTAACCTGTAACACAAACCAGGAACTCACTTAGTAAAGTCAAGTGGTGGCTCTGATGCCACGTAAAAGAAATGGTGTACGTGGTTGTTATGTAAAATAAGGCAGTGTTGTACTTCGTGTCGTAACACCAAAGACAACACAGTGCAGCGGAAATTTAAAGCGAAAATAAAACACAATTAAATAATTTTGCACGAGTATAAAAACTCGTGCGGGTGCCTTAGGGCTAAATATTACTAGTAAACGTAAGATCAGTCTTACAAAGCAATCCTAGTAATTTTACGAAAAGTCATTAAATCCTAAATTTCTCAACAAGTTGAGAAATCAAACTTGCATCCTAAATAAATCAGAGTAAAAACAATAGATGCAACTCCCGTGGCCTAAATTTGAAGAGACACAAAATATCTTTGAACAACACTATTCCCACAGTGTTGTCTCTGATGTCTTCAACACGAACGACAACACGGGGACATGCAACAACGAAGGTTGCAAACCTTGCTTCAGAGTTCTTCAAATTCTTCAACAGAATTATTCAAAGTATGTGCTGTGAATTATACGTCTGAAGCTCTTTTATTTGTGTGTGAAAATCTTCTTTTATAGATAAGCATCCAAGTCTTGAAAATTTCCTTAGATAGAGTCTTACATGAATAAGGAAACAAACTTTAGTAGAAAATAAACTCTATCAAATCTTATAAATCAAATCTAGATAATATCGGTTTATATTATATCAACTAATCATCTTATCAAGACATGATTTAAACTTGGTAAATATATAACTTAACATAATCGTGATATACACAATATATTTACCAAATATCCTAACTTGTCTAGAAAGCAAAATCTTTAATATTCAATTTATTAAGGACCGAAAATATCAAAGAATAAAATTCCTTTCAAATGCAGCACAATCAGCATGTTACATCGTGTTTGGTTACAACAACAAAGAAATAAGTGTTTTTTTAAAAGTCATATAAATTTTGGTTTTAATTTTCTGCTTATGCTTGCTTGTATTTAAATTTTCTTTAAAAGCACTAACATCACTTCTGATTTTTTTAATAAAAGCACATTAAAAAGGTGGACTTATTTAAGTATTTTTTGAAGAGGCTTTTGTATCCAAACCCGCTCTTAATGTTAACAAATAAAAGGTATGAAATCTTCTAAGGGGGTGTCCAAGTTGGTGGAGTAGGTGAACTCTTGGTCAGAGGTCAGAAGTTCGATTCCCCCTACCAACACCTTCTTGGATTAGTCTGTCATACAGGGCTTGCCTAGTATGATACTTTACCTGAATAATGTAGTTTGCAGGGTATTGCGTTAGTCCGGGGTTTATCCAGTACGCATCGAAGATAGCGGCTGTGGGTTCTCACGTCACAAAAAAAAATAAAAAATAATAAAAAGTATGAAATTAGAGATAACATTTAACAAAACCCCCAAGTTTGGAGTTTTCAAATTCAAAAGCAATCAAAAGCAAACAAATAAAATAAAATAAAATAAAAGTGAGATTGAATTCAAGTACCCAAAAACCCTAATAGGATCACTTCAATGGTAATGTCAATGTCCAGATCCAACGACTTGTTTTTTTTATGTAAGCGAGTTGT
Organism: Henckelia pumila; assembly: GCF_033568475.1. Taxonomy (NCBI): domain Eukaryota; kingdom Viridiplantae; phylum Streptophyta; class Magnoliopsida; order Lamiales; family Gesneriaceae; genus Henckelia; species Henckelia pumila. The sequence continues at coordinate 107,127,952 of NC_133121.1, forward strand.
TCATATGAACATTTCCCTTGTTGAATACCTCATTGGGGGTAGCATCGACACTACCCACTTCAATATTCCACCTCTTCATCGTCCTCCCCAAATCCAATGCCTCTAATCAGGCAGGCCGAGCCGAACACCATAACGGCGGCGAACACCGGCGGGATTAGGAAATCTAGTAGAGATCCCCTGATTAGCTGATTTGGGATGCAAAAGTTATCAGACGGAGAATCCAACGGCAGCCCACGCCGCAGTAAACTCTGGACAAGGAAGAAGATGGGCCCGCCGCCGAAATGAAAGCGAATGTTAGGATTTTAATAATAGGTTGTTATGTTTGATGTAAGGGTTATTAAAGGAAATTAAATAATTGATGGTTATCAATTATTTAACGTGTCTTTTGAATTAAATAATTGATGATTATATTATCAATTATTTAATTGTTTAAATTATTAATAGGCATGGAAGTGTCCTTTGAATTAAACGGACATCTTTCACCAATAGTTGTGTTGGTTTATCAACAGCAAACAACTTTTAGTAAAAGTTGTGTTGGTTAAGGAATTTGCCTATAAATAAGTGCATTTTGATGGACTGAATTTTACTAGTTGGAAAGATAAGATAACCTTTCTTCTCACTGAATTGAGAATATTTTATATACTCGTTTCAAATCTTCCTGATTTGCCTGCACCAAAAGATGACGATTCAGATGCTATCAAGGCTGCACGCAAGAAGAGGGAAGATGATGAAAAACGTTGCAGAGGACATATTCTGAATTCACTATCTGATCGTCTCTATGATTTGTTCAGATCAATCCAATCTCCAAAAGAAATCTGGAATGGTTTTGAGGCAAAGTACACTTCGGAAAAACAAGGTACCAATAGATTTATTTGTATGAAGTATCTGGAATTTCAAATGCATGATAATAAATCTGTTATGAATCAAGCTGATGAGCTGCAAGTTCTAGTGTCTAAACTCAAGGATTTGAAAATAGAAGTGTCGAAAGAATTACAAGCGGCTGCGGTAATTGCTAAATTGCCGCCATCTTGGAATTGTAGTAGCCCGTATCCAAAACTAACAATTAATGAGTAATTAATTGAAGGATCATGTTCGGATTAAGTACAACATGATTAAGAAAATTTCAAATGGATTAACGGCGTCCAGAAATGGATCCAGGACACTCAAAAATGGTGGGTATGGTTCGGCAGGTTCGGGCGCTCCGAACTTGAGTTCGAAGGATCCGAACATGGACGGAGCCAGGCTTCGGAGGCTCTGAAGACTTCGGATAGTCCGAAGTGGGTTCGGATGATCCGAACTCATGCGGCCAGCTGTCCCAAAATAATACGTCATTGGTGACATCATCGAGGAGATGTTCGGACGATCCGAAGAGCCGGTTCGGACGGCCCGAACAGTTTATTGGACAGGTGTATGGTTGCATGCAAATGGTTGGACGCGTGGCGGAGATCGAACGATCCGATGAGGCGATCGGACGGCCCGCAGTAGTTTGGATGATCCGAAGTCAGGATCGAACGATCCGAACGTGCTCTATAAATATGAGGTCCGAGCTCCTCATTTGGTGCAAATTCCGAGTTCCTCTCCTTCGCCCACGTGACTCTGATTTAGGGCTTTGGGTACTCTTATTTTAGAGTTGGAGTAGGGAAAAATATTATAGTATAGTCAGACAGTGTCTGACATAGTAGCAGAGTAGTGCTCGTGTAGCGGAGTAGTGCTCGAGGCTGTGGAGCTGCAGCAGAGGTGTGCCCCTAGTTGTGGGATAGTCGCCATCAGTGGGCTGACGACGGACGCAGATATATCTATAGTCTCCTTAAATTATTTAGGAGTATGAAATAGCTTAGTTAAGGGTTTTAGAGCTTAATGAATGATGCATGTGTATTTGCATTGTAGAGTTGATGATAGGCTTGGAACCTAGAGTTGGTCTGCTAGGACTGCCTGTAGAAAGGTACGTAAGTACTGACTGAGATTGCCAGCGGATATGCATGCTTATATGTTGCATTTATGTGTTTGCATGTTATTGTTATTGATATATGACATGTACATATCATCTTGTGCCTGTACGTCTGTACATCTTTTGAGATGAGCCAGTTAGGGTTACTCAGCCCTGTTTGGACGTTTGATATCGAGTACCCTTAGGTACTGATACCTAGAGGACTCCGTGGTCCGCGTCCGAGATTCGGGAGTGAGTGGTCACACACAGTGGTTAGCTACCCCGATGTGACGAGCTCATATTTCAGGCGCCAGTCTGAGCAGTTTGTATACAGTTATCCCAGATATGGATACCCTGTCATTTGCATGCATCATATTTGTATGTTTATCCGTGCTTTCGTATTGAGCTTAGCGCTCATGTCCAGTCTTTTCTGTGTATCTGGACACCCCATTTGACGGGGCAGGTGTAGGTGCAGGTTTGAGCACCAGGAGCTTGGAGAAGCCAGTGACCTTGAAGACAACATGATTAGTTATAGGTTCTTATAATTTGATTGGGTTGTATAATCGAGTTTGTTTAGCCGGTTGTATTCTGCCGGTCTTCTTGTATTTAAGTCTTCCACAACGATTTATTTAATGCATGCTTAATTATGCTCTTATCTCTGATTAGGTAGCGGATCCGGTATGGGTCGCTACATTTATGGTATCAGAGCTGCATGCAAGATACTTGGAAAATAGTACTGAGACGTTGGATTATCCTTGTAGGATTGAGGAGACCTAACGAAAGAAGATTTGGTTCTTCATTGCCGAGGTTTGCGGCAGAAGTCTTTACTATAAGGAATGCAACAGTGATGAGAACACCAGTAGTAGCATATCGATAGATAGATTGACTCCTGTGTACGGATCATCATTCGATGCATTGGGATGCTGATCGAAGAACATATGGATTCTAGCCGGAAAAGACTGGAAGAGAAAAACGAGTATATCGTGTCAGATACCTTTGAGGGCTTTTTGGAACGAATGGTGTGTAATAAACCCATGTGGTTTCAGTCCGAAGAGATTCTCCACTCATAGTTGTAGAGACCGTCATATAGACCTTCACCAGGAAATGCCTCGAGTGCTTAAGGCATGACAGGTTTTGAGTGTAAGGTCATTAAACTCATGCGGAACATGGTTTTGCCGGTATGCTTGTATCGATGCTTTCGGTAGGCAAATGGGAAACTTAATGTTCAAAAGCATGATATGAATACAAGAAGAACGCTGATGGTAGATCGTGAGCAGAGGTGGTCGAATGACATGCACTGACGCAGAGCATAGCTGGTTAGCTATCACGTGCCATTTCTCCGGAGTTCTTCGCATGAGGACATATAGAGAGACTTGGATGGGAGTATGCTTGTATCGATGCGTGTGTCGATTAGAGGCTTCATGATCAAGAAACGAAGACGAGTACGATGATTTTAAATACTGTATTGTTGTAATTGTAAACAATATTTCAGTTGTAATGAATCATCAGAATCCGGTTGTATCATTTCAAGTTATTGGTTGTACATTTCGTTGTATTTTGAATACTGTATGTATTTGTAACGCCCCGTTTTTATCTTAATTGATGTTATTTGAAATATTCAGTGATTTCAAAATTCGAGAGCCGACTTTTTATTAATCAGGGACCTTTTTGCAATTTTCAAAAATTTCAAGGACTAAAACGCAAAATTGAGTTTTGTTATATCTTAGACTTGTTGACTAAGTCTCTCATTTCTTCCCTTCCTCCTCCAAGTCGATCCTCCACCATTGAAGAACGCCCAAAGCTTTCCCAAACTTTGTGATTTCGATTCTAGCTCAGTCCGTCCGATAGAATTGAATTCTGACTTGATATCTACGATCACAGCTTCGAGTGCTCCGTGGGATGTAAGTTTATCTTAATTATGAGAGGTTTGAATTTTTGGATGTTGTTAGAATTAATTTATATTCGGAGAGGATGATTATTAGATAGCTGTGACAGTATATCTAAGTCGGTTCGAAGATCTATCGACGAATGGATTTGATATGAGTTTTCTTGTTATTTTCGAAAATCATGAGTTTGAGATGTGTTGGGTTTGTGTTGGAATTGATGTTTGAGGTTTGGAATGAGTATTTTGAGTTGTTGTTTTGCTGTCTGCATTTCCGGTTTGATCATTTATAGCCGTTATGCCGTCAGTTTGAAGTTTGAAAGTCGTTTTGATGTTTTAAGTTATACGAGTTTGTTATGAGTTTGACATCGATTTTGATCACCATGACTTCTTCTGATAGATTGAATTGAAGTTCTTGAAGATTGTGAGCCTTGCAGTCTTGATCAGTTTAGAAGAGTCGAGCCGGTATAGTATCGATGTCTTCTTTTATCGATTGATGAACTTGTTTGGATATTGATTGAGGATTTGTTTTTTCAGATTGAAGAGTTTGAAACGACGAGAAGGTATAAGATGACTTTGAAATGGAATAGGACGATTAACTCGAATCCGGATTCATTTGAGTGTCCTAGAAGAAATCACATACTTGCATGTTTATATGCTTATATGAATTTATGATTGAATTTATATTTGAATGCATGAGATTACATATGCATTCATATTGAGACGATTGATTATTCATTTTGAATTAGACGATCTGGAGATTATAGTTGAGTGGCCTTGGTAGGCGATTTACTACAAGTGTCGATTAACTCACTATAATGCCCTAGAGTCTAGAAGATTAAAATATACCTCGTCCACCTCGAAAGAGGAGTTCGGTGTGATCATTGGATATTTTAACCCCGGGATCCCAAACCGAAGAAAGAAAGAAAGAAGAATTCCATTTGATTATCTGAGTTTGATAATCCAGAAGTTTTAAAGTCATGCATATCATTTTAATTCCGCAATTGAATGAATTACTTGAGGAATATGTGTAATTTGATTTTATATCATGTTTTGATATATTTATGTGTTATTATATGCTAGTCTCTATTACTGAGAATTGTATTCTCACCGGATTATCCGGCTGTTGTCTTTGTTTGTATGTGTACTTGGCAACAGGTGGGGCAGGACCAAGTCAGAGATTGCATGGCTAGGTGGAAGAGTTGATAGAGTGAGGCCTTGTGGTTTTAGAAGTCGAGTTTGTAATCGAACTTAGATCGTATTCGAACTTGTTTTGTATTGAATAAGCTAGATGGAAGCATGTTCTATTAGTTCGAGATTGTATAACTTTAGAACTACTTTGTATTGGAGTATACATGTGTATTAACGTTTTGAGTTGCGTTGTAATGCATGATTTCATTTTGGAAGTGTTGGAGTCGAGCCTCCTTGTTTTTCTGCTATTTTCTAGTTCTGCAGCAGGGGGCGCTCGGGCTGCAGTTTTTAGCCGCCCAGGCGCACCCCCTTTTGAAAAAAAAAAATAATTTCTTGCTTTTAGTCTTGAATCGTGTTTGCTTAATTGTTGTATAATCCAAGATTAGTTGTTTAGAATCGAGGTCTCTTGCTTTTAGTCTTGAATCGTGTTTGCTTAATTGTTGTATAATCCAAGATTAGTTGTTTAGAATCGAGGTCTCACAGTATTACATGGGATTGTAATAAAGAAGTTGTACATAACTTGAAGTAATGATACATGTATTAATTATCCAGGAATTTGTGAATGACTGAGGTGATTCATCTGGATGTATGTAAATATTGTTCGGATAGGAACTTTGGGCTTTGTTCTAGGTTGTTTCCTTAGAACGGTAGTCTGTTTGACCTTTGTTAGGTTGGGAATTGCGATGATGGGATTTCATCAGGAACCAGGTCGAGTATATGCCGAGTTGTGGACTATGACCATGACTAGATGTGATGGGGCGCGACCCTATGCCAGTGTTACTCTGGGAGTCTTTGTACTTCGAAGATTGTCTGGAAGCCCTTGTGCTTCAAGATCGGCGGTGGGAAGGCTTCTCAGTATAGAGTCTTGGTAACAGTCACGACGGGATATGACCTTGGATTAGATGCCTGGTTAGGTATCAGTGGTTCAGATATTGTTTGACTGTCGTCGGAGATATTGGTTTGGATTTCTGCCGTAAGGACTAGTCCTGGAGGGATTTCCTTGACGAGCGTGTATTCTGAGTAGATAGTTTTAGTCAATGGGATACTGCGAGACTAGTGGATCTAGTCGATGATTGGATTCTCTTGTGGTAGGAGCTATCCAGGAGATGATTTTGTAAAATTATCTAAAACATTGACCCGGGGGAAGTATTTTTCAGCAATGATGGTTTCCTTCAGTAATGAGTTATATCTGATGCTAAGGATTGTACATGACTATTTGAGACGTGAGGGAAGCGTGACTTATGACAGTGTACAATTGGAGGTGATTTCAGGTGGGACATCGTGGCAGGTTACCTCAGTCTTAAATTGTTGCAGCCTTAGAGAGAGATATAATTATCAGGAACATGTTCAGCGTTAGTTGGAATCTTTCAGACTTGTAGTGCGTTTTGGGTCTGGCAGGTCCTACTGATCATCTTGAATGAATATAGACAGTGGATAGTATGTCTAGACTGGTGCAGGCATGACACTAGTGACTACGTGTAGCTGTTGTTTGACTCTGTCAGAGATAGAGGATTGAATCAAGTGTGATTCTTTTGATTTCAAGTATTTAGGATTTGCGAACGTGTGGTTGTGAGATCATCGATATTGATCGAGCCCTGAGAGTTTTTTTTCTTGATAAGTAATTGTCTGATTAGGATTGATATCGTCAGGCAGAACGAGAGCCACAGTAGATCGACTTGATCGATCAGATTATTCCAACTGGTGCTGAATTGGGATATAGGGAGTCAAGAAGTACTGGGGACAATACTAGAAGTATTGTATGCATAGATACAGTGATTCAGGTGCATTTAGGGAATTCTTCAGTCGTTAAGAATCGCCATGAATGCGGGAATCGAGGCTTTTGGATTCTGCAAATCACGAGAGTGGTCTTAGGTTGACTCTTGTGATCATAGTTCGTTGATAGCGTTGTTGAGATTACCATGGGTGGATTTTGATCTGAGCATAGCTTGGTGTTAGAAACGATTGATCCAGTTTGCGGAAATATGATTTAGTGATTGACCCAGGATTGTCCGCGGACAAAATTTTGGGGACTGTTAGTCGGAGTGTTTTGCTTGGGTGCTTCCAGCATAGTTCTCAAGAGTTGTTCTTGAGGGACGATTCGAAAAGTGCTTATGGATTTCAATGAGCATTTGCAGGTTAGCATTAGTTGCTTCATGGGATGAGACAACAGCTGAGACTTGTGTTTCTAAGTCTGGCATGAGTATTGTCGCTGATACCCCAGTCCATTCTGTTATGCTGTGTCATTGAGAGGTTGAGATAGCGGGATTGCCGCTAGTATTGATAGATTCTGTGTGGGATCAAGGTGAACCAGTTTGGTTGTTTCAGTTAGCGAGTCAAGGGTTTTTCGTTATCTAGGACAAGATAACTGAAATCGTTTTCGTCGATACTATCTCTAGTGGCGAGATGGAGGTAAGCGTTCGATATAGACTACTAATGCTGAGGACGGTGTTAGTCCATCCGAGAGTTTCAGCAGGATGGTATTATATTTCGAGGCGATGACCTTGAAGAGTGCATTAAGACAAGAAATTGTGTACAATGATTTTGTCACAATTGGGGTTAGTAGACAGAGATTTTGTCATCTGTTTACTTAGTTGGTGTTCTTGGGAACATCCGCCAGCATCAGGCAGGGTAAGCACTGAAGATACGTGTTATGATGCCAGGAGTTGTCAAGATTTGGTTGTTATCCGTGGCAGAATGACTAATGCGATCGAATAGATACCATCTACGATGGCGAGATTCGGATCAAGATCGAACGCAATCAGTCTGAGGATTTCAGATGGTTAGAGTAGGATCTAGATCTATTGTTGAGCGATTTGTGATAACATCGAGGGATGCGATGATATCGTTAGATCAGGGATATACAATGTGTTGTATCTTGTTTCTTTTTTTTTTCATTGGATAGCGATGGAATTCGTGCGTGTCTAGAGATAGCTGAGAACTAGTTACGATCTTAGCAGGAGTGTCATCGCTAAGATTTGTAGTCAGTACGGCTAATACAGTCAGCAATTTGGATCGAAGGTGCCGTGTCGTTTGCGGTTATCAAAGGATAACTGACGGTAGTCAGTAGTGTTACTCAATTCTCGCAGGATTGCTGATAAGAAGGCAGTGAATTCCAGAGTGAATCGTTAAAAGCGTGCGATTTGGGAATCAGTGCGGATTCTAAACTGAGTTTTACGTTCTGATGTGGCTCACTGATTGAACAGACCCTGCAGGTTAGCGAGGTTTGGGGTTGTCAAGGTTAGTCGACCAGATGTTTCGAACTGGAACTATTGGTGGATTGGGCAAGTGGTCTATGTTACGTTCTCGGGGTTTACCCTAGATTTCGAGGACGAAATCTTTCAAGAGGGGGGGGGGGAATGTAGTAGCCCGTATCCAAAACTAACAATTAATGAGTAATTAATTGAAGGATCATGTTCGGATTAAGTAAAACATGATTAAGGAAATTTCAAATGGATTAACGGAGTTCAGAAATGGATCCATGACACTAAAAAATGGTGGGTATGGTTTGGCAGGTTCGGGCGCTCCGAACTTGAGTTCGGAGGATCGGAACATGGATGGAGCCAGGCTTCGGAGGCTCTGAAGACTTCGGACGGTCCGAAGTGGGTTCGGACGATCCGAACTCATGCGGCCAGCTGTCCCAAAATAATACATCACTGGCGACGTCATTGGGGAGATGTTCGGACGATCCGAAGAGCCGGTTCGGACGGCCCAAACAGTGTATTGGACAGGTGTATGGTTGCATGCAAATGGTTGGACGCGTGGCAGAGATCGGACGATCCGATGAAGCGATCGGACGGCCCGAAGCAATTCGGACGATCCGAAGTCAGGATCAGACAATCCGAACGTGCTCTATAAATATGAGGTCCGAGCTCCTCATTTGGTGAGAATTCCGAGTTCCTCTCCTTCGCCCACGTGGCTCTATTTTAGGACTTTGGGTACTCTTATTTTAGAGTTGGAGTAGGGAAAAATATTATAGTATAGTCAGACAGTGACTGACATAGTAGCGGAGCAGTGCTCGTGTAGCAGAGTAGTGCTCGAGGCTGTGGAGCTGCAGCAGAGGTGTGCCCCTAGTTGCGGGATAGTCGCCATCAGTGGGCTGACGACGGACGCAGGTATAGCTATAGTCTCCTTAAATTATTTAGGATTATGCAATAGCTTAGTTAAGGATTTTAGAGCTTAATGAATGATGCATGGGTATTTGCATTATAGAGTTGATGATAGGCTTGGAACCTAGAGTTGGACTGCTAGGACTGCCTGTAGAAAGGTACGTAAGTACTGACTGAGATTGACAGCGGATATGCATGCTTATATGTTGCATTTATGTGTTTGCATGTTATTTTTATTGATATATGGCATGTACATATCATCTTGTACCTGTACGTCTGAGCATCTTTTGAGATGAGCCAGTTAGGGTTACTCAGCCCTATTTGGACGTTTGATATCGAGTACCTTTAGGTACTGATACCTAGAGGACTCCGTGGTCCGCGTCCGAGATTCGGGAGTGAGTGGTCGCACAGAGTGGTTAGCTACCCCAATGTGACGAGCTCATATTCCAGGCGCCAGTCTGAGCAGTTTGTATACAGTTATCCCAGATATGGATACCCTGTCATTTGCATGCATCATATTTGTATGTTTATCCGTGCTTTCGTATTGAGCTTAGTGCTCACGTCCAGTCTTTTCTGTGTATCTGGACACCCCATTTGACGGGGCAGGTGTAGGTGCAGGTTTGAGCACCAGGAGCTTGGAGAAGCCAGTGACCTTGAAGACAACATGATTAGTTATATGTTATTATAATTCGATTGGGTTGTATAATCGAGTTTGTTTAGCCGGTTGTATTCTGCCGGTCTTCTTGTATTTAAGTCTTCCGCAGCGATTTATTTAATGCATGCTTAATTATGCTCTTATCTCTAATTAGGTAGCGGATCCGGTATGGGTCTCTACAGGAATAGTTATCGAAAGAAACTATTGCACACTTCTGAAGATCTAACGTTAGACCAACTTTTGAAGCATATACGAATCGAGGAAGAAACTCGAAATCGTGATGATAAAGTCCCTTCAAAAACAGGTACTGACGTAAATAATATTGAGTCAGGCACTAGAACTAACACCAAGAATTATACTGTCGGAAAGAACAAGAGGAAGTTTGATGTATTTAATGGTACTGAAAAATCAAACAAGACCTGTTATTTTTGTGGAAAGAAAGGGCATTTTAAACGAGACTGCAAGTTCCGAAAGAAGCTGAAGATTGGGAAAAATGACGCTGTCAAAAGAGCAAATCTGGTTGAACAAGAAAATAATGAACTTGTTGCTATGATTTCACAAATGCGAATCAGCATGATATCAGAATTGAATATGGCAACATTGGCGAAATCTTGTGATTGGTGGTTTGATTCTGGAGCAACTATCCATGTTTGCAATGATAAGGCTAAGTTTAAGGAATACAACGATGTCGTCAATGAAGAAAAAGTATTGATGGGAAATCATGACACAACAAAGGTTCATGGAAAAGGGACGGTGGAACTACAATTTACTTCAGGAAAGAAATTAATTTTCACAAATGTTCTTCATGTTCCAGATGTTAGAAAAAAATCTTGTATCTGCAAATATTCTATGCAAAAAGGGTATGAAGGCTGTTCTTGAGGGTGAAAAGTTAATAATATCCAAGAGTGGTATATTTTTTGGTAAAGGATACTCTTGTGATAGTATGTTCAAGCTCAACATTGATTGTAATAATAATAATGATAATAAGATTGATTGTTCTGCTTACATGATTGAGTCATCCACTATTTTATGGCATAATCATTTGGGACATGTTAATTTTAGATATTTAAGGTTTATGTCTAATAATGGATTAATTCACGGCATTAATAATAATAATAATTCTAAAATATGTGAGATTTGCATTCAAGCTAAGATGACTAAGAAACCATTTCCAAAAAGTGAAAGAAATAATGAAATTCTTGATCTTGTGCATTCTGATATTTGTGAATTAAATGGTATTTTAATAAGAGGAGGAAATAGGTACTTTATTACTTTCATATATGATCGATCAAGATATACTCAAGTATATTTAATGAGAACAAAAGATCAAGATTTTGAAATGTTTAAGAATTATAAAACTATGGTTGAAATCAAAAGGAAAAGAAAATAAAAATGTTAAGGAGTGATAGAGGTGGTGAATACTTCTCAAATGAATTTACTACATTTTGTGAAAAATTTGGAATCATTCATCAAAGTAGTGCTCCATATACCCCACAACAAAATGGGTTGGCAGAAAGAAAGAATAGAACATTAGTTGATATGGTTAATGCAATGTTACTCAATGCTAAATTGCCAATAAATTTGTGGGATGAAGGTTTACTAACAGCCTGTCATTTGCATAATAGAATACCTTCAAAAAAATTTAAAAAATCTCCTTATGAATTATGGAAGGGAAGACAACCAAATTTAAATTATTTAAGAGTATGGGGTTGCATAGCTTATTATAAAACACCAGATCCCAAAAGAAGAAAACTAGGACCAAGAGCTTTGAAAAGTATTTTTGTTGGATATGCAGAAAATTCAAAAGCATATAGGTTGTTGGATTTAGACTCTAACGTAATTGTAGAGTCTAGGGATGTAGAATTTATTGAAAATAAATTTCTTAATGATTCTAAGGTTAATCCAGAATTGAACCTTGATAAAGAATCTACAACAACAAATGATACGATTGTCACTACTAGTCCTAATAATAATAATAAAAGAAAAGCTATTGAATTTTCTAATGAACCAAGGAAAATTCAGAGGTCTAGGAAAGTAAAAAATTTTGGTTCAGACTTTATATCTTCACAAGCCATACTCTTCTTAGTGGAAGGAGATAGAGATGTGTTACTCAATAAAGTACCGATCCTATTACAAGTAGAAGAAGATCCAAAAACATTTCATGAAGCAATGAATTCAAGAGATTTCGCTTTCTGGCGGGAAGCAGTTAATGATGAAATGGATTCTCTTTTATCAAATAATACATGGGTATTGTTAGATCTACCTTACGGTTCTAAACCTATTGGTTGTAAATGGGTCTTTAGAAGGAAATTGAATACCAATGGATCAATCCATACTTTTAAAGCAAGGCTAGTGGCTAAAGGATTTAAGCAAAAAGAAGGGGTCGATTACTTTGATACTTATGCACCTGTTCATCTATTAGAGTAATTTTTGCTTTAGCATCAATATATAATTTATATATACATCAAATGAATGTTAAAACAGCTTTTTTAAATGGGGATTTAGAAGAAGAAGTTTATATGGAACAACCCGAAGGGTTTGTGTTACCAGGAAATGAAAATAAAGTTTGTAAATTAGTCAAATCCTTGTATGGACTAAAACAAGCTCCCAAGCAATGGCATGAAAAGTTTGATTCAGTAATCTTATCACATGGATTTCATCATAATAATGCTGATAAGTGCATTTACACCAAATTCTCAAAAGATCTTGGAGTTATAATATGTCTCTATGTAGATGACATGTTAATTGTGAGTACAAATATGCAATGGATAAATGAAACTAAGAAGTATTTAACCTCTCAATTCAAAATGAAAGATTTGGGAGAGGTAGATACAATCTTAGGCATTAAAGTGAAGAAACACAACAAGGGTTATGCCTTATGTCAGTCTCACTATATTGAGAAAGTGCTTCAAAAGTTTAATCATTTGGGCATTAAAGAAGCAAACACCCCATTTGATGTTTCTTGTAAACTATGTGAAAATAAATTTAGGAAGATCTGTGGGTCAAATTGATTATGCAAGTGCAATTGGTAGTTTAATGTATGTCATGTATTGCACTAGACCTGACATAGCCTTCGCAGTTTGCAAGCTTTCAAGATACACATGTAATCCTAGTGTAGAACATTGGAAAGCTATTGCTATGGTGCTTGGTTATCTCAGAAGGACCAAATCTTTTGGTTTATTCTATAATAATTTTCCAGCTGTTCTTGAAGGCTACATTGATGCAAGTTGGATAACCAGTATAAGTGATAATAAATCAACTATAGGTTGGATCTTTACTTTGGGTGGAGGAGCCATCTCATGGGCTTCTAAGAAACAAACTTGCATAACTCATTCAACTATGGAATCAGAATTTATAGCATTGGCAGCCGCAGGAAAAGAAGCCGAATGGCTTAGAAATTTATTGTTGGATATAGATTTGTGGCCAAAACCAATGCCTGCAATTATATTGCATTGTGATAGCCAGTCCACTATGTCTAGAGCATTTAGTAAAATATATAATGAAAAATCTAGACATATTTGCCTAAAGCATGAATATATTAGACAACTAATTTCAGAAGGTATTATTACAGTTGTTTATGTAAAGTCTAATAACAATCTGGCAAACCCATTTACTAAAGCACTCTCGAGGGATATGATTAAAAATACTGCAGTAGGAATGGGTCTGACAATTTTTTAATGTGCCACCAGTAATAGGAACCCAACCTTTCCTATTATTTTCATAATATTAAAGGTTTAATGTGTAATAACAAGTTACTGATAAGTGACATACTCAAACACTAAAGAATTATTTTTTGTGTTTGGTGTTAAGGAGGATGAGTGGTTTATGCTCTTAATGAAGTTTAATTAGTTGTTCAAATTGAGCAAGATTAAAGATTTTTAAACTTCACCTATATGAACATAAAGGAGTGGTGCCGCTTCTAGCAAGAATTGAAATAAATTCTTGTACGTGTTCATGAAGACAGGATTATAGCACAGAGCCATTAAATGGTGCTAAACTAACGATGAATATTTTGAAACAGGAAAATCATTTATGTACAATATTTCCGATTATAATATTAAAGAATATTGGTTTAAAGTTTAAGCTACCACTGATTTCATTATAATTTTGAAATATTTGTAGTAAGAGCAGGTTTAAATCGAAAGATACCTTCTCCGATGTGTGTGCCTGTATATTTTGTTTGATAAGTTAATCAACATTACAACCTAAGTGGGGGATTGTTAGGATTTTAATAATAAGTTGTTATGTTTGATGTAAGGGTTATTAAAGAGAATTAAATAATTGATGGTTATCAATTATTTAATGTGTCTTTTGAATTAAATAATTGATGATTATATTATCAATTATTTAATTGTTTAAATTATTAATAGACATGAAAGTGTCCTTTGAATTAAACGGACATCTTTCACCAATAGTTGTATTGGTTTATCAACAGCAAACAACTTTTAGTAAAAGTTGTGTTGGTTAAGGAATTTGCCTATAAATAAGGGCATTGAGTTAAACTCTAATAATCCTTTTAATTCAATTTCAGTTTCTTATGCTTTTTATTTCCAACAGCAACTCTGTAGTGGGGGCAAATATTATCTTACAGAAAATGGTTTCACGTCTCAAAGCCGATACAATATATTTTCTGGATTGATAGATTCTACCGCTATATTACTCTTCTAACAGCGAACTCCGGCGAGAACGAGGCCACGGACACCGTCGCCATTAAGATGGCCATCCACGCGGCGGCGTAGAGTAGCAGCTCCCACCGCGGGTGAGAGAAGTAGTTGTGTACGAAGGAATTTAAAAAATTGGAAACCATTTGCTTTGCATGCGGTTTCCTTCGTGGAATACCAAATCTCCTGTTTTGTTGCGTAGTTCAACAGATGGTATCATTATTTTTTCCGAAAAATGGTTTCCTCGTATCCACGTCAGCTGTGACTTTTTTTTTATGGGGACAAAACTAAATAAAATACCCAAAAAAATATTTATTTAAATATTAAAATGAAAAGAATCATTTAAAAAAATGTCAAATTCAAATATCATAAATCATGTATAAGAATAATTTTAAAAAAAATTGTTGAATCCGAAGGAACTCCACCCCACATAAAATGTATAAGAATAATTAAATTAATTTGCAGTGGTTGGGGCCTGGGGGTGAAGATATGTGTTGGTCTACGCTATCTCGTCATCCGCTTAGATTTTTGTTAGTTCGAAAATTGTGGAGATTCTTTTGGCTCTTAAATTGGCAGTTTTATTATTTGTTTGATATGTATGTTACTGATGTGTATTTAACTCTAATAAAAAATTATTTTTCTTGGTTAATAAGATCTTAGTATATGGGTAATACCCAAATTATGTATCTAATGGCTCGTATTTTTACACATAGGAGTAATTAATTATATATTGTTGACGTGGCAAATTATGTCACATTAGATCTATCATTGAGATAATACTCATGTGCTAGGTTGAACTCAACCACAATTTAGATAGGTAAAATATGGTTTACATATATATATTTACACGTGTGTGATTTACAAAAATTCATAAAATAAGTTTGAAAAAAGTACAATTATTGGCTTATATATGTTTGCATCCTTAAGATTTCAATGTACATATTGTCAAATTTCACTTTAATTATTTATATATATATATATAAGATTTTTTACTAATATTTTAAAAATATTATGACTTGGTTAGTTGCATTGAGTGGTAGTGGAAAAGTTGTACTAGATGTATATTTTTAAAATATATATATTTGGTAGGATGTCCACTTCGGGATAAGGTATATATTGTCCTTTTTCAGGGTGAACCGAAACACCAACATGCTTGTTGATCTGGAGGAACCTAGCGATAATAGTTATGTTATGAGTGAATTCATTATTTCCAAAAATTGGACCGCGAGGTATGACCACGGTTATCATTTTTGCCCACATAAGAGAGTTGGACTGTAACTGCTATTCCGGTGGATGCGTTAGAACCGCCACTTATAATATTTTCGACGAAAAGTTTTTCTAACGCCCTGGAGATTTTTGTCTTCATGCAATCTCTTTAAAAATGCATTTTCTGTAATCCATTGGAGTAGTATCTTCGATCAAAACCCTTTGAGTTAGTGTATTTCATGTATCCCTTTAGGTTGATACATTCGATGAAACACCATGAATTTATAGTTTTTTATAATCTTTAGGACTTGACTAATTTTTTTTATAGTTATCATGACTTGTTGGATTTTTTTTATAGTCACAACGACTTCATATAATTTTTATAGTCATTACGAGTTGATAAATTATTTATAGTCGCTATGACTTCTTCTGAAATTTTTTTTTATAATCGATATGATTTGTTTTGAAATTTTTTTTTATAGTCGCTATGACTTCTTCTAAATTTTTTTTTATAGTCGCTATGACTTCTTTTAAAATTTTTTTTTATAGTCGCTATGACTTCATGATTTTTTTTATAGTCGCTATGACTTTTTGTTGTGCTCTAAGAGAAATAACGTAGTGCTTAACATGGAGTACTTAGGAATGGATCAAGTTCCCAAAATTTTGTCTCATTGGGAAGTCCTAAACTCACTCTATTAGGTGGTGAGGTATCCCGGGACTTTATTTTTGTCGTCACTTCTTATAGAATCGTGTCTTAGGTAGTCCTACATGGCTGGCCAAACCACTGTTGGATGAGTAGCTTGAATGGTTGCGTGGGTCGTTACATATAAGTTAAGCATTTATTAATGGAGTTGGGTTCCTTCCTATATAATTAAATAAAAAAGTAAACAAATAAACGTAAGTTTATTATTAAACATAAAATAAATGAGAAAAAAATTATGGGTATGACAAATAAAGTAGCAACAAGTAATCTATTTTAGCTTGCAGGTGTTTGCTCTATGATTGTAGAGTTTTCTGTAGATTGACATGACTCTATGTCTTGCGTTATATTTCGTCATATTTTTCTTCACGTTTTTTTTTTCCGATGAGTGCAACTCATCAGTTTCCTTGATACGATGATGTATTCATGACTTGGAATTAGTGATCCTATCATTTAGAATATTGATTCAAGGTCTATTGAGTTGATTTTAATGTCAAACATGTTACAGCTGGACTTTTTGAGCGAAATTTGAAGTTTACAAGTAAAAGTTGCAATTGAAGGACATTTTCGTTCATGGATTATATGTGGTAATATAGCTTTAAAATCTCATGGTTAAACTGAATGCTTATCGAATGTATCACTAATTTCTCATTTTTCTATTTAAATGTTAATCGTAATTCAATTTTCAACAATTCTTTTTACTATTAAATAAATAAATTGAGTCTACTGCTCTTTTGAGCAGGTGACAAGACATATAGGATTTTGCGAGACAACAAATGATTTTTTCCCAAGAATTTGATTTGTTTATTTTATTTTCGTGGTTGATTTATGTGTAATTATATTCATGTGGTTTTTGTGAATTCTCTTTTAAGAATTAAACAACTTATCCTTTTGTTTTTGTTTTAGTTTTTTAGGTCTCATGTGATCAATTTAGAAAATCATAAACTTGAAAATTTTAATTTTCATGGAAATAGTAGAATTTGTTTTATTTTTGTAGCTCATTGTATTTTTTTTCTGATTTTTTTCCAAGAGAATTTTTTAGCATGTTCTCATGAAATATAACTTCATCATGTCATCATGTGTGATTTTATTTTTAGATATTTTTATGCTATAAGGACATAACAGTATTCGTAATAAATCAATAAGGAGGATAATAATGGAATGAAAAATTGTGTATATGTTTTAATTTGGTTTCGATGTGTTTTGATTATTAACACACGCAAAGTGTGTGCGTCGCCCGCTAGTCCAAATTAAAGTTACGTTGTCTCATAAGTTAGTGGGCAATCGTTGCTACAACCATTTTAATCCGTGTACGGAACAACCAAGAAAAGGTTAATCTTTACATAATCGGAGGGGATTCAAAAGTTTTGATAAAAAATGAAATTTAATAAATATTCAATATGAGTGTGCATTTTTTTAAACAATATCTCATTACCGTCAAAGATGAAGATATACCAAATAAAAAATTGAAGGGCAAATTATAACTCATCGTCTTTCACAATCAAACATAGAATCAGTCGATTTCGTTTAACTTATGAATCACATGATTCGTTAATCACAAACAAAAGAAAAAAAAAAAACAAGAAAGTAGCTCCGCCTCCGATGCTGCAAACACTCCTTTCAAAATATGAGAAATAAACATCAATGATTGAGCACCACAAACAATGATAAAAGCCAATCCACTTTTCCAACACGACTTTGATTGAGAGCTCAGAATTTTCAAAAATTCATTGCGATTTTGACCCCAACATCACATCAACACAAACTCAACACCCTTCTAAATAATTACTTTCAATTCTATTTTTTTTTCCTGCACATAAACTATAAATGGTTTAGTACATGAAGATGATTGAAGATGGTTTTATGGATATTTATTTTTAGTATAAAAATAATATTTATTTATGAAACAACTCAATTAATTAAGATATACACCTCAAAATCGTGTCAGGTGAGTTTTTTTTTTGATATATTATATATCAAATAAGTCGTGTTAAGGAGAGATCATGTAAAAATAAAGAGGCCAAAGAATGATGAAAATAATGTTTTCTCATTGATTGTTTCGAACAGGACCTCTTACATATATATAAAGAATTAGCTCTAACGTTACAGTAGACAAAGAAAGGAAAGATTGGCCTAATTACATGCTAATCAAATCAAGAATAATTACGGTGAAGATTTGGAGAATCAATATTTGTCCAGATTGATACTTGACATATTTTAACAGATCAATCGAATCATTCAATTCACATCCAAGTCACATAGAATGGGCCAATGGAAATACGCCATTTCAATTAACAATATGGTCGGGTCGGGGCAGTACCCCATCAATGAAAGTGATATTTCATTTTTTTCTCTCACTTTTTCCATTTGGTTTGATGTTTTTTTTCCTCATCATTTTCGCATAGCTGAAAGCAAATTAGGAAACTATGTACTATGTATGGCTTTTATTTGGAAGTAAATGAAAAGAAGATGGAGACTCAAACATGCACGTTTCATCTACCCTAATGGCAAGGATATATAATTTCTTGTTACACATGGTTTTTAATGTGGATAGATTAGTCCGGATGGCTTTTATTTCGTCTCTCTTGAATAAAATTAAAAAATAATAATAATAACTCATTCAAGACTCTCTTCATCAATCCCGTTAATGGCTAAATGGAATTTTTTTGGAAGTGTCAACAGGTTTTTTAGAAATCTTAACCACCTTCTTGGGATCTATCTTATTGATTGTTATATATTATTTTGATTTTCGTTGAAAAAAATTCTGGTTCGAACATATTTAAAATTCTGGTTCCGTCATTTTGCATTGGTTAACGTGAAAATAACATAAATGATAGTTAACCATAGACATAATGTTAAGAATATGTTTTTAGATGATGCTTATCTAAAATATTGATAAATCAAATCAATCGTTGGATGAAACAAATATTAAGAAATATGAGTGAATGGTAAAACTAGATATGCCATCCACATGGTTTAGTTCGAGTTGATGGTTATCGTATTTTTTATTTATTTATTTTATTGTTATAAGAAAAAGACACGTACGACATGAGAACACATTTTCATTGTGGATAAGATTTGTTAAAAAATAAGTTGAGAATAGATAAATTTACTGCAAATTAATGATATTCATATTATTTTAATCAATATAATATTAAATTCAACGTAATATAATATATATAATATATATTATAAAAATTGTGAAAATAATCTTTGTTAAAAAAAATATGTGTTGCAAATCTAAATGAATTTATATTTTTTAAAAAATATATTAATAATCAATCTTATAATTTCATATAGATTAGACACTGAAAAAATATACTACATAACTGATATCATAATAGTGTTGTTAAAGTAAATTAAAGAGAAGAAAAAAGTATAATTCATGGTGTCGAACCACTTATTTTACTACTATTTATTTATGAAAAATAAAAATATAATATAGACAATGAGTTCTAAATCTTAAATTAAATTGTTGTGCCAAATGTTTACAATTTATTTATATTTTAGACTTTTATATCTTTCTCAATTTTTTTTATTTTGTCATTCAACTTTTTTTCGTTGTGAAATAAACATTAATATTCTCATAATCTTTAATAGCAATTCTTTGTCTTCGCCAATCATTTGCTTCTACATAGATTTATTCTCTTACTCTTTTGTTGAATGACCTTTTTTTTATTTTTCAAATATGAAAATATTTCTTTGTAATAGTACTGATAATTTAAATATATTACCAATCTCTATTCTTGTGTTATCATCTTTTATTATTTGTATGTCGATATCTTAATGATTGATATATTTGTTGGACGTCCTCTTTTTGTCCATATTTATCTCTCATAAAGATACTAATTCGTTAATTATAAGACTATCCTCATAAAGTAATTGTTATAATTTATAGTTTTCAAGAAGAAAAAAAATAGTAAAAATATATGTATTCAATCATATATTATTAAATTTTAATAATAAATTAAGTCGCTTAAAAACATTTTTTGGCTTTCTTTTTTTTTCTTTCTAAAGTAAGTAAGTATAGATAAAATAAACATTGACGAAGTATTTATAAGAATTATCTTTCTTTATATCCGATAATGCACGTATCACTTTAGCGACATGTAATTAACTGTCGAACCCTCTTCGTTGACACACGATTTAATTATTTTTACTTCGTTATTTTAATTCATCATTTAAAACAATTAATTCTAAATTATGTCAAATTAAATATATTAACATCAAGTCCTTAAATTAACAGTGTGTTTGGAAGTCTAAAAATGAAATTTGAATTTGATTTATATTTGAAATTTGAATTGGAATTGGACATGAAATTTAAATCCAAATAATTTAAAATCTATTTTGGTGTTTGGTGAAAATTAAAATATATTTTGTAAATAAAAAATTTATGAAGAAAACTTAAAATCTATAAGTAAAATATATAAATTTATTATTACAAATAATTGTATTATTTTTATAAACTCAAATCCCACGAAATCCGACCAACTTTGTTAGTATATAAATTTATTATTACAAATAATTGTATTATTTTTATAAACTCAAATCCCACGAAATCCGACCAATTTTGTTAGAATTTCATTTAGTTAAATGAAAACTTATGAAATATCATCAAATATCAATTATGTTTCGAAATATCATTTTAGCAAACACTAAAACCGTACTTTCAATTCCAAATCCCACCGAAAGATCATTATCTAATATGCACATAATTTGACAGTTTTGACCACATCATAATAAGTAATTTTACAAAAACATCATCGTCAATTATCTCAAGTATGTATAAATAAATTATGAAGTTGACAATGCACAATGTAAAACTTTAACTTCGGTTCACACTTTTATAATTGGTATCTATACTATATATTAAGAAAAAACATCTGAATTGGTCTCTTGGTATGCTCATCCCCAAATTGAAAAAAAAACCCCATAAAAATGTCAAATTACGAAAAGTGAATATCATATTAAAATCAAACATATTAAAAAAATAAATGTTATATTATATACACATAACGCATTACACACGTAAAGCGTGTGCGTCATCTTTAGTAATAATAATAGATTAATTGATAAGCTCATTTCGAATAAAGAACATCTTTTTTTATATTAAAATGTCTTTCTTAATAAAATTTTTCTTATGATGAATATTTTTCGTTTGAAGAATACTGTTAAAAACAGTATTACTCAAGAATATGATATTCCTAATAATCTTGATTTATTAAATAAATTGACTATTCCTAAGATAAAACCTAAAATAATCTATCAATTAGGAACCTTTGAAAAAATTGGTCTTAAACAAATTGTTAAGACTACTGAGTCTTCAATTCCTCTTAATAATGAAGAGATGGTTATTCATTTGTTAAATAAAAACATATATTAATCTTTTCCAAAGAATATAAATTTCTTCATATAGGTCTAGTTCAAATTGCTTTTAGACCACTTACTTTAGAAGGTTTACCTGAAAGCTTTATTGCAGCTTTAAGAGATGGTAGAAATTTAAATTGGAAACAATCTTTAATTGGAATAATTAAATCCAGTCTGCCTCATGGTCCAGTTTACTTTGATGTTTATCCCAATCTTTCTTTATCATTAACTCACATAAATATTTTAGATTATTTGACATTAAATGTTAAGACTTATGGTTATAATTATTCTGTTGGAACAGAAGTCATATATATATGTTATCGTATATATTATAAACCTCTTTATACATTAAATCCAATGTGTAAAAGAATTGACAAAAAGAAGAATGAAACTGTTCTTATTGAGACTAATTTCAATAAATCTAAAATAACTACCCGTAGATCTATTAAATGGGAAGAAATAGATTTTCCATCAAA
Organism: Henckelia pumila; assembly: GCF_033568475.1. Lineage (NCBI taxonomy): Eukaryota > Viridiplantae > Streptophyta > Magnoliopsida > Lamiales > Gesneriaceae > Henckelia > Henckelia pumila. Next base: position 107,150,123 of record NC_133121.1, read on the forward strand.
TTGGACTTTTGAAAATTCTATTCCTAGAAATCCTATTTTAAATATGGATTTACAGCATGTAATACAGACTAATGAAGGATCTATTAATATACAATTTCAAAATAAAAATTATTTGCCTATTACTAGATCTCAATCTGTTAGATCTTATATTTCTCCTTTAGAATATATAATTGATATTCCTCAATCTTCTAGAGCTTCTACTTCTCAAATTCGAGAAGAACTTAGATCTAATTCCTCTAAAGATAATAATATTGAAGAAGTTATTATAAAAAGAAATAATATTGTTCATGGAAATGTTCAGAACATTACAGAATCAGATACTATCTCAGAAATAAATTTTGTTTAGATGGATAGTACAACCAAAATAGATTTCAGTAAAGGATCTAGAGCAAGAGCTCAGATTAATAAAGAATTCTGTGATCATAAATGGGAATCTTTTAGAAAATGGTATTTTAAGAGTTTTTCCAATATATCATTACTACTTTTTATAAAGATTGTACAGATAAGAATAAAATGATTTATTTTGTTCCTTGGTTTATAAAAACCTTTCTTGTTGATTATATTTCTGTTATAGAAAGAAATTATAAACTTTCTTCTGGAGATATTCAGAGATCTGTGTATCCTACACAGAATTCTTTTCAAATAGAAAAGAATGAAAAGGTTTTAAATTTTAATGCTTTCTCAAAAAATTTTGAGGATAATATGTTACCTGTTACTATTAATCATATTAATCAAATTTTTGAAAATCAAAATTATACTAATCTTTATCTTATTCTTTTAGGATAAGAATTGGCTTCTTTAAAAAAGAATATCGATAGTATTTTATTGGCTATACAACAGATCAAGCCTAATATACACATTGAAGATAAGAAAAATAGAAATATAGTTTCTATTGCTTCTTCTTCTATTCAATCTCCTCCAGAGATTCAAGATTTTAAATTTAAATCTTCTGTTTCTGAATTTGAAAAAATTTTATCAGAAAAACATAAAAGTATGAATATTTCTGTTATTAATGACAATGCATCATTTAGTAATAATAATACTGATGATGATGATACAGATAAAATTCAAAAAATGAAATGGGCTGATAGGCCAACTCAAAATCGTTATTACTATTCTCGTCCTACTCCTTTAGATGTTCTTAATGAAGAACAAGAGTACATTATATCAAATAGTTATAATGGGAAAAATATCTATGAATGGAATGCTGATGATTTAACTGATAAGCAGATTTATAATCTTGCTCATAGAAGGCTTATGTATAGTACTGTGTGTAAAAGTACTGGTAATACAAATAAAAATATAGCAAAAATGCTTATTTATATCAACAACAGAAGAATGATATTTATAATTCTATTAAAATAGAGAATAATAACCAGACTGAAAATGTTGTTTATAGTCTTATAATGACTATTATTGAACATTTTACTGGTCATTTTACTGATAATAGTGAAAATATTAGAACTCTTTTGAGTAATATGAAATGTAAGACTCTTACTGATTTCAGATGATATAAATATACTTTTCTTTCTAGAATTTATGAATTACCGGATTGTAATAACAATCAATGGAAAGCCAAATTTATTGATGGTCTTCTTCATCTCTTTGTTGAAAGAGTTAGAAAAGTTCTTCGTAAAGATAATATCTCTATTCAGTATGATAATTATACTTACGGTAACTTAATAAGTACTTGTATTCAGGAAGGTTTATCTTTATGTAATGATTTAAAATTAAATAATCAGTTAAAAAGACAAAATATTTTTGAAAGAAAACAGCTTGGTCATTTTTATGATCAATTTGGGATTGATATACCCAAGAAAAAGATTCAAAAATCTTTATATAAACCTCATAGGAAGAGACATTTGTCTGAGAAACAAATATTGAAAAAACAAAAGAGAAAAGAATTTCGTAATACTCAGAAAGATGCGAAGAATAAACAATTTTGGAAAAAAGATAAGGATAAAAAACCTTTAATTACCTGTCATAAATGTGGTAGACCTGGACATTATGCTAATCAATGTTGGGCTAAAGAGAAAATTAAATCTCTTGATATCTCTGATGATATTAAAAATACTTTATACGAAATTGTCATGACAAATTACTCTGAAGATTCTTATACTTCTGATTCCAGTCAAGATACTGATGATATTATTAATCTTGATAATCATTCTTTAAACTCTTCAGAAGATTGTGATAATTGCATCCAAGGCCAGTCTTCTAATTGTTGCAATTATATTAGTGATAATGAAGAATTTTATAAATTAAAATCTCAATTTGATGACTTAAGTATTAACGTTTTATCTGATGATAAAATTATTAAAATTTTAAAATTAATTAAAGATCCTAATCTTCATACCTCTATCATTGATCATATTATTAATAAATATTCTACTAGTTATACTGATCTTTTGAAAAATGATCAGACTTATTCTTTAAAAGAAATAAAAAAGCTTTTAAAAGAAAAACATAGTGTTAATACTCCTGTGACTTTAGATAATTTAAAGACTGAAATTGATCAAGTTAAACAGCAAGTTGTTATTTTACAACATGAGAATATTCGTTTTAATAGAAGGATTTCTGATTTAGAAATGCCTGAGTTAGAAAATAGTTCTAACAATGTTTCAGACCAAGAACAACATTTAGCTGTTCTTAGTAAAATAAAATCTCAAAAATGGTATACTAAAATAACTTTATTAATTGATAATAATTATAAAAAAGATTTTATTGCTTTAATTGATAGTGGAGCAGATTTAAATGTTATTCAAGAAGGTATAATACCTTCAAAATATTTTCATAAAACTTCTCACTCTCTATCTCATGCAGGAGGAGAAAAATTACAGGTAAATTATAAGTTACCAAAAGCTTATATTTGTAAAAATAAGACTTGTATTAAAACAAGTTTTTTCTTGATAAAAAACCTTTCCACTCAAATCATTCTTGGATTGCCTTTTCTTTATAAAATTTATCCTATTATTTCTATAAATCCTACAGGTATAATTGGTACTTATGATGGTAAGAATATTCACTTTCAGTTTATAACTAAACCTTATTTAAAGATTTTGAATTCTATTCAAGATCATATTGACAGAAAAATCTTTCATATTAATTCTTTAAAAGAAGAAATAGATTCTTTAACTATTGATGATACTTTGAAAAATCCTAAACTACAGGATACAATCAAATTGCTTCATAACCAATTCTTTTTAGAAATTTCTAATGATTTTTTCAATGCTTTTTGGAATCGTAAGAAACATATTGTTTCTCTTCCTTATGAAAACAGTTTTGATGAAAAAAATATTCCTACCAAGGCAAGACGTTGTCAGATGAATTTTGAATATTTAGAATTATGTAAGAAAGAGATTCAATCTCTTTTAGATAAAAAGTTGATAACTTCTTCCCAATCTCCTTGGTCTTGTACTGCTTTTTATGTCAATAAACATTCTGAGATTGAAAGAGGTGTTTCTCGTCTAGTAATAAATTATAAACCTTTAAATAAAGTTTTAAAATGGATTAGGAATCCTATTCCTAATAAAAAAGATCTTCTTGTTATATTATTACATGCTTTAATATTCTCTAAATTTGATTTAAAGTCAGGATTATGGCAGATCCAAATTGATAATGATGATAGATATAAAACTGCTTTTATTGTTCCAATAGGACATTATGAATGGAATGTTATGCCTTTTGATCTGAAAATGCTCCTTTAGAATTTCTGCAGATTATGAATGATATTTTTACCCCTTATAGTGACTTTATTATTTTTTACATAGATGATATTCTTATATTCTCAAAGAATATTGAGACTCATTTTAAACATTTAAATATATTTAAAACTCTTATTATTCAAAATGGATTAGTTATTTCTAAACCCAAAATGGTTTTATTTCAAACCAATATTAAAAATTTAGGTCATAATATTGATAAAGGTAATATTATCCCTATTCAAAGAAGTATAGAATTTGGTAATAAATTTCCAGATATTATTACTGATAAGACTCAATACAAAGATTTTTAGGTAGTTTAAATTATATATCTGCTTATATTAAGAATTTAGCTAAGCATACTGCTATTTTATATGATAAACTTAAGAAGAATCCTTCCCCTAAAACTGATCAACATACCAATTCTGTCAAGAGAATTAAAGAAAAAATTAAACATATTCCTTGCTTAATGATTTCTAATCCTAGTTGGGAAAAAATTGTTGAAACAGATGCTTCGGATATAGGCTTTGGAGGTATTTTAAAACAATTAAAACCCCAAAGTAAAGAAGAATATCTTGTTAGATTTCATTCAGGAAAGTGGAATTCTGCTCAGAAAAATTATTCTACAGTTGCAAAAGAAATTCTTTCTATTGTTAAATGTATTCTGAAATTTCAGGATGATCTTTACAATCAGAAATTTATTATTAAAACAGATTGCAAATCTGCAAAATATATGTTTAATAAAATTTTAAGCATGATGTTTTTAAACAAATGTTTGCCAGATGGCAAGCTAATTTAGCTCCTTTTGATTTTGAAATTATTTATAAAAAAGGAGAAAAAAATTATCTTCCTGATTTCTTAACCCGTGAATATTTATCTAATAATGGCAGGAATGAATAGGGGTCGAGGTGAATTTTCCTCTTATAGACGAAGAGGAGGAAGAGGAAAACCCCCAAATTATATTGGCAGTGCTCCAAGGCTGATAGCCCAATTTGGAAATCAACGCCTCATAGGCCAACATATTTCTAGTTCTTCTGATAGTAATACTATCCAAAAAAATGATCCTTTATATGATGAGTTTCAAGAATTCTTGAAACAAAAAGGCAAGAATAAGGTAATTCCTGATTCTGAAGAATCTTATGCAAACATTGCAAAAGAAAATGAAAATGATTCAGTATTATATACTGAGAATAAAAATAGAGAAATCATTCTTCTCATAGAAGAAAAAGATGAGCAATGGAAAAATACTCCTTGGATTATCATGGATAGATATCTATCACATACATCATATGTTCATGGTGCTTACAAGCCAAGAGGATATTATGAAAACCTCTTAATCTCTACCAAAACGGTGGAAATTATCCATTTTCAGAGTAATACTCAGCAAACGAAAAGTTATAACTTTTCCAAATTTATTATTAAGAAAATTATTTCTATTGAAGAATGGGGAATTTCTCCATTAGCAGAAAAAAAATTCTATTCTACTCAAAAGCAAATTGCTTTTAAATATAATTATTGGGATTATATACAGAGTTTTTATACAACTCTATTCTATGAAAATTAAAAAAGAAAACATTCTTGGTTCCTGAAAATATGTGAAAATAATTCACATGATAATATTCCTAATTGGTTAATAAACTGATGGCAATTCTTTGGGCCTTCATCAAAAATCCTTCCTGAAGACTTCAAAAATTACTTTGAAGATTGGATCAGATTCTCTCCAAAGGTTATACAGAACATGACTACAAATTGGGTCAACAATAATTTATCCTGCAATTTCTTTATTGAATTCGGCATCCCATGGATCTGGAAATGGCAACCAGAATTCGGATATAATGATCATGGAATCCCTTGCTTATGGAGGAAAAGTTTATCAAAATTCTGGGAAAAATTGCTCAGAAATGATCCTGAAACTGGAAAATCACATGACATGGAGATATTACAAAAAATGGAAGAAAATATCTCTCAATACAAAAATGACTTTACGCAACAGGAGAAGGGAAATCAATCTGATGTGATAAGTCCCTTCAAAATTATCACTCAGAAATATAAAGAAATCTACTCAAAAGAACAGATGATCGACTTATATGTTGAAGAAATGAAAAAAGATTTGTTTAAAAATATTGGTAGTACTGATTCAAAATCTGATCAGTCCATGACTTCAAATGACAGCCATAATCAGTTTATTAAATTAATGCATATGCAAGATGGACAAGATCCCGAAGATGATAATCTTGAAGAAAATCAAATTGATAAAACTTCTGAAAAACTAAAAGCATCGCTCAAGTCCAAGATTGGATAAAAAAGGAATCTTTTAGGTAATATATCTCTTTCATCTTTTATAAAGATTGTCAGAAGTCATATTACTTTTAAAAGATGTAATAATGCATCTTTACTTTTTTAAAAGTTGTAGCGTGGAATCCGGGGTTTGATGTCCGTCTCTTTCTATTTATAGGTGTGTTTTGTAAGTTTAGAGAGGCACGCTTGAGTTTGCTCGCCTCTCTCTCTTCTCTATCTCTCTCTCTTGTAATAAAAGTCTTTCTGGTAATAAAAGTTTGAAGTTTCTGGTTGCAACCTTTGTAAGTAATTCTCTTTTATTTTGTTTATTTTTATTTTTGATTTAGCCTAATGACAGGCTAAGTCCTCTATGCTAGATCATAACTATCCGATGAAATGACCATGGTATTGTAATGGTCGATGATATTATGATAATCTGAAGGTTGGTTAAATTTTTTTTATAAGGTTCGAGGTTAATATTAAGTAGCTCAGATTCATGTACTACCCTTCAGCTCGTTTGTGCCGAGTAATGGCTTTTAGATCATTGGGGGTATTTGTTTTGAATCTTGATCTACTTAATTAGTCTCGATAAACTCCTTATATTTTTTTTGTAAAATTAGATTTAACTAAGAAATTTTCCCAGTTAGATCGAAACCTTCCTATGATTCCCATGATATTAAGATCTAGAATGGTAAGTATGAATATTTCTGTTATTAATGACAATGCATCATTTAGTAATAATAATACTGATGATGATGATACAGATAAAATTCAAAAAATGAAATGGGCTGATAGGCCAACTCAAAATCGTTATTACTATTCTCGTCCTACTCCTTTAGATGTTCTTAATGAAGAACAAGAGTACATTATATCAAATAGTTATAATGGGAAAAGTATTTATGAATGAAATGATGATGGTTTAACTGATAAGAAGATTTATAATCTTGCTCATAGAATGCTTATGTATAGTACTGTGTGTAAAATTACTGGTAATATTGATAAAAATATAGCAAAAATGCTTATTTCCGGTTTTACAGGCCAATTTAAAGGTTGGTGGGATAATTATTTATCTCAACAACAGAAGAATGATATTTATAATTCTATTAAAATAGAGAATAATAACCAGACTGAAAATGTTGTTTATAGTCTTATAATGACTATTATTGAACATTTTACTGGTTGTTTTACTGATAATAATGAAAATATTAGAACTCTTTTGAGTAATATGAAATGTAAGACTCTTACTGATTTCAGATGATATAAAGATACTTTTCTTTCTAGAATTTATGAATTACCGGATTGTAATAACAATCAATGGAAAGCCAAATTTATTGATGGTCTTCTTCATCTCTTTGCTGAAAGAGTTAGAAAAGTTTTTCGTAAAGATAATATCTCTATTCAGTATGATAATTATACTTACGGTAACTTAATAAGTACTTGTATTCAGGAAGGTTTATCTTTATTTAATGATTTAAAATTAAATAATCAGTTAAAAAGACAAAATATTTTTGAAAGAAAACAGCTTGGTCATTTTTATGATCAACTTGGGATTGATATACCCAAGAAAAAGATTCAAAAATCTTTATATAAACCTCATAGGAAGAGACATTTGTCTGAGAAACAAATATTGAAAAAACAAAAGAGAAAAGAATTTCGTAATACTCAGAAAGATGCGAAGAATAAACAATTTTTGAAAAAAGATAAGGATAAAAAACCTTTAATTACCTGTCATAAATGTGGTAGACCTGGACATTATGCTAATCAATGTTGGGCTAAAGAGAAAATTAAATCTCTTGATATCTCTGATGATATTAAAAATACTTTATACGAAATTGTCATGACAAATTACTCTGAAGATTCTTATACTTCTGATTCCAATCAAGATACTGATGATATTATTAATCTTGATAATGATTCTTTAAACTCTTCAGAAGATTGTGATAATTGCATCCAAGGCCAGTCTTCTAATTGTTGCAATTATATTAGTGAATAATGAATAATTTTATAAGTTAAAATCTCAATTTGATGATTTAAGTATTAACGTTTTATCTGATGATAAAATTATTAAAATTTTAAAATTAATTAAAGATCCTAATCTTCATACCTCTATCATTGATCATATTATTAATAAATATTCTACTAGTTATACTGATCTTTTGAAAAATGATCAGACTTATTCTTTAAAAGAAATAAAAAAGCTTTTAAAAGAAAAACATAGTGTTAATACTCCTGTGACTTTAGATAATTTAAAGACTGAAATTGATCAACTTAAACAGCAAGTTGTTATTTTACAACATGAGAATATTCGTTTTAATAAAAGGATTTCTGATTTAGAAATGCCTGAGTTAAAAAATTGTTCTAACAATGTTTCAGACCAAGAACATCATTTAGCTGTTCTTAGTAAAATAAAATCTCAAAAATGGTATACTAAAATAACTTTATTAATTGATAATAATTATAAAAAAGATTTTATTGCTTTAATTGATAGTGGAGCAGATTTAAATGTTATTCAAGAAGGTATAATACCTTCAAAATATTTTCATAAAAACTTCTCACTCTCTATCTCATGCAGGAGGAGAAAAATTACAGGTAAATTATAAGTTACCAAAAGCTTATATTTGTAAAAATAAGACTTGTATTAAAACAAGTTTTTTCTTGATAAAAAACCTTTCCACTCAAATCATTCTTGGATTGCCTTTTCTTTATAAAATTTATCCTGTTATTTCTATAAATCCTACAGGTATAATTGGTACTTATGATGGTAAGAATATTCACTTTCAGTTTATAACTAAACCTTATTTAAAGATTTTGAATTCTATTCAAGATCATATTGACAGAAAAATCTTTCATATTAATTCTTTAAAAGAAGAAATAGATTCTTTAACTATTGATGATACTTTGAAAAATCCTAAACTACAGGATAAAATCAAATTGCTTCATAACCAATTCTTTTTAGAAATTTGTAATGATTTTTCCAATGCTTTTTGGAATCGTAAGAAACATATTGTTTCTCTTCCTTATGAAAACAGTTTTGATGAAAAAAATATTCCTACCAAGGCAAGACGTTGTCAGATGAATTTTGAATATTTAGAATTATGTAAGAAAGAGATTCAATCTCTTTTAGATAAAAAAATTGATAACTTCTTCCCAATCTCCTTGGTCTTGTACTGCTTTTTATGTCAATAAATATTCTGAGATTGAAAGAGGTGTTCCTCGTCTAGTAATAAATTATAAACCTTTAAATAAAGTTTTAAAATGGATTAGACATCCTATTCCTAATAAAAAAGATCTTCTTGATAGATTATTACATGCTTTAATATTCTTTAAATTTGATTTAAAGTCAGGATTTTGGCAGATCCAAATTGATAAGGATGATAGATATAAAACTGCTTTTAATGTTCCAATAGGACATTATGAATGGAATGTTATGCCTTTTGGTCTGAAGAATGCTCCTTCAGAATTTCAGCAGATTATGAATGATATTTTTACCTCTTATAGTGACTTTATTATTGTTTACATAGATGATATTCTTATATTCTCAAAGAATATTGAGACTCATTTTAAACATTTAAATATATTTAAAACTCTTATTATTCAAAATGGATTAGTTATTTCTAAATCCAAAATGGTTTTATTTCAAACCAATATTAAATTTTTAGGTCATAATATTGACAAAGGTAATATTATCCCTATTCAAAGAAGTATAGAATTTGGTAATAAATTTCCAGATATTATTACTGATAAGACTCAATTACAAAGATTTTTAGGTAGTTTAAATTATATATCTGCTTATATTAAGAATTTAGCTAAGGATACTGCTATTTTATATGATAGACTTAAGAATAATCCTTCCCCTTGGACTGATCAACATACCAATTCTGTCAAGAGAATTAAAGAAAAAATTAAACATATTCCTTGCTTAATGATTTCTAATCCTAGTTGGGAAAAAATTGTTGAAACAGATGCTTCGGATATAGGCTTTGGAGGTATTTTAAAACAATTAAAACCCCAAAGTAAAGAAGAATATCTTGTTAGATTTCATTCAGGAAAGTGGAATTCTGCTCAGAAAAATTATTCTACAGTTGCAAAAGAAATTCTTTCTATTATTAAATGTATTCTGAAATTTCAGGATGATCTTTACAATCAGAAATTTATTATTAAAACAGATTGCAAATCTGCAAAATATATGTTTAATAAAAATTTTAACCATGATGTTTCTAAACAAATATTTGCCAAATGGCAAGCTAATTTAGCTCCTTTTGATTTTGAAATTATTTATAAAAAAGGAGAAGAAAATTATCTTCCTGATTTCTTAACCCTTGAATATTTATCTAATAATAGCAGAAATGAATAGGGGTCGAGGTGAATTTTCCTCTTATAGAGGAAGAGGAGGAAGAGGAAAACCCCCAAATTATATTGGCAGTGCTCCAAGGCTGATAGCCCAATTTTGAAATCAACGCCTCATAGGACAACATATTTCCAGTTCTTCTGATAGTAATATTATCCAAAAAAATGATCCTTTATATGATGAATTTCAAGAATTCTTGAAACAAAAAGGCAAGAATAAGGTAATTCCTGATTCTGAAGAATCTTATGCAAACATTGCAAAAGAAAATGAAAATGATTCAGTATTATATACTGAGAATAAAAATAGAAAAATCATTCTTCTCATAGAAAAAAAATATGAGCAATGGAAAAATACTCCTTGGATTATCATGGATAGATATCTATCACATACATCATATGTTCATGGTGCTTACAAGCCAAGAGGATATTATGAAAACCTCTTAATCTCTACCAAAACGGTGGAAATTATCCATTTTCAGAGTAATACTCAGCAAACGGAAAGTTATAACTTTTCCAAATTTATTATTAAGAAAATTATTTCTATTGAGAATGAGAAATTTTTCCATTAGCAGAAAAAGAATTCTATTCTACTCAAAAGCAAATTGATTTTAAATATAATTATTGGGATTATATACAGAGTTTTTATACAACTCTATTCTATGAAAATTCAAAAAGAAAACATTCTTGGTTCTTGAAAATATGTGAAAATAATTCACATGATAATATTCCTAACTGGTTAATAAACTGGTGGCAATTATTTGGGCTTTCATAAAAAATCCTTCCTAAAAACTTCAAAAATTACTTTGAAGATTGGATCAGATTCTCTCCAAAGGTTATACAGAACATGACTACAAATTGGGTCAACAATAATTTATCCTGCAATTTCTTTATTGAATTCGGCATCCCATGGATTTGGAAATGGCAACCAGAATTCGGATATAATGATCATGGAATCCCTTGCTTATGTAGGAAAAGTTTATCAAAATTCTGGGAAAAATTGCTCAGAAATGATCCTGAAATTGGAAAACCACATGGGATGGAGATATTACAAAAAATGGAAGAAAATATCTCTCAATACAAAAATGACTTTACGCAACAGGAGAAGGGAAATCAATCTGATGTGATAAGTCCCTTCAAAATTATCACTCAGAAATATAAAGAAATCTACTCAAAAGAACAGATGATCGAATTATATGTTGAAGAAATGAAAAAAAATTTGTTTAAAAATATTGGTAGTACTGATTCAAAATCTGATCAGTCCATGACTTCAAATGACAGCCATAATCGGTTTATCAAATTAATGCATATGCAAGATGGACAAGATCCCGAAGATGATAATCTTGAAGAAAATCAATTGATGAAACTTTTGAAAAACTAAAAGCATCGCTCAAGTCAAAGATTGGATAAGAAAGGAATCTTTTAGGTAATATATCTCTTTCATCTTATAAAGATTGTCAGAAGTCATATTACTTTTAAAAGACGTTATAATGCATCTTTACTTTTTATTATTTTAATAAAAGTTGTAGCGTGGAATCCGGGGTTTGATGTCCGGCTCTTCCTATTTATAGGTGTGTTTTGTAAGTTTAGAGGCACGCTTGAGTTTGCTCGCCTCTCTTTTTTCTCTATCTCTCTCTCTCTTGTAATAAAAGTTTTTCTGGTAATAAAAGTTTGAAGTTTCTGGTTGCAACCTTTGTAAGTAATTCTCTTTTATTTTGTTTATTTTTATTTTTGATTTAGCCTAATGATAGGCTAAGTCCTCTATGCTAGATCATAACTATCCTACGAAATGACCATGATATTGTAATGGTCGATGATATTATGGTAATCTGAAGGTTTGTTAAAATTTTTTTATAAGGTTCGAGGTTTATATTAAGTAGCTCAGATTCATGTACTACCCTTCAGCTCGTTTGTGCCAAGTAATGGCTTTTAGAGCGTTGTGGGTATTTGTTTTGAATCTTGATCTACTTAATTAGTCTCGGTAAACTCCTTATATTTTTTTTGTAAAATTAGATTTAACTAATAAATTTTCCCAGTTAGATCGAAACCTTCCTATGATTCCCATGATATTAAGATTTAGAATGGTATCAGAGCCATGGAGTAGTGATATTTATGATTTAGCATTTTTTATTCAGATGAATATTTTTCGTTTGAAGAATACTGTTCAAAACAGTATTACTCAAGAATATGATATTTCTAATAATCTTAATTTATTAAATAAATGGACTATTCCTAAGATAGAATCTAAAATGATCTATCAATTAGAAACCTTTGAAAAAATTGGTCTTAAACAAATTGTTAAGACTACTGAGTCTTCAATTCCTCTTAATAATGAAGAGATGGTTATTCATGTGTTAAATGAAAAGGATATATTAATCTTTTCCAAAGAATATAAATTTCTTCATATAGGTCTAGTTCAAATTGCTTTTAGACCACTTACTTTAGAAGGTTTACCTGAAAGCTTTATTACAGCTTTAAGAGATGGTATAAATTTAAATTGGAAATAATCTTTAATTGGAATAATTGAATTCAGTCTGGCTCATGGTTTAGTTTACTTTGATGTTTATCCCAATCTTTCTTTATCATTAACTGACATAAATATTTTAGATTATTTGACATTAAATGTTAAGACTCATGTTTATAATTATTCTGTTGGAACAGAAGTCATATGTATATGTTATCGTATATATTATAAACCTCTTTATACATTAAATCCAATGTGTAAAAGAATTGACAAAAAGAAGAATGAAACTGTTCTTATTGAGACTAATTTCAATAAATCTAAAATAACTACCCGTAGATCTATTAAATGGGAAGAAATAGATTTTCCATCAAATAGGACTTTTGAAAATTCTATTACTAGAAAGCCTATGTAATACAGACTAATGAAGGATCTGTTAATATACAATTTCAAAATAAAAATTATTTGCCTATTACTAGATCTCAATTTGTTAGATCTTATATTTCTCCTTTAGATTATATAATTGATATTCTTCAATCTTCTAGAGCTTCTACTTCTCAAATTCGAGAAGAACTTAGATCTAATTCCTCTAAAGATAATAATATTGAAGAGGTTATTATAAACAGAAATAATATTGTTCATGGAAATGTTCAGAACATTACAGAATCAGATACTATCTCAGAAATGAATTTTGTTTAGATGGATAGTACAACCAAAATAGATTTCACTAAAGGATCTAGAGCAAGTGCTCAGATTAATAAAGAATTTTGTGATCATAAATGGGAATCTTTTAGAAAATGGTATTTTAAGAGTTTTTTAAAAATAGAATTTGATTATATCATTACTACTTTTTATAAAGATTGTACAGATAAGAATAAAATGATTTATTTTGTTCCTTGGTTTATAAAAACCTTTCTTGTTGATTATATTTCTGTTATAGAAAGAAATTATAAACTTTCTTCTGAAAATATTAAGAAATCTGTGTATCCTCCACAGAATTCTTTTCAAATAGAAAAGAATGAAAAGGTTTTAAATTTTAATGCTTTCTCAAAAAATTTTGAGGATAATATGTTACCTGTTACTTTTAATCATATTAATTAACTTTTTGAAAAGCAAAATTATACTAATCTTTATCTTATTCTTTTAGGAGAAGGATTGGTTTTTTTTTTAAAAAAATATCGATAGTATTTTATTGGCTATACAACAGATCAAGCCTAATATACACATTGAAGATAAGAAAGATAGAAATATAGTTTCTATTGCTTCTTCTTCTATTCAATCTCCTCCAGAGATTCAAGATTTCAAATTTAAATCTTCTGTTTCTGAATTTGAAAAACTTTTATCAAAAAAACTTAAAAGTATGAATATTTCTGTTATTAATGACAATGCATCATTTAGTAATAATAATACTGATGATGATGATACAGATAAAATTCAAAAAATGAAATGGGCTGATAGGCCAACTCAAAATCGTTATTACTATTCTCGTCCTACTCCTTTAGATGTTTTTAATGAAGAACAAGAGTACATTATATCAAATAGTTATAATGGGAAAAGTATTTATGAATGGAATGCTGATGGTTTAACTGATAAGCAGATTTATAATCTTGCTCATAGAATGCTTATGTATAGTACTGTGTGTAAAAGTACTGGTAATACTGATAAAAATATAGCAAAAATGCTTATTTCTTGTTTTACAGGCTAACTTAAAGGTTGGTGGGATAATTATTTATCTCAACAACAGAAGAATGATATTTATAATGCTATTAAAATAGAGAATAATAACCAGACTAAAAATGTTGTTTATAGTCTTATAATGACTATTATTAAACATTTTACTGGTCGTTTTACTGATAATAATGAAAATATTAGAACTTTTTTGAGTAATATGAAATGTAAGACTCTTACTGATTTCAGATGGTATAAAGATACTTTTCTTTCTAGAATTTATGAATTACCGGATTGTAATAACAATCAATGGAAAGCCAAATTTATTGATGGTCTTCCTCATCTCTTTGCTGAAAGAGTTAGTAAAGTTTTTCGTAAAGATAATATCTCTTTATACTTACGGTAACTTAATAAGTACTTGTATTCAGGAAGGTTTATCTTTATGTAATGATTTAAAATTAAATAATCAGTTAAAAAGACAAAATATTTTTGAAAGAAAACAGCTTGGTCATTTTTGTGATCAATTTGGGATTGATATACCCAAGAAGAAGATTCAAAAATCTTTAGATAAACCTCATAGGAAGAGACATTTGTCTGAGAAACAAATATTGAAAAAACAAAAGAGAAAAGAATTTCGTAATACTCAGAAAGATGCGAAGAAGAAACTATTTTGGAAAAAAAAATAAGGATAAAAAGCCTTTAATTACCTGTCATAAATGTGGTAGACCTCGACATTATGCTAATCAATGTTGGGCTTAAGAGAAAATTAAATCTCTTGATATCTCTGATGATATTAAAAATACTTTATACGAAATTGTCATGACAAATTACTCTGAAGATTCTTATACTTCTGATTCCAGTCAAGATACTGATGATATTATTAATCTTGATAATCATTCTTTAAACTCTTGAGAAGATTGTGATAATTGCATCCAAGGCCAGTCTTCTAATTGTTGCAATTATATTAGTGATAATGATGAATTTTATAAGTTAAAATCTCAATTTGATGATTTAAGTATTAATATTTTATCCGATGATAAAATTATTGAATTTTTAAAATTAATTAAAGATCCTAATCTTCGTACCTCTATCATTGATCATATTGATAATAAAGCTTCAACTAGTTATACTCATCTTTTGAAAAATGATCAGAATTATTCTTTAAAAAAATAAAAAAGCTTTTAAAATAAAAACACAGTGTTAATACTCCTGTGACTTTAGATAATTTAAAGACTGAAATTGATCAAGTTAAACAGCAAGTTGTTATTTTACAACATGAGAATATTCGTTTTAATAGAAGGATTTCTGATTTAGAAATGCCTGAGTTAGAAAATAGTTCTAACAATGTTTCAGACCAAGAACAACATTTAGCTGTTCTTAGTAAAATAAAATCTCAAAAATGGTATACTAAAATAACTTTATTAATTGATAATAATTATAAAAAAGATTTTATTGCTTTAATTGATAGTGGAGCAGATTTAAATGTTATTCAAGAAGGTATAATACCTTCAAAATATTTTCATAAAACTTCTCACTCTCTATCTCATGTAGGAGGAGAAAAATTACAGGTAAATTATAAGTTACCAGAAGCTGATATTTGTAAAAATAAGACTTGTATTAAAACAAGTTTTTTCTTGATAAAAAACCTTTCCACTCAAATCATTCTTGGATTGCCTTTTCTTTATAAAATTTATCCTATTATTTCTATAAATCCTACAGGTATAATTGGTACTTATGATGGTAAAAATATTCACTTTCAGTTTATAACTAAAACCTTATTTAAAGATTTTGAATTCTATTCAAGATCATATTGACAGAAAAATCTTTCATATTAATTCTTTAAAAGAAGAAATAGATTCTTTAACTATTGATGATACTTTGAAAAATCCTAAACTATAGGATAAAATCAAATTGCTTCATAACCAATTCTCTTTAGAAATTTGTAATGATTTTCCCAATGCTTTTTGGAATCGTAAGAAACATATTGTTTCTCTTCCTTATGAAAACAGTTTTGATGAAAAAAATATTCCTACCAAGGCAAGACCTTGTCAGATGAATTTTGAATATTTAGAATTATGTAAGAAAGAGATTCAATCTCTTTTAGATAAAAAGTTGATAACTTCTTCCCAATATCCTTGGTCTTGTATTGCTTTTTATGTCAATAAACATTCTGAGATTGAAAGAGGTGTTCCTCGTCTAGTAATAAATTATAAACCTTTAAATAAAGTTTTAAAATGGATTAGACATCCTATTCCTAATAAAAAAGATCTTCTTGATAGATTATTACATGCTTTAATATTCTTTAAATTTGATTTAAAGTCAGGATTTTGGCAGATCCAAATTGATAAGGATGATAGATATAAAACTGCTTTTAATGTTCCAATAGGACATTATGAATGGAATGTTATGCCTTTTGGTCTGAAGAATGCTCCTTCAGAATTTCAGCAGATTATGAATGATATTTTTACCTCTTATAGTGACTTTATTATTGTTTACATAGATGATATTCTTATATTCTCAAAGAATATTGAGACTCATTTTAAACATTTAAATATATTTAAAACTCTTATTATTCAAAATGGATTAGTTATTTCTAAATCCAAAATGGTTTTATTTCAAACCAATATTAAATTTTTAGGTCATAATATTGACAAAGGTAATATTATCCCTATTCAAAGAAGTATAGAATTTGGTAATAAATTTCCAGATATTATTACTGATAAGACTCAATTACAAAGATTTTTAGGTAGTTTAAATTATATATCTGCTTATATTAAGAATTTAGCTAAGGATACTGCTATTTTATATGATAGACTTAAGAATAATCCTTCCCCTTGGACTGATCAACATACCAATTCTGTCAAGAGAATTAAAGAAAAAATTAAACATATTCCTTGCTTAATGATTTCTAATCCTAGTTGGGAAAAAATTGTTGAAACAGATGCTTCGGATATAGGCTTTGGAGGTATTTTAAAACAATTAAAACCCCAAAGTAAAGAAGAATATCTTGTTAGATTTCATTCAGGAAAGTGGAATTCTGCTCAGAAAAATTATTCTACAGTTGCAAAAAAAATTCTTTCTATTGTTAAATGTATTCTGAAATTTCAGGATGATCTTTACAATTAGAAATTTATTATTAAAACAGATTGCAAATCTGCAAAATATATGTTTAATAAAGATTTTAAACATGATGTTTGTAACGCCCGAATTATTTAATTTTAATCCGATAATATTTAATTTGGGAATATTTGGAGTTTTGATTTAAATTCTAATATTCTTAAATTATTTAGGATTGAAATTGAATGGATTGAAAAATTGAGGACTGAATTGCAAATTTTGAAGACTTGAGGGGCCAAAGTGCAAATATTGGAAATTGTGTTGGACACTTGTTATGAAAATATGTATTCAAGTGTATGCTTCTATATTTCATCAGAAATTGAGAAGAAGAAACCGAGAGTGCAAACAAAGAAACCCCAAGTTCATTTTTAATCTTCAAATCGCAATATCTTGAGTTCCGGTTATCCGAATTCGATTCCGAAAAGCGTTCTGGAATCCTTGCAACAAGGCCTTCGATTTGATGTAAGTTTTGTTTTGATTCATCTTGGTTTGAGAATTCGAAAATGGCAGAGATCAGATTTGCTTATGAATTGATGTTGTTGATCTTCTATGCCTTGTTATATTTAAGTCGGGTGGAAGAACGGTTGTCGTATCAGTTGTTTTATGCATTTCCAGCAATTATTTCGAAATCTCTACCTTATGTTATGCTGGTTTTGATTGAAATACAGTTGATACATGATGTTATGGTGGTTAGTGTTGATAGTTTTGAGTTTCGGGTTGCCGACTTTAGCCGTTACGCCGCCGAACATATGAATTGAGACTGTTTTGTTATCTTGTACTTGAGCTGCCATTGACATGAATTAAAGCTGATGTTTCCTTGGTCAATATGCTGTGATTTCAGTTCATAAACAGGGGATGTCAACTCGAGAATTCCGACTTTGAAACCGATAGAAGAAATAACACGGTTTGTAGCCTTTTCGCCTTGAAGTTGGGTTGAACTTGAGTGCAGATTTTTGATAGATGTGTGGTTCTGTTGTTGTTCAGATTTGGATAGCTTTGAAGACACCTTGAAACCTCGCATTCTAAAGGTAAAAGTGGACTACTTTTTGAATGGGATTAAAAACTTGAGATGGTTTGTATCGAGTTCCCTAAATCACATACTTAATTGATTATTTGCTCTTATGTGAATTATTGACTGTGTCTATGATGTTGTTGAATGAATATATGATGTTTTATATTGCATTCATCTTGTGAGACCTATCCTTTGATTTTTGAAATGAACGGAGTCGTTCGATTAGACGATTTGAGGAACTATATATGTATGTCCTGGGTGGTTGTATTAGCCTAGCATCTGAATTACATGTATGGTGGCTTCAAAGTATAGGGAAGCAAGATAAGTAGCCCCACCTCGATCGGGAGTATCGGTGGTTTAGTTACGATATCTTCTTCTCGGGATCCCAACTGATGAAATAAGAGAGTTCTTGAGAAAAGCCTATTTTAAAGCATGCATTGTATTCTATTTTATATCTTGAGCTTGATTGATATAATTTGAAATGCATGTTAGTTGCTTTTACTGGGAAATATGTTTCTCACCGATTTACCTGGCTGTTGTCGTGTTTGTATGTGTGCATGGCAACAGGTGGTTCAGGAACAGGGCAAAGGCGGGCTTGACAAATCGAGACTTGAGAGATTAGAGTGATGATCCGGTATAGATGTCGAGTTGCTGTCACTTGTTTGATAAAATAAAGAGTTATGGTTGTATAGTTGTTAGACTTGAATCTTGTCTACTTCACTATATATAAGTTGATCCTATGCTTGGGTTGGAGTTATGAACTATTAGATTTGATCTTTTGTCTAGAGTTTCTACTCCTTGGATATGTGCAACACTTGATTTAGTTGTGTACTTTGGTTATGAGATGTGGTTATAAACTTGTCAATGACTTCACTTATCTTGTGTAATGTTTATTGGATCTTATATGATGTTTATTACACTTGATGGAGCTGATAAATGGATCAAGAACAACCTTGAAAGCAGCTGTGTGTGTGTGCAGTTTTTTTTCTGGCCGTTTGTCCTGCGCACGGGCGAGTCCTTGCTCGCGTGCGCGCAGGCCAAGCTAAGGGGGTCGCTGCCCCCTTGAACTGCGCATGCGCGGGGGGGCTAGACCGCGCGCGCGCGGCCATTTATAAAAAAAATAAAAATTCTTTGTTTGGTTTAGGCTTTTGATACTTAGCCTTGACTATTGAATGTTGTTGTATTAATTGAGATTAAGAACCGGGTCGTCACAACAGGTGGTATCAGAGCGAGAAAATTCTGGATTGAGTTAGATAGCGAGTGGGGTAGATCGAGTCATCTTCCTTGCTTGTGTATGTTAGCATGATATGATTTATTTATTTGAGTAATTTACATGATTGAGTTACATGTTCTAAGTGCTAGCATGCTTTACTTTCAAGTACTTAATTATTTGATTTTGGTAATTTTATTTGAAAGTATGTTGTTACGATTGGTTAAGACACATGCTTCTTGGATTATCTGACGTGATTAGAGCATGTGTTCTGTTATTAATGTCATGCTACCTGATTATCTGAATTGATTGGAAGCATGTCTTGTATGAGTACTTCGATTATTTATTTACGATTAAATCAGAACTGAGTCTTGATCAGAGGTAAGATGATCGGAGGAGGACTGAGATAGATTTGATGATTATGGTATCCTAACCATTTTGATAATCAGATATGTCTCGACGACCAGGACGACCTCCTCTTAGACCACAGTTCCTACTCCTATGCCAGAGCAGACAGTTCATACTCCTCTGCCAGAACAGACAGTAGTAACACCGACTGTGCCTCAAGCTGCGATTCCGAGTAATGAACAGGGAAGTACTTCTCGAGATATGACAGATATGACAGCTACTCCAATGGAAACTTTGCTGTAACGCTTTCAATCCTACAAACCGCCGACATTAAAGGGTACTGAGAATGCAGTTGAATGTGAGGGCTGGCTTGATGATATGGAGATGTTATTCGACTCACTTGATTATGGAGATGAGCGGAGAATTCGATTGATAGGGCACCAACTGCATGAGGTTGCAAAGAGTTGGTGGATCACTACCAAGAAGGCCTTGGAGCGTAGAGGAACTGTACTCACCTGGACAGTCTTCAAAACTGAGTTTTACCAACGCTTCTTCCCGGTGTCTTACCGCAAAGACAAGGGTGCTGAATTTGCTAATCTGAAGCAGGGAAGCTTAAACATTGAAGAATATGCCGCAAAGTTTTCAACGTTACTACGTTTTGCTCCACATGTTGTCGATAGTGACGAGGCAATGGCTGATCAGTTCATTAATGGACTGACTCCAGAGGTCTTTACTCTAGTAAACACAAAGCGACCGAATACTTTTGCTGAGGCTTTGAACAATGCCAAAGGAGCAGAAGCTGGTTTGATACATCAGCGAGGAGCTTCGTATATCGCTCAGCCTCCGAGACAGTCACAACCTCCAGCTCCAATCTCAAAACAATCTTCTCGATTTAAAAGCGGTGGTAGCAGCAGTGGTAAAAAGAAGTTTTGGCAAGCTCGAGGAAAATAGTTTAAGAGATCAGGGGGCAATTCATCGAGTTCAAGTGGTTCGAAACCGAAGTCTGGAGTGGTTTGTAACAGTTGTGGTGGAAGTCATACGACGGATCAGTGCCGAGGTGTATTTGGGAGTTGCCATATATGCCATCAGCCTGGCCATTTTGCGAGGGTGTGTCCTCAGAGAGGTTCTGGACAATCACGAGGTGCCGAGTCATCCCGATTAGTGGCTCAACCTGCGAGGCAAGCCTCTTCTGTCCATTCCTTTCAACCATCCCATCCACAGCAATAGCCAAGGCCAGGAGGGAGTCAGGCAGGTGGTCAACCCCCGAGACAACAAGCTCATGTCTTTGCACTGACGGAGGAACAGGCACAGGGAGCACCGGATGATGTGATTGCAGGTAACTGTTCTATTTGTGGTTATCCTGCATATGTATTGATAGATACAGGTGCATCCCATACGTTTATCTCTGCACGATTTGCATCATTACATGCTTTGCCTGTTGAATCATTACCTGTTGTAGTATCTGTCTCTTCATCTTTGGGGACAAGTCTTATTGCTATACAGATAGTTAAGAATTGTGTGCTACAGTATGACGGTAATGAGATAGACCTAGATTGTTTTGTGCTTGGTTTGTCTGATTTTGACTGCATAATTGGGATTGATATGCTAAACAAGTACAGAGCTACCGTAGACTGTTTCCAGAAGGTAGTGAGATTCATACCCGAGATGGCTGGAGAATGGAAATTCTATGGTAAGGGTTCTCGTGCTAAGATTCCTCTGATTTCAGTATTATCTATGACTCGATTTTGCAGAAAGGAGCAGAGGGATTTATTGTTTATACAGTTGATGTTCTGAAAACTAGCCCGAACCTGGCTGATTTGCCAGTGGTTAGTGAATTTGCGGATGTTTTTCCTGATGAAATTCCGGGATTACCTCCGTATCGTGAGATTGATTTCAACATAGAACTGATGCCAGGTACTGCACCGATTTCTAAAGCACCTTATCGAATGACACCAATGGAATTGAAAGAGTTGAAAGATCAGTTGGAAGATTTACTGGCCAAGGGATACATTCGACCCAGTGTTTCTCCTTGGGGGGCTCCAGTCTTTTTCGTCAAAAAGAAAGACGGTTCAATGAGATTGTGTATCGATTATCGACAAATGAACAAGGCAACGGTAAAGAACAAATACCCTTTACCTCGTATTGATGATTTATTTGATCAGTTACAGGGTTCTTCTGTGTATTCCAAGATCGATCTGAGATCTGGATACCATCAGCTGAGAGTTAGAGATTCTGATATTCCGAAAACTGCTTTCAGAACCAGGTATGGCCACTATGAGTTTATAGTTATGCCATTTGGTCTGACAAATGCTCCAGCTGTGTTTATGGCTTTGATGAACCGTATTTTTCAGAAATATCTTGATGACTTTGTGATAATTTTTATTGATGATATTTTGATATATTCTAAGAATCTAATTGATCATTCAGAGCATTTGAGAACTGTGTTAAAGACCTTGAGAGCCGAGAAACTGTATGCTAAACTGTCGAAGTGTGAGTTTTGGCTGAAACAGGTTGTTTTTCTTGGGCATATCATATCTGGAGATGGTATATCTGTTGATCCAAGCAAAGTCGAGACAGTGATCAGTTGGTCTAGACCTACATCTGTTCCTGAAATTCGTAGTTTCATGGGTTTGGCTGGGTATTATCGCCGTTTTATTAAAGATTTTTCCAGTATTGCGAAGCCGATTACTCAGTTAACTCAGAAAAATGCTCCATTTATCTGATCTGAAGCCTGTGAATCCAGTTTTATTGAATTGAAGAAGCGATTGACCAGTGCACCAGTCTTGACGATTCCTTCAGGTACTGGTGGTTTCACTGTGTATTGTGATGCATCTCATCGAGGCTTGGGATGTGTATTGATGCAACGAAGGCATGTGATTGCTTATGCCTCGAGACAGTTGAAGCCTCACAAGACCAGATATCCAATTCATGATCTTGAATTGGCCGCCATTGTATTTGCTTTGAAGATTTGGCGACATTATCTGTACGGGGAACAGTTTGAGATTTATTCTGATCACAAGAGTATGAAATATTTGTTTTCACAGTCAGAACTGAATATGAGACAACTTAGATGGCTTAATTTGTTTAAATATTTTGATTGTGAGATTAAATACTATCCGGAGAAATCGAATGCAGCTGCTGATGCACTGAGTCAAAAGGTATGTTCTTTATCTCTATCGACGATTGGTGTATCAAATTTGATTGAAGAATGTTGTTTTTCTGGATTATTATTTGATATAAATTGTCAGCCTCTTCGACTTTATCAAATTCAAGTTGAACCAACGCTATTGTTGCGAATTAAAGAAACACAAAAACTTGATCAGAATGTGCAGAATTCGATTGAGAAAGTCCGATCAGGGCATGTATCTGAATACCAGGTTCGAGATGATCTTTTATATGTACGTAATCGCCTTGTAGTGCCTGATATTTCTGATGTGCGACAACAACTACTGAAAGAGACACATTGTAGTCATTACAGCATTCATCCTGGTGGTAGGAAAATGTATAATGATCTCAAGGCTCAATATTGGTGGAAACAAATGAAATCAGATATTACTGATTTTGTGTCTCGGTGTCTTAATTGCCAACAGGTGAAGGCTGAAAGAAAGAAACCGCCTGGTTTGTTACAGAGTTTATCAGTGCCTGAATGGAAATGAGATCATATTTCTATGGACTTTGTGACGAAGTTACCTCGATCTTCTAGAGGTTGTGATGCTATCTGGGTGATTATTGACAGATTGACGAAATCAGCGTGTTTTATTTCTTATCGCATGACATATAGACACAACCAGATGGCAGAGATTTATGTCCGAGAAGTTGTCAGATTACATGGAGTGCCAAAGTCTATTGTATCAGATCGTGATCCTCGATTTACATCTCACTTCTGGCACAGTTTACAGAGTGCTTTGGGTACTCAGTTACACATGAGCACAACCTATCATCCACAGACAGATAGACAGTCTGAGCGTACCATTCAAATCTTGGAGGATATGTTGAGAGCTGTAGTGCTTGATTTTGGCACGAGTTGGCAAGATTCACTACCACTTTGTGAATTCTCGTACAACAACAGCTATCAATCGAGTATTGAAATGGCTCCATTTGAAGCTTTGATGGAAGGAAGTGTAGATCTCCTCTTTACTGGGATGATATTTCAGAGGTACCTGATATTGGACCTGACATGATTCGAAATATGACTGAACAGGTGAAGCTTATTCAGAAAAGAATGAAGACAGCTCAGGACAGACAAGAGAAGTATGCCAATGTTCGACATCGACCTTTGTCTTTTGAACAGGGGGATAGGGTGTTTCTGAAGATTTCTCCGTTTAGGGGCACCGTACGATTTGGCAAGTGAGGGAAGTTGTCTCCACGCTATATTGGTCCATATGAAGTTCTTGAGAAAATAGGCAATCTTGCCTATCGATTAGCTCTTCCTCCGTCCTTATCTGGAATACATGATGTTTTTCATGTATCGATGCTTCGAAAATATCTTGCTGATGAATCTCATGTGCTTCAATCTGATGAAGCTGAACTCGACGAAACCTTTAGTTATTTTGAAAAGCCAATTCAGATTCTTGATCGTAAAGAGAAGCAACTTCGAACGAAGACTATTCCGCTTGTGAAGGTTCAGTAGAGTCGTCATGGTATTGAAGAAGCAACCTGGGAGATGGAATCAGACATGAGACAACGATTTCCAGAGATGTTTCACTAATGTGAGTATCTTGTTAGTCTTTCTGTTATTCGTTTGATATGATGTGCTGATAGTACTTGAGATTTCGATGACGAAATCGTGTCTTAGTGGGGGAGAATTGTAACGCCCGAAATTATTTAATTTTAATCCGAGAATATTTAATTTTGGAATATTTGGAGTTTTGATTTAAATTCTAATATTCTTAAATTATTTATAATTGAAATTGAATGGATTGAAAAATTGAGGACTGAATTGCAAATTTTGAAGACTTGAGGGGCCAAAGTGCAAATATTGGAAATTGTGTTGGACACTTGTTATGAAAATATGTATTCACGTGTACGCTTCTATATTTCATCAGAAATTGAGAGGAAGAAACCGAGAGTGCAAACAAAGAAACCCCAAGTTCATTTTTAATCTTCAAATCGCAATATCTTGAGTTTCGGTTATCCGAATTCGATTCCGAAAAGCGTTCTGGAATCCTTGCAATGAGGCCTTCGATTTGATGTAAGTTTTGTTTTGATTCATCTTGGTTTGAGAATTCGAAAATTGCAGAGATCAGATTTGCTTATGAATTGATGTTGTTGATCTTCTATGCCTTGTTATATTTAAGTCGGGTGGAAGAACGGTTGTCGTATCAGTTGTTTTATGCATTTCCAGCAATTATTTTGAAATCTCTACCTTATGTTATGCTGGTTTTGATTGAAATACAGTTGATACATGATGTTATGGTGGTTAGTGTTGATAGTTTTGAGTTTCGGGTTGCCGACTTTAGCCGTTATGCCGCCGAACTTATGAATTGAGACTGTTTTGTTATCTTGTACTTGAGCTGCCATTGACATGAATTAAAGCTGATGTTTCCTTGGTCAATATGCTGTGATTTCAGTTCATAAACAGGGGACGTCAACTCGAGAATTCCGACTTCAAAACCGATAGAAGAAAGAACACGGTTTGTAGCCTTTTCGCCTTGAAGTTGGGTTGAACTTGAGTGCAGATTTTTGATAGATGTGTGGTTCTGTTGTTGTTCAGATTTGGATATCTTTGAAGACACCTTGAAACCTCGCATTCGAAAGGTAAAATGGACTACTTTTTGAATGGGATTAAAAACTCGAGATGGTTTGTATCGAGTTCCCTAAATCACATACTTAATTGATTCTTTGCTCTTATGTGAATTATTGACTGTGTCTATGATGTTGTTGAATGAATATATGATGTTTTATATTGCATTCATCTTGTGAGACCTATCCTTTGATTTTTGAAATGAACGGAGTCGTTCGATTAGACGATTTGAGGAACTATATATGTATGGCCTGAGTGGTTGTATTAGCCTAGCGTCTGAATTACATGTATGGTGGCTTCAAAGTCTAGGGAAGCAAGATAAGTAGCCCCACCTCGATCGAAAGTGTCGGTGGTTTAGTTACGATATCTTCTTCTCGGGATCCCAACTGATGAAATAAGAGAGTTCTTGAGAAAAGCCTGTTTTAAATCATGCATTATCTTCTATTTTATATCTTGAGCTTGATTGATATAATTTGAAATGCATGTTAGTTGCTTTTAATGGGAAATATGTTTCTCACCGGAGTTACCCGGCAGTTTTCGTGTTTTTATGTGTGCATGGAAACAGGTGGTTCAGGAACAGGGCAAAGGCGGGCTTGACAAATCGAGACTTGAGAGATTAGAGTGATGATCCGGTATAGATGTCGAGTTGCTGTCACTTGTTTGATAAAATCAAGAGTTATGGTTGTATAGTTGTTAGACTTGAATCTTGTCTACTTCACTATATATAAGTTGATCCTATGCTTGGGTTGGAGTTATGAACTATTAGATTTGATCTTTTGTCTAGAGTTTCTACTCCTTGGATATGTGCAACACTTGATTTAGTTGTGTACTTTGGTTATGAGATGTGGTTATAAACTTGTCAATGACTTCACTTATCTTGTGTAATGTTTATTGGATCTTATATGATGTTTATTACACTTGATGGAGCTGATAAATGGATCAAGAACAACCTTGACATCAGCTGTGTGTGTGTGAAGTTTTTTTTCTGGCCGTTTGGCCTGCGCACGGGCGAGCCCTTGCTCGCGCGCGCGCAGGCCAAGCCAAGGGGGTCGCTGCCCCCTTGAACTGCGCACTCGCGGGGGGGCTAGCCCGCGCGCGCGCAGGCCATTTTTAAAAAAAATAAAAATTTCTTTGTTTGGTTTAGGCTTTTGATACTTAGCCTTGACTATTGAATGTTGTTGTATTAATTGAGATTAAGATCCGGGTCGTCACAATGTTTCTAAACAAATGTTTGCCAGATGGCAAGCTAATTTAGCTCCTTTTGATTTTGAAATTATTTATAAAAAAGGAGAAGAAAATTATCTTCCTGATTTCTTAACCCGTGAATATTTATCTAATAATGGAAGAAATGAATAGGGGTCGAGGTGAATTTTCCTCTTATAGAGGAAGAGGAGGAAGAGGAAAACCCCCAAATTATATTGGCAGTGCTCCAAGGCTGATAGCCCAATTTGGAAATCAACGCCTCATAGGCCAACATATTTCTAGTTCTTCTGATAGTAATACTATCCAAAAAAATGATCTTTTATATGATGAGTTTCAAGAATTCTTGAAACAAAAAGGCAAGAATAAGGTAATTCCTGATTCTGAAGAATCTTATGCAAACATTGCAAAAGAAAATGAAAATGATTCAGTATTATATACTGAGAATAAAAATAGAGAAATCATTCTTCTCATAGAAGAAAAAGATGAGCAATGGAAAAATACTCCTTGGATTATCATGGATAGATATCTATCACATACATCATATGTTCATGGTGCTTACAAGCCAAGAGGATATTATGAAAACCTCTTAATCTCTACCAAAACGGTGGAAATTACCCATTTTCAGAGTAATACTCAGCAAACGAAAAGTTATAACTTTTTCAAATTTATTATTAAGAAAATTATTTCTATTGAAGAATGGGGAATTTCTCCATTAGCAGAAAAAGAATTCTATTCTACTCAAAAGCAAATTGCTTTTAAATATAATTATTGGGATTATATACAGAGTTTTTATACAACTCTATTCTATGAAAATTAAAAAAGAAAACATTCTTGGTTCCTGAAAATATGTGAAAATAATTCACATGATAATATTCCTAACTGGTTAATAAACTGATGGCAATTCTTTGGGCCTTCATAAAAAATCCTTCTTGAAGACTTCAAAAATTACTTTGAAGATTGGATCAGATTCTCTCCAAAGGTTATACAGAACATGACTACAAATTGTGTCAACAATAATTTATCCTGCAATTTCTTTATTGAATTCGGCATCCCATGGATCTGGAAATGGCAACCAGAATTCGGATATAATGATCATGAAATCCCTTGCTTATGGAGGAAAATTTTATCAAAATTATGGGAAAAATTGCTCAGAAATGATCCTGAAACTGGAAAACCACATGGCATGGAGATATTACAAAAAATGGAATAAAATATCTCTCAATACAAAAATGACTTTACGCAACAGGAGAAGGGAAATCAATCTGATGTGATAAGTCCCTTCAAAATTATCACTCAGAAATATCAAGAAATCTACTCAAAAGAACAGATGATCGACTTATATGTTGAAGAAATGAAAAAAGATTTGTTTAAAAATATTGGTAGTACTGATTCAAAATCTGATCAGTCCATGACTTCAAATGACAGTCATAATCAGTTTATCAAATTAATGCATATGCAAGATGGACAAGATCCCGAAGATGATAATCTTGAAGAAAATCAAATTGATGAAACTTTTGAAAAACTAAAAGCATCGCTCAAGTCCAAGATTGGATAATAAAGGAATCTTTGAGGTAATATATCTCTTTCATCTTTTATAAAGATTGTTAGAAGTCATATTACTTTTAAAAGATGTAATAATGCATCTTTACTTTTTATTATTTTAATAAAATTTATAGCATGGAATCCGGGGTTTGATGTCCGGCTCTTCCTATTTATAGGTGTGTTTTGTAAGTTTAGAGACACGCTTGAGTTTGCTCGCCTCTCTCTCTTCTCTATCTCTCTCTCTTGTAATAAAAGTCTTTCTGGTAATAAAAGTTTGAAATTTCTGGTTGCAACCTTTGTAAGTAATTCTCTTTTATTTTTTTTATTTTTATTTTTGATTTAGCCTAATGACAGGCTAAGTCCTCTATGCTAGATCATAACTATCCTACGAAATGACAATGGTATTGTAATGGTCGATGATATTATGGTAATCTGAAGGTTGGTTAAAATTTTTTTATAAGGTTCGAAGTTAATATTAAGTAGCTCAGATTCGTGTACTACCCTTCAGCTCGCTTGTGCCGAGTAATGTCTTTTAGAGCATTGTGGGTATTTGTTTTGAATCTTGATCTACTTAATTAGTCTCGGTAAACTCCTTATATTTTTTTGTAAAATTAGATTTAACTAAAAAAATTTCCCAGTTAGATCGAAACCTTCATATGATTCCCATGATATTAAGATCTAGAATGGTAAGTATGAATATTTCTGTTATTAATGACAATGCATCATTTAGTAATAATAATACTGATAATGATGATACAGATAAAATTCAAAAAATGAAATGGGCTGATAGGCCAACTCAAAATCGTTATTACTATTCTCGTCCTACTCCTTTAGATGTTCTTAATGAAGAACAAGAGTACATTATATCAAATAGTTATAATGGGAAAAGTATTTATGAATGGAATGCTGATGGTTTAACTGATGAGCAGATTTATAATATTGCTCATAGAATGCTTATGTATAGTACTGTGTGTAAAAGTACTGGTAATACTTATAAAAATATAGCAAAAATGCTTATTTCCGGTTTTACAGGCCAACTTAAAGGTTGGTGGGATAATTATTTATCTCAACAACAGAAGAATGATATTTATAATTCAATTAAAATAAAGAATAATAACCAGACTAAAAATGTTGTTTATAGTCTTATAATGATTATTATTGAACATTTTACTGGTCGTTTTACTGATAATAGTGAAAATATTAGAACTCTTTTGAGTAATATGAAATGTAAGACTCTTACTCATTTCAGATGGTATAAAAATACTTTTCTTTCTAGAATTTATGAATTACCGGATTGTATTAAAATTCAATGGAAAGCCAAATTTATTGATGGTCTTCCTCATCTCTTTGCTGAAAGAGTTAGAAAAGTTCTTCGTAAAGATAATATCTCTATTCAGTATGATAATTATACTTACGGTAACTTAATAAGTACTTGTATTCAGGAAGGTTTATCTTTATGTAATGATTTAAAATTAAATAATCAGTTAAAAAGACAAAATATTTTTGAAAGAAAACAGCTTGGTCATTTTTGTGATCAATTTGGGATTGATATACCCAAGAAGAAGATTCAAAAATCTTTAGATAAACCTCATAGGAAGAGACATTTGTCTGAGAAACAAATATTGAAAAAACAAAAGAGAAAAGAATTTCGTAATACTCAGAAAGATGCGAAGAAGAAAAAATTTTGGAAAAAAGATAAGGATAAAAAGCCTTTAATTACCTGTCATAAATGTGGTAGACCTGGACATTATGCTAATCAATGTTGAGCTAAAGAGAAAATTAAATCTCTTGATATCTCTAATGATATTAAAAATACTTTATACGAAATTGTCATGACAAATTACTCAGAAGATTCTTATACTTTTGATTCCAGTCAAGATACTGATGATATTATTAATCTTGATAATGATTCTTTAAACTCTTCAGAAGATTGTGATAATTGCATCCAAGGCCAGTCTTCTAACTGTTGCAATTATATTAGTGATAATGATGAATTTTATAAGTTAAAAATCTCAATTTGATAACTTAAGTATTAATGTTTTATCTGATGATAAAATTATTGAATTTTTAAAATTAATTAAAGATCCTAATCTTCATACCTCTATCATTGATCATATTGATAATAAAGCTTCTACTATGTATACTGATCTTTTGAAAAATGATCAGACTTATTCTTTAAAAGAAATAAAAAAGCTTTTAAAAGAAAAACACAGTGTTAATACTCATGTGATTTAGATAATTTAAAGACTGAAATTGATCAACTTAAACAGCAGGTTGTTATTTTACAACATGAGAATATTCGTTTTAATAGAAAGATTTCTGATTAAGAAATGCCTGAGTTAGAAAATAGTTCTAACAATGTTTCAGACCAAGAACAGCAGTAAAATAAAATCTCAAAAATGGTATACTTAAATAATTTTATTAATTGATAATAATTATAAAAAAGATTTTATTGCTTTTATTGATAGTGGAGCAGATTTAAATGTTATTCAAGAAGGTATAATACCTTCAAAATATTTTCATAAAACTTCTCACTCTCTATCTCATGCAGGAGGAGAAAAATTACAGGTAAATTATAAGTTACCAGAAGCTTATATTTGTAAAAATAAGACTTGTATTAAAACAAGTTTTTTCTTGATAAAAAACATTTCCACTCAAATCATTCTTGGATTGCCTTTTCTTTATAAAATTTATCATATTATTTCTATAAATCCTACAGGTATAATTGGTACTTATGATGGTAAGAATATTCACTTTCAGTTTATAACTAAACCTTATTTAAAGATTTTGAATTCTATTCAAGATCATATTGACAGAAAAATCTTTCATATTAATTATTTAAAAGAAGAAATAGATTCTTTAACTATTGATGATACTTTGAAAAATCCTAAACTACAGGATAAAATCAAATTGCTTCATAACCAATTCTCTTTAGAAATTTGTAATGATTTTCCCAATGCTTTTTGGAATCGTAAGAAACATATTGTTTCTCTTCCTTATGAAAACAGTTTTGATGAAAAAGATATTCCTACCAAGGCAAGACCTTTTCAGATTAATTTTGAATATTTAGAATTATGTAAGAAAGAGATTCAATCTCTTTTAGATAAAAAAAGTTGATAACTTCTTCCCAATCTCCTTGGTCTTGTACTGCTTTTTATGTCAATAAACATTCTGAGATTGAAAGAGGTGTTCCTCGTCTAGTAATAAATTATAAACCTTTAAATAAAGTTTTAAAATGGATTAGGCATCATATTCTTAATAAAAAAGATCTTCTTGATAGATTATTACATGCTTTAATATTCTCTAAATTTTATTTAAAGTCAGGATTTTGGCAGATCCAAATTGATAAGGATGATAGATATAAAACTGCTTTTAATGTTCCAATAGGACATTATGAATGGAATGTTATGCCTTTTGGTCTGAATAATGCTCCTTCAGAATTTCAGCAGATTATGAATGATATTTTTATCCCTTATAGTGACTTTATTATTGTTTACATAGATGATATTCTTATATTCTCAAAGAATATTGAGACTCATTTTAAACATTTAAATAAATTTAAAACTCTTATTATTCAAAATGGATTAGTTATTTCTAAACCCAAAATGGTTTTATTTCAAACCAATATTAAATTTTTAGGTCATAATATTGACAAAGGTAATATTATCCCTATTCAAAGAAATATAGAATTTGGTAATAAATTTCCAGATATTATTACTGATAAGACTCAATTACAAAGATTTTTAGGTAGTTTATATTATATATCTGCTTATATTAAAAATTTAGCTAAGGATACTGCTATTTTATATGATAGACTTAAGAAGAATCCTTCCCCTTGGACTGATCAACATACCAATTATGTCAAGAGAATTAAAGAAAAAATTAAACATATTCCTTGCTTAATGATTTCTAATCCTAGTTGGGAAAAAATTGTTGAAACAGATGTATCGGATATAGGCTTTGGAGGTATTTTAAAACAATTAAAACCCCAAAGTAAAGAAGAATATCTTGTTAGATTTCATTCAGGAAAGTGGAATTCTGCTCAAAAAAATTATTCTACAGTTGCAAAAGAAATTCTTTCTATTGTTAAATGTATTTTGAAATTTCAGGATGATCTTTACAATTAGAAATTTATTATTAAAACAGATTGAAAATCTGCAAAATATATGTTTAATAAAGATTTTAAACATGATGTTTCTAAACAAATGTTTGCCAGATGGCAAGCTAATTTAGCTCCTTTTGATTTTGAAATTATTTATAAAAAAGGAGAAGAAAATTATCTTCCTAATTTCTTAACCCGTGAATATTTATCTAATAATGGCAGGAATGAATATGGGTCGAGGTGAATTTTCCTCTTATAGACGAAGAGGAGGAAGAGGAAAACCCCCAAATTATATTGGCAGTGCTCCGAGGCTGATAGCCCAATTTGGAAATTAACGCCTCATAGACCAACATATTTCTAGTTCTTCTGATAGTAATACTATCCAAAAAAATGATCCTTTATATGATGAGTTTCAAGAATTCTTGAAACAAAAAGGCAAGAATAAGGTAATTCCTGATTTTGAAGAATTTTATGCAAACATTGCAAAAGAAAATGAAAATGATTCAGTATTATATACTGAGAATAAAAATAGAGAAATCATTCTTCTCATAGAAGGAAAAGATGAGCAATGGAAAAATACTCCTTGGATTATCATGGATAGATATCTATCACATACATCATATGTTCATGGTGCTTACAAGCCAAGAGGATATTATGAAAACCTCTAATATCTACCAAAACGGTGAAATTACCCATTTTCAGAGTAATACTCAGCAAACGAAAAGTTATAACTTTTCCAAATTTATTATTAAGAAAATTATTTCTATTGAAGAATGGGAAATTTCTCCATTAGCAGAAAAAGAATTCTATTCTACTCAAAAGCAAATTGCTTTTAAATATAATTATTGGGATTATATACAGAGTTTTTATACAACTTCATTCTATGAAAATTCAAAAAGAAAACATTCTTGGTTCTTGAAAATATGTGAAAATAATTCACATGATAATATTCCTAACTGGTTAAAAAAATGGTGGTAATTTTTTGGGCCTTCTTCAAAAATCCTTCCTGAAGACTTCAAAAATTACTTTGAAGATTGGATCAGATTCTCTCCAAAGGTTATACAGAACATGACTACAAATTGGGTCAACAATAATTTATCCTGCAATTTTTTTATTGAATTCGGCATCCCATGGATCTGGAAATGGCAACCAGAATTTGGATATAATGATCATGGAATCCCTTGCTTATGGAGGAAAAGTTTATCAAAATTCTGGGAAAAATTGCTCAGAAATGATCCTGAAACTGGAAAACCACATGGCATGGAGATATTACAAAAAAATGGAAGAAAATATCTCTCAATACAAAAATGACTTTACGCAACAGAAGAAGGGAAATCAATCTGATGTGATAAGTCCCTTCAAAATTATCACTCAGAAATATCAAGAAATCTACTCAAAAGAACAGATGATCGACTTATATGTTGAACAAATGAAAAAAAGATTTGTTTAAAAATATTGGTAGTACTGATTCAAAATCTGATCAGTCCATGACTTCAAATGACAGCCATA
This sequence comes from Henckelia pumila, assembly GCF_033568475.1. NCBI lineage: Eukaryota > Viridiplantae > Streptophyta > Magnoliopsida > Lamiales > Gesneriaceae > Henckelia > Henckelia pumila. The sequence goes on from NC_133121.1 coordinate 107,184,360, forward strand.
ATCAGTTTATCAAATTAATGCATATGCAAGATGGACAAGATCCCGAAGATGATAATCTTGAAGAAAATCAAATTGATGAAACTTTTGAAAAACTAAAAGCATCGCTCAAGTCCAAGATTGGATAAGAAAGGAATCTTTTAGGTAATATATCTCTTTCATCTTTTATAAAGATTGTCAGAAATCATATTACTTTTAAAAGATGTAATAATGCATCTTTACTTTTTATTATTTTAATAAAATTTGTAGCATGGAATCCGGGGTTTGATGTCCGGCTCTTCCTATTTATAGTTGTGTTTTGTAAGTTTAGAGTCACGCTTGAGTTTGCTCGCCTCTCTCTCTTCTCTATCTCTCTCTCTCTTGTAATAAAAGTCTTTCTGGTAATAAAAGTTTGAAGTTTCTGGTTGCAACCTATGTAAGTAATTCTCTTTTATTTTGTTTATTTTGTTTATTTTTATTTTTGATTTAGCCTAATGACAGGCTAAGTCCTCTATGTTAGATCATAACTATCCTATGAAATGACCATGGTATTGTAATGGTCGATGATACTATGGTAATCTGAAGGTTGGTTAAAATTTTTTTATAAGGTTCGAGTTTAATATTAAGTAGCTCAGATTCATGTACTACCCTTCAGCTCGTTTGTGCCGAGTAATGGCTTTTAGAGCATTGTGGGTATTTGTTTTGAATCTTGATCTACTTAATTAGTCTCAGTAAACTTCTTATATTTTTTTTGTAAAATTAGATTTAACTAATAAATTTTCCCAGTTAGATCGAAACCTTCCTATGATTCCCATGATATTAAGATCTAGTATGGTAAATATGAATATTTTTGTTATTAATGACAATGCATCATTTAGTAATAATAATACTGATGATGATGATACAGATAAAATTCAAAAAATGAAATGGGCTGATAGGCCAACTCAAAATCTTTATTACTATTCTCGTCCTACTCCTTTAGATGTTCTTAATGAAGAACAAGAGTACATTATATCAAATAGTTATAATGGGAAAAATATTTATGAATGGAATGCTGATGGTTTAACTGATAAGCAGATTTATAATCTTGCTCATAGAATGCTTATGTATAGTACTGTGTGTAAAAGTACTGGTAATACTGATAAAAATATAGCAAAAATGCTTATTTTTGGTTTTACAGGCCAACTTAAAGGTTGGTGGGATAATTATTTATCTCAACAACAGAATAATGATATTTATAATTCTATTAAAATAGAGAATAATAACCAGACTGAAAATGTTGTTTATAGTCTTATAATGACTATTATTGAACATTTTATTGGTCGTTTTACTGATAATAGTGAAAATATTAGAACTCTTTTGAGTAATATGAAATGTAAGACTCTTACTGATTTCAGATGGTATAAAGATACTTTTATTTCTAGAATTTATGAATTATCGGATTGTAATAACAATCAATGGAAAGCCAAATTTATTGATGGTCTTCCTCATCTCTTTTCTGAAAGAGTTAGAAAAGTTCTTCGGAAAGATAATATCTCTATTCAGTATGATAATTATACTTACGGTAACTTAATAAGTACTTGTATTCAAGAAGGTTTATTTTTATGTAATGATTTAAAATTAAATAATCAGTTAAAAAGACAAAATATTTTGAAAGAAAACAGCTTGGTCTTTTTTATGATCAATTTGGGGTTGATATACCCAAGAAGAAGATTCAAAAATCTTTAGATAAACCTCATAGGAAGAGACATTTGTTTGAGAAACAAATATTGAAAAAACAAAAGAGAAAAGAATTTCGTAATACTCAGAAAGATGCGAAGAAGAAAAAATTTTGGAAAAAAGATAAGGATAAAAAGCCTTTAATTACCTGTCATAAATGTGGTAGACCTGGACATTATGCTAATCAATGTTGGGCTAAAGAGAAAATTAAATCTTTTGATATCTCTGATGATATTAAAAATACTTTATACGAAATTGTCATGACAAATTACTCTGAAAATTCTTATACTTCTGATTCCAGTCAAGATACTGATGATATTATTAATCTTGATAATCATTCTTTAAACTCTTGAGAAGATTGTGATAATTGCATCCAAGGCCAGTCTTCTAATTGTTGCAATTATATTAGTGATAATGATGAATTTTATAAGTTAAAATCTCAATTTGATGACTTAAGTATTAATGTTTTATCTGATGATAAAATTATTGAATTTTTAAAATTAATTAAAGATCCTAATCTTCGTACCTCTATCATTGATCATATTGATAATAAAGCTTCTACTAGTTATACTGATCTTTTGAAAAATGATCAGACTTATTCTTTAAAAGAAATAAAAAAGCTTTTAAAAGAAAAACACAGTGTTAATACTCATGTTGTGGGGACCTCGGGTTGCTAATCTCAAATCTTAAGGGGCAATTAATGAAAAACACAGTGCTAATAAGGAAAGAATAAGGATCAAACAATTTTTTTTTTTCAAAGGGGGGGTGCGCCCGGGCGGTTAAAAACAGCCGCCCGGGCGCCCTTGTTTTTTCCAAAACAGTAGGCTGAGCCCCTGGTGCGCCCAGGCTGTAATTTTCTGCCGCTCGGGCGAATCCTGGGCAGAAAAATCTGCTCTAATCTTTTGTCAACAACTTGATCCTTTCAATCCATCCAACTCAAGTCTAAAACATGATATATAAGATCCAAATCATGCATATAAACATAAACAAGATCTCAAGCATCTATACATGCATTTGTTACATCGAACAAGTCTCTAAATAACGATAAACGACATAAACTATCTCAAGTTCATACATGCATTTCAAAACCAACAAGTTCTAAGGTTTGATGCTTCTAGATCTCAAGACTTCATCTACAACCCGAGTCCTCACGTGCTAGACTCTCTCTCCCAGCTGTCAATAACGTCGTTGATCAGCTCCTGCCCTCTCTGTTGTCATGCACACATACAAAACAAGACAACAGCCGGATAAACTCCGGTGAGAAATCATTCTCAGTATAATCGACATATAAATGCGTTAAATAAAATTCATATCAACTCTAAACATGTCAATTCAAGAATAGAGTTAAAATAACGCATATATCAACTCAAACTTCAAATCAAGACTTCAGTTTATATAGCGCGCTTATCTCAAGAATTGATTCTTATCAGTTCATTTCCATCAAGATTCATAACTGATCTTGACATGGATATCCATCTATCGTAGTCATTCCGGGCTAGAAAATAAGGTTAACCGCAACCTTGGCATAGAATCAATTCAATATACAATCATATCAAAAGCAATAAAGATCCACTACCTGTGATGGATCGACAATAACATAAGTTTTACCTCAAGAACAAGTATTTAAACAAGTATGTGATTTGTTCGGGATAACTCAAGAATCATCATTCTCGAGTATCGAATCCCTGACTCTCGATATCATCTTATAACTTTCATTCTCGAGTTTGTCATGTTCCATATCTGGATAGGAAGTACCACAACTCCTACAAAAAATTTGATCATTCAAACATCAATCAATCTTCAATCAAATTCACTTCAATCTTGATCACTTCTTCTTCGGTTTCAAGTTGAGGTTCTTGAGTCAATAGTCTCCTATTAAACTCTGAAACATATCATCAAAACATGCATATCAAACTTCATTCTATTCAATAATTTCATAATTGAATCAAAATCATCAATATAGATTCAATCAACATCATTTTAAACTTCAACTTCTTCTTATTCGGTACAACTCGGAGTCGTGAATCGTTAGCCTTCAAAACTCAACTGAAATCGAGAAATAAAAATGCCATAACATTCATAACATCTAAACAACTATCTCAACTCAGTTATAGGCTATCAAAACGATGTCAAAACATCAACCGGCGGCATAGCGATTCAAAATCGGTAATCGACTTAATATCGACTTCGAAGCTAACTTCTTTAACTTCAATCCAATTCATACGTCCATTCCAAATCATTAATACATCATTCTAATCCTCATAACAGCAACTAAGTATATCAAATACAAGCTGGATATCATAACAAATTCATTCCTTAATCCATATTCGATCCGGTTTCGAAAATAAACAATACAACACGTCAAGAACATAATCATATACCAAAGTACTGATCTCTACCAAATTTCGTTCTTCAAAACATGCCAAGATGATTAAATACTTACATCAAATCGAAGGCCTTGTCGCAAGGATTCCAGAACACTTTTCGGAATCGAAATCGGACAATCGGATAAAAAATTACGGGGTTTTGAAAATTGGAAATCAAAAGAACTTGAAGGTCTCGGCTACCACTGTTCAAAATTCTGAATGAAATATCTGAATTACACGTTGAAGCTGACTAAGACATGTAATTTCGGATATATTCAATAAATATTGCAATTTAGTCCCTCAAGTCTTCATTAATTGCAATTGAGTCCTCGGCCTTCTTTTTAATTCAATTTCAATCCAAAATAATTTAAGAATATTAGAATTAAAATCAAAACTCTAAATATTCTAAAATTAAATATACTTGGATTAAAATTAAATAAATTTGGATTAATTAAATAATCTTGGCTTTTTGCACTTTAGCCCTTGCAACTTCGATATTTGCAAATCAGTCCCTGATTGGGTTGTATCTTCAAAATTAATCTTCTTTAATTCCCAAAACATGGAATTTAATCTTAAATCCCATAAATATTCAAATTGAATATTTATTCTTTTAATTTAAGAATTCTCGGAATTTAATTCTCAAAATCCGTAAATTCTCAAATTAAATATTTTTGGCTCGAAAATTAAATCTATCATGTCCATAACTTCTCAAATCAATATTAGCCCATAATATGGAATTTAATTCTCAAATCCCATAATTAATAATTTAATATTTTCGGGCCTTACACATGTGACTTTAGATAATTTAAAGACTGAAATTGATCAACTTAAATAGCAAGTTGTTATTTTACAACATGAGAATATTCGTTTTAATAGAAGGATTTCTGATTTAGAAATGCCTGAGTTAAAAAATAGTTATAACAATGTTTCAGACCAAGAACAACATTTAGTTGTTCTTAGTAAAATAAAATCTCAAAAATGGTATACTTGTAAGGCCCGAAAATATTAAATTATTAATTATGGAATTTGAGAATTAAATTCCATATTATGGGCTAATATTGATTTGAGAAGTTATGGAAATGATAGATTTAATTTTCGAGCCGAAAATATTTAATTTGAGAATTTACGGATTTTGAAAATGAAATTCCGAGAATTTTTAAATTAAAAGAATAAATATTCGATTTGAATATTTATGGAATTCAAGATTAAATTCCATGTTTCGGAAATTAAATAAGATTAATTTTGAAGATACAACTCGATAAGGGACTGATTTGCAAATATCAAAGTTGAAGGGCTAAAATGCAAAAGGCCGGGATTATTTGATTAATTCGAATATATTTAATTTGGGAATATTTAGAGTTTCGATTTAAATTCTAATATTTTTAAATTATTTTGGATTGAAATTGAATTAAAAAGAAGGTTGAGGACTGGATTGCAATTAGATTAAAGTCCAGGGACTAAAATGAAATTTCCATTACAAGTTGCATTTGAAACGTGTAGAGCCTGGAAAATATCAGAATTATCAAAGTTATCAGAAGAAGAAAACCGAGGGGAATGAGAAGGAAGGCTTCCAAGCCAAATTCCAATTTTCAAATCGCCATAACTTTTGATCCGCTTGTCCGATTTTAATTCCAAAAGATGTTCTGGAATCCTTTCGGTGAGGGCTTCGATCTTGTGTAAGTATTATGATGTGATTTATAGATTTCGGAATCAGTTATGGCAGAGATCAGATTTTGATGTTATGATCATGTTTTTCAACGTTTGTACAAGTCGATATCGAAATCGAATCGAATATTGATTATTGAATGAACTTGAAAAGAATTCCAGCATGTAAGTCGATGATGATAGCTGATGGTATTATTAGTATGATAAGATTATAGTGATATATCACACGTTCATGAAGTTAAAGAAGTTAGCTTCGAAGTCGATATTAAGTCGGTTATCGATTTTGAATCGCTACGCCGTCGATTCATTTTTTGAGACTAGTTTGATAGCTGATTATCAAGATGAGATGTTCTTTGAAATGTTATCGATGATATAGCATTTTTATTTCTCAGTTTTAGATGAGTTTCGAAGGCTAACGACTCACGACTCCGAGTTGTACCGAATAAGAATAAGTTGAGTTTTGAAATGATTTTGAATGAAGTTAGATTGATGATTTTGAACTGAATTTGGAATGATTGAATAGAATGAAGATTGATATGAATGTTTTGATGCTATGTTTCAGATTTGAAGAATTCAGAACAGATGAAATACGAAGGTAAAAGCGGACTACTACTTGAATGGGATTATAACTCAAGATGGTTTGTATCGAGTTCCCTAAATCACATACTTATTTGTTACTTGCTTTTATATGCTCTTATATGAATTGTGGAATGAGTCTTTGATGTTAATGGGTGCTATTGTGATGATATATGATGCATTCATCTTGTAAGACTTGTTCTTTGATTTCGAAATGAACGGAAACGTTCGATTTGACGATTTGAGGAAGTATATATGTATGGCCTGGGTGGTTGACTTAGCCTAGCGTCTGATTTACATATATAGTGGCTTCAAAGTCTAGAGAAGTAAGATAAGTAACCCCACCTCGATCGGGAGAGTCGGTGGTTAGTTATGATATCTTCTTCTCGGGATCCCAACCAATGAAACGAGAGATTTCTTGAGAGAAGCCTATTTTTAATCATGAATTGTCTTTTATTTATATCATGAGTTTGATATATATAACTTGATTTTCATGTTAGTTTCTTTTACTGGGAAATATGTTTCTCACCGGAGTTTATCCAGCTGTTGCTTTGTTTTGTATGTGTGCATTGCAACAGGTGGGGCAGGAGCTAGTCTGAGATGACATGGACAGCTCGGGAGCAAGATTTAGCACGTGAGGACTCGGGTTATAGCTAAACGAATATGTATTAGAGTACATCAAACTTAGTAGAAGACTTGATACGGGAAGCTCACTTATGATTTTAGTGTAGCTTGTGATTTATTGCTTTTTACGATATCCGTTTGATGTAAGAATCGCATGATTATATGCTCACATCGTTATATATGATTATATGCATGTTCCTATCTTGATCAACCATGATTCAGGTTGAATTTTTGATTGCTGAGATTGAAAGTTGAGGATTGACAGCAGAAAAACGATTCTGGTTTTTCTGGAATTGATGGCATGCTCGATCCTGTGAAAATCTAGGATCGAGCGCGGCCATCAATTTGCAAAAACAGAGAAATGAAATAATGGGCTCGCTCGATCGGACGAGTTCATCCGATCGAGCGAGGCCAATATATTTTGGGAACCGAGAGCAGGGCTTTGGTGCTCGCTCGATCGGCTGATTTTGCCCGATCGAGCGAGGCTCCGAATTTTTTTGAAAAAAAAAATGCTCTTGATTTATTATTCTTTAATTGTTTGATTAATTATTTAATTAATCATTAGTTGCCCTAAGAAGAGATTAGCAACCCGAGGTCCCCACAACAGGTGGTATCAGAGAGTAAGTTCTTGGACTGAGATAGAAGCTGAGCGGGGTAGATTGCGTCACATGCATTTATAGTATAGCATGATTATGCCTTATTCGATTTGATGATTCGATGATTTGATAAATTTCATGTGAGCATGATATTTATTTGAAATTCAACTGCATAATTTACTGATTTGTAAATTTTTGAAATTTTTACCGTTTTTTTATAAGATTTTCCCCGGGTGATGTAAGCACCCAAAATCGAAGAGAACAGTGTTCTTTGGGTGATGTAAGCACCCCAGACTGACAGAATAGTATGGCCAGACTAAACAGAATGGTGTGGTCAGACTGAATAGAACAGAACGGTATTGCTCAGCTGAATGAAGTATCTCTGATTGAATAGAACAGAATATCAACAAATGAATATAGGATGTTGTAGGTAACAGTTGGCTTGAAGAACTTGACCAGTTGTTCAAATATCGGAAAGATTCAGATGAATATCGGATCAGATTGATTGAATACCAACTTCGAAACCTAGAAACCAGCTGGTGGATTTTGATGAAGAAATGATGAGAAGGAAGAGGACAGATATGAAGTGCATGATATGAAAGTAATTCTTTAATTCTAGCGGACCAAGACAGAAGTGTTTGGGTCTGAATGCAGAGTATATTAGAAATTATTACACTCATTGTGGAGGAAGATATACGACCAAGCAGTGTAAAGAAAATTTAGGTAGATGTGATAGAACATGTTCGAATAAACATAAATTCTAAGAAGATTCGAATGAGGAACAAATAGCAAAAGTATACAGAGGATCAGAATAACGTTGCACCTGAGAACGAGACTTACAGGTAACAGATTTATGTTGTTTTAACCTGTTTATGTTGTAGGTGCAATAGATATATGATAGCTGAAAGCTTATTATATAATAACCTCTGTGTCAGAAAGGAGAATTTGTGAATTGAGTTGAAGAATGAAACTATTGCTTCGATGAAATGAAATTGAACTTGATGTTGTTCATATGTGAAATATTTGGTACGATGCATGATAGATTATGAGACTATAACCAAGTACTGATTAGTGATAGTTTCAGATGATTGAATCACTTGATTTTGTGATTTAACCAATCAGTATGTTTTATGCTTTACGAAGTACATGTTTACCTGAATATCTGAGTTGATTGGAAGCATGTATTCCGTGAAAATGAAGAAGAATTGGTTCTTGATCAGAACTCGAGTATTGAGGAGAAGTATGAATAGTCTGATCAAAGGAGAACTGAAATAGAATTGATGAATAGAAGAAACGATAAAATTAGATCAACAAGAACATGATGTGCATATGAATATGATGATATGATATAGAATCTCGAATTAAGATTCTGTGATTTCGGTTTGATATATAATGCTTGATTACAGAAATATTCCGAAATCAGTATATTCGATGCACTAGATATGTTCAAGATCTAAACCAGCATTGGTAGTTATGCCAATGAGTAGAGCTTATAGATATGTTCCAGTAAGATTGTCGACTTTAGTTTAGGTTGTGAACTGGAATTGAATAGCGAATTGATGAGTTTATGAATTGATGAGTTTATGACTTGAATACGGCTTTTGAGGTTATAAGCTAGATGATAGTATGAAAATCAGTTGCAATTGAGTCTTTTCTTTAATTATGTTGAATCGATACATTAATGGAGATATGATTCTTGAAATATTTGATATTGAGTATTCATGGTGCCTGAATTATTCACTCATTCGGAGTTATGAGATGCAAGTGAGTTGTTTTCACTGTGCAGAGTTTGTTATTCAGAAGTTTTGACTTTTGGATGACCTTGATTGAGGGATTTTTTCAATCTTGATTTATTTCTTTTGATTTTGAGAATTATTGATCCTTTGATGATATTTCAGCGTATTTTAAGATTGTTGGCTCGTAACTGATAGAAGAATTTGAATATGATCCATGATTTTTGGGTTACATGATATGTATTGTCGATATTTAGAGATAGAAATGAGTAATGAAATAGTCATCCGATGAATTGATTCCAGATTTCTGTGTATTTTGGTTTGAATATTCAGACGAATATATCACCAATCAGAATGATTTTTGATTTGAAATAAGCCAGAACTGTTCAGATGATGAAAGAAACACAGAAAGTAAACTGAAGCGATGAGAATGCAGTAACGAATGCCAGAATGAGATATGAATTGAAGCCTCAGATCAGAATGAATGAATTCTATTATTATTGATTATCTGATTGTGCTTGATATTTTCAAAAAATAAATATCAGATTTTGAAGAAAATGCACAACAATGAATTTAAGATTCATCCAATAATTGTTTTATCAGAAGATAAAGAGAATTAGTACGTTTTTGAAGTTAAACGTACAGAGAGTTTCTGATGAAGTTGAGAATCATTGACTAGATTAGTTCAGTGACACTTTAGAAACTCCAGAATTGTTATGAGATCATGATTTGAAAGAGCATTTTGTGAAACTACCAAGATGAAGCAGTTTATATGAGGTAAACAGGTGGTAGTTATGAACAGATTGATTAAAATTACTGTATACGATGATCTGTCTCTATGATCAAATCACTGAATTGTGATTACATTCGTTGTAAGATGAACAGTAAGCCACAAAATAATGTTTCAGATTGAAACATTGGGTTTACTATTAAATTGTAATACAGATGATCCGAAGACTTTGAGTACTTTTTGAGGTAAAGGTACAATATATTATCCTTGAATTGGAAGAATAGTCAGAGAAGATGAATCGAATGTCGAGAATAAACTTCACTTGATGTGATACCAATTATCAACAGCTCTGAATACTTTGAAATCTGTGAATGCAGCATATTATACTTTGATTAATAGATAGTCTGAATAGACTAATCAGAATTTTGAGAATACGCTGTATAAGATATGATACAGATATGACTAGATAGCTGTGAAGAAGATAGAAATATGATGAAATTACAGGAATGCTTAAAATATATTGTCAGGATTAAGACTTTAGATTTCTTCGATAGAATGTGGCATCGATTGATTGACTGATGTTCTGAGAGTTGGTTATATGTGATTGCATTATACCATTCTTCAATTGATGGATTATCTGAGTCGATTTTTTAGATATTGAGAATATTCTCAGAACTTTAATACCTGATTCGATATTACTTGATTTGATGTGTTGCCACTTGATGATTATAATTACTGTAACAGCTATTGAGTCGATTTTGAGATAATGCTATGATGATACGATGAGAAAGAAATCCGAATTCTCTGTGTTGAAATGCTACTACCGAAGTATATAACATCAGATCAGACATGATTTGTCGATATCAGATCAGATTTGATTTGAGACACGCAAAGATTTTGAAGATGAATCTGTACGAAATGAAACAGAGAAGAAGAAACATAATTAGAAATTGAATGATAGATATAACTTTTGAAGCTGAAACTGATTAGTTAAGCGAAAAATTTATTCGTAAAATATTATTCCATTCAGAATAGAGAAAGAGCAGAGTTTCAATTATAGATTCAGAATATGAAGTTGAATACTGATCTTGAAGCGATGAATGAAATGACAGTGTAGACTTGTTCTATGTTTGCAGAAAGCATAGAATGATTGTGAGAAAACAACAAGTCATCACTGAAGCTGAATTTCATTGACTGAGATGTTATACCGAATTGATGATTTGATTGAAAGCTTAATTCCTTTCAACTTGATATGATGGATCTGATTTGTTCCACATATCCAAGTTAAGGAAGTATCAGTTTGATTTTTTCTATATACTTTAATCAAATGAAATAGATAGCGAAGAGATTCGGAGTTAAGGTGAATATTCAACAGATCCTTGATTAAGGAAAAAATTAACTCAGAAAGAATTCTTTTCAGTGAATTAAAGTACAAGAGATTAGAAGCAGATTCGAAGAAAAAAAAATCTGATAGGAGATGAAGAGATGAGATACGAAGTTCAGAGCTATATGATTGAAGTGAGAATAACTTCAGATAATCATTCAGTCTATCAGATTGAATAGTTCGATTGAATGTGATTTCGAGGACGAAATCATTTCTTAGAGGGGAGGAATTGTAAGGCCCGAAAATATTAAATTATTAATTATGGGATTTGAGAATTAAATTCCATATTATGGGCTAATATTGATTTGAGAAGTTATGGACATGATAGATTTAATTTCCGAGCCGAAAATATTTAATTTGAGAATTTACGGATTTTGAGAATGAAATTCCGAGAATTCTTAAATTAAAAGAATAAATATTCGATTTGAATATTTATGAAATTCAAGATTAAATTCCATGTTTCGGGAATTAAAGAAGATTAATTTTGAAGATACAACTCGATAAGGGACTGATTTGCAAATATCGAAGTTGAAGGGCTAAAATGCAAAAGGCCGGGATTATTTGATTAATCCAAATATATTTAATTTGGAAATATTTAGAATTTCGATTTAAATTCTAATATTCTTAAATTATTTTGGATTGAAATTGAATTAAAAAGAAGGTTGAGGACTGAATTGCAATTAGATTAAAGTCCAGGGACTAAAATGAAATTTACATTACAAGTTGCATTTGAAACGTGTAGAGCCTGGAAAATATCAGAATTATCAAAGTTATCAGAAGAAGAAAACCGAGGGGAATGAGAAGGAAGGCTTCCAAGCCAAATTCCAATTTTCAAATCGCCATAACTTTTGATCCGCTCGTCCGATTTCAATTCCGAAAGATGTTCTGGAATCCTTTCGACGAGGGCTTCGATCTTGTGTAAGTATTATGATGTTTTTTTTTTATATAGATTTTGGAATCAGTTATGGGCAGAGATCAGATTTTGATGTTATGATCATGTTTTTCAACGTTTGTACAAGTCGATATCGAAACCGAATCGAATATTGATTATTGAATGAAATTGAAAAGAATTCCAGCATGTAAGTCGATGATGATATCTGATGGTATGATTAGTAAGATGAGATTATAGTGATATATCACACGTTCATGAAGTTAAAGAAGTTAGCTTCGAAGTCGATATTAAGTCGGTTACCGATTTTGAATCGCTACGCCGTCGATTCATGTTTTGAGACTAGTTTGATAGCTGATTATCAAGATGAGATGTTCTTTGAAATGTTATCGATGATATAGCATTTTTATTTCTCAATTTTAGATGAGTTTCGAAGGCTAACGACTCACGACTCCGAGTTGTACCGAATAAGAAGAAGTTGAGTTTTGAAATTATTTTGAATGAAGTTAGATTGATGATTTTGAACTGAATTTGGAATGATTGAATAGAATGAAGATTGATATGAATGTTTTGATGCTATGTTTCAGATTTGAATAATTCAGAACAGAAGAAATATGAAGGTAAAAGTGGACTACTACTTGAATGGGATTATAACTCGAGATGGTTTGTATCGAGTTCCCTAAATCACATACTTATTTGTTACTTTATTTTATATGCTCTTCTATGAATTGTGGAATGAGTCTTTGATGTTAATGGGTGCTATTGTGATGATATATGATGCATTCATCTTGTAAGACTTGTTCTTTGATTTCGAAATGAACGGAAACGTTCGATTAGACGATTTGAGGAAGTATATATGTATGGCCTGGGTGGTTGACTTAGCCTAGTGTCTGATTTACATATATAGTGGCTTCAAAGTCTAGAGAAGTAAGATAAGTAACCCCACCTCGATCGGGAGAGTCGGTGGTTAATTATGATATCTTCTTCTCGGGATCCCAACCGATGAAACGAGAGATTTCTTGAGAGAAGCCTATTTTTAATCATGCATTGTCTTTTATTTATATCATGAGTTTGATATATATAACTTGATTTGCATGTTAGTTTCTTTTACTGGGAAATATGTTTCTCACCGGAGTTTATCCGGTTGTTGCTTTGTTTTGTATGTGTGCATTGCAACAGGTGGGGCAGGAGCTAGTTTGAGATGACATGGACAGCACGGAAGCGAGATTTAGCACGTGAGGACTCGGGTTATAGCTAAACGAATATGTATTAGAGTACATCAAACTTAGTAGAAGACTTGATACGGGAAGCTCACTTATGATTTTAGTGTAGCTTGTGATTTAATGCTTTTTACGATATTCGTTTGTTGTAAGAATCGCATGATTATATGCTCACGTCGTTATATATGATTATATGCATGTTCCTATCTTGATCAACCATGATTCAGGTTGATTTTTGGATTGTTGAGATTGAATGTTGAGGATTGACAGCAGAAAAATGATTCTGGTTTTTCTGGAATTGATGGCATGCTCAATCCTGTGAAAAGCTAGGATCGAGCGCGGCCATAAATTTGCAAAAACAGAGAAATGAAATAATGGGCTCGCTCGATCGGACGAGTTCATCCGATCGAGCGAGGCCAATATATTTTGGGAACTGAGAGCAGGGCTTTGGTGCTCGCTCGATCCGCTGATTTTGCCCGATCGAGTGAGGCTCCGGATTTTTTTTTAAAAAAAAAAAATTTCTGCTCTTGATTTATTATTCTTTAATTATTTGATTAATTGTTTAATTAATCATTAATTGCCCTAAAAAAAATTAGCAACCCGAGGTTCCCACAACACTAAAATAACTTTATTAATTGATAATAATTATAAAAAGATTTTATTGCTTTAATTGATAGTGGAGCAGATTTAAATGTTATTCAAGAAGGTATAATACCTTCAAAATATTTTCATAAAACTTCTCACTCTCTATCTCATGCAGGAGGAGAAAAATTACAGGTAAATTATAAGTTACCAGAAGTTTATATTTGTAAAAATAAGACTTGCATTAAAACAAGTTTTTTTTTGATAAAAAACCTTTCCACTCAAATCATTCTTGGATTGCCTTTTCTTTATAAAATTTATCCTATTATTACTATAAATCCTATAGGTATAATTGGTACTTATGATGGTAAGAATATTCACTTTCAGTTTATAACTAAACCTTATTTAAAGATTTTGAATTCTATTCAAGATCATATTGACAGAAAAATCTTTCATATTAATTCTTTAAAAAAAGAAATAGATTCTTTAACTATTGATGATACTTTGAAAAATCTTAAACTACAGGATAAAATCAAATTGCTTCATAACCAATTCTCTTTAGAAATTTGTAATGATTTTTCCAATGCTTTTTGGAATCGTAAGAAACATATTGTTTCTCTTCCTTATGAAAACAGTTTTGATGAAAAAAATATTTCTACCAAGGCAAGACCTTGTCAGATGAATTTTGAATATTTAGAATTATGTAAGAAAGAGATTCAATCTCTTTTAGATAAAAAGTTGATAACTTCTTCCCAATCTCCTTGGTCTTGTACTGCTTTTTATGTCAATAAACATTCTGAGATTGAAAGAGGTGTTCCTCGCCTAGTAATAAATTATAAACCTTTAAATAAAGTTTTAAAATGGATTAGGCTTCCTATTCCTAATAAAAAAAATCTTCTTGATAGATTATTACATGCTTTAATATTCTCTAAATTTGATTTAAAGTCAGGATTTTGGCAGATCCAAATTGATAAGGATGATAGATATAAAACTACTTTTAATGTTCCAATAGGACATTATGAATGGAATGTTAAGCCTTTTGGTCTGAATAATGCTCCTTCAGAATTTCAGCAGATTATGAATGATATTTTTACCCCTTATAGTGACTTTATTATTGTTTACATAGATGATATTCTTATATTCTCAAAGAATATTGAGACTCATTTTAAACATTTAAATATATTTAAAACTCTTATTATTCAAAATGGATTAGTTATTTCTAAGTCAAAAATGGTTTTATTTCAAACCAATATTAAATTTTTAGGTCATAATATTGACAAATGTAATATTATCCCTATTCAAAGAAGTATAGAATTTGGTAATAAATTTCCAGATATTATTACTGATAAGACTCAATTACAAAGATTTTTAGGTAGTTTAAATTATATATCTGCTTATATTAAGAATTTAGCTAAGGATACTGCTATTTTATATGATAGACTTAAGAAGAATCCTTCCCCTTTGACTGATCAACATACCAATTCTGTCAAGAGAATTAAAGAAAAAATTAAACATATTCCTTGCTTAATGATTTTTAATCCTAGTTGGGAAAAAATTGTTGAAACAGATGCTTCGGATATAGGCTTTGGAGGTATTTTAAAACAATTAAAACCCCAAAGTAAAGAAGAATATCTTGTTAGATTTCATTCAGGAAAGTGGAATTCTGCTCAGAAAAATTATTCTACAGTTGCAAAAGAAATTCTTTCTATTGTTAAATGTATTCTGAAATTTCAGGATGATCTTTACAATCAGAAATTTATTATTAAAACAGATTGCAAATCTGCAAAATATATGTTTAATAAAGATTTTAAACATGATGTTTCTAAACAAATGTTTGCCAGATGACAAGCTAATTTAGCTCCTTTTGATTTTGAAATTATTTATAAAAAAGGAGAAGAAAATTATCTTCCTGATTTCTTAACCCGTGAATATTTATCTAATAATGGCAGGAATGAATAAGGGTCGAGGTGAATTTTCCTCTTATAGAGGAAGAGGAGGAAGAGGAAAACCCCCAAATTATATTGGCAGTGCTCCAAGGCTAATAGCCCAATTTGGAAATCAACGCCTCATAAGCCAACATATTTCTAGTTCTTCTGATAGTAATACTATCCAAAAAAATGATACTTTATATGATGAGTTTCAAGAATTCTTGAAACAAAAAGGCAAGAATAAGGTAATTCCTTATTCTGAAGAATCTTATGCAAACATTGCAAAAGAAAATGAAAATGATTCAGTATTATATACTGAGAATAAAAATAGAGAAATCATTCTTCTTATAGAAGAAAAAGATGAGCAATGGAAAAATACTCCTTGGATTATCATGGATAGATATCTATCACATACATCATATGTTCATGGTGCTTACAAGCCAAGAGGATATTATGAAAACCTATTAATCTCTACCAAAACGGTGGAAATTACCCATTTTCAGAGTAATACTCAGTAAACGGAAAGTTATAACTTTTCCAAATTTATTATTAAGAAAATTATTTTTATTGAAGAATGGAAAATTTCTCCATTAGCAGAAAAAGAATTTTATTCTACTCAAAAGCAAATTGCTTTTAAATATAATTATTGGGATTATATACAAAGTTTTTATACAACTCTATTCTATGAAAATTCAAAAAGAAAACATTCTTGGTTCTTGAAAATATGTGAAAATAATTCACATGATAATATTCCTAACTGGTTAAAAAAATGGTGGTAATTTTTTGGGCCTTCTTCAAAAATCCTTCCTGAAGACTTCAAAAATTACTTTGAAGATTGGATCAGATTCTCTCCAAAGGTTATACAGAACATGACTACAAATTGGGTCAACAATAATTTATCCTGCAATTTTTTTATTGAATTCGGCATCCCATGGATCTGGAAATGGCAACCAGAATTTGGATATAATGATCATGGAATCCCTTGCTTATGGAGGAAAAGTTTATCAAAATTCTGGGAAAAATTGCTCAAAAATGATCATGAAACTGGAAAACCACATGGCATGGAGATATTACAAAAAAATGGAAGAAAATATCTCTCAATACAAAAATGACTTTACGCAACAGGAGAAGGGAAATCAATCTGATGTGATAAGTCCCTTCAAAATTATCACTCAGAAATATCAAGAAATCTACTCAAAAGAACAGATGATCGACTTATATGTTGAACAAATGAAAAAAAGATTTGTTTAAAAATATTGGTAGTACTGATTCAAAATCTGATCAGTCCATGACTTCAAATGACAGCCATAATCAGTTTATCAAATTAATGCATATGCAAGATGAACAAGATCTCGAAGATGATAATCTTGAAGAAAATCAAATTGATGAAACTTTTGAAAAACTAAAAGCATCGCTCAAGTCCAAGATTGGATAAGAAATGAATCTTTTAGGTAATATATCTCTTTCATCTTTTATAAAGATTGTCATAAGTCATATTACTTTTAAAAGATGTAATAATGCATCTTTACTTTTTTAAAAGTTGTAGCGTGGAATCCGGGGTTTGATGTCCGGCTCTTCCTATTTATAGATGTGTTTTGTAAGTTTAGAGGCACGCTTGAGTTTTCTCGCCTCTCTCTCTTCTCTCTCTTGTAATAAAAGTCTTTTTGGTAATAAAAGTTTGAAGTTTCTGGTTGCAACCTTTGTAAGTAATTCTCTTTTATTTTGTTTATTTTTATTTTTGATTTAGCCTAATGACAGGCTAAGTCCTCTATGCTAGATCATAACTATTCTACGAAATGATCATGATATTGTAATGTTCGATGATATTATGATAATCTGAAAGTTGGTTAAAATTTTTTTATAAGGTTCGAGGTTAATATTAAGTACATCTTATATGTTGACAAAGGAAAATGAAGATGATAATTGATAAGCAAAGAAACTCTCCAATTGCACCGTCAACTCACCTCCTTTACAAGCCACTATTCGGTGTAGGCGTTTACTGATCCAGCCCCAGACCCACCACACAAAGCGGCAACCGCCTGCCTTCTTATAAAACCAATCCGCTCAAATTTCATTCAATTCCTTCTTTCCTTGAAAGCCCAAAATAAGGTCCAGCACACAAAAAGATACGCGTTTTCCCTTCCCTTTACTTTTTTTGTGACAGATAATACGTTCCAACAATGTAAGTTATGTAGCTGACAAGATTCTTGAGGGTTGGATTTGAGACAGAGACTGGGTACTTGTAGGCTTGCAGGGGAAAAAACAGAGTCTTTTTTTTTTTTTTTTTGTGGGTGTTGAGAGGCTAGATTAGGAGGAAAAGAAAGATGTGGATTGCGGGAACAATTGATAGTTCAGGATGCCCGAGTCTCTGTGGAGTCTTGGTTGTAGAAGCTTATCCCAAGAGGTATTCTTCCAAGATCCCCTCTGATTTGGTACTTTTCTTGGGCCTTGGATTCATAGATTGGTAATATTTGCTCTGAGATACTTGTGAAAGATTGTGTTTTTATTGCTTTTAGAAACAAAGAGAAGAAGAATATACAGATTTTTGTGTCTCTTTTTTGCTTTGGAATTTCATCTGATTGATTTTTTGGATTTGACGGGTCTGAATTAATGTCTCCCACCTGTCTTTGGAGGGTGCTAGGAGATACGTGGGTTCGCTACGAACTTCATCGTGTCTTATTCATTTGAATTTCCCTTATCTTGTTTTGGGGTTTTTTATTTTATATTTTTCTTTCTAGATTAATACCTGGGATTTGTAGGATTTAGTTTATTGTGTGTGAGTCGTGGAAAGATTAGTGATATGAATCGGTTCAGGGCTTTAATGGAGTTTGGAGTTTGTAGCTGGGATTGACTTTATGGAGATATGTTTATAAAGATTGGATTTTTTTTCAAAATGCTTGTTGGGGTCGATTTTTTATAACCCAGCATCGAAAAATAGCACTTAGGAAAGGGAAAAGCTTGCGGGGGATGGGAGATGCTCTTCTAACTGTTCTGTCAATGGAGAATCACCACCCTTCAACTCTCTTATCTATGGATTCCAGTGCCTCGTCCTCACATGATGAATTAGACCTTGAGACGGCAAGTCATTTTAACACGTCCCCCTGATATTAACTTACCACTTTCTGCCGAAAGGAGCCCCCCTCCTCAGCCTTGGAATACTGAATACTGAGCACTGTGACATTCTTGATGTTGGACTAGGTTCCCAGTTGTATGAAACTGAGAGTTTCCTAAGTGTCCCCAAGATTGGGAGGAAATGTGCCAAAAGGATTGATAGCATCTGGGGTGCCTGGTTGTTTTTCAGCTTTTACTTTAAACCGGTGTTAAATGAGAAATCGAAGGGAAAAATCACACGTGATCGTAATGGAGTTTCTGGGTTTGATAAGTCGGACCTCCAGCTCGATGTTTTCATGGTTCAACATGATATGGAGAACATGTACATGTGGGTGTTCAAAGAAAGGCCTGAGAACTCCCTAGGTAAAATGCAGCTTCGCAGTTTTATGAATGGCCATTCTCGTCAAGGGGAGCGTCCTTTTCCATTTAGTGTTGATAAAGGTTTTGTTCGGTCACACAGGATGCAGCGAAAGCATTACAGGGGACTATCCAACCCTCAGTGTGTTCATGGCATTGAGGTCGTTCCGTCCCCCAATCTAATGGCTCTTGATGAAGATGATCGCAAGAGATGGATGGAACTTACAGGGCAGGGCGGGATCTGAACTTTACTATTCCGCAAGAAGCTAGTGATTATGGGTCATGGAGAAATATGTCAAACACGGAGTTTGAACTCGAGAGGCCACCTCCTCCTATAAAGGGTAACAATAATTTACCGTCTCACTCAAAGAAATTGCTCAACGGATCCGTGCTAAATCTGTCACAAGGGAACGGCGATGATTGTTATTTAGCTGTGAGTGCTTATCCTGATCGAATCCCAGATTTGGAAGTTCACTCAAGCGAGCCATACTGGTTGAATGAATTCAGTGGGGTGCTAAGAAACATTTATGGTCCCGTTACAGCCGCGAAAACCATATACGAGGACGAAGATGGTTATCTAATCGTAATCAGCTTGCCCTTTGTAGATCTTCAGAGAGTAAAAGTTTCTTGGAGAAACACAATAACACATGGGATAATCAAGGTTTCATGTACAAGTACATCTGGCACACCGTTCATCAAGAGACACAACAGGACGTTCAAGCTCACCGATGTATCCGCAGAACACTGCCCTCCTGGAGAATTCGTCCGAGAAATCCAACTTTCGACCCGTATCCCAGAAGATGCTAACATAGAAGCATACTACGATGGACCAGGAACGGTGCTCGAAATTTTGGTGCCGAAACCTCACGGGGTCCCGAAGAACATGAAGCTCGTGTGTGCCTTCGTCCTCACCATGGTGTCAATGATCTTATGTTGACTTAAAAGGCCTTTCTTGGATGATGTTCGAGGTGATTGTTGTTTGCATTGTTTTCTGACATGATCTGCACTTTGATCCAACAAAATATGCATTTGAGTAGCTTTAGATGTAATTTCCTTTTGTTTTGGAAGTGATATTTGAAGTATTAATGATTCAACCCTTTATCACTCTTCTTCTCGAGGAAAAAAACAATCTGTTGTTTCTTATTTCTGGTGCAACGAACGAATCAACTGGGAACTTCAATAACTTTTATCTTATTTCGGAAGTGTTATTTGCGTAAAATTATTGACTAATAAATTTTACCAATGTGCAAACTATCCGTTGAATTCGCTTATGGTAGCCTACATGAGCATATAAAATTAGTTTTTTTTTTTCTCTTTCTGAGAATAGCATAGCATATTAAACTAGTTGACGTCTAAGGGATGTTGTGACTACTGGTGATGAGATCTACACTCCACCGCCCATGTCAGGCAGTTGTCTTTGGGTGTGTGTATATATATACACATCTATATTATTATATTTATCATTGAAAATGCCAAATTGGTTCACCTTACCCAATCCCATTTAGGTCGGCAAGTTGTTAGTAGAGGCAACGTATCTCGATAGACGAGATAATTCAATTTTGGGTGCGCTGGATATTAGCAGAGGCAACGTATTGTTTGGGAATGCTTTTAGGAAACATTTTAGTGGGAGGATTTTGTGCAAATTTAAGCTCAAAAATGATTGCTGGAAGCATTCTCGATTGTTCCCTAAATATTGGAATAAATCTCTTGACGTAGTACAAAAAATGTGGACGGAAAATGATTGCTAAAAGCATTCTCAATCGTCAGCTTCGGCTAGTTGATTACAATCTAACAAATGAAAGGTCTATACAACAGCATCCTCAATCTTCTTCTTATCCGCAGCAGGGGAGCCATAAAGCAATCTTCTCGTCTTTAACAATGTTCCTCATGTTCTTATGCCTAGTTGATTACCACGCATTTTTTTGCATTGACAACCACAAATTCTTATTACCTCCCAAGGATAATGGAGCGTTATTAATATTATCATGTAAGAAATTCTTCCACAATGGACTAATTTTGAATTCAAATCATTCTCGGCTACTTTTCTTGAGAGTTCGTGGGAATGAACTATCCTAAAATACATCACTGATGTAATATACTAATACGATAAATATTTTAAAGGTAGATTGATGCACAACTTGAATTATAGCAATAAGAACTTTTTCTTTCGAATCTTTAAATTGAAGATAACAAAACTGTTCTATTTCACATAAATTCATTTGATGATGGGATAATACATACACGAACGTGTGTTTACTGTTTATTATTAACATAACTCACGGTAAGTCGTACGGATTAATGCTGAGTTATTACCCGAGATGTTTATCATCAAAAAAAAATTTCTCTTGAAGAAATACTTAAATCCAAAGCCAAAAGTTTTTTTATTTTCAAGAAATCAAAAGCATGTCTCGAATATAAGGTTGAAAAATCTAATCTATAACTTTGCATTCAACTTCTTCATGGGTAGATAATGTTGATGGCACAAATCAAATAAACAAGTAACTTAGTTGTGATACAGAAATAGAAATATGACTACATATATGAATGTATACGAAAACCAGACGAGATAAAAAGATAAAATAAAATGAAATGAAATATCTTACAAAAATAAGAGCTCAGGTATTATCCAAATAACTCTAGTCCAAAATTTCACAGCAAGGTGAAATAAATTGTCTGACAAAAGGTAAGTTTGTATTGGTTAATCCCTGAAAATTCATTAAAGAAAGCCAACCTGATACAACACTCGTACTTTAGTTAGTTACTTCTAAAGATGTATACCCAGCCGCGCTCTTCAGTTGCCCTCATACTTAGGATCTGCCACCACGTAGTGATAGGCAATCACCAGGGCAAATATGAAGATGCCAAGAAAGTTGGCAACAAAGCCCAGATCCTGATCATCAATCATCTGAGAATACAGGCAAAACAACGACCAACACGGTCAGTATACCTGAAGAACATATATGATCATTGACTTTTACCAAAAACAAACAAACAAACAGTTCACAGAATCATTCCACACAGCATCAACTAAGGTTTTTTCCCTCTTTCTGCTGAAAGAATAATTGTTAAAGACTTGATGCCAATATAAGGCTGTCAGAGTACAGAAAATGTTACAGGCAATGAGGTTGATATTGCTAAAATCTGAACCTTGTGCCCGATGATTTATTCCTCAGACTTCAATTTTCATGTTCGACGACTCAAAACATAGAACAAATTTTCAAAAACATTACCCATTCATCAGGTCCCTATGAAATAAGAAAAATGCATTGAGAAAGCAAACTGGTGGCATGGGTTGGTTTCAGGGAGTCTTGGAGTCAAACTGACCTTCCTTCTCAGATTCAAAAAAATTTCTTATTCAAGAATAAAACTTTTTATGGTCAAAGACACGAAAACAAGTTCTTGCACATGCTGGAACAATGCAATAGCATGACATTCCATCACAGTCCACAGACATAACAAACGCTATAGAATATCAACCATGCAAATAGCAGCATATTCCAATCACATTCAAGAAATTCAACCCATTAGAAAATTTGTCACGGTAAAAGGGAAAGGAGAATCCTATTCAAGAAAATCATGCTTATCGTAGATCAAGCTAAAGCATCAAAACTCCACTAGCAAAGAATTTTACAATCCTCGAAAATCGGCAGTCAAGTAAAAGCGAAAACAAGGCCCACCCAGTGGGCAGCAGCGCTATCCAATGAAAAATCTTAAGAGCTATTTAACATTAGCAAGCACAAAATATACAAAATCTGAAACTTAATTCGCGAGTCGCTCATTTGTTGACCAAAATTATAGAATATAGAATGCAAGACGAACACGACATCATCGACGATTTTCCTTTTTCTGAAGAACATGACAGATCGACAAGGATATGATAAACAAAATCGAAAAATAAAATTCGCTGCATACAAGGATTTTGAGCTAGCAATCGGTGGCAACAAAGAAAAGTAGTCGAGAATCTTACGATTGTGGTTCGAGAAAAATCACAGCGCTTCTCAGCTAGTGCAAATCAGTGGATGCTTCTCAGAAAATTCGAAACGCTGCGTTTCGTGTAAACTGGGCGCAAAACGACAAAAATAAAAAGTAAAAAGAGATTTGTGGCTGCTGGGATTCGAGCCCAGGTCTCCACGGCCACAACGTGGAATTCTCACCACTAAACTACAGCCACTGGTTGCCATTAAAGGATCAAATTTTTATATAAACCCGTATTAGTCACGTAACATCCAATTTTCCATAATGCCACAAATTGATTGGATAAGTCATTCTTTGAACTCTCTAATGTCTATTTGATATTTTTAATTATACATTATTTATTAGATTATTTAAAACAATAAATGTTGGCCTTTGTTAATAGAAGATTCACCTAATGCAGTTATGTCGCGGAGCCCAATAGATATTTTAAAGGTGCACTCAAAGAGTTATTTGTGGGTTGGGCTACACCACTTTAGAGATATGATTGCAGCTGCACCCAATCTGGGCTGGGCCATATTTGTTTGGACCAAGTATTTTGACGGTGCCAAGCTTAAGAATAAATATAGACGGCAAATGCCTCGATGTACATATTTATGCTACATAGAGAAACATTCATTTTATAATTTAATAAAACACATTCGATTCATCATCTGAATTCAAAATAAAAATACGATGATATGATAAAAACAATCCTATCACATATTTTTTTTTTATATTTTAGAGTCGATATAATTGAATATTGCATGGATGCTTTTTTATAAGCTTTTACGCGCTTTTACGCACTTTCCATACAAGTAGTGATATGATGCTGATTTTAGCGTCGGAGTGGCTACGCCTCCGGGCGAGTCATCTCACATGTTTTTTTTATACACAAAAATATGGGATCATTTGGCTCGGTTTATTGAAGAAATTGGTTCATTGATTATCGGTAATTTATTTGATTTGAAATTTTTGAACGCATCAAAATACGAAAGCGTGTTATAGCGTAGTATCAACTCATACGGTTTGCGTTATCCGTATGAAGTCGGGTTGATGTTATTAATTCTTGATGGTACATTAAATTAAGGGGAAATGCATCATATCAGTATGTATTCTTTAATGTACTAGGAAAAGGGTACGTGCAATAGCGTAGTATCAACTCATACGGTTTGCGTTATCCGTATGAAGTCGGGTTGATGTTATTAATTCTTGATGGTACATTAAATTAAGGGGAAATGCATCATATCAGTATGTATTCTTTAATGTATTAGGAAAAGGGTACGTGCATTGCACGTGAAATATATATGATAATAATGCGACGAAAATAAACAATTTTTATTGGAAATGAAATTCATAGAATACCCACTAATGTCGAAATATATTTCTAAATAATCATTCATATATATATATATATATAACAATTTTATTCGGAGAATATTTTTCAAATATTAATACTACTCATGCCATAAAATATAAAGTAATCAATACTTTCCCTTTTTCATGCTAATCACTTTTACTCCAGCCTCCTTCCATTGATTCAACATCCGTCTTCTTCTTTGAGTAAATGCTGTTATGTTCTCGTCATCTTTAATTTCAATGGTTTCATCTGTCGGTAGTTTTGATACCTTCATATCATCTTGTTTACCTGTAATTTTCAATGAATTTCTCTTCTTTTTTCCTTTTGTGATTTCGGCAACTGGCTAGCATCTCTTGGGTTTCAGATATTTTTGTGTTGAAGATTTCTGGCTGTGGCTTTTGGAAGGCTTCCACTACTATAGACAGTGTATTTTTTTGTCTATAAATTTTTTGATCCATCTTGAAAAGGAACACATGTTGTCCCTTGATTGTGTTGCCAAGAGCAATGGAAAATTTTGTTTGATTTGATTCCTACTAATATATAATTTCAAATAACAGATTAGTCTTCAATGGGCAGTTCAGTACGCAATAAATTGAGAACTTGAAAATTTAGAATTATGATTACAATCATGTATACCTTATCAAGTAATTCAATGTATTCCTTCACAGAGCAGCCAATAAAATCGGAAGCGACATCTTCAAATAATGTTAGTCTTGCTGATGTGTCATTATCTTGCACCATCATTGTTAAACGATACCTATAGAGATTGACATGGTATCAAGGTATTGACAGATACTTTTCAACATCAATACAACATATGAGTGTTTGGTGTTACCTTTGAATGACTTGAACAGATTGGTTTATGAAATTTGCACAACTAATTCTATTTGTTGTTTTAGTGACTGCTTTCAGACAATTGGCACATGCTTCATACCATGGTTTTGACTTATTTTCAATCTCACATATATTTGCCTTAAAGAAGTAATACATGTCCTGTTTAAGATAATAAAACTGTCAGCATTTATGAACTGTTATCTTATGGAAATCCCTTTTGAAAACCATATAGCAAGCTTTAATATTGTTTGTACCTGTTTCAAAGAAGCATCCTTATCCACCAAATACTTTAGTGTGGTTTCCTCGCATTCTTTGATTCTGTTTGCTGCCCATAGTACTTTTTTTTTTTTTGAAACCAATAGAAATAACATTAAACCAAATCCTGCAAAATTACAGAGGAAATAAAAGTACGATAGGGCTTAGCCCTTCCTACCAGACCAGACATGGAAACCGCTTCCCTAGCCAAAGCATGGGCAGCCTGATTCGCTGATCTATACACAAAAACAAATTGACAAGACGAGAAATCCCCAGCAAGGATTTTACAATCATCCACTATTAAGCCTAATCTAGAAGAATCAGACTCTGAAGAATTATTCAACGCTTCAATGACCAGCAGAGCATCAGATTCAACAATAATAAGAGAAGAGTCTAAACTTTTAAGCCAACTAAGAGCTTCTCGTATACTCAAGGCTACTGCTACCGTGGCGTTAAGGTGTCCCTGAAATCTACCATGAGTAGCAGCTACCACTATCCCATAAGAATTACGAAGAACGCAACCATAGCCAAAATGAGAATAATTATCTATCACAGCAGCATCAACATTACACTTCAAAACATTTTCAGGAGGCTTTATCCACCTTCGAAACCCAATCTGTGAAGTAGAAGAGGAGGGTTGAGCACCCACCTGCTTAACCATTAACCATTGAGAGTAGATATTAAAAGCCTATTGGAAAATAACAGTAGCTAACTTGCACCTCCCATTCCAAACCACGTCATTTCTATTTTGCCAAACACACCACAAAATAGTTGCTGCTAAACCAATCTTGTTAAGCTCACAATTGTTAGCTAAATGATTCCACCAATCTGAAAAAGACAACATAGAAGAAAGATTGCTACCTATTGGAGAAATGCTCCAGAAATTTCTTGCAAAAGGACACGACAATAGAACATGAAAATCGTCCTCTGGTTCATCATGACAAAGTGGACACCACTCTGCCACCTCCACCCTACGACGCTGCAATGCTTTCAAAGTCGGCAAACAAGAAGAAAGAATTCTCCAAATGAAGTTTTTGATTTTTGCCGACACATTTAGTTTCCAAACCACCTTCCAATTGATACCATCTGGATTAACGTTTGATACTTCTACATTCATTAAAGTCTTGTACCCACTTTTAACAGAATATTCACCAAGTTTCTCCTCCTCCCACATCCACTTATCATCTCTCTCGTGATGGCTTAATGGAAGAGAAAGTATAAGCTGTTGGTCTCTCTCCGAGAACAAATCCTGCACAATATCCAAATCCCAAGCTCCATTTTCTGCGACACGCAAAGAGTCAACTATTGTATTAATCAAATTTGGGTGGCTCCATGAAGAAATAAAAGGATTAATCTTATCAGGAATCCAAGGATCCTTCCAAATGCAAGTCTGTTTCCCTGAACCGATACGAATCCTAGCCCCTTGTCTTAATAAACCTTGTGAGGACCAAATACTTTTCCAAACATAACTTGGATTATGCCCAATTTTAGCATGTAAGAAGTTGCAGTGCGGAAAGTAACGAGCCTTAAGAACCTGAGAGGCTAGAGCTCATGGTTTAGACAACAATTTCCAGCCTTGCTTGGCTAACAGAGCCGTGTTAAAAGCATGAAACTTTCTAAAACCCAATCCACCATCCTCCTTGCGCCAACATAATTTTGTCCAGCATTTCCATCGTAAACCTCTTTCATTCTCTCCTGACTTACCCCACCAAAACGAATTCATCATTCGCTCTAATTCATCACAAAGATTGATAGGAAGGGCAAAAACACTCATCACATAAGACGGGATGGCTTAAACTACCGCTTTTAACAGGATTTCTTTTCCTGCTCGAGACAAAAATTAATTTCTCCACCCATTCATCCTTCCCCAAGCCTTTTCCTTAATGAAATCAAAGACTTCACATTTGTTTCTACCAATGAGAGATGGGAGACCCAAATACTTACCATGGTTGGTAGTATAATTTACTCCAAGAACCTCACATAAAGTGTTCTTCAGTTCATTTGAAACATTGGCACTGAACGAGATAGAATATTTGTCAAAGTTCACTTTTTGTCCTTAAGCTGCCTCGTATTTGTTTAGACAATCAATAATACAAGAGCTCTCTTCCAGATTGGCCCTGAAAAAAAGATAACTATCGTCTGCGAAAAATAAGCCGGAGCCGATCTCGCCACCTTGATGCCATGTAAATTCCTTCTTTGAACAGCCATTTGCAGAATTGAAGTTAGTCCCTCAGCACAAATGAAACAAATACGGTGAAAGAGGATCACCTTGACGAAGTCCTCGCTGAGGAATGATGGGGCCAATCTCATAACCATTATTGATCACTTTATAACTTACAGATGTAATACAAAGCATCATCAAATCAACCCACTTGTGGTGAAATCCAAATTGGAGCATCATAGCTTTTAAAAATGCCCATTCAACTCTATCATAGGCTTTAGACATGTCAATTTTGAGAGCTGCTTCCCCACATTTTCCTTGTCGCTTGCATTTAAGATAATGCCCAATCTCAAAGGCAATAAGAACGTTATCAGTAATACATCTCCCGGGAGTAAATGCACTTTGAGATTCAGAGATAATCGAGTCCAGTACCTTCTTCATTCTGTTGGCTAGTACTTTAGAAACAATTTTGTAAATAACATTACAAAGCGAGATAGGACGAAAATCTGCCAAAGTTTCTGGTTGTTTAAGCTTGGGAATCAAGACTATAGAAGTATCATTCAAATGCTCTAGAAAGAAACAGTGATTTAAAAAACTTAAACATGCCCTAGAAACATGTTGTAACGCCCCGAATTATTTAATTTTGATCCGAAAATATTTAATTTGAGAGTATTTAGAGTTTTATAATATTCTTAAATTATTTAGGATTGAAATTGAATAAATTGGGAATTTGAGGACTAAATTGCAATTATGGAACTCTTGAGGGGCTAAAGTGCAATTTATTATGAACTTATCAGAAATTGGACTCCTTACTCAGCTTTGCACGTGTATTCTTCAAATGTAATCAGAATTGTTTCACTTCCTTCAGCCAAGAAACGAGAAAGCAGAATTTCCAATTTAATTCTTGATCTTCAAAAGCTCATATCTTTTGATCCGTTGATCCGAATTCGATTCCGAAAGATGTTTTGGAATCCTCTCGACAAGACCTTCGATTTGATGTAAGTTTTTCTGTCTTTCATGTTGGTTTGAGAATTCGAAATGGACAGGGATCAGAAGTTGGAATGAATTTGATGGTTTTGATCTTCTAGCTTTGATGTTCTTGAAGTTTGGTTAAAGAGTGATGTGTATATCATGTCCTTATGATTTCCAGATATGTTTCGATTGATATATACTTGCGGATATGTTGAGTTGAGTTGTTGAACATCTGATATGAATGTTAGAAATGATTTAGAGTTGTTCGGGATCGCCGAAGTAATACCGAAATGCCGTCGAACTCTTGAATCGAAGTGATTTGCTATTGTTCTTGAAATCTGAAGTTGTTGAACTATTAGCTGATGATTCCTTGTTTGTTATGCTATGATTTCAGTGTGTAAACAGGACAAGTGAACTCGAGAACGTTGAATTCGAAACCGATAGAAGAACACACAAGGTTGGTTGAGTTTCCTTTGAAGTTCTTGTGGAAGGTTGAGTTGATATTGAACAGAATTTGAGTTGTGTTTGGTAATTGATCTTGGACAGAATTGGACAAGCTCAAAGACATCCTAGACATCACATTTGAAAGGTAAAAGTGGACTACTATTTGATTAGGATTACAACTCGAGATGGTTTGTATCGAGTTCCCACAATTCACATACTTGTTTGCTTAAGTGCTCTTATGTGTTTTACCTTGATTACTTGGATAAGTCTTTGATATAATGAATGCTTTGATTATGATATATGTTGCATTCATCTTGATGACTTATTCCTTGAATTTGAAATGAACGGACACGTTCGAATAGACGATTTGAGGGATTGTATATGTATGGCCTGGGTGGTTGTTTTAGCCTAGTGTCTGAACTACATATATAATGGTTTCAAAGTCTAGAGGAGCAAGATAGTAGCCCCACCTCGATAGGGTGTGTCGGTGGATTAGCTATGATATCTTCTTCTCGGGATCCCAGTCGATGAATGACGAAATGAACCTTGTTTTGAAAGCATGCATTGTATTTACTTCTATATCATGATTGTGATATTGATTATGCATGTTTAGTTGCTTTTACTGGGAAATCTATTTCTCACCGGAGTTATCCGGCTATTGTTTTGTTGTATGTGTCATTGCAATAGGAGGAAGTGGAACCGGGCAAAGGCGGACTTAAAGAACAAGGGATGAAATCGATATAGCGTGAGGATCCGAGTTAGGAGTTATGTGTGCTGTCATGAATTTTATTGAGTCTTAAACATGATCATGTTAGAAGATACTGGTACCAAGACTTGTAGATGATTGAGTTGTGGTTTTGTTGATGTTTATAGGATTGGAAATATGTTGTAAATCCTTGAATCAACATAAGGTGTCTTGAACTTGAGATATGATAATATTATTGCATGTTATGAGAATTATGATTATGTTGTAAAGCCTTGGAATGGTTTATTACTAGCATTAAAAGCATGTTAGAATGCATGGTAGTTGTTATGCTTGATTTCATCATGTCTAGACTTTGGTAGGACATGATCTTGAATCAATCATAGGCATGATCTCGTTTTTGACAGCAGCTGAGCCATTATTTTTTTTCTGTTGGTTTGGCTGGCGCACGGGCGAGCTCCTGCTCGCGCGCGCGCGAGCCAAGCCAGGGGACCTCGGTCCCATTGGCCGGCGCGCGCGCGAGGGGTGATGCCCGCGCGTGCGCAGTGCAACTTATTTAAAAAAAAAAAAAATTTATTCTTTTGTTTAGACTTTGATTATTGTCTAACATGGTTTAATAATGATTAATGAGATTAATGAGAGATTAGAACTCGGGTCATCACAACAGGTGGTATCAGAGCAAGAACATTCTGGACATAGATAGACAGTGAGTGGGGTAGATCGAGTCTTCTGCCTTACTTATTTATGTTTTTTTTTTATCATGCTATGATTTAATTACGTGATTGAATTACATGTTTTAAATTCTAGCATGATTTACTTTCATGTATTTTATTACAAGATGTTGTATTTATTTTATTTGAAAGTATGATTACGATGATTAAAGATGCATGCTTATTGGACTATCTGAACTGATAGAGGCATGTATCCTGATGAATTATGACATGCTACCTGATTATCTGAATTGATTGGAAGCATGTTTTATTTGAAGAGTATGATTATTTATTTAAGATTGAATCAGAACCGAGTCTTGATCAGAGGTAAGATGATCAGAGGAGGACTGAGATAATTTGATGATTTGGTATCCTAACCATTTTGATAATCAGATATGTCTCGAAGACCAGGCCGACCTCCTCTGAGACCCCATGTTCCTATTTCTCTACCAGAACAGACAGTTCATACTCCACCGATAGTTGTTACACCGATAGTGCCTCAAGCTACTGCCGTGCCGAGTAATGAACAGGGAAGTACGTCAAGAGATATGACTGATATGACAGCAACTCCTATGGAAATACTTCTGAAACGTTTCCAATCCTACAAGCCGCCTACTTTGAAAGGTACAGAAAATGCTGTTGAATGCGAGGGATGGCTTGATGATATGGAGATGCTATTTGATTCACTTGACTACGGGGATGAACGGAGAGTTAGATTGATTGGGCACCAGTTGCATGAAGTTGCGAAGAGCTGGTGGTTCACTACAAAAAGAGCTTTGGAGCGTAGAGGAACTGTATTGACTTGGAATGTCTTCAAAACTGAGTTCTACCAACGCTTCTTTCCTGTGTCTTACCGCAAGGATAAAGGGGCTGAGTTTGCAAATCTGAAACAGGGGAATTTGAATATTGAAGACTACGTTGCAAAATTCTCTACATTGCTACGTTTTGCTCCACATGTTGCTGACAGTGACGAGGCTATGGCTGATCAGTTTATCAATGGCCTGAGTCCGGATGTTTTTACACTGGTGAATACAAGGCGACCGAATACCTTTGCTGATGCCTTGAACAGTGCCAAGGGAGCGGAAGCTGGTTTGATACAGCAGCGAGGAGCTTCGTATACCGCACAACCTCCGAGACAGTCACAACCTGCAGCTCCAATTCCGCAACAGCAACCTTTTCGATTTGAAGGTGGTAGTAGCAGTGGAAAGAAAAGGTTTTTGCAAGCAAGTGGAAAACAGTTTAAGAAGTTTGGGAGCAGTTCTTTGAGTTCCAGTAGTACGAAGCAGAAGTCAGGAGTGTTCTGCAACAGTTGTGGTGGAAATCATCCAACCGATCAGTGCCGAGGTGTATCTGGGAGGTGCCATATATGCCAACAGACAGGTCATTTTGCAAGGGTGTGTCCTCAGAGAAATACTGGACAGGCAAGAGGTGCAGAGTCATCACGATCAGTGGCTCAACCTGGAAGACAGGCCTCTTCTGTTCATTCTTTCCAGCCAGCACATACACAGCAGCAGACTCGACCAGGTGGAAGTCAGGCAGGCAATCAGCCTCAGAGACAGCAGGCTCATGTCTTTGCTTTGACTGAGGAGCAGGCACAGGGAGCACCTGATGATGTGATTGCAGGTAACTGTTCTATTTCTGGTTATTCTGCTTATGTGTTGTTTGATACCGGTGCATCCCATACGTTTTTATCTGCCAAATTTGTTGCATTGCATTCTTTGCCTGTTGAGTCATTACCAGTTGTAGTATCTGTTTCTTCTCCTTTGGGGAGGGGTCTTATCTCGATTCAGATAGTAAAGAATTGTGTACTACAGTATGAGGGTAATGAGATTGAGATTGATTGTTTTGTACTTGGTATGTCTGATTTTGATTGTATTATTGGGATTGATATGCTGAATAAGTACAGAGCTACCGTCGATTGCTTTCAGAAGGTAGTGAGATTTAGACCTGAGATGGCTGGAGAATGGAAATTCTATGGTAAGGGTTCACGTGCTAAGATTCCTCTTATTTCTGTATTATCTATGACCCGACTTTTGCAGAAAGGAGCGGAGGGATTTCTTGTTTATGCAGTGGATTTGTTGAAAACTAGCCCGAACCTGGCTGACTTGCCAGTGGTTAGTGAATTTGCTGACGTCTTTCCGGATGAGATTCCAGGATTACCTCCGTATCGTGAGATTGACTTCAACATTGAACTGATGCCTGGAACTGCACCGATTTCGAAAGCACCGTATAGAATGGCACCAGTTGAGTTGAAAGAATTGAAAGAATAGTTAGAAGATTTACTGGCCAAGGGATACATTCGACCCAGTGTTTCTCCTTGGGGTGCTCCAGTTCTGTTTGTCAGAAAGAAAGACGGTTCAATGAGATTGTGTATTGATTACCGGCAACTGAACAAGGCTACGGTAAAGAACAAATACCCTTTGCCTCGTATTGATGATTTGTTTGATCAGTTGCAGGGTTCTTCTGTGTATTCCAAGATCGATCTGAGATCTGGATACCATCAGCTGAGAGTTAGGGATTCTGATATTCCTAAGACTGCGTTCAGAACCAGGTATGGCCATTATGAGTTTATAGTTATGCCGTTTGGTTTGACGAATGCTCCAGCTGTATTCATGGCTTTGATGAACCGTGTGTTTCAGAAGTATCTCGATGATTTTGTGATTATCTTTATTGATGATATTCTGATCTATTCCAAGAATCTGATTGATCATGCTGAACATCTGAGAACAGTTTTGAAAATCTTACGAGCCGAGAAATTGTATGCTAAACTTTTGAAATGTGAGTT
Source organism: Henckelia pumila (assembly GCF_033568475.1). NCBI lineage: Eukaryota > Viridiplantae > Streptophyta > Magnoliopsida > Lamiales > Gesneriaceae > Henckelia > Henckelia pumila. The sequence continues at coordinate 107,217,991 of NC_133121.1, forward strand.
TTGGCTGAAACAGGTTGTCTTTCTTGGACATATTATATCTGGAAATGGTATTTCTGTGGATCCAAGTAAAGTCGAAGCAGTGATCAATTGGGTTAGACCGACATCTGTTCCTGAGATCCAGAGTTTTATGGGATTGGCTGGGTATTATCGTCGATTTATCAAAGATTTTTCCAGTATTGCGAAGCCAATTACTCAGTTAACTCAGAAAAATGCTCCTTTTATCTGGTCTGAAGCTTGTGAATCTAGTTTTCTTGAGTTGAAGACACGACTGACCAGTGCACCAGTCTTGACGATTCCTTCAGATACTGGTGGTTTCACTGTTTACTGTGATGCATCTCATCGAGGATTAGGGTGTGTTTTGATGCAGCGAGGACATGTGATTGCTTATGCCTCAAGACAGTTGAAGCCTCACGAAACCAGATATCCGATTCATGATCTTGAATTGGCCGCCATTGTATTTGCTTTGAAAATTTGGCGACATTATCTGTACGGGGAGCAGTTTGAGATTTATTCTGATCACAAGAGTCTGAAGTATCTATTTTCACAGTCAGAATTGAATATGAGACAGCGGAGGTGGCTTGATTTGCTTAAAGACTTTGATTGTGAGATTAAGTACTATCCAGGGAAATCGAATGCGGCAGCAGATGCACTCAGTCGAAAGGTATGTTCTTTGTCCTTATCGACGATTGGTGTATCGAATTTGATTGAAGACTGTTGTCTGTCTGGGTTAGTATTTGATACGAATTATCAACCTCTTCGACTCTATCAAATGCAAGCTGAACCAGCTTTATTGGTAAGAATTCGAGATGCTCAGAAACTTGATCAGAATATACAGAATTCGATTGAGAAAGTCAGATCAGGGCATGTATCTGAATACCGGGTTCGAGATGATCTTCTTTATGTTCACAATCGCCTTGTAGTGCCTGATATTTCTGATGTGCGACAACAACTACTGACAGAGGCGCATTGTAGTCGTTATAGTATTCATCCTGGAGGTAGGAAGATGTATAATGATCTGAAGACTCGATACTGGTGGAAACCAATGAAGTCTGATATCACTGATTTTGTATCTCGGTGTCTGAACTGCCAACAAGTAAAGGCTGAAAGGAAGAAACCGCCTGGCTTGTTACAGAGTTTATCCGTGCCTGAATGGAAATGGGATCATATTTTCATGGATTTCGTGACGAGATTACCTCGATCTTCTAGAGGTTATGATGCTATATGGGTGATTATCGATAGATTGACGAAGTCTGCGAATTTTATACCTTATCGTATGACGTACAGACATGATCAGATGGCAGAAATTTATGTCCGTGAAGTTGTTAGATTGCATGGTGTGCCGAAGTCTATTGTATCAGATCGTGATCCTCGATTTACATCTCACTTCTGGCATAGTTTACAGAGTGCTTTGGGTACTCAACTTCGTTTGAGCACAGCTTATCATCCACAAACAGACGGGCAGTCTGAGCGTACCATTCAGACATTGGAGGATATGTTGAGAGCTGTAGTGCTTGATTTTGGCCCGAGTTGGCAAGATTCATTACCTCTTTGTGAATTCTCGTACAACAACAGCTACCAATCGAGTATTGGAATGGCTCCATTTGAAGCTTTATACGGAAGAAAATGTCGATCTCCTTTGTACTGGGATGATATTTCAGAAGTACCTGACACTGGCCCTGATATGATACGTGATCTGACTGATCAAGTGAAGCTTATTCAGACAAGAATGAAGACAGCTCAAGATAGACAAGCGAAATATGCTAATATTCGACGTCGACCTTTGTCTTTTGAACAGGGGGATCGAGTATTCCTGAAGATTTCTCCTTTCAGAGGTACAGTCAGATTTGGCAAGCGAGGGAAGTTGTCTCCACGCTACATTGGTCCGTATGAAATTCTGGAGAAAATAGGCAATCTTGCCTATCGATTAGCTCTTCCTCCATCGCTATCTGGAATACATGATGTCTTTCATGTATCGATGCTTCGAAAATACCTTGCTGATGAATCACATGTGCTTCAATCTGATGAGGCTGAATTTGACGAGACTTTGAGTTATTTTGAAAAGCCAATTCAGATTCTTGATCAAAAAGAGAAGCAACTACGAACGAAGACTATTCCACTTGTGAAAGTTCAGTGGAGTCGTCATGGTATTGAAGAAGCGACGTGGGAGACAGAATCAGATATGAGGCAACGATATCCAGAATTATTTCATTGATGTGAGTCTTCTTTAGTTTCTGTTATCTGATATTTGATGTATTATTGAGTGATCCTACTTAAGATTTCGAGGACGAAATCGTGTCTTAGTGGGGGAGAATTGTAACGCCCCGAATTATTTAATTTTGATCCGAGAATATTTAATTTGAGAGTATTTAGAGTTTTATAATATTCTTAAATTATTTAGGATTGAAATTGAATAAATTGGGAATTTGAGGACTAAATTGCAATTATGGAACTCTTGAGGGGCTAAAGTGCAATTTATTATGAACTTATCAGAAATTGGACTCCTTACTCAGCTTTGCACGTGTATTCTTCAAATGTAATCAGAATTGTTTCACTTCCTTCAGCCAAGAAACGAGAGAGCAGAATTTCCAATTTAATTCTTGATCTTCAAAAGCTCATATCTTTTGATCCGTTGATCCGAATTCGATTCCGAAAGATGTTTTGGAATCCTCTAGACAAGACCTTCGATTTGATGTAAGTTTTTCTGTCTTTCATGTTGGTTTGAGAATTCGAAATGGACAGGGATCAGAAGTTGGAATGAATTTGATGGTTTTGATCTTCTAGCTTTGATGTTCTTGAAGTTTGGTTAAAGAGTGATGTGTATATCATGTCCTTATGATTTCCAGATATGTTTCGATTGATATATACTTGCGGATATGTTGAGTTGAGTTGTTGAACATCTGATATGAATGTTAGAAATGATTTAGAGTTGTTCGGGATCGCCGAAGTAATACCGAAATGCCGTCGAACTCTTGAATCGAAGTGATTTGCTATTGTTCTTGAAATCTGAAGTTGTTGAACTATTAGCTGATGATTCCTTGTTTGTTATGCTATGATTTCAGTGTGTAAACAGGACAAGTGAACTCGAGAACGTTGAATTCGAAACCGATAGAAGAACACACAAGGTTGGTTGAGTTTCCTTTGAAGTTCTTGTGGAAGGTTGAGTTGATATTGAACAGAATTTGAGTTGTGTTTGGTAATTGATCTTGGACAGAATTGGACAAGCTCAAAGACATCCTAGACATCACATTTGAAAGGTAAAAGTGGACTACTATTTGATTAGGATTACAACTCGAGATGGTTTGTATCGAGTTCCCACAATTCACATACTTGTTTGCTTAAGTGCTCTTATGTGTTTTACCTTGATTACTTGGATAAGTCTTTGATATAATGAATGCTTTGATTATGATATATGTTGCATTCATCTTGATGACTTATTCCTTGAATTTGAAATGAACGGACACGTTCGAATAGACGATTTGAGGGATTGTATATGTATGGCCTGGGTGGTTGTTTTAGCCTAGTGTCTGAACTACATATATAATGGCTTCAAAGTCTAGAGGAGCAAGATAGTAGCCCCACCTCGATAGGGTGTGTCGGTGGATTAGCTATGATATCTTCTTCTCGGGATCCCAGTCGATGAATGACGAAATGAACCTTGTTTTGAAAGCATGCATTGTATTTACTTCTATATCATGATTGTGATATTGATTATGCATGTTTAGTTGCTTTTACTGGGAAATCTATTTCTCACCGGAGTTATCCGGCTATTGTTTTGTTGTATGTGTCATTGCAATAGGAGGAAGTGGAACCGGGCAAAGGCGGACTTAAAGAACAAGGGATGAAATCGATATAGCGTGAGGATCCGAGTTAGGAGTTATGTGTGCTGTCATGAAGTTTATTGAGTCTTAAACATGATCATGTTAGAAGATACTGGTACCAAGACTTGTAGATGATTGAGTTGTGGTTTTGTTGATGTTTATAGGATTGGAAATATGTTGTAAATCCTTGAATCAACATAAGGTGTCTTGAACTTGAGATATGATAATATTATTGCATGTTATGAGAATTATGATTATGTTGTAAAGCCTTGGAATGGTTTATTACTAGCATTAAAAGCATGTTAGAATGCATGGTAGTTGTTATGCTTGATTTCATCATGTCTAGACTTTGGTAGGACATGATCTTGAATCAATCATAGGCATGATCTCGTTTTTGACAGCAGCTGAGCCATTATTTTTTTTCTGTTGGTTTGGCTGGCGCACGGGCGAGCTCCCGCGCGCGAGCCAAGCCAGGGGACCTCGGTCCCATTGGCCGGCGCGCGCGCGAGGGGTGATGCCCGCGCGTGCGCAGTGCAACTTATTTAAAAAAAAAAAAAATTTATTCTTTTGTTTAGACTTTGATTATTGTCTAACATGGTTTAATAATGATTAATGAGATTAATGAGAGATTAGAACTCGGGTCATCACACATGTTCATCCATAATATCCCAAAATCTCTGGAAGAAACCCGGATTCATCCTATCCGGTCCGGGCGATTTATCGGGGTGCATCGAGAATAAAGCATCCTTTATTTCTTTTTCAACAAAAGGCCGCAGAAGGAACTGATTCTGATCATCACTAATACGACAAGGAATTTGAGAAGTGATATCATGATACACACTGCCCTTGGATGTATACATATCTTGAAAATAGTCATGAATTAATTCATGAAGACCTGCACCCCACATACATTGTTTCCCGGTTGGATCTTTAAGTTGTCTTATTGTATTCTTCCTTCTTCGGTTAGAAGCATAATTGTGGAACAGTTTTGTATTTGCATCCCCATCTCGAAGCCAATAAATCTTAGCTCGCTGTTTCCAAAACGCCTCTTCCTGGCTCAACAACATATCAAGATTTTTCTTCGTCTCAATAATTTGAGCATTGTAATTATCAGATCGCAATTGCTTCAGATGATTCAAATGATCCCGACATTGATTTATAACCTTTTTGAATCTCAGTCTCACCTTATCCCCCCATATCTGCAATTCACGTCCGCAAGTATCAATACGACGAAAAATTTCCACTCCCTCCTCTTTCTCCCATCCTAGCTTGACAATTTCCTTACAATCTGGTTCTAAAATCCAAGAGTTCTCAAATCTAAATCTTCGAAATCTATGCGGCTCAAAAAAAATAAGATTTAAAAATATAGCACTATGATCCGAATTGGTCACCGCAAGATTTTTTACTTCTGCATTTCCGAAAATATTGAGCCATAAATTATTAGCAAGGGCTCTGTCCAACCTTTCCTCCACAAAAAAAGGAGTTCCTCTACTCTTTTTCCAAGTAAACAAATGCCCTTTCATACCGAGACCAAACCACAATCAACAACTGTCTGCCGAAAACCATTAATAAGAGATAGGGATGTAAATGAACCGAACTGTTCGCGAGCTATTCGGATCTCGGCTCGTGAAAAAGCTCGTTCGGGCTTGTTCGTTAAGCTTATTGAGCCGAGCCCGAGCTTAATTTTGAGCTCGAAAATTTTAACGAGCCGAGCCTGAGCTTAAGGATGTTCGGCTCGTTAGCTCGCGAACATGTTCGTTAATAGGCTCGGAAGCTCGAGCTCGAGCTCGGCTCGTTTAGGTGGCTCGTTAGCTCGGGCTTGGGCTCGGCTCGTTTAATGGCTCGTTAGCTTGGCTCGTTTAATGGCTTGTTAGCTCGGCTCGTTTAGTGGCTCGTCAGATCGGGCTCGAGCTCGGCTCGTTTAGTGGCTTGCGAGCTCAGGCTTGGACTTGGGATTGGATCGTTTAGTGGCTCGTCAGCTTGAGCTCAGATTCTGGATCGGGCTCGACTCATTTTTTTGGCTTGTGAAAATATATTAATTTATATAGTTTATCGAACTCGGCTGGTTTAGTTATTTATATGCTCATTGAGTAAATTTAAATCTATAATATTTTAAAAATTAAATTAAATATTCCTAGAAAAAACTTGTTTTTTTTAAATAATAAAATTTTGATTTGTATTTGAAATTTATATCAAAGTATTGATATGATATAATAAATTTATTTGTTTTTAAAATATTATTGTAAAAATTATTAATATTGTTTTTACATATATATGCACACGAAAAATTTGTTTGAAATTATAAAATTGTGATAACATCATATCAAATTTTCAATTTTAAAACAAAAATTAGTATATTGTAATAAATAGAAAATTGCTGATAAGTGATAACATCTAATCAAATATGAAATAAAATTTTTATATTAGCATATATTTCATTTATATAAATGTTCACGATATGGAGACACAAAATTAACTGAAATAAAAAATTAGTTATAATATTCCATCAAATTTCAAATTGTGAAACCAAATTCATAATTTCATTACAGATAGAATTTATGGATATTTTCACATATATATGGATACAAAAAAGTTAAGTGTAATTAAAAAATAATGATAACATTTAATCAAATTTAAAATTTTTATAGAAAAAATAGATACATTATTATGCATCTATATCGTTTGTGAATATTTTTGCACACAAAAACTAGTTAAAATAAAAAATAGTGACAATATTATATCAAATTTTGAACCAAAAAACATATATTTGATTATGTTTATTTCTTTTATTGGTAATTACGTTTTAGTAATAATTATATATATATATATATATATATAAATTTGGTATCGTACGGACAACAATCTTAAGCACTTACATGGACAACAACTGATGTAACACTTTGTACATTCAATCAGTTATTGTTACATTAGTTGTTGACCAACTAGGTGTCTATGATTGTCAAGTAAAAGTTTAAGGTAGAACACAAAATATCTTAAATTTTAATATTAAATAATATTTTTTTTTATTTTAGATTATAATTTTATGACATACATCGGGTTATATTAACAAAATAATACAACCCTAATCAAATGGAAGGTATATAGGTTTATAATTTATATTGTATTTAGTAATTTTGTTTACAAAAATACATGCATGTATATAGCCATGAAAATACAAGAACAATTTTTTTCATTCATTTTATACATTTTTTTTTAATGATATTATTATCTATGTGAAGAAAAAATTAGGTATATATAATTGAGATGAAAAGATTATGATATAAATCATATCACACATTGGTATAATTAAATCATTATATATAATTAAAAGAATTTGTGGAATAATAATATCATTTCATTGGTATAGGTAATAAAAATAAGCTTATCAATTATCAAACAAATTATAAAACCAAATTTTATTATGATCAAAACTTAAAAGTTAAAACTATGAATTCACTCTTGTTAAATAATATGATGTTTATATGTGATCATTAGAATTATTATGTAGAATGATGTTTTAAAACTATGTCACCATATAGGTGTCCATAAATTTGTGGTAGGCTGAAGTTTTTGTTAAAATATTTTCAAAACTTAATTTAATATTTTCAAAAATTTAGTTGCAGACAACGACTTAATACATCATTTGCGAATGGAATAACTCTTCAAAAACAACAACTTATTTTCAGAAATTGTTTTTCATAATTATAATAATTACCGATACGTTAGATACATACAAAATTATAAACGTGTCGTAATTTAAAATTACCGATAATTATAACAACTAATTAAAATTACCGATATTTATAACAACTAATTAAAATTACAAACGTATTTTAAAAAATGGTTGTCACATTCAATTTTCTGCTTGCTTATATTACTTTGTGATACTAACTTTATTTTTTATATTGCATGATGATTTTTAATTTTTATTAGAGATGATGTTGCGAAGAATGTTAGTTGCAGGATGTATTTAATTTTTATTGGAGATGCAGTTTGCACTTTTCTAATGGTTTTACTAATTTGGGTTTTTTTATATATGTACAATGTAATGATGTTATATTGTTATTATGTATCGTTGTAGTGGACTGTTGCATATGACATACATTTGATAATTAATTTTATAGTTTTATTTATGTTTGTCATTTTTATTTTTTTAAGAAAAATTTAATTTTAGTTTATATAGAGATTTATATTTTGTATTTAAGCTTCACGAGCTCGAAAACGAGCTCGAGCCTGAGCCCAAGCCCACATAACGAGCCAAAATACGAGCTTGCTTAACGAGCCAGTTAAACGAGCCGACGAGCTTGAAAACGAGCTCGTTTAACGAGCCAAACTCGAGCCATAATACGAGCTTGCTTAACGAGCCAGTTAAACGAGCCAACGAGCTTGAAAACGAGCTCGTTTAACGAGCCAAACTCGAGCCAGGCTCGTTTCATATGATAAATGAGCCGAGCCCGAGCCCGAGCCGAGCCGAGCCCGAGCTTACAAATTCAATAAACGAGCCGAGCCGAGCTTTATTACAAAAGCTCGGCTGGAGCTCGAGCCGAGCCCGAGCCTCCACATATACCAAACGAGCCGAGCCCGAGCCTGATACTGTTCGGCTCGGCTCAGCTCGGCTCGGCTCGTTTACATCCCTAATAAGAGAAGAAGGATGTCTCAATCTACCTCGTTTTTCTGTTTGAGAAAGCAAATCATTAAAATCTCCAATACAACACCAGGGAAGAGAAGACCTTTTCGAAAGTGTACGCAGAAGCTCCCAAGAATGGCTCCTTCGATTCCTTTTCGGAAAACCATGTAGCAAGTCAATCTCCAATCTGCCCTACCCGAGATGGAAACAGAAATATCAATAAAATTATTAGAGTACGCCAGTAACTTAGCCTAAGTGATTTTATTTCCAAAAAAGAGCTATTCCACCCCCGTTATTAACTCGAGGAACCACAAATAAACCTTCATATCCCATCTTCACTTTAACACGCTCAACTTTTTTGTTTATCGATCTTTAATTCCATTAAGAACACAAACATGGGCTTAGTTTTGGACACAAGGTCCAAAAGCTCCTGAACTGTTCGTGGACTGCCCAGCCCACGACAGTTCCAGCTAAGTGTTGTCATAATGCCCGGCGGGCCTGGATTCCAGGGCCCGCCTCTAACAAGTTTTTTGGATCAATTTGGGATAAGTAAACCTGTGGGCTTTCAAGCCCAATAGAAGAAGTGGCCTGTATACTATCCTCCTCAATCCGCCTTTTCTTGGAGTCCACAACAATTAACAAATCTCTCACAGAAGCAACTTGTTTGTCCCCTCCATCTTCTACAGTAAGTTTTCCCTTACCACGCAAGTTATACTCCAGAACTCCCATACCTACTTGCTCCCCTTTGCCATCATTACTTTTTGGGAAATGATGATAATCAAATGGATAATTACCAAATATTGGGCCATGGGGCCCTTTCATCAGGAAGTCTTCCTCAGATTGCACAACTCCGGCTTTACCAGTCGGGATGTCGGAACGGAGCCATCTTTCACCGATTTCTAAACTTGGTTTTCTGATTGGTGCTCGCAGCCACACTCCAAATAGCTTTTCCACTAACTTATCTGGATAATCAAAGAATTTTTCACAGAACTTGTCTGTATGACCTATTAATCCGCAGAAGAAACAGAATGTAGGTAGCTTCTCGTACTTAAAATTCGCCCAGCTCCATGTCTCACCGTCTTTCTTAATTCTCATGCGTCTTTTGAGGGGTTTTCGAACGTCCAAGGAAACGCGAACCCTCATGAAAGAGCGCCAACCACCAGTAAAGTTATTGGGATCGCTATTGACAAAGCAACCAATGAAGTTTCCAATGTTGTGAGCAACCTTTTCAGACATGAATCCATTAGGAAGATCATAAACCTGGACCCATATATGGACCGAGAAAAGGGGAACTTGCTGGGGTTTCATTCCAAAGTCTAGTTCAGCCATAACCAGTAGATGTTGATCAAAAGTCCATGGCCCATCGTCTAGCACTCTTCGCATATCCAAATCATGAAAGAACTGAAACAAAAAAAAGAGTCGGGCCCAGACTCTTTATGCAAACTCCCTTGACAGGTCTCCAAACAGAAGCCATAGTATTTTTCATAGCTATAAAGTTTATAGGCCTGTCTGTCAAGAATCGACCCACAACACACCTGTGTAAGGCATCCCCAGTACTCTCAGCACTGACTTGTTCAAATTCTAGTGCCCCTCCTTCGTCTTCTTCTAATGAGAGTTTATGATATAAGTCTTCCACCTCCCTAGTAGTGTCGGCTGTTGACGCCATGAAATAGAAAAGATCTAAAATAGAAACAGAGAACTTGTAGCCAAATAAGAAAACCCTGTTAAAACCAACAGACCATCACGAACTTGTCATGAAGACAAGAGAAAAAACTTGCACGCCTCTTCCATAGTACATTTAAATCTTGTTTTCCCACAATAATTTCCAACCTATGTCAAAAAAAAATTCATAAGTAGCAGAAAATAAGTTTTTGTGAAAAGAGGATCAATGATTTATTTTGTACCATAAGTTTATTCTTTCTGCTTTGCTGCATTTTGGGTTCTGTAGCATTTCGGTTGTAAATGTTGATTGCAACTTAGGAAATCCTGTATTATTAATTAGAGGATGGCCCAAATTATTCATGAACCCAACAAAAGTAAATGATAAATATTTTAATGACAATACCATGATATATACTCATTTTAAGATTGCATAAGGCCACAATTGAGTTCTGAATACAATTTTCTTCAAGAAGTTTGTCCTTCATTTAGTGCCAGATCATCCCATAAGTTTATTGTGATAGTTTGGAGCCTGCAAGAAAAAATACTTATAAATAATTATTGAATGAGGTGATTATGTTCAATGAACTTACAGTGAGTTCATCAAAATTATTTCCCTTCTGTAACCAAAGGTGATCTTGTCTAGTTTTGTATAACGGGTGAGTTGTCGGACTTTTATCAAAATTCCAATAACATCTGCACAAAAGGGGATAGACTTTAAACAAAGTCATCATTTTCTCATAAATTTAAAACAACAGCTATAATGACATTTACCATGTTCATTATCAGTGGCTGGATTTGCTTTTATATAAGCAAATTCTTTGAAGTCAAAGTTCAAGCTGTCACATATCAACTGTGGTTGTGCCTCGCTTACGATTGTCCCTCTATGGAGCCGCAATTCAATTCTTTTATTCACATTTGGATACTTTGTTTGTATGGGTTGGACAATTGGGTTCTCGATGATGTAAGTCTTGCCAACCTTGATCTGATCTTCAAATATTTGTATAATGTTTTCAAACATTATACCATAAATCATTATACCCTTGAAACAGAAAACAGAAGCAAGTTCAGCAGTTTGAGTAATAGGCAGAATATTACATTTTTCAGAACACTTTTGCGTAAATATTATACTTCTCAGAACACTTTTGCATAAATATAATAACACTTTTTCATATAAAGAATACTTATAAAGATGTTGGTTGTGCTACAGAGGTGTCACGTTCATTTACACAATTTAGTGTTCATTTTTAAATGTTGTCTGCCTCTCTTAATTTAAAAGGAAAGAAAGTTCATATTTGAATTATTCAAATCATCAGAATTTATAAAATGTGATTAACCAGATTGATAGGTATAAAGAAACAATTGTTTTTACAAAAAAAAAATGGAACAATTAAATTAAAATTAAACCTTTCAACTTACTTCATCATCCATGAATATCATCTTCCGAATTGTTGTTGAACTTTGCATTGTGGAAGTTTGATGTCCTTTTCTAAGAATCAGTACTTTAATTCTTACTCTTTTCTGGTTGGTTTGAAGTGAATTGATAGGAAAAATAACAGAATTATCCATTTTCGTTATTAAAAGTAAACCACAGCAGTTCTTTTTTTTTTTTCTTCAGAGAGAAACTGGGAATAACTTTGGTTTATCTGTTATATTATCTATCTTCTATCTGTTATAAATAATGGTTGTTTTTTATTAGTTCTCACCGTTTCAAAATTGATCATTTTCACTTTATTTCTCACCAATTCAGAATTGCTTCGTTTGGAGAACCTGCTTGATTTGTAACCTCTATCTTTTCTTTTCTTTCTTGTCTCAGATGCGTCTCTGGGATGTTTTTTTTTTCTTTTGAGGCGTTTTTTGCAAATTTATCTGACAATAATATAGTTGACGGTGTCAAATAGAAAATTGGAGGCAATTAATTGTTTTTAGAGCTGTGAGATTCATAATAGGTGGCAAGGAGAAATATACCTTGGGAGGTAACATCTGATAGCATACTATCGTTAACTTTAGAATGACCACCTTTGAATAACAAGCTGGTGGTGAAAATAATTTCTAAATATTAGATCGTATCACAATTACGACGATAATAAAACAAGAGGAAATTGATACCCTTCTGAGAGGAAAAATAAAGGATAATGAAATGCACAGTAACGTATGTCATAGCGTATACACTACAACAAAAATAGTCATTGAACAGTTGAAAGACAACGCTTTTTACAAAAAACGTTGTTAAAAAAGGAAAGACAACGCTTTTATGAGAAAATGTTGTCTTTGTTTTTTTAAATTTAAGAAAGACAACATTTTTTTTTCAACCACAACGCTTTTTAAAAAGCGTTGTGGATGAGCGTTTTTTTTTGTTTTTTTTTTCTTTTACAACACTTTATTTGACTTCTCTAAGCAATATACTATAGCTTTGTTCAAAACCTAAATAAATAAATAAAATTAAATACAGTACAGACACTCTGAAAGAAATCGAGTGAACCCTCCATCCCCATCAAAGCTCTCACCGTCTTCGCCACATTCGCCGCCCTCGTCACATCCCAATCTTTAATTCGTCTACTGCTCGAAGAAAAATGGCCAGCAAATCATCAATTTGCCTTCTGAAACTCTCCATGGTCGAGTTCCATCCGAAATGAGTCAAGAAGACGGCCACGATTATGAGTGCCGATTGCTTTTCGAGAATGGTTGGGGAAGTTTCGGCAGTTTCAACGGAGGTAAAAAATGTTCCGGACAACGTTTATTATTCACCAACTTTTATTATTCACAACAACATGCGATTTCTTTGACTAGGGTGGGTTTTGATTTCCACTGCATCAGCTAGTTTTTCCATCTGTTCTTGGGCTTAATCGTTGTGGGCTGCCATTTTGAAGGAGCACAAATCTGTGCAGGGCATGATTTGTGTTGCTTTGTTTTTGCGATTTTCTTCTTGAGCGTGGGTTTTGGTGGTCTGTTAGAGTCTTGTGGGGGTGTTTTTACGATTGTTTACGGTAGATTTCTTCTTTACATTTCTGCTGCACGGGTCACTTACTTCTGCCCGCAAAGTGTTTGGTTTTATGCTTCTTACAGTGTACTCAACATCTCCATTGAGGTATTTTAGCTTGAAACTCTTCTGGTTTTAGGTGTTTTTGGTGATTGTGTGTCTGTCTTCTCCTTTGTGTATTGGTTCTTGCGTTGGTTTGAAAGGAAGTGCTTGTTGTTTTTGGTGATTGTGTGTCTGCCGTTGTTTGGAGTCAATTACAGCAAAAAAATTTGATTGTCGATAATAGAATAGAGAGTTGTTTGAAGAACGAAAATTCTCATAACTACTCTTTATACTTATCCATTGCAAAACTTTAGTGTGGTTAATCTAAGCTTGACGTCTAATGGTGACCAGTGCTTGGGACAAAACCATTAGGCCATTTCTTCTTTGCATTTTGATTTTGGTATTTTGTTTGTATTGTTTTTATTTATTCAATTGTTTTTCTAAATCTCATATGTCCAACCTAATTAGCCGAGGGATGGAGTAACTGGTCTTTCAGGATTTAGACCGTAAGTTCTAGTCACACTCTAGTTCTTGAAAAACAAACATAATCTTGTGTTATACTCTGTTCAATGAAAGATATAATTTTGAAATATGATTTTTTTTAATTTTATTTTGAAGTGAGGTCAGACTTTTTAGGACATTCTTTAAAGGGAAGAAATTTTAATTTATCCACTTTTACAGTGAATGGGTCTTAATTAAAGATGTAACCTTATTTTTTTAGTGTTTTTCATGAATCAATTTGAATTGATTTTTTAAACTTAAACTCTGTAGGATTTCATTATGCAATATCATTATTATTTATTTACTAAAAAAGCATCAAATAACATATCACTGTGGCATAAAACAATAAATTGAAATTTTAAACATGAAGTGGGATTCTTGCAATATTATTGTCCAAGAGAATTGATTCGATTAAACGGAATTATTAGGAAATTCAATTTGTTTAATTGAAAATTTTGGCTTTAATTTTTTTTAAAAATTATCGATTGAATGGATTTTGTTTTTTAAAAAAATATTAATATTTATATGGGCTGTGGGTTTTTCTTTGGATTCGGCTATTTGTTTGTGTTTAGTGAATTTCTATATTTTTCATACAATCTTCACTTCTATCTATTCCATCAATACAGTAATATTTATTTTGATATTTTCTGGTGCTGCTGGGGGGACATATTAATGAAGTTCTTAGTGTGGTATGTTCTATCCGACCTTTTGTCTTCCCTATGTTTCCTTTTTGTAAGAAAATGCTTTGAATATCGTCACTACAACAAAAAAGGTCATTAACAACAGTTGAAAGACAACACTTTTTATAAAAAACGTTGTTAAAAAAAGAAGCACAACGCTTTTATAAGAAAGCGTTGTCTTTTATTTTTAAAATTCATAAAAAAACAACATTTTTTTATCATCCACAACGCTTTTTAAAAAGCGTTGTGGATGAGCGTTCTTTTAAAATTTACCACAACGCTTTTAAACAAAGAATAAATAAAATAAATATAAAAGAAATAAATCTAATTAAATAACCAAACAACTATCGATTGAACCCTAAGTTGCTATTACGAGTGCCGATTGCTTCTCGAGAAGGGTTGGGGAAGCCAGATCGAGCTCACGGAAATCTTGGCGAACTAGAACTACTGCTCGTGGTGGTGGTCGCGGTGGAGGTGGTCGAAACCCGTCCACCAGTTCGGCGAGAAGGAGGAACCAGATCGAGCTCACGGTAATCCGGCTTGTTAAGTTGAACGACATTATCTTCTTCTCTGCAACTCAGCCGAAATCTATTCAATCTATATTGAGTCAAAAGAGTTTGTGTTTTCAGAAATCCGCTCCCGAGAACCAACAGACGTGTTGAACTGGTGGGTCGTCGATCCTATATTGAATGTGTGAATTTAATTTGTTGTTACTAGAATGATTTCATGTTTAACATAGGATATCAACAAAAAGCAATTTTCCCTTTTTCATGATGTTTGTGTTTTGGTAAATTATGTTCAGATTGGGGTGAAGTTCTGTTATTTTTACTTGTTCAAGAATTTTCCGACGAGTATTTTGAACCTTGTTTCAAGAATTTGTGCATTTTCTCCTCTGTATGCTTTATTTTTGTCGTCTGATTTGTGTTCCAGACTTTCTATAGTTTGGAATCTAATTCCAAAATGTATTTACTATTTGTGCTCTCTGGCCGTGTACTAGTCGATTCTTGTAACAAGTTTAGTGGAGAGCTCTCTTAGCTTGTTTAACAGGAAGATCTTGAAATAAGCAAATTTAAACGTTATTTATTTGCACTTTGAAGGGCGAGGCTGGGAGTTCAGTCGGGGAGGAGTGTGTAATGTTGTCTAACCAAGAAACCAATTAAACCCCACTATTAACATTATAATTATTTATTTACCTCAAAAATGAATTTTGCTCGATCAAAACGAAAATAATAATTGGAAGTGGTGGGGGCAGTGAAGCATTTATCTGCTGATTAAGGCTTTTTAACAAATTTTATATGCTGATTAAGGCTTTTTAACAAATTTTTCTGTAAATTCATTTGTATACCCAACTATTAACATTATAATTAATTTCGAGAAGACTTTTGAAGGCAAGGAAAATTTAATTTGAATGGTTTTTTAAAACTTATTTTTATACTTATGTATTTACGTAATGGACATCATTATTTGTTGGGAAAATTGTTTATTTGTAGATTTATGCTTGCTTCTTTTTTATTTTAGTTGTCTATATTTTAAAATTTCAGTTTCTCTTTTCTTGTGATTTATGTCCTTTGCCAGCTCACTTTCATTTGTTGTCATGCAACTCTTTATTCCCTCAAGTCTTAAATATGCATGTGGTGGTTCTTGCTTAGAAATTAAAAATTCTTTTTTGTTCTGAAAGAGGAGGAATCCAAAGAATAAACGCGATCACCAGAAAGCTCGTGGGCTAAGTGCATGGAAACGTGGAGGTATCATTGGTGTTGCTACACTAACAGATCTTGTTTAATGTATTTAATTAGGCTGCAACACGTAAAGATCATTCGTTTTGTTATAGATTCTTGGTGTTGTATTCAAGTTCTCTAGCTTTGAAATGTAGATTTGTGAGTTCACTAAGCAAAGAATGAACTGTTTATTAATTCCTCTGTTTTTTGATTGTGGTTCTTTCTTGTTTTTCTTTCAGTTTTGGCAGTTGATTCGGTTTATAGATTAGTTTTCTGGAGTTTTGACCACTGGCCACGAAAATGTTATGAGGAAATAAGAATCTTCAGTTTTCAACACGGGATTAAATTTCTGAAACTTGAAGCATTGCTACTGCTTATAACTAAAAAAATGTGAATATTTTATATTTATATGGATCTGAACACTGATATTTTAGTTTATTTTACTGTACGTGTCTCCATTATTTTTCTTTTCTTTTTTATTTTGGGAGGAAGGAGATCTTTTCTGCCGAACCTCATTATAATTATTTTTCAAGTGTGTCAGATAAAATTGCACAATCTCTTTGGAAATTATTTGGGGTAGACCTCATATGGAGCCGAGTCTAGTTATTTATCATGCCTGATCAAATCGAGCGTTCCTAGGAGACACATATGTTGGCAGATACAAAGCAGTTCTTTTAGCAACTTCTGTTGAGTTTCTGGTTAGTTTTTCATGAATTCAGATGCTTAATTTCTCAAAAACATTATAGTCGCTAAAATTTTCCTTCATTTAGGGACTTGGGATGCTAGCTCTGCAAGCTCATTATCCAAAACTGAAGCCACCTCTCTGCAACATATATGATAAAAACTCTCATTGTGTTCAAGTCAGTGGAACCAAAGTTGTGCTCCTGTTTGTTGGCCTTTACTCCGCTGCCATTGGATTTGGAAGAATAAAAGCTGCATTGCCATGACAGGGAAGTAGCGAATCAATCAGAAGTTTTACCACACACCTGAGTAGCATTCTCACTATTTCAATCACCATTTTTATAAACACTTAAACAAATTAAAACTACGTGCCGTATAGCTGCTGATATTTTTTTTGTCCATTGTGAAAGTGATCTCATGTCCTTTGGAGCTTATAGTTTCCACAAGATATGATTATTGTCGTCTTGACTTGTGATCCTCTGCTGAATCATGTTTCTCTACATGGTATATGACTTATTATGACTCATAATGACATTGTACATTGTCAACAATTGTGATAGGTTTCTTCTCATTATTACCTGCTACAGATCTTGTTCCTGGGGATATTGTAGAGGTCAGCGACATGTTATTCATTGCTTGTTTAGCAGTTCTAAGTTTCTAGAGGTGCAAATTTTTCTGTGGATTAATTTTGATGGTTTGTTTCTGTTAGTGGGATGCAAAATTCCAGCAAAATTCTAAGCGATTCTTACAGGTGTGTTCTGTATAAAATTATGGCATCCTCCCCTGACACCAAATTAAACACCACCCCCCCTCATTATTGCAATATTCTTAGAAGGCTGAAAAATGTATTGAATTTAATCACAACAATTTCATGTAAATACTAATTTTGAAATAATAAGTCGAGTTATCTTTCCCTCTAAACCACCAACCTCCCTGAAGCTCCTCCTGTGTGACACCACTATTCACCTTGAAGCAGCTTCCCGAGATCAATTTTTTTTGCTCTTGAACTCAACTTTCCACTGCTCAAACAGAGGCAAAGAGATTGCGGAGAAATGGGTAAAACTGTTCAACATCTCTTACTTCATGGTCTCACCGGTGAGTGATATTACTCGTTTGATTCAATTATATATTGAGTTGTGATGCAACAATACACAATCTTATATCGAAATAAAAATAGGTCCAAGATATGGAAGGAGTTGAACTATGTGGGACGCTGAAAAATGTTGTGGCTATTGCTGCTGGTATATTCTGCTATTCCAAACTTTCTTAATGTTGAGTAGATTTATGGTGTTGTAACTAATGGAGGATTGATTATTATTGAATTCTGTTATAGGTTTCGTAGATGGGTTGAAGATGGGAAACAATACGAAGGTGAAAGGAGCATAAATTTTCTGAGCTTAATTTCTTGTTTACTTTCTATGACATTGGTCACCTTAAAATTTTTCTATATGATGATTTACCATGCTGCAATAATGAGAATTGGTTTGAGAGAAATAAAGGCGTTTTCAAAGCTGTTTTTCCCTTCTGTTAAGGACAGTACATTCTTTGAAAGCTGCGGTGTTGCAGATTTAATTACAACATGCTGTAAGTTGGCTCTCCTGGACTTCGTTTTGGTGAAGTTCTAGTTTAACCTTTTGAATTTGTGTGAAGACAGAGACTTCAATAGTCTTGTGTTTTAATTGGCAGTGGGGGGAAGAAACAGGAAATGTGCGGATGCTTTTGCTAGGAATGGTGGGAAGAGATCTTTCGATGAGCTTGAAGCAGAGATGTTGCAGGGCCAGAAATTATAGGTAAAACCCAGCTAACAAATAAAGTGTTAAAGACACAACTCAGGTGTGTAACTTCCGAAGTTCTTCAAATCCATTATTTCGCAATAGTTTTTATCAAATTAAACACATTATCTTGTTATTCACCATCTCCGCAATGTAAGCCTCTTCTCAATATTTGGTACATCTACACTATTTGATATTTATTCAAGATTGGGTTCTCGTGTCTTAGTTCTTATACATCGGAGCCAACTGCATATAAAACAAACAAAGTTGGTTTGAAAATGGTGAACGATTTAATTCTTGCTCGTCGTTTTATTATGGTGAACGATTTAACTCTTAACTCTTGATTTTGGATGATGAGGAGCACATTTTCAGTATGCGGATTATGTATTTGTTTCCATTTTACTTTTCTTCTTTGATGTTTGATTTATTGTGTCATTCATAACCATGGCTTTGAAATTTTATTCTTGTTTGCTGCTATTGTTCAGCACATTCCCAGTCCTCCAAATGGATTTAGCATTCTGAGAGTTGTTCTGATCACCGACTCCGGTTTGAGGCAGAAAGCATAGCGCACATGGCCGAGATGAACATGAAGAATTCGATTATTTGTTATATTTGAATGATTTTTGTTATATTTGAATGATTTTTGTTATATTTGAATGATTTATAATATTGAAATATTGTATATTTAGATTTAATTTTCAAAAATTTTGAATATTGAGTGATTTATAATATTGAAAATTTGTGAATTAAATTTTATTTTTTTTGTTTTTTATTTGAGAAAAGACAACGCTTTTTAAACGTTGTCGTAGGTATTTTAAGTGTTGTCGTTGCTAAAAAAGACAACGCGGAAAAAGCGTTGTCTTTTTTAAATATCACAATGTTTTTTCCGCGTTGTTATGGTTACGAAAAAGTGTTGTCGTAGCCAGTATTGTGAAAGACGGGGTCAAAGACAACACGAAAAAAGCGTTGTCGTTTTGAGCAAAGACAACGCTTTTTATGCGTTGTCTTTGCTCAAAACGACAACGCTTTTTCTGCGTTGTCTTTGACCGAAAAGCGTTGTCTTTGCTCAAAATGACAACGCTTTTTCCGCGTTGTCTTTGACCGCGGTCTTTCACAACACTGGCTACGACAACGCTTTTTCGTGACAATAACAACGCGGAAAAAGCGTTGTCGTTTGCCATTTTTCTTGTAGTGCGCGTAGGACCTTCGGGTAGAACTTACTCTGAGCATCTATCCTTTCATTTGTTATGAATATTATAGGACCTCTACCCTTCGGACATGTATCGTATTGCAAGCTGTGGAATGGAAAACAATGTCAAAATCTGGTCATTGAAGGTAAGAGTAATTAAAATTTCTGCCAAGATGTAGAGAAGTTTCTGCTAAAATTTCAAAATATCTTCGTGCAAGTATCAAGATCTCGAGCACTTAAATTTAAAAATAGAGGAATTTCATTTTAATTTATTTATATTTTTATCATAGTTTTGATTTTTCATTTCATCAATAAAATTTATGCTTCTTCATTAATTCCAATAATTGGGATATGTGTATAACAGTAACATGATTCTGCCTGGACAGATGGTAGCTGACATAAATTGAATTTGATTCAGAATTCTGGACGAACGTAGAGAAATCATTTACTTGGATAGACCTACATTCCATGTTTCCCACTAAATATGTACAGTTCCCTGTAAGTAGTTTTTCTTCTCGTTCCTTTTCTCCTTTTTTTACCTTGAATGTCAGGTAGCTGGAGTGAGTTATATTTTCCACTGATCTGAATCAAAATTTGTGTTTCAGATATTTATTGCATCAGTACACACTAATTATGTTGACTGCAATCGGTGGATTCATGACTTTATATTGTCCAAGGTAAATGGCTTAATGTTGTTAATAAATTTTTTTTATATATAAGAATTACATTCATCATGAGTCATGTACATATGTGGCATTTTGTAATTCGTAGTTCATTTGATAATTTCAATCGCTTAGTGATAATTTTGTCATTCGTAGTTCATGTTCTTTTACTGATAAATATGTGTTTAAGTTTACTTTTCATTTTAAACTATTCATATTTGTTTAAGTTTGTTTTTATTTTTAATAATTTACAGTATGGAGATACAAATTAAAGGAAAAGAGATTGTTGCGACTTTTATGAAAGTTCGGGATGCTAACATGTGCTGAAGTGAGGAATCAAAGTTTTTCAAGATTAATGCATATTTTTTTCCTTAGTGTTCATTAATTTAGAATTCGATTATTTTTTTATATTTGAATGATATATAATATTGGAAGATTGTATATTAAATTTTATTTTAGAAATTTTTGAATTTTGAATGATTTATAATATTGAAAATTTGTGATTTAAATTTTTTTTGTTTTTTATTTAAAAAAAGACAACGCTTTTTTATGTGTTGTCTTTACCAGGTACAACAACGCTTTTTATGAAACGACAACGCTTTTTATGCGTTGTCTTTATCAGGAATGACAATGTTTTTTACGCGTTGTATTTTTCAGAAACGACAACGCTTTTTATGCATTGTCTTTGCCCAAAACGACAACGCTTTTTCCGCGTTGTCTTTGAGCTTGGTCTTTTACAACACTGGCTACGACAACGCTTTTTCGGTGACATTAACAACGCGAAAAAAGCGTTGTCTTTCACCTTTTTTCTTGTAGTGATAACAATAATAATAGTGATACATTTAGAGGTGATAAATGTTTTTAATCCATTATAAACTTGTATGGCGAAATTGAAATTGTATAGAAATGTTAAAAGGACTTTAATAAAATTTATTTATTTTTTTTCATGAAATGATTTTGAGAAGTTACAATACAAAATGATATATATATATATATATATATATATATAAGTAAATAAATATTGGCAAAGATCACTTGTTTTTTTACAATATATCAATTGATGACAATAGACAGGACAATGATGAATTGAAATTTGAGAAACCTGTTTGAGATGGAACCGCTTTTTGTTATTTTCTTGCTTGGTTTAAATGCGTCCTCAAACTTTTTTTTGACTTTTGGGGTACTTGCTACGAGTGGCTCTGAGATTAATACAGTGGACAACCTCAAATAAGAATTTTGAGGAATTTTTTTTTTTTTTAAGTCAGGTTCATAATAGGTGGTGAAGAGAATTGTACCTTGCGAGGTAGAATTTGGTGACATATTGTCGATAGCCTTATAACTACTACTTTCCAATAACCTGTTGATAAAAAATCAGATTATAAGTAAGAGGAAATTTTTATCTTCCAACCCATTAAGAACTTCGTTACATGATTGAGGTTAGAAATACAGAATGCTGCAGTGAGAAATGATTATATGAATCTGATAAAATCCAAATAGTAAATGAGTTGGTAAAATGTTGTATCATACCTTCTATGTGAGAATACTGAATGTTTTCGGCCCATGCTGAATTTTGATTTTAATTTTAGTTTGATGAAGCTTGAGAACCTGTAACGAAAATGGTGAGGAGAATTAATATTTGAATAATTATGGAGAATTAGGGATCCAAAGATCAATGATTTGTTAAGATATATCTTAACTATTTCATAGGGAAGGAGTTAACTCACTATTGCCTAGCATATGCAGCACATTAATCATCTAGAAACAAAAGGTGGTACACACAGACAGAACATAACTTAACATAAAATAACATAACGTAATATAACATAACATAACACACAGAGCAAATAATAAACAAAGCGCATTAAATAAGTTTTGGATAAACATTTGCCATTAAATTCACTAAGCTTATAGTATCTTTAGTATATATTTTTGTTACTATACCGTGATTTTTATTTAAATTTCCCAATCATGTACGACTGAATTTTAACAAATATGCAGAATTTTAGGATTGGTCATTTGAATGTGAACACAGACATCCAGACACCAATTCACTTAGTTGAAGATTATGTGTCTATATCGTTTCTCTGAAAATTTAACTGAACATTTTATCTTAAACAATGTAAACTAATTACTGTTTAGAGAATTGGAATTTGTAAAACTTATCAGTTAGAAATTTGGTACTACAACTTTATTAATTATTACTATTAATTACTATTAATAATTAGGCATTGTGAAAGTTATCGGTGGTGGAATTGAATTCAAATATGTTAAGGGTTTGTTATTGGGAATTACATTTTGCTGACTATTTAGTTGGTGGTAAAGGGTGGCATAATTTTAACGTATTTGCAGATTTTTTTAATAGAAGTTGCAGAATTTTTTAATTGAAATTAGTATTAAAATTTTGTTGTCCATTTGAGATGGAATTGATTGGATTGAATTCGATTAGATGGGATGAAATGAGTTTAATGAACTGAATTGGGTATGAAATGAAATTAGCCGTCGGAGTTGGTTGGCGGCGTAAGAGGAAGGAGGTAGATGATTGAGATCTTGTTCCGAAGCCGTAGGGCGTTTGCAATTGTAATTGTGAGGGGATGTTTGTTGAGTGTTTTTGGTGTCGTTAGAATTCTGATTCTGATGGTGTGCTAGGGGGGGTAAGTTTGTGGGGTGTGAAGGTGGAGATTCGTGAATGGGGGAGAAGGTGTGAAACAGGGTTCATTTCAATCTATCTATACAGGTATTATTCCTATGGTAGATCTAAGGGTCTTCATTTATCAATACACGCGGGGTCCACTAAAAAATAATGGATCCCATATTTATTGATAAATGTCCACCGTTAGATCTATCTCAAGGCAATGCCTGTATAGGTAGGATCTAACTAACAAACAGTATGGGGTTTTTTTTAATTAAAATTAAAATTAAATTAAAATTGAATAATTTGGTACAAGGGTTGAAGTGTAATTTCACAATTGGAGTTGTGGAGATTTATATTTGTACATTTAAAAAGGGAGTTATTTGCAACAACCACCCCTGTGAAATATTGAAAATGTTCATTTTTCCCCTGTGAAATTTTAATAGGCATTTTCAACCCTAACCTTTTAAAAAATTAGCACACTCGCCCCTTCAGATGAGTGCTTGTTGCGCACGCGCCCCTCATGCGACTGGGAAAAGATTTTAATATATTTTTTGCACCAAATACCCCTGTGAAATATTAAAAATGCATATTTGACCTCGGTAAAAATAATTTTTAAATATATTCAACCCATAATACATAATATTTATTAAAATCTAATTATAAAATATTTAGCAAAAAATTTTTGTTTTATTAATTTATTTTTATTTTTAAATTTATTATGATTATATAATTGTTTGCTAAAAAATATTATTATTTTATCTTGTTATCATTATTTTATTAAACTTTCTTCTTGTTTCCAACTTATCCATTAAAAATGCATTCATAAACGAGATTTAAATACCTAAAAGTACCAAAATATTAAATCAAAATGATAAGTGAATGATAAGTACCAAACATTTTTCATTTAATTTATTTTTATTTTTAATTATAAAATTATTACTTTATCTCGTTATCATTATTTTATCAAATCACTTCTTGTTTTCAACTTCTTGAATAAACATGATTCATAAATAAAGATTTAAATATCTAAAAATACCAAAATATTGAACCAAATGATAAGTTTATGAATGTTACTTTTTCGATTTATAATTATATTAGCATGTTATTTTTTATTATTTATTACAAATTGTGCAATGCATATTCTCGAAAAATTTAAATTTTGGTTCAATAATATATAGTCCTAAATCGAAAAAATAATATGTTTGAACTTATCAGTATAGTTCAATATTTTGATACTTGAAATTATTTAAATACTTGTTTATGAATGCATGTTTAATGAAAAAGTTGGAAATACAAAGTGAATTTAATAAAATAATGATAACAGGATAAAGTAATAATATTTTTTAAAAAATAATTAATTAATGATAATACATTTAAAATAAAAAATATTTTCTAAATATTTATAATTGTATTTTATTAAAAATTGTGTATTATGGGTTGAATAGATTTAAAAATTATTTTCACAGGGGTCAAATATGCATTTTTAATATTTCGCAGGGGTATTTGGTGCAAAAAAATATCAAAATCTTTGCCCAATCGCATGAAGGGCGCGTGCGCAACAATCACTCACCTGAAGGGGCGAGTGTGCTAATTTTTTAAAAGGTTAGGGTTGAAGATGTCTATTAAAATTTCACAGGGGAGAAGTATGCATATTCAATATTTTACAGGGGTAGTTGATGCAAATAACTCTTTAAAAGATAGGGAAGAGGAAAAAGGCAGTACTTCAAACACAAGGTAATCTGCCAGTTTGCCAACTGTGTGACCTAAAGAATACGGCATATCATAATTATCATTAATTTGTCTTTACTGTTCTTAGTATGAATACAGTTGATTCCGCCGCCTTGTCTCCATAAATACACTGCAAATTTATATGTCCGACCGGGTTTTGTTCATGCCGCCCACAGGGTACTACTCTGCGAGCGACGTGTAACCACATGATTGGTTAAAATCAATGGGTCCCATGTGGAGTCCACTGATTTTAACCAATCAAAATCTGTCACGCCACCCACAGGGCACTACCCTGTGGGTGGCATCGACTTAACCGTCGGACCGATCGAGCTCTCCGTGTCGTATACATGTATGTATCCAGTGTGCAGACTACATGCAGAGAAATTCTTATCGTGTAGTAATGGACCATGCATGTTGAAAATCCACTGTAGTCAACTATTTATTTAGGTGATGAAATAATTTGATTTTCAACAATTTATATTTGTCGTTATTCAGACATAGATTCTATAATTTTTTTAAATGATAAAATGTATCGAAAGTTGGTATTGAAAATGATTAACGTAACTTAGGTAATGTTTGCAACCTCTAAAAATAATTGATTATGAGATTTTTTTTTTCCATAAATTTGTGAAGAGAATCTCCATAATCACTTATTTTTAGAGGTTGTAAACACTACCTAAGTTACGTTACTCATTTTAAATCATTTGTGAAGACCATAATCAATTATTTTTAGATGTTGCAAACACTACCTTATATGTACTAGGACTCTAGGAGTAGATGAAGTAAGAAGCCCTTGAATCCAATATAAATTACACATATCTTTTATTTCTTTCATGTTATTGGCATCATAGCATGTTTTTCAGTTTTTTATGACGTGAGAACCTGCAATCAACACATTTTGGTGAACATTATATAAAATCTTGAATTAATGCAATAACCTATAAACCATATTAGTCAGGTAAACGCAATGGATAAGCTCTATGTGTGCACACTCATGAAAGTCAAGGGGGTCATGGCCCCCTCAATTTTTTTTTTAATATAATCAATATTATATACTTGTATTTTTTTTATAAAATGAACGTATTTCAATTTTAAGTCATATTGGTGTAATATATTGAAAAGAAAATATGTTCAGCAACTTATCAAATAATTATATCATGAAATATTATGAATTTATGATAATGTTTTAAATTTTATGCTCGTTTTTCAGTTGATATAAACTACGCTTTCATGACTATTTATGAATTGTATCCAATAACGTAGCCATATTTTTCTTTCTATCCAAAGCAAAATTTTTTAAGCTCCCTATTTTTTATGTGTTGAGCTTATATCTTGGGGGAGGAAACTTGGACAACCAAGAGACCTCCCAGGCGGGGCAACACATGGCTCATCCTTAATTGCTGCCCCCTGAATAAAATTTCTGGGTCTATCCCTGCAAGAAAATATTGGTAGGAAGAATTAAAGTCTTGACAAAAAACGAAAATAATATACAAGTTACAGGACTACAAATAAAAATCCATAATAATAGAACCAAATAATAATTATAAAAAAATATGAAAGTTACAAGACACTGAAAATATAAATTCACATTAAAAAAACCCAAAAAATTGCATATAACCCAACAAAAATGTAATTCTCTCTCTTTTTTGTTAAATATCTAATACGTACCTTTGAACGAAAAAAAATGTAATCCTGATTTTTGAGTGTAATCAAATGTAGATTTTTAGCATGACCGTGGATTGTATTTGTATGCATCATACGACCGAGTAATGATCATTCATAGAGGTGACAAAAATTCTCGAAATCCCGATCCTTCCCGAATCCCATCCCATTTTCGTCCCGAAAAAATCCCAACCCGAAATTTTACCGACCCGAACTTTCGGGATTTTTTCCATCCCGATTAATATCGGGAGCGGGATCGGGAATAAAATCTTATCCTCATGGGATTCCCGACCCGTCTCGAAATAATATAATAATATATTTTATTAATAACTTTATGAATATAATAAGCTAAATATTATTAGGTTTCAACTCATATAACACTTAATTGTGGACTTAATTCGCATATTTTTAATTGCTCGAACGATCAAATTGTAAAATCACGAAATGTCATTTTATTTTTGTGTATTTTTTTAAAAATTAAATTAATAATTTAATTAATTCATATTTATAATTATCTAATTAGAACAAATATGTAGAACATCAAGAGATTAACTTGACAATCTATTTAAAAAAATTTATTTAGCAATTGTATCCGAACATTTTATTAATAATTATTCGATACATTTTTTCTCTTAACAAACTTTGAAACATTATCCGGAATATTTTAATATTATATGTTTTAAGTTGAATATTTATTTTTATTTATAAATATAAGTTTCTAAATAATATATTTAATAAAATTATCACATTTTTTTATTTTTTGAACGAAATCTTGAATATGAAAAAAAATTCGGGATTTCCTCTCCCAACCCGATGGAATCCCGAACATTCGCTAAACTCGCTTACGATGATTTTAAAATAAATCTTTTTGATTTTATGACCTAAATTGTTTAAGTTATGATTTAATGATTATGATTTCATGATTATATTTATCTTACATTTAACAATTTTGATTAAGTAAATGATTCCAGGTAGAGTTCGATTCTGGACTCGCGGGACGAGGCTAACCTATGAACGAGATAATAGAGTACATTTTTACGAGTATTTTAAATATGATATTGTTACATTTTTTTATAAACGAGTCAAAAGATAGCATTTTTATCAGACGAGTCAAGATGTGTTTCTTTGACTGCATTTTAAGCAATCAATACACGATGTGCATTAATTGTGAAAACTACATTTAACAACCTTATACCCTACATGTTAGTGATTCCCTTGACATATTCTATCAGACTTCTCCATTATCCTCCTCTCCCTTACACGTTTTTCTCCTCCCCCTCACTATTCATCATCTCCTTCATCAAATCCTTCAAGATTCAAGTGAGTTTTTGGTATCAGTTTTTAGTTCGTCTAAGGTTTAGCTCGTCTCCGAAGTTCCGGATCAACTCCTCCTCCATTCAAGGCAAGTTTTTAAAGAATTTTAAACCACCATTCAAGATATATCTATTTTGATAAGAAATGATGTGTGTTGAGGAGTTTTATGCATGATTTTAAAGATTTGAGAAGCATAAAAGCATGAGGTTTATGATATCGTGATATGTAAGTCGTTCTTGTGAAATTCTTGATAAATAATGTGTAATGATAGATTCTTATGGTTTAGAGTTGGGAAAGTACTGATTTTGAAGGTGTGTTGAATTTTTAAGTGTTGAGTTAGTTTGAGTTAAAGCTTTGAAATGTTGCATGTGCAGGGTTGTCTCGGATTAGCGACACTTGTTGCAATTTTGTGGGTTAAGTATATTGTATTAATCCAAATTAGATGAGGCCAATTGTATTTGAAAGATAACTCATATAGCTACAACTTTAATGCTTTGAGTTTTGTCAAAATCATTCTGTAAGATTGGCCAAAATCGCCCCGAAGTGTGTCGAGTGATTTGAATTTTTGGCAGTGACACATCTCGGGATAATGAGCATAACGTTTTATTGAAAATTCCAATTGAGGCGAGGTTTTCATCTTTAGAAATATAAGATCAAGATCTACAACTTTTATGTTTACCACTTTTCCAAATTCCTAATTTAAAATAGAGTTTCAGAGCGAGCAAGAAGACCCATTTGCGCAGGTCATGTGCGCCCGCGCCTAGAAGTTGAGCGGCCGCGCCTTTCCTTCGAAATTCATGATTTTTTATGTTATTTTAAGGTCTTAAATTCATGGTTATGATATTTTAAGGCTTTTAAAATATATTTAAGAGTTTTTATGCAAAAAGTTTCAAGTTTTAACTCAAGAACGAAAAGAACGACTTACGTGGACCGATTACGTTATGTAATGCATGTACATGTGTATGTTTTTTTCATGAAACCTATGTTCAATATGAAAGTATGATTTTTATCATTTATTACATGAATTAAGTTATCGAGTAAAGTTTTATGTTCATGAAACAAAAGTTAAGATGGAAATTATGATGTTTCAATGATGCTTCATGATGGATGAAATGATATGTTGATGAAATGAAAAATGATGAAGCATGAATGAATAATGTTATGATGAATTATGAAGATATAATATGTTGATGCATGAAAATATTTTGATGTCTTATGTGTCTTTGTGGTGGCAATACGGGAACGGTACTCCGGTTTGGGCTCCGGAGGGGCCCTCCCAAATACGGCTCAATGTACGGGTTAGGTCCTCCGGGATGAGCTCCGGATGGGCCTCCGAAAATGAATGAACGAATGTTACGAGGCGTAATGCCATATGATTGTTGATCAACAAGAAAAAATGAATGTGCCCATTATGACGGTTGCCACAATTTCGCATAATTCGTCACCAAATGATAAGCTTATCATGTTATGTTAAGTTTAAATGATTATTGAAATCTCATGATTTTTACTGCATACTCTTGCTGAGTCTTTAGACTCACTATACTTGAATGGTGCAGGTAATGAGGATGACATTTATGCTTATGTCGACGAGTTCAATACTGGACATGAAGAAGAGCAAGGAGTCGGACCGGTGGGCGATGCATGAGTGTGTTATGTGTTGAGTGTGTTGGTGTCAAGTTAATGAACTAAATGTTGTTATGTTGATTGAAAAAAATACGCTTTATGTTTCAAATTGTCATGATTTGGTTTGTAAACTATTCTAAAATGTTTTAAGTAAGGTTTGATGTATGCATACATCTTTCAAAAAAAAAATTTCTTTTTTGAACTAGTTTTAACGTCATGTTAGTTTGTAACATCTTCATCGGTTGAGGGTGTTACAGTTTGGTATCAGAGCAGTTCGCTCTGGGTTTTCTTGAAACACACATGCATACTCGCCACGACTCCAAAGCTCCGTCTTCATGTCTGTAAGTTATGTGTCTTATGTGATTATGTGTATGATAATGCGATGAGATATATGTATGCATGTTATATGTTAAAGTATATTTATGTTTTGAATCGTGACTGAGCGGTGTGGATAATATTGGACTTTAGGACTATGACATCACGTAGGGGAAACAACACCAACACCAACACCAATTCCGCAAACAACAACCATAGTGATTGCGGGCCAGATAGTGAGAACAATCAAAACAACCAGTTTTTGGCGGGATTAACTGCTGTGCTTCAAGAGCAAAGCCATGCTCAGGGAGCTCAAATCCAACAGTTGCTTCAAGCCCAGATAGCTAATGCTGGAAATAACCATCCTACAGCTAATCAGAACCCAATCTACAAAAGGTTCTTAGAGTTGGGACAACCTGAGTTCAAAGGAGAGACTGATCCTTTGATAGCGGAACAATGGTTCCAAGCTATGGAGACTGCTTTTGAATTCATGCAGATCACGGATGCGGATAGATTGAGATGTGCTACCTATATGTTCCGTGATGACGCTCGTGTTTGGTGGAATGGAGCCAAAGCAGCGTTGAACCTAACCACCCTTACTTGGAATGGATTCAAGGATGTGTTCTACGACAAATATTTCACAATGAGCACCTGAACCCGGTTGGCCAGAGAGTTTTTGGAAATCCGTCAAGGAAACATGTCGATTGCGGAGTATGTGAAGAAGTTTGAAAGGGGAAGATACTTTGTACCGATGATTTCTAGTGATCCTGCTGAAGAGTTGAAACACTTTACAGAAGGATTGAATGCCTTCATCAGAAAGGATGTTAGACTAAGTGGAGCGAAAAATTACAAAGATGCGGTGGATCAGGCCATGCTGTCCGAAAAGGACGGAAACGCCATTATCAGAGAGTCACAGGCAAAAAGATATAGTTATCAGAATCGGGACCAACAAAGAAATTATAGCAGAAAGAGACCGTACCAAGCCCAACCCCAACACCGACCGTACCAACAGCAGCAGCCTCGACCTCAGGGGCAGAAAAAATCGGCTCTACCAGCACCAAAATCGGCAATGCACCAACAGCTTTTCAAAAATGTGGAAAACTTCACTCAGGTCAATGCATGGCAGGAACTGGAGTATGTTTCCTTTGCAAAAAGCCAGGGCACTATCGAAAAGATTGCCCTCAATCCAAAGAACCTGTAAGAGGACGAGTTTTTGCAATGGCACATGATCAAATGGATCCGAATACAACTATAGTTACAGGTATGATTAATGTTTCCAGTAATCCCGCTCATGTCTTAATTGATACTGGAGCTACACATTCATTCATATCTATTGAATTTGTTAATAAATCGGGTTTAGTACCGGATAAGTCAATATCAGGATTTAGTATATCCTTGCCTTCAGGGGAAGAATTGAGTAGTGATTTGATTATCAGAGGATGCAGTGTACAAATGCAGAGTCACAAGTTACTTGCTGATCTTATTATCCTGAATATGTCTGATTTTGACGTGATATTTGGGATGGATTGGTTGTCTCGATACGAGGCTACTATAAACTGTAAACGGAGAACGGTTTCCTTGAAAACTAAGGATGGAGAACCGTTTCTATTCCATGCCACACCGAAACATAATTCATCTCTTTTAATTTCAGTGGGTAAGGCATGGCAACTGTTGAATAAAGGATGTGCAGGTTTCCTTGCAAGTGTCACTTGTGACCAAGAATTACCTTGACCGAAACTTGAAGACGTCGAAGTAGTGAGAGATTTCCCAGAAGTATTTCCTGATGATATTGCAGGATTACCTCCAGCTAGGGAGGTAGAATTTGGAATTGAATTAATGCCTGGAACCCAACCAGTTTCCAAAGCACCATACAGGTTAGCACCGACTGAAATGAAGGAATTGAAGGAGCAACTACAAGATCTACTCAATAAAGGCTTTATTAGACCGAGTGTATCGCCTTGGGGTGCACCGGTGTTGTTTGTCAAGAAGAAAGATGGGTCTATGAGACTGTGCATCGATTATAGAGAGCTGAATCGAGTAACAGTGAAGAACAAATACCCACTTCCAAGGATAGATGATTTGTTTGATCAGTTACAAGGGGCAGTAGTGTTCTCCAAGATCTATTTGAGATCAGGTTATCACCAATTGAAGGTGAAAGATGAAGATATTCTTAAAACGGCTTTTAGGACTCGTTATGGCCACTACGAGTTCTTAGTCATGCTGTTTGGAGTTACCAATGCACCGACAATATTCATGGATCTTATGAACAGAGTGTTCCATCCTTTCTTGGATCAGTTTGTCATAGTATTCATAGATGACATACTGATTTACTCTCGTAGTTTCGATGAATATCGTTAGCATCTAACTAAAGTCTTGCAGGTTCTGAAAGAAAAACAATTGTTTGCTAAGTTCAGTAAGTGTGAATTTTGGCTGGAACAGATTGCATTTTTGGGTCACCTAGTTTCGGCTAAGGGAATAGAGGTTGATCCAGCAAAGATAGAAGCAATTAAAAATTGGGTTACTCCAAAGAATGCTATAGAGATACGGAGTTTCTTGGGATTAGCGGGTTACTATAGGAGATTCATTCAGGATTTCTCCAAGATAGCGCTGCCACTAACGTCATTAACTCGCAAAAGTGTGAAGTTTGAATGGTCTAATCAGTGTGAGAAAAGCTTTTTAGTATTGAAGAAAAAGTTAATGACAGCACCAGTACTAGCCATACCAAAAGGCACAGGTCGATTCGTAATTTATACAGATGCTTCCAAGAGTGGATTAGGGGCTGTCTTGATGCAAGATGGAAAGCTAATAGCATATGCTTCACGACAGTTGAAGATTCATGAAAAGAATTACCCTACCCATGACCTCGAATTGGCAGCAGTTGTCTTCGCACTGAAACTGTGGAGACATTACCTTTATAGTGAGAAGTGTCAGATTTTCACCGATCATAAGAGTCTGAAGTACTCCTTCACCCAGAAGGAGTTGAACATGAGGCAGAGAAGATGACTCGAATTGGTGAAAGATTATGACTGTGACATTAGCTACCACTCAGGTAAAGCTAATGTAGTAGCAGATGCTTTGAGTCGTAAATCTGCAACTTTGAATAGAATGACAACTCAACAAGAGTTGATTGTAGATTTTGAACGACTCAGATTGGAAGTAGTTGAGCCGATGGAAGTTTTTGTCTTATCAACCTTAACAATGGTTCCAAGTTTGCTCGACAAGATTCGAACAGGTCAGGCTTCAGACCAGCAATTATTAACTTGGAAACTTAAAGATGAAGCTAAAGGGGGTGCATTGTATACAATGAAGGATGAGATCGTGCATCACAAAGGGCGAATGTGGGTACCAAAAGTAGATTCACTGAGGGAAGACATGATGACTGAGGCTCACACTGTACCATATTCTATTCATCCAGAGAGTACAAAGATGTTCAAGGATTTACAGATGTTGTACTGGTGGCCAGGTATGAAGAAAGACATCGTTAAGTTTGTTAGCGAATTTTGACATGTCAACAGGTGAAAGTTGAACATCAAAGGCCAGCAGGACTTCTGAAACCATTACCCATTCCCACTTGGAAATGGGAAGATGTCACCATGGACTTTGTGATTGGACTGCCAATTACACAACGAAGAATGAATTCAATATGGATAATAGTTGACAGGTTGACAAAGTCAGCTCACTTCTTACCAATTAGAAACAACTTCTCGATGAATCAATATGCAGAGTTGTATATTCGAGAGGTAGTTAGATTGCATGGAGTTCCAGCAAGGATAGTCTCTGATAGGGATCCTAGGTTCACTTCAAACTTTTGGAAGAGTTTACATCATGGATTGAGAACAAAGCTAGCTTTTAGTAAAGCTTTTCATCCGCAGACAGATGGAAAATCTGAGCGAGTGATTCAGATATTTGAGGATTTACTCAGGGCTTGCATGATTGACTTTGGAAATAATTGGGAATCGAAATTGCCTTTAGTGGAGTTCACATATAACAATAGTTATCAAGCTACTATTGGAATGGCTCCTTATGAGGCTTTGTATGGTAGAAAGTGTAGGACTTACTTGCATTGGGATGAAGTGGGAGAAAGAGCTGTATTAGGGCCAGAAATAGTGCAACAGACAGTCGATATGATAGCAAAAGTCAAAGACAGAATGTTGACAGCTCAAAGTCGACAGAAAAGCTATGCCGATCAGAGGCGTAGAGAGTTGGAGTTCCAAGTAGGTGATCACGTGTTTTTTAAGGTGTCACCTTGGAAAGGAGTCTTAAGATTTGGGAAGAAAGGAAAGTTGAGCCCAAGATATATAGGACCTTTCGAGATCCTAGACAAGGTTGGAACAAGAGCTTACTGAGTAGCATTGCCTCCAAACTTGGAGGGTGTACACAACATATTCCATGTCTCGATGTTGAGAAAGTATATCTCAAATCCTTCCCACGTGATTCGCCACGAGCCAGTTCTATGGACACCAGACTTGTCTTATGAAGAAATACCTATCCAAATTTTGGATACACAAGTCCGGAAGCTGAGAAACAAAGAGATCAAGATGGTAAAGGTCTTATGGCGCAATCAGTTAGTGGAAGAGGCTACTTGGGAGACCGAACAAGATTTTAAAATAAATCTTTTTGATTTTATGACCTAAATTGTTTAAGTTATGATTTAATGATTATGATTTTATGATTATGTTTATCTTACATTTAACAATTTTGATTAAGTAAATGATTCCTGGTAGAGTTCGATTCTGGACTCGCGGGACGAGACAAACCTATGAACGAGATAATAGAGTACATTTTTACGAGTATTTTAAGTATGATATTGTTAGATTTTTTTATAAACGAGTCAAAAGATAGCATTTTTATCAGATGAGTCGAGATGTGTTTCTTTGACTGCATTTTAAGCAATCAATACACGATGTGCATTAATTGTGAAAACTACATTTAACAACCTTATACCCTACATGTTAGTGATTTCCTTGACATATTCTATTAGACTTCTCCATTATCCTCCTCTCCCTTACACGTTTTTCTCCTCCCCTCACTATTCATCATCTCCTTCATCAAATCCTTCAAGATTCAAGTGAGTTTTTGGTACCAGTTTTTAGTTCGTCCAAGGTTTAGCTCGTCTCCGAAGTTCCGGATCAACTCCTCCTCCATTCAAGGCAAGTTTTTAAAGAATTTTAAATCACCATTCAAGATATATCTATTTTGATAAGAAATGATGTGTGTTGATGAGTTTTATGCATGATTTTAAAGATTTGAGAAGCATAAAAGCATGAGGTTTATGATATCGTGATATGTAAGTCGTTCTTGTAAAATTATTGATAAATAATGTGTGATGATAGATTCTTATGGTTTAGAGTTGGGAAAGTACTGATTTTGAAGGTGTGAGTTGAATTTTTAAGTGTTGAGTTAGTTTGAGTTAAAGCTTTGAAACGTTGCATGTGCTGGATTGTCTCGGATTAGCGACACTTGTTGCAATTTTGTGGGTTAAGTCTATTGTATTAATCCAAATTAGATGAGGCCAATTTTATTTGAAAGATAACTCATATAGATACAACTTTAATGCTTTGCGTTTTGCCAAAATCATTCTGTAAGATTGGTCAAAATCGCCCCGAAGTGTGTCGAGTGGTTTGAATTTTTGTCAGTGACATATCTCGGGAGAATGCGCATAACGTTTTACTGAAAATTCCAATTGAGGTGAGGTTTTCAGCATTAGAAATATAAGATCAAGATCTACAACTTTTATGTTTACCACGTTTCCAAATTCCGAATGTAAAATAGAGTTGCAGAGCGAGAAAGAAGACCCATTTGCGCAGGTCATGCGCGCCCGCGCCTAGAAGTTGAGCGGCCGCGCCTTTCCTTCGAAATTCATGATTTGTTTATGTTATTTTAAGTTCTTAAATTCATGATTATTATCTTTTAAGGCTTCTAAAATATATTTAAGAGTTTTTATGCAAAAAGTTTCAAGTTTTAACTCAAGAACAAAAAGAACGACTTACATGGACCGATTACGTTATGTAATGCATGTACATGTCTATGTTTTTTTCATGAAACCTATGTTCAATATGAAAGTATGGTTTTTATCATTTATTACATGCATGAAGTTGTCGAGTAAAGTTTTATGTTCACGAAACAAAAGTTAAGATGGAAATTATGATGTTTCAATGATGCTTCATGATGGATGAAATGATATGTTGATGAAATGAAAAATGATGAAGCATGAATGAATAATGTTATGATGAATTATGAAGATATAATATGTTGATGCATGAAAATATTTTGATGTCTTATGTGTCTTTGTGGTGGCAATACGGGAACGGTACTCCGGTTTGGGCTCCGGAGGGGCCCTCCCAAATACGGCTCAATGTACGGGTTAGGTCCTCCGGGATGAGCACCGGAGGGACCTTCGAAAATTAATAAACGAATGTTACGAGGCGTAATGCCATATGATTGTTGATCAACAAGAAAAGATGAATGTGCCCATTATGACGGTTGCCACAATTTCGCATAATTCGTCACCAAATGATAAGCTTATGTTATGTTATGTTAAGTTTAAATGATTATTGAAATCTCATGATTTTTACTGCATACTCTTGCTGAGTCTTTAGACTCACTATACTTGAATGGTGCAGGTAATGAGGATGACATTTATGCTTATGTCAACGAGTTCAATACCGGACATGAAGAAGAGCAAGAAGTCGGACCTGCGGGCGATGCATGAGTGTGTTATGTGTTGAGTGTGTTGGTGTCAAGTTAATGAACTAAATGTTGTTATGTTGATTGAAAAAAATACGCTTTATGTTTCAAATTGTCATGATTTGGTTTGTAAACTATTCTGAAATGTTTTAAGTAAGGTTTTATGTATACATACATCTTTCAAAAAAAAAATTTCTTTTCCGAACTAGTTTTAACGTCATGTTAGTTTGTAACATCTTCATCGGTTGAGGGTGTTACATTTTGAGTACCAGGGTGGTAGATCACTTGGGTTTAAATGCCATGGGGCTACCATGGGCTTTGAGGACCAGGGTGACAGATCATTTGGATTTAAATGCCATGGGGCTGCCATGAGCTTTGAGTACCAGGGTGGTAGATCACCTGGGTTTAAATGCCATGGGGCTGCCATGGGATTTGAGGACCAGGGTGGCAGATCACCTGGGTTTTTAATGTGCCAGGGTGGTAGATCACCTGGACTTAGATGCTCGTGAATTACCATGGGCTTGGAATACCAGAGTGGTAGATCGCCAGGGCTTCAAATAGGTGTTAGGGTATCTCATAATTTGAATAAATAATGTTGGATATTAAATTATAAAGGCACCATCTCCTCATTAATACTCCTGCCGTCGAGCACATGGCTCATATAAAAATTAAACATAATTGCCCGTCTTAATATTCGTGAGCATATATGAGCAACAATTTTAACAAATATTTTTAGTAAATATATTTGGCCAACACGCTTAAATACTAAAGCTCCAATGAAGAAGTGTTGGGAAAAATCCACGTGCCCCACAAATAAATTGGCAGTAACTAAATCACCAATGGAGGAGAGCTAGCGCCTAGCGTAAATGAGTACTCGCGAACCCGGGCCCATTATTTCAATATTGTAATTAAGTTAGTGAAGCTGGATGATAAAGCCATATTCAGTATATGTCTTTATTATTAAAATATGCAATTCCACCACGTTTGCAATTTAGGTAGTTTGCCTCCTTTGCGTTTTGTCTTTTTCTCCAATCCATTTAGCATTTATTCTATATAATATTGAAATAAATTGAGTGGTATAAAATAGGTACTTATCTCAAGCCTGAGGATATGAGTTGGGTCATCATGACTTCAGACATTGCTAGGAAATAGGGTTCTTTTACTTTTCAACCTTCAGGTCGATGGACCCGACTACTCCAAATCATGATACCGAGATATCCATAGCCAACTTTGTTGAAACACGTGTCTCTCTCACGACCAAATCGATCTGATACTCGGTGCAGTGGAAGTTTAAAATTTTATATGAAACAATTCCATATCATAGATATCAAATCCTAACGATTAAATTATGCAAGTAAAATAATAATAATAATAATTAATATTTTACCTCTTCAAGCAATGGCTTGATTAGTGGACTCTAACAGATTTAATCTACTCTTGTTGTAAATCCCGGGATTCGATGACTCGCTTGATCAATCTCCGGAATTAGGTCCACGAACAGAAAACTAAAACCTTCCGATTGATTGCACTAGAAATCAATCAGATGTTTATCGTATAGATTAAACAGATTTGATCTGTCAATTCAGAATGTAATTTTCCGAAAAATCACAGACTGAATTCTCTCAAAAAAGGGAGAGAGGATTTCGAAAATCCCCTTAGAATATTTAGTGTGATTTTCGAAAATTCCAAGAGAGAATTGTTGTGTAATTTTCGAAACCTACACACACACACACACACACACACACACACACACATATATATATATATATATATATATATATATAATTTCTAGACTGGATTAAGTTATATCTCTATTAGGACTCTAACTCCTTAGGGCCCATAATCCATAACTTAAGTCCAACAAGCCAAGCCCATTATTATAGAAATTAATATAAAATTCATCATGACTCCGATTGATAAACCAATTTCACCAATGTGCACAGAAACCATTTCTGCACCTTTTAAAGTCAAGATAATTTTTCTGAATCCGAATTCTGTGATTTTCAAAAATGCCCATCCCTATGTCATTTTAGGAAATTCCATTTCCTTTAGTTAAGAAGTCCAACTTCTCTTTCATTAAATTTAACTCTTTAAATTTAACTATCTCAACGGGCTTTAGTAATCCATTGCTTGTGTGACCCTCAATGGTTAAGGGATACAGCTAGCCGCGGGCTCACAACTCCTTGTGACTCGGAACAACGATTTCCGACTTACCCAATGAATCATGGTAAGAGCGTCTAGCAACATCGCCTCATGATTCCCTAGGTATCACTGATAGTGCCTGCAAGAACCAGTAAGTTTTGGTTAGCATACAGTACAGTCCCTTCATCCATATATCCCGATCGAATCAACAACCATTGGTACATCGAGAGTCGCTCGAGATTCGATAACTATGCAACGCATCTTGAAGATCAAATAGTGACATCGCATGTGCTACTAGGAAACCAAGTAACCTAAATCACATCGAGTACTCTGGTCAAAGATTTGTCACACTAATATCTCCTCAGATCGCATAGGATATCCACACTCGCAAGCGTGTGGTGAATCCTTGACAACAAAGCATCGACTCCTATATGTGTCGTAACTGTACCCAATCCCGATACCTGATGACCCCTTAGAGTCGGTAAACGAGTCAAAGTACAGTACTAGCATATAGAGTCTCAATGATGTTTCAAGTAGTAAGGACTAATGGTGTACAACCAAAACCGCGGACTTATCCACTCAAATAATAATAACCACTTGGAAAGTCCGAATAGGGTAGTTAGATCATTCATCATATGAATATCCATTTGCATTCTTTGAAAATCTCCATGTTGATTACCAATGAAACGTGGTACTTGGCATCACAAATTCTAGTCTCAATCTCGAGCGATCCTTATCCTTATTAGCGGACGGCTCAATTGACTAGAAACTGTTTAGAATATACTGTGACTATAAGATGTGTTTCATAATATTGATCTGTCTTTATTCACTATCTCATCTTACTTATACTATAGTATGTTCAAGGTCT
The DNA here is from genome assembly GCF_033568475.1 of Henckelia pumila. NCBI lineage: Eukaryota > Viridiplantae > Streptophyta > Magnoliopsida > Lamiales > Gesneriaceae > Henckelia > Henckelia pumila. The sequence goes on from NC_133121.1 coordinate 107,257,291, forward strand.
TTATCAAAACAAGAATAGTATATCACAATATAACAATATGAAGAAAGATAAAGAAAAAATGCCATTAATGAATGTAAATTATATTAAACAAAGATTGTTTATACATAGAGTCATAAAAGCCCTTAGCCACAAGTTGGCTAACCGGGCACCCACTCTTTCAATCTCCCACTTGCCCTAAAGCCAACTAGTCATACTACGTAATCCCATTGCTTTGCGATGTTTGTCAAACAATGGTCCTGGCAAGGGCTTAGTAAGTGGATCAGCGATATTGTCTGTAGAGGACACTCTCTCGACAGTGATGTCTCCTCTTTTCACAATCTCCCGGATGATGTGGTATTTCCTCAGTACGTGTTTGGATCTTTGATGAGACCTTGGTTCCTTTGCCTGAGCAACGACACCAGTGTTGTCGCAGTACACCGGAACTGGACCAACAGCTTCAGGAATGACACCCAACTCTTGGATGAAATTCCTCATCCAAACGGCCTCTTTAGCAGCATCTGATGCTGCAATGTATTCTACCTTGGTGGTGGAATCCGCTGTGGTGTCCTGCTTGGAACTTTTCCAAGAGACAGCACCGTCATTGAGCATGAATACAAATTCAGAGGTTGACTTCGAGTCATCCACGTTGCTTTGGAAGCTAGAGTCGGTATAATACATTCTGTAATGTCCCAATTTCTCAATCGAAACGTTACTCAAACATACTTACTTAAAGATTTGGTAAAAATAAAAACTTTGCGGAAGCATCATCTTATTTATTAAAATAGCGTATAAAATGTGCACAAAATAAAATAGCATCTAAAAATATTTTCCCAAAACATGGCCATCAACTAAAAAAAAAATTTAAACTTGTTTGCCTCTCATCAAATAAAAAGGTTTAAAACATCTTCCATTCTAAAGCATTCACACTCATGCATTGCCCGTTGGACCGACCCCTGCCTCTTCTTCATGTCCGCCCACATGATCATCAATAAAGGCATCCACATCATCATTACCTGCACCATTCAAGTATAGTGAGTCGAAAGACTCAACAAGAGCATGCAGAAAAAGATTTTCTAACTTTAAAAGGAAACATTAACCTAAACTCCCATGCAGTAAACATAACTTTAATATAGCCATATCATAAAAATATTTGGGGAGATGAAGTATGAGTAGTGTGGTAATCGTCATAACGAGCCATTCATAGTTTTCTGTTGATCAGACAAGCATATGACATTAAGCCCGCAAACTTTCATTCTTTGGATAGCCGCTTCGGAGCTCAACCCGAAGTGCATACCCCGTATAACCATCCCGTGAGCCATGTTTGGATAGCCGCTCCGGAGCTCATCCCGAAGTGCATACCCCATATAATCACCACAAGACGCATAAATCATCAAAATATTTTCCATGCATCATATCATTCATCTTATCATGTCATTTTCATAAATCTCGTACATGCTCATAAAGTTTCTCGTGATGCTACATGCTTAAAATCCGTCAAAACATTTCATGAAAAGTTAACTTTCATGAGAAAATCACATAATCATGCAATACATAACTTGACCGATCCACGTGAGGCATTCCGTCCGTTTCGGACCTTCAAAACTTTAAAATTCTTCATGAACATTCTTAAAAATAATTAAAATACATTAAAGTATAAAAATCATGATTTTTAGGACTCAAAAACTCATAAAATGTGGTGGGAATTTCGAACCTGCGGCGCGGCCGCGCAATCAACCAGCGCGGCCGCGCCGTCCGCTCGCAAAGTAGGCGCGGGCGCACTGCGTAACAGCGCGGGCACGCCTCCTGCTCGCAGATTTATGCGACACAGGCGCGGGCGCGCTGCATGACAGCGCGGGCGCGCCGTCGTGTCTCCTTTTCCGAAAACTGATCTTTTCTGCATTTTTTTTTCGAAACCCACAATGCTTTGGGACGTTTTTCCATTAAAAATATCATTCTACAACATCATAAACTCAAAATAACTTATACCAATGCATCAAACATTTCAAAGATTTTGAATCAAAACCTTCAAAACTACTTTTACCCAAAAATTTGATTTATTGCCTTCAAATCTTTCAAAACTCGATAAACATGAACCGAACACCTCAGGAATGCTTCACGTATCACAATCAAGCAACATACTCATAGAAATTTTCAAGAAAACATTCATAGATCATCAATCAAATACCTAGGGTTTTACCTTGAAAATAACTATATTCTTGAATGGGTTTAAAAACAGTAAAAACTTGCCTGGATTGATTCGATTGGAAATAACCTGAGCGGTAGGAAGATCTAGCCTCGAGCCTCTGAAGAACCCTAGCCTTGATGCAGCGTTTGAGAGGGATTTTGAGAAAGAAGAGTGAGCGTTCAAATGAGAGTTCAGAATAAAATTTCTGAACGCTTTTCTTTTGTGAATAATGGGCTCCAACACGGCCCATTAGTTACATTTAAAAATCCTTTAAAATTTTACTCCTCCACTCAATAAAATACACTGCATCCCTTTAAACTTAATTTAACATATTTTTCTTAACTCGATTCAAGGCTAGACTCGTACCTACGATCCAAAATTAATACCAATCTGAAAACTTTAAAAAAAGTTAACATAGCAGTCACATAATTCCAGGCATCCAATAATTCACATAATTCCACATAACAATTAAATATTCTAAATAACATGCATTAAATCATATAATTAAATCAATTAATCGTGATTAAGCTAGTGGATTTTTTGGACCTTACACATTCTTAGTCCTTCTTAAGTACTTAAGAATATCCTTCACGGCTTTCCAATGCATTTGACCGGGGTTGGCCTGATATCTGCTCGTGACACTCAGAGAAAAGGCTACATCCGGTCTGGTAGATATCATCCCATACATAATACTACCTATGGCTGACGCATATGGTATGTGTGTCATTTTCTCTATCTCTTCGTCAGTCTTGGGACACATAGACTTGGATAGAGAAACTCCATGACACATAGGTAGATGTCCTCTCTTGGACTCATCCATTGAAAACCTTTTCAATATAGTGTCGATGTAGGTTGCTTGAGTGAGTCCTATCATTCTCTTAGATCTATCTCTATAGATCTGTATCCCTAGAATATAGGAGGCCTCACCCAAATCCTTCATCGAGAATCTACATGATAACCATATTTTTGTCGACTGCAACATCCCTACGTCATTCCCAATGAGTAGGATGTCATCAACATAAAGCACTAAGAACGTCACCGCATCCTTAACTATTTTCTTGTACACGCATGGTTCCTCCGGGTTTTTGATGAAACCAAAGTCCTTTATTGTTTCATCAAATTTCTGGTTCCAACTTCTTGATGCTTGTTTAAGACCATATCTTGATTTCTGAAGCTTGCATACCTTATGCTCGCTTCCCATAGATGTGAATCCCTCGGGCTGCATCATATAGATCTCTTCCTTAATTTTTCCATTAAGGAATGCAGTCTTCACATCCATTTGCCATATCTCATAGTCATACCAAGCTGCTATGGCAATAAGGATTCTTATGGATTTGAACATTGCAACTGATGAAAAGGTTTCATCATAGTCAACTTCTTGTCTTTGAGTATAACCTTTTGCGACCAATCGTGCCTTGTAGGTCAATTCCATCGGGAGGATCTACTAAAGACCAAACTTAGTTTGTATGCATCGAGTCTATTTCCGACTGCATAGCATCAAGCCATAAATTCGAATCCGCATCAGAAATTGCTTCCTTGAAGTTTCTTGGATCACATCCAATGTTGGGTTCACTTTGATCCCCTTCAAGAAGAAGATCATATCGTATAGGAGGTCTAGAAGTCCTCTCGGATCTTCTAGGAATAGGCGTGTCAATCAATGGTTAGGATCGTTATTTTGTATCTCGGGTTCTTCTCGAATTTCTTTGAGTTCCATCATCTTGCCTTTCTTATCAAGTAAGAACTCTTTCTCCATGAAGGTGGCATTTCTCGAAACAAACACTTTTGTTTCATTAGGATAATAGAAATAATATCTGATTGAATTCTTCGGATATCCTACAAAATAACATAAGGTGGAACGACTATCCAACTTATCTCCCACTGTCTGCTTCACGTAAGTAGGACATCCCCAAATCCTTAAGTACGAATACTTAGGAGTTTTGCCATTCCATAACTCGTATGGAGTTTTATTGTGGGGACCTCGGGTTGCTAATCTCATCTTAGGGCAATTAATGAACAATTAATACTCATTAAACATCAATTGAATAAACCAAGAGCCAAGTAAAGCAAAATTTTTTTAAAAAAATAATCAGTGTCTCGCTCGATCGGTGAAAAACACCCGATCGAGCGAGCACAATTGCTCAACTCTCGGATGGAACACAATTTGGCCTCGCTCGATTTGTAAACTTTTGCGGATCGAGCGAGCCAAAAACTCAAAAGTTCTGTCCGCAAATTACAGGGCTCGCTCGATCCAACAGCTTCTGCGGATCGAGCGGCCTCCAAATTCCAGAAAATCTGCAGATCACATTTTGCTGTCAAGGCTTGCATCATGGCACAATTCAACATCAATCAAAGATACTAACATGATATAACTTCTATAAACATACATATACTCATAAATCAAGTCTTGAGCATAATAAACTAGCTTTTACAACTTCAACTAGATCACAAACTACTCAAAACATAAGATTACACAACTTGTTTCAAAGTTCTTCCAACATATCATGTTAAGTGTTCTATCATGCTTGCCATACTTCTAAGTACATCTACAACCCGAGTCCTCACGTGCTAGACTCTCTCTCCCAGCTGTCAATGACGTCGATGACTAGATCCTGCCCCTTCTGTTGTCATGCACACATACAAAACAAGACAACAACCGGATAAACTCCGGTGAGATACAATTCTCAGTATAACCAACATATATAGAAAGTGTTAAATAAATCATATCGACTCTATTTAAACTCGACTCAACAAATAGAGTAAATAACACTTCGACTAAGAATTGATTCATATAACTTCGTGCCATCAAGATTCGTAAACGATCTTGACATAGATATCCATCTAACGAGTTCGTAAACGACTCGCAAATAAGGTTAACCGCAACCTTGGCATAGAATCAATTCAATATAGCATCATATCAACTCGAATATAAAGATCCACTACCTGAGATGGATCGACAACATCACAATCAAATAAAAAACATAAACAAGTATGTGGTTTTTGCGGGCCAACTCAAGATTAGTCGTTCTTGAGTTTCAAAGTCCCTACTTCGCGATGTCGTCATTATACCTTCGTTTATTTTGATTCTGAACTCTTCAAATCTGAAAGATACAACCAAAATACATATATCAACTTCATTCCAATCTATCATATCAAAATCGAGTCGAAAACAACATAAGATCATCGATCAAACTCATTTCAAACCTCAATCCAACTTCTTCGGTTCAAAGTTATTGTCTCGAGTCGTTGGCCTTCCAAACTCGACTGAAACGGAAGAATAAAATTCCATAACATTCACATCATCAAGATAAGTGTTTCAACTTAGCTATCGAATAACAAAACAGTCCAAAAACTCGATTAAACGGCGTAGCAATTCAAAATCGGTAACCGACGTAATCCCGAAACCATTTCTAACTTCAAAACCCAATCATACGTATATTCAAGTCAATAACCAGCTGATAAATCATTCAAATCCTCATCTCAATAGCTATAAAAATCGATTAACATGCTGGAATCAATATTGGATACATGTAATACAAACTTCTCAATCCGGTTTCGACATAGAATTGCATATACGTTGATAAACATAATCAAGAACTCAAAATCTGATATCTGCTCCATACTGATTTCGAAATCCAAATAATACAACATAAAACTTACATGAGATCGAAGCCCTCATCGTAAGGATTCCAGAACAATTTACGGAATCGAAATCGGACAACCGATTCAAAAGTTACAGCAAATTGAATCTCAACGTTTCAAAGAAAAATTAAGAAGACGGCTCTCTGCTTCAACACTTCTGAAATGTCTAAGGCAAGTACACGTTTCATGCTGAGTAATAAACTTAAAATTTGATAACTCTCAACCAATATTGCAATTTAGCCCTCAAGTCTTCAATAATTGCAATTTGGTCCCCGACCCTTATTTTAATTCAATTTCAATCCTAAATAATTTAAGAATATTAGAATTTAAATCGAAACTCTAGATATTTCCAAATTAAATATACTCGGATTAAAATTAAATAAATTCGGATTAATATTAATTAATCCCGGGCCTTACATTTCTCCCCCACTAAGACATGAGTTCGTCCTCGAATTCATAAACAGTATAGATATGCAACTGCATGCTCATAAGAATAAAGAATAACTGAAAAATGAATAAGAACTCACATCAGTGGAATAGATAAGGAAAACGTTGCTTCATATCATCTTCGGCTTTCCACGTTGCTTCTTCAACTCCGTGTCTACTCCATTGAATCTTTACCAATGGAATTGTCTTCGTTCGGAGTTGCTTCGTCTTACTATCAAGAATCTGAATAGGTCGCTCGAAGTAGCAAAGAGTATCATCCAACTCAGCTTCATCAGATCGAATCACATGAGACGCATTATATATATACTTCCTCAACATCGATACATGAAAGACATCATGTATTCCAGATAAAGACATAGGAAGAGCGAGTCGATAAGCAAGATTGCCTATCTTCCCGAGAATCTCATACGGCCCAATATAACTCGGAGATAATTTTCCTCGTTTGCCAAATCGAACTGTGCCCCTGAAAGGTGAAATCTTCAGAAACACTCTATCTCCCTGATCAAAAGATAACGGCCATCGTCGTACATTTGCATATCTCGTCTGTCTATGCTGCGTTGTTCTCATTCTCTGCTGTATCAATTTCACTTTCTCAGTCATCTGTCTGATCATATCTGGCCCTAACTCAGGTACCTCAGAAACATCATCCCAATACAAAGGCGATCGACACTTCTTTCCATATAATGCTTCGAATGGTGCCATCTCTATACTCGTTTGATAACTGTTATTATACGAAAATTCCACGATGGTATAGAATTTTGCCATGTAACGCCAAAATCAAGTACTACAGCTCTGAGCATATCCTCAAGCGTCTGAATAGTTCGTTTAGATTGACCGTCAGTTTGAGGATGGTAAGCAGTACTCAAATGTAAGCGCGTACCTAGAGCTTCCTGTAGGCTATGCCAAAAGTGTGAAGTAAACCTCGGATCTCGGTCAGATACTATCGACTTTGGCACACCGTGTAGTTTTTCCACTTCTCGAATATAGAGATCCGCCATTTGATCATGACGATAAGTCATTCGGTAAGGAATAAAGCACGCAGATTTCGTCAATCTGTCGATGATCACCCAAACAGCATCACATCCTCGAGATGATCGTGGCAACTTCGTTACAAAGTCCATGGAAATGTGGTCACATTTCCATTCAGGAATCGATAAACTCTGTAATAAGCCACCTAGTTTCTTTCTTTCAGCCTTCACCTGTTGGCAATTCAAACATTTAGATACAAATTCAGTCACATCAGACTTCATTTGTTTCCACCAGTACTGACTCTTCAAGTCGTTGTACATCTTTCTGCCTCCAGGGTGAACACTATAGCGACTGCAATGGGCTTCTTTCAAAATATTCTGTCTCAAGTCTGCAATATCAGGAATAACTATTCGATTATTCACATACAAGATATCATCGTCACTAACCTTGTACTCAGACTGATGTCCTGATCGAATCATTTCAATCGATTTCTGCACATTCTGATCGGCTTTTTGTGCTTCTTTGATACGAATCAATAACTCTGGCTCAGCACTGATTGCATAAACTCTCATCGGCCTTTTATCTGTCTCAAATACATATCCAGAACTACAACAATCTTCAATCAAATTAGATACACCTATCGTAGACAAGGATAAAACACATACCTTTTTACTTAGGGCATCCGCTGCTGCATTAGATTTTCCCAGATAGTATTTGATTTCACAATCAAAATCCTTCAATAAATCAAGCCATAGTCGTTGTCTCATATTCAGTTCGGATTGTGAGAACAGATACTTCAAACTTTTGTGATCAGAAAAGATTTCAAACTTCTCGCCATATAAATAATGTCTCCAGATCTTCAATGCAAAGACAATTGCAGCCAATTCAAGATCATGAATCGGATACCTGACTTCATGTGGTTTCAGTTGTCGAGAATCATAAGCGACAACATGTCCTTTCTGCATTAAAATACATCCCAAACCCTGGTGAGAAGCATCATAATAAACAACAAAATCACCAGTACCTGTAGGGATTATTAAAATCGGCGCTGTCGTCAATCTCTTCTTAAGTTCGATAAAACTCCTTTCACATGCTTCAAACCAAATAAATGGTGCATTCTTCTGTGTAAGCTGTGTAATAGGCTTCGCTATTGATGAAAAATCTCGAATGAATCGACGGTAATAACCTGCCAAGCCCATAAAACTTTGAATTTCTGGCACAGATGTCGGTCTCTGCCAACTGATCACAGCTTCAACCTTACTCGGATTCACTAAAATGCCATCTCCTGAAATTACATGACCAAAAAAAACAACTCGCTGCAACCAAAACTCACATTTGGATAACTCGGCATACAATTTCTCTTCTCTTAATATTCTCAATACAGTTCGGAGACGATCAGCATGTTCATACAGATTCTTAGAGTATATCAAAATATCATCGATAAAGATAATCACAAAATCATCTAAATATCTTTGAAATACTCTATTCATCAATCCCATAAAAACTGCCGGTGCATTCGTTAGACCAAAAGGCATGACTATGAATTCATAATGGTCATACCTGGTTCTAAACGCAGTCTTAGGAATGTCCTCGTCTCTAACCCTCAACTGATGATAACCGGATCGTAGATCCATCTTCGAATATACCGACGATCCCTGCAATTGATCAAATAAATCATCGATACGAGGTAAGGATAGCGATTCTTTACCGTTGCTTTGTTCAATTGCCGGTAGTCAATACACAATCTCATCGATCCGTCCTTCTTTCTAACAAATAATACCGGAGCACCCCATGGGGATGCACTCGGTCTGATATATCCTTTGGCCAACAAATCTTCAAGTTGGTCCTTCAATTCTTTTAGTTCAATCGGTGCCATACGGTAAGGTGCTTTCGATATCGGCTGTGTACCTGGCATCAATTCAATACCGAAGTCTACCTCTCGGTACGGTGGCAATCCTGGAATCTCATCAGGGAATACATCTGCAAACTCATTCACCACCGATATATCCGTCAATGTCGGACTAGTCTTCAGTATATCGACTGCATAAATAAGGAATCCTTCCGCCCCTTTCTGTAACAATTCAGTCATAGAAAGAACAGATATCAAAGGAATTCTGGCTCGTGATCCCTTACCATAGAATTTTCACTCATCAGTCATATCAGGTCTGAACTTCACTATCTTCTGAAAGCAGTCAACTGTTACTCTGTACTTGGTTAGCATATCGATACCAATTATACAGTCAAAATCAGATAAACCAAGAACGATACAGTCAAGCTCAACTTCATTACCTTCGTACTGTAGCACACAGTTTCTAACAGACTTCACTGATACTATACCTTTTCCCAACGGTGAAGATATAGACACTACAATAGTTAATGACTCAATAGGCAATGAATACAACGTAACAAATTGTTCAGATATGAAGGTATGGGACGCACCAGTATCGAATAATACATAGGAAGGATAACCAGAAAGAAAACAGTTACCTGCAATCACATCGTCCGGTGCTGCTTGTGCTTGCTCTTATGTCAATGCAAACACTCGTGCTTGTTTCCTCGGAGGTTGATTCACTGACTAACCTCCTCCTCCTCCACTCGGTGCTGCAGGCTGTGGTTGAAAAGAGTGAACAGAAGATGTAGATTGACCTACCGGTCTCGATGATCCCGCACCCTGTGCACCTTCAGAACCTCGTTGTGGACATACCCTCGCAAAGTTTCCCATCTTGTTGCAAATGTGGCAGCTTCCAAATACACCTCGACATTGTTCATTGGTATGGCGACCACCACACTTGGTGCAATACACATCAGACCTCTGTCTAGCTCTAGACTGTTGGGAACTACTTGAACTCGAAGAGCTACTACCACCAGATCTCTTGAATTGTTTGCTCTTGCCCTTGAAGAAACTTTTCTTTCCACTACTACTACCTCCAGCTTCAAATCGAGGTGGCGGTGGAATCTGTGGCTGTTCTTGGGACTATCTCACTGGCTGTGGCACAAACTGTGCTCCTCGTTGTTTCAGTATCCTTGCTTCTGCACCCTTTGCTTGATTCAGAGCATCAGCAAAGGTATTCGGTCTTCCCGAATTCACAAGTGTAAATACATCAGGATTCAAGCCATTGATGAATTGATCGGCTTGAGCTTCATCATTAACAGCAATATGTGGAGCAAACTTCAACAGGCTAGTGAATTTTGTAACATATTCTTCGATATTCAACTGCCCCTGTTGCAGAATTGCAAACTTTGCTCCTTTATCCTTGCGATAAGACACAGGAAAGAAACGCTAATAGAAAGCAGTTCGAAATACAGACCAGGTAATAACAGTACCTTGGTTTTCCAATGCTTTCTTCGTCGCTATCCACCAACTCTTGGCAAGGCCATGCAGTTGATGAATTACCAATCTCACACGATGATCATATGTATAATCAATAGACTCGAATAACTGCTCAATATCTTCCAACCAGTTCTCGCACTCTATAGCATTCTCAGTTCCTTGAAACTTCGGTGGTTTGAATGATTGAAATCGTTTCAGAAGTTTCTTCATCGGATTAGCATCTCTGAACTCATCAGTAGAAGTACTACCATGTTCATGTTCAGACACTGTCACTGGGACCTGTGCAGCATTTTTCTGTTCAGGCTGATTCGTAGCCAACGTTTGTCTAACTCTCGGTGCTGATCGGGGAGGCATATCTGATAATCAAACAGATTAGTGTACAGTTCAATCTCAATTACAACAAGTCTGTTGTAGTCCACATTGCCTTCATAAAAGATCGAGTTTCAATTCATCCTCATAATACATGCTAGTACTTCAATCAAATAACCAGATAGCATGTAATTCAAACCATTGTATAGCATATTCTTCGCAAATTATCACAGAATCATGTGACAATTTAATATATGTAATCAATCAATCATATACTATACAATTATGAAAGCAATTAATAAATCAGAATAGAAGACTCGATCTACCCCGCTCATCTAATCTCAGTCCAAGAAACTTAGTGCTTTGATACCACCTGTTGTGGGGATATCGGGTTGCTAATCTCATCTTAGGGCAATTAATGAACAATTAATACTCATTAAACATCAATTGAATAAACCAAGAGCCAAGTAAAGCAAAAATTTTTTTTTAAAAAAATCAGTGTCTCGCTCGATCGGTGAAAAACACCCGATCGAGCGAGCACAATTGCTCAACTCTCGGATGGAACACAATTTGGCCTCGCTCGATCCGTCAACTTTTGCGGATCGAGCGAGCCAAAAACTCAAAAGTTCTGTCCGTAAATTACAGGGCTCGCTCGATCCGTCATTTTCTGCGGATCGAGCGGCCTCCAAATTCCAAAAAATCTGCAGATCACATTTTGCTGTCAAGGCTTGCATCATGGCACAATTCAACATCAATCAAAGATACTAACATGATATAACTTCTATAAACATACATATACTCATAAATCAAGTCTTGAGCATAATAAACTAGCTTTTACAACTTCAAATAGATCACAAAATACTCAAAACATAAGATTACACAACTTGTTTCAAAGTTCTTCCAACATATCATGTTAAGTGTTCTATCATGCTTGTCATACTTCTAAGTACATTTACAACCCGAGTCCTCACGTGCTAGACTCTCTCTCCCAGCTTTCAATGACGTCGATGACTAGCTCATGCCTCTTCTGTTGTCATGCACACATACAAAACAAGACAATAGCCGGATAAACTCCGGCGAGATACAATTCTCAGTATAACCAACATATATAGAAAGCATTAAATAAATCATATTGACTCTATTTAAACTCGACTCAACAAATAGAGTAAATAACGCTTCGACTAAGAATTGATTCATATAACTTCGTGCCATCAAGATTCGTAAACGATCTTGACATGGATATCCATCTAACGAGTTCGTAAACGACTCGCAAATAAGGTTAACTGCAACCTTGGCATAGAATCAATTCAATATAGCATCATATCAACTCGAATATAAAGATCCACTACCTGAGATGGATCAACAACATCACAATCAAATCAAGAACATAAACAAGTATGTGGTTGTTGCGGGCCAACTCAAGATTAGACGTTCTTGAGTTTCAAAGTCCCTACTTCATGATGTCGTCATTATACCTTCGTTTATTTTGATTCTGAACTCTTCAAATCTGAAAGATACAACCAAAATACATATATCAACTTCATTCCAATCTATCATATCAAAATCGAGTCGAAAACAACATAAGATCATCGATCAAACTCATTTCAAACCTCAATCCAACTTTTTCGGTTCAAAGTCGTTGTCTCGAGTCGTTGGCCTTCCAAACTCGACTGAAACGGAAGAATAAAATTTCATAACATTCACATCATCAAGATAAGTGTTTCAACTTAGCTATCGAATAACAAAACAGTCCAAAAACTATTAAACGGCGTAGCGATTCAAAATCGGTAACCGACATAATCCCAAAACTATTTCTAACTTCAAAACTCAATCATACGTATATTCAAGTCAATAACCAGCTGATAAATCATTCAAATCCTCATCTCAATAGCTATAAAAATCGATTAACATGCTGGAATCAATATTGGATACATGTAATACAAACTTCTCAATCCAGTTTCGACATAGAATCGCATATACGTTGATAAACATAATCAAGAACTCAAAATCTGATATCTGCTCCATACTGATTTTGAAATCCAAATAATACAACATAAAACTTACACGAGATCGAAGCCCTCGTCGTAAGGATTCCAGAACAATTTACGGAATCGAAATCGACAACCGGTTCAAAAGTTACAGCAAATTGAATCTCAACGTTTCAAAGGAAAATGAAGAAGACGGCTCTCTGCTTCAACACTTCTGAAATGTCTAAGGCAAGTACACGTTTCATGCTGAGTAATAAACTTAAAATCTGATAACTCTCAACCAATATTGCAATTTAGCCCTCAAGTCTTCAATAATTGCAATTTGGTCCCCGACCCTTATTTTAATTCAATTTCAATCCTAAATAATTTAAAAATATTAGAATTTAAATCAAAACTCTAGATATTCCCAAATTAAATATACTCGGATTAAAATTAAATAGATTCGGATTAATATTAATTAATCCCGGGCCTTACATTTATCCACTGTTTTAGTGTGGACATTGTTCAACAACAATACCGCCGTTTCAAGCGCATAGCCCCAAAACGAAGGTGGGATCTCAGTGAAGCTCATCATGGATCGAACCATGTCCAACAAAGTTCGATTTCGACGCTCCGAAACACCATTGAGCTGAGGTGTCATAGGAGGAGTCCACTGAGAGAGAATCCCATTCTCTTTTAGATAGTCCAAAAACTCGGTACTTAAGTATTCTCCACCTCGATCCGATCGAAGTGCTTTAATACTTTTTCCTAGTTTGTTCTCTACTTCAGCCTTGAATTCTTTGAACTTTTCAAATGCTTCAGACTTATATTTCATCAAATATAAATACCCATACCTAGAAAAATCATCAGTAAAGGTAATGAAGTAGGTGTGTCCAAATTTAGTACCAATACTAAATGGACCACAAACATCTGTATGTATCAAATCCAACAGATTTTGACTACGCTCAGGTTTTCTTTTAAAAGGAGATTTAGTCATTTTTCCTTTTAGCCAGGACTCACAAGTAGGTAGAGAGTTAATATCAGACATATCAAACATGCCCTCTCCCACTAGCTTGTTCATCCTCCTTGAGGAAATGTGACCTAGCCTAGCATGCCAAAGGTTTGCTGGGTTTTGACTATCGTTTTTCCTTTTATTTGTTGTTACCGGTTTATCAACATAATTAATTGGAACGTCTTTTAATTTTAAGTTATATAGATCGTTTTCAAGTTGTTCATTTCCAATTAAACATTCATTCTTATAAATATTGCAAATCTCATTCACAAAATTGCAAGAAAAACCATCTCTATCAAGCATAGAAACAGAAATAATGTTTTTAATCAAATTTGGCACAAATAAAACATCTCTTAAAAGTAACTTAAAATCGTTCTGCAAAACTAAATAAACGTCTCCCATTGCTTTGGCTTCAACTCTGGAATCATTTCCGAGCCTCAGTTGGGTCTCACCCATCCTAAGCTTACGACTTCTTGTCATCACCTGCAAATCATTGCAAATGTGAGATCCACATCCGGTATCCAATACCCAAGAAGTAGTATTAAGTGAAACATTTATTTCAATGTAAAACATACCCTTTGCAGTTCGCAACTGCTCGAGGTATTCCTTGCAGTTACGTTTCCAATGACCGGGTTTCTTGCAATGATGGCAAACATCTCCAAATATGTTCACATTTGAAGCTTTTGTCTTGCCCTTCTTCTTTGGTATAATTTTCTTGGGTGGGGCAGAACGTTTCTTACCCTTTCCACTTGGCCCCTTCTTGGAGTAAGAAGAGAAGCCAACCAAGAGTACTGGTTTTTCCTTCTTTAATGTGGCATCATAAGACACAAGCATATTGACCATCTCTTCAAGGGTGGCCTCTATCTTGTTCATATTGAAGTTTACCACAAATCCGTCAAACGACGAAGGAAGTGAAAGAAGCAATAAGTCCGTATTCAATTCATGCTCCAATGTCAAATCGAGTGTTACCAACTTCTCAATTAGCCCAATCATGTGTACCCCATGCTCACGGACAGAAGTCCCATCTCGCATGCGGCATGTCATGAGCTCTTTGACGGTGGCATACCTCTCCGACCTTGACTGAGCTCCAAAAAGTTCCTTGAGGTGCATGTGTATGTCAGTAGCATTCACGGCATCCTCAAATCGCCTCTGGAGTTCATCAGACATTGAAGCTTGCATATAGCATTTAGCCTTGATATCATGGTCCCACCATTGATCAAGTTTTGCCAATTCTTTCGGACTTATATTAGCCGGTGCTTCCTTTGGAGGATTCTTTTCTAACACGTAAAAAATTTTCTCCGAGTTTAGAACAATCTTTAATTTACGAAACCAGTCCGTATAGTTTGCGCCAGTCAATTTGTTTTGTTCGAGAATTGAGTATAGTGGATTGCACGAATTCATTGTAATGAAATACTGAAAAGAAACAGACAATAATCAGTGGTTGTTTAATTAATTTACTAAGACATAAAATATGACGAGATTTAATTTTATGAATTTCACTCCCACTATTTTAACGATTTCACTACCCTCTAGTGAAAACGAAAAACGTGTTTCCTTAGTGGGAACATGGAGTCCAATTGACAAACTATAGTTCCGAATAATATCAGTCAACCATAATTTTCAAAAGGTAGAGCTCAATTGCTTCCAAAGCAATCCCCATGTTTTTACCTCATGTCCAATAAGGGCCCAATAATATGACGCCGTTTATTGTGACATGTCAATATAACTCATCAATATTAAGTTGTGATGGACGGTCGCCATGTGGATCCCCAATAATATGAGTCAATCCCATGGGAGTTCCACCCAACTTACAACTTGTGTTGATCCAATGTACAGCTTTTCGACGAACGGGCCCCCCAATAATATGAGCCGGACCATGCCCGCGGGTAGCATCTCATACATTGATCGTTGATGGAAGGTAGGAACATTTAAACAATATTTAAATTCCCTTTATTTATCTTGATATCAATTTTAAATCATATTTAAAATGAGGGATTTTTAATTTTGAAAACTGTCTCATCATTTAGTATTTGTATGCTTGCGGGATTCATACAATTTAGTCTAAACATGCATACAACAATAATATCATATATTATTTAAAGGATGATCGACCCCAATAACTAATCGACCCGTGGTTGCCAATCACGAGTCTAAGTCCAATCCTAGGTGATATGCAGGTATGCAATGCAATCCTATTACATTGAGCTTCCAATTTACATTTTTTCGGTCTTTATTGTCTGCTGGGCCTACCATTGTCTTCAAATCTTTATCTCCCACTACGTCTAATAAATTTACAATAAATTTTGATAACAAGTAGGGGATACATATTTAAGGGTGGGAACGGGCCATAAACCAGACCCACTTTTTATTACAAATGACAATTTAAATTGGGCCATAAACCAAGCCCATTAATAAAACCCAACAACAATAAAACAAAATGTAAACAACCTAACATACACCTACAATATTGGTCATGGCAATCGATCATCCTCTTATCCAATAATTAATTCAATAATTAAATAATTGGATAACATGCAATGACATCATAATTAAAAAGATAAAATCAAATTTTATCTACTATTCTCATAAGATCATATCTTATCATCAATTATACCAAAATAATTAATTTTATAAAATTTAATTTAACGAATAAAATTTACAAATTTTCCAAAAATTCAAATTTATCCAAAAATCAATTTTAAAAATTTCGGACTCAAACAATTTGATCCGATGCCTCGTGGACCAATCAAAAACAATTTTCGATCAGACCAAAAACTAAAATTTCAAAAATTTCAAATTCCAATAAAAATCAAATTTTTATTTTCCTCTACGTGGGATAGGGCTGCCCACGTGGAGGTGGGCAGCGACGATCGCTGCCCGTGATGCCCTTGTTTCCTTTAAAAATTTTAATTTAAAAAATTTCGATTTGTTTCCAAAACCCGAGGCTAAAAATTTTGTACAATCGATTAATTTAATCGTTTGATCCGAGAGCAACCTGTCTCTGACGCCACTGTTGAAACACGTGTCGCTCTCACGATCAAATCGATCTGATACCCGGTGCAGTGGAAGTTTAAAATTTTATATGGAACAATTTCATATCATGGATATCAAATCCTAACGATTAAATTATGCAAGTAAAATAATAATAATAATAATTAATATTTTACCTCTTCAAGCAATGGCTTGATTAGTGGACTCTAACAGATTTAATATGCTCTTGTTGTAAATCCCGGGAACCGATGACTCGCTTGATCAATCTCCGAAATTAGGTCCACGAACAGAAAACTAAAACCTTCTGATTGATTGCACTAGAAATCAATCAGATGTTTATCGTAGAGATTAAACAGATTTGATCTGTCAATTCAGAATGTAATTTTTCCGAAAAATCACAGACTGAATTCTCTCAAAAAAGGAAGAGAGGATTTCGAAAATCCCCTTAGAATATTTAGTGTGATTTTCAAAAATTCCAAGAGAGAATTGTTGTGTAATTTTCGAAACCTACACACATATATATTTATATATATATATATATATATATATAATTTCTAGACTGGATTAAGTTATATCTCTATTAGAACTCTAACTCCTTAGGGCCCATAATCCATAACTTAAGTCCAACAAGCCAAGCCCGTTATTATATAAATTAATATAAAATTCATCAGGACTCCGATTGATAAACCAATTTCACCAATGTGCACAGAAACCATTTCTGCACCTTTTAAAGTCAAGAAAATTTTTCTGAATTCGAATTCAGTGATTTCCAAAAATGTCCATCTCTATGTCATTTTAGAAAATTCCACTCCCTTTAGCTAAGAAGTCCAACTTCTCTTTCATTAAATTTAACTCTTTAAATTTAACTATCTCAACGGGGTTTAGTAATCCATTGCTTGTGTGATCCTCAATGGTTCAGGGATACATGTGAGACCTCGTTTCTAATCAACTAATATCAGACAACAAGAGATAAGTAATCAAGAACCCAATATATATTTTTATTTTTTTTTAAAAGGAGGATCGCGCGCCCGCGGTGACATCAGCGCGCCCGCGCTGACATTAGCGCGCCCGCGCATATGCCCCGCAAATCCCAGCGTGCCCGCGCTCATACCTCGCAAAGAGGCCGCGCGCCCGCGCCAACAACCGCGCGCCCGCGCCGTCCCCTTGCCCAGAAAAGTTAAGGCACTGTAATAAACTCAATCAAAACCTAAACACTTGCATTAAGAGTATTTGATATTCCAATAACAATACAAGAAAGGTTTAGGGGAGAGCAACATTCAATTCGATAGCACCTACATCGTTTCTTGCTTACAAAACATATACGAGAAGTTCGAATGACTAAACATGATCGCAAAACATAACTAGGTTGACATGCTGATTCGACTTCTAAACGAGTCTCACTTCTATCTCTTACTCTGGACGCTAACCAGGTCTATGCTGACTTGATCCTGCCTTTCCTGTTGCCAAGTACACATACAAAACAAAGCAACAGCCGGATAACCGGTGAGAATGATAATCCCAGTAAAAGCAACATATCAAGTAATGAATATACAACATGCTATCAAACCACATATTCAAGTCGAAGTTAATGATATGCATGTCTTTAAAACCAGGATATCAATTCTGATAAACATGGGAGTATTGCTCTGCTTTTGGGATCCCGAGGATGAGATCACGTAACGACTCATCGACTCTCCCAATCGAGGTGGTGCCACGTATCCCACTCCTCTAGACTTTGAGCAACCATAATGAGTATGCTAGCACTAGGCGAAATACTACAACCTAGGCCACTCAATCATAGTTCCCAAACGTCTAACAAAAAGGGCGGTTCTGCCCGCTGAAATCAAAGTAGGCTCAAGATGAATGCATAACAGAAACATAAACATAAGCCACATAACAAAAACTCAATCAATCAACAAATACAAGTTCCACATGCTAGAACAAGTATCAATGCAATATGTGATTTAAAAAGGGAAACTCGAGAACCAACAGTCCCGAGTATGCTATCCCGCTACGATGACTGCTTTTACCTTTCAATGCAGTAGTTCCAACTCTGGATAAGCTACAACAAAAGGTTTAATCAACAACTAAACAATCCAACAACAAAGGCAACGGTTCAAGGTAATCTCTTTACCGTTCTTCGTCCAATTCTCGACGACCAAATGCTGCTAACACAGGGCTTGACAACTCCAAACGAATCTGTTCAGATACAATCAAAGATCAATTACCATGATCGACTTACAAGCCAAGTTCAACAACTTCAAAAACGGTTCAAATCTCCAAAACTCAAACCGACGGCATAACGGCTATAACTGAACAAACCGACAATGCAGACAGCAGTTCAATAGCGATATAACCTCATAAAAATTATAAGACAACCAAAACAAAGCAAACCCATCAATCTCAAAATCCACATTTTCGAAAATGGCTTCCAAAAATCATAACAAATCCGAACGTCGCTCTAATTCAAAACCGACAGATAATAAACGATCAGAACTCTGTAGAGAACAACATACTCGAATCTCAAACGATTCTAACAACATCCAAAAACTATAATGTATCGGATAGAAGAAGAACTTACGATATAACAGAGCTCTCACTGCAGTGATCACTAATCCGCCTTCAGAAATAAATTCCAACGGACGGATCGAGCTCGGGAGGAAATCTGAAAGCTCAAAACTCCAAAGGGGCGGCTCTAATGGAGGCTCACGGTTGGAGAGGAAGATGGAGGCTTCTCCAAATTAAAATCCATGTGTAGATAATATATAAAAATCAAAAATTGAGTTTTAGTCCCTGAAAAATCTAATTTTTGCAAAAAGGACCCTGATCAAAATCAAACCGGCTCGGGAACTTTGTAATCTCTGATTAACTCAAATAAATTCAATTAAGATAAAAACGGGGCTTTACAATTCTCCCCCACTAAGAAGAGATTTCGTCCTCGAAATCAACGAGAACCACAACTCATAAGCTAGAATAAAGAACTAAAGACAGTAAGAAGAACTCACGTCAACTGAATAACTCTGGAAAACGCTGTCTCATGTCAGATTCTGTCTCCCAAGTTGCTTCCTCGATGCCGTGACGGCTCCACTGCACTTTCACTAACGGGATCGACTTGGTTCTGAGTTGTTTCTCCTTCCAATCAAGGATCTGAATCGGTCGCTCAAAGTAGCTCAGAGTCTCGTCTAACTCGGCTTCGTCAGGCTGAAGGATATGAGAAATATCTGGTTGATACTTTCGCAGCATAGAGACGTGAAAAACGTCGTGAATACCAGATAAAGACGGAGGAAGTGCAAGTCTGTAGGCAAGATCGCCTATCTTCTCGAGAATCTCGTACGGCCCGATGAATCTCGGAGATAACTTCCCTCTCTTACCGAATCTGACAGTGCCTCTGAAAGGTGAAATCTTCAGAAAGACTCGGTCTCCTTGATCAAAACTCATAGGTCTACGCCTGACATTTGCATACTTCGCCTATCTATCTTGAGCTGACTTCATTCTGGTCTGAATGATCTTAACCTGCTCTGCCATATCTCTAAGCATCTCCGGTCCCAAATCTGGTGACTCGGATAATTCATCCCAAAACAACGGAGATCGGCACTTCTTACCATACAAAGCCTCAAAAGGCGCCATACCGATACTCGCTTGGAAGCTGTTGTTGTAAGAAAACTCGACAAGAGGCAAAGAATCCTGCCAACTAGTGCCAAAGTCTAGCACTACCGCTCGCAGCATATCCTCTAACGTCTGGATAGTCCGCTCTGACTGTCCATCGGTTTGAGGATGATAAGCTGTACTCAGATGCAATCGAGTACCAAGTGCCCCCTGAAGACTGTGCCAGAAGTGAAAAGTGAATCTAGGATCTCTGTCTGAAATGATCGACTTCGGCACACCATGCAGTCTCACAACATTGCTAACATACAACTCAGCCATCTGATCATGACGATACGTCATCCTGTACGGAATAAAACACGCAGACTTCGTCAATCGGTCGATCACTACCCAAATGGCATCGCATCCTCGAACGGATCGTGGTAGCTTCGTGACGAAATCCATGGAAATGTGATCCCACTTTCATTCAGGAATAGATAGACTGTGCAACAGACCTCCTGGTCGCTTCCGTTCTGCTTTCACCTGCTGACAATTCAAACACCGAGATACAAACCTCGCTACGTTGCTCTTCATTCCCTTCCACCAAAACTGAATCTTCAGATCGTTGTACATCTTACGACCTCCAGGATGAATACTAAACCGACTACAATGAGCCTCTCGAAGAATACGCTGCCTCAACTCCGAAATATCAGGCACAACAATACGGTTATTCACATACAGTACATCATCTCTAACTTGGAATTCAGACTGATGCCCAGATCTGACTTTCTCTACTGAAACCTAAATGCTCGGCTCAGACTTCTGTGCTTCTCTGATTGCAACAAACAACTCCGGTTCGGCTTGAATAGCAAACACTCTGATAGTCTCCCTATCTGTCTCAAACTCTAAACCAGAAGTGCAACAATCATCGATCAACTGAGAAACACCAATAGTAGTAAGAGATAAAGAACATAGCTTTCGGCTCAAGGCATCTGCAACTGCATTTGACTTCCCCGGATAATACTTGATTTCACATTCGAAATCCTTCAAAAGGTCTAACCATCTTCTCTGTCTCATATTCAGCTCTGCCTGTGAAAACAAGTACTTAAGGCTCTTATGGTCAGAAAAGATCTCGAAAGACTCACCATAAAGATAGTGACGCCAGATCTTCAGAGCAAAGACGATCGCAGCTAGTTCAAGATCATGAACCGGATAACGAGTCTCGTGCGGTTTCAGCTGTCTCGATGCATACGCTACCACATGCTTATGCTGCATAAGAATACAACCCAAGCCTCAGTTAGAAGCATCACAATAGACTATGAAACCTCCAGTACCCTTCGGAATAGAAAGAATTGGAGCACTGGTCAGTCTCCTCTTCAGATCAACAAAGCTAGCCTCACAATCTGCAGTCCAAACAAAAGGCGCATCCTTCTGAGTCAGCTGGGTAATAGGCTTGGCAATAGATGAGAAACCCTTGATGAAACGACGATAATAACCAGCTAAACCCATGAAGCTTCGGATCTCCGGCACTGAAGTAGGTCTAGGCCAATTCATAACCGCTTCAATCTTGCTGGGATCGACAGAAATCCCATCTTCAGAAATAATATGACCGAGAAAGACAACTCGATCTAACCAGAATTCACACTTAGACAGCTTGGCAAACAACTGCTCAGCTCGTAAAATCTGGAGTACGGTCCTCAAGTGCTCTACATGGTCAGTACGGTTCTTCGAGTAGATAAGAATATCATCGATAAAGATAATGACGAACTCATCTAAAAAACGCTGAAAGATACGGTTCATCAAACCCATAAAAACCGCTGGAGCGTTAGTCAAACCGAACGGCATGACTATAAACTCAAAATGACCATACCTCGTTCTGAATGCGGTCTTAGGAACGTCTTCCTCTCGCACTCTCAACTGGTGATAACCTGACCTCAGATCAATCTTAGAGTAGACAGAAGAACTCTGCAGTTGATCAAAAAGGTCATCTATTCGGGGTAAAGGATACCTGTTCTTAACTGTAGCCTGATTCAATTGGCGGTAGTCGATACAGAGCCGCATAGAACCATCCTTCTTCCGAACAAAAAGCACAGGAGCACCCCAAGGCAACACACTAGGTCTGATGTATTCCTTGGCAATTAAATCCTCAAGCTGCTCCTTCAACTCTCTCAATTCAACAAGTGCCATACGATAAGGAGCTTTTGAAATAGGTTGAGTAC
This sequence comes from Henckelia pumila, assembly GCF_033568475.1. Lineage (NCBI taxonomy): Eukaryota > Viridiplantae > Streptophyta > Magnoliopsida > Lamiales > Gesneriaceae > Henckelia > Henckelia pumila. Next base: position 107,279,921 of record NC_133121.1, read on the forward strand.
CTGGCACTAAGTCAATGCTGAATTCAACCTCTCGAATGGGTGGCAATCCAGGAACATCTTTCGGAAACACATCAGCAAAATCTCTAACCACTGGTAAGTCAACCAAAGCTGGGCTAGATTTCAGTACATCAACCGCATAAACCAAAAATCCTTCTGCACCTCTCTGTAACAAACGAGTCATAGATAACACTGAAATCAAAGGAATTCTAGATCGAGAACCCTTACCAAAGAATTTCCACTCGTCTGCCATTTCAGGTCTGAACCTGACAACCTTCAGAAAACAATCAACTGTTGCCCTGTACTTGGTCAAAGCATATATACCGACAATACAATCAAAATCTGACAACCCAAGCACAATACAGTCGAATTCTAACAAATTTCCCTCAAAACAAAGTTCACAGTTCCTGACTAGTCTGACAGAAACAATTCCTCCACCCAAAGGTCAAGTAACAGCTACTACTGTAGGCAACAATTCAGTTGGCAAAGCATGCAATAACACAAATTTCTAAGAGATAAAGGAATGGGAAGCACCTGTATCTATCAAGACATAAGCAGAATAACCGAAAATCGAACAGTTACCTGCTATAACATCATCAGGTGCTGCTTGAGCCTGATCCTCTGTCAGAGCAAAGACTCGTGCTTGCTGTCTCGAAGGCTGGTTCGCACTAGTGCTACCTCCCTGTCTGTTCTGCTGTTGCTGAGGTTGGAAAGAGTGCACTGCAGATGACTGCCTCTCCGGCTGAGCTGCAGGTCTAGACGAACTCCCACTCTGAGCTCTATCTCTATTACATTGTGGGCACACCTTAGAGAAGTGTCCCGGTTGCTGACAGGTGTTACAATTATCGAAGACTCCCACACACTGATCTGGTGAGTGTCTTCCCCCACACTTGCTTCAGTACATGGCTGAAGATCCAGAACTCTGTCCTGAACCGAATTGCTTCGAACCACTGGAACTAGACAAACTGTTCCCCTGCCTTTTGAACTGTTTACCTCTTGATTTGTACTGATCTTTTCTGCTTCCCCCACTGTTTCCACCTTCATACCTTTGCTGCTGGTTCTGATGCTGCGGTGGCTAATTCTGATACTGAGACGGTGGGTTCTGATACTGCCTCTGTTGCTGAGGTGCTACCTGGTTACCTCTTTGCCTCCACAAGCCTGCTTCCGCTCCCTTTGCGTAATTCATAGCATCCGCAAAGTTGTTAGGCCTGTTGGTGTTTACCAACGTGAAGACGTCGGGGTACAAACCATTGATGAACTGATCTGCCTTAGCTTCTTCATCTCCGGCAATTAGTGGCGCAAAGCGCAACAGACTATCAAACTTAGCCACGTACTCTTTGATGTTCAGATTCCCTTGCCTCAGGTTGGCAAACTCTGCTCCCTTATCTTTACGATACGAGATAGGGAAAAACCGCTTATAAAACTCAGATTTAAAAAGAGTCCAAGTAACTTCCGTACCTCTACTCTCCATTGCTTTCTTTGTCATGATCCACCAGCTCTTAGCAACCCCACGTAGCTGATGAATGACTAACCTGATTCTGCGGTCATCTGTGTAATCAATGGAATCGAACAGCTGATCAATATCATCCAACCAACTCTCGCAGTCAACTGGATTTTCTGAACCCATCAATAACGGCGGATTGAACGACTGAAACCTCTTCAGCAAGGTTTCCATAGGCGTTGCTGAAGCATCCAACTGATCAACTTCAGTGCTAGCCTGCTCAGTCGCAGGGATAACTGGCGGTGTGTTTCTGTTTATCACTCGACGAGGACCCATCTGATAATCAAATGTTAGGACACGAGATATCTCAATCGCTACAATCAGTGCCCTTACAACCGCTTGGAATACCGGATACCAGTCGGTAACAGAAACAGTTATATCTCAAGTAGATCATGCTTTATAAATTAAATCACATAACCATGTAATTCAATAATTCTCAATAATAAAGCATGCTAGCATGGAATTAAGTACACAGTTAAAATAATTCAAACACATGCGAGGAGTCAATACACGCAGACTCGATCTACCCGCTCACTCTAGTTCGACCAAGAATCTTAAAGCTCTGATACCACTTAATGTGAGACCTCGTTTCTAATCAACTAATATCAGACAACAAGCAATAAGTAATCAAGAACCCAATATATATTTTTATTTTTATTTTCTAAAAAGGAGGCTCGCGCGCCCGCGCTGACATCAGCGCGCCCGCGCCTACGCCCCGCAAATCCCAGCGCGCCCGCGCTCATACCTCGCAAAGAGGCTGCGCGCCCGCGCCGTCCCCTCGCCCAGAAAAGTTAAGGCACTGTAATAAACTCAATCAAAACCTAAACACTTGCATTAAGAGTATTTGATATTCCAATAACAATACAAGAAAGGTTTAGGGGAGAGCAACATTCAATTCGATAGCACCTACATCGTTTCTTGCTTACAAAACATATACGAGAAGTTCGAATGACTAAACATGATCGCAAAACATAACTAGGTTGACATGCTGATTCGACTTCTAAACGAGTCTCACTTCTATCTCTTGCTCTGGACGCTAACCAGGTCTATGCTGACTTGATCCTGCCCTTCCTGTTGCCAAGTACACATACAAAACAAAGCAACAGCCTGATAACCGGTGAGAATGATAATCCCAGTAAAAGCAACATATCAAGTAATGAATATACAACATGCTATCAAACCACATATTCAAGTCGAAGTTAATGATATGCATGTCTTTAAAACCAGGATATCAATTCTGATAAACAAGGGAGTATTTCTCTGCTTTTGGGATCCCGAGGATGAGATCACGTAACGACTCACCGACTCTCCCAATCGAGGTGGTGCCACGTATCCCACTCCTCTAGACTTTGAGCAACCATAATGAGTATGCTAGCACTAGGCGAAATACTACAACCTAGGCCACTCAATCATAGTTCCCAAACGTCTAACAAAAAGGGCGGTTCTGCCCGCTGAAATCAAAGTAGGCTCAAGATGAATGCATAACAGAAACATAAACATAAGCCACATAACAAAAACTCAATCAATCAACAAATACAAGTTCCACATGCTAGAACAAGTATCAATGCAATATGTGATTTAAAAAGGGAAACTCGAGAACCAACAGTCCCGAGTATGCTATCCCGCTACGATGACTGCTTTTACCTTTCAATGCAGTAGTTCCAACTCTGGATAAGCTACAACAAAAGGTTTAATCAACAACTAAACAATCCAACAACAAAGGCAACAGTTCAAGGTAATCTCTTTACCGTTCTTCGTCCAATTCTCGACGACCAAATGCTGCTAACACAGGGCTTGACAACTCCAAATGAATCTGTTCAGATACAATCAAAGATCAATTACCATGATCGACTTACAAGCCAAGTTCAATAACTTCAAAAACGGTTCAAATCTCCAAAACTCAAACCGACGGCATAACGGCTATAACTAAACAAACCGACAACGCAGACAGTGGTTCAATAGCGATAAAACCTCATAAAAATTCTAAGACAACCAAAACAAAGCAAAACCATCAATCTCAAAAACCACATTTTCGAAAATGGCTTCCAAAAATTATAACAAATCCGAACGTTGCTCTAATTCAAAACCGACAGATAATAAACGATCAGAACTCTGTAGAGAACAACATACTCGAATCTCAAACGATTCTAACAACATCCAAAAACTAGAATGTATCGGATCGAAGAAGAACTTACGATATAACAGAGCTCTCACTGCAGTGATCACTAATCCGCCTTCAGAAATAAATTCCAACGGACGGATCGAGCTCGGGAGGAAATCTGAAAGCTCAAAACTCCAAAGGGGTGGCTCTAATGGAGGCTCACGGTTGGAGAGTAAGATGGAGGCTTCTCCAAATTAAAATCCATGTGTAGATAATATATAAAATCAAAAATTGCGTTTTAGTCCCTGAAAAATCCAATTTTTGCAAAAAGGACCCTGATCAAAATCAAACCAGCTCGGGAACTCTGTAATCTCTGATTAACTCAAATAAATTCAATTAAGATAAAAACGGGGCTTTACAATACAGCTAGCCGCGGGCTCACAACTCCTTGTGACTCGGAACAACGATTTCCGACTTACCCAACGAATCATGGTAAGAGCGTCTAGCAACATCGCCCCATGATTCCCTAGGTATCACTGATAGTGCCTGCAAGAACCAGTAAGTTTTGGTTAGCGTACAGTACAGTCCCTTCATCCATATATCCCGATTGAATCAACAACCATTGGTACATCGAGAGTCGCTCGAGATTCGATAACTATGCAACGCATCTTGAAGATCAAATAGTGACATCGCATGTGCTACTAGGAAACCAAGTAACCTAAATCACATAGAGTACTCTGGCCAGAGATTTGTCACACTAATATCTCCTCAGATCGCATAGGATATCCACACTCGCAAGCGTGTGGTGAATCCTTGACAACAAAGCATCGACTCCTATATGTGTCGTAACTATACCCAATCCCGACACCTGATGACCCCTTAGAGTCGGTAAACGATTCAAAGTATAGTACTAGCATATAGAGTCTCAATGATGTTTCAAGTAGTAAGGACTAATGGTGTACAACCAAAACCGCGGACTTATCCACTCAAATAATAATAACCACTTGGAAAGTCCGAATAGGGTAGTTCGATCATTCATCATATGAATATCCATTTGCATGCTTTGAACATCTCCATGTTCATTACCAATGAAACGTGGTACTTGGCATCACAAATGCTAGTCTCAATCTCGAGCGATCCTTATCCTTATTAGCGGACGGCTCAATTGACTAGGAACTGTTTAGAATATATAGTGACTATAAGATGTGTTTCATAATAGTGATCTCTCTTTATTCAATATCTCATCTTACTTACATTATAGTATGTTCAAGGTCTTTATCAAAACAACAATAGTATATCACAATATAACAATATGAAGAAAGATAAAGAAAATGCCATTAATGAATGTAAATTATATTAAACAAAGATTGTTTATACATAGAGTCATAAAAGCCCTTAGCCATAAGTTGGCTAACCGGGCACCCACTCTTTCAATCTCCCACTTGCCCTAAAGCCAACTAGTCATACTACGTAATCCCATTTCTTCGCGATTTTTGTCAAACAATGGTCCTGGCAAGGGCTTAGTAAGTGGATCAGCGATATTGTCTGTAGAGGCCACTCTCTCGACAGTGATGTCTTCTCTTTCCACAATCTCCCGGATGATGTGGTATTTTCTCAGTACGTGTTTGGATCTTTGATGAGACCTTGGTTCCTTTTCCTGAGCAATGGCACCAGTGTTGTCGCAATACACCGGAACTGGACCAACAGCTTCAGGAATGACACCCAAATCTTGGATGAAATTCCTCATCCAAACGGCCTCTTTAGCAGCAGCTGATGCTGCAATGTATTCTGCCTCAGTGGTGGAATCCGCTGTGGTGTCCTGCTTGGAAATTTTTCAAGAGACAGCACCGCCATTGAGCACGAATACAAATCCATAGGTTGACTTTGAGTCATCCACGTCGCTTTGGAAGCTAGAGTCGGTATAGTCTTCCAATTTCAATTCTCTTCCTTCATAAACCATGAATACATTCTTAGTCCTTCTTAAGTACTTAAGAATATCCTTCACGGCTTTCCAATGCATTTGACCGGTTGGCCTGATATCTGCTCGTGACACTCAGAGCAAAGGCTACATCCGGTCGAGTAGATATCATCCCATACATAATACTACCTATGGCTGACGCATTTGTATGTGTGTCATTTTCTCTATCTCTTCGTCAGTCTTGGGACACATAGACTTGGATAGAGAAACTCCATGACACATAGGTAGATGTCCTCTCTTGGACTCATCCATTGAAAACCTTTTCAATATAGTGTCGATGTAGGTTGCTTGAGTGAGTCCTATCATTCTCTTAGATCTATCTCTATAGATCTGTATCCCTAGAATATAGGAGGTCTCACCCAAATCCTTCATCGAGAATCAACATGATAACCATATTTTTGTTGACTGCAACATCCCTACGTCATTCCCAATGAGTAGGATGTCATCAACATAAAGCATTAAGAACGTCACCGCATCCTTAACTATTTTCTTGTACACGCACGGTTCCTCCGGGTTTTTGATGAAACCAAAGTCCTTTATTGTTTCATCAAATTTCTGGTTCCAACTTCTTGATGCTTGTTTGAGACCATATATTGATCTCTGAAGCTTGCGTACCTTATGCTCGCTTTCCATAGATGTGAATCCCTCAGTCTGCATCATATAGTTCTCTTCCTTAATTTTTCCATTAAGGAATGCAGTCTTCACATCTATTTGCCATATCTCATAATCATACCAAGCTTCTATGGCAATAAGGATTCTTATGGATTTGAACATTGCAACTGGTGAAAAGGTTTCATCATAGTCAACTCCTTGTCTTTGAGTATAACCTTTTGCGACCAATCGTTCCTTGTAGGTCAATACCTTACCATCAGGCCCAAGTTTTCTCTTGTAGATCCATTTACACCCTATTGGAACAATTCCATCAGGAGGATCTACTAAAGACCAAACTTGGTTTGTATGCATCGAGTCTATTTCCGACTGTATAGCATCAAGCCATAAATTCGAATCTACATCAGAAATTGCTTCCTTGAAGTTTCTTGGATCACATCCAATGTCGGGTTCACTTTGATCCCCTTCAAGAAGAAGATCATATCGTATAGGAGGTCTAGAAGTCCTCTCGGATCTTCTAGAAATAGGCGTGTCAATCAATGGTTCCTGAGGTGTAGGATCGTTATTTTGTATCTCGGGTTCTTCTCGAATTTCTTCGAGTTCCATCATCTTGCCTTTCTTATCAAGTAAGAACTCTTTCTCCATGAAGGTGGCATTCCTCGAAACAAACACTTTTGTTTCATTAGGATGATAGAAATAATATCCGATTGAATTCTTCGGATATCCTACAAAATAACATAAGGTGGAACGACTATCCAACTTATCTCCCACTGTCTGCTTCACGTAAGCAGGACATCCCCAAATCCTTAAGTACGAATACTTAGGAGCTTTGTCATTCCATAACTCGTATGGAGTTTTATTGTGGGGACCTCGGGTTGCTAATCTCATCTTAGGGCAATTAATGAACAATTAATACTCATTAAACATCAATTGAATAAACCAAGAGCCAAGTAAAGCAAAAAAAATTTTTAAAAAAAATCAGTGTCTCGCTCGATCGGTGAAAAACACCCGATCGAGCGAGCACAATTGCTCAACTCTCGGATGGAACAAAATTTGGCCTCGCTCGATCCGTCAACTTTTGCGGATCGAGCGAGCCAAAAACTCAAAAGTTTTGTCCGCAAATTACAGGGCTCGCTCGATCCGTCAGCTTCTGCGGATCGAGCGGCCTCTAAATTCCAGAAAATCTGCAGATCACATTTTGCTGTCAAGGCTTGCATCATGGCACAATTCAACATCAATCAAAGATACTAACATGATATAACTTCTATAAACATACATATACTCATAAATCAAGTCTTGAGCATAATAAACTAGCTTTTACAACTTCAACTAGATCACAAACTACTCAAAACATAAGATTACACAACTTGTTTCAAAGTTCTTCCAACATATCATGTTAAGTGTTCTATCATGCTTGCCATACTTCTAAGTACATCTACAACCCGAGTCCTCACGTGCTAGACTCTCTCTCCCAGCTGTCAATGACGTCGCTGACTAGCTCCTGCCCCTTCTGTTGTCATGCACACATACAAAACAAGACAACAGTCGGATAAACTCCGGTGAGATACAATTCTCAGTATAACCAACATATATAGAAAGCGTTAAATAAATCATATCGACTCTATTTAAACTCGACTCAACAAATAGAGTAAATAACGCTTCGACTAAGAATTGATTCATATAACTTCGTGCCATAAATATTCGTAAACGATCTTGACATTGATATCCATCTAACGAGTTCGTAAACGACTCGCAAATAAGGTTAACCGCAACCTTGGCATAGAATCAATTCAATATAGCATCATATCAACTAGAATATAAAGATCCACTACCTGAGATGGATCAACAACATCACAATCAAACCAAAAACATAAACAAGTATGTGGTTTTTGCGGGCCAACTCAAGATTAGTTGTTCTTGAGTTTCAAAGTCCCTACTTCGCGATGTCGTCATTATACCTTCGTTTATTTTTATTCTGAACTCTTCAAATCTGAAAGATACAACCAAAATACATATATCAACTTCATTCCAATCTATCATATCAAAATCGAGTCGAAAACAACATAAGATCTTCGATCAAACTCATTTCAAACCTCAATCCAACTTCTTCGGTTCAAAGTCGTTGTCTCGAGTCGTTGGCCTTCCAAACTCAACTGAAACGGAATAATAAAATTCCATAACATTCACATCATCAAGATAAGTGTTTCAACTTAGCTATCGAATAACAAAACAGTCCAAAAACTCGATTAAACTGCGTAGCGATTCAAAATCGGTAACCGACGTAATCCTGAAACCATTTCTAACTTCAAAACCCAATCATACGTATATTCAAGTCAATAACCAGCTGATAAATCATTCAAATCCACATCTCAATAGCTATAAAAATCGATTAACATGTTGGAATCAATATTGGATACATGTAATACAAACTTCTCAATCCGGTTTCGACATAGAATCGCATATACGTTGATAAACATAATCAAGAACTCAAAATCTGATATCTGCTCCATACTAATTTCGAAATCCAAATAATACAACATAAAAATTACACGAGATCGAAGCCCTCGTCGTAAGGATTCCAGAACAATTTACGGAATCAAAATCGGACAACTGATTCAAAAGTTACAGCAAATTGAATCTCAACGTTTCAAAGGAAAATGAAGAAGACGGCTCTCTGCTTCAACACTTCTGAAATGTCTAAGGCAAGTAAACGTTTCATGCTGAGTAATAAACTTAAAATTTGATAACTCTCAACCAATATTGCAATTTAGCCCTCAAGTCTTCAATAATTGCAATTTGGTCCCCCGGCCCTTATTTTATTTCAATTTCAATCCTAAATAATTTAAGAATATTAGAATTTAAATCGAAACTCTAGATATTCCCAAATTAAATATACTCGGATTAAAATTAAATAAATTCGGATTAATATTTATTAATCCCGGGCCTTACATTTCTCCCCCACTAAGACATGAGTTCGTCCTCGAATTCATAAACAGTATAGATATGCAACTGCATGCTCATAAGAATAAAGAATAACTGAAAACTGAATAAGAACTCACATCAGTGGAATAGATAAGGAAAACGTTTCTTCATATCATCTTCGACTTCCCACGTTGATTCTTCAACTCCGTGTCTACTCCATTGAATCTTTACCAATGGAATTGTCTTCGTTCGGAGTTGCTTCGTCTTCCTATCAAGAATCTGAATAGGTCGCTCGAAGTAGCAAAGAGTATCATCCAACTCAGCTTCATCAGATCGAATCACATGAGACGCATCAGATATATACTTCCTCAACATCGATACATGAAAGACATCATGTATTCCAGATAAAGATATAGGAAGAGCGAGTCGATAAGCAAGATTGCCTATCTTCTCGAGAATCTCATACGGCCCAATATACCTCGGAGATAATTTTCCTCGTTTGCCAAATCGAACTGTGCCCCTGAACGGTGAAATCTTCAGAAACACTCTATCTCCCTGATCAAAAGATAACGGCCGTCGTCGTATATTTGCATATCTCGTCTGTCTATGTTGCGCTGTTCTCATTCTCTGCTGTATCAATTTCACTTTCTCAGTCATCTGTCTGATCATATCTGGCCCTAACTCAGGTACCTCAGAAACATCATCCCAATACAAAGGCGATCGACACTTCTTTCCATATAATGCTTCGAATGGTGCCATCTCTATACTCATTTGATAACTGTTGTTATACGAAAATTCCACGAGTGGTATAGAATTTTTCCATGTAACGCCAAAATTAAGTACTACAGCTCTGAGCATATCCTCAAGCGTCTGAATAGTTCGTTCAGATTGACCGTCAGTTTGAGGATGGTAAGCAGTACTCAAATGTAAGCGCGTACCTAGAGCTTCCTGTAGGCTATGCCAAAAGTATGAAGTAAACCTCGGATCTCGGTCAGATACTATCGACTTTGGCACACCGTGTAGTCTTACCACTTCTCGAATATAGAGATCTGCCATTTGATCATGACGATAAGTCGTTCGGTAAGGAATAAAGCACGCAGATTTCGTCAATCTGTCGATGATCACCCAAACAGCATCACATCCTCGAGATGATCGTGGCAACTTCGTTACAAAGTCCATGGAAATGTGGTCCCATTTCCATTCAGAAATCGATAAACTCTGTAATAAGCCACCTGGTTTCTTTCTTTCAGCCTTCACCTGTTGGCAATTCAAACATTTAGATACAAATTCAGTCACATCAGACTTCGTTTGTTTCCACCAGTACTGACTCTTCAAGTCGTTGTACATCTTTCTGCCTCCAGGGTGAACACTATAGCGACTGCAATGGGCTTCTTTCAAAATATTCTGTCTCAAGTCTGCAATATCAGGAATAACTATTCGATTATTCACATACAAGATATCATCGTCACTAACCTTGTACTCAGACTGATGTCCTGATCGAATCATTTCAATCGATTTCTGCACATTCTGATCGGCTTTTTGTGCTTCTTTGATACGAATCAATAACTCTTGCTCAGCACTGATTGCATAAACTCTTATCGGCCTTTTATCTGTCTCAAATACATATCCAGAACTACAACAATCTTCAATCGAATTAGATACACCTATCGTAGATAAGGATAAAGCACATACCTTTCTACTTAGGGCATCCGCTGCTGCATTAGATTTTCCCGGATAGTATTTGATTTCACAATCAAAATCCTTCAATAAATCAAGCCATCGTCGTTGTCTCATATTCAGTTCGGATTGTGAGAACAGATACTTCAAACTTTTATGATCAGAAAAGATTTTAAACTTCTCGCCATATAAATAATGTCTCCAGATCTTCAATGCAAAGACAATTGCAGCCAATTCAAGATCATGAATCGGATACCTGACTTCATGTGGTTTCAGTTGTCGAGAAGCATAAGCGACAATATGTCCTTTCTGCATTAAAATACATCCCAAACCCTGATGAAAAGCATCACAATAAACAACAAAAAACACCAGTACCTGTAGGGATTATTAAAATCGGCGCTGTCGTCAATCTCTTCTTAAGTTCGATAAAACTCCTTTCACATGCTTCAGACCAAATAAATGGTGCATTCTTCTGTGTAAGCTGTGTAATAGGCTTCGCTATTGATGAAAAATCTCGAATGAATCGACGGTAATAACCTGCCAAGCCCATAGAACTTCGAATTTCTGACTCAAATTTTAAAGTTTCGTCTTTAAACTTGGCCTTTATGATCACATCAGCTGCTGCTTGCAATTGGGAGGTGCTAGCGAATTCCATAGTCTTTTGAATTGGAGGGCTTGAAATGTCTGGCATGACAGGAAAATCATAGGTTGCAACCTCTGTTAGAAAAAGAGGAAAAAAAAAGAAAAGAAAGAAAGGCAAACGATGTTTACATACATACCTCCAATATTTTCCCCAATAAGTTGGTTTGCAATACTGAATCCTGTAACGTTTTGACTTACATATTCGATGTATGTACGAGAATCTATCCCATCAGAGATTAGTTGTTGTCCTGAGGCAAGCTTGAAACTTTTGAGCATTTGCTTCATTGTTGACAGCAGAAAGCAGAGGGTTCTTGAGTATTCATATTTTGTCTGAGTGAGGAGACAGGAAAAACTCGATAACATAAAGGCTATTAGGGTGTAGGAGCTTTTCAAACAAACCGCAAAACAAGTCTCTAATCTAGTTTCTTGTGCATGATGGGCCAGTGGCTGCTCACATATGCTCGAGCTACATAGATTTTCACAAAAGTACAGCTTACTTTCAGATTCTATTATTTTTCTAATGTTCCCTTTCTAGTATGAACTTGATGGAATTTGTAGGCTATGATAAACTTAGATATTCTCAAAGTATCCGTACGGGGTAACCATGCCCGTTTCACACAACTAATCTCAATGTTGTTAAGAGCATGTCGGCAGCTGCAAGAAATCCAGGCTGCAGCAGTTTGTACTACTTGTGGAATATCGATGACCAGCCTAAGCATTTCATCGATTTCAAAGAGTGCTTGGCTTTGTCCTTCATGAATCTGAATAAAAAATTTTAGTCACAAAAGAGCTGCACGATATGTTTAACTTAGATCATTAAAATTTTTATTAATTTAGATTCTAATATATCTAAGAAAAATTATAAAATCAAAAGTATTTTATTTCACAGAGTGGTAGCTAGATATGGATTAAAAATCTATATAGTACCATACATGCATTTTGATGTCAATGAATTCTTACTGGCGATGTTGACAAAGGACAGCTGATAGGAGTGGATCTCAAATTGGATTTTTGCAATGAAAAGAAATGAGATTTCTTTTTAAATGTTATCCCCTATAATGATAGCCATCAAAATACAGGGGAAGGGTGGCAGAGGAAGACCAAGAGAGAAACCACTAGTTGTTCATTGATTTCTTCCAAATAAAAAGAACAACCAACAAATTCTAGTACGCCAACACATTTCTCGTGCAGCAAATCGAACAAAGGTAAAGCAAAATATTTTCTAGCACCGGTTTTGACAACGTGATCCCGAAGTGGGAATTCTCTTTCAGAGTATAGGCGCAGGTCTGGGGATGATTCGGGGTGACCGTTGAGAAAAACTCATCCAGGTCATCTTCTTTCGCTCCATCGCCGATATAATAAAGATGCTGGATGCATTGCTTCCTATACCAACACAATCCCTTTTGCAGATGACGAAGAGCAAAGGGTTGTTCAGAAGTTGATAAGAATGACGTTTTCCCAATCATTTTTGGTGCCCAAAATTGTATCAGAAAATGAGAACTGAAGGTCCCGATGGATAATATTTCGGAAAGTAAATGGTTTGATCTCCTCTATGCCTTAGTTAAGCTGGGGTAAAATTGAAGTATCATTGCGCCTCTATTTTCAAATAATTCTTTTTCCTCGTCACCATGTTTTCCCTCCATGGGTAAGCAAGACAATTCGACAGTTTGGAAGAATTCTTTGAATTCTGACTCCAAAAACCTTCCCTTATATTTTTCCATGGGCCGGGAGTCACATTTGCCATTACACGCTCTTTTAACTGCGGATACTCTACTACTCCAAGATATTGTTCGGCACTAATCTCAAAGATTTTGAGCTTCGTCTCCATTATCTTTAGTAGCAAATACAAAATTGACTTAATGGATGCACCGTCTCTACTTTGAGGTTGAATAAAAAACTCAAAAACATATGAATCATTCTCATTGTGCTTACTCCTTGCACAAATTGCAAAGCAAGAGGATAATCCGCGTAATGTTTCATCGGGTACTCAGATATACTAAAATCACTACTATTTTCACAAAAGCACCATTTATTCGTAGATGAAAGTGCTAACCCAACAATCCCTTGCCCGTATTGTATATGGTGGAGTCGACAAGCTTCACGAAATTCTGATAATGTATCATCGTGATCCTTCCTTCCTCCTTTTGGATCTTGCCAGTTCCATGCAGTGGAAGTTACAACATGATTTCTTGCAAGGTACCCAGGCTATGGCTAGATGTAGTTGGGGTACGTACATTCTCAATGCACAAATCCAGCATCTCCATAATACAATCATAATCCTAAAACAAGAAATAATTTTATTTTATTTTTTTTAAAAAAAGAACCATGTTATTAAGCATATGAAAATAAACAAACTTTGAATTTTAATGCTGTTATTATCATCATTCGACCAGAGAAGCATGTAAAATTAACTGGATTTAGTAAGTTACCTACCTCAAAAGCATAATCTCTAATCTTGTGAGCTAATGTCAACTCGACTTCCTGTTACATGTATATTATTATTGTAAATGATCAATGGATAACAAGTATGAATATGGGATTTGAATGAACAAATTTCATTTATATATGTTTTGTCAAAAAAACTCACATGATAACCCACCCCTACCTTTACCATCAAAGTTGGCAAAACAATACGGCGACTGTAAAACTTCAAAAAGACCACCTAGGTTCATGAACTGCATCGGTTTTGGGGCACATCAAAGATGGGTAAAACCAAATATGATCTTAGACCACAACCGGTTACAAGATCTCGTGATGGAAATTCTTCTGTGGTATAATGGAGGATATCAGGGCTGGATTCAGGATTCCTCCCATTGCGAAAAACCCGTGCAGGGCTGGGGCTCCAAGCTGATGTTGGTCATCTGCTAAATAAAAGTACTGTTGCATACATTTCTTTCTGAGCCAACTTAGTCCTTTAGCAAGAGATTGCCCGATTGCAAAAGGTTGATGTAAAGTGACACCTTCCTCCTCCGACCTCTTCTGGTGCCCAAAACTGGACCAGAATATTTAAGCTGAGCAAGTACCGTTGGGAAGTTAATTTCCTGAGAACATGTGTGATCTTTTCTTTGAAAACATCCGTCTCTGCAGGAGTCCAAAAAACCCATCCAAAATACTCTTTCGATATGGACAAAGAATTATCAAGCGTCAAGTATTGTTTGAATTCATCAACGGATGAATGAATACTCTTCATAGCACCCATCCAGTTTCTTTCTGATTGGATACGATTCCCAAGATCGAGATAACATTGTTGCTGGCCGTCTCCATACATGTACGTCTTTTTTAATAGCAAAGCTCAAAGACAGATTATTATACATGTCTCCCACACGCATATTAACCAGTTTACATGAAAAATCATGTGCAAACCACCAGGCAGTCTAGCTAGCTACACCATGTGATTAATTTTCATGCAGACATTGTTTGGTTTGATGTATTATTAATTTATGCATAACTTATTCCAATTAATTTCGCCTTATTTTCGTCATATTATTTATCTATTTATTAATTATTAATTTTACATCAATTAAATCAAATAAATTATAATCTATCAATCAAATCAAATAATATATTAACTATTTTTTCTTATTTATTTTTAATTTATATTATATTACTTATTTATGGATTACTTATTTTATCACTCAAACCAAACGGTGTTTTAATAGTATTAAGTACTATATATAGAGTGAAACAACAACAGAGGATCTATATTTCAAGAATCGAAGGGTATCTCATGTTAGGTGGCAGCTGGTTGGTGGATGTTGGGAAAGAGTGCATTAAATTTCACTCGGTTTTCTTTTCCTATAAATAGCCAGCCTCCCATTCAGTTTTGATCATCTCATTCTTTTTTTCTTTTGTATTAACAAAGAGAGAAGAAAATAAAGAGAGAAAAAAAAAAAAGAGTTTTTTTTTTCGGAAATCTCTTGTGTGAGTTAGAGAAGTATTTCTCGGTAATACTCGGGGTTTGAGTTTGGTGAAATATAGTGTTTTGTATACACTTATAATATTTCTCCGGTTAATAATATTGCAGTAGCTCCGTGGACGTAGCCTATATTGGGTGAACCACGTAAATCCTTGGTGTTCTTGTTGATTATTTTATTCCGCAATTTTATTATCGTCATGGTAGCTCCAGCATAATCCATAACAACTGGAATCAAAGCTGTTACGGTGTCCGAAGCCTTGGTGAAAAATTTCTTAAAATTTTGAGTATGCTATGTGGTTGCAGCCTTGTCTGATCTTCCACATCAAAAAAGATTTTTTAAAATTTTATTAAGGCAGGTGAAGCGATGGCTACATCAACCTCTATCCGGGGTGAAATTTGTAGTGAGCTTATTTCACACAAAATGTCTCGCAGATCATCGCGATCAAACCGACATTCAGGATCTTCGAGAATCACCGATGAACAGATCAATGATCTCGTTCTTCGGTTGCAGCTAATTCTTCCTCAGATGCATAATAACCACTCAAACAAGGTGTTTGTCTCACTTCATTTTTTTAATAATGCGTGTTTATTAAAATATTTGTAATATGAACTTTTTGGTTCATATGATTATTTGTAATGATGCACACATGTTAATGAAGTATATACGTATACAGTTAATTAGTAGTGCTTGACACTCGGACACTCATGGAATATTTAACATAGAAATATAATACACGAAAATTGTAATTTTAGTTATGTATGTTTGTTTTAATTGTTGATATTTTTAGTTTTTTTTTTTCCTACAATATGCTGATTTAACTATGTACACGTTTAGAAGTTATATGCCGACGAAGAAAAAAAGACTAAATTAAAAAAAAATATTACAAAATTATTTAAATTTGAAACTTTCATCATTATATAACTACCTAGCTAAAAGCTTATATTTTCAAAAATTTTACAGATTCCAGCAGCTCAAGTGCTACAAGAGACATGCAGTTACATTCGAAATCTGCATGAAGAAACTTTCTTGCAAAATGAATATTTGAGATTTCATGAGTTCATCATCAAATTTTGTTTTCGTTTTGTTTTGTTTTAGAATCTAATATTTGTTCGTTTAATTGTTTATTTTTCTTGGGTTAATTAAGACAAAAATCGATGTAATAAGAGCCTTAGAGGGGTTTCATGCTGGGGAACATATTTCCTACTTTTCTATTCCTCTTTGGAAATCATACATAAATATTAATAAACTAGACATCATGTGATGTGTTTTAATCAATTTTCGGAAACGACAAATTCTTGTCCATACTGTCTTTATATATATTGAAAACACAAAAATATAAACAATTTTGGCGGCCAAAATGTTGGGAAAATTCTAAAATTTATAAAAAAAACTTTAAGGAAAAATTGCAAATTTAGTCCTATATATTTGTTATTTTGCGATTTTGGTCCTTTATGTTTTCACATTTTTGTTTTAGTCCGCTATCTTTATTTTTTTGGCAAATTTAGTCTTTTTTTCCGACGTGGCGCTGACGTGGCACCAATTCAGTGCTGATGTGGAGCTGACGTGTACAGTGCCACGTAAGCATTTTCGAATAAAAAGGACCGAAATTGCCAAAAATCAGAACATGCAGGACTAGAACTGAAATGTGAAAACATAGAGGGCCAAAATTGCAAAGTGACAAACATACCGGACTAAATTTGCAATTTTCCCAAACTTTAATTTGGTCCTTTGATTAATTAAAATTTGGTTATAAATGCAGTTAATTGTTTTTTTTTTTTGTTGCTCAACCAGTCTGATTTTTCCGAAATTCTTAATTTAAACGATATATAACAACAATATGAGACGTTATGTTAGTAAGTTGGATTAAACAAGAAAATACCAATTATTGCACTATGTCCATCAATTAATTAAGGAAAAATTACAAATTTAGTCCGATATGTTTGTCACTTTGCGATTTTATTCCTCTATGTTTTTACATTTCAATTTTAGTCCTGCATGTTTTGATTTTGGCAATTTCGGTCTTTTTTATTCGAAAATGCTTACGTGGCACTGTACACGCCAGCTCAACATCAGCACTGAATTGGTGCCGTCAGCGCCACGTCGGAAAAAGGACTAAAATTGCCAAAAAAATAAAGATAGCGGACTAAAACTGAAATCTGAAAATATAAAGGACTGAAATTGCAAAGTGACAAACATACAGAACCAAAAAAGCAATTTTCCCATTAATTAAATCTATGGTTCAAAATTAACCTTCAACTATAGGAAACTTACTTGATCCTTGGTTTTAATTGGATTTTTCCCCACAAATATAAATTTAGTGTAATTATATTTTATTTGAAAACTTTATTGTACATAAAATTATATTTTATATTATCACTATATATAATACCCAAAGAACAACATATATATATACATATATATATATATATATATATGAAGTCATGGTGTAATTTTAGATTTTCCTAGCTACAAAATACCGTTTATCTTATAAAAAAAACTACATGATTTTACTATATATTAATAAAATTAATTTTATGGCACTAGTAGAAAAATCACGTAAGACTTCGGTTAATAACCGAAGTCGTAGGCACTTAATTATCGAAGTAGTGTCACGTGAAGTAATATGGTACTTTTTTACTTCGCTGAATCATCGAAGTCTTATACCTTAAATTAACGAAGTCTTTGGTCATTTTTTGGAGGCAGAATTGGACCGGTGCCGAAGTAAAAATATATATTTTACTTCGCTAATTTCATAAGTTACGAAGTCAAATATATTCTTATACTTCGTCAATTAATGAATTTGCCGAAGTAAAAACTATGATTTTACTTCGGGTTTTGGACGAAGTTAAATATTGTCTATTACTTCGTTAATTTCGTATATAACCGAAGTAAAATGTATTCTTTTACTTCGATTTTTAATCAAATTTTTGAAGTTAAATATTGTCTATTACTTCAGTAATTTCAATAATATACAAAGTGAAATAATATTTTTTTACTTCGTTAATTTCTTATATTACCGTATTAAAATGCATTCTTCTACTTCGTCTATTAATAAAATTACTGAAGTAAATTATTTATTTAACTTCACCATTTAATTTGAGTGAAGTAACATATGTTTCACTACATTAAAATTTAGATACAAAAATAACACAACATAAATATATTTTTGAAATTTAAAATAGACTAATAAAATTCATAAATTATCCATCCCAAAATGACAAACATCCATAAATTTACAAGTATATCTACCAAAAATAACCCAAAAATATGCATGTATCCACAAGTATTTCCACAAAACTAGTGTATTCACAGAAACAAAACAAAATATTATCCCAACGTGCATGACACATTTAGGCACCTACACAGAAGTAGACGAATTCACTTCATTCACTTCTAACTTCATCAAATTGATCTTGGTTGTAATATTAGTTCTTGATGGATCCTGCAAACTGAAATGTAAAAAAATTAGATAGCTCAGTGTCAATTAGAATGATTTTCAGGAAACAAGTAATAGTGAGAGAAGATGTTATGGCTTGCCCCAATCTATGAACCCGATTCTGAACACACCGATACTTATTTAGATTTTAGGTGGTCCATGCTAATGGAAGAGAATAAGTAAAAGTTTGTCAATGATATGATAAAATGAAGACAGTGAACACTAGTAGAAAAATCGTAAAAGAACATTTAAAAGCAATCAGAAATTGCCATGTTCTGGGAAAAAACAATGTTGCAAAGTCATGGAAACAACATATAATGGAATTAATTTTGACATGCATGATTTACAATTAACTAGTATTGCAAAATATAACAGTTCATATTTTACTTCAGCATCTTTGAATACATAATATTGCATCATTTAATAAATCAAGGCTGAATACAAAACTTTTAGCTAAAAATTTTAAATACTATACATTTTGTTAAATAGTTTTAATAGTTTTTGAGTCTTGTCGTCCTCTTTCAAGTTTGATCATCATGTTTAAATAAAAGCAAAACATCGTATCTACATAATGCATCAAATTGTTCACATCAATTTTATCTAAATTACACCGAAAATACTATGACCATCACAAAACTATATATCCTCTATGTGTTCTATGGTTTCTCAAAACACTGGACTTCACCATGCCATTGCCATTTACATTTGTTTAACAGCGTTTTCAAGGTCATTTCCTCGGCATGAAAAAATAGAGTTAACATGATTCAAGAGAATCAAGACAAAAATACGGAGTACAGATCGGTTATGGACTGTAAAGTTAACTTCTAGCTAGGATCCACCGCCATGTTAAAGAAAAAAATGAATTACAGTATATACCTTGACATGTCAATGCTTTTCCATCTCCCAAAGTCCAAGCTGAAGAGTATGATAACTTGCTTCTTTCCATTAGAAGCAGCAAATCTTGACAGGTTCTTCGCGTACTCAATCACCATACCCTGTCGAGAGAAAATGTATTGTTGAGAGAGAAAAACGAAAATATAATTAACACGAGTTGAGAAAGAAATCACCATTCAAAAATCTCTCATGCTATGTATTCTTGTAAACCAAACCATGCATTTATAAGAGACTTCAGTTTATATTTCAACTTAGTTGTATAAATCAAAAGAGAAAGACACAAAACAACACTCACATTAGGGTTTGAATAACAACTATATTTTTTTCACCTTTCTGGCCCAAACCATATGTCATTGCTGCAGCTGTTGGTTCATTAATAATCCTTAAAACATTCAATCTGGAAATCGTTCCAGCATCTTTAATGGCTCGTCTCTGGGCATCATTAAAGTAAGCTGCAAGAAGGTAGGATAATTTCAGTAAAGACACAATGCCTAGCTATCCATCGTCTAACATTACAAGACTTCAAAGACCAAAGCTTACCAGGAACGGTGATAAAGAACTCACAAAGATGAGTTGGATGACTTAGCTAGATCCAATTCAAAGGGCTCATCTGGGTATAAATTCTTACAAATTTCTTCTGATGTCTTGATCAAAGTTCCTCCCACAGTAGAAACAACATTAGAATTGTACAGAATTCTCCCATTGAACTTCTCACAGTCAGATTTGTACAAGACCTGGAACATTGAGATCACTAATTAATTTACAATTAATCAGTTGATCTAATGTAGAGTCGAGTAAAATAAAAGCAAACTACAAAACTAAAGTACACAAGCATACTGGATTTAGCCTGTGGCAATTCCAAATCCATTCGCAGTCTAATGGAACCACCAATGGGCCTTCACACAGTGGGGATTCAGAATGTTGCCAGCAAAGGAAGACAACAAGTATTGTACCTGAAGGGTTATAAATTAGACAAATTAAATGGAAAGTATAACAACATCATGTGTTTCAATGTACTGAGTACAATACCGAAAACCACTGCATAAACTGAAAATTGTAGAATCCAAATTTATGGCATCAAGAATACGCAAAAAATCATAGTTGGATCACAATATTACTATCATTTGTTGCATTCCATGTCGAATGGCTCAATCGATTATTAAAAATTCCAAAAAACTGGAACATAAAAATTGTCAGTGTCAGCAATTTCGGAACAAAAGGCTTGCCTGGTAATGGCCCTTTTGATACCTCGCCCTTCATAAAGCCAACACTTTCTATCCACGGCCGTAAGAAACCGGAGCTGACCTTTTGCCGCAGATACAAGATCTATGCTAATTTCAATGCTCTGCGCTGCTTTCCACTCCATCTCCATTCCTTAACATTTCACCCACAAAATCCAGCTCTTATGAAGCATGCATGGACTACTGATTTGCATTGCACCTCTTTAGTTAATAGACAAACTTAAAAATACAAATACACTTTACATTATAGTGATCGAAAAGAAGAAGTAACAGATTAATAGCTAGCCAAGAAAATGAATAAGAACACAGAGATCATCATAAAGTTAAATGAATTGAAGTGAAGTCAAATAAGAACTCAGCAGCCAGAATATAGAAGCAGACCACCACAAAATCTTTCGATCAATCGAAATTCAAAGGCCATATAACCAATAATATTCATTAACTTAACTTAAAATTACCAAATATGATTGATCATAACACATGTAAACTTGCTTAAAATCACTAGAACTGCAACAGAAATAGTATTTTTAATAGAATATATTGAACTGAGAGCAAATTTGTTACGAGACGGTCTTAAAAGCGGAATCCAATCCAACAGATATGGGATAAAACATCCCCTAACTCAGCAGCAAATTACGTTTAACCATATTTGACCAGGGTCATCCTCAGCCTCAATCCAACCAACACACACGCTTGCTTTTGGCTCAAAAGAGGAATCGCATCTTAGCACACACAAGAAAAACAAAGCAAAGAAAAGAATACCGTTGTCAAAACAATATATATATATATATACACATACACATGAAGGCAGCCGCAAAGCCAGCTGAGAAAGAAGTGAGGGGTTGGTGGTGGATGGCGATGTTGGGGCAGAGCAACTACGATCTGTCGTACAAGATCTTGCTCATCGGAGACTCCACGGTCGGCAAGAAAATGGAAACCATCGAAGGAGACAAAGCAAACAAAAATATCACAAAGAATTCTTAGTAATTACTAAATTATAAACACAATAATGCAAATAAATTTATCAAATCAAATATATGTACTCTTCACAAACTCCTTAAACTCAAAACCCACAAGCTGGAATAGAGTAGGCCGTTATACTTACCCAAAAATTCCAAATCACTGCTGGAAATTGTTGAAAAAAGGTTGGGTAGGTTTGAAACTCTCGTAAGCTTGAACACCAACATCTCACGACTCAAATCCCTGAGAATTGATCCGAAATCAGTCATAAATTGGAAGCACTAACTTACGATTAGAAATAAAAACACATCAAGAATCCCAAAAAAATTAGTTGGAATCGAAGCGCATTCGCACGCTGAGAAACAGCCCTCGAGCAGCAGCTTCAAACGCGCGATTTGGAGCTCTTTTCCTTCGATTCAGGGAACAGCTTACGATTGCGACATACGGATGTATTCTTGACCCATTCACTCGAGAGTCTCCTGTTTCTACCCAAAACCCTTGCGATTGTAATTCTTGCTCCTAGTCAAGCTGTGGCGGAACACCATGGCATAAAACTCCGACTCCATTGAGGCGGGAGATGAGGGATAATCTCTTGCAGCTGCTGGACGCTAAGGTTGAAAGAAGAAAGGGATCGGGGATTCGGGCATTTGGAGGTTTTTTTACGGTAGCAGAGATAAAAAGTTGGAAAGAAATGAAAATGAAAGGGAGATTAAAGTACTGGGTTCGGATTTATGTTTTTACTTCAGAACTTTTCAATTTAATTTTTTTAAAATCATATTACTTCATCACATATAATATGCCGAAGTAAAAGTTTACTTAAAATCATTAGTGAAGCCCGTGTTTTTTAAACTCCAAAGTAAAAGGTGTGTGTTTACTTCGCTAGTATTATTACCGAAGTTGATGATTATATATTACTTCGTAATTATTGAATGCCAAAGTAAAAATTGGCGAAGTAAAAGCCCACAATTCTACTAGTGTCTTTATATTTATTTTTCTCAATTTAAAAAATTAGTAACTTTTATATGTTTTGAAAACTTTCGTTCTTTTTTTTAAGAACCTAAGCATCTCATGCATTGGGATCTGCTAGTATTGACTAATTAATATATGCATATAGGAACTACAAGATCAGCAGAGAACACGTAAATATGGCATGAAAGCTGCTAACTAACTAAAATTGTCTGCTTATAATATCTGTCTTATTTTTATTTTTCCATTAAATCTGGTTATCTTATCTGAATTTTATTCTAGTTTATGATAACACTAATAATTTAATTTAATTTGGTCACAAACTCAGTTATGGGGATATAATTCAAACCATCGGGTGGCATCAAGAAACCATTTTGTTAATATATTAAATTTAATTATAATCTATTGAATTCCTTCATGACTTTGCCATCTTTCGATCCGACTCGATGATCGAAATTAGATGTAGGTTGTGTGTTCGTGCAAATATGACTGTTAATGACGGAACCAGAATTATCAATTTACCCTGACTAAAATTTTAAGCCCTCATTGGTTTAATTTTTTAATTGCGCTAATTGAGCTAATAACACATTAATCTAATTAAAACATTTTTCGTTAATCACACTTTCTTCAGGATGTGATGTCCTTGTTATGGTAATATACTGTATCGTATATATCGTACCAAAAAATGTGTACCATACCCATAATTACAGTATAAAATTTTTTTGTAACGATACCGTACCGAGCATTTCGGTATACCAAAAATTTCGGTACATATAACTAGCATACCGATTATACCAAATTTTACTGTATACCGAGATTTCAATACGATATCGGTATATACAAAAAAAGACCTTATATTTTTTAAAGTTTATAAATTTATTGTTCAAAAATATTAATATGTTTTAAAATTTTTATATAATGTTTGGATATATCGGTATATCGTATATACCAAAATTTTTAAATTTCATACCGTAATGGTACCCGATCGAAATACCGAAAATTCAATATGTTTTTGTACGTTAACCTCGGTACACCGAAAATTCGGTATTTTTCTCACGCTCGTCGTGGATTAGTCATTTAAGGCCTCCAGGATGCATTCATTTTTTATCCCGTAAATCGTCCAAGGTCGACATAAGTCTAAAGTTCGATGTGTCCAACAAGTTTTTTTCCCCATTATTAATGCATATATATGTTTTTCTACCAGGATGCTAACATGACACGGATCGAGTACATCAATATCAACACAAAATTTTAATGACCTATAAAATCCGATAAATGATTTATTATTTTAATCTTTCGTATTACGATGCATTATGCTAATATTTTTGTAAGAGGAGAACTCGTCCGCACAAGAAAATATTATCGTGCCAGAAAGTGTTGTTGTCTACTTGTCTACGTATGAGAAATTGAATTCGCAGAAAGATAAACATGCACTTCCCGGTAAATTAATTAAAGATTTTCAAGGATTTGATTAAAGATTTTCGCGATCACTAATTCTTCACCTAATTTTGACTAAAAAGGGAGATGAATTGGTTAAATGGGTTTGGTCTTCTTTTTGTACTAAAAACGGAGATGAATGGGTTAAATATGGATTTCGTATTATGATGGTTAGTCAAGTAAGCACTCTCATATAATTTTACACTAAAAAATAACCAAATTATTCATGCCTTTAAAAAAATTGCCTCGAAAAATTATACTTCAATATTCTTCAAGAGCCAAATTACGGTTTCGAAACTTGCAAGTTTTCATTTTCTCTGTCCTGTTATCAATCAATTTATGGCTTTGGTCACTAACTTGTATTTCTTTTAGCTAGTTTTAGTATTTTTCACAACGCGTAATATCAAACACATAAGTTAACCAATAACAAGATCAACAAAGACATGCACGTTACATGATAAACATATATTTTAATTCCCTTTTTAAGATGAATAATCTGTACACGAACTCCTCTTTTTATATCTTCAATTTTCTCAGAAATTTAATTTACTCGAAATTTTTTTAAAGATAAATACTTTCGTATGAAAATTCTTATTTTGTCAAATAAATTTTTTAACCTTTTTGTTAATTGCATTATGATCATTCATTCATTTGCAACACAATTTAGGTATACATATATATACATATACATATACATATATATATATGCATGTATTTGTTAATGTGAGAAGTAGTTTATTATAATTGAATATCGAATCCGAAATCTCATATGAAACACGAGACCTTAATGTGTTACAAATCATGACGCATGATTCTGGTCAAAGTTTTTCATTTTAAAAATTTGACTATTCACTTTCTTACTTAGAGAGTGTTTGCATTCTTTAAAAACAAGTATTTAAAGATTTTTTCTTAACATTTTTTTTTAAAAAAAATCAATAATCACTTGACTTTAGACTTTAGAGTTTACAACGTTTTTCAAAATTCCTCAACTTTCTGAAAATGTGAATGATCATTTATGGAAAATACTAACCGTAGTTTGTGGTGAGGAGTGAAATACGTGAAACCCTAACAAACATTGACCGAATTTATTGAAACAATTATTTTTTTCTAGTAAACGACTTTGCTCTATTCAAAACGCATATATTTATTACTGTTGTGAAAAGTAAAATTTATAAAACTCAAAAACTCAAAATATTCTCAAACTTCACACTTTAAATTTATTCTCTCAAATTGTGTTTTTCTACACAAATGGAGAGACCTATTTATAGATCTCAATGGGAGATTAGTTCAAAAATTAAATTATCATCATCTACATCATCACACACTAATTTTCAAAATAATACAACTCAATTTTCAGCAATTCTAATATAATATAATATATTTTCAACACTCCCCCTTGTGATGATGATCGTCATATGATGATTGTCTTTATTACGTGTTTTATGCTGCCTCGTTAAAAACCTTGCTAGGAAAAACCCAATGGGATAAAAACCATAGCAAGGAAAAAAGAGTGCAGCCACGTAAACTTTCCCTCATGTTAATATGAGTGATTCTTCACATATTCCGTAGATTGCGCATCCCAATGTTGTATATATGCTTTCTGAATATCGTCGTGGGAAGTGCCTTTGTGAAGAGATCTGATGAGTTCTCACTTGATTGAATGTAACAGATATCAATATCTTTATTCTTCTCAAGCTCTTGAGTGTAGGCAAAGAACTTTGGGGGGATATGTTTGGTTCTGTCACTTTTGATGTATCCTTATTTCATTTGAGAAATACATATAGCATTGTCTTCATACAACGTCACAGGCTTCTTGTCTACTGATAATCCACAAGAAGTTTGGATATGTTGTGTCATTGATTTTAACCACACACATTCACGACTTGCTTCATGTAATGCAATAATATCGGCGTGATTTGATGAAGTTGTTACGAGTGTTTGTTTCTGTGAACGCCAAGAAATTGTGGTGCCTCCACGAGTAAATACATATCCGGTTTGGGAACGTGCCTTATGTGGATCAGATAAATATCCAGCATCAGCATAACCAATGATACTTTGATTGGTATCTTTTGAGTACAAAAGTCACAAATCTGTCGTTCCTCGTAGATAACGGAATATATGTTTAATTCCGTTCCAGTGCCTCTTTGTTGGATATGAACTGAATCTTGCCAATAATTTTACAGCAAAAGATATATCAGGTCTAGTGCAATTTGCAAGATACATAAGGGCACCAATGACACTTAGATATGGTACTTTTGGACCAAGAATAACTTCATCATCCTCACATGGACGGAATGGATCCTTTTCTATGTTTAATGATCTTACAACCATTGGAGTACTTAATGGATTTGATTTATCCATATTAAAACGTTTAAGGATCTTTTCTGTATAATTTGCCTGGTGGACAAAAATTCCACATTCTTTTTGTTCGATTTGCAAACCCAGACAGTACTTGGTTTTTCCAAGATCCTTCATTTCAAATTCTTCTTTCAAGTACATCATAACTTCTTGAATTTCTTTATTCGTTCCAATGATGTTTAAATCATCAACATATACAACAATAATTACACATCCGGATGTTGTTTTCTTGATGAAAACACAAGGGCATATTGGATCATTTACATATCCCTTTTTCATCAAGTGATCACTTAGCCGATTATACCACATTCGGCCTGATTGCTTCAACCCATATAATGATCTTTGCAATTTTACAGAATAAAATTCTCTGGGTTTTGAACTTTGTGCTTCAGGCATCTTAAATCCTTCAGGGATTTTCATGTATATATCACTATCAAGTGATCCGTATAAGTAAGCTGTAACAACATCCATAAGACACATTTTCAAATTTTCAGACACTGCCAAACTAATCAAATATCGAAACGTAATTGCATCCATAACAGGAGAATACGTTTCTTCATAATCAATTCCAGGCCTTTGAGAAAAACCTTGTGCAACAAGTCTAGCTTTATATCTGACTATTTCATTTTTCTCATTTCGCTTTCGAATAAAAATCCATTTGTATCCAACAGGTTTTACACCTTCAGGTGTGAGGACTATAGGTCCAAAAACATTACGTTTATTCAGAGAATCCAATTCAACCTGGATGGCATCTTTCCATTTGGCCCAATCATGACGAGTTTTACATTCACCAAAATATTTTGGTTCATGATCCTCATTTTCATTTATGATGTCACAAGCCACATTATAAGAAAATATCTCATCAATATCTTCTATGTCTTTTTGGTTCCATATTTTTCCAGTATTAATATAATTGATAGAGATTTCACGATTCTCGTCAGTTTGTGGTTCTGACAGAACATTTTCATCATCAGGTGTTTCTTCTGGAACACCATTTCCTATTTTATGATCATCGTGCTTCTCTATGCCTTTTCTTTTCCGAGGATTTTTATCCTTGGAACCGACTGGCCTTCCACGCTTCAGGCGTTTAATGACATCATGAGTGTCTTCAATCTGTTTCTTTGGAATTTCAATTCGAGCTGGGGAATTTATAGCATGTATATATGATTTTGTCACCCCTTTTGTGTCTGCAAATGCATCTGGCATTTGATTTGCTATTCTTTGCAAATGTACAATTTGCTGTACATCTTTTTCACATTGTTTGGTCCTTGGATCCAAATGTAACAATGATGATACATACCATGTGATTTTTTTTTCGATGTGTTTCTTTTCTCCCCCTAACACTGGAAATATTTCTTCATTAAAATGACAATCAGCAAAGCGTGCTATAAACACATCGCCTGTCTGAGGCTCAAGATATCGAATGATTGATGGACTATCATAACCGATATAAATACCGATTTTTCTTTGAGGACCCATTTTTTATCGTTGAGGTGGTGCAATAGGCACATACACCATACATCCAAAAATTCTTAGATGAGAGATATTTGGTTCTTTACCAAATGCAAGTTGCAATGGGGAGAATTTATGATATGCACTTGGTCTGATGCGAATTAATGCCGCAGCATGTAAAATTGCATGTCCCCATATAGAAATAGGGAGTTTTGTTTTCATAATCATTGGTCTAGCAATCAGTTGTAGACGTTTAATCAATGATTCAGCTAATCCATTTTGCGTATGAACATGAGCTACAGGATGTTCAACAGTGATTCCCATTGACATACAATAATCATTGAAAGTCTGGGATGTAAATTCTCCAGCATTATCAAGTCTTATTTTCTTGATTGTATAATCGGGAAATTAATTTCGCAATTTTATTATTTGAGCCATCAATCTTGCAAATGCCACATTCCGAGTTGACAATAAGCATACATGTGGCCATCTGCTAGAGGCATCGATCAATACCATAAAATATCGAAATGGTCCACATGGTGGATGAATTGGCCCACAAATATCACCCTGAATATGTTCAAGAAATATGGGTGATTCAGTTTGGATTTTAGCTGGTGATGGTCTTATAATAAGTTTTCCAAGTAAACATGCTTTACATTGAAACTTATTATTCTGAAAGATTTCTGGTCTTTCAGTGGATGACCATGTGTATTTTCAATAATTCTTCGCATCATTGTTGAACCAGGATGTCCCAATCGATCATGTCAATTTGTTAATATTGATGAATTATCCATCACCATATTTGATTCAATTGGACTTATATGTGTATAATGCAATCCAGTAGGGAGCATTGGTAGTTTCTCAACTACAAATTTCTTTCCTGACTTATATGTGGTAAGACACATATATTTCTGATTTCCATCAGTCATTGTCTCAGTATCATACCCATGAGAATATATGTCATTAAAACTCAACAAATTTCTTTTCGATCGTGGTGAATATAAAGCATCATTTATCAAAAATTTTGTACCATTAGGTAACAAAAATTTCTCTTTACCAAAACCTTCAATCAAGTCTACAGGACCTGATATTGTATTCACCATTGTTTTTGTTGGTTTTAGTTCCAAGAAATATCTTTCATCTCGAAGAATAGTGTGCGTTGTACCACTATCCGGTATGCAAATTTCCATGATATTATTTCCATGTTTGCTCATAGTATTTTTCATATCAAACTTCACAAAAATGTAATAAAGAAAAATTAAGTACAATACAAATGTAAAATATAACATGCTTTATAATACAAAAATGCATGAAAAATACAAATTTGTTACAATCTAGTCCCACCAATCTTTTAATCAATGTCTTCGAAATCATTCAAAAAATCTGCAGCACTGAAACTAGTTGAACCAATTAAATGGTCACTATTTTCAACAAAATTGGTCTCTTTTCCTTTCCCCTTTATCGATTCTTTATAGAGTTTACAAAGGTGCTCGGGGGCTCGACAAGTTCGTGACCAATGTCCCGGAGTGCCACATCTATAACAAACACTCTTGGTTCTTTTTGAGTGATTTTCATTTTCACTCATGTTTTCATGCTGCCTTTTTATTGGGTGGTGCGTGACGCTCTTTTGAGATAAGTTACTGAAATAACTATCTCGATTATTTTCATATCCACGACCGCGTCCACGACAATGGTCATTTCTACGTCCACGTCCACGCCCACGTCCTCGACCTCGTCCACGACTAAAATCTGGTCTATTCCTTTGATTTTGGTTTTCATTTTTCATTACGACATTTGCTTCAGGAAATGTCGTTGATCCAGTGGGTCGGGATTGATGATTTCTTACTAACAATTCGTTGTTCTTTTCCGCCACAAGAAGACATGCGATTAGTTCGGAATATCTCAAAAATACACGCACTCTATACTATTGTTGTAGAGTTATATTCGATGCGTGAAAAGTGGAAAATGTTTTTCTCAAGCATTTCCATCTCTGTGACTTCAAGTCCACAGAATTTTAATTGCGAGACTATTCGATACATCGCAGAATTATAATCACTGACTTTTTTAAAGTCTTGGAATATCAACGTATTCCATTCATCACGGGCGGTCGGGAGTATCACTTCCCTTATATGCTCAAATCTTTCTTTCAGCTCTTTCCATAAAGTCATTGGGTCTTTTTCTGTGAAATACTCACATTTCAACCCTTCATCAAGATGTCGGCGCAAGAAAATCATAGTTTTTGCTTTATCTTGTGAGGTTGATATATTATTTTCTTTAATGCTTTCACTTAAACCCAATGACTCAAGATGCATCTCAACATCAAGAGTCCATGGCATATAATTTTTTCCAGTGATATCGAGTGCAACGAATTCAAGCTTTGCCAAGTTTGACATGGTGGCACTAGAAAAATAACAATGCATTTTATTAGTTAATTTCCATTAATATGACAATACAAAATAATGGATAAACGATGAGTACAAGTAAGTGTACAAATAGAGAAAAAGCATGTGGTAGAAAATCGCTGGTGAGTACAAAACTCGTGAGCATGATGATCATAATCGTTATGAAAAATATCCTTAGAAAAGCCAAAAACTCCATCTTCTTCTTTTTCGAAAAAAACCGAGGAGAAAATGTTTTGAGATGAAGAATGAATTTTGGTGTTATTGAAAATAAGTTTGAGTAAAAATATTTATAGGCCAAAAACTAGCCGTTTGTGACCGTTGGGGGTAAAGAAAAATTGAGTATGTGTTGAATAAAAATTTGTGATAATGATACAATGCATATAATGATAATCATAATTAAATAATTATGTATATCATATCACATTATTATAAGATCGGTGTCGTAGACAGTCTTTTATATAATATTGTGAAATTATACCAATATAGTTAGTATAAAGTCAGGTATAGTATATCATATCACATTATTATAAGATCGGTGTCATAGACAACCTTTTATATAATAACATGACATTATACAAATATGATTATAATGTTTAAAAACCTTAGAGGCTTTTATACTTGTCGTATCCCTTACCGGAAGTGTGGGATGTCGTCTTAACATCCTCCCAGGATTTATAACAAGTTTTTTAAAAAATTCATAAAATGATATTATATATTAATATATACACAATAAAAATATATAAACAGTAAAATAAAAATTCTTACTTGTTGAATATTTTTGACTTCTTCTTGTATTTTGGAGCGTCGGAAATTATAGAGAACCTTCGAGCGATCGTGCTGATAACGTGTTGTGAAAAGTAAAATTTATAAAACTCAAAAACTCAAAATATTCTCAAACTCCACACTTTAAATTTATTCTCTCAAATTGTGTTTTTCTACACAAATGGAGAGACCTATTTATAGATCTCAATGGGAGATTAGTCCAAAAATTAAATCATCATCATCTACATCATCACACACTAATTTTCAAAATAATACAACTCAATTTTCAACAATTCTAATATAATATAATATATTTTCAACAATTACATTATAATTATAATAAATAACTTTGACCGACATTATTGCAACTATCTTGCTATTGGTATTTTACTTATCCTCACTTTCTCATATTTAAACTTGTATGTGTTTTCATACAAAATAAGAAAATTAAATTTTAAAACGAAACTTTCAGTTTTGCCAAATTTTAATTAATGAATATCTTTTTAATCAATAATTAATGAATATTTTGATAAAATAAAAAAAAATTAGAAGTAACTGATGTGTTTAATGATGGTATCCTGGTAAAAAGAATATATAAAATATGTTTTAAAAAAAATACAGACTATATGTTTGGGACAAGGAATTAAAAAAATATAGTAGCTTTTATTTTTAGAATGGGGAGATTACATGTAATCAGGGTTTTTTATTAAATTAATATAAAATAAATAAATATTAATTAAAATAATGCATTTTTAAAATTTTTATCAAACTATGCCATTCCGGGACAGACTGTCCCGGATTCAGAAGAGATGTGTCTGACATCTGCTGAATCCGGGACAGTCTGTCCCGGATTCAGGTTTATTAATTAAAAAAAAAGACTCATTTTTGGGAAAAAAAAAACCGGTTATTGCAAAAGAAAAAAAAATGTCTTGTCGATCAAGAGAGCTCCGGATTCAGAAAGCACCAACACATTAATTGTCCAGCACCAACACATTAATTGCCCATAAATTGATTCTTACTTTATGGACTAAAATTATTATTTGTATGAATTATTGTTTCCAACCAGGAGCTCCAGAATTATTATTTTTTATTTCCAACAATACTCTTCAATTTTAAATAATTAAAAATTCAACAAATTCAATAATAATTACTTTTGATTTAGAATATAACTAAATTATAGTTACTGTAATTATTATTCACCATATTTTAATTTTATTGATCATTATAATATATTATTTATTTAACAATAATATTGTGATGTTTCTAACTTTATTTAACATTAAATATTTAATTATTATAATAAATACATATTTATATTATAATTAAATTTAATTATTTTATATATTTCAATTATTATTTTAGTTAATCTTTGGGGTTAGGAAATTTAAATCAGTAAAAAATTAATAATTAATATATTATTTAAATTTGTACTATAATTTTTTAATTTTAAATATTTTCAATAATTATTTGTCGAAATAATTATAATAAATTCAAAATTATTAATTGTATTATAATATATTTTATTCTTAAATTCAAACAATTAATGAAATTTACCTAAGGAGATATATACGAATTAAAAAATAATAATTGAAATATATATTAGCAAATTTAAAAATTTTAATATTAATTATTAATTAATTACAAATTTAAATTCAAATTTTTACAAATTTTTTAACAAATTGAAATATATATTAGCAAATTTTTTACAAATTGAAATAAGAAATTTTAATTATTTTCAATAATTCTTTGTCGAAATAATTATAATAAATTCAAAATTATTAATTGTATTATAATATATTTTTACCTAAGGAGATATATACGAATTAAAAAATAATAATTGAAATTTAAATATTTCTAAAATTAAAAAATTATAGTACAAATTTAAATATTATATTAATTATTAATTTTTTACTGATTTTAATTTTCTAACCCCAAAGATTAACTAAAATAATGATTGAAATATATAAAATAATTAAATTTAATTATAATATAAATATGTGTTTGTTATAATAATTAAATATTTAATGTTTTTTTTTTACGGTCAATTTTTTGTAATTTATTGCAATAATAATAGGTCTTTAGTTACAAGATGAATTAACCAGACAGGGAAGTCTCCAATCTTCCACACAAAATTGGAAGAGGAAGAAATAGAAAAGGCATCAATCGAGTGAGCTACAACATTTGCCGATCGCCGAATATGAGTAAGGTTTGTGTTACTTCGAGAATCCAGAAGACGTCTAATATCAGTAGCAATGGATCCTGCATAATTAAGATCCTCTTCTGGCGTAGTGACTGCTTGCACCGCCAGAAGAGAATCTGAAGTGAAATGGTTAACCTGAAAGTTGTGAGTCTGAGCAACCTTAAAACCTTCTTGAATTGCTAAGAGTTCAGCAAATAACACAGATTGAGGATTATCAATTTGACGACCAAAATCCAATATAGGTTGTCCTTCATGATTACGAATGACCCTACCAATTGCAAAAGAGCTAGTATTCTCATTGTAGGCAGCATCTACATTCATTTGAAGATTATTCTCAGATGGGGCAGCCCATGTCTCAGGTGAGCTGCAATTAGATTTCGCAAATCCCACATCCAGGGCCGTGCGTGCACTTTGAAATTCTTGAAGCAATTTCTCTCCCCAATCAGACAAAATCCCTTTTGTACCACTATCGTTCTTATGGATCAATCTTAATCTCTCATTCCAAGTGGCCCAAGTCCTCATTACAAACACCTCAAAATCATTCTTTTTAAGCTTTTGTTTAAACCAAAGAAATAAATCGAGGACATCCAAATGACATACCTGCTTTAACAACACCCAGAAACATGAATTTTTCCAGTTTTGTTTTATGAAAGGACACAGAAACAAAGCATGAGAAGTGGAGTCCTCCTGCGTCCTACACAACGGACACCAAACATTCACTGGTACATGATGCAACATGAGATTTAGCTGAGTTGGAATGATATTATGAACCACCCTCCAACAGAATATTCAAATTTTAGGTGGTATCGAAAGAGCCCAAAGGAACTGCCACCAACTCTTTAATCGAGAACATGAACTCGAAACTGGTGAGTCATAAAAACCCATCTCTGACTTATATCCCTCACGGACTGAATATCTACCTTTTGGGTCGAGAGGCCAGAATCGGAAATCCTGTTGTTGATCTGAGAAAGTTGGGATAGCCAATATTTCTTTTGCCAGGTAAGGTGGAAATAACTGTTGCACCAGCTGTGTATTCCAACCCCCATTTACCATGAGGTCCTTTACTTTTGAGTGTAAATCATGCTCTTGGATCATATTAACTCGGACCCTTATTTTTGAAATCCATCTATCTTTTGAGATATCAATCTTGGCTCTATCTCCCACATGCCAACAAACTTCCTTTTCCAGCAAGGGCCTGCTCCATAGCAAGGAACGCCAAAGGTAAGAAGGGTTACTACCAAGGCCAGCTTCCATAACATCTTGGTGACAAAAATATCTTGCTTTGAGAACACGAGCAACCAGCGAGTCCGGATCTTTTATAATTCGCCATATTTGTTTGGCCAGTAAAGCCTTGTTAAAAGTATCCAATTGGCGAAAACCCAATCCTCCCATACCCTTGGGCTTACACAGAAATTTCCATGTTTTCCAATGCATTCTTTTCTTACCCTCGTCAACACCCTACCAAAAGTTAGAACATTCCTGATCTATGTCATTACAAATTGACTTAGGAATGCGGAAACAAGACATAGCATAGATGGGAATTGACTGTAAAACTGATTTAATTAAAGTCTCCTTACCACCAACTGAGAAATTTTTGCTTCCCCAGCTTTGTATCCTTTTCACAACCCTCTCCACTAAATATCGAAATTGCAAACTCTTGCTTCGTGCTGAGATTGATGGTAGGCCAAGATAAACCTCATGACTTTGCATAATTGAGATGGCTAGACTAGACTTAATGCTTTCTGCCATAGCTGCATTTGTATTCGGGCTAAAAGAAACCGATGACTTCTCATAGTTAATGAGTTGTCCCGAAGCCTTCTCATATCGGATTAGGCAATTTCGAATAGCCTCACAATCATTGATTGTGGCTTTGAAAAAGACCAAGCTATCATCAGCAAATAACAGGTGAGTAATAGATGTACATGAAGATGCAATGCGGACACCTGTTAATGCACGATGTTCTTCTATTGATAGAATAGAAGACGATAATCCATGCGCATATAATACAAATAAATAAGGAGATAGATGATCTCCCTGGCGAAGGCCTCTACTGGGAACAATATTTCCAACAATATCACCATTAACAGAGAATGAGTACCTGACAGATCGCACACATCGCATTATTTTCTCCACCCAAATAGGTGAGAAACCCAACTTAAGCATCATACCCTCGAGAAAGCTCTATTCCACCCGATCATAAGCTTTGCTCATATCCAATTTGAGTGCTCCATACCCTTTCTGCCCCTTTTTTCTGCTTCTAATCCAATGTAAAGCTTCAAAGCTGAGGATAATATTATCAGATATCAGTCGTCCTGGAACAAAGGCACTTTGAAACTCATTTATTGTTCGTTTGAGAACATTTCTCAGACGATTTGTGAGGCACCGAGCAACTATTTTGTAACACACATTGCACAAGCTAATGGGTCTGAAATCCTTCAAAGTCATAGGAGTCTTTATTTTTGGTACCAGAGTAACAATTGTATCATTCCAATCATCAAGGCTCGCTCCATTATTGAGAATATTTAAGATAGCCTCCGTGACTTCCACCCCAATAACATCCCAATATTTCTTGAAAAAGAAAACAGACATACCATCCGGCCCAGGAGCTTTATCTGGGTGCATATCCAGCATTGCCTTCCGAACTTAATCAGGAGAAAAGGTAGCACTGAGAGCAGAATTCATGTCATGATCAATAGTAGTAGCCACACAATCCAATATCTGGTTTATTTCTTTGGCTGTTGGATTAGTAGACGTGAAGATATTATTAAAATAGTTCTCGATGATCTCATCCATCGAGTTTTTCTCTGTGCACCAATCACCATGAGCTTAAATAAGTCCACTGATATGATTTCTAACTCTCCTAGCCGAAGCACAAGCATGGAAGTATTTAGAATTCCTATCCCCTTGTGCAAGCCAAGTAACCCTGCTCCTTTGTTTCCAATACACTTCATCCTTGGTGACTAATTCCTCAAGAGCACCAATTGTGGAAACCAATTTATGCCACTGCTCATGGGTTTTCAAGGTATTCAAATGTTGTCTCTTAAGCAGCATCTGTTTGGGAAGTTTGCCAAATCGATCACCAGCCCAAAGCTTTAAAGTTTTCTTATAGTTTCGAAGGCGGATCGGTAAAGTCATAGTCCGGTTCTCCTTATCCCAACCTTTCTGAACCATCTCCTGACAGTCAGATTCAGTGGCCCAATGTTGCTCGAACCTCAAAACCGCTTGCTTCCGACCTAGTTTCTGCATCATTCCCCCTAGCTCCAAAAATATGGGTCTATGATCGGAGTGATAAAATTCTAAGGAATACACCTTAGACGTTGGGTAAAGCAATCTCCATTCGAAGGAAGCCACATATCTATCCAACCTTTCAAAAATAAGATTACCAGTAGAACGACGGTTAACCCACGTGAAAAATTCTCCTTCACCATGAAGATCCTGAAGCGAGCACTCGTCCAAGACTTCTCGGAAAGCCCTAGTTTGTGACAGAGTTCTTGGATTGCCTCCAAATTTTTCCCTATCAAAGCAGATCTCATTAAATTCGCCCCCTACTAATCACGGAAGATCACTAAGTTCGGCCATGCAAGATAAACGACGTAAAAGAGTCCATGATACATGTCTATTTCAAGACTCCGGGTTTCCATAGAAACCAGTAAATCTCCAGAACTTTTCATCATGTTTAACCATAAAGTAAGAATCAATTTATGGGCAATTAATGTGTTGGTGCTGGACAATTAATGTGTTGGTTCTTTCTGAATCCGGAGCTCTCTTGACCGACAAGACATTTTTTTTTCTTTTGCAACAATCGGTTTTTTTTGCCCCAAAAATGAGTCTTTTTTTTTATTAATAAACCTGAATCCGGGACAGATTGTCCCGGATTCAGTAGATGTCAGACTGACATCTCTTCTGAATCCGGGACAGACTGTCCCGGAATGGCATAGTTTGATAAAAATTTTAAAAATGCATTATTTTAATTAATATTTATTTATTTTATATTAATTTAATAAAAAAAAACCCCATGTAATCAAGGGCGTTATCGTCTTTATGGCTTCTAGGTCAATGGTCAAAAATTACGACTTATCACAATTGTCTTTTGTAATTCATGCAGAATGTTTACCAAAGATCTTTCTCTTACGACTCACTGTATCAAGACGGATCTTTTCAGCGTGCTTATGTCCTCACTCACACGCACCATGAGAAACTTCCCAGGGGGTCACCCATACTATAATTGCCCCTAGTCAAGCACGCTTAACTTTAGAGTTCTTATGTGATGAGCTCCCGAAAAAAAGATGCACCTTCTTGATATGAGCAGTACATATGAAATCTTTTAAGTCCTCCCCAACTATGTAGTCCCATACCTACACAGTCTCATAATCCCTCTCATTCCGGCACGGGATCGGTTCATTCATGTCTCCCTCCGCCTAGAAGCCTACCAGGAGCCGCTCATTGTCCGTGCAACCTCTTGGCACCGGCGATCACTCCCTGCCTCTTCAGCCCCGGGCGTCACACTTTCTTTATCAGGGCGATTAGATAATAAAACCTTGTTTGTTAAAAAAAGGACAAAGTTTGTTAAATAATAAATATAACTTAACATAGGTTAATGTAATTCTTAGAATCATCAATCAAAACATGATTAAACTCGTTGAAATATTTTATTAATCTAACCTTTG
Source organism: Henckelia pumila (assembly GCF_033568475.1). Taxonomy (NCBI): domain Eukaryota; kingdom Viridiplantae; phylum Streptophyta; class Magnoliopsida; order Lamiales; family Gesneriaceae; genus Henckelia; species Henckelia pumila. Next base: position 107,318,040 of record NC_133121.1, read on the forward strand.
AACAAAATATTTTTTTTAAAAAAAACGACCTCCTTAAATGTATTTATGAGTTATAAGGTCATATGGCGAAATTAGGGTACCGTACAAAAATACCGACTTATATCTCCATTGTACCAAAATTTTTTCGATATACAGACATTTTTTTGGTATCTATACGGTATCGGTATGAATTTTTTTCGTGTCCATATTTTTGTTACGGTATATCGAAAAACACCCTAGGCGAAATGACACGTGCTTTTTGTTTGTAATTAGTAAATTTTTTTTATTAACATTAGTCGTTCTCCCAATCAATAGGTTTTATTAATCTTCTCATGCCGTCTTTCTCTTTAACAAAACATTTTCGTTCTTCTTCTCCTGACGAATACGACGATGGAGGAGAAGATCGTCATGAAAAAATGGTGGAAATCACGCCGAAAAATGCTGCCGTTTTGAGGTTTTTCGAGTATTTTTTTGCCTAGGTTTAGAAAGATCTTTAGTCTCTTAGCATGGGAAATTGCATTCGTAGGAATAAGCAAGTGGCAAAGGAAAACGATGATTACACAAAAAAATTCTCATGAAAATAATGGTGATTCGAGTACTGAAAGAAGAGATCAAGAAAATGTGGGGATCGAGAATAATTCAACAAATCTTCATGATATTAACGTTGGCAATACTGATTCGAGTCGAGGGCCAAAGCAAATTGTTGTGGAATCAGATGATATATTCGAAATGGGAAGTCATCATAAAAGACCGTCGAATCAAGATCCGTTTTCGGGTAATTATTTCTTCCTCAATCTCATTCTTATCTAAAATTTGATATTCAAATCTATAATTGTTGTTGTGTGTGTGTGTGCGTGCATGCATTTTTGCGTTAATATTGGGCCAACTATCGATTCGCTTTCGGGTTTGTTCAAGAGAATTATTCCTTGTTCATGTTTTTAATGTTAACTATGTTGTTATTAGGGCATGGGAAAAATTGCAAATTTAGTCAGATATGTTTGTTACTTTGCGATTTTGGTCCTCTATGTTTTTATATTTTAGTTTTAGTCCTGCATGTTCTGATTTTTGGCAATTTCGGTCTTTTTTATTCAAAAATTCTTATGTGGCATTGTGCACGTCAGCTTCATATCCGCACTGAATTGGTGCCATGTCAGCGCCACATCAGAAAAAGGACTAAAATTGCCAAAAAAATAAAGATAGCGGAATAAAACTAAAATGTGAAAACATAGAGGACCAAAATCGCAATGTGATAAATATATAGGACCAAATTTGCAATTTTCCCTTAAGGCTTGTATAGGGGATTCAAAAGTACCACAATTCGTGATCCAAAAGTCTCAGTATATTTAATTTGTGTAAGATACATTTAAAAAACTTATAAGAATTACAATATAAACATATATAATCGTGGCAATGTTATAAAAAACAGTGGGAGGGTGGCCACTTCCGCCTAGTGACTAGACGCCCAGGTAGTCATCTAGACGCCGCTTAAATGGGTTTTTTTTAGTCTAAATCTCTAAAATATAATTGTTCATTTCTTTCTATATTCTCCAATATTTCCTTAATATCAGATTCAAACTCAAAATCAATGACATCTTCTTCCTCTCAGTTGAGGATTTCGAATCGCCCAGGCGTTCGTTTAATTTGGCAAAGCATTTGCAAAAATGGGGCCTGTGGTCCTTGAAACGATCCTAACTCTCTAAATATAAATAAATATGCGGAATTTTTTTTTTACACTTACTAAGTAAAAATATGTACATATATGCCCATACATATATGCACAGAATAAATAGATTTAAAAATAAATAACTTAAATAAAAATGCAACCTTTAATAAATTAAATATCTGAGTCAAACATTTAATAAAATACTGACATAAGCAAAATAAATAAAATTTGCATGCACTGAAAATATTTAAATAAAATGAGTAATAATATCCACCACTGAAAATAAATAAAATGTATGACATGATAAAAATATTCAAAACATGACGTAGACTCAGACAACGGTCACGGGGTTACTGCATGTCCGCTCATAGGCCCTCGCCGCCGGTGGGTACTACGTCCTCCTCTACGTACTCACCTGCATCATATCAGTGTAGTGAGCCTAGAGGCCCAACATGCTAACATAACAAGGGTTTAAAATAATTTAAATCACTTTAATACTAATACATAACATATACATAAATGAGCATGCTTAAAAATATCATGAACATAACATAAACTTAAATTAAACTTGAATATCATAATAATACATAAACATTGTTGTGCAAAATATTTTCTAACATCAAAAGGTCGTCTCCATAGTGTAACCATACATACATTAAATACTCATCAGCGTGGTAAACCAACGTACGTGGCGGTGACGAATCACCTCTTAAATTGGCAGTAAACTGCCCTTCAATAGCTCACATATGGGGACGAATTTCCCTTAAATTGTCACACTACTTCAACTTCCAACATAAAATTATTTTCTTTTGCTCAACCTTAAACATTAAATCATGCATAAAAATTATTTCATGAATGCATGTACTTAAATAAAATGTGTGTCCTTCATATATATTTAATTTAATTTCATACTAACATATAAATATTAAAAATAACTTCCATGCATAAAAATAATTAAATATATATTCAGGACACATGCAATTTCTCTTGGGTTGTACTGAACTGCTGGCCCATTAACACTGAGACTGGCCCATTAACATACTTATGCCCAATAATAATTATTCTAAGCCCAAATAATTAATTAAAGCCCATTAAAATAATCCTGACCCAATAACACTCTATTCCGGCCCAATGGGCCTAAAAGCCCAAAGACTGGCCCAATAATTTCCATGGGCCCTAAAGCCCATAAAAATTAGTGGACTAACTTAAATTAATTATTTAAGCCCACTAAGAAAATTAAATATAGCCTATTAATTTAATTAAACTAATTAGCCTAATTAAACACTTAAACTTATTAATTAACTTAAAAATAAAAATACCCGAGCCCAACTAACTTAACCCGGACCCGGACCCAACTAACATAACCCATAACCCACTGACTTGACCCGGACCACCAACCCGACCCGGAACTCCACCTGGAAACCCGATCGCCCCTACTCTCATTTCTGCTGCGGCTGTGAGCAGCAGCCACTCCTTGGCTGCTGCCGGCCTGCTCCGGCCGCCCCTGGCCGGAGTGCCGCCGCCCAGACGTAGCCCACGTCTGGGCGGTTCGAACTTAGCCCTTGACCCAGCCCCATGCACCTTAGAGCCCTTAGCCGAACCCCCCTTCCCCAAACCCTAGTCTGCGCATCCATGGGAGGCCGTCCGACTTTGTGGCTTTCCTGGGCTCGTTTGGCTCGAACCACTCGAGCCATTCGAGTCCAGGCCACACACACACACCCTCTGAACACCTACCAGCAGTCATACGCAACCATGGCTAAGAAACGTGAACATGAAAATCAAAACACACGACAAGTCACAAACTCTGTAACGCCCAGAATTATTTAATTTTGATCCGAGAATATTTAATTTGTAAATATTTAGAGTTTTGATTTAAATTCTAATATTCTTAAATTATTTAGGATTGAAATTGAATAAATTGAGAATTTGAGGACTGAATTGCAATTATTGCATAGTTGAGGGGCCAAAGTGCAAAATCCTGAAATTTGGCAGGACACTTGCTATTGTTTTGTTTCCTCACGTGTACAATCCATATTTTTATCAGATTTATCAGAATTGAAAAAGGAAGAAAGCGTGAGGCAAGAACAGAGAATTCTTCCAAGCTTTTCTTCATCTTTCAATTGCGATATCTTTTGCTACGGTGATCCGTTTTCGATTCCGAAAGATGTTCTGGAATCCTCGCGAGATGAAATTCGATTTGATGTAAGTTTCTTCTTTGTTTATCAAGGTTTGAGAAGTCGAATTTGACAGAGATCAGATGTTGATATGAAAGTGTGGTTGTTAACCTTCTATCTTTGATAATCTTGAAGTTGGATTGAAGATTGATTTGTATATCATGTTCTTATGAATTCCAGTTATGATTCGATTGAATAACTGTTGATATGTTGAGGATTATGCTGGTTTTAAATTGTATATAGCTGATGTTGTTCTTGATATGTTCGGAATCGCCGAAGTGACACCGATATGCCGTCGAACTATTGATTTGAAGTGAATTGTTATTGTTTTTGGATTCCGAAGTTGCTGAACTATTAGCTGATGATTCCTTGATTGTTATGCTATCATTTCAGTGCTTGAACAGGACATTTCAATTCATTGATCTTAACTTCGAAATCGAGAGAAGAAGGAACAAGGTTTGAGACTATTCTACATTCAAGTTGTATGGTTTTGAGCAGAATTGAGTCAAGGCTTATATTGGTTATCTTGTACAGCGTTGAACGGTTAGAAGAAATCCTACACTTCACATTTGAAAGGTAAAAGTGGACTATTATTTGATTGGGAATACAACTCGAGATGGTTTGTATCGAGTTCCCCTAAATCACATACTTGTTTGATTATTTGCTCTTATGTGTTTTACTTTGAGTTATTGAATAAGTGATGATATACTGAATGCTTTGATGATGATATATTGCATTCATCTTGAAGACTTATTCCTTGATTTTGAAATGAACGGAAACATTCGAATAGACGATTTGAGGAATTGTATATGTATGGCCTGGGTGGTTGTTTTAGCCTAGCGTCTGATTTGCATATACAATTGCTTCGAAGTCTAGAGAAGAAAGATAAGTAACCCCACCTCGAGCAGGAGAGTCGGTGGATTAGTTATGATATCTACTTCTCGGGATCCCAACTGACGAATGATGAAATGAACCTTGTTTTTAAAGCATGCGTTGCTTTACTTTATATCATGATCTTGATATTTGTTGGTTATGCATGTTTAGTTGCTTTTACTGGGAAATCTATTTCTCATCGAAGTTATCCGGCTATTGTTTTGTTGTATGTGTCATTGCAATAGGCGGGAGTGGATCCGGACAAAAGCGGAATTGAAGAACAAGGGATGAGAGAATATAGTGTGATGATCCGAGTTAGAAGTTGAATAAGCTGTCATGTTGTAGAATTGAGCCTTAAACATGATCTTGTTATAGTTACTTGATTCACAACTTATAGATGATCTAGTTGTGGTTTGGTTGATGTGTATAGGATTTGAGATATGTTGTAAATCCTTTGAATCACCATGTTGTAACTTGATCTTGAATGGTTGAATATAGCTTCTTGCATGTTTATGAACTCTTATGAGTATGTTTTAAGGCTTTGGAGATGATTCCAACTTATCAACTTTATCATGTTAGCATGTTTGTTGGTTTTTGATGATGTATGGAATCATTGAGAGTTGATGCTAGGTGAAATGGCATGATAGAGCTCGTTTTGACAGCAAGATTTCTCTTCTGTTCTGCTGTTAGTAGTGTGCTCGCTCGATCGGGCATTTCCTGCCGATCGAGCGAGGTTATTATTTTCTGAACAGAGGCAAGAGCAGATGTGCTCGCTCGATCGGTAGAAAATGACCGATCGAGCGAGGTTAATTTATGTTGCACCCGAGGGTTGAGCATTTGTGCTCGCTCGATCGGCAACTTTTTACCGATCGAGCGAGGTCCTCAACTTTTAAAAAAAAATTTTTTTTTTCTTTCTTTTGTTTAGACATTGATTGTTGTCTATTATGTTTAATGATTTGATTATGAGAGATTAGAACTCAGGTCGTCACAATAGGTGGTATCAGAGCAAGACAATTCTGGACTTAGATAGACAGGGAGTGGGGTAGATTGAGTCTTCTGCCTTACTTATTTATGTTTTTTATCATGCTATGATTTAATTACGTGATTGAATTACATGTTTTAAATGCTAGCATGATTTACTTTCAAGTATTTTATTACAAGATGTTGTAATTAGTTTATTTGAAAGTATGATTATGATAATTAAAGATGCATGCCTATTGGAATATCTGAACTGATTAGAGGCATGGATTCTGATGATTTATGATATGCTACCTGATTATCTGAATTGATTGGAAGCATGTCTTGTTGAGTACTTTGATTATTTATTTAAAGATTGAATCAGAACCGAGTCTTGATCAGAGGTAATATGATCAGAGGAGGACTGAGATAATTTGATGATTTGGTATCCTAACCATTTTGATAATCAGATATGTCTCGAAGACCAGGACGACCTCCTCTGAGACCCCATGTTCCTATTTCTCTACCAGAACAAACAGTTCATACTCCACCGACAGTTGTCACACCGATAGTGCCTGCAACTGCAGTCCCGAGTAATGAACAGGGCAGTACATCACGAGATATGACAGATATGACTGCAACTCCCATGGAAACACTACTGAAACATTTTCAATCCTACAAGCCGCCAACTTTGAAAGGTACCGAAAATCCCGTTGAATGTGAAGGATGGCTTGATGACATGGAGATGTTATTCGATTCACTAGACTACGGTGATGAACGAAGAGTTAGACTTGTTGGACATCAGTTGCATGAAGTTGCTAAAAGCTGGTGGTTCACAACAAAGAAATCTCTGGAGCGTCGAGGAACTGTTCTGACCTGGAATGTCTTCAAGACTGAATTCTATCAACGTTTCTTTCCGGTATCTTATCGAAAAGACAAGGGTGCCGAATTTGCTAATCTAAAGCAGGGAAACTTGAATATTGAAGACTACGTTGCAAAATTCACTACATTGCTAAGATTTGCTCCACATGTTGCAGACAATGACGAGGCTATGGCTGATCAGTTCATTAATGGACTGAATCCTGATGTTTTTACACTGGTGAATACAAGGCGACCGAATAATTTTGCTGATGCCTTGAACAGTGCCAAAGGAGCAGAAGCTGGCTTGATACAGCAGCGAGGAGCTTCATATATTGCACAGCCTCCGAGACAGTCATAACCTTCAGCTTCAACTCAGCAACAGTCATCTCGATTTGATAGTGGTGGCAGTAGCAGTGGCAAGAAGAGATATTTGCAAGATAGAGGAAACAATTTAAGAAATCTGGAAGCAGTTCTTCAAGTTCCAGTGGTACGAAACAGAAGTCTGGGGTATTCTGTAACACTTGTGGTGGAGGACATCCAACTGATCAGTGTCGAGGTGTATCTGGGAGATGCCATATATGCCATCAGACTGGCCATTTTGCGAGAGTATGTCCTCAGAGGTGCTGGACAGGCACGAGGTGCAGAGTCATCACGATCAGTGGCTCAACCCGCGAGGCAAGCCTCCTTTGTCAATTCCTTTCAACCATCACCACCTCAGCAACAGTCGAGGCCAGGAGGAAGTCAGGTAGGCAGTCTGCCACAGAGACAGCAGGCTCATGTTTATGCATTGACGGAGGAGCAGGCACAGGGAGCACCGGATGACGTGATTGCAGGTAACTGTTCTCTTTATGGTTATCCTGCATATGTATTAATAGATACAGGTGCATCCCATACGTTTATATCTGCCAAATATGTTGCATTGCATGCTTTGCCTGTTGAAACATTACCTGTTGTAGTATCTGTTTCTTCTCCTTTGGGGAGGGGTCTTATATCGATTCAGATAGTTAAGAATTGTGTACTACAGTATGATGGTAATGAGATTGAGATAGATTGTTTTGTACTTGGTATGTCTGATTTCGACTGTATTATTGGGATTGATATGCTGAACAAGTACAGAGCTACCGTAGACTGTTTCCAAAAAGTAGTGAGATTCAGACCTGAAATAGCTGGAGAATGGAAATTCTATGGTAAGGGTTCACGTGCCAAGATTCCTCTTATTTCTGTATTATCTATGACCCAACTTTTGCAGAAAGGAGCAGGGGAATTTTTTGTTTATGCAGTTGATGTGTTGAAAACTAGCCCGAACCTGGCTGATTTGCCAGTGGTTAGTGAATTTGCGGACGTTTTCCCTGATGAGATTCCAGGATTACCTCCGTATCGAGAGATTGATTTCAGCATAGAACTGATGCCAGGAACTGCACCGATTTCGAAAGCACCTTATCGAATGGCACCAGTTGAACTGAAAGAATTGAAGGAACAGTTAGAGGATTTACTGGCCAAGGGATACATTCGACCCAGTGTTTTTCCTTGGGGAGCTCCAGTACTATTTGTTAAAAAGAAGGACGGTTCAATGAGACTGTGTATCGACTACGGCAACTGAACAAGGCTACGGTAAAGAACAAATACCCTTTGCCTCGTATTGATGATTTATTTGATCAGTTGCAGGGTTCTTCTGTGTATTCCAAGATCGATCTGAGATCTGGATACCATCAGCTAAGAGTTAGGGATTCTGATATTCCTAAGACTGCATTCAGAACCAGGTATGGCCATTATGAGTTTATAGTTATGCCGTTTGGTTTGACAAATGCTCCAGCTGTGTTTATGGCTTTGATGAACCGTGTATTTCAGAAGTATCTCGATGACTTTGTGATTATTTTTATTGATGATATTCTGATATATTCAAAGAATTTGATTGATCATGCTGAACATCTGAGAACTGTATTGAAAACTTTAAGAGCTGAGAAACTGTATGCTAAACTATCGAAATGCGAGTTTTGGCTGAAACAGGTTGTCTTTCTTGGACATATTATATCTGGAAATAGTATTTCTGTGGATCCAAGTAAAGTCGAAGCAGTGATCAGTTGGTCGAGACCGACATCTGTTCCTGAGATCTGGAGTTTTATGGGATTGGCTGGGTATTATCGTCGATTCATTAAAGATTTTTCCAGTATTGCAAAGCCGATTACTCAGTTGACTCAGAAGAATACTCCATTTGTCTGGTCTGATGCTTGTGAATCCAGTTTTCTGGAGTTGAAGAAACGATTGACCAGTGCACCAGTCTTGACGATTCCTTTAGGTACTGGTGGTTTCACTATTTATTGTGATGCATCTCACCGAGGCTTAGGTTGTGTTTTAATGCAGCGAGGTCATGTGATTGCTTATGCCTCGAGACAATTGAAGCCTCACGAAACCAAATATCCGATTCATGATCTTGAATTGGCCGCTATTGTATTTGCTTTGAATATTTGGCGACATTATCTGTACGGTGAACAGTTTGAAATCTATTCTGATCACAAGAGTCTGAAATATCTGTTTTCTCAGTCAGAATTGAATATGAGACAGCGAAGATGGCTTGATTTGCTGAAAGACTTTGACTGCGAGATTAAATATTATCCAGGAAAATCGAATGCAGCAGATGATGCATTGAGTCGAAATGTATGTTCTTTATCCTTATCGACGATTGGTGTATCGAATTTGATTGAAAATTGCTGTTTATCTGGATTAGTATTTGATACAAATTATCAGCCATTATGACTCTATCAAATGCAAGTTGAACCAGCTTTATTGGTAAGAATTCGAGATGCTCAGAAACTTGATCAGAATGTGCAGAATTCGATTGAGAAAGTTAGATCAGGGCATATATCTGAATATCGGGTTCAAGATGATCTTCTATACGTTCACAATCGCCTTGTAGTGCCTGATATTTCTGATGTACGTCAACAACTACTAAAAGAGGCGCATTGTAGTCGTTACAGTATTCATCCTGGTGGTAGGAAGATGTATAACGATATGAAAGCTCATTATTGGTGGAAGCAAATGAAGAATGATATCACTGATTTTGTAGCTCGATGTTTGAATTGCCAACAGGTGAAGGCTGAGAGGAAGAGACCGCCTGGTTTGTTACAGAGTTTGTCTGTACCTGAATGGAAATGGGATCATATTTCCATGGATTTTGTGACTAGATTACCTCGATCTTCTAGAGGTTGTGATGCTATCTGGGTGATTATTGACAGATTGACGAAATCAGCGTGTTTTATTCCATATCGTATGACGTATAGACACGACCAGATGGCAGAGATTTATATCCGTGAAGTTGTCAGATTGCACGGAGTGCCGAAATCTATTGTATCAGATCGTGATCCTCGATTCACATCACATTTCTGGCATAGTTTGCAGAACGCTTTGGGTACTCAGTTACATTTGAGCACAGCTTATCATCCACAGACTGACGGACAGTCTGAGCGTACGATTCAGACATTGGAGGACATGTTGAGAGCTGTAGTGCTTGATTTTGGCACTAGTTGGCAAGAATCACTACCTCTTTGTGAATTCTCGTACAACAACAGCTATCAATCGAGTATAGGAATGGCTCCTTTTGAAGCTTTATACGGAAGAAAATGTCGATCTCCTTTATACTGGAATGATATTTCTGAAGTACCTGACACTGGTCCTGATATGATACGTGATATGAATGACCAGGTGAAGCTTATTCAAAAACGAATGAAGACAGCTCAAGATAGACAGACGAAATATGCCAACATTCGACGTCGACCATTGTCTTTTGAACAGGGGGATCGTGTATTTTTAAAAATTTCTCCGTTCAGAGGCACAGTCAGATTTGGCAAGCGAGAGAAATTGTCTCCACGCTACATCGGTCCTTATGAAATTCTGGAGAAAATAGGCAATCTCGCCTATCGATTAGCTCTTCCTCCATCGTTATCTGGAATACATGATGTCTTTCATGTATCGATGCTTCGTAAATATCTTGCTGATGAATCTCATGTGCTTCAATCTGATGAGGCTGAACTCGACGAGACTTTGAGTTATTTTGAAAAGCCAATTCAGATTCTTGATCGAAAAGAGAAGCAACTACGAACGAAGACTATTCCACTTGTGAAAGTCCAGTGGAGTCGTCATGGTATGGAAGAAGCGACTTGGGAGACTGAATCTGATATGAAGCAAAGATTTCCAGAGATGTTTCATTGATGTAAGTCTTCTTTAGTTTTCTGTTATCTGATATTTGATATATGATCTGTTGATATTACTTCAGATTTTGAGGACGAAATCGTGTCTTAGTGGGGGAGAATTGTAACGCCCAGAATTATTTAATTTTGATCCGAGAATATTTAATTTGGAAATATTTAGAGTTTTGATTTAAATTCTAATATTCTTAAATTATTTAGGATTGAAATTGAATAAATTGAGAATTTGAGGACTGAATTGCAATTATTGCATAGTTGAGGGGCCAAAGTGCAAAATCCTGAAATTTGGCAGGACACTTGCTATTGTTTTGTTTCCTCACGTGTACAATCCATATTTTTATCAGATTTATCAGAATTGGAAAAGGAAGAAAGCGTGAGGCAAGAACAGAGAATTCTTCCAAGCTTTTCTTCATCTTTCAATTGCGATATCTTTTGCTACGGTGATCCGTTTTCGATTCCGAAAGATGTTCTGGAATCCTCGCGAGACGAACTTCGATTTGATGTAAGTTTCTTCTTTGTTTATCAAGGTTTGAGAAGTCGAATTTGACAGAGATCAGATGTTGATATGAAAGTGTTGTTGTTAACCTTCTATCTTTGATAATCTTGAAGTTGGATTGAAGATTGATTTGTATATCATGTTCTTATGAATTCCAGCTATGATTCGATTGAATAACTGTTGATATGTTGAGGATTATGATGGTTTTGAATTGTATATAGCTGATGTTGTTCTTGATATGTTCGGAATCGCCGAAGTGACACCGATATGCCATCGAACTATTGATTTGAAGTGAATTGTTATTGTTTTTGGATTCCGAAGTTGCTGAACTATTAGCTGATGATTCCTTGATTGTTATGCTATCGTTTCAGTGCTTGAACAGGACATTTCAATTCATTGATCTTAACTTCGAAATCGAGAGAAGAAGGAACAAGGTTTGAGACTATTCTACATTCAAGTTGTATGGTTTTGAGCAGAATTGAGTCAAGGCTTATATTGGTTATCTTGTACAGCGTTGAACGGTTAGAAGACATCCTACACTTCACATTTGAAAGGTAAAAGTGGACTATTATTTGATTGGGAATACAACTCGAGATGGTTTGTATCGAGTTCCCCTAAATCACATACTTGTTTGATTATTTGCTCTTATGTGTTTTACTTTGAGTTATTGAATAAGTGATGATATACTGAATGCTTTGATGATGATATATTGCATTCATCTTGAAGACTTATTCCTTGATTTTTAAATGAACGAAAACGTTCGAATAGACGATTTGAGGAATTGTATATGTATGGCATGGGTGGTTGTTTTAGCCTAGCATCTGATTTGCATATACAATTGCTTCGAAGTCTAGAGAAGAAAGATAAGTAACTCCACCTCGAGCGGGAGAGTCGGTGGATTAGTTATGATATCTACTTCTCGGGATCCCAACTGACGAATGATGAAATGAACCTTGTTTTTAAAGCATGCGTTGCTTTACTTTATATCATGATCTTGATATTTGTTGGTTATGCATGTTTAGTTGCTTTTACTGGGAAATCTATTTCTCACCGAAGTTATCCGGCTATTGTTTTGTTGTATGTGTCATTGCAATAGGCGGGAGTGGATCCGGACAAAAGCGGAATTGAAGAACAAGGGATGAGAGAATATAGTGTGATGATCCGAGTTAGAAGTTGAATAAGCTGTCATGTTGTAGAATTGAGCCTTAAACATGATCTTGTTATAGTTACTTGATTCACAACTTATAGATGATCTAGTTGTGGTTTGGTTGATGTGTATAGGATTTGAGATATGTTGTAAATCCTTTGAATCACCATGTTGTAACTTGATCTTGAATGGTTGAATATAGCTTCTTGCATGTTTATGAACTCTTATAAGTATGTTTTAAGGCTTTGGAGATGATTCCAACTTATCAACTTTATAATGTTAGCATGTTTGTTGGTTTTTGATGATGTATGGAATCATTGAGATTTGATGCTAGGTGAAATGGCATGATAGAGCTCGTTTTGACAGCAAGATTTCTCTTCTGTTCTGCTGTTAGTAGTGTGCTCGCTCGATCGGGCATTTCCTGCCGATCGAGCGAGGTTATTATTTTCTGAACAGAGGCAAGAGCAGATGTGCTCGCTCGATCGGTAGAAAATGACCGATCGAGCGAGGTTAATTTATGTTGCACCCGAGGGTTGAGCATTTGTGCTCGCTCGATCGGCAACTTTTTACCGATCGAGCGAGGTCCTCAACTTTAAAAAAAAAAAAAATTTCTTTCTTTTGTTTAGACATTGATTGTTGTCTATTTTGTTTAATGATTTGATTATGAGAGATTAGAACTCGGGTCGTCAAAAACTCCATGAAAGCCGAAACCTTTTTCTGAAAATCTTTAAAGTTTTCGATGCATACACAATACACACACTATAATAGCTGATAGGTACGAAAAATAGGGAAGAAAATCATGCCTTTCACCGATGTTTGAAGAGAAAAAGGCGAAGGTAACGATTCCGGGACGACGGAACGACGATGACTCAACTGGGAAGCTTCAAAATCGTGACTATGGAGTCCTTAGAGATGCTAGCCGATGAATAAGATGAAGAACAAGGAATGGGGTGGCGGCTGATGCTTGGAGACGTGAGGGTTGGGTAGATTAGGGTGAAATTTTAATTAAAATAAAGTTTTGGAATAATTAAAAATATTAATAAGAAATTTTAAATATGAAATATATAACTTAAAAGCTCTAAATAATAATTGAAATTTGATAACTTTAATAAAATCCCGAAATATATAATTAAGGAAATTTTAAAGATAGTAAAAAGTCATTATTTTGGCTTATTTTGAATAAAAACGGACTCCTAAAAATATATAAAATTAAATACTGATAATTTTGAGGAAATAAAACTCAAAATAATATTTTTGGGCTCTAAAAAGGCTCATGAAATAAATTGGATAGAAAGTTGTCATCTCGTCCGTCCACGGTCCCGTCTACGCGATAAAATAATTAAATTTCCATAAATCATGAAAATCACTAATTATGGGTTAAATGCTTAAAAATAACTTAAAACATGCACAAATAATTTCACATAAATATTTAACCCATAATTTAAAATTTCAAATAAATAAATTTCCTAATTATGCATGCGAATTTACGTATTAAAATACCGGGTGTTACAATTCTCCCCCCCTTAAATTGGATTTCGTCCTCGAAATTAAAGTACTTACCCGAACAACTCCGGGTAGCGAGTTCTCATGTCTGCCTCGGTCTCCCAAGTAGCTTCCTCCTCCGAGTGATTCAGCCACTTGACTCTGACCATCGGTATGACTCGCGTCCTAAGTCTCCGCTCCTCCCTAGCCAAGATCCGCGCTGGCCTCTCCTCATAAACTAGATCAGGTGGCAACTTCAAGGGCTCGAAATCCAACACATGCGACGGGTTAGAGACATATCTTCGAAGCATGGATACATGGAAAACGTTGTGCACTGCTGCAAGCCCTGGCGGTAGAGCTAAACGGTAGGCCAACGTGCCAACTCTCTCCAAGATCTCAAATGGTCCTATATACCTCGGATTAAGCTTCCCTCTCCGGCCAAATCGTACAACTCCCTTCATAGGTGACACTCTCAGAAACACGTGATCACCTACTGCGAACTCCAAATCTCTTCGTCGAGTATCTGCGTAACTCTTCTGATGACTCTGAGCAGTTCTCATTCGATTCCGAATCTGAGTCACAATGTCAGCTGTCTGCTGCACGATCTCCGAATCTCCTTCCGTACAATGCTGCATAAGGAGCCATACTTATAGATGACTGAAAACTGTTGTTATAGGTAAACTCCACTAATGGCAGTTTAGTCTCCCACGAGCCCTGAAAGTCGATGACACAAGCTCTCAGTAGATCCTCGAGAACCTGAATCACTCTCTCAGACTGACCATCTGTCTGGGGATGGAACGTTGTACTGAACAAAAGTCTAGTCCCCAATGTAGTGTGCAAACTCTTCCAAAATGCAGACGTAAATCTCGGATCTTTGTCTAATACTATCGACACTGGGATGCTATGCAGTCTAACAATCTCCTTGATGTAAAGCTCTGTATACTGTGTCAACGAGTAAGTAGTCCTCACCGGCAAGAAATGAGCTGACTTGGTGAGTCTATCCACGATCACCCAAATAGCTGTGCAACCTCTGGCACTCCTCGGTAACCCAACTACAAAGTCCATCGTAGTGTTCTCCCATTTCCATTCCGGAATAGGAAAAGGTCTAAGAAGTCCTGCTGGACGCTGATGCTCAGCCTTGACCTGCTGACAAGTCAAGCACTCTGACACAACTCTCCCAATGTCTCTCTTCATCCCGGGCCACCAATACAATAGCTGCAAATCTCGGTACATCTTTGTACTTCCGGGGTGAATGGAGTACGGAGATGTGTGAGACTCTGCTAAAATCTCAGCTCTTAACTGATCGACATTCGGTACCCACATCCTACCACGATACTGAACAATGTCATCCACAACTGTATACAGAAGACCACCCTTGGCCTCATCTCTCTGTCTCCAACGCTGCAACTCCCCATCTGTAGGCTATCCATCCCTGATCCGATCTCACAGAACTGGCTGCACCGTCAACACTGATAAGCTCGGTGCATGACCACTCGAGTAAAACTCCAAATCAAACCTCTGAATCTCACTCTGCATTGGTAACTGCACTGACAAACACGATACCACTGACGACTTCCGACTCAAAGCATCGGCCACTACATTAGCTTTACCTGGATGGTATCTAATGTCACAATCGTAATCCTTCACCAACTCCAACCATCTCCGTTGCCTCATGTTCAACTACTTCTGAGTAAAGAAGTACTTGAGGCTCTTGTGATCAGTGAAAATCTTGCACTTCTCTTCATACAGATAGTGCCTCCAGATTTTCAAAGCGAAGACCACTGCTGCTAACTCCAAGTCATGTGTCGGGTAGTTCTGCTCATGAATCTTCAACTGCCTCGACGCATAAGCAATAACCTTACCACACTGCATAAGTACTGCGCTTAAACCTAGCTTAGACGCGTCGGTGTACACCACTAACTCCTCGTGTGGTACTGCCATCGCCAAAACCGGTGCGTTAGTGAGTGCTTCCTTCAGCTGATCGAAGCTCCTCTGACAGTCTGAACTCCAAATAAACTTCGCGTTCTTCTTGGTTAAGGAAGTCAAGGGTACTGCAATAGAGAAAAAACCCTTGATGAACTTCCTATAATATCCTGCCAAACCCAAGAAACTGCGAATCTCTGAAGCATTCCTCGGAATACCCCATTTCTGCACTGCCTCAACCTTCGACTGATCCACTGCAATCCCATCTCTCGAAATAATGTGGCCAAGAAATGCCACCTGCTCGAGCCAAAACTCGCACTTGCTGAACTTGGCATACAAACGATGCTCCTTCAAAGTCTGCAAGGCTGTCTGTAGATGCTGCCTATGCTCCTCAACGCTCCTAGAGTAGATCAAGATATCATCAATAAAGACTATGATGAACTGATCAAGATACGGCTGAAAAACCCGGTTCATGAGATCCATGAAAACCACTAGAGCATTGGTCATCCCAAATGGCATCACTAAGAACTCGTAATGCTCATAACGTGTCCGGAAAGCAGTCTTGGACACATCTGCATCTCTAACTCGCAGCTGATGATAACCAGATCGTATGTCGATCTTGGAGAACACCGAAGCTCCCTGTAACTGATCAAATAGGTCCTCTATTCTCGGCAGTGGGTACTTATTCTTCACTGTGACCCTGTTGAGCTCTCGATAATCGATGCACAATCTCATACTGCCATCCTTATTCTTCACAAATAATACTGGAGCTCCCCATGGAGAAAAGCTAGGACGAACAAAGCCTTTCTCTAATAACTCCTGAATCTGCTCCTTCAACTATTTCATCTCGGTAGGAGCAAGTCTGTATGGTGCCTTAGAGATAGGCACGGTGTCTGGCACTAAGTCAATGCTGAACTCCACATCTCTCACTGGTGGAATTCCTGCAACATCCTCCGAAAAGACGTCCGAAAAGTCACGAACCACCTCTATCTCTGATAATGATCTGCTAGATGGTCCTGAGGCCGTGACAATACTTGCTAGAAAACCTTGGCAACCCCGTCTCAACAACTTTCTCGCCTGAATAAGAGATATCACCTGAGAAATATCACTGCTCTGAGATGCATGGAAAGTAAACGGGTCGCCTTCTGATGGTTTCACTGACACTGATCTCCGACGAAAGTCAATCGAAGCTCCATTGACTGTCAACCAGTCCATACCCAATATCAAATCAAATCCACTCAATGGCAAAACCACCACATCTGCGCGAATGGAGTGCTCCTGAAGCTCCAACTCCAGTTCTCGAATGACACTAGAGGTAGAAATAATCTGTCCTGACGGCATAGTGACATCATAACCACTGTCAACAATCTCAGGTGTGATGCCTATCCGTCTGATAAACTCCAGGGAGATAAACGAATGCGTAGCCCCTGAATCTAGCAACGCAAACGTGGAGTTGCCTCCAACTAGAATTCTCCCTGCACGCAGAAGAATCCCAACAATTTCATACCACTACCAAACTTTCCCCCAAAGATGAACTAATAACCCTTAATTCTAATCACAAGTAAAACATGCTTCTTATTCTAACATGCATATAGGTAACCCAAATAACAAATTATTCCACAAAGAAAAAAAAATCAAAATTCTTAACCAAAGGAAGAAATTATAAAATACTAGAGGTAAGATATACCGGTGATCAAGGAGGTATCTGGGTCCGCCTCCTCTGCCTGCATAACGAACACTCTACCAGCAGTGTTCTTCTTCCTCGGGCAATTAGCTATCTGGTACCCTGGCTCTCTACAGTGGAAACAAACTCCTGCTCCCAGAAGACAAGTTCTCGAATGCATCTTCTGACACTTCGAGCAAGTAGGAAAACCTCCAGTATTAGGGGCCCCGCCCCTCGGCAGCTGTGGCCTCTGCTGCTGGTTCGGGCCCTTAGATGGCCCAGTATACTGCTTCTTCGCAGGAGGCTGCGAAGATGGTCGCTGAAATCCAGACTGAATCTGTCTCTTCCCCTGCTGCTCTCGATGTATCTCTCTCCTACCCTCCTCTGACCTCAGTGCTCTACTAACTGCCGCCTCATAAGTAGCGACGTCCATCATACGTACGTCATGCTTGATATCCGCCTTCAGTCCCTCCACAAACTGCCTCATCTTTTCCGGTGGACTGTCTGAAATCAGAGGCACAAAATGACAGCCCCTCTCGAACTGTCTCACATACTCAACCACTGACATGTCCCCCTGTCGGAAACTCATAAACTCCCGGATCATGCGACTGCGCACATCCTCCGTGAAATACTTGGCGTAGAAGATACGCCTAAACTCCGCCCAAGTCAATGTAGGAAGATGTACTCCCCTGGCAGCACCCTCCCACCAAAGAGCTGCATCTCCCTTCATCATATAAGTCGCACAGTTCACCCTGTCGGCGTCAGTAATCCCCATGTATGCAAAGATGGACTCCAAAGAGCGAATCCACCCCTCAGCCACCAATGGATCGGTGGTACCAGTGAAATCCTTCGGTCCCTTCTTCTGGAACCGCTCAGCTACGTCCTCCTCGTGGGACAGTCTAGGACGTGCAGCCTGCTTCTCCAACAGAGCAGTAATCCCTGCCATCATATTAGCATTGGCCTGCTCCAATGCTGCAAGTGGATCCTGGGGTGGAGGTGGAGATCCCTCACGTCTGTTCATAGGTCTGGGAGGCATTCTGCACCATCACATATATCTCTACGTAAATCGCCATGCATAACTAAGTGTTTTAACATTAATGCTAACTTAAATTCTTAAAAGTAAATCAAGCTATAAACACTTAAAACTTACAGACCGGTAGCGTGGATTTCTGAGCTCGCATAGCAGTAATGACCCCTCCAAGGACTGTGCTTTGATACCAACTGAAACGATCCTAACTCTCTAAATATAAATAAATATGCGGAAATTTTTTTTTTTTACACTTACTAAGTAAAAATATGTACATACATGCTCATACATATATGCACAGAATAAATAAATTTAAAAATAAATAACTTAAATAAAAATGCAACCTTTAATAAATTAAATATCTGAGTCAAACATTTAATAAAATACTGACATAAGCAAAATAAATAAAATTTGCATGCACTGAAAATATTTAAATAAAATGAGTAATAATATCCACCACTGAAAATAAATAAAATGTATGACATGATAAAAATATTCAAAACATGACGTAGACTCAGACAACGGTCACGGGGTTACTGCATGTCCGCTCATAGGTCCTCGCCGCCGGTGGGTACTACGTCCTCCTCTACGTACTCACCTGCACCATATCAGTGTAGTGAGCCTAGAGGCCCAACATGCTAACATAACAAGGTTTAAAATAATTTAAATCACTTTAATACTAATACATAACATATACATAAATGAGCATGCTTAAAAATATCATGAACATAACATAAACTTAAATTAAACTTGAATATCATAATAATACATAAACATTGTTGAGAAAAGTATTTTCTAACATCGAAAGGTCGTCTCCATAGTGTAACCATACATACATTAAATACTGATCAGCGTGGTAAACCAACGTGCGTGGCGGTGACGAATCACCTCTTAAATTGGCAGTAAACTGCCCTTCAATAGCTCACATATGGGGACGAATCCCCCTTAAATTGTCACACTACTTCAACTTCCAACATAAAATTATTTTCTTTTGCTCAACCTTAAACATTAAATCATGCATAAAAATTATTTCATGAATGCATGTACTTAAATAAAATGTGTGTCCTTCATATATATTTAATTTAATTTCATACTAACATATAAATATTAAAAATAACTTCCATGCATAAAAATAATTAAATATATATTCAGGACACATGCAATTTCTCATGGGTTGTACTGAACTGCTGGCCCATTAACACTGAGACTGGCCCATTAACATACTTATGCCCAATAATAATTATTCTAAGCCAAATAATTAATTAAAGCCCATTAAAACAATCCTGGCCCAATAACACTCTATTCCGGCCCAATGGGCCCAAAAGCCCAAAGACTGGCCCAATAATTTCCATGGGCCCTAAAGCCCATAAAAATTAGTGGACTAACTTAAATTAATTATTTAAGCCCACTAAGAAAATTAAATATAGCCTATTAAATAATTAAACTAATTAGCCCAATTAAACACTTAAACTTATTAATTAACTTAAAAATAAAATACCCGAGCCCAACTAACTTAACCCGGACTCGAACCCAACTAACATAACCCATGACCCACTGACTTGACCCAGATCACCAACCCGACCCGGAACTCCACCTGGAACCCTAACCCGATCGTCCCTACTCTCGTTTCTGCTGCGGCCGTGAGCAGCAGCCACTCCTTGGCTGCTGCCGGCCTGCTCCGGCTGCCCCTGGCCGAAGCGCCGCCGCCCAGACGTAGCCCACGTCTGGGCGGTTCGAACCTAGCCCTTGACCCAGCCCCATGCACCCTAGAGCCCTTAGCCGAACCCCCCTTCCCCAAACCCTAGTCTGCGCATCCATGGGAGGCCGTCCGACTTTGTGGCTTTCCTGGGCTCGTTTGGCTCGAACCACTCGAGCCATTCGAGTCCAAGCCACTCACACACACCCTCTGAACACCTACCAGCAGTCATACGCAACCATGGCTAAGAAACGTGAACATGAAAATCAAAACACACGACAAGTCACAAACTCCATAAAAGCCGAAACCTTTTTCTGAAAATCTTTAAAGTTTTCGATGCATACACAATACACACACTATAATAGCTGATAGGTACGAAAAATAGGAAAGAAAATCATGCCTTTCACCGATGTTTGAAGAGAAAAAGGCAAACGTGACAATTCCGGGACGACGGGACGACGATGACTCAACTAGGAAGCTTCAAAATCGTGACTATGGAGTCCTTAGAGATGCTAGCCGATGAAGAAGATGAAGAACAAGGAATGGGGTGGCGGCTGATGCTTGGAGACGTAAGGGTTGGGTAGATTACGGTGAAATTTTAATTAAAATAAAGTTTTGGAATAATTAAAAATATTAATAAGAAATTTTAAATATGAAATATATAACTTAAAAGCTCTAAATAATAATTGAAATCTGATAACTTTAATAAAATCCCGAAATATATAATTAAGGGAATTTTAAAGATAGTAAAAAGTCATTATTTTGGCTTATTTTGAATAAAAACGGACTCCTAAAAATATATAAAATTAAATACTGATAATTTTGAGGAAATAAAACTCAAAATAATATTTTTGGGCTCTAAAAAGGCTCATGAAATAAATTGGATAGAAAGTTGTCATCTCGTCCGTCCACGGTCTCCTCTACGCGATAAAATAATTAAATTTCCATAAATCATGAAAATCACTAATTATGGGTTAAATGCTTAAAAATAACTTAAAACATGCACAAATAATTTCACATAAATATTTAACCCATAATCTAAAATTTCAAATAAATAAATTTCCTAATTATGTATGCGAATTTACGTATTAAAATACCGGGTGTTACAGTCCTGGACTAGCACATAAGTGCCACCTTTTAGAACACTCTTAGTAATAAAAGGAAAAAAAAAAGGAAATGTGAAACAGCAAGAAGAAATGACCCCGATATTTATTTTGGAGAAAGATTGACTATTAAATGTTTATTTTCTCTTCATTCCAAATATCTCATTCTTCTCTTCTTTTGTATTAACAAAGAGAAAAAAAAATAAAGAGAGAAAAAAAAGAGTATTTTTTTCGGAGATCTCTTGTGTGAGTTAGAGAAATATTTTCTCGGTAATACTCGGAGTTTGGGTTGGTGAGAGATATAGTGTTTTGTATACACTTATAATATTTCTCTGGTTATAAATATTGCAGCAGCTTCGTGGACGTAACCTATATTGGGTGAACCACGTAAATCTTTGGTGTTCTTGTTGATTATTTTATTACGCATTTGTTATCGTCATGATCGCTCCGGCATAATCCATAACAACTGGTATCAGAGCTGTTATGGTGTCCGGGAGCCTTGGTGAAATTTTTTTTAAAATTCTGAGTATGATCCGTGGTTGCAGCTTTGTCTGATCTTCCACATCAGAAAAGATTTTTTGAAATTTTATTAAGGCAGTAGAAGCGATGGCCGAAAATGACAGATCGGGACCGAGAATCAATAAGTTCGACGGTACAGATTTCACGTTCTGGCGGTTACAGATTAAAGATTATCTGTATAGCAAGAAGCTACATCAACCTCTATCCGAGGTGAAGCCAGAAAAGATGGAGGATGATGAGTGGGAGCTTCTTTACCGACAAGTGTTGGGGGTAATACGATTGACCCTAACAAAGAACGTGGCACACAACGTGGCAGAGGCAAAAACCACAGAGGAGATGATGTCCATTTTGTCGGACATGTACGAGAAGTCATCAGCAAATAATAAAGTGTTCCTCATGAAAAAGTTATTCAAGTTGAAGATGGAGGAAGGTGCTTCGGTGGCAGCACACGTCAATGAATTCATCACGATTGTTTCCCAGCTAACATCGGTTGAAATCAAATTTGATGATGAGATTCGTGCACTTATTCTTTTGGCGTCTTTACCAAATGTTTGGGAGCCGATGCGGGCAGCGGTTAGCCATTCTGCTGGAAAAGGAAAGTTACAATTCAATAATGTCAGTGATCGAATCCTTGGTGAAAAACTTCGCAGGAGGGATTCGGAAGAAGCAACATCATCGAGATCTGCCCTAAATCTCGAAAACAGAAGTAGGGGCAGGAGTAGAGAAAAAATTCTAACCGATGGCGTGGCAGATCCAAATCAAGAACTAAAAAAGACAAAAATACCTTTGAAAAGAAATTGAAGTCCTGGAGCTGTGGTGAAACTGGTCACATGAAAAAGGACTGCAGATCACCCAAGAATAATGCAAATGTTGTTACTGAGAATGTACATGATGCCTTAGTACTATCCATGGAAAGCCCGGTTGATTCATGGGTTATGGATTCGGGAGCTTCATTTCATACCATCGGTGATCATGAGGTATTCAGTAATTACATTGCTGGTAATTACGGAAAAGTTTTTCTGGTTGATGGAAAACCGTTGGAAATAGCTGGTATGGGTGATATCAGTTTGAAAATGTCAAACGGATCTATCTGGAAACTCAACAAAGTGAGGCATGTACCAAAGTTGACCCGAAATCTGATCTCAGTGGGACAGCTCGATGACGAAGGCCATAAAGTGACTTTTGGTGATGGCTCTTGAAAAGTTAGCAAAGGAGCCATGATTATTGCTCGAGGACAGAAAATTGGATTCCCTCTACATGACTTCCAGTTGCAGAGAAATGTTAGCAGCTGTGGATACTGGAGCTAACTCAAGTCTATGGTATTGTAGACTTGGACATATGAGTGAAAAGGGAATGAAGATGTTGATATCAAAAGGGAAGCTATCGGATTTAAAAACTATCGAACACAAACTATGTGAAAGTTGTGTTCTTGGAAAACAAAAAAGGGTGAGCTTTTCGAAAGGCGGTAGAGAACCGAAAGCAACAAAGTTGGACTTGGTTCATGCTGACGTGTGGGGACCATCTCCTGTGACATCCCTTGGCGGCTCACGATATTATGTCACATTTATCGATTATTCGAGCAGGAAGGTTTGGGTTTATTTTTTGAAAAATAAATCTGATGTTTACGAAACCTTTAAGAGGTGAAAAGTCATGGTGGAGAATGAGATCAACTTGAAGGTGAAGTGTTTACGGTCTGATAATGGTGGAGAATATGAAGATTTTGAGTTTAAGAAGTATTGTGCACAGAACGGGATCAAGATGGAGAAAACCATTCCTGGTACACCTCAACAGAATGGTGTAGCTGAGAGGATGAACATGACCCTGAATGAGCGAGTCAGGAACATGAGATTGCACGGTGGACTGCCGAAATCATTCTGGGCTGATGCAGTTAACACTGCAGTATATATGATCAACAGAGGACCTTCGGTACCACTTGATTGCAGAATACCAGAGAAGGTCTGGAGCGGCAAAGGAGTAAACCTTTCGTTCTTGAAAGTGTTTGGTTGTCTTTCATATGTTCACATCGATTCAGCCAGCAGAACGAAACTTGATCCGAAATCAAAGAAGTGTTTTTTTATTGGTTATGGAGATAATGATTTTGGTTATCAGTTCTGGGATGACCAAAATCGGAATATCATTCGGAGCAGAGATGTCATTTTCAATGAGCAAGTTTTGTAGAAGGACAAGTCAGACATTGCAGTAGGAGATAAATGTCCAGAAGTCCAGAAGTCAAATGAAGTATCATTGATAGATATTCCAATGAATGAGTCAAAGGATAGTAACCAGGAAGAAGAAACTGCACAAGAAGTTGATCCACAAATTCCGGTGATTGAATTCAGGAGATCGTCGAGAACAATCAGACCACCTCAGAAATACTCCCCTGCACTTCATTATATTTTGCTGACTGATAAAGGTGAACCAGAGACCTTTGAAGAAGCGATGCAAAATGATGATTCAACCAAGTGGGAGTTAGCCATGGAAGATGAAATGGATTCACTGTCATCCAATCAGACGTGAAAGTTAACGGAACTTTCGGAAGGCAAGAAGACATTACACAACAAGTGGGTGTACCGGATCAAAGAAAAAATTGATGGCAGCAAACGGTACAAGGCAAGACTTGTTGTAAAAGGCTTCCAACAAAGAGAAGGCGTTGATTACACCAAAATTTTCTCCCCAGTGGTGAAGCTGACCACTATCAGAATAGTACTTGGACTAGTGGCTAAGGAAGATTTACATCTGGAGCAGTTGGATGTAAAGACGGCGTTTCTTTATGGTGACTTGGATGAGAAAATTTATATGAAGCAGCCACGGGGATTTGAACTACGAGGGAAAGAAAAAATGGTTTGCAAACTTTAGAAGAGCTTGTACGGTCTCAAACAAGCTCCAAGACAGTGGTACAAGAAGTTTGATGGATTCATTAATAACAACGGTTTCCTGAGGTGCCAGGCGGATCATTGTTGTTATGTGAAGAAGATTGAAGGTTCCTATATCATTCTACTACTATATGTGGATGACATGTTGATAGCAGGAGCGTGTCTGGAAGAGATTGATAAACTCAAGAAAGAGTTATCAAAAGAATTTGATATGAAGGATTTGGGAGCTGCAAAACAAATTCTTGGTATGAGGATCTTAAGAGAAAGGGTGAATTGAGTCTTGAAGCTATCTCAAGCCGAGTACGTGAAAAAAGTGCTTAGCAGATTCAACATGGATGAAGCTAAACCGGTGAGTACTCCTTTGGCTAGTCATTTCAAACTAACCAAAGCTCAATCACCATCGACGGAGCAGGAGCATGCTTATATAAATAAGGTTTCTTATGCATTTGCTGCCGGAAGCCTCATGTATGCAATGGTGTGCTCCATACCAGACATAGCACATGCAGTGGGAGTTGTGAGCAGGTTTATGAGCAATCCTGGAAAACAACACTGGGAAGCAGTGAAGTGGATTCTCGTATATTTGAAAGGTACTATCAGTTCATCTCTGTACTTCAAAAAGTCAGATTCAGGCTTACAAGGTTTTGTAGATGCCGACATGGGTGGTGACCTAGACGGCAGAAAGAGTACTACTGGATATGTGTTCACATTAGGTGGTACGACAGTAAGTTGGGTGTCTAAGTTGCAAAATATTGTTGCACTTTCGACAACTGAAGCTGAATATGTTGCAGTGATAGAAGCTAGCAAGGAGATGATATGGTTGAGATCATTCCTTGAGGAATTGGGTCAGAAGCTTGAGGATAGCACATTACACTGTGACAGTCAAAGTGCTATTCATTTGGCAAAGAATCCTGTTTATCATGCTAGGACGAAGCATATACAGGTTCGGTACCATTTCATCAGATCGATTTTGGAAGATAAAATCTTGATGCTTGAGAAGATTCCTGGAAGTAAAAATCCAGCTAATATGTTCACAAAGGTGGTGACCACTGATAAATTGAAGTTAGGCTCGACTTCAGTTGGACTGCAAGTATAAGAGAGGGAGCCTGAGCTGCTACATTGACTGTGTGAAGCCATGATTGAAATCAAATCTTCAAGTGGAAGATTTGTTAGGTGGCAAGCGTTGGTTGGAAAGTTGGGAAAGTGAATTAAATGTGAGACATTTAATTTCACGCGTAAAGATTTGCCTATAAAAGGCAGCTTAGCTCTTCATTCCAAATATCTCATTCTTCTCTTCTTTTGTATTAACAAAGAGAGAAGAAAATAAAGAAAGAGAAAAAAAAGAGTGTTTTTTTCGAAGATCTCTTGTGTGAGTTAGAGAAATATTTTATCGGTAATACTCGGGGTTTGGGTTGGTGAGAGATATAGTGTTTTGTATACACTTGTAATATTTTTTCGGTTATAAATATTGCAGCAGTTTCGTGGACGAAACCTATATTGGATGAACCACGTAAATCTTTAGTGTTCTTGTTGATTATTTTATTTCGCATTTATTATCGTCATGATCGCTCCGACATAATCCATAACACAAAATACAGTCAATACAGACAGATTTTGCATATTGCCATCCTCCTGGAGAGAAAGAAGCATCCTGGAGTGCGCAGCCAGTGTTTTAACTCGTTTATCAAATCCAATCATCAGATCCACAAGATGAAGCCAGGATAACCTAGCCTGAGTTTGGGTCCCAGGTACGCTCTCTTCACTGAGCTGATCCACATACATGGGAAATATTTCTTTCGCCGGGTAGGTTGATAGGGAAGACACCATGGACAAGATCCATTCTTCTCTGCAACTGTAACCAGATAGCATTGCTTCATCGACAAGCGGTTGCAATAAGTCGTCCATAGAGTCAACATAATCTCGAGTGATTTTATAAACAAGTGCAAAAATGTACTCTGGCTTCTCAATCCACTTTGAGAAGTGGCATTGAGAAGCAACAGATATAGGATTCACAAGTTCTTCAATAGCCCAAAGTGGTTGGTGAAGTGTGACATCTTTATAATGCCCCCCAAGTTGGCGAGACTTCCTCTGTCTCTGCAATTCCTGCAGACCACACAATGCCAAGAAACTTTTACAATACTGAAGCTTCAAGTCACTTTTCATTGTGAAAAGAGGATTTTGCACTTCAGTTGATCTTTCTGCACCTAAAGTAGACGAACTCAGGGTTGACAGAGGTGGTGGCCATCCAAGAGAAGCAAGAAGAGCTCGATGATCTACAATAGCTTGGGGCCTTAGAATTGCTAATGCTCTGTCTATTCTATGATCAACAACTGAAACAAGTCGATTCCACTCAGGATGTGTCTTTGAAATAGAACTAAGTAGATCTTCAGTTGATTTAAGGTGTCTTAAAGCGACTGAGCGCATATCCTGCAAAGTAGAAGAAAGCAAATATAAAGGAGAAAAAATAAAAGAACAAAACGGGAGAAAAAAAAAACCAATTAACTTGAGGGATTGCACTTCAATTCAATTCAATTCATGTTCATACCTATGCACAATGTAAAATTTCATTTATTTCAAATTTGTTGATAATGCTGCTTTAATCCACAATTGAGTGTACGCGAGAAAATTACAATATTCGAGCAATGATGAAAGCTCTACTTCTATTTACTGGATGGCACACAAAACTAAAGGTTAAAATCATTCTCGGTGATAGAATTCAATGTCTATGCCAATAAGTACTTTCATTTTGTTTGAAGAGTATTAATCCATGATGAAACATAGTTTACCATTGAATTATGTTTGATTGATCTAATCTAAAAACAAAAGAGAATTTCTATACCAAACAATCTTATTCATCTTAATAATTTACACATAACTGGAACCAAATTTGAGCATGAAAAATGAAAGTTTGGCATTCCTCACGTAAAGATAAATTGACTATCATTAATATTGACAGCTGATTTCAAACATAAGTTAAATTTTAATCAGATACTGCAATTAGAGTAGCCAATTAGAGTAGCCCAAGAAATATACGGCAAACATACCCTTAAAGGGTACTCACTTCTGAATTCTTTGTTGACGAATGCTTTCTCAAAGTTCTGTTCATAGAGGAGGACACAACGTCTTCAATGTCACCAACCAACATGTCAAGCTTCAATGCAGTCTCTGAGAATAATGAAGAAATCAGTTATGTAGGACTGAGTCAATCAAGAGACAAGAAATAGATAATCAAATTTCCATATTTCCAGTTTCTTTTGTTCCTTCCCCCCACAAATATCAAGAATCACATACTCTTTGTACATATGCAAAGGGAAAACAATGATTACATAATCGAATAATACTTTAGGAGGACTAATGTTAAAAAAACTCATTAAATACACCACCAAACGTTTGTGTATAGATTTCAAAATCGCTCCCACAACATTTAACTTTTAATTGGTTTAAGTAACACAAGACCGATTGGAATACCATAATCACGCACAATCCTCCCTAAAGGCTAAAACTTTAAGGTTAAACACTCTTCAACTTCATACAGTTAAGCCATCCATCATTTTCACTCGTTATCAAACTCTAACACCAGATAAAAACTCACCATACTTTTAATATGCAAAAAAATGAAAAACCCTTTACAGCCTTTGTGATTTTCATTACTTACACTCAAATAGTTCCTCAGATGATATGTTTCAACAAATATTTAAAAATAAATAAATAATTGAGCTACACATATAAACCAAAATTTGATAAACCAGCAAACACCTGCATAATTTCGCACTGTTTCCACTCTAGCCACCTCCTTCGCCAATGCCTGCAATTCCTCCACCATCCCTCTCCTCGATCCTCCATCTACGCACATCAATAAAAGCAGAAAAATAAAAATCAGTATTCTCTGGTTCCTAATCAAAATGTTTAAGACATAATCAAAATCAAAATAAAACAAAACAAAATTACATCACTGGCCAACCTGAAGATGACCGAGTAGAAGAGCTGCAAAGTTCTTGCAATTGGGCATGGACATTCTCGAAGAGTGAACCCACCCGATTCGAGTGATCAGAGTGTCGAGTCAGGTTCGAACGGAGCTGTAACGCAAGATCCGAAAG
Source organism: Henckelia pumila (assembly GCF_033568475.1). Classification (NCBI taxonomy): domain Eukaryota; kingdom Viridiplantae; phylum Streptophyta; class Magnoliopsida; order Lamiales; family Gesneriaceae; genus Henckelia; species Henckelia pumila. The sequence continues at coordinate 107,346,772 of NC_133121.1, forward strand.
CACTCGATCCAGATCATCGCAGCGGGTCTGGAGCTCCGAGAGGAGGAGCGGGGCTCCATCTAGATGTTCTCTGGAATTGAGGTTTGAATTGAACGCTTGCTGGGAGATGGAAGCGGGCATAGGTAAGGGTCGGGTCGCCGGGTCTTCCATGGAAAACGGGTCACCGTTTTTTATCACCGGAGATATAAAACGTGATTGCACGCACGATTGCTGGAGATGCAGAAATTCATTCATGTGAAATTGCCCATTTGTCCCTGGGCCTATCAGGCTACTAATGGGCTGTGCTGAATACTTGTATCCGGAACCCCTATATTAATTAAGGGGGTTCAAAAATGTATATACATGTACATAAAATATATAATTTTTAATTATAAGAATCATGTCTAAATAATAATCCAAAGGCTCGTAGCTCGATTTATTTTCTAAGTAGTTTCAAATTTCAATAAGTTGAAGTCATTATAATATGTTAGTAAATAGAATGTATGCATATTCCACTTCGAGGGGGTTACCAACGTTGTAAACAATTTTGCACAGCTAATTTTGGATAATAGATATGAGTAGTATGACGTCAATATTCTCGTGAGAAATGAAGGAAAATAAAATTTTGAAAGAATAAAATATCAATAAAAAATGAATCTTTTTTCCCTTTCAATCGTGGCTTTGTGTGAATCATGGGTTTTGTGCGTAGTGAGATGGCGCTTATTACTTGTGGACATTATTTCATATTGGATGTTTTTCAAAAAATATTTATATTTCATACTGAAATTAATTAAGTATGTGGGACGAGTGGGTGGGCAGGTCCATTCCGTCCCACATAACAATGAGTTGTGGTGGATTACGGGTCGGTTCATTAAAATCCGTCAAATTAGATTGATTCACTTCGTCACCTATAATATGTGAGTTGGGTTGGTGTTTTACCAAACACGTCTCGTCCCGCCTAATAGTGGATTGCGGTGGGTTGTGTATGTTCAGTTTGCTGGCTTGTTTTAACACCTATAAAATGAACTGTATAATGAAAAATATGATTAAAAAATATTTGATTAAAGACAAATAAACATGGGAAAAAAATTTGATCACATATCTTTAATGTATGTATATTGTTCAATCTTATGGACTCAAAAATTTTATACATCTTTTGAGTATTCAAACTCGACCTGATCTTTCTAAATAACTGAATATTTGAAAATGGGGCTCCGGAATTTACTTGGACTTGGTCGGCCTTACTGGGGCACTGACAACAAATCGATTATCTGGGCCTTCGATTTGGGCTATTATTGATTGTCATATGGGCACAGACCCATATAATATACCGGGACGGCGGGACCTAGATCACACTTGTGACTTTCCAGCCTATCATGATTCTGGCTTTCCTTGTAATAATATTGGGCTTCTTCAAACTTTCCTTCATTTTGTTCAACGACATAATAAATCGAAATATTTGATTTTAAAAAGTTGTTTTTTGAACTTTTTGAGTACAAATTGCATCGAATATCAAAATTATATTATATTGCAACACTAAAAAGTGAAATTTGCCCGCACAACCGACGAGACTTGAGCATAGACTCGAGACGTGCTTGTCTCGAGCTAAGAAATTAACTAAATCTACCTAAATAAATTAGAAAATCTACCCGCAGTCAGCAGGAATCGAACCTGAAACCTCTTGATCTCAGGGCCTCAGTCTTGACCATTAGGCCAAGACCTCATTGGCGATTTTAAAAATTTAGGAACTGATTACCATATTTCTTTTTTTGAAAACTGATTACCATGTTGCAAAAAAAAAAAAAGACATTATTGTATAAGCATTACTGTTTGCATTAAATATAATATATGGTTATATAATGTGTATTGCCATGTTTCAAAATCAGATCGAACTTACCGATGTGACTGTGAACCGATCACAGATCTAATCCAAAAACAAGCTAAAAACCTGTTTTAATGGTTCGGTCAAAGTCAATCAAGAGTCGGTCGGATCGGTCAAGAGTCGAAAAATCGGTTCAAATGGTTTATTGGATTTTTTTATTTTTTTTATTTTTAAAAAAATCTTAAATTTTATTTTTATTATATATGTACATGATTATTTGAGTTTTTTACTTCATTAAAAATATTATTTAGTACTGTTGTATTATTTAATTAACTAATTTATTTTTTAATTTATAATTATAATTGATATTTAATTTGAATATATTTATACTATTATATAAAAGACGAGACTATTAGAGTAACTATCTTGAGAACACCAAAATCTCATAATTTCATAATTATTTTTTTCTATTAACTACCCACAATTCCATTCATTTTATTCTTTGTTTTTTTTTAAAAAAAATACATATAAAAAATCTTTATTTTACACAGACAAAGCGTGTGCATTTTTTTTCCTAGTTTATATAGTTATTTATTTTTCAAACTATAATAAATATTATATTTATTTATTTATATAAATCTTTTAGATTTTTAAAATTTAAAATATATTGTTAATAATATTTTATTAAACAATTTTTCAATTCGAGCATCATAAGTCAGACCGATTCGTTCACAAGTCTAATTATCAAAACATTGGTGTACCCAATGCCACTAGCCATTAGAATGTACATCATTATGTACCATATTCTTATACTAAAATATATCAATTTGTGATAAAAACAAGATCCCAAAAAAAAGTTAACGAGATAAAATCACTTTAGAAGTTTAACGTAGTTCATTCTCTAATATGTTAGTCTCCAAATTTATAATAATAATTAATTATTTTTCTAAATGATGTATCACAGAATCTGAGGGAGCTTCTCATGAAGTGTGACACGCTTTTAATTTTGAATTATAAAACTGTTTTTTTTTTCTAATTTAATTATTAAAAAAAACAAAATAGAAAAGTTATCGCAATTTTTTGGAAAGGGAAATTTGGTTTATTTAAAAACACTGTTCTTGTCCGGGTGTAGTTAGCCCATGCATGCCCATATATATATATATATATATAAATATATGTTGCAAGGTCCCACTTTTTTGAATCAGACAAATCCGAACGGTGTCGTACGTGTCATGAGTTATGCTTTTAGGTGGGGGTAAGGCCTGTGTCTGGAGTCTTAATTTGGACCATATAATTAATACGAGTATGTTTGTAAATTATATATATATGTTTTTTGAAGAAAAAAAATTAGTATTTTATTAGGATTTGAAAAGTACCAATTATTAAAAAAAATTGGAAGATATGATAGAGAAAGTATGGCTTTTGTTGCTTCTCTTTTAAGGTATTTATTTTGTTTCACTTTTAAAAAAAATTGGAAGATATGATAGAGAAAGTACTAATATAATTTATGTTATATTAGTTGCATTGCAAATTGGTCCCTTGATTCGATTTCTTTGTTTTGACTATTTTCCATAGTTATTGTGACAAGAGGGCGTATGGCCAATCCAAGTTGGCCAATATCTTGCATGCCACGGAGCTATCACGTCGCTTACAGGTATTTAATGTAAATCTTTTTTTGAAGTTGTAATTGTACGTAATATGTCTTATGTGTCTACACTTCCAGAAAAGAGTAATATTTTTGTGAGACGGTTTTATCCGAGAAACGGGTCAATTCTACCCATATTTATAATAATAAGTAATATTTTTGGCATAAAATGTAATATTTTTAATGAATAACCCATATAAGAGATCCGTCTAAAAAAAATGACTCTTGAGACCGTCTTATAAGAGTTTTTGTCTCCAGAAAAATGTATTACATTTATTTAGGTGGTGTGACACATTAATATAGTTTATTATCTTGACTACGTGCGATTACTCATATATTGATATATATCTATTTTTGGATTGGATATAAGGCTGAGGGGGCAAATGTAACAGTGAATTCAGTGCACCCAGGATTGATCATGACAAATCTCTTCAAACATTCCGGAGTTTTTATGAGTACTGATTAAAATCTCACGAGTCACAATTAGCTGCTTTAATTTTTTTAGATTAGTTCTCTTGTGAGATGAGTCAACTCTACCCATATTTACAATAAGAAGTAAGATTTTTAGCATAAAAAGTAATACTTTTCTATTGATAACTTAAATAAGATATCAGTCTTTCAAAATTAACCCGTGAGATAGTCTAACAAGAATTTTTGCCAATTTTTTTTTATTATTCAAGTACTTCTAATTTCTAAACTTTCCATTATATGCAGAAATTTTGAAGTTTTTCACCTGCATCCTATGGAAGAATGTCCCACAGGTAAATTAAGAAACCCACAATTCCTTATTTTATCACCATATATATGATGTTTCTTGAAAAACTTACTAGTGTTAAACTTAATTAGCTAGTATCTAATGATATGAACTCCATGGTTTTGTGATATTGCTGGTGGTTTTAGGGGGCGGCCACGACGTGCTATGTCGCGCTGCACCTGAGCTTGAAAGGAGTGACGGGGAAATATTTTGTTGATTGTAACGAGTTCAAACCAAGCACATATGCCAGGGATGAAAACTTGGCCAAGAGACTTTGGGGCTTCAGCAACAAGATCATCGATGCAGCTAGATGAAGATTGCATTTCATGTTTTACGATAAATTTGTGCGTGTTCGATCATTCATGGTGTTGAATGTTTCAAAAATTTTAAGATTTATTTGGCACTGCGTACGTGCATGTATATTTCATTCATGTTTGTTTCCATGATTGGTTTAAATTTAAATATCATCGCTATTCTTTCCCCAGCTAGCTCCATTTTGTTAAATATATACTGATTAGTAATTAAGCCATTGCAAACTAGTGTTTATTATTTTATTTAATGCAACACAATCAGCATGTTACACCGTGTTTGGTTAAAAAGCAAAGCAATAAGTGTTTTTTTTTAAAAGTCATAAATTTTGGTTTTAATTTTATGCTTATGCTTGCTTGTATTTAAATTTTCTTTAAAAGCACTAACGTCGCTTCTGCTTTTTTTAATAAAAACACATTAAAAAGTTGGACTTATTTAAATATTTTTTGAAGAAGCTTTTGTATTCAAACCCGCTCTTAATGTTAACAAATAAAATGTATGAAATTAGAGATAAAATTTAACAAAACCCCCAAGTTTGGAGTCTTCAAATTCAAAAGCAATCAAAAAAGCAAACAAATAAAATAAAATAAAAGTGAGATTGAATTCAAGAACCCAAAAACCCTAATAGGATCACTTCAATGGTAATGTCGATGCCCACATCCAACGATCCCGTTTATTTTTATTTTATGCAAGCGAGATGTTCATGTGAGCATCTTCCTTACATTAAATATGGGTCATTGAATACCCCAATGGGGTAGCATCGACACTACCCACTTCAATATTCCACCTCTTCATCGTCCTCCCCAAATCCAATGCCTCTAATCATGCAGGCCGAGCCGAACACCATAACCGCGGCGAACACCGGCGGGATTAGGAAATCTAGTAGAGATCCCCTGATTAGCTGATTTGGGATGCAAAAGTTATCAGACGGAGAATCCAATGGCAGCCTAAAGGAGCCGCCGTCCACGCCGCAGTAAGCTCTGGACAAGGAAGAAGATGGGCCCGCCGCCGAAATGAAAGCGAACTCCGGCGAGAACGAGGCCACGGACACCGTCGCCATTAAGATGGCCATCCACGCGGCGGCGTAGAGTAGCAGCTCCCACCGTGGGTGAGAGAAGTAGTTGCGTACGAAGGAATTTAAAAAATTGGAAACCATTTGCTTTGCATGCGGTTTCCTTCGTGGAATACCAAATCTCCTGTTTTGTTGCGTAGTTCAACAGATGGTATCATTATTTTTTACGAAAAATGGTTTCCTCGTATCCACGTCAGCTTTGACTTTTTTTTTTTATGGGGACAAAACTAATTAAAATACCCAAAAAATATATTTATTTAAATATTAAAATGAAAAGGATCATTTAAAAAAATCATGTATAAGAATAATTAAATTAATTTGTGGTGGTGGGGGTGAAGATATGCGTTGGTCGGCTATCTCATCAACCGCTTAGATTTGTTTTTTAGTTCGAAAATGGTGGAGATTCTTTTGGCCCTTAAATTGGCAGTTTTATTATTGTTTGATTTATTACTGATGTGTATTTAACTCCAATAACAAATTATTTTTCTTAACAATTTAGATAAGTAAATATGATTTACATATATTCACAGTGTGTGTGATTTACATAATTAAATTCATAAAATAAGTTTGAAAAAAATTACAATTTTTGGCTTTTATATGTTTGCATCCTTAAAATTTCGGTCTATATATTGTCAAATTTCACTTCTAATCACTTATGTATCTTTTGGTTTTTGACGATTTATCATTCAGAGTATTGAAGCGTCATACTAATATCATGATATAGAAACAACTAAATATAACAACAAAACACAAACCAAAAGTCCAAAACAGTGAAGTAGGAATGAAATTCAACAAAAGAAATTTCCAAAATCACATAAAGACTAAAAGTGCAATTTTCTCAACAAAATTGAAGAAATATGAAATGCAAATACCCAAAAACCATTCCATTTGTTAGAAATTGACTTGGACCTAACTCACCACAAAAGCTAGCTCAAGAGGTGAGGGTTGTCTTTGTCTATATATTAAACTCTCAGGTTATCTAACCAACCAATGTGGGAAAAACTAAACATACCAACACCATTAAAAAAAACTTTCAGGGGTAGCACTTCAAAGTTTTCTAATTCGCATGACGCAACCAAAGCATACCGATCTTTTATCAAAGAGTACGTTTTTGTGAAACAGTTTCATGAATTTTTTATGGATGACCCAATTCGAATATCCATCTTACAAAATTTACTCGTAAAATTATCTTGCAAGTGTTTCATCAATAGGATTTACAATGGCACTTTAATTAAATCAAGTGGGCATAGATTAAAATACCGTATATAATATTTTAAATATATTATAAAAAACCAATCTATCATGAAATTATATTCTTGCATTCCTAATTAGCTACTATTTTTATATCATTTTCTTGCTAATTATAGTGATCCAAAATAAAGTCATTCCCTTGATTTATTAACTTAGGAAGTCTTCTTGGATCGCATAACTTAGGAAATTTCACCTATTTATTCCTTTTATACATACCCCTATACATACACTATCTTTCTCCAAATTTTCTCCCAAACTTCCTCCCCATTTATTACGCCTTCCAACAACCTTCATCTCTCTCCAAACTTCATCTCCACTACTTAGGCCCTGCAACGGACTCCATATATTTTTTTACACTATATTTTTTTGAATTTATTTTTATTTCTGTTTTGTGTAGTTATAAGTTTCAACCTCTTGATACATTCATTTTTTTAAGTAGCAATACATCTCTTATTCACTTAATTATATTTTATTACATACATACATAATCATAAACATAGATTCTTTTAAATGTCTAATTTTTATCATTTTCATGTTTTACACACATAACGCGCGCGTGTGCCACGACGGCTAGTATTTAGAAGATGTGAATATTTTGTACTAGTATATTTGAAATTACAAGAAATTTGGAGTCAAATTTTCGAATAAAATTTCCAGATTGTATTGGATAAAAGAGACAAGATGTATGGCACCCATCGATCGTGAAGCACTGAGATTGTTGGGGCATGGTTGTATATGTGTGTGCACCACAAATAATTGTTGGTGTAACAAAAATTTTCGATCTCGAGTCCAGTCTGGTGAGCAAAACTTCGTATATGAAGAATTAATAATTAGAGAGAGCCCGGAGTGTTTCCAACTTGATCTATCCAATACTTAAATCGGGTTGAAAGAACATGTTGTGCACATGTCTTTTAAATTATTTTCTTATTGCATTTAAATTCCATATTTATAAGTTTGCCTTTCTTAGAACATGTTTTAAAATTGGTAATATCAGATATATCTTGATTCGAAATATGTGATTTCTGATGATATATTTTTTCATTCTTTGAGGATCTTATTTATGGAAATATATTGAAGATCTATTTATAGGAGTGCTTGGACCGATCAGATTGTACAAGAACAAGAGAGACAATCAAGAGAGGAGAGAGTGAAACGTAGAGAGCAAAATACATAGAGAAATTACTGCAGAAATTCTAGAGTATTGAAGATCTATCATTGAAGAATTTCTGAAGAAATACTACTGCTACGTTGTATTGCCGAGTAGTGTTGGAAACACTGAAGAACATACGAGTGAAGTGTTGTTCAGAAAGTGTTTCTTTGGTTTTCGTTTTCGGTTTAGAACTTCCTATTGATTTATTATTCTAGTTTTTACTAGTTTTTAGGAAGTCTTTTATTTTCTCAATCTGTTGAGAAAAGTAGATTTTTCGTAAAACAATCACTAGTTAGTTTTTGTAAACTGATTTGATTTTCTAGTGATTATTTCGCCATGAGGCATTGTACAAGTACTTAGTACTTGTGCATAATTATTTTTGTGTTATTTACTTTTACTATTAGTCAATTATTCTGCTGCATAGTGTGTAACGCCCGGAATTATTTAATTTTAATCCGAGAATATTTAATTTGAAAATATTTGGAGTTTTGATTTAAATTCTAATATTCTTAAATTATTTAGGATTGAAACTGAATGAAATGAGAAGCTGAGGACCAAATTGCAATTTTTGAAGATTTGAGGGGCTAAATTGCAAATAGGAATGAGTTATCAGAATTTTAAGTTATTACTCAGCATGTATACTTGTATGTGTAAGGATCAATTCAGAAATTGGAGAACAAGTTGAACAGGGAGTCGAGCACTTCTCTTTTCTTTGCCTTGAAATTTGTTCAAATCGCCGTATCTTTTGATCCGGTTATCCATTTTTGATTCCAAAAGATGTTCTGGAATTCTTGCAATGAGACCTTCGAATTGATGTAAGTTTTCTCTTAGTTCATTAGGGTTTGAGAATTCGAAAATGGTAGTTATCAGATTTGTGTTGTGAGTTGAGGTTGATGAGCTTCTAAACTTGTTTTCTTGAATTTGGGTTGAGGAATGATTGTTGTATCATGTTCTTATGATTTCCCAGCTATGATTCGATTTATATACCTGCTGATATGTTGAGGATTATGTTGGTTTTGAAGCTTATACAACTGATATTGTTATAGTTGCGTTCGGGATTGCCGAGTTTATACCGATATGCCGACGAACTTTTGATTTGAAGTGTTTTGCTATCTTATGTTTGGGCTGATATTGAGATGAGATTAAGCTGATGTTCTTTGGCAATTATGTTGTGGTTTCAGCTTATAAACAGGATGCATCGACTTGATAATCTTGACTTCGAAACCGATAGAAGAAAGCACAAGGTTGGTAGCGTTTTGCCTTGACGTTTGAGTTGAAAATTGAGCAGATTTTGGATTAGGCTTATGGTTGATACTTGTACAGATTTTGACAAGCTTGAAGACACCATAACCCTCACATTTGAAAGGTAAAAGTGGACTACTACTTGAATGTGATTATAACTCGAGATGGTTTGTATCGAGTTCCCTAAATCACATACTTATTTGCTTAATTATTTTTTTTATGCTTTTCTATGATTTATTGAATGAGTATTAGATGTTAATGAATGCTCTTGTGATGATATATATTGCATTCATCTTGAAAGACTTATTCTTTGATTTTGAAATGAATGGAAACGTTCGTATAGACGATTTGAGGGATTATATATGTATGGCCTGGGTGGTTGACGTAGCCTAGCGTTTGAAATGCATATGTAGTGGCTTCAAAGTCTAGAGAAGGAAGATAAGTAGCCCCACCTCGATTGGGAGAGTCGGTGGTTAGTTATGATATCTTCTTCTCGGGATCCCAACCGACGAGATAAGAGATGAACCTTGTTTTAAAACATGCATTGTCTTTATTTATATCATGAGTTTGATATATATTTTATATGCATGTTTAGTTGCTTTTACTGGGAAATATATTTCTCACCGGAGTTATCCGGCTATTGTTGTGTTGTATGTGTCATGGCAATAGGCGGGAGTGGAACCGGGCAAAAGCGAACTTGAAGGACAAGGGATGAGAAGAATAGCGTGATGATCCGAGTTTTAGATGGTTTGAGTGAGCTGTCAATGAAAGTGTATAATTTCATAAACAGGATTATGTTATAACTACTTGTACCAAGATTTGTTGATAGTAAGATGTTGTCTTGTTTATGTATATAGGATTTGGAAAGATGTGTAAATCCTTAAGACAACATGATGTAGCATGATGATTCTTGTATGATATGTAATTCTAGCATGAGACTTTATTCAAGTATATGGTGATCTTGTTCTTATTTAACTATATCTTGTTTAGGATATATGTTAGTTGTGGTTATAAGATTGAATTGTTAGTGTTCAATTATGCCATGAAGTACTTGAACATGCTAGGAAGATTACATAGTTTGACAGCAAAAGTTCTGATCTTTTTCTTCTGGTAATGTGCTCGCTCGATCGGTAGAAAATGACCGATCGAGCGAGGCCACAATTTTGTTCAACCCGAGAGTTGGGCCTTTGTGCTCGCTCGATCGGTAGCTTTATACCGATCGAGCGAGGTGCTCTGATTTTAAAATTTTTTTTTTTTTTTTTGCTTTGTTTAGTCTTTGATTCCTTGACTATTAATTATGATGATTTGATTTAATGAGAGATTAGAACTCGGGTCGTCACATAGTGTTATCGTGAAGTGTTGACAAAACTGAAAGATAACACAGACTCGAATATTTATTTATGGTATTTCTGTGATTTCAGACTGTCCAAACCTTACAATTGGCGTCAGAGACATTCACTTGACGATACTAAGTGTGATTCTGTTTTTGTGTTTGACAGGACATCACAATGGAGATACCTTATTCAGGAACTGCTCAACGTCCTCCAATCTTGGATGGATCCAACTATGCTATCTGGAAAGTAAGGATGCGTGTGTAATGCCCCGATTTTATTATAATTGAGTTTAATTGAGTTAATCAGGGTTTTTAGTGGTTGAGGGCCGTTTTGTTATTTCGTAGGGGTCATTTAGCAAACTTTGTAGATGTAACGCCCCGATTTTATCTTAATCGACTTTATTTGAGATAATCGGAGGTTCCAGAGTTCAAGAGCCGACTTGATTTTGATCAGGATCTTTTTTGAAAATTTCGGAATTTTGAGGGACTAAAACGCAAATTTGGACTTAATTAGATATTTATAGGGGCTTTGACTTTTCTTTTCATTTCATCTTCCTCCTCCTTCACGCCTCCCCCATTGAAGACGTTTCCCAAGTTCTTTGAGCTTCCAGATTTCTCCCGAGCTCGATCCGTCCGTTGGAATTTATTTCTGAAGGAAGATTAGCGATCACGGCTGAGAGAGCTTCGTTCTATCGTAAGTTTTTCTACGATCAGGTTCTTTCTAGTTTTTGGATGTTGTTAGAATCGTTCAAGATTCGAGTATGTTGATCTTGGCAGAGTTTCTCTGTCGGTTTTGAATTAGAGCGTCGTACAGATTTGTTATGAATTTTGGAAGGTTATTCGAAAAATGAGATTTTGTGATTAGTAGAATTGGATTATTTTGGGTTGAATGTTGGTTGATATCAGTTTTTTTTGGATTGATATTATGCTGTCTGCGTTTTCGGTTTGATCAGATTTTAGCCGTTATGCCGTCGGTTTGAGTTTTGGATTGTCTATCGGTTTGAATTGTTGAGCCAAGCCTTTGATTGAGTTGTATGTTAATCTCGAGCCTTATTACTTCTTGTACAGATTGATTTGAGGCTAGTGGAGTTGTGAGATTTCAACCTTGTGCAACTTGGAGTTAGGAGCCGGTATAGTATTGATTTCTTATTATCGATTGAGGCTGTTTGATTGAATCTTATTTGAGGAATCGTTGTTGTTTCCAGATTGGAGCATCGACGTTGTTGAAAGAGGTAAAAGATGACTTAGATTGGAATGGAACGTGTGACTCGAATCCGACTTGATTCGAGTGTTCCGAAGAATCACATACTTGCATGTTATTTGCTTTTACTTGAATTTAGTTGATTGAGTTATGTTGCATTGCATTCATCTTGAGCCATGAATCCTTGATTTGAGTAGCGGGCAGGACGGCCCTTTTTGATGATAGACGTTTTGGGGATTATATTATGAGTGGCCTGGGTGTAGCCGTTTCACCTAGTGCTAGCATACTCTTTATAGTCGCACCAAAGTCTAGAGGATGGAGATACGTAGAACCACCTCGATCGGGAGAGTCGGTGAGTCGTTTACGTGATCTAGTCCTCGGGATCCCAAAAGCAAAAGCAGCAACTCTTTCGATTATCCAACTTTATAATCCCAGATTTTAAAGACATGCATTGCATTTATACATATGAATTGAGTTTTAGATATGCTTGTGGAATTGCATGATTGTTAATTGATTATTTGGAAGTTGATGCATTTCGTTTGGAATGCTTGTCTGTTATTGCATGTTGTCTCTTTTTACTGGGAATATTATTCTCACCGGATTATCCGGCTGTTGTCTTTGTTTGTATGTGTACTTGGCAACAGGTGGGGCAGGACCGAGTCAGAGGCAGCATGGCTAGGTGGTTGAGATGATAGACGTGAGGCCTTGTTGTTTTAGAAGTCGAATATGTAATCGAACTTAGATCGTATTCGAACTTGTTTTGTATTGAATAAGCTAGACGAAAGCATGTTCTATTAGTTCGAGATTGTATAACTTTAGAACTACCTTGTATTGGAGTATGCATGTGTATTAACGTTTTGAGTTGCGTTTTAATGCATGATTTTGAGTTTGATGTATCGAAAGGCTCTTGGTTGAATTTGCCAAGCCATTTCTGCTATGTTCTATTTCTGCTGCAGGGGGCGCCCGAGCTGCATTTTTTAGCAGCCCGAGCGCACCCCAGTCTGAGCAATCCAGTAGCTTTGAAGTTTAGGGCACGCTCGAGCGGCGGTTTTTGACCGCCCGAGCGCACCCCCTTTAAAAAAAAAAATTCTTGCTTTGTGTCTTGGATTTAGTATGCTTAATTGTTGTATAAATCCGAGTTTAGTGGTTTAGAACCTAGGTCTCACATTAAGTGGTATCAGAGCCATAAGATTCTTGGACTGAATTAGAGTGAGCGGGGTAGATCGAGTCCGCATTAATTGAATTCTCGCATGTGATTGAGTTATTTAAATTGAATTGTTTAAATACCGTGCGAGAATGCTTTATTGTTTGAGAATTATTTGAATTACATGATTTTGTGATTTGAATTGTAAAGCATGAAGTACTTGAGATATGAACTGTATTCCAACTGGTATCCGGAATTCTGAGAGGTTGTAAGGGCACCGAATTGCAGCGATTGAGTTATCCTGTGTCCTAACCTTTTATTATCAGATGGGTCCTCGACGAGTTATTAATAGGAACCCACCGCTAGTTACTCCTGCGACTGAGCAATCTAGTACCGAGGTTGATCAGTTGGATGCTACAGCCACGCCGATGGAAACCTTGTTGAGGTTTCAGTCGTTTAATCCTCCCTTGTTGTTGGGTACAGAAAATCCAGTCGATTGTGAGAGTTGGTTGGATGACATAGATCAGTTGTTCGATTCCCTTGACTATTCTGATGACCGCAGAGCCAGGTTGGTCATTCATCAGCTACGTGGTGTGGCTAAGAACTGGTGGATCACGACGAAGAGATCCATTGAGAACCGAGGTACAGCTATTAACTGGAATCTGTTTAAGTCTGAATTCTATAAGAGGTTTTTCCCAGTGTCGCACCGAAAGGACAAGGGAGCAGAGTTTGCCAATTTGAAGCAGGGGAATTTGAATATTGAGGAGTACGTAGCCAAGTTTGATAGTCTGTTGCGTTTTGCACCACTTATTGCCGGTGATGAGGAAGCTAAAGCCGACCATTTCATTAATGGCTTGAACCCTGACATCTTCACGCTGGTAAACACTACTAGGCCAGATAATTTTGCGGATGCCATGAATCACGCAAAAGGAGCTGAAGCAGGTTTGTGGAGACAGAGAGGAAATCAGTTTGTGCCTCAGCAGCAGCAAGGACAGTTTCAGGCACAATCTTCTCAATACCAAAACCAACCGTTCCATTACCAGAATCAATCCTTTCAGTTTCAGAACCAACCACTGAGTTCTGAGGGTGGTAGCAGTGGAGGTAACAGGAAGGATTACTATCTTCCGAAGGGGAAGCAGTTTAAGAAGCACGGAACCAGTTCTTTGAGCTCTAGTGGTTCGAGGTAGTATGGATCGGGACAGATTTCGGGACAGTCAGGCATGTCTTGTGCCAACTACGGAGGTCGTCACTCCAGTGATCAGTGTAGAGGTATTTTTGGAAGCTGTCATATTTGTAACCAGGTGGGGCATTTTGCGAGAACATGTCCTCAGCGTGTTCCTCAGCAAGCTCAGAGTGGAATTTTCCCGAGACCGAGAGCTCAGCCTCAGCAGCAAGCACCTACTGTCCACTCTTTCCAACCTCAGCAACAAAATGTGCAGGAAGGTAATCAGTATGCAAGCCAGCCTCCCAGACAGCAGGCACGAGTTTTTGCTCTGTCTGAGGATCCACAGACTCAGACTGCATCCGATAATGACAGATCAGGTAACGTTCGATATTGAGTTTCCTATTCTTATTGGACTGTTAGATACTGGCGAATCTCTTGTCTTCTTATTGAAGAATCTGTATATGTTTAACGTGCCTCTTTTAAATTGTTGAATCGTTCGAATTGATGAATACTACAGTAGTGTTGTTAACTTCTGTTAACCGGATCTTTTAGAAGAATTAGTTGAGACTAGGAATTCTTATCGTTGATTTCTTATCTTTTTGGAATGAGAATTGTACTGATCTTTCAGAGCTTTTGAGAATCGTATAGCAGATGTTTGTGCCGAGCAGTTGTATGTTTTTCTTCGATGTCTGAATTCTTTTGGATCGAATGGTCTTCTTCGATTGTATGATTTGATGATGGAATTTATGCCGATCAGCGATCTTTTCTTATCGAGATTTTGGGGATATATTCTTATTAAGTGGAATTGTGCTATAGTCTAGTCGTCGAGACAGTTGAAGACGCTCGAGACTCAATGTGTGAATCTGGACTTTGAGCTCGTAGCAATCTTATTGATTTGAAGATCTGTTCTTCTATTGTCTTATGAGGAAATTCATGTGATCTGTTCTAATCTTAAGAGTTGGAGTAATTATTTTAGCAGACGGAACTGATTTGAAAGCAGAGAAGAGGATTAGATTGTATGAGATTTCTTACTGCAAAATTTTATCTGAGGAATTGTATGCAGCAACCGATGTTTTGAGCTGTTCTTATTTTATCTACTATCTGATTTGATTGACCGATTGTTGGAATCTGCTACCGTATTCCGTACAGAATGACTTTCATTCAAGATTAGAGGATTGAGATCTTGTCAGAGGTCGTAGGATGTCATGTTTTGCCGAAGTCTGTCAGTTTAGACAGAGATCCTTAATGCACTCGTTCTTTCGGCAAGGACTTTGATGAGATTGTGTTGTCTGATTTCAAATTTTTCAGTTCGATATCCTCAAAACGACGGACAGCCAGATCAGACGAGTCGAACTTAGATGTTATTCCATGAGTTGTAGTGCTCGACTTCGCACTAGTTGGTAGAACTCCGGATTCTTGTGGAGACTTTGTACAACGACAGATTTTTGGTGAATTCTTGAATGAACTTTTCAAGAGTTGTACGAGAAGAGAAGAAGATCCCCGTTGTTTGGAAGTGATTTTTCTGTGTAACCTATTTTGGAACCAGAGATGAAACGAATTGTGACTAAGCAGAGGAAGATTATTCTGACGAGAATGAGTCGACTTTGGATTGACGTACTTGAAGGAGTAAGTTGAGAGACACAGTTCATGTTGGAATCGTGTTGATTTCGAGGACGAAATATTTTTTTAGAGGGGGAGAATTGTAACGCCCCGATTTTATCTTAATCGAATTTATTTGAGATAATCGGAGGTTCCAGAGTTCAAGAGCCGACTTGATTTTGATCAGGGTCCTTTTTGTAAATTTCGGAATTTTGAGGGACTAAAACGCAAATTTGGACTTAATTAGATATTTATAGGGGCTTTGACTTTTCTTTTCATTTTATCTTCCTCCTCCTTCACGCCTCCCCCATTGAAGACGTTTCCCAAGTTCTTTGAGCTTCCAGATTTCTCCCGAGCTCGATCCGTCCGTTGAAATTTATTTCTGAAGGCAGATTAGCGATCACGGCTGAGAGAGCTACGTTCTATCGTAAGTTTTTCTACGATCAGGTTCTTTCTAGTTTTTGGATGTTGTTAGAATCGTTCAAGATTCGAGTATGTTGATCTTGGCAGAGTTCTGATCGTTTATTCTCTGTCGGTTTTGAATTAGAGCGTCGTACAGATTTGTTATGAATTTTGGAAGTTTATTCAAAAAATGAGATTTTGTGATTAGTAGAATTGGATTGTTTTGGGTTGAATGTTGGTTGATATCAGTTTTTTTTTGGATTGATATTATGCTGTCTGCGTTTCCGGTTTGATCAGATTTTAGCCGTTATGCCGTCGGTTTGAGTTTTGGATTGTCTATCTGTTTGAATTGTTGAGCCAAGCCTTTGATTGAGTTGTATGTTAATCTCGAGCCTTATTACTTCTTGTACAGATTGATTTGAGGCTAGTGGAGTTGTGAGATTTCAATCTTGTGCAACTTGGAGTTTGGAGCCGGTATAGTATTGATTTCTTATTATCGATTGAGGTTGTTTGATTGAATCTTGTTTGAGGAATCATTGTTGTTTCCAGGTTGGAGCATCGACGTTGTTGAAAGAGGTAAAAGATGACTTAGATTGGAATGGAACGTGTGACTCGAATCCGACTTGATTCGAGTGTTCCGAAGAATCACATACTTGCAGGTTATTTGCTTTTACTTGAATTTAGTTGATTGAGTTATGTTGCATTGCATTCATCTTGAGCCATGAATCCTTGATTTGAGTAGCGGGCAGGACGGCCCTTTTTGATGATAGACGTTTTGGGGATTATATTGTGAGTGGCCTAGGTGTAGCCGTTTCACCTAGTGCTAGCATACTCCTTATAGTCGCACCAAAGTCTAGAGGATGGAGATACGTAGCACCACCTCAATCGGGAGAGTCGGTGATTCGTTTACATGATCTAGTCCTCGGGATCCCAAAAGCAAAAGCAGCAACTCTTTCGATTATCCAACTTGATAATCCCAGATTTTAAAGACATGCATTGCATTTATACATATGAATTGAGTTTTAGATATGCTTGTGGAATTGCATGATTGTTAATTGATTATTTGGAAGTTGATGCATTTCTTTTGGAATGCTTGTCTGTTATTGCATGTTGTCTCTTTTTACTGGGAATATTATTCTCACCGGATTATCCGGCTGTTGTCTTTGTTTGTATGTGTACTTGGCAACAGGTGGGGCAGGACCGAGTCAGAGGCAGCATGGCTAGGTGGTTGAGATGATAGACGTGAGGCCTTGTTGTTTTAGAAGTCGAATATGTAATCGAACTTAGATCGTATTCGAACTTGTTTTGTATTGAATAAGCTAGACGAAAGCATGTTCTATTAGTTCGAGATTGTATAACTTTAGAACTACCTTGTATTGGAGTATGCATGTGTATTAACGTTTTGAGTTGCGTTTGATGTATCGAAAGGCTCTTGGTTGAAGTTGCCAAGACATTTCTGCTCTGTTCTGTTTCTGCTGCAGGGGGCGCCCGAGCTGCATTTTTTAGCAGCCCGAGCGCACCCCAGTCTAAGCAATCCAGTAGCTTTGAAGTTTAGGGCGCGCTCGAGCGGCGGTTTTTCACCGCCCGAGCGCACCCCCTTTAAAAAAAAAAAAATTCTTGCTTTGTGTCTTGGATTTAGTATGCTTAATTGTTGTATAAATCCGAGTTTAGTGGTTTAGAACCTAGGTCTCACATTAAGTGGTATCAGAGTCATAAGATTCTTGGACTGAATTAGAGTGAGCGGGGTAGATCGAGTCCGCATGAATTGAATTCTCACATGTGATTGAGTTATTTAAATTGAATTGTTTAAATACCGTGCGAGAATGCTTTATTGTTTGAGAATTATTTGAATTACATGATTTTGTGATTTGAATTGTAAAGCATGAAGTACTTGAGATATGAACTGTATTCCAACTGGTATCCGGAATTCTGAGAGGTTGTAAGGGCACCGAATTGCAGCGATTGAGTTATCCTGTGTCCTAACCTTTTATTATCAGATGGGTCCTCGACGAGTTATTAATAGGAACCCACCGCTAGTTACTCCTGCGACTGAGCAAGCTAGTACCGAGGTTGATCAGTTGGATGCTACAGCCATGCCGATGGAAACCTTGTTGAGGTTTCAGTCGTTTAATCCTCCCTTGTTGTTGGGTACAGAAAATCCAGTCGATTGTGAGAGTTGGTTGGATGACGTAGATCAGTTGTTCGATTCCCTTGACTATTCTGATGACCGCAGAGCCAGGTTGGTCATTCATCAGCTACGTGGTGTGGCTAAGAACTGGTGGATCACGACGAAGAGATCCATTGAGAACCGAGGTACAGCTATTAACTGGAATCTGTTTAAGTCTGAATTCTATAAGAGGTTTTTCCCAGTGTCGCACCGAAAGGACAAGGGAGCAGAGTTTGCCAATTTGAAGCAGGGGAATTTGAATATTGAGGAGTACGTAGCCAAGTTTGATAGTCTGTTGCGTTTTGCACCACTTATTGCCGGTGATGAGGAAGCTAAAGCCGACCATTTCATTAATGGCTTGAACCCTGACATCTTCACGCTGGTAAACACTACTAGGCCAGATAATTTTGCGGATGCCATGAATCACGCAAAAGGAGCTGAAGCAGGTTTGTGGAGACAGAGAGGAAATCAGTTTGTGCCTCAGCAGCAGCAAGGACAGTTTCAGGCACAATCTTCTCAATACCAAAACCAACCGTTCCATTACCAGAATCAATCCTTTCAGTTTCAGAACCAACCACTGAGTTCTGAGGGTGGTAGCAGTGGAGGTAACAGGAAGGATTACTATCTTCCGAAGGGGAAGCAGTTTAAGAAGCACGGAACCAGTTCTTTGAGCTCTAGTGGTTCGAGGTAGTATGGATCGGGACAGATTTCGGGACAGTCAGGCATGTCTTGTGCCAACTACGGAGGTCGTCACTCCAGTGATCAGTGTAGAGGTATTTTTGGAAGCTGTCATATTTGTAACCAGGTGGGGCATTTTGCGAGAACATGTCCTCAGCGTGTTCCTCAGCAAGCTCAGAGTGGAATTTTCCCGAGACCGAGAGCTCAGCCTCAGCAGCAAGCACCTACTGTCCACTCTTTCCAACCTCAGCAACAAAATGTGCAGGAAGGTAATCAGTATGCAAGCCAGCCTCCCAGACAGCAGGCACGAGTTTTTGCTCTGTCTGAGGATCCACAGACTCAGACTGCATCCGATAATGACAGATCAGGTAACGTTCGATATTGAGTTTCCTATTCTTATTGGACTGTTAGATACTGGCGAATCTCTTGTCTTCTTATTGAAGAATCTGTATATGTTTAACGTGCCTCTTTTAAATTGTTGAATCGTTCGAATTGATGAATACTACAGTAGTGTTGTTAACTTCTGTTAACCGGATCTTTTAGAAGAATTAGTTGAGACTAGGAATTCTTATCGTTGATTTCTTATCTTTTTGGAATGAGAATTGTACTGATCTTTCAGAGCTTTTGAGAATCGTATAGCAGATGTTTGTGCCGAGCAGTTGTATGTTTTTCTTCGATGTCTGAATTCTTTTGGATCGAATGGTCTTCTTCGATTGTATGATTTGATGATGGAATTTATGCCGATCAGCGATCTTTTCTTATCGAGATTTTGGGGATATATTCTTATTAAGTGGAATTGTGCTATAGTCTAGTCGTCGAGACAGTTGAAGACGCTCGAGACTCAATGTGTGAATCTGGACTTTGAGCTCGTAGCAATCTTATTGATTTGAAGATCTGTTCTTCTATTGTCTTATGAGGAAATTCATGTGATCTGTTCTAATCTTAAGAGTTGGAGTAATTATTTTAGCAGACGGAACTGATTTGAAAGCAGAGAAGAGGATTAGATTGTATGAGATTTCTTACTGCAAAATTTTATCTGAGGAATTGTATGCAGCAACCGATGTTTTGAGCTGTTCTTATTTTATCTACTATCTGATTTGATTGACCGATTGTTGGAATCTGCTACCGTATTCCGTACAGAATGACTTTCATTCAAGATTAGAGGATTGAGATCTTGTCAGAGGTCGTAGGATGTCATGTTTTGCCGAAGTCTGTCAGTTTAGACAGAGATCCTTAATGCACTCGTTCTTTCGGCAAGGACTTTGATGAGATTGTGTTGTCTGATTTCAAATTTTTCAGTTCGATATCCTCAAAACGACGGACAGCCAGATCAGACGAGTCGAACTTAGATGTTATTCCATGAGTTGTAGTGCTCGACTTCGCACTAGTTGGTAGAACTCCGGATTCTTGTGGAGACTTTGTACAACGACAGATTTTTGGTGAATTCTTGAATGAACTTTTCAAGAGTTGTACGAGAAGAGAAGAAGATCCCCGTTGTTTGGAAGTGATTTTTCTGTGTAACCTATTTTGGAACCAGAGATGAAACGAATTGTGACTAAGCAGAGGAAGATTATTCTGACGAGAATGAGTCGACTTTGGATTGACGTACTTGAAGGAGTAAGTTGAGAGACACAGTTCATGTTGGAATCGTGTTGATTTCGAGGACGAAATATTTTTTTAGAGGGGGAGAATTGTAACGCCCCGATTTTATCTTAATCGAATTTATTTGAGATAATCGGAGGTTCCAGAGTTCAAGAGCCGACTTGATTTTGATCAGGGTCCTTTTTGTAAATTTCGGAATTTTGAGGGACTAAAACGCAAATTTGGACTTAATTAGATATTTATAGGGGCTTTGACTTTTCTTTTCATTTTATCTTCCTCCTCCTTCACGCCTCCCCCATTGAAGACGTTTCCCAAGTTCTTTGAGCTTCCAGATTTCTCCCGAGCTCGATCCGTCCGTTGAAATTTATTTCTGAAGGCAGATTAGCGATCACGGCTGAGAGAGCTACGTTCTATCGTAAGTTTTTCTACGATCAGGTTCTTTCTAGTTTTTGGATGTTGTTAGAATCGTTCAAGATTCGAGTATGTTGATCTTGGCAGAGTTCTGATCGTTTATTCTCTGTCGGTTTTGAATTAGAGCGTCGTACAGATTTGTTATGAATTTTGGAAGTTTATTCAAAAAATGAGATTTTGTGATTAGTAGAATTGGATTGTTTTGGGTTGAATGTTGGTTGATATCAGTTTTTTTTTGGATTGATATTATGCTGTCTGCGTTTCCGGTTTGATCAGATTTTAGCCGTTATGCCGTCGGTTTGAGTTTTGGATTGTCTATCTGTTTGAATTGTTGAGCCAAGCCTTTGATTGAGTTGTATGTTAATCTCGAGCCTTATTACTTCTTGTACAGATTGATTTGAGGCTAGTGGAGTTGTGAGATTTCAATCTTGTGCAACTTGGAGTTTGGAGCCGGTATAGTATTGATTTCTTATTATCGATTGAGGTTGTTTGATTGAATCTTGTTTGAGGAATCATTGTTGTTTCCAGGTTGGAGCATCGACGTTGTTGAAAGAGGTAAAAGATGACTTAGATTGGAATGGAACGTGTGACTCGAATCCGACTTGATTCGAGTGTTCCGAAGAATCACATACTTGCAGGTTATTTGCTTTTACTTGAATTTAGTTGATTGAGTTATGTTGCATTGCATTCATCTTGAGCCATGAATCCTTGATTTGAGTAGCGGGCAGGACGGCCCTTTTTGATGATAGACGTTTTGGGGATTATATTGTGAGTGGCCTAGGTGTAGCCGTTTCACCTAGTGCTAGCATACTCCTTATAGTCGCACCAAAGTCTAGAGGATGGAGATACGTAGCACCACCTCAATCGGGAGAGTCGGTGATTCGTTTACATGATCTAGTCCTCGGGATCCCAAAAGCAAAAGCAGCAACTCTTTCGATTATCCAACTTGATAATCCCAGATTTTAAAGACATGCATTGCATTTATACATATGAATTGAGTTTTAGATATGCTTGTGGAATTGCATGATTGTTAATTGATTATTTGGAAGTTGATGCATTTCTTTTGGAATGCTTGTCTGTTATTGCATGTTGTCTCTTTTTACTGGGAATATTATTCTCACCGGATTATCCGGCTGTTGTCTTTGTTTGTATGTGTACTTGGCAACAGGTGGGGCAGGACCGAGTCAGAGGCAGCATGGCTAGGTGGTTGAGATGATAGACGTGAGGCCTTGTTGTTTTAGAAGTCGAATATGTAATCGAACTTAGATCGTATTCGAACTTGTTTTGTATTGAATAAGCTAGACGAAAGCATGTTCTATTAGTTCGAGATTGTATAACTTTAGAACTACCTTGTATTGGAGTATGCATGTGTATTAACGTTTTGAGTTGCGTTTGATGTATCGAAAGGCTCTTGGTTGAAGTTGCCAAGACATTTCTGCTCTGTTCTGTTTCTGCTGCAGGGGGCGCCCGAGCTGCATTTTTTAGCAGCCCGAGCGCACCCCAGTCTAAGCAATCCAGTAGCTTTGAAGTTTAGGGCGCGCTCGAGCGGCGGTTTTTCACCGCCCGAGCGCACCCCCTTTAAAAAAAAAAAAATTCTTGCTTTGTGTCTTGGATTTAGTATGCTTAATTGTTGTATAAATCCGAGTTTAGTGGTTTAGAACCTAGGTCTCACATTAAGTGGTATCAGAGTCATAAGATTCTTGGACTGAATTAGAGTGAGCGGGGTAGATCGAGTCCGCATGAATTGAATTCTCACATGTGATTGAGTTATTTAAATTGAATTGTTTAAATACCGTGCGAGAATGCTTTATTGTTTGAGAATTATTTGAATTACATGATTTTGTGATTTGAATTGTAAAGCATGAAGTACTTGAGATATGAACTGTATTCCAACTGGTATCCGGAATTCTGAGAGGTTGTAAGGGCACCGAATTGCAGCGATTGAGTTATCCTGTGTCCTAACCTTTTATTATCAGATGGGTCCTCGACGAGTTATTAATAGGAACCCACCGCTAGTTACTCCTGCGACTGAGCAAGCTAGTACCGAGGTTGATCAGTTGGATGCTACAGCCATGCCGATGGAAACCTTGTTGAGGTTTCAGTCGTTTAATCCTCCCTTGTTGTTGGGTACAGAAAATCCAGTCGATTGTGAGAGTTGGTTGGATGACGTAGATCAGTTGTTCGATTCCCTTGACTATTCTGATGACCGCAGAGCCAGGTTGGTCATTCATCAGCTACGTGGTGTGGCTAAGAACTGGTGGATCACGACGAAGAGATCCATTGAGAACCGAGGTACAGCTATTAACTGGAATCTGTTTAAGTCTGAATTCTATAAGAGGTTTTTCCCAGTGTCGCACCGAAAGGACAAGGGAGCAGAGTTTGCCAATTTGAAGCAGGGGAATTTGAATATTGAGGAGTACGTAGCCAAGTTTGATAGTCTGTTGCGTTTTGCACCACTTATTGCCGGTGATGAGGAAGCTAAATGTAAGGTCCAAATCCACTAAACTCACTTACGATGATTTTAAAATAATTTTTATGATTTTATGCCATAAATTGTTTAAGTTATGATTTAATGATTATGGTTTCATGATATAATTATTTTATGTTTAACGCTTTCGATTAAGTTAATGGTTTCAGGTCGAGTTTGATTTTGGAATCATGGGACGAGGCTAACCTACGAACGAGATGATAGAGCGTATTTTTACGAACGTTTTAAGTATAATATTGATATGTTTTTGATGCATGAGTTGGGGGATGGTATTTTTATCAGACGATTCGGGACGGGTGACTGACTGCATTTTAGAGATGAACACACATTATGTATTGAATGATCATTATCCTATCTATCTACCCGGTTCCCCACCCCATTACTTCCCATGTCCCCTTGTTCCCTTGACTCTCTCTTCTTCCCTATTCTCTACACGATTCTTTCCCCTTCTCTCCATTCTATCATCTTCTCCTTCTTGTTTCTTTATTGAATCTTCACGGTTCTTCAAGAAAGTCACAAGCCAAAGTTCCAAATCTCGTTCTTGGTGTGGTTAGCTCGTTGCCAAGAATCCGAATCAACTTCGTCTTCATTTCAAGGCAAGTACAAATTTAAAAGATTTTGAAACCCATTCAAACTATTATGTATTTTGATATGAATTGTTGTGTGTTGAGATATTTATGCATGATTTTCATGAATTTCAAGAGCATGAAGTTATGATTTTACGAGATCGTGAAGCGTAGGTTGTTCTTGTCAAGTACTTGAGTTGATTCAAGAGGTTCATGTTCTTTTAAGATTTTAATGTTTTGAAGTTAGTTAAACCATGTTCAATTACAAGAAAATGAGCTTTGATGATTTATGTAGTTAGGATTTTGATTAAAAGAAGTTTATGTTTGAAGTTTGAAGTGTTGAAATTGTGTTTGGTGGCACCGGATTACCTATACTTGTTATGATTTTGAGGATAACAATTAGGGTAGTAATCCAAATTATATGAGGCCAATTCTATTTGCAATCTAGCCTATTTATCTACAACTTTCATGTTTTGAGTTTTGTCAAAATAATTTTGGAAGATTGGTCAAAATCACCCCAAAGTGTGTAGAGTGTTTTGATTTCCCGGCAGTGACATATTTGGGGAGAATGAGCATAAAGTTTTACTGAAAACTCCAATTGACGTGCGGTTTTCGGCATTAGAAAGCCAAGCTCCAGAGCTACAACTTTCATGTTTACCACGCTTTCAAATTATAACTTACAAATAGAGTTTCGGAGCGAGAAAGATGAACCATTTGCGCAGGTCAGGCGCGCCCGCGCCTAGAAGTTGAGCGGCCGCGCCTTTCACTCGAAATTCATGCTTTTTTTATGTTATTTTAGGGTCCTAAATTCATGATTATGATCTTCAAAGGCTTATAAAATATATTTAAGAGTTTCTATGCAAAAAGTTTCAAGTTTTAAGTCAAGAACGACAAGAACGACTTACGTGGATCGATTACGCTATGTGATGCATGTAAATGTCTAAGTTTCATTCATGAAACCTATGTTCAATATGAAAGTATGATTTTTATCATCTATGACATGCATGAAGTAATGGAGTAAAGTTTTATGTTCATGAAATGAAAGTTATGACGGAATTTACGATGAAACAATGATGTTTCATAATGAATGAAATGATATGATGAATGATGTTAAGATGAATCATGATATGATATGTTGATGCATGAAAAGATTTTGATGTCTTATGTGTCTTTGTGGTGGCAAACACGGGATTGGTGCTCCGGTTTGGGCTCCGGAGAGGGCCTTTCCAAACATGGCTCATGAGACAGATAAGTACACGGGACTGGTGCTCCGGGATGAGCTCCGGAGAGGGCCTTTCCAAAGAACGAATGTTATGAGGCTTAGTGCCATATGCTTGTTGATCAACAAGAAAAGGATGAATGTGCCCATTATGACGGTTGCCACAATTTCGCATAATTCGTCACCAAATGATGAGTTTATGTTATGTTATGTTACGTTTAAATGATATTTGAAATCTCACGATTTTTACTGCATATACTTGCTGAGTCTTTAGACTCACTATACTTGAATGGTGCAGGTAATGAGGATGACATTTATGCATATGTCGACGAGTTTAATGTCGGACATGAAGAAGAGCAAGGAGTCGGACCGGCGGGCGATGCATGAGTGTGTTATGTGTTGAGTGTGATATGCTATGTCTTGAGCTATTTGCAACTTTATGATGTATTTTAAGGTTGTAAACAAGTTTTATAAATTTTAAGGTTTGGATTTGGTTTGTAAACTATTCTGAAATATTTTAAGTAAGGTTTGATGTATGCATACATCTTTCAAAAAAAAAAAAAAAAAAAAAATTTTTTCCGCGTTATTGTAAGGTTATGTTAGTTTTGTAACATCTTCATCGGTTGAGGGCATTACAGTTTGGTATCAGAGCAGTTCGCTCTGGGTTTTCTTGAAACATTCATGCATACTCGCCACGACTCCAACGCTCAGTCTTCATGTCTGTAAGTTATGATGTTTATTCGATTATGTGTATGACAATGCGATGAGATATTGTATGCATGTTACATGTTAAAGTATATTTACGTATTGAATCGTGACTGAGCGGTGTGGATAATATTGGACTTTAGGACTATGGCATCACGTAGGGGAAATAACACCAACGCCAACGCCAATGCCGCTAACAAC
Source organism: Henckelia pumila (assembly GCF_033568475.1). NCBI lineage: Eukaryota > Viridiplantae > Streptophyta > Magnoliopsida > Lamiales > Gesneriaceae > Henckelia > Henckelia pumila. Next base: position 107,372,877 of record NC_133121.1, read on the forward strand.
AACCATAATGATTGCGGGCCAGATAGTGAGAACAATCAAAACAACCAGTTTTTGGCGGGATTAACTGCTCTGCTTCAAGAGCAAAGCCGTGCTCAGGGAGCTCAAATCCAACAGTTGCTTCAAGCCCAGACAGCTAATGCCGGAAATAACCATCCTGCGGCTAATCAAAACCCTATCTACAAAAGGTTCTTAGATTTGGGACCACCTGAGTTCAAAGGAGAGACTGATCCTTTGATTGCGGAACAATGGTTCCAAGCTATGGAGACTGCTTTTGAATTCATGCAGATCACAGATGCGGATAGATTGAGATGTGCTACCTATATGTTCCGTGATGACGCTCGTGTTTGGTGGAATGGAGCCAAAGCAGCGTTGAACCTAACCACCCTTACTTGGAATGGATTCAAGGATGTGTTCTACGGCAAATATTTCACGGTGAGCACCCGAAACAGGTTGGCTAGAGAGTTTTTGGAGATCCGTCAAGGAAACATGTCAATTGCGGAGTATGTAAAGAAGTTTGAAAGAGGAAGATACTTTGTACCGATGATTTCTGGTGATCCTGCTGAAGATTTGAAACACTTTACAGAAGGGTTGAATGCCTTCATCAGAAAGGATGTTAGACTAAGTGGAGCGAAAAATTACAAAGAAGCGGTAGATCAGGCCATGCTGTCCGAAAAGGACAGAAACGATATTATCAAAGAGTCACAGGCAAAGAGATCTAACTATCAGGGTCGAGACCAACAAGGAAATTCTAACAGAAAGAGGCCGTACCAAGCCCTTCCCCAACACCGACCGTACCAACAACAACAGCCTCGACCTCAAGGGCAGAAACAGTTGGCTCTGCCAGCACCAAAACCGGCAAATGCACCAACTTGTCAAAAATGTGGAAAACTTCATTCAGGCCAATGTATGATGGGAACTGGTGTATGTTACTTGTGCAAACAACCAGGACATTTTGCAAAGGAATGTCCCCAACAAAGAGGACCGGTCAAAGGCCGAGTGTTTGCCATGACTCATGAGCAAGTGGACACAAACTCAGCCATTGTCACAGGTATGATTAATGTTTCCAGTATTCCTGCTCATATCTTAATTGATACTAGAGCTACGCATTCATTCATATCTGTTGAATTTGTTAATAAATCGGGTTTGGTACCGGATAAGTCAATTTCGGGGTTTAGTATATCTTTGCCTTCAGGGGAAGAATTGAGTAGTGATTTGATTATCAGAGGATGCAGTATACAGATGCAAGGTCATGAGTTGTATGCTGATCTTATTATCCTCAAAATGTCGGACTTTGACGTGATATTTGGTATGGATTGGTTGTCTTGTTACGAGGCTACCATAGACTGTAAACGGAGGACGGTTTCCTTGAAAACTAAGGATGGAGAAACGTTTCTATTCCATGCCACACCGAAAAATAATTCATCTCTTTTAATTTCAGTAGGTAAGGCATGGCAACTGTTGAATAAAGGATGTGAAGGTTTCCTCGCAAGTGTCACTTGCAACCAAGAATTACCTCGACCGAAACTTGAAGACGTCGAGGTAGTGAGAGATTTTCCAGAAGTATTTCCTGATGATATTGCAGGATTACCTCCAGCTAGGGAGGTAGAATTTGGGATTGAATTAATGCCCGGAACCCAACCAGCTTCCAAAGCACCATACAGATTAGCACCGACTGAAATGAAAGAATTGAAGGAGCAACTACAAGAGGTACTCAATAAAGGCTTTATTAGACCGAGTATATCGCCTTGGGGTGCACCGGTATTGTTTGTCAAGAAGAAAGATGGGTCTATGAGACTGTGCATCGATTATAGAGAGCTGAATCGAGTAACAGTGAAGAACAAATATCCACTGCCAAGGATTGATGATTTGTTTGATCAGTTACAAGGGGCAGTAGTATTCTCCAAGATCGATTTGAGATCAGGTTATCACCAATTGAAGGTGAAAGATGAAGATATTCATAAGACGGCTTTCAGGACTCGTTATGGCCACTACGAGTTTTTAGTCATGCCATTTGGAGTTACCAATGCACCGGCAGTATTCATGGATCTTATGAACAGAGTGTTTCAGCCTTTCTTAGATCAGTTTGTGTGGGGACCGGGTTGTTAATCTCATCTTAGGGCAATTAACGATTAATAAACAATTAATCGAACAATAAAAATGTATTCAAACCAAGAGCTAAAAAATTTTTTTTTTTTTAAAAACTAAGCACCTCGCTCGATCGGGTAAATTCACCCGATCGAGCGGGCAAGAAAGTCCAGATCTTGGGTCTGAATCCATATTGGTCTCGCTCGATCGGTGGAAATCACCCGATCGAGCGAGCCCAAAAACTCACTTCTCTGCTTTGGAAATTCACAGGCCGCGCTTGATCGGTGGAGTTCACCCGATCGAGCGGGCACCCTGTCCAGAAAAATAAAATGAATCTTGTTGTACAATGTGATTCCAAAACTTATACAACTTTCATATAACTTCTAAACATACTTCTAGCTAATTTACATGCATTCAAACTAATATCAAGTGATCTAGAATACATGAACTCTCAAGTATAAATCAATACTTGACAAAAATAACCTATACAAAGGTTCTTGCTTTCTAACATGTTTACTAAATAATAATTACATGTCATCTGCTTAAAACCCGAATCACCACATGCTATCTTTCTTCTCAAGCTATCTAAGCCAACTCTAGCTTGATCATGCCCCAACCTGATGCAATGCACACATACAAACAAAGCAACAGCCGGATAACTCCGGTGAAAATAAATCTCAGTATGAAAGACATGCATATACATCATGAAAGCATATGAAATCTATATGCCATACTAATCTAAAATCATAAAACATGTAATAACATGTAGATCATAGAATCATCATCGACTCATAAATTCTTACACATAACGATTCATCTAAAGCAATAGCATATAAAGCATAATAAAACATTCATATCTAGAATGGCATATCATAACATGCTAGCATTTATAACTGCATATTCTAAACCATAGAAAACTCTAGGTTAATGCATAAATGCAATGCATGTGCCAAGGAATAGGCTATCAAATCTGATACCAATAAGCTTAGTTCTTGGGATCCCGGGAAATAAAATCTTTAACTAACCACCGACTCTCCCAATCGAGGTGGTGTTAAATATCTCAATTCCCCTGACTTTGGTGAAACTATAGTGAGTCATCTAGCTCTGGATATAAATCTATATTCCGTGCCATGAGTCATCTGACTCTGGAAGTAAATCTACATTCCATGCCACTCAACTACAGTTCTCCAAACGTCATATGCACTCTAGGACATTCTGCCCTCTGTGCTATTCAAGGTAGGGTTCAAGATGAATGCAACATAATCTGTATGCATTAAATAAGCTAACACATCTTGAATACACAATTCAAACATCATGCAAGGCAATAATAAGAAATACATCACTTAAACACACTTAGACAAATAAGTATGTGATTTCAGGATAACTCGAAAACCACCACGTTCTCGAGTTGTTCTACCTGGCAAGAATAATGTCAACTCATACCTTTCATCGCGATTCAAACATTTTGAATCTGCTGCCAATGCTGATCAATCTTAAACTAGCCAAATCGATCATACAATTCTACTCATTTCAATCAGTGCTACTTGAAGGTGTTTTTTTTATTCAACTTCAAACACTTCAAGTCATTCGAACTCGAACTCGTTGATTCAACTACGATAATCTGTACTTCAAATCTGAAATAGATGATAACATAAATAAACATCAATTTCCAATCTTAATCGATGTTTCTTTACAGCTTATACAGTTCAAATCTTGCTAATACAATCGGAATTCAAACCGACGTCGCCACTATTCGAGTTCGATAAATCTTTTGATTCAAATATCATTATATCTACATTCTAAACTCAATCTCATATTCAATTCATCTACAATAAACTTGAAGATGAGCTCTAGGCATTTAGAATGCATAACAATTCAAAATCTTGAACCGGCGGCGTAACGGTACGATTTCGGTCTTTCCAAAAGCATAACATCAATCTTACTACTCATCTCAACTCAAAAGCAACACCAATTCATCAACACAATTTCGAAATCATCAGCCCTAAAAATTCAGAATTATGAAAAAATTTTCAAAAATCGAAAACATGTTCAAACGACGATCTTTTCTCGATCCATCTTAGATATGCTATCGTCGTATATGCTAGAACACGTTTATACAATCAAATCTTAATTCTAACAACATCATAAAATTCAAACATGGTAGAAATTCATAAAACTTACGTCAAAAAAAAGTAATCAGAGCTGTGATCGCAAATATACGATCAATCGAAAATTCTACCGGGCGGATCAAAAGTTATTGGAGATTGAACGGAAGAAAATGGACTTGGAAAGTTTCTTCTCCATTCTCACATGTAATCTGATCTTGGGAAGCTGAATCATCTGATATTTCAACACACTACACGTATATACATATCAAGTTGCAAGTAAATTGCACTTTAGTCCCTGAACTTTGGCCTAATTGCACATTAGTCCCCGGACAAGCGATTTAATTCAATTTTAGTCCTAAATAATTTAAGAATATTAGAGTTTAATTCTAAACTCTAAATATTATCAAATTAAATATTCTTGAATTAAAATTAAATCATTTTGAAACTTATCGCATTTTAGTCCTTGAACTACTCCATATTTGCAAATGGGTCCTTGCTCGGATTTCAGCCTCAAATTCAATACTTGATATTTATCATCTTGAAATTCACATCGTAAATTTCATAAATATCAATTGCAAATATCTTTAATCTTTTAATTTAAGAATTCCGGATATTAAGATCTTAAAATCCGAAAAATTCTCAAATTAAATATTTCTGACCCGAAATTGAAATCTCCAATTTCCATACATTCTTAAATTCATCTTTTCTCTCTTATTCGGAATTTAAATCTTAAATCCCATCATTAAGAACTTAATATTTTCAGGCCTTACAATTCCTCCCCTCTAAGGAATGATTTCGTCCTCGAAATCGCATTCGATCTTACTGCTGATTCTCTAAGCTGGATAATTAACTGAAGTCATTCTAACTTCAATTCTGTGAGCTTTAGATATCTAGTATGATATCTTCTCTTCTATATTATCTTACTCTTCGTTCTGATCACTTCTGCAAAACATATAATCAATGAGTCAACTCAGATCTAAGTTGCTCTTTCTCGTGATCTAACTCTGCATCATTTAGTTTGTCTTGTTTACAATTTCATCGACTTTTGTTGTATCTGAATTGAATGCACATACATATTCTAGCTGGTATTCTTCAGCCAATGCATAAGGATAACAATTCATCTATCTGACAATTCGAGTATTAATCCATAAGCTAGATCAAATACTCACAGGATTCAATTCTGAAATCTTTTTCTGAACTTAATGATGCTCGAAAAAAAACTTCTTAACTGATCATTTTGTTCAGGCGTCAAAATCTATATCTGTTGCTCATTTGCTAGTTCTGTAAATGTTGTTCTGTTTTTATTTTGTTCGAAGCAATCTTCACATTCTCTATCTTTTTTTGACTCATATCTGGTCTGATAGTCGATATTTCTGAAAGATCGTTTCAATATAAAGACAATTCTGTGTTTCTGATCAATCAATCATCAAAATACTATCTTTATCTTTATAAAATAGCTGTTACAGGAATCATGGTAATCAAGTGGAAAATAATATATCAATTAGTATCGAATCTAGTACTATCGTTCTGAGAATATTCTCGGAAATCTGGATAATCACATCTGATAATCCACTAATCAGAGGATGGTATAATGAAATCTCATACAACCAAACACTCAGAACATCTGACAATCAATGCCACAATCTAGAAAACAAATCTAAAGTCTCTATCTCAACAATAGATTTCAAGAATTCCTGTAATCTGATCATCTTGCTAAATGCATAACCAGTATCTTTTATGTTTGTATCATGTCTAATACAACATATTCATGAATCTGTCGAAATCTACTACACTCTAAATCGCAAAATCATGATGATTCGAGTAGATTCGAACCAAAGTTGTTCAAAAAGTTGATCTGATTTCAACTCTTCTGTAACTATTATGTTACAGAAACCACTTGAGTTCTTCTTTTCTGCTTCTTTTACTGAAATTTTCATATTGGTACTGTTAATTATATCGTATCTGCTTTCAATTCTTTCACCAATACTGATTTCCAAGTAATGACTACATGTAAGTCATACATGTTTAGACAACTGAATAAATATTAAATATATTATCATATGCCTCTTTCAGAATCTGATATTCCATATCTAGAATATCTGGCATAATCAAACGATTAATCACCACAAACATTCATCTGTTCTGCTCTGCTGTCTTATCTCTTATCTTAATCTAGTGTTCTCAATCAATCTGTTGCTTTTATCTGTCCAAACTAATTCGAGTTTAGCTTGGATAACAACAATTCTAATTGTTTAAGTATCTGCCAAGCATAAACATTCAACAAGTACAGATCTGTACCCAATAAATCCAGCAATTAGCTAAAACCCAAAAAATCTTGCTAGTATTCTGAATCTGAATTTCTATCAGTTACGAGCCAAAAACATCAAGATACACTGAATAAACACATCAAATAATCATAGTCGCATATAATTTTGTAAAGCAATTAAAGCATAATCATGCAATACTATAAATGCATGCGACTCAATCTACCCCGCTCAACTTCTATCTTAGTCCAAGACTTTATGCTCTGCTACCACCTGTTGTGGGGACCAGGTTGTTAATCTCATCTTAGGGCAATTAACGATTAATAAACAATTAATCGAACAATAAAAATATATTCAAACCAAGAGCTAAAAAAAAATTTTTTTTTTTTAAAAACTAAGCACCTCGCTCGATCGGGTAAATTCACCCGATCGAGCGGGCAAGAAAGTCCAGCTCTTGGGTCTGAATCCATATTGGTCTCGCTCGATCGGTGGAAATCACCCGATCGAGCGAGCCCAAAAACTCACTTCTCTGCTTTGGAAATTCACAGGCCGCGCTTGATCGGTGGAGTTCACCCGATCGAGCGGGCACCCTGTCCAGAAAAATAAAATGAATCTTGTTGTACAATGTGATTCCAAAACTTATACAACTTTCATATAACTTCTAAACATACTTCTAGCTAATTTACATGCATTCAAACTAATATCAAGTGATCTAGAATACATGAACTCTCAAGTATAAATCAATACTTGACAAAAATAACCTATACAAAGGTTCTTGCTTTCTAACATGTTTACTAAATAATAATTACATGTCATCTGCTTAAAACCCGAATCACCACATGCTATCTTTCTTCTCAAGCTATCTAAGCCAACTCTAGCTTGATCATGCCCCAACCTGATGCAATGCACACATACAAACAAAGCAACAACCGGATAACTCCGGTGAAAATAAATCTCAGTATGAAAGACATGCATATACATCATGAAAGCATATGAAATCTATATGCCATACTAATCTAAAATCATAAAACATGTAATAACATGTAGATCATAGAATCATCATCGACTCATAAATTCTTACACATAACGATTCATCTAAAGCAATAGCATATAAAGCATAATAAAACATTCATATCTAGAATGGCATATCATTACATGCTAGCATTTATAACTGCATATTCTAAACCATAGAAAACTCTAGGTTAATGCATAAATGCAATGCATATGCCAAGGAATAGGCTATCAAATCTGATACCAATAAGCTTAGTTCTTGGGATCCCGGGAAATAAAATCTTTAACTAACCACCGACTCTCCCAATCGAGGTGGTGTTAAATATCTCAATTCCCCTGACTTTGGTGCAACTATAGTGAGTCTTCTAGCTCTGGATATAAATCTATATTCCGTGCCATGAGTCATCTGACTCTGAAAGTAAATCTACATTCCATGCCACTCAACTACAGTTCTCCAAACGTCATATGCACTCTAGGACATTCTGCCCTCTGTGCTATTCAAGGTAGGGTTCAAGATGAATGCAACATAATCTGTATGCATTAAATAAGCTAACACATCTTGAATACACAATTCAAACATCATGCAAGGCAATAATAAGAAATACATCACTTAAACACACTTAGACAAATAAGTATGTGATTTCAGGATAACTCGAAAACCACCACGTTCTCGAGTTGTTCTACCTGGCAAGAATAATGTCAACTCATACCTTTCATCGCGATTCAAACATTTTGAATCTGCTGCCAATGCTGATCAATCTTAAACTAGCCAAATCGATCATACAATTCTACTCATTTCAATCAGTGCTACTTGAAGGTGTTTTTTTTATTCAACTTCAAACACTTCAAGTCATTCGAACTCGAACTCGTTGATTCAACTACGATAATCTGTACTTCAAATCTGAAATAGATGATAACATAAATAAACATCAATTTCCAATCTTAATCGATGTTTCTTTACAGCTTATACAGTTCAAATCTTGCTAATACAATCGAAATTCAAACCGACGTCGCCACTATTCGAGTTCGATAAATCTTTTGATTCAAATATCATTATATCTACATTCTAAACTCAATCTCATATTCAATTCATCTAAAATAAACTTGAAGATGAGCTCTAGGCATTTAGAATGCATAACAATTCAAAATCTTGAACCGGCGGCGTAACGGTACGATTTCGGTCTTTCCAAAAGCATAACATCAATCTTACTACTCATCTCAACTCAAAAGCAACACCAATTCATCAACACAATTTCGAAATCATCAGCCCTAAAAATTCAGAATTATGAAAAAATTTTCAAAAATCGAAAACATGTTCAAACGACGATCTTTTCTCGATCCATCTTAGATATGCTATCGTCGTATATGCTAGAACACGTTTATACAATCAAATCTTAATTCTAACAACATCATAAAATTCAAACATGGTAGAAATTCATAAAACTTACGTCAAAAAAAGTAATCAGAGCTGTGATCGCAAATATACGATCAATCGGAAATTCTACCGGGCGGATCAAAAGTTATTGGAGATTGAACGGAAGAAAATGGACTTGGAAAGTTTCTTCTCCATTCTCACGTGTAATCTGATCTTGGGAAGCTGAATCATCTGATATTTCAACACACTACACGTATATACATATCAAGTTGCAAGTAAATTGCACTTTAGTCCCTGAACTTTGGCCTAATTGCACATTAGTCCCCGGACAAGCGATTTAATTCAATTTTAGTCCTAAATAATTTAAGAATATTAGAGTTTAATTCTAAACTCTAAATATTATCAAATTAAATATTCTCGAATTAAAATTAAATCATTTTGAAACTTATCGCATTTTAGTCCTTGAACTACTCCATATTTGCAAATGGGTCCTTGCTCGGATTTCAGCCTCAAATTCAATCCTTGATATTTATCATCTTGAAATTCACATCGTAAATTTCATAAATATCAATTGCAAATATCTTTAATCTTTTAATTTAAGAATTCCGGATATTAAGATCTTAAAATCCGAAAAATTCTCAAATTAAATATTTCTGACCCGAAATTGAAATCTCCAATTTCCATACATTCTTAAATTCATCTTTTCTCTCTTATTCGGAATTTAAATCTTAAATCCCATCATTAAGAACTTAATATTTTCAGGCCTTACAGTTTGTCATAGTATTCATAGATGACATACTGATATACTCTCGTAGTTCAGATGAGCATCGTCAGCATCTAACTACAGTCTTGCAGATTCTGAAAGAAAAACAATTGTTTGCTAAGTTCAGTAAGTGTGAATTTTGGCTGGAACAGATTGCATTTTTGGGTCACATAGTTTCGGCTAAGGGAATAGAGGTTGATCCAGCAAAGATAGAAGCAATTAAAAATTGGGTTACTCCAAAGAATGCTACAGAGATACGGAGTTTCTTGGGATTAGCGGGTTACTATAGGAGATTCATTCAGGATTTCTCCAAGATAGCGCTGCCACTAACATTATTAACTCGCAAAAGTGTGAAGTTTGAATGGTCTAATCAGTGTGAGAAAAGCTTTTTAGTGTTAAAGAAAAAGTTGATGACAGCACCAGTACTAGCCATACCAGAAGGAATAGGTCGGTTCGTAATTTATACAGATGCTTCCAAGAGTGGATTAGGGGCTGTCTTGATGCAAGATGGAAAGGTGATAGCATATGCTTCACGACAGTTGAAGATTCATGAAAAGAATTACCCTACCCATGACCTTGAATTGGCAGCAGTTGTCTTCGTACTCAAACTGTGGAGACATTACCTTTATGGTGAGAAGTGTCAGATTTTCACTGATCATAAGAGTTTGAAGTACTTCTTCACCCAGAAGGAGTTGAACATGAGGCAGAGAAGATGGCTCGAATTGGTGAAAGATTATGACTGTAATATTAGCTACCATCCGGGTAAAGCTAATGTAGTAGCAGATGCTTTGAGTCGTAAATCTGCAACCTTGAACAGAATGACAACTCAACAAGAGTTGATTGCAGATTTTGAACGACTCAGATTGGAAGTAGTTGAGCCGATGGAAGTTTGTGCCCTATCAGCCTTAACAATGGTTCCAAGTTTGCTCGACAAGATTCGAACAGGTCAGGCTTCAGACCAGCAATTATTAACTTGGAAACTTAAAGATGAAGCTAAAGGGGGTGCATTGTATACAGTGAAGGATGGGATCGTGCATCACAAAGGGCGAAAGTGGGTACCAGCAGTAGATTCACTGAGGGAAGATGTGATGACTGAGGCTCACACTGTACCATATTCTATTCATCCAGGGAGTACAAAGATGTTCAAGGATTTACAGATACTATACTGGTGGCCAGGTATGAAGAAAGACATCGTTAAGTTTGTTAACGAATGTTTGACATGTCAACAGGTCAAAGTTGAACATCAAAGGCCAGCAGGACTTCTGAAACCATTACACATTCCCACTTGGAAATGGGAAGATGTCACCATGGACTTTGTGATTGGACTGCCAATTACACAACGAAGAATGAATTCAATATGGATAATAGTTGATAGGTTGACGAAGTCAGCTCACTTTTTACCAGTTAGAAACAACTTCTCGATGAATCAATATGCAGAGTTGTATATTCGAGAGGTAGTTAGATTGCATGGAGTTCCAGCAAGGATAGTCTCTGACAGGGATCCCAGGTTCACATCAAACTTTTGGAAGAGTCTACATCATGGATTGGGGACAAAGTTAGCCTTCAGTACAGCTTTTCATCCACAAACAGATGGACAATCTGAGCGAGTGATTCAGATACTGGAGGATTTACTTAGGGCTTGCATGATTGACTTCGGAGGAAATTGGGAATCGAAATTGCCTTTAGTGGAGTTCACATATAACAATAGTTATCAAGCTACTATTGGAATGGCTCCTTATGAGGCTTTGTATGGGAGAAAGTGTAGGACTCCATTGCATTGGGATGAAGTGGGAGAAAGAGCTGTATTGGGACCAAAAATAGTGCAACAGACAATCGACATGATAGCAAAAGTCAAGGACAGAATGTTGACAGCACAGAGTCGACAGAAAAGCTACGCCGATAAGAGGCGTAGAGACTTGGAGTTTCAGGTAGGTGATCATGTGTTCTTGAAAGTGTCACCTTGGAAAGGAGTTTTGAGATTTGGGAAGAAAGGAAAGCTGAGTCCGAGATATATAGGGCCTTTCGAGATCCTAGACAAGATTGGAGAAAGAGCCTATCGATTAGCATTGCCTCCAAATCTAGAAGGAGTACACGACGTCTTCCATGTCTCGATGTTGAGGAAGTATATCTCAAATCCTTCCCATGTCATTCGTCATGAACCAGTTCAGTGGACGCCAGACTTGTCATATGAAGAGGTACCTATCCAAATTTTGGATACACAAGTCCGGAAGTTGAGAAACAAAGAGATCAAGATGGTAAAGGTCTTATGGTGCAATCAATTAGTGGAAGAGGCTACTTGGGAGACTGAACAAGATATGCGTAGCCGATACCCAAAATTATTTGGTGAGTCGAATTTTGAGGACAAAATTCTTTTAAGGAGGGTAGAGTTGTAAGGTCCAAATCCACTAAACTCACTTACGATGATTTTAAAATAATTTTTATGATTTTATGCCATAAATTGTTTAAGTTATGATTTAATGATTATGGTTTCATGATATAATTATTTTATGTTTAACGCTTTCGATTAAGTTAATGGTTTCAGGTCGAGTTTGATTTTGGAATCATGGGACGAGGCTAACCTACGAACGAGATGATAGAGCGTATTTTTACGAACGTTTTAAGTATAATATTGATATGTTTTTGATGCATGAGTCGGGGGATGGTATTTTTATCAGACGATTTGGGACGGGTGACTGACTGCATTTTAGAGATGAACACACATTATGTATTGAATGATCATTATCCTATCTATCTACCCTGTTCCCCACCCCATTACTTCCCATGCCCCCTTGTTCCCTTGACTCTCTCTTCTTCCCTATCCTCTACACGATTCTTTCCCCTTCTCTCCATTCTATCATCTTCTCCTTCTTGTTTCTTTATTGAATCTTCACGGTTCTTCAAGAAAGTCACAAGCCAAAGTTCCAAATCTTGTTCTTGGTGTGGTTAGCTCGTTGCCAAGAATCCGAATCAACTTCGTCTTCATTTCAAGGCAAGTACAAATTAAAAAGATTTTGAAACCCATTCAAGCTATTATGTATTTTGATATGAATTGTTGTGTGTTGAGATATTTATGCATGATTTTCATGAATTTCAAGAGCATGAAGTTATGATTTTACGAGATCGTGAAGCGTAGGTTGTTCTTGTCAAGTACTTGAGTTGATTCAAGAGTTTCATGTTCTTTTAAGATTTTAATGTTTTGAAGTTAGTTAAACCATGTTCAATTACAAGAAAATGAGCTTTGATGATTTATGTAGTTAGGATTTTGATTAAAAGAAGTTTATGTTTGAAGTTTGAAGTGTTGAAATTGTGTTTGGTGGCACCGGATTACCTATACTTGTTATGATTTTGAGGATAACAATTAGGGTAGTAATCCAAATTATATGAGGCCAATTCTATTTGCAATCTAGCCTATTTATCTACAACTTTCATGTTTTGAGTTTTGTCAAAATAATTTTGGAAGATTGGTCAAAATCACCCCAAAGTGTGTAGAGTGTTTTGATTTCCCGGCAGTGACACATTTGGAGAGAATGAGCATAAAGTTTTACTGAAAACTCCAATTGAGGTGCGGTTTTCGGCATTAGAAAGCCAAGCTCCAGAGCTACAACTTTCATGTTTACCACTCTTTCAAATTATAACTTACAAATAGAGTTTCGGAGCGAGCAAGATGAACCATTTGCGCAGGTCAGGCGCGCCCGCGCCTAGAAGTTGAGCGGCCGCGCCTTTCACTCGAAATTCATGCTTTTTTTATGTTATTTTAGGGTCCTAAATTCATTATTATGATCTTCAAAGGCTTATAAAATATATTTAAGAGTTTCTATGCAAAAAGTTTCAAGTTTTAAGTCAAGAACGACAAGAACGACTTACGTGGATCGATTACGCTATGTGATGCATGTAAATGTCTAAGTTTCATTCATGAAACCTATGTTCAATATGAAAGTATGATTTTTATCATCTATGACATGCATGAAGTAATGGAGTAAAGTTTTATGTTCATGAAATGAAAGTTATGACGGAATTTACGATGAAACAATGATGTTTCATAATGAATGAAAAATGATATGATGAATGATGTTAAGATGAATCATGATATGATATGTTGATGCATGAAAAGATTTTGATGTCTTATGTGTCTTTGTGGTGGCAAACACGGGATTGGTGCTCCGGTTTGGGCTCCGGAGAGGGCCTTTCCAAACATGGCTCATGAGACAGATAAGTACACGGGACTGGTGCTCCGGGATGAGCTCCGGAGAGGGCCTTTCCAAAGAACGAATGTTATGAGGCTTAGTGCCATATGCTTGTTGATCAACAAGAAAAGGATGAATGTGCCCATTATGACGGTTGCCACAATTTCGCATAATTCGTCACCAAATGATGAGTTTATGTTATGTTATGTTACGTTTAAATGATATTTGAAATCTCACGATTTTTACTGCATATACTTGCTGAGTCTTTAGACTCACTATACTTGAATGGTGCAGGTAATGAGGATGACATTTATGCATATGTCGACGAGTTTAATGTCGGACATGAAGAAGAGCAAGGAGTCGGACCGGCGGGCGATGCATGAGTGTGTTATGTGTTGAGTGTGATATGCTATGTCTTGAGCTATTTGCAACTTTATGATGTATTTTAAGGTTGTAAACAAGTTTTATAAATTTTAAGGTTTGGATTTGGTTTGTAAACTATTCTGAAATGTTTTAAGTAAGGTTTGATGTATGCATACATCTTTCAAAAAAAAAAAAAAAATTTCTTTTCCGCGTTATTGTAAGGTTATGTTAGTTTTGTAACATCTTCATCGGTTGAGGGCGTTACACTAAAGCCGACCATTTCATTAATGGCTTGAACCCTGACATCTTCACGCTGGTAAACACTGCTAGGCCAGATAATTTTGCGGATGCCATGAATCACGCAAAAGGAGCTGAAGCAAGTTTGTGGAGACAGAGAGGAAATCAATTTGTGCCTCAGCAGCAGCAAGGACAGTTTCAGGAACAATCTTCTCAATACCAAAACCAACCGTTCCATTACCAGAATCAATCCTTTCAGTTTCAGAACCAACCACTGAGTTCTGAGGGTGGTAGCAGTGGAGGTAACAGGAAGGATTACTATCTCCCGAAGGGGAAGCAGTTTAAGAAGCACGGAACCAGTTCTTTGAGCTCTAGTGGTTCGAGGCAGTAAGGATCGGGACAGAGTTCGGGACAGTCAGGCATGTCTTGTGCCAACTGCGGAGGTCGTCACTCCAGTGATCAGTGTAGAGGTATTTTTGGAAGCTGTCATATTTGTAACCAGGTGGGGCATTTTGCGAGAACGTGTCCTCAGCGTGTTCCTCAGCAAGCTCAGAGTGGAATTTTCCCGAGACAGACAGCTCAGCCTCAGCAGCAAGCACCTACTGTCCACTCTTTCCAACCTCAGCAACAAAATGTGCAAGAAGGTAATCAGTATGCAAGCCAGCCTCCCAGACAGCAGGCACGAGTTTTTGCTTTGTCTGAGGATCCACAGACTCAGACTGCATCCGATAATGACAGATCAGGTAACGTTCGATATTGAGTTTCCTATTCTTATTGGACTGTTAGATACTGGCGAATCTCTTGTCTTCTTATTGAAGAATCTGTATATGTTTAACGTGCCTCTTTTAAATAGTTGAATCGTTCGAATTGATGAATACTACAGTAGTGTTGTTAACTTCTGTTAACCGGATCTTTTAGAAGAATTAGTTGAGACTAGGAATTCTTATCGTTGATTTTTTATCTTTTTGGAATGAGAATTGTAATGATCTTTCAGAGCTTTTGAGAATCGTATAGCAGATGTTTGTGCCGAGCAGTTGTATGTTTTTCTTCGATGTCTGAATTCTTTTGGATCGAATGGTCTTCTTCGATTGTATGATTTGATGATGGAATTTATGCCGATCAGCGATCTTTTCTTATCGAGATTTTGGGGATATATTCTTATTAAGTGGAATTGTGCTATAGTCTAGACGTCGAGACATTTGAAGACGCTCGAGACTCAATGTGTGAATCTGGACTTTGAGCTCGTAGCAATCTTATTGATTTGAAGATCTGTTCTTCTATTGTCTTATGAGGAAATTCACGTGATCTGTTCTAATCTTAAGAGTTGGAGTAATTATTTTAGCAGACGGAACTGATTTGAAAGCAGAGAAGAGGATTAGATTGTAAGAGATTTCTTACTGCAAAATTTTATCTGAGGAATTGTATGCAGCAACCGATGTTTTGAGCTGTTCTTATTTTATCTACTATCTGATTTGATTGACCGATTGTTGGAATATGCTACCGTATTCCGTACAGAATGACTTTCATTCAAGATTAGAGGATTGAGATCTTGTCAGAGGTCGTCGGATGTCATGTTTTGCCGAAGTCTGTCAGTTTAGACAGAGATCCTTAATGCACTCGTTCTTTCGGCAAGGACTTTGATGAGATTGTGTTGTCTGATTTCAACTTTTTCAGTTCGATATCCTCAGAACGACGGACAGCCAGATCAGACGAGTCGAACTTAGACGTTATGCCATGAGTTGTAGTGCTCGACTTCGCACTAG
The DNA here is from genome assembly GCF_033568475.1 of Henckelia pumila. NCBI lineage: Eukaryota > Viridiplantae > Streptophyta > Magnoliopsida > Lamiales > Gesneriaceae > Henckelia > Henckelia pumila. Next base: position 107,389,030 of record NC_133121.1, read on the forward strand.
TTGGTAGAACTCCGGATTCTTGTGGAGACTTCGTACAACGACAGATTTTTGGTGAATTCTTGAATGCACTTTTCAAGAGTTGTACGAGAAGAGAAGAAGATCCCCGTTGTTTGGAAGTGATTTTTCTGTGTAACCTGTTTTGGAACCAGAGATGAAACGAATTGTGACTAAGCAGAGGAAGATTATTCTGACGAGAATGAGTCGACTTTGGATTGACGTACTTGAAGGAGTAAGTTGAGAGACACAATTCATGTTGGAATCGTGTTGATTTCGAGGACGAAATCTTTTCTTAGAGGGGGAGAATTGTAACGCCCCGATTTTATCTTAATCGAATTTATTTGAGATAATCGGAGGTTCCAGAGTTCAAGAGCCGACTTGTGAGACCTCGATTCTAATCATCTAATCTCAGGATAAACAATAATTACGCATACAAGATCTAAGATTAAAAGCAAAGTTTTTTTTTTTTTTTACACAGGGTGACGCGCGGGCGCGCCACCCGAGGCGCGGGCGCGCATACAGACCTGCCCGGGCCTCCGAAAAAGGGAGCATAATGCGCGGGCGCTCCTCACCAGGCGCGGGCGCGCATGGCCTGCTGTTTTAGCTCAAAATAAGGCTCCAAAAGTGCAATCTAACACCCGGAAAGGCTCCGACATGATCCAACTAACACTTTTCCAACAACGAAGTATTCAATTACAAGAAAGAGTAGAACATGCATCAATTCTAAGTTCCAAAATCCAAAATACAAATCGAGTTCGAATACAATCTAAGTTCGATTACAAAATTCGACTTCTAAAACAACAAGGCCTCACGTCTATCATCTCAACCACCTAGCCATGTTGCCTCTGACTCGGTCCTACCCCACCTGTTTCCAAGTACACATACAAACAAAGACAACAGCCGGATAATCCGGTGAGAATAATATTCCCAGTAAAAAGAGACAACATGCAATAGCAGACAAGCATTCCAAACGAAATGCATCAACTTCCAAATAATCAATTAACAATCATGCAATTCCCCAAGCATATCTAAAACTCAATTCATATGCATAAATGCAATGCATGTCTTTAAAATCTGGGATTATCAAGTCGGATAATCAAAAGAGTTGCTGCTTTTGCTTTTGGGATCCCTAGGACGAGATCACGTAAACGACTCACCGACTCTCCCGATCGAGGTGGTGCTATGTATCTCCATCCTCTAGACTTTGGTGCGACTATAAGGAGTATGCTAGCACTAGGTGAAACGGCTACACCCAGGCCACTCACAATATAATCCCCAAAACGTCTATCATCAAAAGGTCCGTCCTGCCCGCTATTCAAATCAAGGATTCATGGCTCAAGATGAATGCAATGCAACATAACTCAATCAACTAAATTCAAGTAAAAGCAAATAACATGCAAGTATGTGATTCTTCGGAACACTCGAATCAAGTCGGATTCGAGTCACACGTTCCATTCCAATCTAAGTCATCTTTTACCTCTTTTCAACAACGTCGATGCTCCAACCTGGAAACAACAACGATTCCTCAAACAAGATTCAATCAAACAGCCTCAATCGATAATAAGAGAATCGATACGATACCGGCTCCAATCTCCAAGTTGCACAAAGCTTAAATCTCGCAACTCCACTGGCCTAAAATCAATCTGTACAAGAAGTAATAAGGGCTCGAGATTAACATACAACTCAAACCAAGGCTTGGCTCAACAATTCGAACCGATAAACAATCCAAAACTCAAACCGACAGCATAACGGCTATAATCTGATCAAACCGGAAATGCAGACAGCATAATATCAAGCCAAACAACTCATATCAATCAACATTCAACCAAAACAATCTAATTCCAACAAATCACAAAATCCCATTTTCGAATAAACTTCCAAAATTCATAACAAATCCGAATGACGCTCTATTTCGAAACTGACAGAGAATAAACGATCAGAACTCCGCCAAGAACAACATACTCCAAACTCAATCAATTCTAACGACATCCCAAAATTAGAAAGAACCTGATCGTAGAAAAACTTACGATAGAACGAAGCTCTCGCAGCCGTGATCGCTAATCTGCCTTCAGAAATAATTTCCAACGGACGGATCGAGCTCGGGGAGAAATCTAAAAGCTTGAAATGGGTTTGAGGCGTCTTCAATGGAGGGAGGAGGCGTGAGGGAGGAGATGAAGTGAAGGAAAAGAGTCAACACTTGCTTAAATATCTATTTAAGTCCAAATTTGCATTTTAGTTCCTCAAAAATCCAAAATTTTCAAAAAGGACCCTGATCAAAATCAAGTCGGCTCTTGAATTCTGGAATCTCCGATTATCTCAAATAAAGCCGATTAAGATAAAATCGGGGCGTTACACAACTTGATTTTGATCAGGGTTCTTTTTGCAAATTTTGGAATTTTGAGGGACTAAAACGCAAATTTGGACTTAATTAGATATTTATAGGGGCTTTGAATTTTCTTTTCATTTCATCTTCCTCCTCCTTCACGCCTCCCCCATTGAAGACGTTTCCCAAGTTCTTTGAGCTTCCAGATTTCTCCCGAGCTCGATCCGTCCGTTGAAATTTATTTCTGAAGGCAGATTAGCGATCACGGCTGAGAGAGCTACGTTCTATCGTAAGTTTTTCTACGATCAGGTTCTTTCTAGTTTTTGGATGTTGTTAGAATCGTTCAAGATTCGAGTATGTTGATCTTGGCAGAGTTCTGATCGTTTATTCTCTGTCGGTTTTGAATTAGAGCGTCGTACAGATTTGTTATGAATTTTGGAAGTTTATTCGAAAAATGAGATTTTGTGATTAGTAGAATTGGATTGTTTTGGGTTGAATGTTGGTTGATATCAGTTTTTTTTGGATTGATATTATGCTGTCTGCGTTTCCGGTTTGATCAGATTTTAGCCGTTATGCCGTCGGTTTGAGTTTTGGATTGTCTATCGGTTTGAATTGTTGAGCCAAGCCTTTGATTGAGTTGTATGTTAATCTCGAGCCTTATTACTTCTTGTACAGATTGATTTGAGGCTAGTGGAGTTGTGAGATTTCAATCTTGTGCAACTTGGAGTTTGGAGCCGGTATAGTATTGATTTCTTATTATCGATTGAGGTTGTTTGATTGAATCTTGTTTGAGGAATCGTTGTTGTTTCCAGGTTGGAGCATCGACGTTGTTGAAAGAGGTAAAAGATGACTTAGATTGGAATGAAACGTGTGACTCGAATCCGACTTGATTCGAGTGTTCCGAAGAATCACATACTTGCATGTTATTTGCTTTTACTTGAATTTAGTTGATTGAGTTATGTTGCATTGCATTCATCTTGAGCCATGAATCCTTGATTTGAGTAGCGGGCAGGACGGCCCTTTTTGATGATAGACGTTTTGGGGATTATATTGTGAGTGGCCTGGGTGTAGCCGTTTCACCTAGTGCTAGCATACTCCTTATAGTCGCACCAAAGTCTAGAGGATGGAGATACGTAGCACCACCTCAATCGGGAGAGTCGGTGAGTCGTTTACATGATCTAGTCCTCGGGATCCCAAAAGCAAAAGCAGCAACTCTTTCGATTATCCAACTTGATAATCCCAGATTTTAAAGACATGCATTGCATTTATACATATGAATTGAGTTTTAGATATGCTTGTGGAATTGCATGATTATTAATTGATTATTTGGAAGTTGATGCATTTCGTTTGGAATGCTTGTCTGTTATTGCATGTTGTCTCTTTTTACTGGGAATATTATTCTCACCGGATTATCCGGCTGTTGTCTTTGTTTGTATGTGTACTTGGCAACAGGTGGGGCAGGACCGAGTCAGAGGCAGCATGGCTAGGTGGTTGAGATGATAGACGTGAGGCCTTGTTGTTTTAGAAGTCGAATATGTAATCGAACTTAGATCGTATTCGAACTTGTTTTGTATTGAATAAGCTAGACGAAAGCATGTTCTATTAGTTCGAGATTTTATAACTTTAGAACTACCTTGTATTGGAGTATGCATGTGTATTAACGTTTTGAGTTGCGTTTTAATGCATGATTTTGAGTTTGATGTATCGAAAGGCTCTTGGTTGAAGTTGCCAAGCCATTTCTGCTCTGTTCTGTTTCTGCTGCAGGGGGCGCCCGAGCTTCATTTTTTAGCAGCCCGAGCGCACCCCAGTCTGAGTAATCCAGTAGCTTTGAAGTTTAGGGCACGCTCGAGCGGCGGTTTTTGACCGCCCGAGCGCACCCCTTTTAAAAAAAAAAAATTTCTTGCTTTGTGTCTTGGATTTAGTATGCTTAGTTGTTGTATAAATCCGAGTTTAGTGGTTTAGAACCGAGGTCTCACAGTAGAATTAAAGGACTGAAATGAAAAAATGGGATTTTATTTATATTATCATGCAAGTTGGCCATCAAATCACATCATTCCCTCTCCTCTCTTCCTCTCCTTTTCGTACGTATTGTTGGAAGCCATGGCAACGATTTCTCAAGCTTTTCTTTCGTCCGATTCGCACGATCCGACTGTTAGATTTTCGTTCCGAGTTAAGTTCCACGATCACCGCAACGAAGGCTTCGTTTTGACGTAAGTTTTGCTACGATCCTCGAACTTTGATTTTTGTTGGGTTGTCAGAATTTGATAATCTTGGAGTATGTTGTGCTTGAGCTAGCATAGATCGTGTATTCAAAGTCGGTTTGGAAAAAAAACAAATTTTGGATTTTATATGATTTTTGAGGCATTATTTCGAAAATGGGGTTTGAGATTTTGTTGGATTTTTGTTTGTTTTGTTGATTGAGAGGTTGATATGAGTTGATTGGAGTTGGTTTTTGTTGTTGGATATTTTGGTTGAACCGTTTATAGCCGTTATGCCGTTGAAAATTGAGTTTGGATTATTGGTTTTGTTGTTTCGGATTGGTTCTAGAGTTAGTTCGAGTTATGAGTTTGATATTGAATCCGTATTCGATGTTTTCAGAGTTTGAATGAAGAGATTCAAGTTGGAACCAAACTTTGAGGCTTTTAAACCGATTGAAGTTGAAGACGGTATAGTATTTGTTTATCGACTTTGAGTTTCGAATCCAAATAGCTATTGAATCGAATTCTTCTTTTGATTGATAGGATTGATTGAAGCCTCGAGTAAAGGTAAAAGACGACATTGATTCGAATGGGGTAGAATACTCGAGTTCGATTGTTTCTCGAGCCCCGAAAACCACATACTGCATGTTATTTGCTTGTGTGAACTTGATTGATTATTTTATTTGCACTTTCATCCATATTGAGCCGAATATTTGATCCGTTTTTGAAATAGACGATTTAGGGAGCTATATTGAAGTGGTCTTGGATTTCGAGATTTTTCAAGTGCCAGAATATTTCTTATAGTTGCTCTAAAGTCTAGGGGTTGATTTGAACAACTTCCACCCCGAATAGGTGTGTCGGTGAGTTGTTGTGAAGACTTGGCCCCGGGATCCCAACCGAATACCGATTGATATTTCGATTATCTGATTTGATAGTCCCGAGTTTTGAAGTCATGCATTCATTCATTCTCATTTTGATTTGTTATTGATCATTACAATTCAATCTGAGGTGTTTATCTGAAATTGCATGCCTGTCCCTTTTACTTAGAAATTATATTTCTAACCGGTTTATTCGGCTATTATCTTTGTTTGTATATGTACTTGGCAACAGGAGGATCAGGAGCTGGACCAAGTCATCTTGGTTAGCTTGGGGTGAGATGATAGAAGTGAGGCACCGTGTGTCGTAGGGTCGTACCTTTTGGGTTGTATTATTTTGGATAGTCGAACGAACCCTATCATCGAACTTAGATTGGTTCCGCACTTTATATGCTTTGTATTGTATAAGCTAGATTGAAGCTTGTATGATGTTTGAATGAATGTTGTATTGAGGTATGCATGTGTAGAATGAGATTGATCAAGTTTTTCTGCTGTGTTTTGCTCCAGGAATGTCACCGCTCGATCGGTGAGATCTTACCGATCGAGCGAAGAGCTTTTTGTTAAGCTTCTGTTCTTGGAAATTCTTGCCCGCTCGATCGGTTGAATCTTACCGATCGAGCGGCGAGTGTTTTCTTCGGACAGTGGGATTCAAATTCCTTGCCCGCTAGATCAGTAAGATCTTACCGATCTAGCGGGGAACTATTTAAAAAATAAAAAATAAAAATTTATTGCTTTATCTCTTGGACTTTTCTATGTTTCGATAGGTTTAATCTTGATTAGATGATTAGAAAACGGGGTCTCACAGCGTGTCTACATCAAATCGATTGATGAAAAGGCATGGCAGCGTGTGCTACAAGGATGGAATCCACCAAGAAGAACTGATGGAGAAGGAGATTTTCTCCTCAAACCAGAAACGAAATAGAATGTCGATGAAACTGCTGCTTCGAATATGAGCAATAAAGCTCTTAATGATATATTTACTTCTCTTGATTCTAATATGTTTTCACTGGTCACTAACTGTGTATGTACTAAACAGGCTTGGGAAAAACTTCAAATGCATTGTGAAGGATCAGATAGTGTGCGTCGAACCAAAAGAAGGATTCTCACTACTCAGTTTGAAAATCTGAGAATGGAAGAAAGTGAGACAATTGATGATTATGAACGCCGCTTGAGGAAGATCGAGAATGAGGCAATTGATCTTGGTGATGCTATTTCAAACGAATGTTTATTAAGCAAAGTTTTGAGATCACTGCCTAAAAGATTTCAAATGAAGATTTGTGAAATTGATGAATCTAAAGACACATCAATTCTGGGATTGGATGAATTGATGAGTTCACTTCGAACATATGAGTTAGAGACGAATTTTGGAAAAAAGGACAAAGTTAAGTCTATTGCACTTCAAGTTTCTAATGACTCATACAATGATTTTGTTGATCTGACACATGGAGTCAACGAGTCTGACTTAGGAGATGATTCTATTGCCCTACATACCAAACAATTTGGTAATTATTTGAAGAGAATGAGAGATTATAAGAAACCTAGTCAGAAACCCAAAGTTTTGAATGCTCCTGCTGTCGGAAAACCATTAAGGATTTGCGGACCAGAACAGAATACCATCCATTCAAAGAGTCAAAATCACTTTCAGAAAGAAGGAAAAACAATGTCTATCTCAAAGAAGTTTGAGTCTGTGAAGTGTCATGAGTGCACAGGATTTGGTCACTTTGCTAATGAGTGTCCAACAAGACTTCGCAAAGGGATGTGTGCTTTCCTAAGTGATGATGAAGGTGAGGAAGGAACAGAACAAGGAGAAGAAGAGACTCACAATGCACTTTCAGTTTTGGTGCTGCAGAAGAAACATAATGTTGTCACTGGTGTCACAACACTTGGTCACAACACTGACCAAAAGGTACTGTGTCTGAATGCATCTGTTTCTGGAGACTCAAATCTTGAAGCTGGTGAAGTAGAACTTTCTTGGGATAATGCTCAGAAGATGTATGAAGAATTGTATAATGGCTGGATATTAAGGAACAAGACAAATTCTGCTTTAACAAAGGAGAACAGTGAACTGAAAGCTTCAGTGGCTAGACTAGAAGTTGTTTAGAGCAAGAAGGATTTAGAACTAGGCAAGGTCAGAGAAGAGCTTGGAAGAGCCAATGCAACTCTCGCAAAGTTTAATTCGAGCAAGACCAAGTTGGATTCAATTTTGATAATGGGAAAAGATGATAGAGCTGGTCTAGGATTTCATAATAGCAAGTTTGAAGTTGGGGAGTCGTCACAAACTGTTTTTGTCAAAGAGAACAGTAACTCTGCTAGTGTTCCAATTGCAATTCCAAAGGAAAAACCAATTCCATTGAAGGCACAAGATCCTGTTCAGAGGAAAAAGCAAAGGAAGCATAGGTTTGTTTGTCATTACTGTCACAAGCAAGATCACATTAAGCCTTACTATTTCAAACTCAGGTACGACTATATGTACTGGAATTCCAGGCAAGAGTTGTCATCAGTGTTGCCAACACTGAACTAGAAAACTGCCAGGAATAAAAATTCTGAGAAAAAGGTTTGGGTACCAAAAGCAAAATCTAGTTGTAATGTCGTTTATACTTCCTTGAAAACTAATGTTGCAGGTCATTGGTACTTCGACAGTGGCAGTTCACTCCACATGACAGGATTGAAGAAGTATCTTTCTGACTATGTTGAACAGGATAAAGGAAAAGTGACATATGGAGGAGGAGCCAATGGAAAGATTGTTGGAAAATGAACTTTGAATGTAGAAGGACTGCCTAAGCTTCACAATGTTCTACATGTTGAAGGATTAAATGCAAATCTTATTAGCATTAGTCAACTTTATGATGATGATCTTTATGTTAAATTTGATAAGAATTTATGTCAAGTATTTGATAAGAGTAATTCGTGTGTTTTGATACGGTCTAGATCATCGGACAACTGTTATCAACTTCGAGAGGAACTTGCTTGCAAATTCACCAAGGTTGATGAATTGAATTTATGGCATCAATAGTTGGGACATGCCAACTTCAAAGCACTGAAGAAATTAAGACAGTATGATGTCGTACGGGGAATGCCAAATCTAACTTCTGGAGTTCCATATGTGTGTGGAGACTGTCAAAAAGGTAAGCAAACTCGTGTGTCACATCCAGTGTTACAACACTGTGGTACAACACGATGTCTTGAACTCCTACACATGGACTTAATGGGACCTATGGAGGTTGAAAGCTGTGGAGGTAAGAGATATTCATTTGTGTGTGTTGATGACTTTTCAAGGTACTCATGGGTAAGTTTTTTAAGAGGAAAGTTTGAGACTTTCGATGCTTTCAAAAAATTGATAAAGCAGATCACTAATCTGTATGCTTTGAAGGTTATCAGGATTCGAACTGATCATGGTAAGGAATTTGAAAACTCATTGTTTGATCAATTCTGTGAAAAAGAAGGTATATCACATGAATATTCAGCACCTAAGACACCTCAGCAGAATGACATTGCCGAAAGGAAAAACAGAACTCTACAAGAGATGACAAGGGTTATGTTAAGCTCCAAAAATATTGCAAAAAGATTTTGGGCTGAGACTTTAAATACTGCATGTCACATATCCAATAGGGTGTATTTAAGGAAAGGTTCTACTATGACTTCCTATAAAATTCTCATGGGAAAGAGGCCTAACCTTAAATATTTTCATACTTTTGGATGCATATGTTATGTTTTGAATGACAGGATGCAGTTGGCTAAGTTTGATTCTATGGGGACCTCGGGTTGCTAATCTCGTTTGAGGGCAGCTAATGATTAATTAAACAATTAATCAAACAATTAAAGATTAATAAATTAAGAGCATAATTTTTTTTTTTAAAAATCTCAGAGCCTCGCTCGATCGGGCCAAGTCAGCCGATCGAGCGAGCAAAATATCAAATTCTCGGGTCTGCACATATATTGGCCTCGCTCGATCCGGAAAAGTTAGCCGATCGAGCGAGTCATGAATCAAAACTATCGGTGTGCCCATTTACTTGCCGCGCTCGATCGGGAAAAAGCTACCGATCGAGCGGGCACCATGCAGCAGAAGATTTCAGCTTTCCATTCTTGCTGTCAAGTCTTGGTACAAGGTATAAATCATAATCAAACTCAATCCCAAGCATGTTATCAAATCTAAAAACATGCATATACACTTGTATCAAGTCTCACATATAAAATCATGCATGTATTACATCAAATGAATAGCTTAAAAGATATAAAACTACAAGCTATTCAACATAGCATAAACAACTTCAAGTCTTAAGTTCTTGCTATGTTTGATGCTATCACTATATCAAGCTTTAACTTATAAACCCGAGTCCACACTTGCTACATCTCTCTCCCGAGCTATCAATGTAGTCTCAACAAAGCTCCTGCCCCTCCTGTTGCAATGCACACATACAAAACAAAGCAACAGCCGGATAAACTCCGGTGAGAAATCATTCTCAGTATAATCAACATATAAATGCGTTAAATAAATTCATATCAACTCTAAACATATCAACTCAAGAATAGAGTAAAAATAACGCATATATTGACTCAACTTCAAATCAAGACTCAATTTATATAGCGCGCTTATCTCAAGAATTGATTCTTATCACTTCATTGCCATCAAGATTCGTAACCGATCTTGACATAGATATCCATCTATCGTAGCCATTCCGGGCTAGAAAATAAGGTTAACCGCAACCTTGGAATAGAATCAATTCAATATACAATCATATCAAAAGCAATAAAGATCCACTACCTATGATGGATCGACAATAACATAAGTTCTACCTCAAGAACAAATACTTAAACAAGTATGTGGTTTGTTCGGGATAACTCAAGAATAGTCGTTCTTGAGTTTCACAGTCCCTGACTCGCGATGTCGTCATTATACCTTTCATTCTCGAGTTGACGATGTTCCACATCTGGATAGGAAGTACCACAACTCATAGCAAATCTGCTCATTCAAATAACATTCAATCTTCAAGGTAGAACAACTTCAACTATCATCATTTCTTCTTCGGTTTCAAGTTGAGGTTCTTGAGTCAATAGTCTCCTATTAAACTCTGAAACATATCATCAAAACATACATATCAAACCTCATTCTATTCAATCATTTCAGAATTGAATCAAAATCATCAATATAGATTCATTCAACATCATTTCAAACTTCAACTTCTTCTTATTCAATATAACTCGGAGTTTTGAATCGTTAGCCTTTGAAACTCAACTGAAATCGAGAAATAAAAATGCTATAACATTCATAACATCTAAACAACTATCTCAACTCAGTTATAGGCTATCAAAACGAAGTCAAAACATCAACCGGCGGCCTAGCGATTAAAAATCGAGAACCGACTCGGTATCGAATTCATTTCTAATCAACTCAATCATTCGTATCACTTATATCAGTTGAATTCATCATTCAATTCATCATATCAGCAGATATAATCACATGTTAACAAGGAAAAAACATTCTGAAACCATGACAAGTTCGTTTCTTAATTCATTTCCAATCCGACTGCGATATCGAACGGCATACGAACTCAAAGACACAACATAGTTTCATAATCTGATCTCTGCCATATTTCGTTCTTCAAAACATGCCAAGAGAACAAAATACTTACATCAAATCGAAGGCCTCGTTACAAGGATTCCAAAACATCTTTCGGAATCAAAATCGGACAACCGACGCAAAAGTTACGGCGATTTGAACAACTCGTATTTCAAAGGAAAAAGAAAGGGTCGAGCTCCTCTGTTCAAATTTCCAAATTCTGAATTCATTCTGAAGAATACATGTTGCAAGCTGATAATCAAATTAAAATCAGATATGTAATGCATAAATTGCAATTTAGTCCCTCAAGTCTTTAGTAATTGCAATTCAGTCCTCGGCCTTCTTTTTAATTCAATTTCAATCCAAAATAATTTAAGAATATTAGAATTAAAATCGAAACTCTAATTATTCCCAAATTAAATATACTCGGATTAAAATTAAATAAATTCGGATTAAATCAATAATCTCGGCCTTTTGCACTTTAGCCCTCGAATCTTCGATATTCTCCAATCAACCCCTGATCGGGTTTCATCTTCAAAATACATCTTCTTTAATTTCCAAAATATGGAATTTAATCTCAAATTCCATAAATATTCAAATCAAATATTTATTCTTTTAATTTAAGAATTATCGAAATTTAATTCTCAAAATCCGTAAATTCTCAAATTAAATATTTTCGGCTCGGAAATTAAATCTATCATTTCCATAACTTCTCAAATAAATATTAGCCCATAATATGAAATTTAATTCTCAAATATCATAATTAATAATTTAATATTTTCGGGCCTTACAATTCCTCCCATCTAAGAAATGATTTCATCCTCGAAATCGTATTCATCCAGAATATCAAATCTAATAGACTGAATGATTATCTGAAGTGATTCTCACTTCAATCATCCACTCTGCATTTCGTATCTTACTTCATCTTTCAATCTCTTGTCAGATTATTACTTTGAATTGAAAGAGTGGGTGCCCGGTGAGCCAACTTGTGGCTAAGGGCTTTGATGACTCTATGTATAAACAATCTTTTGTTTAATATAATTTACACTTTTATAATGGCGTTTACTTTATCTTTTATCATATTATTATGTTGTGACATACTATAAGATGTTTAGATGAAGACCTTGAATATACTATAGTGTATGTAAGATGTGGTGGCACATGGGGATGGCTATCATGAAACACATCTTATAGTCACTTTATATTCTAAACAGTTCCTAGTCGATTGAGCCGTCCGTTAATAAGGATAAGGATCGCTCGAGATTGAGACTAGCATTTGCGATGCCGAGTACCACGTTTCATTGGTATGGAACATAGAGATGTTCAAAGCATGCAAATGGATATTCATATGATGAATGATCGAACTACCCTATCTGGACTTTCCAAGTGGTTATCATTTATCGAGTGGATAAAGTCCGCGGTTTTGGTTGTACACCATTAGTCCTTACTACTTGAAACATCATTGAGACTCTATATGCTAGTACTGTACTTTGACTCGTTTACCGACTCTATTGGGGTCATCAGGTGTCGGGATTGGGTGCAGTTACGACACATATAGGAGTCGATGCTTTGTTGTCAAGGATTCACCACATACTTGCTAGTATGGATATCCTATGCAATCTGAGGAGATATTAGTGTGACGAATCTCTGGCCAGAGTACATGATGTGTTTTAAGAAATGGTTTCTTAGTAGCACATGCGATGTCACTATTTGATCTTCAAGATGCATTGCATAGTTATCGAATCTCGAACGACTCTCGATTTACCAATGGTTGTTGATTTGATCGGGATATATGGATGAAGGGACCGTACTGTACGCTAACCAAAATCTATTGGTTCTTGCAGGAACTATCAGTGATACCTAGGGAATCATGGGGCGATGTTGCTAGGCGCTCTTACCATGATTCGATGGGCAAGTTGGAAATTGTTGTTTCGAGTCACAAGGAGTTGTGAGCCCACAGCTAGCTGTATCCCTGAACCATTGAGGGTCACACAAGTAATGGATTTTTAATCCCCGTTGAGATAATTAAATTTAAAGAGTTAAATTTAGTGAATAAAGAAGTGGGACTTCTTATTTAAGAGTAGAGGGAGTAAGATTTCCTAAAATGACATAGTGATGGACATTTTTGGAAACCACTGAATTCGGATTCAGAAAATTTATCTTGACTTTAAAAGATGCAGAAATGGTTTCTGTGCACATTGGTGAAATTGGTTTATCAATCTGAGTCACGATGAATTTTATATTAATTTTTGAACATGCGGGCTTTGCTTGTCAGGTTTGAACTTATGACTAATGGGCCCTAAGCTGTTAGCAGCCCACATTATAAATAAGTTATTGCAGTACAGAAATTACACAACAGAGGTCACAAAATTTTTCGAAAACCCTAGTTTTTCCTATAGTGGCCGCCGCCCCCTCCCTCTCTGTTCTAAAAAATCCAGCCTGTGAATTTTGAATTTGCAGTCTGGTTTAACGGATCAAATTCGTTAATTCTCTTCGTAGAAACTTCTGATAGATTTTTTAGTGCAATCTATCAGAGGGATTAAACTTCTGTTCGTGGACCTGATTGAAGAATTGCTCGTCCATCAGTTCCTGGGATATACAACAAGAGCAGAGTAATCTGTTGGTGTCCATAATCTCGTTTCGAGATTCAAGGTAAAAATTTAATTGTTATTTAATTTTTACACGCACAATTTAATCGTAAAGTTTTGATACCCATGATATGGAATCGTTCCATATAAAATTTTAAAACTTCCGCTGCACCGGGTATCAATTCTGATTGATCTGATCACCGTTTTCCAACAGTGGTATCAGAGACAGGTTGCTCAGATCAAGCGATTAAATTAATCAATTGTAAAAAAAATTTTTAAGCCTCGGTTTTTTAAACAAAACAAATTTTAAAATTAAATTTTTTGACGGGCAAAACACGGGCAGCGATTGGATCGCTGCCCAAGGGCAGCGATTGTCACTGCCCAGGGCAGCGATGGTCGCTGTGCAGGGCAGCGACGGGCTGCCCGACCCGAGCCCCTTTTGGGGCGCGGGCTGCCCGGGATCGTCCCGGGCGGCCCGGGAAAATTTATTTTTAATTTTTTAATTAAAATTTTAATATGTTATAATTCTATTTTTGGTCCGATCAAAAATTGTTTTTGATAGGTCCACGAGGCGTCGGATCGAATTGTTCGAGTCCGAAAATTTTAAAATTGATTTTTGGATAAATTTGAATTTTTGGAAAATTTATAGATTTTATCCGTTAAATCAGATTTTATGAAATTAATTATTTTTGGTACAATTGATGATAAGATATGATCTTATGGAAATATTGAGTAAAATATGATTTTATGTATAAAATTGGATTTTATATGTAAAATATGATTTTATTTGATAAAAGATAAAATATGATTTTGTATGTAAAATAAGATTTTATATATGGAATATGATTTTATCCTTTATAATTTAATTGTCATTGCATGTTATCCAATAAATTAATTTTGAATTAAATATTATTGGATAAGGATGATCGATTGCCATGACCAATTTTGTAGGTGTATGTTAGGTAATTTACATTTGTTTTTATTGTTGTTGGATTTATTAATGGGCCTGGTTTATGACCCAATATGAATTGTCATATGTACTAAAAGTGGGCCTGGTTTATGGCCCGTTCCCACCCCTTAAAATGTATCCCCTACTTGTCATAGTTATTTATTGTAAATACATTAGACTTAGTGGGAGATGAAGATTTGAAGACGGAGGTGGGCCCAGCAGACAATAAAGACTGAAGAAATGTAAATTGGAAGCACAATATAATAGGATTGCATTGCATACTTGCATATCACCTAGGATTGGACTTAGACTCGTGATTGGCAACCACGGGTCGATTAGTAATGGAATCGATCATCCTAAAATATAATATATATGATATTATCGTTGTATGCATGTTTAGACTAAATTGTATGAATCCCGCAAGCATACAAATTTTAAATGATGAGACAAATTTTCAAAATTAAAATCCCTCATTTTAAATATGATTTAAAATTGATATCAAGATAAATAAAGGAAATTTAAATATTGTTTAAATGTTCCTACCTTCCATCAACGATCAATGTATGAGATGCTACCCGCGGATACGGTCCGGCTCATATTATTGGGGGGCCCGTTCGTCGGAAAGCTGTACATTGGATCGACACATGTTGTAAGTTGGATGGAACTCTCATGGGATCGGCTCATATTATTGGGGGATCCACATGGCGACCGTCCATCACAATTTAATATTGATGGGTCATCTTGATGTGTCACAATAAACGGCGTCATATTATTGGGCCCTTATTGGACATGAGGTAAAAACGTGGAGGTTGCTTTGAAAGCAATTGGGCTCTACCTTTTGAAAATTATGGTTGGCTGATATTATTCGGGACCATAGTTTGTCAATTGGACTCCATGTTCCCACTAAGGAAAACAGTTTCCCGTTTTCACTAGAGGGTAGTGAAATCGTTAAAATAGTGGGAGTGAGATTCATAAAATAAATTTCGCCTATTTTATGTCTTAGTAAATTAATTAAACAATCACTGATTATTGTCTGTTTCTTTTCAGTATTTCATTAAGATGAATTCGCGCAATCCACTATTCTCTATTCTTGAACAAAATAAACTGACTGGCGCAAACTATACGGAATGGTTCCGTAAGTTGAAGATTGTCTTGACCTCGGAGAAGATGTTCTACGTGTTAGAAAAATCTCCTCCGAAGAAAGCACCAGCTGATATAAGTCCGGAAGAGTTGGCCAAACTTGATATATGGTGGGACCATGATATCAAGGCCAAATGCTATATGCAAGCTTCGATGTCTGATGAACTCCAGAGGCGATTTGAGGATACCGTGAATGTTGCTGACATTCACGTACAACTCAAGGAACTTTTTGGGGCTCAATCGAGAGCTGAAAGGTTCGCTACTGTAAAAGAGTTAATGACGTGTCGCATGCGTGAAGGGACTTCGGTCCGTGATCATGGGGTACGAGTGATTTGGCTCATTCAGAAGTTGGTAACGCTTGATTTGGTATTGGAGCATGAACTCAATGTGGACTTATTACTTCTTTCTCTTCCTTCATTGTTTGACGGTTTTGTGGTGAATTTCAATATGAACAAGATAGAGGCCTCCCTTGAAGAGATGGTCAATATGCTTGTAACATATGAAGCCACTTTAAAGAAGGATAAACCGGTTCTCTTGGTGGGCTTCTCTTCTTCGGCTAAGAAGGGGCCAAGTACAAAGGGTAAGAAACGTTCTGCCCTATCCAAGAAAACCGGACCCGAGAAAAAGAACAAGACAAAGGCTTCAAACATGGAAAAGTCCAAGGATGTTTGCCATCACTGCAAGAAACCCGATCATTGGAAACGTAACTGCAAGGAATATCTAGATCAGTTGCGAACTGCGAAGGGTATGTTTTATATTGAAATAAATGTTTCACTTAATACTACTTCTTGGGTATTGGATACCGGATGTGGATCTCACATTTGCAATGATTTGCAGGTGATGACAAGAAGTCGCAAGCTTAGAATGGGTGAGACCCAGCTGCGACTCGGAAATGGTTCTAGAGTTGAAGCCAAAGTTGTGGGAGATGTTTATTTAATTTTGCAGAACGATTTTAAGTTACTTTTGAAAGATGTTTTATTTGTTCCAGATTTTATTAAAAAACATTATTTCTGTTTCTATGCTTGATAGAGATGGTTTTTCTTGCAATTTTGTGAATGGGATTTGCAATATTTACAAGAATGAATGTTTGATTGGAAATGGACAACTTGAAAACAATCTATATAACTTAAAATTAAAAGACGTTCCAATAAATTATGTTGATAAACCGATAACAACGAACAAAAGGAAAATCGATAGTCAAAACCCGGCAAACCTTTGGCATGCTAGGCTAGGTCATATTTCCTCAAGGAGGATGAACAAGCTAGTGGGAGAGGGCATGTTTGATATGTCTGATATTAACTCTCTACCTACTTGTGAGTCCTGCCTGAAAGGAAAAATGACTAAATCTCCTTTTAAGGGGAAACCTGAGCGTAGTCAAAATCTGTTGGATTTGATCCATACAGATGTTTGTGGTCCATTTAGAATTGGTACTCAATTTGGCCACACCTACTTCATTACCTTTACTGATGATTATTCAAGGTATGGGTATTTATATTTAATGAAATATAAGTCTGAAGCATTTGAAAAGTTCAAAGAATTCAAGGCTGAAGTAGAAAACAAGCTAGGTAAAAGTATTAAAGCACTTCGTTCGGATCGAGGTGGAGAATACTTAAGTACCGAGTTTTTGGACTATCTGAAAGAGAATGGGATTCTCTCTCAGTGGACTCCTCCTATGACACCTCAGCTGAATGGTGTATCAGAGCGTCGTAATCGAACTTTGTTGGACATGGTTCGATCCATGATGAGTTTCACTGAGCTTCCACCTTCGTTTTGGGGCTACGCGCTTGAAACAGCGGTTTTGTTGTTGAACAACGTCCATACTAAAGCAGTGAACAAAACACCATACGAGTTATGGAATGGCAAAGCTCCTAAGTATTCGTACTTGAGGATTTGGGGATGTCCTGCTTACGTGAAGCAGACAGTGGGAGATAAGTTGGATAGTCGATCCACCTTATGTTATTTTGTAGGATATCCGAAGAATTCAATCGGATATTATTTCTATCATCCTACTGAAACAAAAGTGTTTGTTTCAAGGAATGCCACCTTCTTGGAGAAGGAGTTCTTATTGGATAAGAAAAGCGAGATGATGGAACTCGAAGAAATTCGAGAAGAACCCAAGATACAAAATAATGATCCTACACCTCAGGAACCATTGATGGACACGCCTATACCTAGAAGATCCAAGAGGACTTCTAGACCTCCTATTCGATATGTTCTTCTTCTTGAAGGGGATCAAGATGAACCCGACGTTGGATGTGATCCAAGAAACTTCAAGGAAGCAATTTCTGATGCGGATTCAAATTTATGGCTTGAAGCTATGCAGTCGGAAATAGAATCGATGCATACAAACCAAGTTTAGTCTTTAGTAGATCCTCCCGATGGAATTGTTCCAATAGGGTGTAAATGGATCTACAAGAGAAAGCTTGGGCCTGATGGTAAGGTATTGACCTACAAGGCACGATTGGTGGCGAAAGGTTATACTCAAAGACAAGAAGTTGACTATGATGAAACCTTTTCACCAGTTGCAATGTTCAAGTCCATAAGAATCCTTATTGCCATAGCTGCTTGGTATGACTATGAGATATGGCAAATGGATGTGAAGACTGCATTTCTTAATGGAAACATTAAGGAAGAGATCTATATGACGCAGCCTGAGGGATACACATCCATGGGAAGCGAGCATAAGGTATACAAGCTTCAGAAATCGATCTATGGTCTCAAACAAGCATCAAGAAGTTGGAACCAGAAATTTGATGAAACAATAAAGGATTTTGGTTTCATCAAGAACCCGGAGGAACCGTGCGTGTACAAGAAAGTAGTTAAGGATGCTGTGACATTCTTAGTACTTTATGTTGATGACATTTTACTCATTGGGAATGATGTAGGGATGTTGCAGTCAACAAAGATATGGTTATCAGGTAGATTCTCAATGAAGGATTTAGGTGAGGCATCCTATATTCTAGGAATTCAGATCTATAGAGATAGATCTAAAAGAATGATAGGACTCACTCAATCAACCTAAATCGACACCATATTGAAAAGGTTTTCAATGGATGGGTCCAAGAGAGGACATCTACCTATGTGTCATGGAGTTTCTCTATCCAAGTCAATGTGTCCCAAGACTGATGAAGAGATAGAGAAAATGACACATGTACCATATGTGTCAGCCATAGGTAGTATCATGTATGGGATGATATCTACCAGACCGGATGTAGCATTTGCTCTGAGTGTCACGAGCAGATATCAAGCCAATCCCGGTCAAATGCATTGGAAAGCCGTGAAGGATATTCTTAAGTACTTACGAAGGACTAAGAATATGTTCATGGTATATGGAGGAAGAGAACTGAAATTGGAAGGCTATACCGACTCTAGCTTCCAAAGTGACGTGAATGACTCGAAGTCAACCTCTGGATTTGTGTTCATGCTCAATGGCGGTGCTGTCTCTTGGAAGAGTTCCAAGCAGGAGACCACAGCGGATTCCACCACTGAGGCAGAATACATTGCAGCATCAGCTGCTGCTAAAGAGGCCGTTTGGATGAGGAATTTCGTCCAAGAGTTGGGCGTCATTCCTGAAGTTGTTGGTCCAGTCCCGGTGTACTGTGACAACACGGGTGCCGTTGCTCAGGCAAAGGAACCAAGGTCTCATCAAAGATCCAAACACGTACTGAGGAAATACCACATCATCCGGGAGATCGTGGAAAGAGGAGACATCACTGTCGAGAGAGTGGCCTCTGCAGACAATATCGCTGATCCACTTACTAAGCCCTTGCCAGGACCATTATTTGACAAACATCGCGAAGCAATGGGACTGCGTAGTATGACTAGTTGGCTTTAGGGCAAGTGGGAGATTGAAAGAGTGGGTGCCCGGTGAGCCAACTTGTGGCTAAGGGCTTTGATGACTCTATGTATAAACAATCTTTTGTTTAATATAATTTACACTTTTATAATGGCGTTTACTTTATCTTTTATCATATTATTATGTTGTGACATACTATAAGATGTTTAGATGAAGACCTTGAATATACTATAGTGTATGTAAGATGTGGTGGCACATGGGGATGGCTATCATGAAACACATCTTATAGTCACTGTATATTCTAAACAGTTCCTAGTCGATTGAGCCGTCCGTTAATAAGGATAAGGATCGCTCGAGATTGAGACTAGCATTTGCGATGCCGAGTACCACGTTTCATTGGTATGGAACATAGAGATGTTCAAAGCATGCAAATGGATATTCATATGATGAATGATCGAACTACCCTATCTGGACTTTCCAAGTGGTTATCATTTATCGAGTGGATAAAGTCCGCGGTTTTGGTTGTACACCATTAGTCCTTACTACTTGAAACATCATTGAGACTCTATATGCTAGTACTGTACTTTGACTCGTTTACCGACTCTATTGGGGTCATCAGGTGTCGGGATTGGGTGCAGTTACGACACATATAGGAGTCGATGCTTTGTTGTCAAGGATTCACCACATACTTTCTAGTGTGGATATCCTATGCAATCTGAGGAGATATTAGTGTGACGAATCTCTGGCCAGAGTACATGATGTGTTTTAAGAAATGGTTTCTTAGTAACACATGCGATGTCACTATTTGATCTTCAAGATGCATTGCATAGTTATCGAATCTCGAACGACTCTCGATTTACCAATGGTTGTTGATTCGATCGGGATATATGGATGAAGGGACCGTACTGTACGCTAACCAAAATCTATTGGTTCTTGCAGGCACTATCAGTGATACCTAGGGAATCATGGGGCGATGTTGTTAGGCGCTCTTACCATGATTCGATGGGCAAGTTGGAAATTGTTGTTCCGAGTCACAAGGAGTTGTGAGCCCACGGCTAGCTGTATCCCTGAACCATTGAGGGTCACACAAGTAATGGATTTTTAATCCCCGTTGAGATAATTAAATTTAAAGAGTTAAATTTAGTGAATAAAGAAGTGGGACTTCTTATTTAAGAGTAGAGGGAGTAAGATTTCCTAAAATGACATAGTGATGGACATTTTTGGAAACCACTGAATTCGGATTCAGAAAATTTATCTTGACTTTAAAAGATGCAGAAATGGTTTCTGTGCACATTGGTGAAATTGGTTTATCAATCTGAGTCACGATGAATTTTATATTAATTTTTGAACATGCGGGCTTTGCTTGTCAGGTTTGAACTTATGACTAATGGGCCCTAAGCTGTTAGCAGCCCACATTATAAATAAGTTATTGCAGTACAGAAATTACACAACAGAGGTCACAAAATTTTTCGAAAACCCTAGTTTTTCCTATAGTGGCCGCCGCCCCCTCCCTCTCTGTTCTAAAAATTCTAGCCTGTGAATTTTGAATTTGTAGTCTGGTTTAACGAATAAAATTCGTTAATTCTCTTCTTGAAACTTCTGATAGATTTTCTAGTGCAATCTATCAGAGGGATTAAACTTCTGTTCGTGGACCTGATTGAAGAATTGTTCGTCCATCAGTTCCTGTGATATACAACAAGAGCAGAGTAATCTGTTGGTGTCCATAATCTCGTTTCGAGATTCAAGGTAAAAATTTAATTGTTATTTAATTTTTACACGCACAATTTAATCGTAAATTTTTTATACCCATGATATGGAATCGTTCCATATAAAATTTTAAAACTTCCGCTGCACCGGGTATCAATTCTGATTGATTTGATCACCGTTTTCCAACACGAATCTGCTTCTATTCGCTTGTAATCAGTATCTATTCAGTTGCACTTTAAGGCATTGAAACGAATTTGTTTGGAGCTGTTTCTTTCTTCAATCAAGGATTTGTCGAATAAAGTACATACGAAGAATATACTGATACTTCTTTCACTTAGATACTGAACTTATCCAGCTGACAAGAATACATTCGTTCAATGAAATCATCAATTCTGTCTGACATGTCATTCAGTGAAATTCAGCTTTGGTGACGACTTGATTCTTTCTATATATCATTCTATACAGAGTATAGAACATAAATCAAGTCTACACTGTTCTTCAATTCATCACTTCAAAATCATTATTCATCGTCACATTCTGAATCTGTAAATTAAACTCTACTCTTTCTCTATTCTGAATTGAATAATGTTTCAAGAATAACTTTTCCACTTAACAAATTAGTTTCAGCTTCAAAAGTTATATCTATCATTCAATTACTAATTCTGATTCATCTTCTTTGCTTTCATTCCATACAGATTCATATTCATCATCCTTGTGTTCCTCAAATCACATCTGATCTGATATCGACAAATCATGTCTGATCTGATGTTATATACTTCAATAGTATCATTTCAATACAAAGAAATCTGATTTCTTTTCATCATATCATTATCTCAAAATCGATTCATTAGCTGTTACAAGAATTATAATCATCAAGTGGCAACACATCAAAACAAGTAATACCGAATCAGGTATCAAAGTTCTGAGAATATTCTCAATATCCGGAAAATCAACTCAGATAATCCATCAATCGACAAATGGTATAATGCAATCACATATAACCAACTCTCAGAACATCAATCAATCAATCGATGCCACATTCTATCGAATAAATCTAAAGTCTTAATCCTGACAATAGATTTTTATCATTCCTGTAATTTTATCATATCTCTATCTTCTTCACAGATCTGAATCGATAGCTGTTATTCACATCTCATACAGTGTATTCTACAAATCTGATTAGTCTATTCGGACTATCTATTAATCAGAATATATGCTATATTTACAGACTTCAAAGTATTCAGAGCTTTTGATAATCGGTATCATGTCAGATAAAAATTCATTCTCGAAATTCAATTCATCTTCTCTGATTATTCTTCCACTTCAAGGATATCAAATTGCACCTTTACCTCAAACAGTACTCAAAGTCTTCGGATCATCTGTATTACAATGTAATAGTAAACCCAATGTTTCAATCTGAAACATTATTTCTTGGCTTACTGTTCGTCTTACAACGAATCTAATCACAATTCAGTAAGTTGATCATACAGACAAATTATCGTATCCAGTAGTTTCAATCAATATGTTCATAACTACCACCTGTTTACTTCACATAAACTGTTTCATCTTGGTAGTTTCGCAAAATATTCTTTCAAATCACAATCTCGTAACAATTCTGGAGTTCTTAAACTATCACTGAACTCATCTGGTCAACGATTTTCAAATTCATCGGAACTCTCTGTATGTTTAACTTCGAAAACGTACTAATTCTGTTACTTCTATTTGCTTTATCGTCTGATAAAATAATTATCGGATGAATATTGAATTTATTGTTGTGCAATTCTTCAAATTCTGATATTTCTTATCGAAAATATCAAGCACAATCATATTAGTTGTCACAATAAAAATTCATCTATTCTGATCTGAGGCTTCAATTCATATCTCTATATGGCATTCTGTACTGAATTCTCATCGCTTCAGTTTACTTTCTGTGTTTCTTTCATCTTCTTAACAGTTCTAGATTGCTTTCAATCAAAATCATTCTAATTGGTCATATATTCATCTGAATACTCAAACCAGAATACACAAAATTTGAAATCAATTGATCGAATGCCTGTTTCATTCTTCATTTCTATTTCTCAATTGAATTTTAGTAACTTGATCTCATCTCAATGTGCTTTAATCCTTCAAAATCAATTCTCACTTAATTTGGATTACAACAATTCTGACTGTTTTCATATCTATCTCGCTACTTCAAGCACATAAATTCAAAAGATCAATCAATCACACATTCATCTCTTTTCTTTGTTCTATTTCCCAAATCTCAATTGGAAATTCTATCAGTTACGAGTCATAAATATTATAATATACTGAATGTATACATCAACCAATCAGTAACTTTTGAAATTCATAATCAGGGAAACTCATTTAAGTCAAGGTCATCCACATAACAATAATATGAATGACAATATGCTAAGTGAAAACAACTCACTAGCATCTCAACTCAAGACGAGTAGATCAAATCAGACTCTATATAAAAAAATAAGAGTCAATCAAAATCGATTGAGGTCGGTACCAAAACCTCGAAATCAATATCAAGAATTTCAAAAATCATGATTTTATGATGTAATAACTTCAGTAAAATCAAATAAAAGACTCATCTGTAACTGATTTTCATATCATCATCTATTTTGTAAACATCAAACGCAGTATTCAATTCATAAAATCATCAATTCTCTGATAAATTCCAGTTCACAACTTAACTAAAGTCAAGAATCTTACTGAAATATATCTGCAATCTCTACTCATCGGCATATCTTTCAATTCTGGTTTAGATCATGAACATATATAATGCATCGAATATACTGATTTCGGCATATTTCTGTAATCAAACATCATATAGTAAACCGAAATCACAGAATCTTAATTCGAGATTCTATATCATCATTTCAATTGCACATTATGTTCTTACTGATCTACTTTAATCGCTTTTTATCATCAATTCTTCTACTCATCTGTATTCAATTATTGCATCATCATCTATCATGAAATATAAACAGATATTTCAATACGAACAAAATCATATTCTGTTTCAGTTCATCGAAACAATAGTTCCATTCTTCAGTTCAATTCACACAATCTCTTTTCTGATACAGAGGTAATCATATAATAAGCTTTCAGCTATTATGAATCTATTGCACCAATAATAAACAGGTCAAAACAAAATAAATCTGTTATCTGAAATTTCATTCTCAGTGCAATTTCATTCTGATTCTCTGTATACTTCTGGAATAGAAATTGTAGCTAGATATGTATTTTTCTCACACACCGTAGCATTTTTACACTTTCAGTCCTTTTGCTTCATCATTCAGCTTTAGTTCTATTAAACAAGACTATGTCTTTCATAACATACTTCAGTCGTCAGCATTTATTCAGACCTATTCTTCGAATTCAATCCATAATTAAACAACTCAATCTTGAGCTTTTTCATTCTTTACAATTCAAAGAATCGTAATAGGCTTGAAAATTCTAATAAGGCATTCCTCAATACTCAAAATATTCAGCTTCTAAAAGGTATATATATATTTTTTTCCTTCTCATCATTTCTATCTGTTGTGACAAAGAACTATAAACAAAAATCATGTTCTAAGCACTTACCAACAAATTAATATACCTCTGTTCTTTCATCATTTCTTCATCAAAATTCATTAGCGGATTGCTAGGTTTCGAAGTTGGTATTCAATCAATCTGATACGTCATTCATCGGTATCTTTCAGGTATCTGAACGATTGATCAAGTTCTTCAGAACAACTTCTACCTGCAATACATCTATTCATTCGCTGATATTCTGTTCTGTTCAATCAGAGATACTTCTTTCAGCTGAGCAATAATACAGTTCCGTTCAATCTGACCATACCATTCTGTTCAGTTTGGCCATACAACTCTGTCAGTCTGGGGTGCTTACATCACCCAAAGAACAATATTCTCTTCGATTCTGGGTGCTTACATCACCCGGGAAAATTCTTATAATAACATCGACAAGAATTTGAAAATTTACAAATCAGTAAATTAATCAATTCAATTTCAAAGATAGATCAAGAGTACATGCAATTTATTAAATCATCGAATCAAATACTGCATAATCATGCAATACTATAAATGCATATGACCCACTCTACCCCGCTCAGCTTCTATCTCAGTCCAGAACCTACGCTCTGATACCACCTGTTGTGGGGACCTCGGGTTGCTAATCTCATTTGAGGGCAGCTAATGATTAATTAAACAATTAATCAAACAATTAAAGAATAATAAATTAAGAGAAGAATTTTTTTTTTTACAGAGCCTCGCTCGATCGGGCCAAGTCAGCCGATCGAGCGAGCAAAATATCAAATTCTCGGGTCTGCACATATATTGGCCTCGCTCGATCCGGCAAAGTTAGCCGATCGAGCGAGCCATGAATCAAAACTCTCGGTGTGCCCATTTACTTGCCGCGCTCGATCGGGCAAAAGCTACCGATCGAGCGGGCACCATGCAGCAGAAGATTTCAGCTTTCCATTCTTGTTATCAAGTCTTGGTACAAGGTATAAATCATAATCAAACTCAATCCCAAGCATGTTATCAAATCTAAAAACATGCATATACACTTGTATCAAGTCTCACATATAAAATCATGCATGTATTACATCAAATGAATAGCTTAAAAGATATAAAACTACAAGCTATTCAACATAGCATAAACAACTTCAAGTCTTAAGTTCTTGCTATGTTTGATGTTATCACTATATCAAGCTTTAACTTATAAACCCGAGTCCACACTTGCTACATCTCTCTCCCGAGCTATCAATGTCATCTCAACAAAGCTCCTGCCCCTCCTGTTGCAATGCACACATACAAAACAAAGTAACAGCCGGATAAACTCCGGTGAGAAATCATTCTCAGTATAATCGACATATAAATGCGTTAAATAAATTCATATCAACTCTAAACATATCAACTCAAGAATAGAGTAAAAATAATGCATATATTGACTCAACTTCAAATCAAGACTCAATTTATATAGCGCGCTTATCTCAAGAATTGATTCTTATCACTTTATTTCCATCAAGATTCGTAACCGATCTTGACATGGATATCCATCTATCGTAGCCATTCCGGGCTAGAAAATAAGGTTAACCGCAACCTTGGCATAGAATCAATTCAAGATACAATCATATCAAAAGCAATAAAGATCCACTACCTGTGATGGATCGACAATAACATAAGTTCTACCTCAAGAACAAATACTTAAACAAGTATGTGGTTTGTTCGGGATAACTCAAGAATAGTCGTTCTTGAGTTTCACAGTCCCTGACTCACGATGTCGTCATTATACCTTTCATTCTCGAGTTGACGATGTTCCACATCTGGATAGGAAGTACCACAACTCATAGAAAATCTGCTCATTCAAATAACATTCAATCTTCAAGGTAGAACAACTTCAACTATCATCATTTCTTCTTCGGTTTCAAGTTGAGGTTCTTGAGTCAATAGTCTCCTATTAAACTCTGAAACATATCATCAAAACATGCATATCAAACCTCATTCTATTCAATCATTTCAGAATTGAATCAAAATCATCAATATAGATTCAATCAACATCATTTCAAACTTCAACTTCTTCTTATTCAATATAACTCGGAGTCTTGAATCGTTAGCCTTCGAAACTCAACTGAAATCGAGAAATAAAAATGCTATAACATTCATAACATCTAAAAAACTATCTCAACTCAGTTATAGGCTATCAAAACGAAGTCAAAACATCAACCGGCGGCGTAGCGATTAAAAATCGGAAACCGACTCGGTATCGAATTCATTTCTAATCAACTCAATCATTCGTATCACTTATATCAGCTGAATTCATCATTCAATTCATCATATCAGCAGCTATAATCACATGTTAACAAGGTAAAAACATGCTGAAACCATGACAAGTTCGTTTCTTAATTCATTTTCAATCCGACTGCGATATCGAACGGCATACAAACTCAAAGACACAACATAGTTTCATAATCTGATCTCTGCCATATTTCGTTCTTCAAAACATGCCAAGAGAACAAAATACTTACATCAAATCGAAGGCCTCGTTTCAAGGATTCCAGAACATTTTTTGGAATCAAAATCGGACAACCGACGCAAAAGTTACGGCGATTTGAAGAACTCGTATTTCAAAGGAAAAAGAAAGGGTCGAGCTCCTCTGTTCAAATTTCCAAATTCTGAATTCATTCTGAAGAATACACGTTGCAAGCTAATAATCAAATTAAAATCAGATATGTATTTCATAAATTGCAATTTAGTCCCTCAAATCTTCAGTAATTGCAATTCACTCCTCGGCCTTCTTTCTAATTCAATTTCAATCCAAAATAATTTAAGAATATTAGAATTAAAATCGAAACTCTAAATATTCCCAAATTAAATATACTCGGATTAAAATTAAATAAATTTGGATTAAATCAATAATCCCGGCCTTTTGCACTTTAGCCCTCGAATCTTCGATATTCTCCAATCAACCCCTGATCGGGTTTCATCTTCAAAATACATCTTATTTAATTTCCGAAATATGGAATTTAATCTCAAATTCCATAAATATTCAAATCAAATATTTATTCTTTTAATTTAAGAATTCTCGGAATTTAATTCTCAAAATCCGTAAATTCTCAAATTAAATATTTTTGACTCGGAAATTAAATCTATCATTTCCATAACTTCTCAAATCAATATTAGCCCATAATATGAAATTTAATTCTCAAATCTCATAATTAATAATTTAATATTTTCGGGCCTTACAGATTCAAAAAGCGATAAGTGTTAATTTCTTGGATATGCTTTAAATAGTCGAGCTTATCGTGTGTTTAACTTGAGAACTAGAACTATCATTGAATCTATTAATGTTGTAAGGCCCGAAAATATTAAGTTCTTAATTACGAGATTTAAGATTTAAATTCTGAATAAGAGAGAAAATATGAATTTAAGAATTTATGGAAATTAGAGATTTCAATTTCGGGTCAGAAATATTTAATTTAAGTATTTTCGGATTTTAAGATTTTGATATCCGAAATTCTTAAATTAAAAGTTTAAAAATATTTGCAATTGATATTTATAAAATTTAAGATGTGAATTCCAAGATGATAAATATCAAGAATTTAATTTGAGGATGACATCCGAGCAAGGGCCAATTTGCAAATATTGAATAATTCAAGGACTAAAATGCGATAAGGTCCGAAATGATTTAATTTTAATTCGAGAATATTTAATTTGAGAATATTTAGAGTTTAGACTTGAATTCTAATATTCTTAAATTATTTAGGATTGAAATTGAATTCAATCGCTTGTCCAGGGACTCAATTGCAATTAGGCCAAAGTTTAGGGACCAAAGTGCAATTTTGCTTGAAACTTGCAATGTATAAACGTGTAAAGGGAGGAATTATCAGATTATGAGCCCACAAAATTCAGAAATGGCCGAGAGGGTGGAAAAAGAAGGGTTAAGCCATTTTCAACCCTTTAAGTTTCGATATCTTTTGATCCGCCCGGTAGAATTTCCGATTGAGCATATATTTGCGATCACAGCTCCAAGTGCTACGTTTTGACGTAAGTTTTATGAAGTTCTACCATGTTTGAATTTTAAGTTGTTGTTAGAATTATGATTTGATTGTATAAACATGTTCTAGCATATACGACGATAGCATATCTAAGACGGATCGAGAAAAGATTGTCGTTTGAACATGTTTTCGATTTTTGAAAGATTTTTCAGAAATCTGATTTTTAGGGGCTGCCTATTTCGAAATTAAGCTAAAGAACGGTGTGATGATATGGTGATGATGATTGGTTTATATGAATGCATTAATGATGTTTAAGCTTTTGGAAAGATCGAAATCGTACCGTTACATCGTTGGTTCAAGATTTTGAATTGTTATGCATTCTAAATGTCTAGAGCTCATCTTCAAGTTTATTGTGGATGAATTGAATATGAGATTATGTTTAGAATGAAGATATAATGATATTTGAATCGAAATATTTATCGAACTCGAATAAGTTGCGACGTCGGTTTGAATTTCGATTGTATTAGCAAGATTTGAACTATATAAGCTTTAAAGAAACATCGATTCAGATTGGATATTGATGTTTAGCTATGTTATAAATCATTTCAGATTTGAAGTGAAGATTATCGAAGTTGAATCGACGAGTTCAAGTTCGAATGACTTGAAGTGTTTGAAATTGAATCAAAAACAATTTCAAGTAGCACTGATTGAAATGAGCAGATTGTGATGACCGATTTGGCTAGCTTTGAGATGATCAGCATTGGAAAAAGATTCAAGATATTTGAATCGTGATGAAAGGTATGAGTTGACATTATTCTTGCCAGGTAGAACAACTCGAGAACGTGGTGGTTTTTGAGTTATCCTGAAATCACATACTTAGTTGTTTAAGTGATCTTATGTGATTTACTTGCTTTTGTTGCTATGAATATTGATTTATGTGTTCAAGATGTTTATCAATATTTATTTGACTAATGAATACAGATTATGTTGCATTCATATTGAACTCCAGCCTAATAAGCACATAGGGTTAAAAGCCTAGAGTGCATATGACGTTTGGCGGATTGTAGTTGAGTGGCACGGAATGTAGACTTACTTCCAGAGCCAGAAGACTCACTATAGTTGCACCAAAGTCAGAGAAAATAAAGTATTTAACACCACCTCGATTGGGAGAGTCGGTGGTTAGTTAAAGATTTTATTCCCCGGGATCCCAAGACCTAAGCTTATTGGTATCAGATTTGATAGCCTTTTCCTTGGCACATGCATTGCATATATGCATTAACCTAGAGTTTTCTATGGTTTAGATTATGCAGTTATAAATGCTAGCATGTTGTAATACGCTATTCTAGATATGAATGTGTGCTATTGCTGTAGATGTATCGTTATGCTTTAAGAATTTAAGAATAGATGATGATTCTATGACCTACATGTTATTACATGTTTTATGATTTTAGATTTGTATGGCATATAGATTCCATATGCTTTAACGATGTATATGCATGTCTTTCATACTGAGATTTATTCTCACCGGAGTTATTCGGCTATTGCTTTGTTTGTATGTGTGCATTGCATCAGGTTGGGGCATGATCAAGCTAGAGTTGGCTTGGATAGCTTGAGAAGAGAGATAGCATGTGGTGATTCGGGTTTTAAGCAGTTGACATGTAATTATGATTTGGTAACATGTTAGAAAGCAAGAACCTTTGTATAGGTTGTTTTTGTCAAGTATTGATTTATACTTGAGAGTTTATGTATTCTAGATCACTTGATATTAGTTTGAATGCATGTAAATTATCTAGAACCATGTTTAGAAGTTTATATGAAATGTGTATGAGTTTTGGAATCACATTGTACAACAAATATTCATTTTATTTTTCTGGACAGGGTGCCCGCTCGATCGGGTGAACTCCACCGATCGAGCGCGGCCTGTGAATTTCCAAAGCAGAGAAGTGAGTTTTTGGGCTCGCTCGATCGGCTGATTTCTACCGATCGAGCGAGACCAATATGGATTCAGACCCGAGAGATGGACTTTCTTGCCCGCTCGATCGGGTGAATTTACCCGATCGAGCGAGGTGCTAAGATTTTTTTAAAAAAAAAATTTAGCTCTTGGTTTGAATATTCTTTTATTATTCGATTAATTATTTATTAATCGTTAATTGCCCTAAGATGAGATTAGCAACCCGGGTCCCCACAACAGGTGGTATCAGAGCGTAAAGTCTTGGACTAAGATAGAAGTTGAGCGGGGTAGATTGAGTCGCATGCATTTATAGTATGGCATGAGTATGCTTTACTTGCTTTACAGAATTGTATGCGACTATGATTGCTTGATTGAACACTACTTGCTTTATTGAGATAAGAATTACATGCTTATATGTTGATATGTATGCCTGATTTCTTGAATTCATTTGAATACATGAATTCGTTGCAAGCATGTAATATGTGAAAAAGCATGAGAATTTGCAAGCATGTGTTCTATTCAGAAGCATGAGAGTATATGTATATTATTTATAATCTCTGCCATATATATTGCCATATATATTGCTTCTGTTATCGAATAAGATAGACTATGCAGATAGCATGAGAACCTCAGACAGAACAGAATCGCAGAGTGTTGAGGTAAGTTTTTGAGCCGATGCACTGAGGAGTATGTGAGTTGAACAACTCCGAAGCTATTACTCACCAACTCAGAAAGATACAGAATATGCTATGTCTAGAAAGGAGTTGATTTGAAGAGCTGGATCAGTTGTTCAAGAGAAGAATATTCAGATGAACATAGAATCAGCTTGATTTTATATCAACTTCAGGATTTAGCAAGAAGTTGGTGAAGTTGCCAGAAGAAGTACTGAAATCTTTTGGCAGGTAAGTAAACAGAATTGTTTCTTTCCGTATATGCTAAAGAAGATAGAACAGTAGACTTTGCAGACTAGAAGCATAAGTTGATTTCAAGCCAGTAATAGAAGAACGAAATCATGAACTGGTAGTATGAGGCAGAGTTGATTTTTTTTATTCACGCCTCTGTAATTGTGGAAAACTATGATCATCACCTTCACTATAACTTTCATAGCAGTATAGCTATGAAGCAAGAGATAGTGACAACAGCAGCAAAGATCGATTCAGCCTAAACACCAGCAGAGGAAGAACTATAAGCATAGCTCCCCTAGCTGAAAGGCTCAAGTTGTATCAGATAAGAATAGTACAGGTAAGTGAGTTAATTCTAGTTAACCACTTATATATTGATTGCATAACATCCATGCATAGAGCAGTGATTTGTTAAGAGATAATCTGTATCTGATGAGCCTGTATTAATCGTATTTGCTGAAATTTTGCCTTTGAGTAGATGGAATATATTTGTAAGATTAGTCATAATAGATGAAATACAGAATTGAGGAAATAAGATTGAATGTGCTGATATCAGGTGTGAGATATTAAGCTAGAATGCATTATAGATATTAATGCAATAACTGAGTACCAGTTACTAGTTGATTGAATCCGTGCAATGATAAAGAAATAGACATGTCTAGCAATTTATGATATGAGTTTCAGATATTAGATTTTGTTAATTCGGTACTGGTTAGATTACGATGACCGTGGAAGAATTGCAGTAGAAGTTTAGTCGATATATTGAACTAGTACAGCATTAACCTAGAAGTGACAGCTATGTCAGTGGTTAGAATGTACAGAAATAGTTCAATGACATATTTTGACCTTTCTACGATATGAATGCAGTTCTATATAGAGTGGTGTCTAGTACAAAAGTATTATGACAACTTGTATAGAAGAGCATTACTTGAACTAAAGAACTTCAGAAACAGCTAGCAGATTGCGTAGAAAAGAGTTATGTAGTACCGAAATGATGATTAAGTCTATGACAATAAGTTACGTCGAAAAGATTATATTCGACTATTGTCAGTTAAGAATTAATAAATGAACTCATATCAATAGAGAATAAGAAAAATCAGTTACAGTTGAGCTTTTTTTTTAATTTTTGCTGAAGCTATTACATCATAAAAATCATGATTCTTGAATGTCTTGATATCAATTCAGAGGTTGTGTTATTTGACCTCGATTGATGTTGATTGACTCTTATTCTTTGCTAGAGTCTACTTTGATTCACTCGCTGTCATTCAGAATATTTGATTTTGACTGACATTTCCTTGAGCGAGTTCCTTTGATTTGAAATTTGAGAATTATTGATTATTTGATGTGTTTATTCAGTGTATCTTGATGTATTTGGCTCGTAACTGATAGAAATGCAGATTCAGACTAGAAGAAAGATTTATGGGTTTTAGATAAGTGATAGATTTATTGGGTACAGATCTGTACTTGTTGTATGTTTATGCTTGACAAATACTTAAACGATAAGAATTGTTGCGATTCAAGCTAAACTCGATTGGTTTGGAACGATAAAAGTAGCATTGATCTAAGATCAAGCAATGGAATATTGATTGAGAACGCTAGATTAAGATAAGAGATAAGACAGCAGAGCAGAACAGATGAATTTTTGCGGTGAATAATTGTTTGATTATGCCAGATATTCTAGATATGGAATAGTAGATTCTGAAAGAGGCATATGACAACATATTTAATATCCATTCAGTTGTCTAAACATGTATGATTTACATGTAGTCATTACTTGGAAATTCGTATTGGTGAAAGAAATGAAAGCAGATACGACATAATTAACATTACCAATACTAAAATTCCAGTAAAAGAAGCAGAAAAGAAGAACACAAGTGATTTATGTAACAGATTAGTTACATAAGAGTTGAAAACAAATCAACTTTGTGAACGACTTTAGTTTGAATCTACTCGAATCGTCATGATTTTGTGGTTTAGAGTGTAGTAGATTTCGACAGATTTATGAATATGTTTTATAGATATGATACAAACATAAAAGATACTTGTCATGCATTTAGCAAGATGATCAGATTACAGGAATTATGGAAATCTATTGTCAAGATAGAGACTTTAGATTTGTTTTCTAGATTGTGGCATTGATTGTCAGATGTTCTGAGTGTTTGGGTGTATGAGATTTCATTATACCATCCTCTGATTAGTGGACTATCAGATGTGATTATCCATATTTTCGAGGATATGCTCAGAACTATAGTACTAGATTTGGTACTAGTTGATTGATTATTTGCCACGTGATTACTATGATTCCTGTGACAGCTATTTGATAGATATAAAGATAATATTTTGATGATTGATTGATCAGAAACACAGAATTGTCTTTATATTGAAACAATCTTACAGAAATATCAGCTATCAGACCAGATATGAGTCAAGAAACGATAGAGAATGTGAAGATTGCTTCGAACAGAATAAGAATATAGCAGCATTAACAGAGCTAGTAGATGAGTAACAGATAGAGATTTGAAGCCTGAACAGAATGATCAGAAAAGAAATTCTTTCCCAAGCATCATTGAATCTATTAATGTTGTAAGGCCCGAAAATATTAAGTTCTTAATTACGAAATTTAAGATTTAAATTCCGAATAAGAGAGAAAATATGAATTTAAGAATTTATGGAAATTAGAGATTTTAATTTCGGGTCAGAAATATTTAATTTGAGTATTTTCGGATTTTAAGATTTTGATATCCGAAATTCTTAAATTAAAAGTTTAAAAATATTTTCAATTGATATTTATGTAATTTAAGATGTGAATTCCAAGATGATAAATATCAAGAATTTAATTTGAGGATGACATCCGAGAAAGGGCCAATTTGCAAATATTGAATAATTCAAGGACTAAAATGCGATAAGGTCCGAAATGATTTAATTTTAATTCGAGAATATTTAATTTGAGAATATTTAGAGTTTAGATTTGAATTCTAATATTCTTAAATTATTTAGGATTGAAATTGAATTCAATCGCTTGTCCAGGGACTCAATTGTAATTAGGCCAAAGTTTACGGACAAAGTGCAATTTTGCTTGCAACTTGCAATGTATAAACGTGTAAAGGGGGGAATTATCAGATTCTGAGCCCACAAAATTCAGAAATGGCCGAGAGGGTGGAAAAAGAAGGGTTAAGCCATTTTCAACCCTTTAAGTTTCGATATCTTTTGATCCGCCCGGTAGAATTTCCGATTGAGCATATATTTGCGATCACTGCTTTGAGTTCTACGTTTTGACGTAAGTTTTATGAAGTTCTACCATGTTTGAATTTTAAGTTGTTGTTAGAATTATGATTTGATTGTATAAACATGTTCTAGCATATACGACGATAGCATATCTAAGACGGATCGAGAAAAGATTGTCGTTTGAACATGTTTCCGATTTTTGAAAGATTTTTCAGAAATATGATTTTTAGGGGCTGCCTATTTCGAAATTAAGCTGAATAATGGTGTGATGATATGGTGATGATGATTGGTTTATATGAATGTATTAATGATGTTTAAACTTTTGGAAAGACCAAAATCGTACCGTTACACCGTTGGTTCAAGATTTTTAATTGTTATGCATACTAAATGTCTAGAGATCATCTTCAAGTTTATTGTGGATGAATTGAATATGAGATTATGTTTATAATGAAGATATAATGATATTTGAATCGAAAGATTTATCGAACTCGAATAAGTTGCGACGTCGGTTTGAATTCCGATTGTATTAGCAAGATTTGAACTATATAAGCTTTAAAGAAACATCGATTCAGATTGGATATTGATGTTTAGCTATGTTATAAACCATTTCAGATTTGAAGTGAAGATTATCGAAGTTGAATCGACGAGTTCAAGTTCGAATGACTTGAAGTGTTTGAAGTTGAATAAAAAACACCTTCAAGTAGCACTGATTGAAATGAGCAGATTGTGATGACCGATTTGGCTAGCTTTGAGATGATCAGCATTGGCAAAAGATTCAAGATATTTGAATCGTGATGAATGGTATGAGTTGACATTATTCTTTCCAGGTAGAACAACTCGAGAACGTGGTGGTTTTCGAGTTATCTTGAAATCATATACTTAGTTGTTTAAGTGCTCTTATGTGATTTACTTGCTTTTGTTGCTATGAATATTGATTTATGTGTTCAAGATGTTTATCAGTATTTATTTGAGTAATGCATACAGATTATGTTGCATTCATATTGAACTCCAGCCTAATAAGCACAGAGGGTTAAAAGCCTAGAGTGCATATGACGTTTGGCGGATTGTAGTTGAGTGGCATGGAATGTAGACTTACTTCCAGAGCTAGAAGACTCACTATAGTTCCACCAACAGAGGAAATAAAGTATTTAACACCACCTCGATTGGGAGAGTCGGTGGTTAGTTAAAGATTTTATTCCCCGGGATCCCAAGACCTAAGCTTATTGGTATCAGATTTGATAGCCTTTTCCTTGGCAACATGAATTGCATTTATGCATTAACCTAGAGTTTTCTATGGTTTAGATTATGCAGTTATAAATGCTAGCATGTTGTAATACGTTATTCTAGATATGAATGTGTGCTATTGTTGTAGATGTATCGTTATGCTTTAAGAATTTAAGAATAGATGATGATTCTATGATCTACATGTTATTACATGTTTTATGATTTTATATTTGTATGGCATATAGATTCCATATGCTTTAACGATGTATATGCATGTCTTTCATACTGAGATTTATTCTCACCGGAGTTATCCGGCTGTTGCTTTATTTGTATGTGTGCATTGCATCAGGTTGGGGCATGATCAAGCTAGAGTTGGCTTGGATAGCTTGAGAAGAGAGATAGCATTTGGTGATAAGGGTTTTAAGAAGATGACATGTAATTATGATTTGGTAACATGTTAGAAAGCAAGAACCTTTGTATAGGTTGTTTTTGTCAAGTATTGATTTATACTTGAGAGTTCATGTATTCTAGATCACTTAATATTAGTTTGAATGCATGTATATTATCTAGAAGCATGTTTAGAAGTTTATATGAAATGTGTATGAGTTTTGGAATCACATTTTACAACAAAGATTCATTTTATTTTTCTGGACAGGGTGCCCGCTCGATCGGGTGAACTCCACCGATCGAGCGCGGCCTGTGAATTTCCAAAGAAGAGAAGTGAGTTTTTGGGCTCGCTCGATCGGGTGATTTCCACCATCGAGCGAGACCAATATGGATTCAGACCCGAGAGCTGGACTTTCTTGCCCGCTCGATCAGGTGAATTTACCCGATCGAGCGAGGTGCTAAGATTTTTAAAAAAAAAAAATTAGCTCTTGGTTTGAATATTCTTTTATTGTTCGATTAATTGTTTATTAATCGTTAATTGCCCTAAGATGAGATTAGCAACCCGGGTCCCCACAAATGTTGTATTTGATGATTATGCAGATCTGAAGGGGAAAACAATTGAGGACAATATTGATGATCTGTTGGATACTGTTGCACCCCAGACTGATTCCAGTGTTGTCAATAGTGTTGTCCCACCTGAAAAATCACTCAGCACAACACTGAGTCCAACACTGAATATGAATGAACAGAGTACAGAAGAACAGGATGCTTTTGAAAATGAAATACAAGATGCTGGACATAATGTACCTAGCAAAATTCAGAAAAACCATCGTACTTCACAAATCATAGGAGATGCACAAGGAAGGATGCAGACCCGAAGAAAGGAAAAAGTTGATTATCGAAAGATGAGTGGGTTAGTGTGCATGACTTCTGCATACTCTCAGGTAAGACATTCTGATTTGTGTCTAGTATTGAACCAAAAAATGTTGGTGAGGCTTTAAAAGACGAGTTTTGGGTTAATGCTATGCATGATAAACTTGAAAAATTTGTTAGGAATGATGTGTGGACCTTAGTTCCTCCACCTGATCATAGTAATATCATTGGAACAAAGTGGATTTTTATGAACAAAACTGATGAATCAGGAAATATTGTAAGGAACAAGGCTAGGTTGGTAGCTCAAGGGTATACACAAGTTGAGGGGGTGGACTTTGATGAAACTTTCGCTCCTGTAGCCCGAATAGAATCTGTTAGATTATTGTTGGCTATTGCATGTAACATGAAAATGAAACTTTTTCAAAT
Organism: Henckelia pumila; assembly: GCF_033568475.1. Taxonomy (NCBI): domain Eukaryota; kingdom Viridiplantae; phylum Streptophyta; class Magnoliopsida; order Lamiales; family Gesneriaceae; genus Henckelia; species Henckelia pumila. The sequence goes on from NC_133121.1 coordinate 107,426,662, forward strand.
GGATGTAAAAAGCGCATTTTTTAATGGAATTTTGAATGAAGAAGTGTATGTAAGGCAGCCTAAGGTATTTGAGGATCCACATCATTTTGATCATGTTTATAAGTTGAAGAAGGCCTTATATTGATTGAAACAAGCACCTCGTGCTTGGTATGGAAGACTCACGGAGTATTTGCTTGACATTGAATTCAAAAGAGGTGAGGTAGATAAAACACTTTTTGTTCAAAAAGTACAAGGTAATATTATTATCTGTCAAATCTATGTTGATGACATAATTTTATGTGCTTCATCTAAAAAACTTGTGAATGATTTTGTTTAAAGCATGACTGCTACCTTTGAAATGAGCATGGTAGGTGAGTTGAATTACTTTCTAGGATTACAAGTGAAACAAATTAGTGATGAAATATTTTTGTGTCAAAGCAAATATGCTAAGAATTTGGTGAAAAGGTTTTGTACTGATCATGTTAGACATATGAAAACACCAATGGGAACTAATAAAAAACTGCGCAAAGACAGTGTTGCTGACAGTGTTGACAACACTCTGTACAGAAGCATAATTGGAAGTCTGATGTATTTGAGTGCAAGTCGACCTGATATTATGTTCAGTGTGTGTTTGTGTGCCCGATATCAATCTGATCCTAAAGTCACACATATGAAAGCTGTAAAACGAATTTTGAAGTATGTTGCAGGCACTTTAGACTTAGGATTATGGTACACTAAAGAAACCAATACTAATTTGGTAGGCTATAGTGATGCTGATTAGGCAGGAGATGTTGATGAGAGGAAAAACACCACGGGTGGTTGTTTTTATTTGGGTAACAACTTGGTTTCATGGTATAGTAGGAAGCAGAACTATGTGCCCCTTTCCACTACTGAATCCGAATATGTGGCAGCGGGAAGTTGTTGTTCTCAATTAATTTGGATGAATCAAATGCTACAAGACTATGGTCTTAAAAGTGAAACACCAATTGTGTACTGTGATAACTCAAGTGCTATAGATATATCAAAAAACCCAGTACAACACTCTTGAACTAAACACATTGACATAAGACATCACTTCATTCGAGATTTAGTTGAGAAGGACATGATCCATATGGAGTTTGTCGGGATCAATAACCAATTGGCCGATATTTTTACAAAAGCATTAAACTTCGAGAGATTCTCCAGTCTTAGAAAATCTCTCAATATGTGTTCTTTATAAGCACTCATGGTTGCTGTCCTTAAGTGTTGCCAACACTGACGGACAACACCAAACATGCATGCGCATTTTTAGGACTTTAGGCATACTGCATATTCATAATGTTCTATGTTTTGCACTGTTTGATAATACTGACTGACACTTTGTAGTTCTTCTGTCAAAGTTATTTTCAGAACACACTTGCCATGAAAATATGCTTTAAACAACGAAGTAGTTGAGGGATGTTCGTGTATTCCATGATCTTGTCCCATGTGAAAAGTAGTCTTAAAAATTAAAAAGCATGGTTTGATAAAATTTCAGTGACCAATGCCTTGAAAATCAAACTAAAATCGGAAGAAAATTGGAAAAAGCTACCTAAGAGAGTTCAATGAAGACCGTTCTTTTAGTGTGCAGACTACCACTTCTGAATCAATATAAAAAGAAGAAAAACATGGCTCTGTAAGTGTGACAAATTCAAAATTATTTTGAAGACTACAGTGTTGTTGGGAAGTGTTGTCAATACTGGTGTTTAACACGTGTTGCACACACTTTGCATGCATTTTATTATTGATCTAATATCATTACATTCTGTTTTAAGGCATAAATTAGGTCATGCATTTTGCATTTATTGTGATCATATCGTGCTCAGGGTTAAAAGTTCAAAGACGAACAAAAATTGGAAAAATTGTCCAACTTGCTGAAAATTAAATTGGTTGAGATTGAATATGTTTCAGTGGCGTTAAAACTCGATGTGGAGTTATTTATTTTGGGAAATATTGATATATTCTTAAGTGAGAGTTTCAGGGTATCCTTAATTAATCAAATTTAATTTCCTTAATTAGAGAGATTTTTTACCCGTTGAAGTTTTGTTACCGTTAGGGGGAGATTCTAGTCTGATATGATAGATAGGGGCTTTTGATTTTTTTACCGTTTGAACCCCTTATCCCTATATATTTCTAAGCACTGTAGAAATTGATTTTATCGTCTTCAATCTTTTCTAACTCTCTCTGCAAAAATTCTCTGAAATCCTTAATTTCTAAATTTTTGGATAATGGCAGGCAAAGCTTTCGATTCGCATGACATACGATCAGAGATGGGTTATCAAGAGGAAGACAAGCCCTCAGAGGCACCTTCTGAAAATCATATTCTCTCGATTGTACCTGTTGTCATTCAACCTACACCGTTGGCAGAAATTTCTCCAGGAGAACCCGGGAATGAAATCAACATTGAGAATCCTCCTGATTTTTCGGTGTTGAATCGTGTGTTCCCAACACAGCAAATAGCGAGAAGGTCAAAGCGCCAAGCGGGCTTCAACCCCGATTTTACTACCAATAAGAGATTTTGTGGTAAGGGGGAGACTTCACGTCCTATTTTGGATGATCCAGATTTCTCATCTAGAGATGATTCTGCGGATCAGAATTTTGAGGTGGTTGCTAGAACAAAAACCTCTGTTGCTGAAAAGGCCAAATCAAAGAAAGGAGTTTTGTCTAGTGGTGATGATTCTTCTGATGAAATTTCTACTGATGTGTCTTCTACTGAGAAAGATCCATCTAATGCTGCTGTTGCTGATGATACCACAAAGCCAACCACAGAGGCTCCAGTGTCTACTGATGAGGAAATTTCACTGGCCACTTTCATGGCAAATATTCGGAAAACCAAAGCTAAACCAGTTGCACCTTCACAAGTTCCATCTGATGGTGATGAACCAGACTCTGAAATGATGCAAGAGTTTGAGAATAACCAGCCCCAGGAGATTGATAGTTCATCTTCTTCGAGTTTTGAGGAAGAAGATTATGAGGATGCTGCTTCTGATGGTTCTGGAAGTTCTGAGGAACAAGCTGCTGATGACAGTGTTGCCAACACTGATGACAACACTGCTGCTGAATCTGACTCTGATATTGATCCTGCTAAGGCATACAATCTTCAGTTTATTCAAAGGAATCTGCTGATGAATGGGAAGCTCTGTCTGGAAAAGACTGTTGGGAAGAAAGGAATATTAATGAAGCGTCCTTCGAAAAGCAGAACTTGGTGACTTTCTTGAAACAACAGAATTTATATTCTACTGTCACCACTGCCGAACCATTTTCAAGAAGAGATGTGTTAGAATTTTACTGCAATCTGAACATGAAGACTGGAGATGAAGAATCATTTAAGTTTGGAAGAGTGTACATCCGAGGAAAGGTGTATGATTTTACTCCTGTTCTGATCAATGAACACTTCAAGACTGCTGATGTAGATGATGAACTGAGGATATTGATCAAGTCACTAAAGTGATCACTGGAGGAATGGTTCAAAAATTTCCACTGCACCCAGACAGGTTGTCAGCTGCAAAGCTTACTTCTTTCTTTTCTGTGCTTCACAAAATTGCGATCAGGAATTGGACACCATCTACCAATACAACAGTGGTAACTAAGCCACAAGCCCTTGCGTTGTTTGCCATTGGTACTCAAGCTCCTTTGGACTTTGGTAATTTGGTGTTTGAAAATATTATTATCTTTCGAGAAGGTGGTTGGAAAGCAACTAAGTTTCCGTTTCCTTCATTGATCTATGGTATGCTGAAATCTCAAGGCTTCACGAAAGAGGATGATGAAGAATTGATTGGAGGAGATGAGCTTATCAAGATCGCACCTGGTTTGCTGAAAAGAAATAGGATGATTGATCTACCATGGACTGGTGTTGTACCCAGTGTCGCCAACACTGAGTCTGTTCCACCCATGACCATTCATAACACTGTTGTGATTATGTTGAACTCTACTGCAATTCGTGCTCAAATGGCTCATGCTGAACTGAAAATTGCACAAGCCAAAGCTGATCTCGAGTACTATGAAGCCTTAATGGCTGAGTACAGGACTAAACTTGGAATACCAGGGCCCTCTGGACAAAAAGTGGAAGTAGGATCAAGTGCTGATCAAGCTGAAGATGATGAATTTGATTAGTAGTGGTTGATCGTAATTGGTTTTAGGATTTTTTTTTTCTTATCCTTATCTTTTATTTTTGTTATTTATTATTTTGCTCTGAGTTAGTAATATTTTTCTGAGTTGATTAGGTTGTGCTCCTTATTACTCTATGATATGATATTAAACTATTTGCTACTCTGATGTAGTAAGTGTTGAGAGTTGGTGTGGCCAACACGACCGCACAACACTATGTTCTGAGATGATTAAATTCAGGAAGAGCTTTAGTTGCATAAGATAGGGGGAGTTATTTGCACTTGTGTGTGTGTTTTATCCAAAAAGGTAAAAAGGGGGAGTTTGAAAGAACATGTTGTGCACATGTCTTTTAAATTATTTTCTTATTGCATTTAAATTCCATATTTATAGTTTTGCCTTTCTTAGAACATGTTTTAAAATTGGTAATATCAGATATATCTTGATTCGAAATATGTGATTTCTGATGATATATTGTTTCAATTCTTTGTAGGATCTTATTTATGAAAATATATTGAAGATCTATTTATAGGAGTGTTTGGACCGATCAGATTGTACAAGAACAAGAGAGACAATCAAGAGAGAAGAGAGTGAAACGTAGAGAGCAAAATACATAGAGAAATTAGTGCAGAAATTCTAGAGTATTGAAGATCTATCATTGAAGAATTTCTGAAGAAATACTACTGCTACATTGTGTTGCCGAGTAGTGTTGGAAATACTGAAGAACACACGAGTGAAGTGTTGTTCAGAAAGTATTTCTTTGGTTTTCGTTTTCGGTTTAGAACTTCCTATTGATTTATTATTCTAGTTTTTACTAGTTTTTAGGAAGTCTTTTATTTTCTCAATCTGTTGAGAAAAATAGATTTTTTGTAAAATAATCACTAGTTGGTTTTTGTAAACTGATTTGATTTTCTAGTGATTATTTCGCCATGAGGCATTGTACAAGTACTTAGTACTTGTGCATAATTATTTTTGTGTTATTTACTTTTATTGTTAGTCAATTATTCTGCTGCATAGTGTTATCGTGAAGTGTTGACAACACTGAAAGATAACACAGACTCGAATATTTATTTCTGATATTTTTGTGATTTCAGACTGTCCAAACCTTACACGGGTTTTGACTAAAAAATAAATAGGTGAAAGTGCAAGAGTAAAGTAGTTCTAAGAGCAAGCTATGTGTGAATACCACAATCATAATATGTACTAGTAAACATATGCACATGATGCGTGCGCATAAGTTCAAATTTTATCTAAAATATAGTTTTTTTATTTGTGCATGACAAACTTTTATATGAAATATAATAAGATTTGAGAAATTTAAATTTAATGTTATGTTTTTTAAATATATTCAAAAATAATTATGGTAGTTATGAGGTAAGGTTATTTTGAAGATAAAAATTGGTATTACATAACCAACCAAAATTAGTTATTATATATGCCTCAAGCTTAATAAGATAGAAAAGATTAGTTAAAAAATACACACGCCTTGCGTGTGAAAAATAAAAGTTTTTTTAATATGTTTTTTTTTTTAAAGCAAAACATAGATTGAGTGAGAAATTTAGTTGGATAGTGGATATGAAAGGATAATTATGGAATAATGTATTTTAGTGTCCTCAAAGATAATTATAGTATGCTCATCTTTCAAATAATAGAATAGATACACTAATATTTGTGGAGTTTAATTACTTTGTCGATGACGAGTTATCAGACGGCCAACCCATGGCGGGGTGGGTGGGCCTGCCATTCCAACGGGCTGGAATCCGAAATCTTCAACCCAATTCAATCCAACCCAACTTAAGATGGGTTGCGGATTGGGCTATGTCGGCCCAAAAAAAAAATCGTTATAATTAATTTAAATTTACATTTAATAAGTAAATATTTATAAAAAATATCAATAAAATTCTTAATTTTTTATTTCATATGTGTATGTTTTAAACAAAGTAATTCATACAAAAAGAATTCACAACTTTTACTATAAAAAAATACATATGTCTCAACTAAAAAAAAAATACATATGTGATACCCTGCCTATCCCACATGAGAAAAATAAAAGATTTAAAATGAGTTTATAATGAGCTACATTGGACTTCTATAGCAACTTGGGTTAATCATTTTCGTAAAACGAGAACGAATACGAATAAGTTGCTATAGAGACCCATTAAGCAGTTGCGCGGGCGAGGGCACGGGGCGTGACAGAATGGTATCAGGGTCGGTCACCAACAGAAATCTTGGGAAATAAGTGCTATGCAGGACATAGTGTTACGTACGTGGGAGCCACCTCTCCCGGTGTTGGTGGATCGAAGGTCACGTCGCGACGAGGACGTCGCGTTCTGAAGAAGGAGTGATTGTGATACTCATATCCCACATGAGAAAAATGAAAAGATTTAATTGAGTTTATAATAGGCTAGCTATAATGGACTTATATAATAACTTATAGTTATTTGCACCAAATATCCATGTGAAATATTGAAAATACACACTTCTTTCCTGTGAAATTTTAATAGGCAACTTCAACCCTGATCTTTTATAAAATTAGCACACTCGTCCCTTCAGATGAGTGATTGTTGCGCACGCGCCCCTCATGCAACTGGGAAAATATTTTGATATTTGTTTTGCACCAAATACCCTTGTAAATATTAAAAATGCATATTTGACCCCTTGAGAGTATAATTTTTAAATCTATTTAACCCTTAATAAACAATTTTTATTAAAATCTAATTAAAAAATATTTAGCAAACACTTTTTGTTTTATTAATTTTTATTTTAAATTTAAATTTATTATGATTAATTAATTTTTTTCTAAAATATATTATTATTTTATCTTGCTATCATTATTTTATTAAACCCACTTCTTGTTTTCAACTTCTCCATTACACATTCATTCATAAACGAGATTTAAATAACTAAAAGTAACAAAATATTAAACCAAAATAATAAGTTCATGCATATTACTTTTAAATTTAGGACTATATATTTTTGAACCAAAATCTAAAATTTTCAAAATGCATTGCAGAATTTGAATTAAATAATAATACACAATATTTATTAAGATCCAATTATAAAATATTTTTCAAAAAATTTTATTTTTATTTTTATTTTAAATTTATAATTCTTAATTAATTAATTTGTTTCTAAAAAAATATTATTATTTTATCTCGTTATCACTATTTTATCAAATCACTTCGTGTTTTCAACTTCTTCATTAAACATGATTCATAAATAAGGATTTAAATATCTAAAAGTACCAAAATATTGAACCAAAATGATAAGTTCAATAATATTACTTTTTTGATCTAGAATTATATAACCATGTTATTTTTTATTATTTATTACAAATTGTGCAATGCATCTTCTCGAAAAATTTAAATTTTGGTTCAATAATATATAGTTCTAAATCGAAAAAGCAATATGTTTGAACTTATCAGTTTAGTTAATATTTTGGTACTTGAAATTATTTAAATCCTTATTTATGAATGCATGTTTATTGGAGAAGTTGGAAATACGAAGTGAGTTTAATAAAATAATGATAGCAGGATAAAGTATAATTTTTTTTAGAAATTAATTAATTAATGATAATAAATTTAAAATAAAAAATAAATATTAATAAAACAAAAAAATTTTGCTAAATATTTATAATTGGATTTTAATAAAAATTATATATTATGGGTTGAACAGATTTAAAAATTATACTCTTAGGGGATCAAATATGCAATATTTTAAATATTTCACATGGTATTTGGTGCAAAAAAATATCAAAATGTTTGCCCAGTCGCATGAGGGGCACGTGCGCAACAATCACTCACCTGAAGGGGCGAGTGTGCTAATTTTATAAAAGGTCGGGGTTGAAGATGCCTATTAAAATTTCACAGGGTAGAAGTGTGCATTTTTAATATTTCAAAGGGGTGTTTGGTGCAAATAACTTTAATAACTTAGGTTAATCATTTTCGTAAAGCGAGGACGAATACTTTATACGAAGTAGTTGCTAAATGACCCATTGTGCAGTCCTGCAGGCACGGACGAGGACCCGGGGCGTGACAACATATATCGCCATAAATCCATATGTACAAATTTGTTTTGTTTTCTTATATATATAATTTCACCCACGCCACGACAAACCCAAGCCCCCATCATGGGCCAGCTCGCATTGGCGTGCAAGCCTTGCGGGCTAGCCCATTTAGACGTGTCTTCAAATGAATTGACACAATTTCAACTCAACCTACTTAAATTATGTGTCGGGATAAACCAACCCAAATTGACAGTTATAGATGAAGGGCTCCAAATAGGCAAGTCTTCCCTTGAGGCGATTCAACTGCTTGATCTATGAGATGTGTACCAGATTTAGGTAGATCGCGTTCATCCCGAAATTCATGTGATTTATTCCTTTGAAAAATTTGTACTCATATTTCTCTTTGTATTGGGATCTTGCTGTTTTACTACTGATGGTTGGGTTAAAGAGCTCGGGCAAGCTAGGCTTCAATGAGTGATTGACCCATAAATTAATTTGTGGCATTAATTTATCATTTAATCAATTAAGAATTTTAATGATAGGTCTCGATGAATTAAAACACAATAAAGTTACATGAACTGCAAAGAATTGCTCAACAACTTCCAAGACCTACAATGCAAGTAGTAAGATGGTGCAGTTGGGCATTCGGGGAACCGGATCGACTCTCGAGGAAGCAAGCAGAGAAAGAGGAGAAAAACAAGTCAAAGCAGTAGTTAAGGGTTAGTAGAGCTGTTAGTGGGGCTGTTAGTGCTGCAATTAGTGGGCTAATGGAGGTGAGCAGTTGAGGAACTGACTTGGGAACCAGCTAGCATATAAAAGGGGCATTCATGCACAACACAAAAAAACAAGTAACAATCCAACAATTCCAGGCTCCAAAAGCTCGAATTCTTCAGCATATTTCTCATATTTTCAAAATTTCATCATTGTTCTTGTATTTTTTTAGATTTTCAGTACATATAGTTCCTCGAGCTTTCCATCAACATATTTTATTTTGTTTTATGGCAAACACTTGTCATTTTCAAATTTTTAGTAGCAGTGTTGAAGTTTCAATTGTTATTAATGATTTTGTTTTCAATATTCTAGTGTTCTTTGACATTTAACCGGTGGAATTGAGACCGACGATGAAACCGGGACTCACATTTCGCTTGATTTTTAGAAGTTAGATGATATTTTTATCTTTATTTCATTTTTGACACATTTGTGTCTGACACGCTCGCAACACACAAAATTTGTCAATTTTTATGTGAAAATTAAACAATGAGTATGGGTGTTATTTCCTTGACCTTGGGCTCGGGTCGGGTAAAAAGAACATAGGTCATTATTCGTCCTTGTCATTGAATCCTTCGTGATACTTACGGATGTGTTATGCAAGGGTCGAGTGATCATTTTGGCGATGTTCAGGTGGTATCAGACTTAATACTGATCGGTGATTTATTATACTGTAATGCTCTGTTTGGTAGCCTATATTATTAATCTGTGTATAAATCATCTTATTCAATCTTGCGTTTTTTTCGTCATATTATTTATCCATCTATTAATTATTTATTTTACATCAATCAAATCAATAATTATTTATCTTACATCAATCAAATTATTTAATTTAAATTACTATATTATCCCTTATAAATAATATTATTCATATTTTATTTATTGTTAAAAAGACAAAATGATAATTTATCATTTTTACATAAAATTTAATCAATCAAATCAAATAAAATATAATCCATCAATCAAATCAAATACTATATTCATTATCATTTTTTATTTATTTTTTATTGCATTATATTATTTATCTATGTATTATTTATCCCATCATACCTACCAAACGATACCTAATCGTATTAAATATATTAATCGAAAATATATAAGCATAAATAAATACAACGAAAAGGTGAGGAATGAGACCTCTTCCAATATTAAAGAAGCACGCCATATATGTTTATATGATCATGTCGAAGTAAATATTAATTCTGTATGCTGTGTTGGGTGCGTGATTCCAAAAGAAATAATCAATCAAATTGTCGAGGAGTCCACTTTATAAAAATAATATTAACTAATTACACGAGCTAAGCCACATGTCCACGAAACGTATCGTCATTTGTCTCCTCGCTAAAAGTTACATATGATCTTGTCGGCATAATTTCATATGCCACAATAATTGGTGGCCGAAATAATTGAAAGCCAACCGATATTTCTTCCAACGTGAGTTTTGGCTATTCAGGCGTCTCGACTCCCTAAACTTTGATTTTCCCTTTATGGAGTATATCTGAATGCAACAGCAATGGTCTGTAAGACAGTTTTACGAGTTTATATATATGTCATACATTTCATTTCGATAATATTGACGATAAAAGTAATATTTTTGACGTAAAAAGTATGATTTTGTTTGAACAAATAATTATAAAACATTTTTTCTACAAGTATTTTTGAAAAATTTATAGTAACATGACTTAAAAGTTGTTTTAAGAATAAATATGCGCTGAAAAAATTATTCAACAAACACATTTTTATAATTTAAGATAAGATAAGATACTTTTTCAAATTGTTCTAAAATTAAAAAAAAAACGTGTTTAAATACTTGTCAAAACGAACTCTAATAATTATTCATCCATCAGATTGAATAAGAGATGAGTTTTGTATTAATTAATTACAAAAACCAATTGATTATCTTTTTTTTTAAAATAAAAAATCTAATAATGAAGAAGATAACAGAATGGGAAGCACAAAGTCTCTGTTCAATGATGCGTCTCCTACCACAAAGTGCGTGAACAGATCCAAACCCATAATGTGGTGTCACATGCATATCTTAAATTCTGTGCAAATTAAGAGGACAGGTGACTGGTCTTCAAAGAGTGGTTTGACCCTTTTAATTTATTTTTTTATTTATTTTCAAATTCGCATGATAAAAGTTTCTTTGACGGTGGTGGGCAGCTTCAAAAGAAAAAAAAATAGTCCAAAAAAAAAATACTAAATAAAAAAATAAATATAAAAGTTTGTAGTAGTTCGGTTAAATTAGTTGGTAGTTGGTTGAAATACCTAAAGTATGAACCGTCCAAAATATTAAGTATGATAGGAGGTTTCCAATTTGAGATTCAATTATAACAATTAATTTGCAGGACTAAAAATAATAATAAACTTGGACACATGATTAAAATTTGACTTCGATTTCCGCTTAATATGCAAGTTGAAATATGTAAATAGAAAATTGGACCAAAGTTTGGAATTCTTCGATTTTCCGGTTATTACTTGGCCATCACATAAAAATTTTAATATTTCCGTGCGTAAATAGTCTTTGAGAATGTGGCAATTTTCAATAATTAAATAAAATATATTTCACACTCAGAGAAAATCACAGCCGGCAAAGACTAACGAGGCTTTGTTAGTTCCGCATCTGCCGGAATATATTAAATTGAGCCTTTTTATATATATATATTTTCTTTTGGCGAAATGTAAGATATTTATCGATTAATAACATTTCTGCTCTTTTTCACTGAATTGGCTTGTAATTTGTTGTTTTGGTAAATCAAATTAGTTCGTATTTTTCTAAATAAAATTTCGTTTATCTGTTCCGATTTCTGTTATTCCTTTCCCCAAAGGTAAAAAATAGTACGATTTGAAGGACTGATTATATACGAAGTTGATTTAATTTAAAAATAAGTGTGTCCAAATCCATAATAAACGTTGGACAGCAAGAACTAAAAGCAGCAGATGAAAATCGAAATCACAAACAACAAACACGACACGCTTGAAGGCACTGAACTAGCAAAATAAAGTTCGAGACGAACTTTTCGACTTTTCCTTAACAAAAATTTAAAATTTTATAAAAAATATGGAGAAATGTTTTGTTAGAAACTCTTTCAAACACTGTCTGAATAAAAATTTAAAGAACAACACAGAATTGAAACACAGACTAGTGATTTCAGTCACATCCCGGCGAGCTTGATTCTGCTGAATCTTTTGCTTTTATCCTTGGATGGGAGGACGATCGGAAGTCATCGGCAAGTCTTCCGCGGAGGCAGGGGGCTGAGGCGGCAGGTAAACTCGGCCGCTTCTCTTGTTCGGTGGGGCTTGGGCGGCGGAAGGCGGCGGCATCACCTTGCTGACGTCTTCGCCGCCAATGCTGTCGGAGAAGTTCTCCGGCAACACGAAGACGCCCTGCGAAGGACGCCGGTGGTGGCGGTTGACTCTCTGAGACATGTGACACACGATTATTAATGATATTGTGGGGAAAAGATATTTGAGGTTGAGAAATGGTAGTTGTATTTGGTTGGGTATATATAGGGGAAAAGGTGGCACATTATGGGAATTTAGTGCATTGAATCGTCTTTTACATGTTATTGATGCCGTTGAATGGTAAGCGGGTAGATGTAGTCCTGTAGGCGCCGATACAAATCTATTTTATTTTAATCTATATAAATAAAAAAAAATCGTACCGCAAAGTGTCGCGAGTTAATTTTGTGATATAAGTCTCTCGTTTGAGTCACCTATAAAAATTGGGTTAATTGTCAATCACTCCCTAAAACACTTTATAACTTATTTATAAATCCCTACATAAATAAAACTTACTTTCAACTCCCTGGAAAAAGAAACTTTTGTTTCTAAATACCAATTTTACCCTTATCTCTTAAAAAAAATAAAAAAAAAGAGAAAATGGATAATAAAAACAAAACTAATCCAAATAGTATATATATAAAAATTCAAATTAAAATCAAAGAACATAAACCATATCATATACATGCTTATGTTGATACATGAGCAAGTATGTGTTTAGGAAGCAAGCATATACTTCCAAATCATTATTGGAAGAAATATGATAAAGGATTAAAAGTTCGAATAGGAGATGGATCAATAATCATGCTTAATACAGTAGCAGAAAAATTTAAAATAGAAATAGAAGAAACAAAATTTGTAATACCTATTATATATCAAATAGAATCAGAAATGGACATTATAATAGGAAATAACTTTTTAAGAGAATATCTTTCCTTTACACAATTTGAAGATCACATAACTTTAAACAAAGGATCATCAATGATTTACATTCCCAAAATAAGAACAGCATTTCGCGTAGGAAATGAAGGATTTACAAAAAATTTTCATAAACAAAATACAAATCCAATAAAACTAAAAATAGAAAATATTTTAACGATTAATCCTGAAAAAGAAATCATGAGGAAATTTCATGATATATGTTCTGAAAATCCTCAGGACAAAATTAAGAAAAGAAAACAATTCATTGCTTCAATAAAACTCAAAGACCCTAATATCACAATCCGTGAAGCACCAAGAAGATGTAACATGGATGATGAAAAAATATTTAAAAAAGAAGTTCAAGAATTATTAAAACTTAAGATAATCATCCCTAGTAAAAGTCCACACTCTTCACCAGCCTTTTATGTCAGTAAGAAAGATACTGATAAAAAAAGAATGGTAATTGATTATCGAAAGATGAATAAAGCAACAATTATGGATGAATATTATATCCCAAATAAGAATGATTTACTATCTTATATAGGAGAAATGAAATATTTTTCCAGTTTAGATTATAAATCAGGATTCTGGCAAATTCAACTAGAACCACAAACACAATTACTTACAGCATTCAGTTGTCCAAAAGGACAGTATCAATGGACTGTATTACCTTTCGGACTTAAACAAGCACCAGGCATCTTTCAAAGATATATGGATGAATCTTTTAAATCATATATAGATTTTTGTTGCGATGACATATTAATTTATTCAAAAACACTAGATCAACATTATAAAGATCTCATGACAGTTTTAGATATTTGTCATAAAGATGGAATTATACTTTCTGAAAAGAAAGCACAATTATTCAAAACAAAAATAAATTATTTAGGATTACAAATAGAAGATGGAAAACATTGTTTACAACCGCATATACTTAAGAAAATTCATGATTTTCCTAGTAAAATCAAGGATAAAGATCAATTAAGAAGATTTTTAGGATTATTAACTTATTCTGGAAATTACATTAAGAAACTTGCAGAAATCAGAAAACCTCTTCAGGTAAAACTTAAACAGGACTATAAGTGAAAATTGTCGAAAGAAGATACTAATTACATAGACACTATTAAAAAAAATAATTAGTAATCTTCCTGAATTATATTTTCCTTCGAATAAAGATATAATAATAATTGAAACAGACGCTTCAGATGAATACTGGGGAGCATGTTTAAAAACTTATACTGGAGAAAGAAATTTAAAAGAACTTACTAAAACAGCTACTAGAAATAATGAAGAATTATGCAACTATACATCAGGAACTTTTTAAGGTGCACAATTAAATTATCATTCGAATGAAAAAAAATTATTAGCTTTAATATTCACAATTAGAACTTATGCAATTTATCTTATTTCTAAACCGTTTTTAGTAAGAACAGATAATATGAATTTAACATATTTCAAAACAAGGAAAATATCAAGAAATGCAGGGAGAAATGCAGCAAGGCTAATTAGATGGCAATTGGAATTGAACCATTATCAGTTCGAGATCCAACATGTCAAAGGAACAGATAATTCATTACCCGACACATTAACCAGAGAACTTCATCCAAACTATACTATCCGTAGTAACAGAATAATAAAGGAGATCCTAAGTGATCCAGAAAATGACTGTGAGTCATCCGAACATGCCTCAGAAAGCATGGGAAATATAAATTGATGAAATGAGATTTATATTTAGAAACATGAATTATTTTATGACTTTCAGTCATCCGAACATGCCTCAGAAAGCATGGAAAATATAAATTGATGAAATGAGATTTATATTCAGAAACATAAATTACTCTTTGAGTAAAATAATCAATTTAAGATTGATTCAATTCTTGCAAAAGAATTTATAAATGCAATGATACGCATAATAAAACTATCCGAATTACTCACGAAAAGAGTTATTTTACTAACCATTATATATATAAATATTTTTTCTTGTGCAGAGTATAATCAAGATGGAGCAACTAAGTCAATTAAAAGAACAATTGATTGAATTGCAGGAAGAAATTCAAATTCTTCAACTAAAAGAAAGGAATTTGAGTAGAAAAATTCAAATGACAGAAGAAAAGATGATAACTTCATCATCATCATCCTCACCAAGAACACCAATCAAAATGGCAACTCCATTTGACAAAATAATGGAGATAAAAGAGAAACAGTCAGTGGTCACAGCCAACACTGACAAAGAAAAAGAAAAGAAAAAAATAACCGGTGGACACAGCCAGCACCGAGAAAAATAAAAAAGAAGAAAGGACGTTTAAAAGTGCCAGTGAAAAGAAAGAAAAAAAGATGGTCAATCTGCGACCACAAAAACCAATTTTTGAGAAAACAAATTTTTCAGAAAAACTCAAGACTGAATTCTTTGAAACACTAAACTATTTGAGAATAGTCAAACCATCTGCAGAATCTTGGCTACAAACTTGTGACACACAGAGCATATCAAGAGCAAGAACACTGCAAGGTGCTCCAGCGCATAAAGTCGCAAGATTCTTTTCAAATGAATTATTAAGTGGATTGGAAGTCAGTCCCAACAATCAAAAAATAGAACTATTTCCATATCAGTTGAGAAATAGTATCATCCAGTTCAAGAAATCAGTCTTTAAGGACGATCCAGTATTAACATTGAGTATTCACTCAACCCTTCCAGATTGGGATGATAACAAATTCTATCAACCAATGGTATATATTCAATGTCGAAAACAAAAAGACAAGTTCTTATTCGAAGGATCAAATGAAGAGAAACCAGTAATGGATATCTCAACACTTCCTGAGATAAGAATAAAGACATTGATTGATATGATCTCAAAGACAGGAAAGATTGATGGAAACTCAAAGGTTAAAATAAATTTTGCAACCAATAAAATTTTATTAACCACTGGACACAAGGAGACAATCCAAAAGAAAGAACAAGCCATGTTAGCTCAATTCGAAGCTCCAATCTATGAAGCAAGAGTTGACATGACCCGAGAAACCCAACAAATGTTATGTCAAAAACTAAGAACAATGATATTCACTCACAAATGTGGACATTGCCAACCCATTCAGACAGAAGAAGCAGATGTCAAAGAGGACAAACCAGCTGTCAAAGAAGAAAAACCAATAAAAAAATGGTTCGAATGCACCAGTGATTCAGAGAGTGACACAATGTAAAAACAAATGAAATCGTGGACCACACCACATGTTAAAGGCATCCACTCAGATGTAAAATGAGTTGTTTCCATTATGTAGTGTCGGGTGGTCCCCCTCTTTTCTTTTATTTTTAATTATGTATGCGTTTCTCCACGCCTATAAAAGGAGATGTTTTGTGCTGTAAAAAAAGTAAGTGAAGTTTGAGTATCTCTATCTTCTTAAAGTTTCTTATAATCTGGTTCATACAAGACGTATGAAAACTATCAGAAACTAAGAAACATAAAATCAGAAACAAAATAAGTCTTATGGCTAATAACTAAACAAGCAGGGCGTAAGGAGTATAAGGTTGGAAACCAATCATTGAATATTCATGGTTAAGAGTAAACCTGGAGATCCATAGAGCAAGTACCAGATGATCAAGTGATCGTTAAGGGAAAGCAAGGATTTGGCCTCTGCTCAAAACCAAGATTCATTCAAACAAGGTAACCTTCCTAAACCTCCTGCAGCCCTTAATTCAAAGAAATAGTCAAAATACATTAATCATGTCATCATCCTTTATAAGAAATGGAAGATTAATAATAAAAAACTGGTTCGAAATAGAAGATGATCATGAATATGATACATTTCGTGAATATCGTTTAAATACTTCTGATTTAACCATATTTGAATCAATTTATCAACTAAAATTTGTATTAATAATTGATAAGTGCATTTTGTATGCATTATTTCATGTTATTTTTATGTCTATTTTGTGTGCATTCATATTATTTTTATGTGTTTTTATGTGTTTTAGTGCATGTGTGTGTATTTCACTCCTTGGGTTAATTTTGTAGGAAAATGGATTTTTGAAGAGTGAATTACGGAGCAGCCTTGATCGAAAAATCATATTTAATTTTAGATACATTGAAATCCAATCTGCACCGTTCAGATTAAATTTAAAGATGTTTTGAAGTTGCTGTCCAAATTTCAGCTCAATCCGACTGCTAGATCTTGAGATATGAATTTTTGAAAATTGTTGCTCGGCGCAGATGTTTTGTACTGCGCGCGCGCGAGAATCAAGCTCGCGCGCGCGCGAGTCCGACGTACAGCCTTCTGTTTTTATGTGCTGCACGCGTGCGCGTGTTCGGGGGTCATACGTGTTCCGAAAAATCCTTATTTTGAGAGGAAATTAACTGGTAGGCGTCCCGAACCATATATATAGAAGATATAATATATTTTTGGGGGAATCTCCAGGTTCCAGAATTTCAACGGAGAAGAGGAGGCGGCTACTGCTACAAGGCTTGGGAGAGAAGATTTCTTCTTTCTTTTCTTCTTTTTTTTTTATTTTTGAATTATTGTTTTTAATTATTGAGTAGTTTATTTTCAACCAAGACGGCGTGATTGGGCCGAACAAATTTATGTAGAAAACTTGGATGTTTGTTTGGGATTTTTTAGAGTTGATTTTATTTTATTGATTGTCAGATTTATATTTGTCTTGTGAATAGTCTGATCAACTGTTTGCTTGCATGTTAATCAATTCCAAATCGACAGAGGAGGTTTTGATTTTGATCACTCTGATAATTAACATATTGTAAAACCGACTAGAAATAGAATTCGGTTTCAGTGTGCGGTTTAGGTGTAAACTGAATTTTCACAAATATTTAATGCATTCAAATTTGATTAGAATTACGAAAGATTAGTTCATCAATATTTGAATAGGTTTGATTGTTCTAGAAATAGACCTTTGAACAAATTAGGAGAATTCCCGTGAATTAAGATTAAATCTGAGTCCTGAATCGGCTACTTGTTACATGATTTGTTCGGTACCTACGTGTGTCTTGGTTGTCTCGTTTTTATTATTTTTATCTTCAGTTTTTTTATTCTTATTTCTTAAGCAGTTTTTATTTTATTTTCTTATTTTATTTAAATCAAATTGCTTTTTATTATTGTGTCTAAATTAAGTAAAATAATTAATTCTTGAGAATTGACTGCAGTCTCTGTGGGATCGATACTTGGACTCTCAGTCCACTTTACTATTACTTGACCTAGTACGCTTGCCAGTAGATTTATATCACACCGATTTTTTCGGTCAAGTTTTTGGCGCCGTTGCCGGGGACTGTTTAGTTGATATTAGGATAGATTATTTGCTTGAGGCTAGACATTTTTTTTTTATTTCTATCTTTTCGTTTTTTTTAATTTTATTTTAATTTTGATTTTTTTTCTTTTCTTTTGCTTGTGAGGTACTTGGAGATGGATCATCATCAGGTGTTCACAAGATTTGGCCAGCAATACTTGGAGCCATTCTATGTTGTTTGGGGGAGATTCAATGATTTGGCGAACAGATTTCGATGCCATAAATTTTCGAGCTACACCCTCACTCAATTTTTTTATGGTAGTTTGGATGAGATTACAAGAAGTTGGGTGAATTATGGAGCGTTGGCCACTGACAGTCAATTGTTTAGAAGAGATGAAGATAGTGCGATGCACTTGTTAAATGATATGGCAGATTTTGACTACCATTGGCATTGTGATCCTTTACTGCAGGGTTGGAGTCACCAATATACTCCAGATATCAACTCTAAAAATTTTGCGAACCAGCCATCGGAGCATCAAGAAAACTGCATAGGGCGTTCCGAAGATTATGTGGCTCAGTTGGAAAATCTTGTGCGATAGCAGACAGAGTCAAATCAATTTTTAGAAAGCCGCATAAGTCTTTTGGATGAACAGATTGCGCTTATTAGAGAACCAATTTTGGATATCTGCCAATTGAGTGAAGTAACTGAGCCAGAGCATGAAGAAATCATTTTTGAGGAATCTTCTTGTGAGGATGAGCCAAACATGATAGTGGAGGAGGAAGAACCATACAAGGAGAGAGATTTTACCTCGTCAGTGGTCGTTTTATGTACACCGTTAGAAGATACTTTTTTGCCATTGACGCCACCTCCACAGTATTACATCCTCTTTGAGCTTCAGCCTAGAATCAGAGTCTCTTTCCAAAGGAAAAATTTCATGCCGAGTACTGTTGGACCGAAAAGCTTAAACTGCAAATATCACGCCAAGCTTGAGGGCGAAGAAATTCAAAACCCATACGTAGAATCGTATGATTCTTACTATGGGCGGCAGCCGCTCTTTGATGGTGGCTTCTGCATAGTCGGGCTATAGACTATAATTTTAGCGCTGACTGGGAGACAACCCAGTGTTTTTTCTTTTGTTTTTATTTTGTTTTTTTTTATATTTTGTTTTTTTTTATTTTGTTTTCTTTCCCATGCCAGTTGGTCATGCCTGCCGATATATCTAGACTGATGCTACTGTCCCAGCTGATGCCGTCAAGAAGGAAGAGAATGAAACAAAAACCAGGGGAGTGTTATTTATGTTTTCATTGTGTTTTTGTTCGTTTTGAATTCTGTTCATTGTCTGAAGCATTGAGGGCAATGCTTTGGATAAGTATGGGGGGGTAGACTAGTTTATTTCATTATGTTTTGTGTTTGTGTTGCATAAAGTTCGTTTCATGTCTGTTTGCATATAGTGTGTTTTTGTTGTTGTTTGTGTTGTCCTGCATGGGTAGGATAAGTCATGGTAGCCTATGATGATGAAGTTTGAAAAAAATGGATTTTTGAAAAATTTTTGCTCTTGACTGGACATGAGAAACTTTAGGTTGAACCGTGAATATTTTTAAGCACTAATGTTAGACCAGTGAATTGTAGCGAAAGATTTGATGAAGTTTCTGTCTGTTTGACCATTGCACGGTAATAGGTGGTTTGTGGATCTTGATTGTGTTCTATGAATTTTGATGAGACTCTAGTTTACACTTATGATCTTGGGCGCACCTAGAAAAATTTATATACAATTCCATCCGGGCCTTGAAAGGATTAAAATCCTAAAAAAAAATAAAATCAAATTTAAGGCTAAGTATGCGGATTCAATGGGATTGATGCTCCATCCGGGCTATAGACGAGGGGATTAGAAAGAAAAAATAGAATGATTTTTCGTATCCTAGCCAGTTATAGCTAAGTCAGCGGGTAATTATTGGGGCTAATGCAATAACGGGTGCAAAATCCGGAGGTGTGTAATTCATTATCTCAAGGGAGGTGGGTTTGTCTAGAGGTCGTTGGAAGGAATGAGAACTTGAAGAGTTAAACTTGCACTAATTTGTCATAGGTCGCTAAGCAGTTTTGAAACGAATTCGGTCTAAGTTGTATAAAACTGGAATGACATTTCACACACACACGTTCACGTTAAACCGAAGGTTTATTATGAAAAGTTGAGAGCATGTATGTGTTTTTTGTTTTGTGATTAAAATTCTCAGAGGCTTTGCACATTTATGAATCGTCCTAACTTATGTTTTTGTCTGCATTTTGTTTTTGCATGTCTTGCTCGAGGGCGAGCAAGGTTTAAGTATGGGGGTGTTGATAAGTGCATTTTGTATGCATTATTTCATGTTATTTTTATGTCTATTTTGTGTGCATTCATATTATTTTTATGTGTTTTTATGTGTTTTAGTGCATGTGTGTGTATTTCACTCCTTGAGTTAATTTTGTAGGAAAATGGATTTTTGAAGAGTGAATTACGGAGCAGCCTTGATCGAAAAATCATATTTAATTTTAACTACATTGAAATCCAATCTCCACCGTTCATATTAAATTTAAAGATGTTTTAAAGCTTCTGTCCAAATTTCAGCTCAATCCGACTGCTAGATCTTGAGATATGAATTTTTGAAAATTGTCGCTCGGCGCAGATTTTTTGTACTGCGCGCGCGCGAGAATCAAGCTCGCGCGCGCGCGAGTCCGACGTACAGCCTTCTGTTTTTATGTGCTGCGCGCGTGCGAGGCCTATGCCGCGCGCGCGCGCGTGTTCGGGGGTCATATGTGTTCCAAAAAATCCTTATTTTGAGAGAAAATTAACTGGTAGGCGTCCCGGACCATATATATAGAAGATATAACATATTTTTGGGGGAAGCTCCAGGTTCCAGAATTTCAACGGAGAAGAGGAGGCGGCTACTGCTACAAGGCTTGGGAGAGAAGATTTCTTCTTTCTTTTCTTCTTTTTTTTTTATTTTTGAATTATTGTTTTTAATTATTGAGTAGTTTATTTTCAACCAAGACGGCGTGATTGGGCCGAACAAATTTATGTAGAAAACTTGGATGTTTGTTTGGGATTTTTTAGAGTTGATTTTATTTTATTGATTGCCAGATTTATATTTGTCTTGTGAATAGTCTGATCAACTGTTTGCTTGCATGTTAATCAATTCCAAATCGACAGAGGAGGTTTTGATTTTGATCACTCTGATAATTAACATATTGTAAAACCGACTAGAAATAGAATTCGGTTTCAGTGTGCGGTTTAGGTGTAAACTGAATTTTCACAAATATTTAATGCATTCAAATTTGATTAGAATTACGAAAGATTAGTTCATCAATATTTGAATAGGTTTGATTGTTCTAGAAATAGACCTTTGAACAAATTAGGAGAATTCCCGTGAATTAAGATTAAATCTGAGTCCTGAATCGACTACTTGTTACATGATTTGTTCTGTACCTACGTGTGTCTTGGTTGTCTCGTTTTTATTATTTTTATCTTCAGTTTTTTTATTCTTATTTCTTAAGCAGTTTTTATTTTATTTTCTTATTTTATTTAAATCAAATTGCTTTTTATTATTGTGTCTAAATTAAGTAAAATAATTAATTCTTGAGAATTGACTGCAGTCTCTGTGGGATCGATACTTGGACTCTCAGTCCACTTTACTATTACTTGACCTAGTACGCTTGCCAGTAGATTTATATCACACCGATTTTTTCGGTCAAGTTTTTGGCGCCGTTGCCGGGGACTGTTTAGTTGATATTAGGATAGATTATTTGCTTGAGGCTAGACATTTTTTTTTTATTTCTATCTTTTCGTTTTTTTTTAATTTTATTTTAATTTTGATTTTTTTTCTTTTCTTTTGCTTGTGAGGTACTTGGAGATGGATCATCATCAGGTGTTCACAAGATTTGGCCAGCAATACTTGGAGCCATTCTATGTTGTTTGGGGGAGATTCAATGATTTGGCGAACAGATTTCGATGCCATAAATTTTCGAGCTACACCCTCACTCAATTTTTTTATGGTAGTTTGGATGAGATTACAAGAAGTTGGGTGAATTATGGAGCGTTGGCCACTGACAGTCAATTGTTTAGAAGAGATGAAGATAGTGCGATGCACTTGTTAAATGATATGGCAGATTTTGACTACCATTGGCATTGTGATCCTTTACTGCAGGGTTGGAGTCACCAATATACTCCAGATATCAACTCTAAAAATTTTGCGAACCAGCCACCGGAGCATCAAGAAAACTGCATAGGGCGTTCCGAAGATTATGTGGCTCAGTTGGAAAATCTTGTGCGACAGCAGACAGAGTCAAATCAATTTTTAGAAAGCCGCATAAGTCTTTTGGATGAACAGATTGCGCTTATTAGAGAACCAATTTTGGATATCTGCCAATTGAGTGAAGTAACTGAGTCAGAGCATGAAGAAATCATTTTTGAGGAATCTTCTTGTGAGGATGAGCCAAACATGATAGTGGAGGAGGAAGAACCATACAAGGAGAGAGATTTTACCTCGTCAGTGGTCGTTTTATGTACACCGTTAGAAGATACTTTTTTGCCATTGACGCCACCTCCACAGTATTACATCCTCTTTGAGCTTCAGCCTAGAATCAGAGTCTCTTTCCAAAGGAAAAATTTCATGCCGAGTACTGTTGGACCGAAAAGCTTAAACTGCAAATATCACGCCAAGCTTGAGGGCGAAGAAATTCAAAACCCATACGTAGAATCGTATGATTCTTACTATGGGCGGCAGCCGCTCTTTGATGGTGGCTTCTGCATAGTCGGGCTATAGACTATAATTTTAGCGCTGACTGGGAGGCAACCCAGTGTTTTTGCTTTTGTTTTTATTTTGTTTTTTTTTATATTTTGTTTTTTTTTTATTTTGTTTTCTTTCCCATGCCAGTTGGTCATGCCTGCCGATATATCTAGACTGATGCTACTGTCCCAGCTGATGCCGTCAAGAAGGAAGAGAATGAAACAAAAACCAGGGGAGTGTTATTTATGTTTTCATTGTGTTTTTGTTCGTTTTGAATTCTGTTCATTGTCTGAAGCATTGAGGGCAATGCTTTGGATAAGTATGGGGGGGTAGACTAGTTTATTTCATTATGTTTTGTGTTTGTGTTGCATAAAGTTCGTTTCATGTCTGTTTGCATATAGTGTGTTTTTGTTGTTGTTTGTGTTGTCCTGCATGGGTAGGATAAGTCATGGTAGCCTATGATGATGAAGTTTGAAAAAAATGGATTTTTGAAAAATTTTTGCTCTTGACTGGACATGAGAAACTTTAGGTTGAACCGTGAATATTTTTAAGCACTAATGTTAGACCAGTGAATTGTAGCGAAAGATTTGATGAAGTTTCTGTCTGTTTGACCATTGCACGGTAATAGGTGGTTTGTGGATCTTGATTGTGTTCTATGAATTTTGATGAGGCTCTAGTTTACACTTATGATCTTGGGCGCACCTAGAAAAATTTATATACAATTCCATCCGGGCCTTGAAAGGATTAAAATCCTAAAAAAAAATAAAATCAAATTTAAGGCTAAGTATGCGGATTCCATCCGACGTACAGCCTTCTGTTTTTATGTGCTGCGCGCGTGCGAGGCCTATGCCGCGCGCGCGCGCGTGTTCGGGGGTCATATGTGTTCCAAAAAATCCTTATTTTGAGAGAAAATTAACTGGTAGGCGTCCCGAACCATATATATAGAAGATATAACATATTTTTGGGGGAAGCTCCAGGTTCCAGAATTTCAACGGAGAAGAGGAGGCGGCTACTGCTACAAGGCTTGGGAGAGAAGATTTCTTCTTTCTTCTTTCTTTTCTTCTTTTTTTTTATTTTTGAATTATTGTTTTTAATTATTGAGTAGTTTATTTTCAACCAAGACGGCGTGATTGGGCCGAACAAATTTATGTAGAAAACTTGGATGTTTGTTTGGGATTTTTTAGAGTTGATTTTATTTTATTGATTGTCAGATTTATATTTGTCTTGTGAATAGTCTGATCAACTGTTTGCTTGCATGTTAATCAATTCCAAATCGACAGAGGAGGTTTTGATTTTGATCACTCTGATAATTAACATATTGTAAAACCGACTAGAAATAGAATTCGGTTTCAGTGTGCGGTTTAGGTGTAAACTAAATTTTCACAAATATTTAATGCATTCAAATTTGATTAGAATTACGAAAGATTAGTTCATCAATATTTGAATAGGTTTGATTGTTCTAGAAATAGACCTTTGAACAAATTAGGAGAATTCCCGTGAATTAAGATTAAATCTGAGTCCTGAATCGACTACTTGTTACATGATTTGTTCGGTACCTACGTGTGTCTTGGTTGTCTCGTTTTTATTATTTTTATCTTCAGTTTTTTTATTCTTATTTCTTAAGCAGTTTTTATTTTATTTTCTTATTTTATTTAAATCAAATTGCTTTTTATTATTGTGTCTAGATTAAGTAAAATAATTAATTCTTGAGAATTGACTGCAGTCTCTGTGGGATCGATACTTGGACTCTCAGTCCACTTTACTATTAGTTGACCTCGTACGCTTGCCAGTAGATTTATATCACACCGATTTTTCCGGTCAATAATCCATGAATGGAACCAAACTAATATGAAAACATTTATCTGTTATAAATGAATCAGATCTGAAAATCCATGAATCAGATCTGTAAATCCATGAATAAGAAAATTCATAAGAATTTGAAGAATTCCGCAACCTGGTATCAGAGCTTAAATAAAACAAATTATTAATGTTTGGATTAACTTTAGATATTGAGATTAAAAATTTATTTGATAAAATAATCTTACTAAAAGATTTACGTCAAATAGATCAATTATGAAATAAAATAAAAGATCTCCAAACCTTTTATTTCAAAAATCATAAAAAAGAAAATTTTTCAAGCAACTGGAAAATGATAATTCAAATTTCTAAAAACGATGAAATTGAAGACATAACAATATGTTATGAATAAGAACAAACTTTGTTATCGAAATCCGATCAACAAAAACAAAATAATAAAAGTAACAATTTTTACTAAATGGAAAATGTATGAAAATACAAAAAATGAATATCTTTAATTTATATTCTCAAAATATAAATTTTGATATAGAAAATTGTGAAAACAATTTGAAACATCTTAAAAATTGTCAATCTTCAATTGATAGTTTCGAAGATTTTCAGAATTTATTAGAACAGATAGATTCGACAAAAAGGCTTTTAATAGCCTTAAGAAAATTAAGAAGTTCTATCATCTGTTAAAATGACAGAAGTAACAATTCCAAATCAAAACAACCTGGTCGATGAATCTGAAGAATCTGAAGAAAACCAAGAGTATAATTTGAATATTATATTCAATCAAAGCAAGTTTGCTGAAATACAGAAAACAGGGTTTTCTAATTCAAAAACAAATCTAATAGACCAACCAGGAATACTAAGTAAGATTTCAAATTTTATTAATCCCAGGAAAAATTTAATTTATTATTCGATTCGTACAAAAGAACGATCTTGTAAAATAAATAACGAATCAAGGTCTAATACTCTGAAGTTATTAACAACTCAAGATATTAATACCATCATGGCAAAAGCCAGTGAAAAAGAACGATCTGAACTGAAATATGTTCATATCGGAGGAATTGAAATAATAATATCAGCTCACTACCGAGAAGGAATAGATACACCAATTGAAATAACAGTTCTTGACAAAAGAATACGTAATTTCGAGGATTCTATCCTTGGGAAAATTGAAGGAAATTTATGTTACAAAAAGATGAAATTTTGTATTTATCCACAATACAATATATCTCTTTTTGATAAAAACATAAATGACGTTTTAACATTAGATTATTACTTTTATAGAAATAATCTTATGTTAACAGGAAGCCATCCGATCAATATAAACTATGTTGTCGGTTTAGCAATAAGTAATAATTCTCAAACAGGAATAATTTCAACAAAACCAACTATTGAAAGAATGTTTGAAAATATTACAAGAATTGAACACCCTCGAAAAGCATTTATTGAAGAAATAAATCCCTATAAAAGATGGAGTTCAGATGACCTCCAAATCACAAAACAGTCTGTACCAAGAAGATCATTATCATTTTCTAGAAATGATGAAGATATTCTTGATAAGATTGGAACCATGAATCAAAATATTCTTAAAATTAAACAAGCTATTGTTAATGAGTCAACCTCATCGCAATGACGTCCTTAATAAAATTAGAAAAAGATCTAGGAGATTTAGAAAATAATATTAATAAGATCAATCTATCAATACAAGAATTAGAGAAGAATTTCAAAGAATATATTGATTTAGCAACGACTAGATTAATAATTGAACAAGAAAGACATAGTAATGAAATATTAAACTATCTTAAGGAAGTTCTTCCAATAGATAAAGGAAAAATAAAAATGGAAGAAGAACCACCATTCAAAATTGAATCATGGTATAGAAATCCCCTTAGTTATGGCAAACATAAGTATGGAGATGTTTAGTGAAACCGACTCATCTGATTTTGAACAAATAGGAGTAAATACAGAAGAATTATATCATTCAGAATTATATCATTCACATCAGGACTCAGAACAATACAGAGATATGAATATTTCAGAATCAGAATCTGAAGATGATTCTAGACCACGATTAAATCTACGAACGAATGTAGAAGGTAGTGGTGGAAGATATGATGAAGAATTTAAATATAACAGAGACCAATAATCTGGATCTTATAAAGATGTTAGAGATATTCTTAGAGAATCAAAAACATCAGGATTTGTGAAACAAAATATCTTAGATTTAGGATGTTCAACAGCCAAAGAAAGAAAATCAAAGATAGATCATTGGGCAAATGAACTATCAGTACAAATTCAATTAACACCATTATTAGACAAAAGTGAGAATATTCAAGTTTTAACTCATGGGATGATAAAAATGACAC
Source organism: Henckelia pumila (assembly GCF_033568475.1). Lineage (NCBI taxonomy): Eukaryota > Viridiplantae > Streptophyta > Magnoliopsida > Lamiales > Gesneriaceae > Henckelia > Henckelia pumila. The sequence goes on from NC_133121.1 coordinate 107,453,903, forward strand.
TGGTAGGAGCAGTAAGAACTTGGGCTGAAAACCTAGTAATTACTAATCTACCACAAGGAATGACAGGACATCGATATTTCGAACTATTTGTTGATGCCTTGTACCAAGAATTTTTAGGAGTTTCTAATAATGATGCTAATTTGGTAGCTAAGAATATAGAACAAAATAGAGCAATCTTTATATTAGATAATATTAAATTATGCAATATATGTTACTTAGAAGAATTTATTTGTGATTATGAAACAAACTATTATCAATTAATAGATGCTGATAAAAAGGAACATTATAAACTAAGTATCTTTAATAAGATACCTAATATACCTATACACAGTAAAGATGAATTCTTAACTAGTCCTTATGCTAAAACTTTAGGAGGAGCTATTAAATTCATCAAAGACATAATAACAAAGAAATGTCATGAAGTAACACTAAATAAAAGAATCTCTAAATCCTACAAACAAAACAATAAACTTTGTTGTGACAAAATGGAATTCACAGTAAAAGAATACGGTTGCAAAACAAACATGTCACACAAATATTTAAAACGACAGAAACATAATAAATTTAATAAACCTTATAAATCTTTTAATAAGAAATTTATTCCCTATAAGAAAAAGAAATTTAAAAAGAATTTCTTCAGAAAACCTTATAAAAAAATTTTTTATAAAAAGTTTGATAACAAAAAACCACCTTGCCCAAAGGGTAAAAGAAAGAATTGCACATGTTGGTTGTGCAACAAAGAAGGACATTATGCGAATGAATGTCCAAAACAAAACGAAAAAAAAAATAAAATTAAACTTCTTGAAGAAATATATACTATTGGATTCTATCCTGTAGAAACAATTGAATTTTCATCCGATGATGAAAATATTTATTATCTTGATGAATCAAGTGAATCAGATTTTGAATCCGATTCCACATTTGATAATTCAAGAAATAATAATGATTAAAATAAAGACAAGGGCATTTTCGGAAAGACAAATATAGGGAGTAAATTGAAAGTTATATTTGATTTAGGGAGTTATCTACAAGTTGCCCATAAAAATTTGTGATTTTTTATGTCAAAGTCTCGATCTGTGATACTATATCACAAAATACCAATTATTTTATTTTATTTTAAAAAAAATAGTCGATTTAAATTTCAGTTTCAAATAAAATTATTTGGGTGCATGCAGGGTCGGACCTCTTATGAGGCCAAAGAGGCCATTGCCTCAGGGCCCGGCCCAACTGGGGGCCCATTTTTTTTTAAAAAACTTTTATTGTAAGTTTGTGGTTCATGAAGCAAGAAATGATCAAAAAAAAAATTCACAAAGTTTTTATGAAAGACCGGTCCAATACTAATTTAAATTTTTAAATCTAATTTAATACACTTCAATGAGTTTAAGTTGCTAAACTTCCAATTTAATTTTTGTGGAGTTGAAATTATGGAGCTAATATCGAAATTATATAAAATTGATGTAATTTTTTATTGATTTAGTGATTGTTTTAGATTTAAATAATGGGGTAAGATTTTTTTGAATATATAGAGTCATATATCGTTAATGATAAACTTTTTTATTGATTTTGAATTTTAGAATATCATTATGAATCATCGAGAGCTATATATTCACTTTTAATAATTAATATGTATAACAAAAGAATATTTAAAATATATCCTAAATATATATATTGAGCTCAAAGAGAAAAATGAAACAAATAGAGGAGACATTAATTCAATTAAAGGTGTGATTTTGACAAATATTTTAGTAGAAAGAAAACAAGAATAATTAGAGGATAATTTGATGATTGAAATTAAGTGTTCACTGTTATTAACCACATCAAAAGGGCCCGTTTTTATTTTTCGCGTCAGGCCCCATCAAATACAGGTACGGCTCTGGGTGCATGAATGATGGTCATTTAATCATGTGGTAGTCAACACACATGAATCTGCTCTGTGGCTGCTTTTGTCACGCTTTAATGGTAAATATTTCATGGACCTTTGGTGTTGGGTCTCATCATATGGAAAAGGGAGATGATCTAGTAAAATTTTCAATGATATCATGGAGTATTTGGCTTGATCGAAACCATTTTCTCCGTGAGGGCAGATTATTTAAAAAGGTTGACTCCGAAGGGGATTCCATCCCACATGAGTCAGAAGCTCATTGGCACATGCGCAATGGCGGACCCATAAATTTTAGTCTACCCGAGCTAAAATTTAAAGCTCTCGTATCCTTTAATATTTTGAATTGGATTACCCGGGCTACAACCAAATTAAACCAAAATTATTCAAAAATTTATATACAAATTTAAAAAAATTTCGGGCCCACCCGGGCTAAAGCCCGAGTGAGCTTTCACTTGGTTCCGCCAGTGCTCATGCGAGGGTTAAATCGAGGGATGTGCACGAGCGGCAGGGACCTGAGGGAGGTAGCAACATGACCAACCCCCAGAGCATACCCACACAATATTTCAGCAATAATATGTTCCACACGAGGATCGAACCCGCAACATTGGAGAATTTCTTTCCACGTTACCTCAGGCCTTACTGTTGGAGAACGCGGCGATCAGATCAATCAGAATTGATACCCGGTGCAGCGGAAGTTTAAAAATTTTATATGGAACGATTCCATAATGGGTATCAAAACCTTACGATTAAATTATGTGTGTAAAAATTAAATAACAATTATAAATTTTTACCTCCAATCTCGAATCGAGATTATGGACACCAACAGATTGCTCTGCTCTTGTTGTATATCCCTGGAACTGATGGACGAACTGTTCTTCAATCAGGTCCACGAACGGATATTTAATCCCTCTGATAGATTGCACTAGAAAATCTATCAGAAGTTTCTACGAAGAGAATTAACGAATTTGATCCGTTAAACCAGACTGTAATTCAAAATTCACAGGCTGAATTTTCCTGAGCAGAGGGGAGGGGGGCGGCCACTGTTAGAGAAAAATACTAGGGTTTTCGAAAATTTGTGACCTGTTGTATCTAATTTCAGTACTGTAATAACTTATTTATAATGTAGGCCGCTAACAGCTTAGGGCCCATTAGTCATAAGTTCAAGCCTGACAAGCAAAGCCCGCATGTTCAGAAATTAATATAAAATTCATCATGACTCCGATTGATAAACCGATTTCACCAATGTGCACAGAAATCATTTCTGCACCTTTTAAAGTCAAGATAAATTTTTTTTGAATCTGAATTCAGTGATTTCCAAAAATGCCCATCCCTATGTCATTTTAGGAAATCTTACTCCTCTACTCTTAAATAAGAAGTCCAACTTCTTTGTTCATTAAATTTAACTCTTTAAATTTAACTATCTCAACGGGGATTAAAAATCCATTACTCTGTGTGACCCTCAATGGTTCAGGGATACAGCTAGCCGTGGGCTCACAACTCCTTGTGACTCGGAACAACAATTTCCGACTTGCCCATCGAATCATGGTAAGAGCGCCTAGCAACATCTCCCCATGATTCCCTAGGTATCACTGATAGTGCCTGCAAGAACCAATAGATTTTGGTTAGCGTACAGTACGGTCCCTTCATCCATATATCCCGATCGAATCAACAACCATTGGTATATCGAGAGTCGTTCGAGATTCGATAACTATTCAATACATCTTGAAGATCAAATAGTGACATCGCATGTGCTACTAAGAAACCATTTCTTAAAACACATCATGTACTCTGGCCAGAGATTCGTCACACTAATATCTCCTCAGATCGCATAGGATATCCACACTCGCAAGTATGTGGTGAATCCTTGACAACAAAGCATCGACTCCTATATGTGTTGTAACTATACCCAATCCCGACACCTGATGACCCCAATAGAGTCGGTAAACGAGTCAAAGCACAGTACTAGCATATAGAGTCTCAATGATATTTCAAGTAGTAAGGACTAATGGTGTACAACCAAAACCGCGGACTTTATCCACTCGATAAGTGATAACCACTTGGAAAGTTCGGATAAGGTAGTTCGATCATTCATCATATGAATATCCATTTGCATGCTTCGAACATCTCTATGTTCCTTACCAATGAAACGTGGTACTCTGCATCGCAAATGCTAGTCTCAATCTCGAGCGATCCTTATCCTTATTATCGGACGGCTCAATCGACTAGGAACAGTTTAGAATATACAGTGACTATAAGATGTGTTTCATGATAGACATCCCCATGTTCTACCAAATCTTACATACACTATAGTATATTCAAGGTCTTTATCAAAACAACAATAGTATATCACAATATAACAATATGAAGAAAGATAAATTCATTGCCATTAATAAAAGTGTAAATTATATAAAACAAAAGATTGTTTATACAAAGAGTCATCAAAGCCCTTAGCCACAAGTTGGCTCACCGGGCACCCACTCTTTCAATCTCCCACTTGCCCTATAGCCAACTAGTCATACTACATAAACTCATTGCTTCGCGATGTTTGTCAAATAATGGTCCTGGCAAGGGCTTAGTAAGTGGATCAGCGATATTGTCTGCAGAGGCCACTCTTTCGACAGTGATGTCTCCTCTTTCCACAATCTCCCGGATGATGTAGTATTTCCTCAGTACGTGTTTGGATCTTTGATGAGACCTTGGTTCCTTTGCCTGAGAAACGGCACCCGTGTTGTCACAGTATACCGGGACTGGACCAACAACTTCCGGAATAACGCCCAAATCTTGGACGAAATTCCTCATCCAAACGGCCTCTTTAGCAGCAGCTGATGCTGCAATGTATTCTGCCTCAGTGGTGGAATCCGCTGTGGTGTCCTGCTTGGAACTCTTCCAAGAGACAGCACCGCCATTGAGCATGAACACAAATCCAGAGGTTGACTTCGAGTCATCCACATCACTTTGGAATCTAGAGTCGGTATAGCCTTCCAATTTTAGTTCTCTTCCTCCATATACCATGAACATATTCTTAGTCCTTCGTAAGTACTTAAGAATGTCCTTCACGGCTTTCCAATGCATTTGACCGGGATTAGCTTGATATCTGCTCGTGACACTCAGAGCAAATGCTACATCCGGTCTGGTAGATATCATCCCATACATGATACTACCTATGGCTGACGCATATGGTACATGTGTCATTTTCTCTATCTCTTCATCAGTCTTGGGACACATAGACTTGGATAGAGAAACTCCATGACACATGGGTAGATGTCCTCTCTTGGACCCATCCATTGAAAACCGTTTCAATATGGTGTCGATGTAGGTTGCTTGAGTGAGTCCTATCATTCTCTTAGATCTATCTCTATAGATCTGTATCCCTAGAATATAGGATGCCTCACCCAAATTCTTCATCGAGAATCTACCTGATAACCATATCTTTGTTGACTGCAACATCCCTACGTCATTCCCAATGAGTAGGATGTCATCAACATAAAGTACTAAGAATGTCACAGCATCCTTAACTACTTTCTTGTACACGCATGGTTCCTCCGGGTTCTTGATGAAACCAAAATCCTTTATTGTTTCATCAAATTTCTGGTTCCAACTTCTTGATGCTTGTTTTAGACCATAGATTGATCTCTGAAGCTTGCATACCTTATGCTCGCTTCCCATGGATGTGTATCCCTCAGGCTGCGTCATATAGATTTCTTCCTTAATGTATCCATTAAGAAAAGCAGTCTTCACATCCATTTGCCATATCTCATAGTCATACCAAGCAGCTATGGCAATAAGGATTCTTATGGACTTAAACATTGCAACTGGTGAAAAGGTTTCATCATAGTCAACTCCTTGTCTTTGAGTATAACCTTTCGCCACCAATCGCGCCTTGTAGGTCAATACCTTACCATCAGGCCCAAGCTTTCTCTTGTAGATCCATTTACACCCTATTGGAACAATTCCATCGGGAGGATCTACTAAAGACCAAACTTGGTTTGTATGCATCGAATCTATTTCCGACTGCATAGCTTCAAGCCATAAATTTGAATCCGCATCAGAAATTGCTTCTTTGAAGTTTCTTGGATCACATCCAACATCGGGTTCATCTTGATCCCCTTCAAGAAGAAGACCATATCGAATAGGAGGTCTAGAAGTCCTCTCGGATCTTCTAAGCATAGGCGTGTCTATCAATGGTTCCTGAGGTGTAGGATCGTTATTTTGTATTTCGGGTTCTTCTCGAATTTCTTCGAGTTCCATCATCTCGCCTTTCTTATCCAATAAGAACTCCTTCTCCAAGAAGGTGGCATTCCTTGAAACAAACACCTTTGTTTCAGCAGGATGATAGAAATAATATCCGATTGAATTCTTCGGATACCCTACAAAATAACATAAGGTGGATCGACTATCCAACTTATCTCCCATTGTCTGCTTCACGTAAGCAGGACATCCCCAAATCCTCAAGTACGAATACTTAGGAGCTTTGCCATTCCATAACTCGTATGGTGTTTTGTCCACTGCTTTAGTGTGGACGTTGTTCAACAACAATACCGCCGTTTCAAGCGCATAGCCCCAAAACGAAGGTGGAAGCTCAGTGAAGCTCATCATGGATCGAACCATGTCCAACAAAGTTCGATTACGACGCTCCGATACACCATTCAGCTGTGGTGTCATAGGAGGAGTCCACTGAGAGAGAATCTCATTCTCTTTTAGATAGTCCAAAAACTCGGTACTTAAGTATTCTCCACCTCGATCTGATCGAAGTGCTTTAATACTTTTACCTAGCTTGTTTTCTACTTCAGCCTTGAATTCTTTGAACTTTTCAAATGCTTCAGACTTATATTTCATTAAATATAAATACCCATACCTAGAATAATCATCAGTAAAGGTAATGAAGTAGGTGTGGCCATATTGAGTACCAACTCTAAATGGACCACAAACATCTGTATGGATCAAATCCAACAGATTTTGACTACGCTCAGGTTTCCCCTTAAAAGGAGATTTAGTAATTTTTCCTTTCAGGCAGGATTCACAAGTAGGTAGAGAGTTAATATCAGACATATCAAACATGCCCTCTCCCACTAGCTTGTTCATCCTCCTTGAGGAAATATGACCTAGCCTAGCATGCCAAAGGTTTGCCGGGTTTTGACTATCGATTTTTCTTTTGTTTGTTGTTGCCGGTTTATCAACATAATTTATTGGAACGTCTTTTAGTTTTAAGTTATATAGATCGTTTTCAAGTTGTCCATTTCCAATCAAACATTCATTCTTGTAAATATTGCAAATCTCATTCACAAAATTGCAAGAATAACCATCTCTATCAAGCATAGAAACAGAAATAATGTTTTTAATCAAATCTGGAACAAATAAAACATCTCTCAAAAGTAACTTAAAACCGTTCTGCAAAATTAAATAAACATCTCCCACAGCTTTAGCTTCAACTCTGGAACCATTTTCGAGCCTCAGCTGGGTCTCACCCATTCTAAACCTGCGACTTCTTGTCATCACCTGCAAATCATTGCAAATGTGAGATTCACATCCGGTATCCAATACCCAAGAAGTAGTATTAAGTGAAACATTTATTTCAATATAGAACATACCCTTCGCAGTTCGCAACTGCTCTAGATATTCCTTGCAGTTACGCTTCCAATGACCGGGCTTCTTGCAATAATGGCAAACATCCTTGGATTTTTTCATGTTTGAAGCCTTTGTCTTGTACTTCTTCTCGGGTTCGATTTTCTTGGGTGGGGCAGAACGTTTCTTACCCTTTGTACTTGGCCCCTTCTTAGCATAAGAAGAGGAGCCCACCAAGAAAGCCGGTTTATCCTTCTTTAAAGTGGATTCATATGTCACAAGCATATTGACCATCTCTTCAAGGGAGGCCTCTATCTTGTTCATATTGAAATTTACCACAAATTCGTCAAACGAAGAAGGAAGAGATAGAAGTAGTAAGTCCACGTTGAGTTCATGCTTCAACACCAAATCAAGCGTTACCAACTTCTGTATGAGCCAAATCACTCGTACCCCATGATCACGGACCGAAGTCCCTTCACGCATGCGACACGTCATTAGCTCCTTTACAGTAGCGAACCTTTCAGCTCTCGATTGAGCCCCAAAAAGTTCCTTGAGTTGTACGTGAATGTCAGCAGCATTCACGGTGTCCTCAAATCGCCTCTGGAGTTCATCAGACATCGAGGCTTGCATATAGCATTTGGCCTTGATATCATGGTCCCACCATGTATCAAGTTTGGCTAACTCTTTCGGACTTATGTCAGCTGGTGCTTCCTTCGGAGGAGATTTTTCTAACACGTAGAGTATCTTCTCCGAAGTCAAGACAATCTTCAACTTACGGAACCATTCCGTATAGTTTGCGCCAGTCAATTTATTTTGTTCGAGGATCGAGAAAAGTGGATTACGCGAATTCATCTTTATGAAATACTGAAAAGAAACAGACAAATATCAGTGATTGTTTAATTAATTTACTAAGACATAAAATAGGCGAAATTTATTTTATGAATCTCACTCCCACTATTTTAACGATTTCACTACCCTCTAGTGAAAACGGAAAACTGTTTTCCTTAGTGAGAACATGGAGTCCAATTGACAAACTATGGTCCCGAATAATATCAGCCAACCATAATTTTCAAAAGGTAGAGCCCAATTGCTTCCAAAGCAACCTCCACGTTTTTTACCTCATGTCCAATAAGGGCCCAATAATATGACGCCGTTTATTGTGACATGTCAAGATGACCCATCAATATTAAGTTGTGATGGACGGTCGTCATGTGGATCCCCCAATAATATGAGCCGATCTCATGGGAGTTCCACCCAACTTACAACATGTGTCGATCCAATGTACAGCTTTCCGACGAACGGGCCCCCCCAATAATATGAGCCGGACCGTATCCGTGGGTAGCATCTCATACATTGATCGTTGATGGAAGGTAGGAACATTTAAACAAATTTAAATTTCCTTTATTTATCTTGATATCAATTTTAAATCATATTTAAAATGAGGGATTTTAATTTTGAAAATTTGTCTCATCATTTTAAAATTTTGTATGCTTGCCGGATTCACACAATTTTGTCTAAAACATGCATACAACAATAATATCACATATTATATAGGATGATCGATTCCATTTCTAATCGACCTGTGGTTGCCAATCACGAGTCTTAGTCCAATCCTAGGTAATATGCAGTATGCAATGCAATCCTATTACATTGAGCTTCCAATTTACATTTCTTCTGTCTTTATTGTCTGCTGGGCCCACCTCCATCTTCAAATCTTCATCTCCCACTAAATCTAATGTATTTACAATAAATAACAATGACAAGTAGGGGATACATTTTTCAGGGGAGGGAACGGGCCATAAACCAAGCCCACTTTTATTACATATGACAATTCATATTGGGCAATAAACCAGGCCCATTAATAAATCTAACAACAATAAAAACAAATGTAAATTCCTAGCATACACCTACAAAATTGGTCATGACAATCGATCATCCTTATCCAATAACATTTAATTCAAAATTAATTTATTGGATAACATGCAATGGCAATTTAAATTTAAAAGGATAAAATCATATTCCATATATAAAATCTTATTTTACATACAAAATCATATTTTATCTTTTTATCAAATAAAATCATATTTTATCTATAAAATCCAATTTTATACATAAAATCATATTTTACTCAATATATCCATAAGATCATATCTTATCATCAATTGTACCAAAAATAATTAATTTCATAAAATCTGATTTAACGGATAAAATATTTAAATTTTCCAAAAATTCAAATTTATCCAAAAATCAATTTTAAAATTTTCGGACTCGAACAATTCGATCCGATGCCTCGTGGACCAATCAAAAACAATTTTTGATCGGACCAAAAATAGAATTTTAACATATTAAAATTTAATTTTAAAATTAAAAAATTAATTTTTCGCGGGCCGCCCGGGACACTCCCGGGCTGCCCGCGCCCCAAAGGGGCTCGGGCCGGGCAGCCCGACTGCCCCTAGGGCAGCGACGATCGCTGCCCTGGGCAGCGATCACATCGTTGCCCTGGGCAGCGATCACATCGTTGCCCATGGGTAGCGCCGTGTGCCGCCCTGCGCAGCGCCTAGCGCTGCGCTGGGCAGCGCACGGGCAGCGACCATCGCCTCCCCCCCCCCCCCCCGGGCAGCGATCCAATCGCTGCCCGGGTTTTGCCCGAAAAAAAAAAAATTATTTTAAAAATTTATTTTGTTTCAAAAATCGATGCTTAAAAATTTTTGTACAATCGATTAATTTAATCGCTTGATCTGAGCAACCTGGCTCTGATACCACTGTTGGAGAACGCGGCGATCAGATCAATCAGAATTGATATCCGGTGCAGCGGAAGTTTAAAAATTTTATATGGAACGATTCCATAATGGGTATCAAAACCTTACGATTAAATTGTGTGTGTAAAAATTAAATAACAATTATAAATTTTTACCTCCAATCTCGAATCGAGATTATGGACACCAACAGATTGCTCTGCTCTTGTTGTATATCCCTGGAACTGATGGACGAACTGTTCTTCAATCAGGTCCACGAACGGATATTTAATCCCTCTGATAGATTGCACTAGAAAATCTATCAGAAGTTTCTACGAAGAGAATTAACGAATTTGATCCGTTAAACCAGACTGTAATTCAAAATTCACAGGCTGGATTTTCCTGAGCAGAGGGGAGGGGGGCGGCCACTGTTAGAGAAAAATACTAGGGTTTTCGAAAATTTGTGACCTGTTGTATCTAATTTCTGTACTGCAATAACTTATTTATAATGTAGGCCGCTAACAGCTTAGGGCCCATTAGTCATAAGTTCAAGCCTGACAAGCAAAGCCCGCATGTTCAGAAATTAATATAAAATTCATCATGACTCCGATTGATAAACCGATTTCACCAATGTGCACAGAAACCATTTCTGCACCTTTTAAAGTCAAGATAAATTTTTTTTGAATCCGAATTCAGTGATTTCCAAAAATGTCCATCCCTATGTCATTTTAAGAAATCTTACTCCTCTACTCTTAAATAAGAAGTCCAACTTCTTTGTTCATTAAATTTAACTCTTTAAATTTAACTATCTCAATGGGGATTAAAAATTCATTACTCTGTGTGACCCTCAATGGTTCAGGGATACAGCTAGCCGTGGGCTCAACTCCTTGTGACTCGGAACAACAATTTCCGAATTGCCCATCGAATCATGGTAAGAGCGCCTAGCAACATCGCCCCATGATTCCATAGGTATCATTGATAGTGCCTGCAAGAATCAATAGATTTTGGTTAGCGTACAGTACAGTCCCTTCATCCATATATCCTGATCGAATCAACAACCATTGGTATATCGAGAGTCGTTCGAGATTCGATAACTATGCAATACATCTTGAAGATCAAATAGTGGCATCGCATGTGCTACTAAAAAACCATTTCTTAAAACACATCATGTACTCTGGCCAGAGATTCGTCACACTAATATCTCCTCAGATCGCATAGGATATTCACACTCGCAAGTATGTGGTGAATCCTTGACAACAAAGCATCGACTCCTATATGTGTTGTAACTGTACCCAATCCCGACACCTGATGACCCCAATAGAGTCGGTAAACGAGTCAAAGCACAGTACTAGCATATAGAGTCTCGATGATGTTTCAAGTAGTAAGGACTAATGGTGTACAACCAAAACCGCGGACTTTATCCACTCGATAAGTGATAACCACTTGGAATGTCCGGATAGGGTAGTTCGATCATTCATCATATGAATACCCATTTGCATGCTTCGAACATCTCTATGTTCCTTACCAATGAAACGTGGTACTCTGCATCGCAAATGCTAGTCTCAATCTCGAGCGATCCTTATCCTTATTATCGGACGGCTCAATCGACTAGGAACAGTTTAGAATATACAGTGACTATAAGATGTGTTTCATGATAGACATCCCCATGTTCTACCACATCTTACATACACTATAGTATATTCAAGGTCTTTATCAAAACAACAATAGTATATCACAATATAACAATATGAAGAAAGATAAAGTCATTGTCATTAATAAAAGTATAAATTATATAAAACAAAAGATTGTTTATACAAAGAGTCATCAAAGCCCTTAGCCACAAGTTGGCTCACCGGGCACCCACTCTTTCACTTACCAACTCGCCTATGCCCCTGTGTGCCGTGAGGACAGATTATTGACGTAAACCGAAGTGGTCTCTTGTGCCAGCTTACTCTGGGCACAATTTCTTGTCTTTCAACCAACGATTTCTCTAAGGAGTTCACCCCAGCCACAATTCTTACACTACATTTTTTTGATTATGAAGCCGTAGTCTCTTCCATTCGCCTTCTCGATTCGAGGTTGGTTAGTTTTCAGGCTCAACACTACAAACGTGCAGCCAATTGTGTTGCACATATTTTAGCCTCGCATGGGTTAGATGGTTCTACAGTATTTGATGATTGTTGTCCTATTTTTATTAATAAACATGTAAAACTTGACCTTCTGGACTGTTAATGCAATCTTTGATGTTTCCATTAAAAAAAAAATCAAATATTTCAAATTCAATTGTTTGTTTGGTTCAAAATTATAATGAATATTTTAAATATTTATTTTACATTTTTATTCTTTAATTTCAAATTACTCCCCAATCTCAAATTCACTTCCAAGTCCAAGCCTGCCATTGTTTGGAAGTATGTTCTTCCTCGTTTTACGGTCATTTTGTACATACTTTTGATTTGACTGATAATTAATATAAATGTCATGTAAAATTAAAAAATGAATTCTAAATGTATTGATTTGAAAATTGTTCACGAATTCAAGTTCATGAAGCCAAACATGACATAAAAAATTGCTATTGATACGATGGAGGATATTCGAGAGACTCTAGTTAGTCTAAGAAACAATGTCATATATTTGATGATGATAACTAAATATTAGGTATGTCAATTTGGGTCATCCCGCCCCGCATGATGAGAATTATTAGGCCTGTCAATTCGGGCCACTCAGCCCCCGCCTCCGTCCTCATCAGGCGGGAAGGGGTGGGTTGACCCGGATTGATGATACTCAGCCCAACCCAATCCGTCATGGGTTGCGGATTGAGGGCGTAAACCTTCCAAAAATTTAAAAAAAATAAAAAATATGAATTTTTTTAAAAAATAATACATAAACCATTATAAATGATATACATATTTAAAAACTCATTTTAAAAATCATTATAAATGACATGAAATTTTAAAATTAATCAATTAAGCATAAATCATATAAGGTAATGTTTGCAATCTCTAAACATAAGTGATTATGAATTTTTTCTTAACAAATTTGTGAAGAAAAAATCTATAATAACTTATTTTTAGAGGATGCAATAAATCATTTTAGAGCTTATAATCATATATAAAACATTTCAAACAATATAAATTGTTCAAAACTTATCAATCCAACATAAATATTTAAAATATTAATTATAATATAATTAAAAAAATTGGCGGGCCGCGACAGACCAACCAGTTTCGGCTTGAATCCTGACGGCCCGTCAAAAGCATGATCCAACCCGTCATTTTTTAATGTCGGGGTAGTTTGGCTCGACAAGACAGACCCGAATTGACGGGTCTAATTATTATTGAGTTTGATAAATAGTGAGTTTTAATATTTTTCTCCTTACAGATCAACTATGTCTCAATCTAATAATTATATATAGTTTTCATTTTTAAAAAAAATGCTTTCTATCTATGATTTAATGTATTGTTTTTAAAATATTAATCAGACGTTGTTTATATGTATATCACTATAAATTATAATTATAAACTAGTAGAAAAGGCGTGTGCAATTTAATATATAACTATTGGATATCAATATCTTGATATTAATTCTACTAACATGAAATTCAAATTTGATTTTGAATGAATAAAATGTCAATTATGACGAAATAAAAAAAATGTGGAAAAAGGTTAAATCAGAACGTGGCTGATGGGAAGGAAACGTGATTTTTTGAAATTGAAAAATGTTTGTTTTACCCGCTTATCTCCTTTAATTTAGCTTACTAATAGAAGGGGCATTTTAGTATCAATTAAAAATATCAAAAACAGTTTTTCTAAAGTACTCATGCATTATAATATAGAATAGATTAATTAATTGCGACATATATCATACACATTAGTAGCATATATGATACTAGATGGATTCAATGCGAGATAATGTTCGACAAAAAAGTGTTGGTACACATGATTATGTTATTGCATGCACACAATCATATACTCTACAAAACTCGAACACCTTGTTGAGTGATAAGCATGAACTAGAAATTTATTTTTTCGTATTAGTGTTTAATTATCTAACATTTTTATTTCAAGTTTTGCTTAAATCATCAAATTTTTATGTTTTGTAGTTTTGACGAAAAAAATTGGAAAATCTTGAAAATGGAAGAGATCGAAAGTCTAACTTTACGCTATCACCTTGGAATTGGGCCGGAAAGCAAGGATCCGTGCAACCTCGTAAAAGAACATTGAAAAATTTGCAAAAAATTAATGCACGGACTCGTGTACGAACCATGCATGGATGTGGTTCATCTTTTGGACGCTGCATTGGGTCCATGCACTTTGCAAAAAAAAATTGCCTATTTCCCGCATAATTTTGGGTTTTTTTGGGAACTCTGGAATGCACTTGAATTTTATTCTTTTTTGGACACAAATTAAATAAAAAAAAGTGGCTTTTTTTAGGAGGTTTAAAAGAGAACCTTAACCCAACTTGAAACGACTTTTGGCAAATTTCCAAGATGACGGTGGATAAGAGAGGAAGACGCAGAACTGAAACAAGATTCGCACACTATCACTGGGATATTCTTAATATTCTTTTAAATTATTTATTGTCATGAATTCATAAATAAATGTTCATCTGGTTTTGATTTTATGGAAGTCATCTTTTAACTGAGGCTACGATATGGCCAAACTAATTATTTTTGCTCATTATTGAATTGATTATTGTTTTGACTTTTTTATGTTATTATATTGATTGATATTTGCATAGATTTTTTGGATTAAACGTGGAAAATTATTTGCTTTTTTGTCGTTCGATCTTGCTTTGAAAGATAATATACTGAAATCAGTTTCAGAAATATCGATCAACACATGGTTTAAATTGACTAGAAATAATATTTGGTTTTAATATGCGATTTTAGGCGAAAATTTGAAGTTTCGTGGTTGTTAATGCGTTTTTATTTAATTAAAATCAATTGGAAATAATTGAACTCTTAAATGAAAGTAGGATCATTAATTTTAGAGATAAATTATAATTAAGATAGAGATTTTCATCGTGAGTTTAGATAATTATTCTTTGATTAAATCCGTGATAATAATTGATATTTGATCTTGTTGTGTGTCCTTAGTCTTTTTTAATATGTGAATGTCTTTAACTTATTCTACCGTTTAATTTAATTAATTAATATTTCTGTTGTAGAATAATATAATCTATTCTTATAATTAGTTTAAAGGGAAAATTGCTTTTTTTGTATGTATGTTTGTCACTTTGCGATTTCGGTCCTCTATATTTTCAGATTTCAGTTTTAGTCCGCTATCTTTATTTTTTTGGCAATTTTAGTCCTTTTTTCGATGTGGCGCTGACGTGGCACCAATTCAATGCTGATGTGGAGCTGACGTGTATAGTACCACGTCAGCATTTTCGAAGAAAAATGACCGAAATTGCCAAAAATCAGAACATACAAGACTAAAACTGAAATGTAAAAACATAAAGGACCAAAATCGCAAAATAACAAACATACAAGACTAAATTTGCAATTTTCCCTTAGTTTAAGTTATTAATAAAATAGCCTAGCTTAAATTATCCTATTAATTAGATAATAGTCTTTGTGTGAACGGTTTGATAATCACTGCGATAACATCCGTTTCAATAATCCAATTTGATCACCCAAAATATGAAGCTATGTCTACCCCTTCCTTGACGCGATCATCTCGGCAAATTTCAGAGTGAAACATCCATGACTCTATCGTCCTATTGTAAACAAAACGACCCCTTCATGATCCCTTCCCACCATTCTAATGCTGAAGAATTCCGAGATCAACCGTATTTTTATATTTTATGCTATCAATAAGTATTGATAATTCATAATTATGTACGTAGCTATATTTTGTCCTTGTTTTCGATTCACCCCTCTAGTTTCATGTGTATAATTTATGCACCTCAACTTTTACATCGGGCCATTTTTTTTTAAAAAAATAATATAAAAATAAAATTAAACAAATCATTTATCATTTCCACCAATTTAAGCAAATCGTTAACCCTAACTTGTTGGAACACGTTCTCGGATCAGTCAGATGTGATACCCGTAGCAGCGGAAGTTTAAAATTTTTTATTTTCTGATCTGGAACGATTCCAGATCATGGGTATCAAATCCTAACGATTAAAACAAACAAGTAAAATAAAACAGAATTAAATTTTACCTCTCAAGTCTTAACTTGAGGTTATGGACTCCAACAGAAAATTCTGCTCTTCTTGTATATTCCAGAAACTGATGACTCGCTCGATCAACTCCTGAATCAGGTCCACGAACAGAATTCTTAATTCCTCTAATAGACTGCACTAGAAAGTCTATCAGAAGTTTCTACAAAGAGAATAAACAGATCTGATCTGTTTAATCAGACTGCAAATTCGAAAATTTGCAGACTGAAAAATCGAACACAGAGAAAGGGGGGCCGAAACCCTAGGGAGAGGGCTCTCTAGGTTTCGAAATTTGTGAGCTGTGTTGTGTAATTTCTGTACTGTAATAACTTATTTATAACATGGGCTGCTAACAGCTTAGGACACATTAATCATAAGTTCAAGCCTGACAAGCAAAGCCCGCATGTTCAAAAATTAATATAAAATTCATCGTGACTTAAATTGACAAACCGATTTTACCAATGTGTACAGAAACCTTTTCTGTACATTTTAAAGTCAAGATAAATTTTCTGAATCCGAATTCAGTGGTTTCCAAAAATGGCATCCTTATGTCATTTTAGGAAATCTCACTCCCTCTACTCATTAATAAGAAGTACTACTTCTTATTTGCTAAATTTAACTCATTAAATTTAATTATCTCAACGGGGATTAGAAATCTATTACTTGTGTAACCCTCAATGGTTCAGGGATACAGCTAGTCGTGGACCCACAACTCCTTGTGACTCGGAACAATAATTTTTGACTTACCCATCGAATCATGGTAAGAGCGCCTAGAAACATCGCCCCATGATTCCCTAGGTATCACTAATAGTGCCTGCAAGAACCAGTAGGTTTTGGTTAGCGTACAGTACGGTCCCTTCATCCATATATCCCGATCGAATCAACAACCATTGGTATATCGAGAGTCGTTTGAGATTCGATAACTATGCAATACATCTTGAAGATCAAATAGTGACATCGCATGTGCAACTAGGAAACCAAGTAACCCAAAGCACATCATGTACACTGGCCAGAGATTTGTCACACTAATATCTCCTCAGATCGCATAGGATATCCACACTCGCAAGCGTGTGGTGAATCCTTGACAACAAAGCATTGACTCCTATATGTGTCGTAACTGTATCCAATCTCGACACCTGATGACCCTCATAGAGTCGGTAAACGAGTCAAAGTACAGTACTAGCATATAGAGTCTCCATGATGTTTCAAGTAGTAAGGACTAATGGTGTACAACCAAAACCGCGGACTTATCCACTCAATTAGTGAAAATCACTTGAAAAGTCCGAATAGGGTAGTTCGATCATCCATCAAATGAATATCCATTTGCATGCTTCAAACATATCTATGTTCCATACCAATGAAACTATGTACTCGGCATCGCAAATGCTAGTCTCAATCTTGAGCGATCCTTATCCTTATTGCGTACGGCTCAATTGACTAGGAACTGGTTTAGAATATACAGTGATTACAAGATGTGTTTCATGATAGTCATCCATATCCACTATCACATCTTGCATATACTTTAGTATATTCAAGATCTTTATCTAAACATCATATAGCACGTCACAACATAACAATATGATAAAAGATAAAGTAAATGCCAATATAAAGTGCAAATTATATTAAACAAAGATTGTTTACAAATAGAGTCATAAAGGCCCTTAGCCATAAGTTGGTTAACAGGGCACCCACTCTTTCATAACTTTCATTCCACCGCGACTCTTTTTGCGAAATCCTCCCACAAGCTAGATGTAAGTAGGGCTGGGATACTGTAGTGACCCTGCATGGAATCACTTACTAACTGGCAACTAATAGCATGCAATAACTTAATAAAGCAAAATGCTTAACAGAGTAAAACGTGCGGAAACAAAATCCATAATTTACATATCAGCTTAGTTAAGGCTTATAGAACTTGTGTAGTGATACGGTGAACTTCTGAATATAGGCTTGGAACCTAGGATCCTACTATACTTGAACTAGCTTAGAGGTACGTACACATTGACTGAGATTGCCAGCGAGTATACATGTTTATATGTTGCATTTATTTGGCATTATTATATGACACAATATATGATTTACCGCTTTCTATATTCATATGTCATATGCATATACACGTTGAGCCTATACCTTGTTATACCTGATTATAGAGCCGCTCAGCTCTATACTCGATAGTCTGTCACTGAGAGTACCGCGACGGCGGAGAAATTTATGTCTGACTACTCTGGTGTACTAGACGAGTGTGGTTGCACCCAGAGGTTGATCCGTGAGGTGGCAGCACTCACATGGCGCCAATACTGAGCATGACTTTTCAGATGACCATTTACCAGTCATCATGTTGCATGCATTATATACATATGTTTACTCATATTTATGTACTGGGCGTTAGCGCTCACGTCCTAGTTGTTATCTTGGACACCCTATTTCACGGGGCAGGTCGCAGGATGGACGGAGCTGGTAGTTCAAGGCAGGACTAGGGAGCAGAAGCCTTGAAGAGTTTATTATACAGCAGGATTCGATATAGCTGTATAATGTTTAATTTTAAGTTTTTTGATATGCTTGTATCACTACAGTATTAAGCCTGGATTTATTACTAAGTTGATATGTAAATTATGGATTTTGTTTCCGCACATTTTACTCTGTTAAGAATTTTGCTTTATTAAGTTATTAAGTTATTGCATGTTATTAGTTGTCAGTTAGTAGGTGATTCCATGCAGGATCACTACATTTTTGGTATCAGAGCATGCATAGATTTTGCGAATTAGTACTTGGGATTTAGTTTAGTCTTGAGTAATTTTTGCACATTTGGGATTTTAATGTGCAATTCTTTTCAGGATATGGCTGACGAGAGTCACGGTAGTATTGGCCAGGGAGGTGGTCATCATCGTCATCATAGCCATCATGATGATCAGTATCGTCCTCATGAGGGTAGACGTCGCTACACTATTAATAAGTTCATGCAAGTAGGACTGAAACCCTTGGTGGGAGGCGAGAATCCTGAACAAGGAAGAAATTGGATGTCCAAACTCGAGAGTGCTTTTCGAGCTTTCGATTGCACTGAGGAGCAGAAATTGGAAGTTCTAGAATTCGTTTTAGAGGATCGAGCATGATTTTGATGGGATGCCAAGGCTGCTCAGGCACGTACTGAGAGAGGACATGTGACTTGGGGAGATTTCTGTCAGCAGTTTCAGAAACTGTATTTTCCTCCAGCTGTTCACCAGGCACGATCGATGGAGTTGCTTACTCTGAGGCAAAGATCAATGACTATTGATCAATATCAGCAACGATTTCTTGATCTGCTACCTTTCAGTCCTCATATCAGTGACAGTGATGCATCCAAGTATGATATCTTTCTGCAAGGCTTGAATCAAGATATCTACTCACAAGTTGTCGTCTGTGATGATCCGACATCTTATGAGACTTTGGTGAACCATTGCTGTGAGACCCCATTTCTAATCGTCTAATCTCGAATAAACAAACAAAATCAATCACAAATATCCGCGGAAAAACTAATCAAATTTTTATATTTTTTTTAAAGGGTCGCGCGCCCGCACCTAAATCAGGCGCGCCCGCGCCGAGACCTCGCAAAACCAGCACGCTCGCGCCAGGAAGTTGCGCGCCCGCGCCCAAGCTTCGCAAAAGCTAGCGCGCCCGCGCCGTCCATTCGAGCTGCAGAAAAACCAGGGCAAGAGCAATCTTTACAAACTCAAAATCAACAATCCAAGCCGCCAAGGTTCAATCCATAGCTCATACATGAAATAAGGGATTCGAAATACCATCAAAACAATTAAGAATACAAGTTCGACAACATAATTCAATCGACTAAACAAAACAATACAAGTCCAAAGGCACAACCCTACGACTCACAGTGTCTCACTTCTATCACTTCCAACTCGACCTAATCATGCAGCTTCTGACTTGATCCTGTCCCACCTGCCGTCAAGTACACATACAAACAAAACGACAGCCGGATAATCCGATGAGAATACAATTCCCAGTAAAAGAGACAAACATGCATATCAATTAATATATCAACACATGATATATATACAAGACAATCAATTCCAAATTCATATCTAAACTCAATTCAAATGCATACAATGCAATGCATGTCTTTAAAATCTGGGATTATCAAGTCGGATAATCAAAAGAGTTGCTGCTTTTGCTTTTGGGATCCCGAGGACGAGATCACGTAAACAACTCACCGACTCTCCCGATCGAGGTGGTGCTACGTATCTCCATCCTCTAGACTTTGGTGCGACTATAAGGAGTATGCTAGCACTAGGTGAAACGGCTACACCCAGGCCACTCACAATATAATCCCCAAAACGTCTATAAAAAAAAAAGGCCTTCCTGTCCGCTGCTCAAATCAAGGATTCTTAGCTCAATATTAATGCAATGCAAAACATAACTCAAATAACTCAAATAATCAAATAACATGCAAGTATGTGATTTTTCCGGAACACTCTAATCAAGTCGGATTCGAGTCACACGTTCCATTCCAGTCTAAGTCATCTTATACCTCTTTTTCAAAACGTCGATGCTCCAAACCTGGAAACAACAACGATTCCTCAATCAGGATTCAATCAAACTTTCTCAATCGATAATAAGAAACCGATACTATACCGGCTACAATCTTCAAAGCTACACAAAGCTGAAATCTTGCAACTCCACTGGCTTTAAATCAATCTATCAAAAGAAGCTATCAAGATCAATATTGACATTCAATCTCTCAATCAAACATAACTCAATCAACACTACGAAACGATATCCAAACTTCAAACTGACGGCATAACGGCTATATTTTGATAAACCGAAAACGCAGACAACATAATATCAATCCAAACAACTCATATCAATCATCATTCAAAAATTCAAACTCAAATACAACACATATCCAAACTCACATTTTTGAATAATCCTTTCAAAAATCATAACAAATCCGAACGTCGCTCTATTTCAAAACCGACAGATAATAAACGACCAGAACTCAGCCAAGAACATCATACTCAAATCTCAATCGATTCTAACAACATCCAAAAACTAGAATGTATCTGATCGTAGAAAAACTTACGATAGAACGAAGCTCTCGCAGCAGTGATCGCTAATCTGCCTTCAGAATTAAATTCCAACTGACGGATCGACAAAATCGGAGAATTCCAAAGCTTGAAGAAACGCTTCTTGCTTCAATGGAGGAGAGAAAACGTTTGGGGAATATGATGGAGTGAAAAGGATGAGTCAAATCCCTATAAATATCTAATAAAATCGATATTTGCGTTTTAGTCCCTGAAAAATTCAAATTTTGCAAGAAGGACCCTGATCAAAATCAAGTCGGCTCTTGAACTCTGCAATCTCCGATTATCTCAAATAAAGACAATTAAGATAAAATCGGGGCGTTACAATTCTCCCCCTCTAAGAAAAGATTTCGTCCTCGAAATCAAACACGGTTCTAACACGAACTGTGTCTCTCCAATTTACTCCTTCAAGTCCGTCAATCCAAAGTCGACTCATTTTCGTCAGAATAATCTTCCTCTGCTTAGTCACAATTCGATTCATCTTTGGTTCCAAAACAGGTGACACAAAAAATCACCTCCAATCAACGGGAATCTTCTTCTCTTCTCATACAACTCTTGAAAAGTGCATTCAAGAATTCACCAAAAAGCTGTCGTTGTACGAAGTCTCCACAAGAATTCGGAGTTCTGCCAATTAGTGCTAAGTCGAGCACTACAACTCATGGCATAACTTCAAAAGTTCAACTCATCTGCTCTGGATGTCCGTCGTTCTGAGGGTATCGAACTAAATAATGTTGAAATTAGACCACAAAACCTCATCGAAGTCCTTTCCTAAAGCACGAGTGCATCAAAGATCTCTGTCTAAACTAACAGACTTCTGCAAATCATACAATCTGACAAAAAAATTTCCTGACAGAAATCTAACATATGATCATGTCTGAGAACCATTCTGTAGGGAATACAATAGCAAATTCATCAATCGGTCAATCAAACTCGGATGACAATTCAAACTCAGACTGACCGGTAGCTCTGCGACAACACCTGTTGAAAGTTCCCAATTCTATTCTGAAATAATAAACTGTACCACCGAAATCAGATCTCTCTCTCAGCTACCAGCTGTGGACAGCCCAGATTATCAGTAGTTATTCTTTAAACTTCCTTCTGCATCTGTTCTGAAAAGATCAATTCCTCAATTCTCTGAATATCCGTCTGTCATCTGAAAGAATATTGAATAACTTCAAAGTGCCGATCTCTAGATACTCTGCTTTCTCGAAACATCTGGCGTAACAAAACAATTACTCCCAACATACGATCTCGGCACTGAACTGAAACTCAAACTGTAACCCAATCTGAATTTCTTCAACGAATTCTCATACCTACTTCAAACTCAAAATCGAAACTGTATCAATCGTCACTCAAAGAGAATTACCGATAGTAGATAAAATAAAAACATATCTTTCGGCATAGAGCAACAGCTGCTGCATACAATTCCTCAGAAAAGATTCGCAGTCAGAATCTCATATTATCTAATCCTTTTCTCTATCTCCAAATCAGTTCCGTATGCGAAAACAAATACTCCAATTCCTAAGATTAGAACAGATCACGAAAATTTCTCATAAGACAATAGATAATAGATCTTCTGATCAATAAGATCGCTGCGAGCCCAAAGTACAGATTCAGACATTGAGTCTCGAGAGTCTTCAGCTGTCTCGATGCTCAAGCAAATAAATGATTTTTGTGAACAATAGCATACCACAATCTCAATAAGAAGAATTTCCTGACACTGAAGATCATCAGTCCAGAAGGAAGTAAAAATTCCTAAAGCACTGATCAATATCTTCTGCAATCAATAAGAACTAGTATCATAAGATGAAGTGTAAACTGAAGAACATACTCTGCGAAGTAATCGGCTTCACCCACGCTAAGAATCCCTCGAAGAATCAGGGATAGAATTCATAAATTTTCCAATCTCGGATAAGGACGTCGATCTAGATCATAAAATCGAGGAAGACAACTCGATCCAAACAGCATTCAGACATCGAAGAATAACATACCACTGTTCGGCACAAAATCTGCTATACGATCCTCAAAAGCTCCGAATGATCAGTAAAATTCTATATCCAAAAGATAAGAATTCAACGATAAGAACAGTACCGATCTCAAGTCGTTGCTGAAACTAACCTCATAACTCGAAGAAAATCCAGAAATCTCATCTAGAATACGTCAGCAAACTCTTCAACCACTGGTTTATCAGCCAATTCGGGCTAGATTATAACATCAACTACAAACAAAGAGAATTCCTCTGCACAATTCTGAAATAAATGGTGCATCTATAGAATAATATCAAAGAAATCCTTGAATCAAAATTCTTACCAGAGGAACAATTCAACAGATAATAAAAATCCAAATCTAAAAGCCTAAGTACTATACTGCCTAGTTCAATCTTATTCCCAATCAAAATCCAGAGTTGCGACTAAAGAACCCAAAAGCTCAACAAGAAGGGAATTCATCATCTAGATTCCTCAAAAGAAATAAGGGAATTCACCCAAAATCCATCAGTCATAAGTGTAGTCCAGAGAATCCCATATCTGATCGATCTCTACTAACCAGCTTTCACATCCCGCGGTATTCTCATTACTCTTCAAAGTCGGTGATTAAAATGACTGAAATCTCATCAATAACTCTTCAATCAATGCCGAATAGATATCCATCTGATCAGACACAGTATAACTCTATCATGTCTGGATTCTATGCAGTTCGATTCCTGTTCAATATACATCAAGAACATATATCTCATACTCAAGCGAGTTAGAATACAATTACCTCGATCTTCCAACATTTCGGTGTCCAAAACCTCTTTCTCGAATAATTCAACCATCCCGATAAAATTCGAATTCGAACCAGAAATCCAAGCAATTCATATCTCAAGTAAATCATGCTTTAGAATTTAATCACATAATCATGTAATTAAATTAATTCTCAATCAATAAAGCATGCTCGCATGGTATTTAATAACTCAATTAAATAATTCAAACACATGCGAGAATTCAATTCATGCGGACTCGATCTACCCCGCTCACTCTAATTCAGTCCAAGAATCTTATCGCTCTGATACCACTTAATGTGAGACCCCGTTTTCAATCGTCTAATCTCGAATAAACAAACAAAATCAATCACAAAGATCCGCGGAAAAACTAATCAAAATTTTTTATTTTTTTATTTTAAAGGGTCGCGCGCCCGCGCCGAGACCTCGCAAAACCAGCGCGCTCGCGCCAGGAAGTTGCGCACCCGCACCCAAGCTTCGCAAAAGCTAGCGCGCCCGCGCCGTCCATTCGAGCTGCAGAAAAATCAGGGCAAGAGCAATCTTTACAAACTCAAAATCAACAATCAAAGCCACCAAGGTTCAATCCATAGCTCATACATGATATAAGGGATTCGAAATACCATCAAAACAATTAAGAATACAAGTTCGATAACATAATTCAATCGACTAAACAAAACAATACAAGTCCAAAGGCACAACCCTACGACTCATGGTATCTCACTTCTATCACTTCCAACTCGACCTAATCATGCAGCTTCTGACTCGATCCTGTCCCACCTGCCGTCAAGTACACATATAAACAAAACGACAGCCGGATAATCCGGTGAGAATACAATTCCCAGTAAAAGAGACAAACATGCATATCAATTAATATATCAACACATGATATATATACAAGACAATCAATTCCAAATTCATATCTAAACTCAATTCAAATGCATACAATGCAATGCATGTCTTTAAAATCTGGGATTATCAAGTCGGATAATCAAAAGAGTTGCTGCTTTTGCTTTTGGGATCCCGAGGACGAGATCAAATAAACAACTCATCGACTCTCCCGATCGAGGTGGTGCTACGTATCTCCATCCTCTAGACTTTGGTGCGACTATAAGGATTATGCTAGCACTTGGTGAAACGGCTACACCCAGGCCACTCACAATATAATCCCCAAAATGTCTATCAAAAAAAAGGGCCGTCCTGTCCTCTGCTCAAATCAAGGATTCTTAGCTCAATATGAATGCAATGCAAAACATAACTCAAATAACTCAAATAATCAAATAACATGCAAGTATGTGATTTTTCTGGAACACTCGAATCAAGTCGGATTCGAGTCACACGTTCCATTCCAGTCTAAGTCATCTTATACCTCTTTTTCAAAACGTCGATGCTCCAAACCTGGAAACAACAACGATTCCTCAATCAGGATTCAATCAAACTTTCTCAATCGATAATAAGAAACCGATACTATACCGGCTACAATCTTCAAAGCTACACAAAGCTAAAATTTTGCAACTCCACTGGCTTCAAATCAATCTATCAAAAGAAGCCATCAAGATCAATATTGGCATTCAATCTCTCAATCAAACATAACTCAATCAACACTACGAAATGATATCCAAACTTCAAACTGACGGCATAACGGCTATATTCTGATAAACCGAAAACGCAGACAGCATAATATCAATCCAAACAACTCATATCAATCATCATTCAAACATTCAAACTCAAATCCAACACATATCCAAACTCACATTTTCGAATAATCCTTTCAAAAATCATAACAAATCCGAACGTCGCTCTATTTCAAAATCGACAGATAATAAACGACCAGAACTCCGCCAAGAACATCATACTCAAATCTCAATCGATTCTAACAACAACCAAAAACTAGAATGTATTTGATCGTAGAAAAACTTACGATAGAACGAAGCTCTCGCAGCAGTGATCGCTAATCTGCCTTCAGAATTAAATTCCAACTGACGGATCGACAAAATCGGAGAATTCCAAAGCTTGAAGAAACGCTTCTTGCTTCAATGGAGGAGAGAAAACGTTTGGGGAATATGATGGAGTGAAAAGGATAAGTCAAATCCCTATAAATATCTAATAAAATCGATATTTGCGTTTTAGTCCCTAAAAAATTTAAATTTTGCAAGAAGGACCCTGATCAAAATCAAGTCGGCTCTTGAACTCTGCAATCTCCGATTATCTCAAATAAAGACAATTAAGATAAAATCGGGGCGTTACAATTCTCCCCCTCTATGAAAAGATTTCGTCCTCGAAATCAAACACGGTTCTAACATGAACCGTGTCTCTCCAATTTACTCCTTCAAGTCCGTCAATCCAAAGTCGACTCATTCTCGTCAGAATAATCTTCCTCTGCTTAGACACAATTCGATTCATCTTTGGTTCCGAAACAGGTGACACAGAAAATCACCTCCAATCAACGGGAATCTTCTTCTCTTCTCGTACAACTCTTGAAAAGTGCATTCAAGAATTCACCAAAAAGCTGTCGTTGTACGAAGTCTCCACAAGAATTCGGAGTTCTGCCAACTAGTGCTAAGTCGAGCACTACAACTCATGGCATAACTTCAAAATTTCAACTCATCTGCTCTGGATGTCCGTCGTTCTGAGGGTATCGAACTAAATAATGTTGAAATCAGACCACAAAACCTCATCGAAGTCCTTTCCTAAAGCACGAGTGCATCAAAGATCTCTGTCTAAACTAACAGACTTCTGCAAATCATACAATCTGACAAAAAAATTTCCTGACAAAAATCTAACATATGATCATGTCTGAGAACCATCCTGTAGGGAATACAATAGCAGATTCATAAATCGATCAATCAAACTTGGATGGCAATTCAAACTCAGACTGACCGGTAGCTCTGCGACAACACCTGTCGAAAGTTCCCAATTCTATTCTGAAATAATAAACTGTACCATCGAAATCAGATCTCTCTCTCAGCTACCAGCTGTGGACAGCCCATATTATCAGTAGTTATTCTTTAAACTTCCTTCTGCATCTGTTCTGAAAAGATCAATTCCTCAATTCTCTAAATATC
This sequence comes from Henckelia pumila, assembly GCF_033568475.1. Classification (NCBI taxonomy): domain Eukaryota; kingdom Viridiplantae; phylum Streptophyta; class Magnoliopsida; order Lamiales; family Gesneriaceae; genus Henckelia; species Henckelia pumila. Next base: position 107,481,142 of record NC_133121.1, read on the forward strand.
CGTCTGTCATCTGAAAGAATACTGAATAACTTCAAAGTGCCGATCTCTAGATACTCTGCTTTCTCGAAACATCTGGCGTAACAAAACAATTACTCCCAACATACGATCTCGGCACTGAACTGAAACTCAAACTGTAACCCAATCTGAATTTCTTCAACGAATTCTCATACCTACTTCAAACTCAAAATCGAAACTGTATCAATCGTCACTCAAAGAGAATTACCGATAGTAGATAAAATAAAAACATATCTTTCGGCTTAGAGAAACAGCTGCTGCATACAATTCCTCAGGAAATATTCGCAGTCAGAATCTCATATTATATTATCCTCTTCTCTATCTCCAAATCAGTTCCGTCTGCGAAAACAAATACTCCAATTCCTAAGATTAGAACAGATCATGAAAATTCCTCATAAGACAATAGATAACAGATCTTTTGATCAATGAGATCGCTGCGAGCCCAAAGTCCAGATTCAGACATTGAGTTTCGAGAGTCTTCAGCTGTCTCGATGCTCAAGCAAATAAATTATTTTTGTGAACAATAGCATACCACAATCTCAATAAGAATAATTTCCTGACACTGAAGATCATCAGTCCAGAAGGAAGTAAAAATTCCTAAAGCACTGATCAATCTCTTCTGCAATCAATAAGAACTAGTATCATAAGATAAAGTCCAAACAGAAGAACATACTCTGCGAAGTAATCTGCTTCACCCACGATAAGAATCCCTCGAAGAATCAGGGATAGAATTCATAAATTTTCCAATCTCGGATAAGGACGTCGATCTAGATCATAAAATCGAGGAAGACAACTCGATCCAAACAACATTCAGACATCGAAGAATAACATACCACTGTTCGGCACAAAATCTGCTATACGATCCTCAAAAGCTCCGAATGATCAGTACAATTCTCATTCCAAAAGATAAGAATTCAACGATAAGAACAGTCCCGATCTCAAGTCGTTGCTGAAACTAGCCTCATAACTCGAAGAAAATCCAGAAATCTCATCTAGAATACGTCAGCAAACTCTTCAACCACTGGTTTATCAGCCAATTCGGGCTAGATTATAACATCAACTACAAACAAAGAGAATTCCTCTGCACAATTCTGAAATAAATGGTGCATCTATAGAATAATATCAAAGAAATCCTTGAATCAAAATTCTTACCAGAGGAACAATTCAACGGATAATAAAAATCCAAATCTAAAAGCCTAAGTACTATACTGCCTAGTTCAATCTTATTCCCAATCAAAATCCAGAGTTGTGACTAAAGAACCCAAAAGCTCAACAAGAAGGAAATTCATCATCTAGATTTCTCAAAAGAAATAAGGGAACTCACCCAAAATCCATCAGTCATAAGTGTAGTCCAGAGAATCCCATATCTGATCGATCTCTACTAACCAGCTTTCACATCCCGCGGTATTCTCTTTACTCTTCAGAGTCGGTGATTAAAACGACTGAAATCTCATCAATAACTCTTCAATCAATGCCGAATAGATATCCATCTGATCAGACACAGTATAACTCTATCATGTCTGGATTCTATGCAGTTCGATTCCTGTTCAATATACATCAAGAACATATATCTTATACTCAAGCGAGTTAGAATACAATTACCTCGATCTTCCAACATTTCGGTGTCCAAAACCTCTTTCTCGAATAATTCAACCATCCCGAGAAAATTAGAATTCGAACCAGAAATCCAAGCAATTCATATCTCAAGTAAATCATGCTTTAGAATTTAATCACATAATCATGTAATTAAATTAATTCTCAATCAATAAAGCATGCTCGCATGGTATTTAATAACTCAATTAAATAATTCAAACACATGCGAGAATTCAATTCATGCGGACTCGATCTACCCCGCTCACTCTAATTCAGTCCAAGAATCTTATCGCTCTGATACCACTTAATGTGAGACCCCGTTTCCAATCGTCTAATCTCGAATAAACAAACAAAATCAATCACAAAGATCCGCGGAAAAACTAATCAAATTTTTTTATTTTTTTATTTTAAAGGGTCGTACACCCGCACCTAAATCAGGCGCGCCCGCGCCGAGACCTCGCAAAACCAGCGCGCTCGCGCCAGGAAGTTGCACGCCCGCACCCAAGCTTCGCAAAAGCTAGCGCTCCCGCGCCGTCCATTCGAGCTGCAGAAAAATCAGGACAAGAGCAATCTTTACAAACTCAAAATCAACAATCCAAGCCACCAAGGTTCAATCCATAGCTCATACATGAAATAATGGATTCGAAATACAATCAAAACAATTAAGAATACAATTTCGATAACATAATTCAATCGACTAAACAAAACAATACAAGTCCAAAGGCACAACCCTACGACTCACGGTGTCTCACTTCTATCACTTCCAACTCGACCTAATCATGCAGCTTCTGACTCGATCATGTCCCACCTGCCGTCAAGTACACATATAAACAAAACGACAGCCGGATAATCCGGTGAGAATACAATTCCCAGTAAAAGAGACAAACATGCATATCAATTAATATATCAACACATGATATATATACAAGACAATCAATTCCAAATTCATATCTAAACTCAATTCAAATGCATACAATGCAATGCATGCCTTTAAAATCTGGGATTATCAAGTCGGATAATCAAAAGAGTTGCTGCTTTTGCTTTTGGGATCCCGAGGAAGAGATCACAAAAACAACTCACCGACTCTCCCGATCGAGGTGGTGCTACGTATCTCCATCCTCTAGACTTTGGTGCGACTATAAGGAGTATGCTAGCACTTGGTGAAACGGCTACACCTAGGCCACTCACAATATAATCCCCAAAACGTCTATAAAAAAAAAGGGCCGTCCTGTCCTCTGATCAAATCAAGGATTCTTAGCTCAATATGAATGCAATGCAAAACATAACTCAAATAACTCAAATAATCAAATAACATGCAAGTATGTGATTTTTCCGGAACACTCGAATTAAGTCGGATTCGAGTCACACGTTCCATTCCAGTCTAAGTCATCTTATACCTCTTTTTCAAAACGTCGATGCTCCAAACCTGGAAACAACAACGATTCCTCAATCAGGATTCAATCAAACTTTCTCAATCGATAATAAGAAACCGATACTATACCGGCTACAATCTTCAAAGCTACACAAAGCTAAAATTTTGCAACTCCACTGGCTTCAAATTAATCTATCAAAAGAAGCCATCAAGATCAATATTGGCATTCAATCTCTCAATCAAACATAACTCAATCAACACTACGAAACGATATCCAAACTTCAAACTGACGGCATAACGGCTATATTTTGATAAACCGAAAACGCAGACAGCATAATATCAATCCAAACAACTCATATCAATCATCATTCAAACATTCAAACTCAAATACAACACATATCCAAACTCACATTTTTGAATAATCCTTTCAAAAATCATAACAAATCCGAACGTCGCTCTATTTCAAAACCGACAGATAATAAACGACCAGAACTCAGCCAAGAACATCATACTCAAATCTCAATCGATTCTAACAACATCCAAAAACTAGAATGTATCTGATCGTAGAAAAACTTGCGATAGAACGAAGCTCTCGCAGCAGTGATCGCTAATCTGCCTTCAGAATTAAATTCCAACTGACGGATCGACAAAATCGGAGAATTCCAAAGCTTGAAGAAACGCTTCTTGCTTCAATGGAGGAGAGAAAACGTTTGGGGAAGATGATGGAGTGAAAAGGATGAGTCAAATCCCTATAAATATCTAATAAAATCGATATTTGCATTTTAGTCCCTGAAAAATTCAAATTTTGCAAGAAGGACCCTGATCAAAATCAAGTCGGCTCTTGAACTCTGCAATCTCCGATTATCTCAAATAAAGACAATTAAGATAAAATCGGGGCCTTACAATTCTCCCCCTCTAAGAAAAGATTTCGTCTTCGAAATCAAACACGGTTCTAACACGAACTGTGTCTCTCCAATTTACTCCTTCAAGTCCGTCAATCCAAAGTCGACTCATTCTCGTCAGAATAATCTTCCTCTGCTTAGTCACAATTCGATTCATCTTTGGTTCCAAAACAGGTGACACAGAAAATCACCTCCAATCAACGGGAATCTTCTTCTCTTCTCGTACAACTCTTGAAAAGTGCATTCAAGAATTCACCAAAAAGCTGTCGTTGTACGAAGTCTCCACAAGAATTCGGAGTTCTGCCAACTAGTGCTAATTCGAGCACTACAACTCATGGCATAACTTCAAAAGTTCAACTCATCTGCTCTGGATGTCCGTCGTTCTGAGGGTATCGAACTAAATAATGTTGAAATCAGACCACAAAACCTCATCGAATTCCTTTCCTAAAGCACGAGTGCATCAAAGATCTCTATCTAAACTAACAGACTTCTGCAAATCATACAATCTGACAAAAAAATTTCCTGACAGAAATCTAACATATGATCATGTCTGAGAACCATTCTGTAGGGAATACAATAGCAGATTCATCAATCGGTCAATCAAACTTGGATGGCAATTCAAACTCAGACTGACCGGTAGCTCTGCGACAACACCTGTCGAAAGTTCCCATTGTAAGAGTGGGTGCCCAGTGAGCCAACTGTGTGGCTATGGGCTTTGATGACTCTTTGTATAAACAATCTTTTGTTTAATATTATTTACACTTTTATGGCAATGACTTTATATTACTTCATATTGTTATATTGTGATATACTATTGTTGTTTTGATAAAGACCTTGAATATACTATAGTGTATGTAAGATGTGGTAGAACATGGAGATGTCTATCATGAAATACATCTTATAGTCACTGTATATTCTAAAAACCGTTCCTAGTCGATTGAGCCGTCCGATAATAAGGATAAGGATCGCTCGAGTTTGAGACTAGCATTTGCGATGCGGAGTACCACGTTTCATTGGTAGGGAACATGGAGATGTTCGAAGCATGCAAATGGATATTCATAGGATGAATAATCGAACTACCCTATCCGGACTTTCCAAGTGGTTATCACTTATCGAGTGGATAAAGTCCGCGGTTTTGGTTGTACACCATTAGTCCTTACGACTTGAAACATCATGGAGACTCTATATGCTAGTGCTGTGCTTTGACTCGTTTACCGACTCTATGGGGGTCATCAGGTGTCGAGATTGGGTACAGTTACGACACATATAGGAGTCAATGCATTGTTGTCAAGGATTCACCACATACTTGCGAGTGTGGATATCCTATGCGATCTGAGGAGATATTAGTGTGACAAATCTCTGGCCAGAGTACTTGATGTGATTTAAGAAATGGTTTCTTAGTAGCACATGCGATGTCACTAATTTGATCTTCAAGATGTATTGCATAGTTATCGAATCTTGAGCGACTCTCGATATACCAATGGTTGTTGATTCGATCGGGATATATGGATGAAGGGACCGTACTGTACGCTAACCAAAATCTACTGGTTCTTGTAGGCACTATCAGTGATACCTAGGGAATCATGGGGCGATGTTGCTAGGCGCTTTACCTTGATTCGTTGGGCAAGTCGGAAAGTGTTGTTCCGAGTCACAAGGAGTTGTGAGCCCACGGCTAGCTGTATCCCTGAACCATTGAGGGTCACACAGTGTAATGGAGTTTTAATCCCCGTTGAGATAGTTAAATTTAAAGAGTTAAATTTAATGAACTAAGGAGTTGGACTTCTTAAATAAGAGTAAGGGAGTAGGATTTCCTAAAATGACATAGGGATGGACATTTTTGGAAACCACTGAATTCGGATTCAGGAAAATTTATTTTGACTTTAAAATGTGCAGAAATGGTTTCTGTGCACATTGGTGAAATTGGTTCATCGATCGGAGTCACGATGAATTTTATATTAATTTCTGAACGTGCGGGCTTTGCTTGTCGGGCCCTAGCTTATGACTAATGGGCCCTAAGGTGTTAGTGGCCTGCATTATAAATAAGTTATTGCAGTACAGAAATTACACACAACAGGTCATAATTTTTGAGACAGGATTTTCGAAACCCTAGCCTCCTCTCAAAAGAAATCGGCCGAACCCTTCCCCTCTGTCCGAGAAATTCCGGTCTGTGATTTTTAATTGCAGTCAGGAATAACGAATCAGATTCGTTTAATCTCTTCGCAGAAAACTTCTGATAGATTTTCTAGTGCAATCTATCAGAGGGATTTAAACCCCATTCGTGGACCTGATTGAAGGAGTTCATCAGTTCCTGGGAGATACAAGAAGCGCAGAGAAATCTGTGTGGTGTCCAATAATCTCGCTTCGAGATTGAAGGTAAAATTTAATTAATTGTTATTTGAATTTTACACACACAATAATTTAATCGTTAAACGGTTGATACTCACACTATGGAATTGTTCCATAATAAAATTTTTAAACTTCCGCTGCACCGGGTATCAATCGTGATTGATCTGAGACCCCAGTTTTCAACACCCAATTCTATTCTGAAATAATAAACTGTACCACCGAAATCAGATCTCTCTCTCAGCTACCAGCTGTGGACAGCCCAGATTATCAGTAGTTATTCTTTAAAATTCCTTCTGCATCTGTTCTGAAAAGATCAATTCCTCAATTCTCTGAATATCCGTCTGTCATCTGAAAGAATACTGAATAACTTCAAAGTGCCGATCTCTAGATGCTCTGCTTTCTCGAAACATCTAGCGTAACAAAACAATTACTCCCAACATACGATCTCGGCACTGAACTGAAACTCAAACTGTAACCCAATCTGAATTTCTTCAACGAATTCTCATACCTACTTCAAACTCAAAATCGAAACTGTATCAATCGTCACTCAAAGAGAATTACCGATAGTAGATAAAATAAAAACATATCTTTCGGCTTAGAGCAACAGCTGCTGCATACAATTCCTTAGGAAATATTCGCAGTCAGAATCTCATATTATCTAATCCTCTTCTCTATCTCCAAATCAGTTCCGTCTGCAAAAACAAATACTCCAATTCCTAAGATTAGAACAGATCACGAAAATTCCTCATAAGACAATAGATAACAGATCTTTTGATCAATAAGATCGCTGCGAGCCCAAAGTCCAGATTCAGACATTGAGTTTCGAGAGTCTTCAGCTGTCTCGATGCTCAAGCAAATAAATTATTTTTGTGAACAATAGCATACCACAATCTCAATAAGAATAATTTCCTGACACTGAAGATCATCAGTCCAGAAGGAAGTAAAAATTCCTAAAGCACTGATCAATCTCTTCTGCAATCAATAAGAACTAGTATCATAAGATAAAGTCCAAACAGAAGAACATACTCTGCGAAGTAATCTGCTTCACCCACGATAAGAATCCCTCGAAGAATCAGGGATAGAATTCATAAATTTTCCAATCTCGGATAAGGACGTCGATCTAGATCATAAAATCGAGGAAGACAACTCGATCCAAACAGCATTCAGACATCGAAGAATAACATACCACTGTTCGGCACAAAATCTGCTATACGATCCTCAAAAGCTCCGAATGATCAGTACAATTCTCATTCCAAAAGATAAGAATTCAACGATAAGAACAGTCCCGATCTCAAGTCGTTGCTGAAACTAGCCTCATAACTCGAAGAAAATTCAGAAATCTCATCTAGAATACGTCAGCAAACTCTTCAACCACTGGTTTATCAGCTAATTCAGGCTAGATTATAACATCAACTACAAACAAAGAGAATTCCTCTGCACAATTCTGAAATAAACGGTTCATCTTTAGAATAATATCAAAGAAATCCTTGAATTAAAATTCTTACCAGAGGAACAATTCAACGGATAATAAAAATCCAAATCCAAAAGCCTAAGTACTATACTGCCTAGTTCAATCTTATTCCCAATCAAAATCCAGAGTTGCGACTAAAGAACCCAAAAGCTCAACAAGAAGGGAATTCATCATCTAGATTTCTCAAAAGAAATAAGGGAACTCACCCAAAATCCATTAGTCATAAGTGTAGTCCATAGAATCCCATATCTGATCGATCTCTACTAACCAGCTTTCACATCCCGCGGTATTCTCATTACTCTTCAGAGTCGGTGATTAAAACGACTGAAATCTCATCAATAACTCTTCAATCAATGCCGAATAGATATCCATCTGATCAGACGCAGTATAACTCTATCATGTCTGGATTCTATGCAGTTCGATTGATGTTCAATATACATCAAGAACATATATCTCATACTCAAGCAAGTTAGAATACAATTACCTCGATCTTCCAACATTTCGGTGTCCAAAACCTCTTTCTCGAATAATTCAACCATCTCGAGAAAATTCGAATTCGAACCAAAAATCCAAGCAATTCATATCTCAAGTAAATCATGCTTTAGAATTTAATCACATAATCATGTAATTAAATTAATTATCAATCAATAAAGCATGCTCGCATGGTATTTAATAACTCAATTAAATAATTCAAACACAAGCAAAAATTCAATTCATGCGGACTCGATCTATCCCGCTCACTCTAATTCAGTCCAAGAATCTTATCGCTCTGATACCACTTAATGTGAGACCCCGTTTCCAATCTTCTAATCTCGAATAAACAAACAAAATCAATCACAAAGATCCGCGGAAAAACTAATCAAATTTTTTTATTTTAAAGGGTCAAGCGCCCGCACCTAAATCAGGCGCGCCCGCGCCGAGACCTCGCAAAACCAGCGCGCTCGCGCAAGGAAGTTGTGCGCCCGCACCCAAGCTTCGCAAAAGCTAGCGCGCCCGCGCCGTCCATTCGAGCTGCTGAAAAATCAGGGCAAGAGCAATCTTTACAAACTCAAAATCAACAATCCAAGCCACCAAGGTTCAATCCATAGCTCATACATGAAATAAGGGATTCGAAATACCATCAAAACAATTAAGAATACAAGTTCGACAACATAATTCAATCGACTAAACAAAACAATACAAGTCCAAAGGTACAACCCTACGACTCACGGTGTCTCACTTCTATCGCTTCCAACTTGACCTAATCATGCAGCTTCTGACTCGATCCTGTCCCACCTGCCATCAAGTACACATACAAATAAAACGACAGCCGGATAATCCGGTGAGAATACAATTCCCAGTAAAAGAGACAAACATGCATATCAATTAATATATCAACACATGATATATATACAAGACAATCAATTCCAAATTCATATCTAAACTCAATTCAAATGCATACAATGCAATGCATGTCTTTAAAATCTGGGATTATTAAGTCGGATAATCAAAAGAGTTGCTGCTTTTGCTTTTGGGATCCCGAGGACGAGATCACGTAAACAACTCACCGACTCTCCCGATCGAGGTGGTGCTACGTATCTTCATCCTCTAGACTTTGGTGCGACTATAAGGAGTATGCTAGCACTAGGTGAAACGGCTACACCCAGGCCACTCACAATATAATCCCCAAAACGTCTATCAAAAAAAAGGGCCGTCCTGTCCGCTGCTCAAATTAAAAATTCTTAGCTCAATATTAATGCAATGCAAAACATAACTCACATAACTCAAATAATCAAATAACATGCAAGTATGTGATTTTTCCGGAACACTCGAATCAAGTCGGATTCGAGTCACACGTTCCATTCTAGTCTAAGTCATCTTATACCTCTTTTTCAAAACGTCGATGCTCCAAACCTGGAAACAACAACGATTCCTCAATCAGGATTCAATCAAACTTTCTCAATCGATAATAAGAAACCGATACTATACCGGCTACAATCTTCAAAGCTACACAAAACTAAAATCTTGAAACTCCACTGGCTTCAAATCAATCTATCAAAATAAGCCATCAAGATCAATATTGGCATTCAATCTCTCAATCAAACATAACTCAATCAACACTACGAAACGATATCCAAACTTCAAACTGACGGCATAACGGCTATATTCTGATAAACCGGAAACGCAGACAGCATAATATCAATCCAAACAACTCATATCAATCATCATTCAAACATTCAAACTCAAATCCAACACATCTCCAAACTCACATTTTCGAATAATCCTTTCAAAAATCATAACAAATCCGAACGTCGCTCTATTTCAAAACCGACAGATAATAAACGACCAGAACTCCGCCAAGAACATCATACTCAAATCTCAATCGATTCTAACAACATCCAAAAACTAGAATGTATCTGATCGGAGAAAAACTTACGATAGAACGAAGCTCTCGCAGCAGTGATCGCTAATCTGCCATCAGAATTAAATTCCAACGGACGGATCAACAAAATCGGAGAATTCCAAAGCTTGAAGAAACATTTCTTGCTTCAATGGAGGAGATAAAACGTTTGGGGAAGATGATGGAGTGAAAAGGATGAGTCAAATCCCTATAAATATCTAATAAAATCGATATTTGCGTTTTAGACCCTGAAAAATCCAAATTTTGCAAGAAGAACCCTGATCAAAATCAAGTCGGCTCTTGAACTCTGCAATCTCCGATTATCTCAAATAAATACAATTAAGATAAAATCGGGGCGTTACAGTTGCCGTCTTGTGGAGACCAGCAACAGGCGGGCGGGCACAGTTGATGATGCCAGGACAGCCTAGTGGATCTTTTGAGCCTAGAGCTCAATCTGTTGTGCAATCTGGACCTATGTCTTCTTTTACTCCTACTACTTCGTCTGGTTCTCATGGTTCACGAGGTACATTCCGTTTCGGGAAGAAGAAGAAGAAGAAGAAGAAGAAGAAGAAGAAGAAGAAGAAGAAGAAGAAGAAGAAGGAATTTTGCCGCCACTGTGGAGGGAAACATCCTGCAGCTTCATGTCGGAAGGCTACTGGTGCTTGTTATATTTGTGGTGAGCAGGGACATCTGCTGAGAGATTGTCCTCAGCGTATGGGTTCTGCTAGTGGATCGGGATCACAGGTTGGATCTCAGGCTTCTACTTTTCCACGTCAGCAGCCAGCACCACAGAGTTCTTCTGGTTACCGTCCACACTCACAAGAGCAGGTTTTTGCTCTGTCTCAAGACCAGGCTACTGAGGGAAGCGATCGCATGTTGGTAGGTACCTTTTTGTTATGTGGTATTCCTGCACTTGTTTTAATTGATACTGGAGCATCGCATTCCTTTATTTCTAGCTGTTTTGTTAAGAGACATAGATTACCTTATGTATCATTAGATATGAATTTAGTTGTGTCTACTCCGCTGGAGCAGGAGGTAGTGACTAAATGTCTAGTGATGGGTTGCCTTCTAGAGTTTGTGGGTCACGTGTTGTCTGCTAATCTGATGATTCTAGCGATGTCAGATTTTGATTGTATTTTGGGAATAGATATGCTGACTTTGTATCACGCTACTGTGGATTATTATCAGCATCTGGTACAGTTTCATCCGGATGATGGTGATAGCTGGTATTTTTATGGAGAGGGTGCGCGACCTCCGATGCCACTTGTTTCGGCTTTGAAGGCATGTCACGTCTTAGAGTCAGGTGGGGAGGGCTACCTCATCTATGCAGTTGATATGTCCACGAGTAGTCCGGGTATCGATCAGTTACCGGTTGTCAGCAAGTTTCCTGATGTATTCCTTGATGAGATTCCTGGTTTTCCTCCGGTTCGAGAGGTTGAATTTGGTATTGATCTAGTACCAGGAACTACGCCTATATCCCGAGCACCTTATCGTTTGGCATCTTCAGATATGAGTGAATTGAAACAGCAGTTGCAGGATCTGCTTGATAAGGGATATATTTATCCGAGTGTTTCTCCGTGGAGAGCACCTATTTTGTTCGTCAAGAAGAAGGATGGATCGATGCGATTATGTATTGACTACAGGCAGTTGAATCGTGTCACCATCAAGAATAAGTATCCTTTGCCGCGGATTGATGATCTGTTCGATCAATTGCAGGGTACTTCTGTTTACTCGAAGATAGATCTGAGATCTGGATACCACCAGATGCGGGTACGAGACTCAGATATTTCTACGACTGCTTTCAGGACCAGATACGGGCATTATGAATTTTTGGTGATGTCATTCGGTTTGACGAATGCACCGGCAGTCTTTATGAATATGATGAATCAGGTATTTCGAGAATATCTGGATAGATTTGTCATCGTCTTCATTGATGATATTCTTGTCTATTCTCATGACAAGGATGAGCATGCACAACATCTGAGGATTGTTTTACAGACCTTACGAGATAAGCAGCTGTATGCGAAATTAAGCAAGTGCGAATTCTGGCTTGATCGGGTAGTGTTTCTCGGTCATGTAATTTCTAGTGAAGGGATATCTGTTGATCCAAGTAAGATAGAGGCAGTGCTGAACTGGTCTCGTCCGACGACGGTTGCTGAGATTTGAAGTTTCTTGGGTCTAGCGGGTTATTACCGTCGGTTCATCGAGAATTTTGCACAGTTGGCCAGGCCTTTGACACATTTTACGCGGAAATATGTTGCTTTCATATGGTCCTCGGATTGTGAGGAGTCATTTCACGAGCTGCGTAGACGTCTTACTACTGCACCTATGTTAGCTCTACCTTCTGGATCAGGAGGTTATGTTGTCTATACTGATGCCTCTGGTCAGGGGTTAGGATGTGTTCTTACACAGCATGGACATGTTATTGCCTATGCTTCTTGACAGTTGAAGACGCATGAGAATAATTATCTAGTACATGATCTCGATTTAGCCGCCATTGTATTTGCACTCAAGATTTGGAGGCATTATCTTTATGGCGAGAAATTTGAGATATTTACGGATCACAAGAGTTTGAAGTATTTATTCACTCAGGCGGAGTTGAATATGCGACAGAGACGCTGGATGGATCTTCTGAAGGATTATGATTGTGAAATCAAATATCATCCAGATTCTGCTAATCTTACTGCTGATGCCTTGAGTCAGCAGGTGAGACTGTCTGCACTTCAGACAAATGAAATATCTCATATGATACAAGAGTGTTGTTCATTGAGTTTTACGCTCAAGCACAGGAAAGGGAGAAATGGGATTCGATTGTATACTATTCTATCTGAGCCAGCATTGTATTCTCGGATCAGAGATGCTCAGATATCTGATGTTAAGACTCAGCGTTTGGCACGTCTAGCCAATGGGGTTAATACATCTGGATTCCATTTTCAGGCATATGGATTATTGTGCTTATCTAATCGAGTGGTTGTACCTGATGTTGCGGAACTCAGGAACGATATTCTTTCTCAGGCTCACAGGAGTCGATTATCAGTTCATTCTGGAAGCATGAAAATGTATAAGGACTTGCGTGTTGGAAAACCGTGTTAAGATCAATTGAATCAATACCCGGTGCAGCGGAAGTTTAAAAATTTTATTTTTCTTTGATATGAAACAATTTCATATCATGGGTATCAAAACGTTTAACGATTAAATCACACAAGTAAAATAAATAATAATTAATTAAATATTTTACCTCCAATCTCGAAGCGAGATTATGGACACCAACAGAATTTAATCTGCTCTTCTTGTATATCCCGGGAACCGATGGCGTCACGATCAATCACCGGAATAAGGTCCACGAACAGAAAACAGAAACCCTCTGATTGACTGCACTAGAAATCAATCAGAAGTTTTGCGTAGAGAATAAACAGATATGATCTGTTAATTCAGAATTGTAATTTTTCACAAAAATCACAAGTCTGAATTTTCTTCGGGAGGGACAAGGATTTCGAAAAACCCTTAGAATATTTATATTGTAATTTCGAAAATTATAAGACACACACGTGTTTGATTTTCGAATCCAACACCTCTATTTATAGATAATTTCTAGTTATAATTGTATCAGGACTCTAACTCCTTAAAGCCCACAATCCATAACTTAAGCCCAACAAGCCAAGCCCGTTGTTATAGAAATTAATATAAAATTCATCGTGACTCCGATTGATAAACTGATTTTACCAATGTGCACAGAAACCATTTCTGCATCTTTTAGAGTCAAGATAATTTTTCTGAATCCGAATTCAGTGATTTCCAAAAATGCCCATCACTATGTCATTTTAGGAAATTCCACTCTCTTTAGTTGAGAAATCCAATTTCTCTTTCATTAAATTTAACTCTTTAAATTTAACTATCTCTACGGGGTTTTAGTAATCCATTACTTGTGTAACCCTCAATGGTTCAGGAATACAGCTAGCCGTGGGCTCACAACTCCTTGTGACTCGGAACAACAATTTTCGACTTACCCAACGAATCATGGTAAGAGCGTCTAGCAACATCGCCCCATGATTCCCTAGGTATTGCTGATAGTGCCTGCAAGAACCAGTAGATTTTGGTTAGCGTACAGTACGGTCTCTTCAACCAAATATCCCGATCGAATCAACAACCATTGGTACATCGATAGTCGTTCGAGATTCGATAACTATGCATAACATCTTGGAGATCTATTAGTGACATCGCATGTGTTACTAGGATAACCATTAACCTAAAATACATCATGTACTCTGGCCAGAGATTCGTCACACTAATATCTCCTCAGATCGCATAGGATATCCACACTCGCAAGTATGTGGTGAATCCTTGACAACAAAGCATTGACTCCTATATGCGTCGTAACTGTACCCAATCCCGACACCTGATGACCCCCATAGAGTCGGTAAACGAGTCAAAGCACAGTACTAGCATATAGAGTCTCAATGATGTTTCAAGTAATAAGGACTAATGGTATACAACCAAAACCGCGGACTTTATCCACTCGATAAGTGATAACCACTTGGAAAGTCCGAATAGGGTAGTTCGATCATTCATCATATGAATATCCATTTGCATGCTTCGAACATCTCTATGTTCCTTACCAATGAAACGTGGTACTCTGCATCGCAAATGCTAGTCTCAAACTCGAGCGATCCTTATTCTTATTTTCGGACGGCTCAATCGACTAGGAACTGTTTAGAATATACAGTGACTATAAGATGTGTTTCATGATAGTCATCCCCATGTACTACCACATCTTACATACACTATAGTATATTCAAGGTCTTTATCAAAACAACAATAGTATATCACAATATAACAATATGAAGAAAGATAAAGTCATTGCCATTAATAAAATGTAAATTATATTAAACAAAGATTGTTTACACAAAGAGTCATAAAAGCCCTTAGCCACAAGTTGGCTATCCGGGCACCCACTCTTTCAATCTCCCACTTGCCCTAAAGCCAACTATTCATATTACGTAATCTCATTGCTTCGCGATGTTTGTCAAACAATGGTCCTGGCAAGGGCTTCGTAAGCGGATCAGCGATATTGTCTGCAGAGGCCACTCTCTCGACTGTAATGTCTCCTCTTTCCACGATCTCCCGGATGATGTGGTATTTCCTCAGTATGTGTTTGGATCTTTGATGAGACCTTGGTTCCTTTGCCTAAGCAAAGGCACCAGTGTTGTCGCAGTACACCGGGACTGGACCAACAGATTCTGGAATCACACCCAACTCTTGGATGAATTTCCTCATCCAAACCGCCTCTTTAGCAGCAGCTGATGCTGCAATGTATTCTGCCTCAGTGGTGGAATCCGTTGTGGTGTCTTGCTTGGAACTCTTCCAAGAGACAGCACCGCCATTGAGCACGAATACAAATCCAGAGGTTGATTTCGAGTCATCCATGTCACTTTGGAATCTAGAGTCGGTGTAGCCTTCCAACTTCAATTCTCTTCCACCATAAACCATGAATATATTCTTAGTTCTTCTCAAGTACTTAAGAATATCCTTCACGGCTTTCCAATGCATTTGACCTGGATTGGCTTGATATCTGCTCGTGACGCTCAGAGCATAGGCCACATCCGGTCTAGTAGATATCATCTCATACATGATACTACCTATGGCTGACGCATATGGTATATGTGTCATTTTCTCTATCTCTTCGTCAGTCTTGGGACACATAGACTTGGATAGAGAAACTCCATGACACATAGGTAGATGTCCTCTCTTGGACTCATCCATTGAAAACTTTTTCAATATAGTGTCGATGTAGGTTGCTTGAGTGAGTCCTATCATTCTCTTAGATCTATCTCTATAGATCTGTATCCCTAAAATATAGGATGCCTCACCCAAATCCTTCATCGAGAATCTACCTGATAACCATATCTTTGTTGACTGCAACATCCCTACGTCATTCCCAATGAGTAGGATGTCATCAACATAAAGTACTAAGAATGTTACCGCATCCTTAACTACTTTCTTGTACACGCATGGTTCCTCCGGGTTCTTGATGAAACCAAAATCCTTTATTGTTTCATCAAATTTCTGGTTCCAACTTCTTGATGCTTGTTTTAGACCATAAATTGATCTCTGAAGCTTGCATACCTTATGCTCGCTTCCCATGGAGGTGAATCCTTCAGGCTGCATCATATAGATTTCTTCCTTAATGTTTCCATTAAGAAATGCAGTCTTCACATCCATTTGCCATATCTCATAGTCATACCACGCTGCTATGGCAATTAGGATTCTTATGGACTTGAACATTGCGACTGATGAAAAGGTTTCATCATAGTCAACTCCTTGTCTTTGAGTATAACCTTTTGCAACCAATCGTGCCTTATAGGTCAACACCTTGCCATCAGGCCCAATTTTTCTTTTGTAAATCCATTTACATCCTATTGGAACAATTCCATCAGGAGGATCTACTAAAGACCAAACTTGGTTTGAATGCATCGAGTCTATTTCCGACTGCATTTCTTCAAGCCATAAATTAGAATCCGCATCAGAAATTGCTTCCTTGAAGTTTCTTGGATCACATCCAATATCGGGTTCACTTTGATCTCCTTCAAGAAGAAGAACATATCTAACAGGAGGCCTAGAAGTCCTCTCGGATCTTCTAGCAATAGGCGTGTTTTGTGATGATTCTTGAGGTGTAGGATCGTTAATTTGTATTTCGGGTTCTTCTCGAATTTCTTCGAGTTCCATCATCTTGCCTTTCTTATCCAATAAGAATTCCTTCTCCAAGAAGGTGGCATTCCTTGAAACAAACAACTTTGTTTCAGCAGGATGATAGAAATAATATCCGATTGAATTCTTCGGATACCCCACAAAATAACATAAGATGGATCGACTATCCAACTTATCTCCCACTGTCTGCTTCACGTAAGCAGAACATCCCCAAATCCTCAAGTACGAATACTTAGGAGCTTTGCCATTCCATAACTCGTATGGTGTTTTATCTACTGCTTTAGTGTGAACGTTGTTCAACAACAAAACCGCCGTTTCAAGCGCGTAGCCCCAAAACGATGGTGGGAGCTCAGTGAAGCTCATCATGGATCGAACCATGTCCAACAAGGTTCTATTACGACGCTCCGAAACACCATTCAGCTGTGGTGTCATAGGAGGAGTCCACTGAGAGAGAATCCCATTCTCTTTTAGATAGTCCAAAAACTCGGCACTTAAGTATTCTCCACCACGATCCGATCGAAGTGCCTTAATACTTTTGCCTAGTTTGTTTTCTACTTCAGCCTTGAATTCTTTGAACTTTTCAAATGCTTCAGACTTATATTTCATTAAATATAAATACACATACCTTGAATAATCATCAGTAAAGGTAATGAAGTAGGTGTGGCCAAATTGAGTACCAATTCTAAATGGACCACAAACATTTGTATGGATCAAATCCAACAGATTTTGACTACGCTCAGGTTTCCCCTTGAATGGAGATTTAGTCATTTTTCCTTTTAGGCAGGATTCACAAGTAGGTAGAGAGTTAATATCAGACATATCAAACATGCCCTCTCCCACTAGCTTGTTCATCCTCCTTGAGGAAATATGACCTAGCCTAGCATGCCAAAGATTTGCCGGGTTTTGACTATCGTTTTTCCTTTTATTTGTTGTTACCGGTTTATCGACATAATTCATTGAAACGTCTTTTAATTTTAAGTTATATAGATCGTTTTCAAGTTGTCCATTTCCAATCAAACATTCATTCTTGTAAATATTGCAAATCTCATTCACAAAATTGCAAGAATAACCATCTCTATCAAGCATAGAAATAGAAATAATGTTTTTGACCAAATCCGGAACATACAAAACATCTCTCAAAAATAACTTAAAATTGTTTTGCAAAATTAAATAAATGTCTCCTATCGCTTTGGCTTCGACTCTTGAACCATTCCCGAGTCTCAGTTGGGTCTCACCCATCCTTAGCTTACGACTTCTTATCATCACCTGCAAATCATTGCAAATGTGAGATCCACATCCGGTATCCAATACCCAAGAAGAAGTATTAAGAGAAACATTTATTTCAATGTAAAACATACCCTTTTCAGTTCGCAACTGATCGAGGTATTCCTTGCAGTTACGTTTCCAATGACCGGGCTTCTTGCAGTAATGGCAAACATTTTCATCCTTCTTCTCATATGAAACCTTGGCCTTCCCCTTCTTATTCGGTACACTCTTCTTGGGCGGGGCAGAACGCTTCTTACCCTTTCCACTTGGCCCCTTCTTCGAGTTAGAAGAGGACCCAACCAAGAGTACCGGTTTATCCTTCTTTAGTGTGGCTTCATATGTGACAAGCATATTGACCATCTCTTCAAGGGTGGCCTCTATCTTGTTCATGTTGAAGTTCACCACAAAACCGTCATACGATGAAGGAAGTGAAAGGAGTAACAAGTCCAAGCTGAGTTCATGCTCCAAAGTCAAGTCGAGTGTTACCAACTTTTCAATGAGCCCAATCATGTGCACCCCATGCTCACGGACAGAAGTCCCCTCTCGCATGCGGCTTGTCATGAGCTCTCTGACAGTGGCATACCTCTCTGACCTTGACTGAGCTCCAAATAGCTCCTTGAGTGCTTTGTGAATGTCAGCAGCATTCACGGCATCCTCAAATCGCCTCTGGAGTTCATCAGACATCGAAGCCTGCATGTAGCATTTGGCCTTGATATCATGGTCCCACCATAAATCAAGTTTGGCCAACTCTTCCGGACTTGTATTAGCCGGGGCTTCCTTCGGGGGCGGCTTCTCTAACACGTAGAAAGCCTTTTTCGAAGTGAGAATAATCTTTAACTTACGGAACCATTCCGTATAGTTTGCGCCAGTGAGTTTGTTTTGTTCGAGAATTGCAAATAGTGGATTACGCGAATTCATTGTAACGATATACTGAAAAGGAAACAGACAATAATCAGTGATTGTTTAATTAATTTACTAAGACATAAAATATGGCGAATTTTAATTTTATGAATTACACTCCCACTATTTTAACGATTTCACCACCCTCTAGTGAAAACGGGAAACTTTTTCCTTAGTGAGAACATGGAGTCCAATTGACAAATCATAGTCTCGAATAATATCAGCCAACCATAATTTTCAAAAGATAGAGCCCAATTACTTCCAAAGTAACCCCCATGTATTTACCTCATGTCCAATAAGGGCCCAATAATATGACGCCGTTTATTGTGACATGTCAAGATGACCCATCAATATTAAGTTGTGATGGACGGTCGCCATGTGGATCCCCCAATAATATGAGCCGATCCCATGGGAGTTCCACCCAACTTACAACATTTGTCGATCCAATGTACAGCTTTTCGACGAACGGGCCCCCCCAATAATATGAGCCGGACCATATCCGCGGGTAGCATCTCATACATTGATCGTTGATGGAAGGTAGGAAAATTTAAACAATATTTAAATTCTCTTTTATTAATCTTGATATAAATTTTAAATCATATTTAAAATGAGGGATTTTTAATTTTGAAAATTTGTCTCATCATTCATTTTTATGTATGCTTGCGGGATTCATACAATTTGTTCTAAACATGCATACATCAATAATATCATATATTATTTAAGGATGATCGATCCCATTATCTATTCGACCTGTGGTTGCCAATCACGAGTCTAAGTCCAATCCTAGGTAATATGCAGGTATGCAATGCAATCCTATTACATTGAGCTTCCAATTTACATTTCTTCAGTCTTCATTGTCTGCTGGGCCCACCATTTCTTCAAATCTTTGTCTCCCACTAAGTCTAATAAATTTACAATAAATTTTGATGACAAATATGGGATACATTTGTAGGGGTGGAAACGGGCCATAAACCAGGCCCACTTTTATTACATATGACAATCATATTGGGCTATAAACCAAGCCTATTAATAAACACCAATAACAATAAGACAAATGTAAATTCCTAACATACACCTACAAAATTGGTTATGGCAATCGATCATCCCATTATCCAATTTTAAATTCAAAATTTAAATAATTGGATAAACATGCTGTGGCATCATAATTTAAAAGATAAAATCATATTTTCTCTTATCCATCCATAAGATCACATCTTATCATCAATTGTACCAAAATAATCAATTTTCAAAATTCAATTTAACGGATAAAATATTTAAATTTTCCAAAAATTCAAATTTATCCAAAAATCAATTTTAAAAATTTCGAACTCGAACAATTCGATCCGATGCCTCGTGATCTTATCAAAAACATTTTTCGATCGGATCAAACACTAGAATTTCAAAAATTCAAAATTTTCAAAAATCAATTTTTAATTTTTCCGGGCTGCCCGGGACAATCCCGGGCAGCTCGTGCCCTGACCGGGCGCGGGCTGGGCAGCCCGCCGCTGCCCTTGGATCGCTGCCCTTTTTCTTGCCCGTCAGAAAAATAAAATTTTTGATTTTTAAAAATATGTTTTGTTTCAAAAACCCGAGGCCAAAAAATTTTTGTACAATCGATTAATTTAATCGTTTGATCTGAGCAACCTGGCTCTGATACCACTGTTGGAAAACCGTGTTCAGATCAATTGAATCGATACCCGGTGCAGCGGAAGTTTAAAAATTTTATTTTTCTTTGATATGAAACAATTTCATATCATGAGTATCAAAACGTTTAACGATTAAATCACACAAGTAAAATAAATAATAATTAATTAAATATTTTACCTCCAATCTCGAAGCGAGATTATGGACAACAACAGAATTTAATCTGCTCTTCTTGTATATCACGGGAACCGATGGCGTCACGATCAATCACCGGAATAAGGTCCACGAACAGAAAACAGAAACCCTCTGATTGACTGCACTAGAAATCAATCAGAAGTTTTGCGTAGAGAATAAACAGATATGATCTGTTAATTCAGAATTGTAATTTTTCACAAAAATCACAAGTCTGAATTTTCTCCGGGAGGGACAAGGATTTCGAAAAACCCTTAGAATATTTATATTGTAATTTCGAAAATTATAAGACACACACGTGTTTGATTTTCGAATCCAACACCTCTATTTATAGATAATTTCTAGTTATAATTGTATCAGAACTCTAACTCCTTAAAGCCCACAATCCATAACTTAAGCCCAACAAGCCAAGCCCGTTGTTATAGAAATTAATATAAAATTCATCGTGACTCCGATTGACAAACTGATTTCACCAATGTGCACAGAAACCATTTCTGCATCTTTTAGAGTCAAGATAATTTTTCTGAATCCGAATTCAGTGATTTCCAAAAATGCCCATCACTATGTCATTTTAGGAAATTCCACTCCCTTTAGTTGAGAAATCCAATTTCTCTTTCATTAAATTTAACTCTTTAAATTTAACTATCTCTACGGGGTTTTAGTAATCCATTACTTGTGTAACCCTCAATGGTTCAGGAATACAGCTAGCCGTGGGCTCACAACTCCCTGTGATTCGGAACAACAATTTCCGACTTACCCAACGAATCATGGTAAGAGCGTCTAGCAACATCGCCCCATGATTCCCTAGGTATTGCTGATAGTGCCTGCAAGAACCAGTAGATTTTGGTTAGCGTATAATACGGTCCCTTCAACCAAATATCCCGATCGAATCAACAATCATTGGTACATCGAGAGTCGTTCGAGATTCGATAACTATGCATAACATCTTGGAGATCTATTAGTGACATCGCATGTGTTACTAGGATAACCATTAACCTAAAACACATCATGTACTCTGGCCAGAGATTCGTCACACTAATATCTCCTCAGATCGCATAGGATATCCACACTCGCAAGTATGTGGTGAATTCTTGACAACAAAGCATTGACTCCTATATGCGTCGTAACTGTACCCAATCCCGACACCTGATGACCCCCATAGAGTCGGTAAACGAGTCAAAGCACAGTACTAGCATATAGAGTCTCAATGATGTTTCAAGTAATAAGGACTAATGATGTACAACCAAAACCGCGGACTTTATCCACTCGATAAGTGATAACCACTTGGAAAGTCCGAATAGGGTAGTTCGATCATTCATCATATGAATATCCATTTGCATGCTTCGAACATCTCTATGTTCCTTACCAATGAAACGTGGTACTCTGCATCGCAAATGCTAGTCTCAAACTCGAGCGATCCTTATCCTTATTTTCGGACGGCTCAATCGACTAGGAACTGTTTAGAATATACAGTGACTATAAGATGTGTTTCATGATAGTCATCCCCATGTACTACCACATCTTACATATACTATAGTATATTCAAGGTCTTTATCAAAACAACAATAGTATATCACAATATAACAATATGAAGAAAGATAAAGTCATTGCCATTAATAAAATGTAAATTATATTAAACAAAGATTGTTTACACAAAGAGTCATAAAAGCCCTTAGCCACAAGTTGGCTATCCGGGCACCCACTTTTCATTGCGAACTAGTTTCTGGTGGAAAGGGATGAAGCAGAGTGTGTATCAATTTGTTTCGAGATGTTTGGTTTGTCAACAGGTCAAGGCTGAACACCGACGACCAGGTGGATTACTGCAGAATCTTGAGATTCCCGAATGGAAGTGGGAGCACGTGACTATGGATTTTGTCACCCACTTGCCTATGACGTCATGTCAGTGTGATGCTATCTGGGTCGTTGTTGACCGTTTGACGAAATCAGCACACTTTATTCCTTACAACTGTGAGTATTCTTATGATCGCATGTCACGCTTATATGTCCAGAAGATAGTGCTATTGCATGGAATTCCAGTGAGCATAGTCAGTGATAGAGACCCGCGATTTACCTCATGTTTCTGGGGTAGTTTTCAGCATGTGTTGGGTACCACTCTGAGTTTGAGCACTGCATATCATCCGGAGACTAATGGGCAGTCAGAGCGGACGATTCGTACATTAGAGGATATGCTACGTTCTTCTGTCATGGACTTTGGCTTATCTTGGCAGGATCAGTTACCTTTGATTGAATTTGCCTACAATAACAGTTATCATCGTAGTATTGATATGGCACCTTTCGAGGCATTGTATGGTCGATGGTGTCATACTTCGTTATTCTGGGATGAAATAGGAGAACGACAAGTCGAGGGTCCTGAGTTGGTGCAGCAGATTGTAGACAAGGTAAATTTGATCAAGCGGAGGATCAAAACTGCTCAAGATAGACAAGCCAGTTATGCTAATATTCATCGCAGGCCATTGCAGTTTGATCCTGGTGAATATGTGTTCTTGCGAGTATCACCTTTCAGGAAGGTGATGAGATTCGATGTGAAAGGCAAGTTATCACCTCGTTTCATTGGGCCTTTTCAGATACTGGAGAAGATTGAAGATGTTACTTATCGTTTGGCGTTACCGCCATCTCTTTCCAGTATACATAATGTTTTTCATGTGTCGCTACTTCGACAGTACATAGCTGATGAATCTCATATTATCCAGCATACTGATATTCAGCTAGAACCAAATATGTCTTTTGTTGAACGACCACTCCATATCCTAGACAGGAAGGAGAAAATTCTTCAGAACAAGACTATACCACTTGTGATGGTACAGTGGCAGCGCCGAGGCGTTGAAGAAGCAACTTGGGAAACCGAGAGCTATATGCGGGCTGCATATCCTGAGTTGTTTGCTTTGTACTTTTGATTACCATGTAAAGACGTAATTACAGTTGTTGTAATAAAACATGGTTTGATGTTTCATATTGTTATCTTGATTTGTCTTTGGATTTTATTTCGCGGACGAAATATCTAAAGGTGGGGAGAATGTAGTAACCCATAACCCATTTTAAGATAATAATATATTAAACATGATTAAGGGTTAATATTTAACTAATTCGAGGCTTAATTGGACTTCAGAATTACCAGATGGATCGCTACATCTAAAGGTAGTAGCCAAGTTCCACTTTACATGCTATGATATGACATATAATTTTAAAAGTGGCAAAACATGATTAAGGAGTTCTTATTTGGTGAAAATAAGTGGAAAATCAGCTCCGGAACGTCCGAAAATGGTAGAAAGGGTACCGGGGGTCTCGGACAGTTCGGAGGCACCAAAATGAATTCGGACCATCCGAACTCAAATACCAAGTTCGGACCATCCAAACCTGGGTTCGGAGGATCCGAACCCAGCTCTTAGGAGGCTCCGAACTCAGCTAGTTCGAAGGCTCCGAACCCAGTTCAGAGGCTCCGAACTCCCCCAGACAGCAATGCTAGATGACTAATCCGCGATTTTTGACAAGTGTCGGGCATGCAGGTTTGGAGGGCCCGAACCCCAGTTCGGAGGCTCCGAACTCCGGCAGATTTTGCCTATAAATAGGGCCATTCGGACGAGAAATTAGATATAAATCAAGTATTCCGAGTGTTCAGTTTATAGTAAGCGTTATACAGAGGACCCTATCGGTAAAAGTGAGATTCTGGAATAACAAAGAAGTTGTTATAGTCATTCAGAGTCAGCGACATCAAAGGGCTTACTACGGACGAAGGTATGGTCCGGGAATCTGTTTAAGTTTTGGGAGTACTTATTAGCTTAGTTAAGACTTATAGAACTTGTGTAGTGATACGGTGAACTTCTGAATATAGGCTTGGAACCTAGGATCCTACTATACTTGAACTAGCTTAGAGTTACGTACACATTGACTGAGATTGCCAGCGAGTATACATGTTTATATGTTGCATTTATTTGGCATTATTATATGGCACGATATATGATTTACCGCTTTCTATATTCATATGTCATGTGCATATACACGTTGAGCCTATACCATTATACCTGATTATAGAGCCGCTCAGCTCTATACTCGATAGTCTGTCACTGAGAGTACCGCGACGGCGGAGACATTTATGTCTGACTACTCTGGTGTACTAGACGAGTGTGGTTGCACCCAGAGGTTGATCCGTGAGGTGGCAGCACTCACATGGCGCCGGTACTGAGCATGACTTTTCAGATGACCATTTACCAGTTATCATGTTGCATGCATTATATACATATGTTTACTCATGTTTATGTACTGGGCATTAGCGCTCACGTCCTAGTTGTTATCTTGGACACCCTATTTCACGGGGCAGGTCGCAGGATGAACGGAGCTGGTAGTTCAAGGCAGGACTAGGGAGCAGAAGCCTTGAGAAGTTTATTATACAGCAGAATTCGATATAGCTGTATAATGTTTACTTTTAAGTTTTTCGATATGCTTGTATCACTACAATATTAAGCCTGGATTTATTACTAAGCTGATATGTAAATTATGGATTTTGTTTCCGCACGTTTTACTCTGTTAAGCATTTTGCTTTATTAAGTTATTGCATGCTATTAGTTGCCAGTTAGTAGGTGATTCTATGCAGGGTCACTACAGATACCGAACCAAAATATCGACTTTTCGGGATACCGTATCGAAATTTTTTCGATATATAAACATTTTTTTTGTATATCGAATTTTTTTTCGGTATCTGTACGATATCAGTATGGATTTTTTCCATATCAAAATTTCGAAATTTTGATATCGTTAGCGGTATGAATTTTTTTTTATACCAATATTTTGAATACGGTATACTGAAAACCCACCCCTAGATATAAGTACACGTACAAAATCAGAGGGAAGAAATCATGAACAAAACAAATTACAATGATGTAATTATAAATTATCCTAATTATTTAATTATATATTTACATATCATGTTTATCGTTTATTGTAATTCTCATAAATGAGTAATTAGGACCAACGATGCGTCTATATATGCATAAATTAAAGCAGAGAGTGAAAAACGTTTTAACACATGAATTATTGCTAATTTGATACTTGTAAATTTTTTTTTTCGTTGCTAATTTCAGCTAAAAAAATTATTTTATTCTCGAATTGATTTGCTTCTAAGTTCAGTTACTTTATTTTAATTCGACTAGGCGTACGTATTTTAGTTTTAAGATTATTTTATTAATTATATTTCTTAAAAATATATATTAATTAAAAAATATATTTTTATAAATAAATATAATAATCTTTGTATTAAACTAGCTATAATTATTAATCAATACTCACACATGTATATGTACATACATATATCAATCGATCATTATAAACATAGACAAGATGAATGAGTGAGATTATAACACTATAATTATATATTGCATATGTATTAATCTTAATTCTTATATATATATATATATATATATATATGATAAAACAATATTTTTTCTCTATTAGTTCAAAAAGAAAT
This sequence comes from Henckelia pumila, assembly GCF_033568475.1. Taxonomy (NCBI): domain Eukaryota; kingdom Viridiplantae; phylum Streptophyta; class Magnoliopsida; order Lamiales; family Gesneriaceae; genus Henckelia; species Henckelia pumila. Next base: position 107,507,407 of record NC_133121.1, read on the forward strand.
ATTTTTTCTCTATTTACATTAATATAGTAGTATAATACAGAGAATAAGTTTTGCATATATAGTAGTAATATTTCAAAATGAATAAATAAATTAAACCAGTTAATTATTGCATAAAATAGTATTCATGTGAAGATAAATAATTAATGATTTGATTGATGTAAAATAAATAGTAATATATGGATAAATAATATGATGAAAAGAACGTGAGATGAGATGATATGACTTATACATATATTAGTAGTAATACGGTGAAAAGAACGGTGCCTTATAGTTTTAAACAAAGAATACATACTCATGTACTCATATTAATTTTTTTAAAAAATTAATCAATAAAATAATCATAAAAATAAAAAATATATACCTAATTGAAAATTAATATTTTATTTTTTAAAAAATAAAATGTTATTTTTTTGAAAGAAAAATAAATATAAATATTATGAAAAAAACTGAAAATATAATCAGATATACCTGTGAATTTATATAATCTCGTTACATAGTAAGCCACGTGTATTTTTTTAAAATTAATCAATAAAATAATCATAAAAATAAAAATATATACCTAATTGAAAATTAAGATTTTATTTTTTAAAAAATAAAATGTTATTTTTTTGAAAGAAAAATAAATATAAATATTATGAAAAAAACTGAAAATATAATCAGATATACCTGTGAATTTATGTAATCTCGTTACATAGTAAGCCATGTGTATTTTTTTAAAATTAATCAATAAAATAATCATAAAAATAAAAATATATACCTAATTGAAAATTAATATTTTATTTTTTAAAAAATAAAATGTTATTTTTTTGAAAGAAAAATAAATATAAATATTATGAAAAAAACTGAAAATATAATCAGATATACCTGTGAATTTATGTAATCTCGTTACATAGTAAGCCACGTGTATCTTTTTAAAATTAATCAATAAAATAATCATAAAAATAAAAATATATACCTAATTGAAAATTAAGATTTTATTTTTTAAAAAATAAAATGTTATTTTTTTGAAAGGAAAATAAATATAAATATTATGAAAAAAACTGAAAATATAATCAGATATACCTGTGAATTTATGTAATCTCGTTACATAGTAAGCCACGTGTATCTTTTTAAAATTAATCAATAAAATAATCATAAAAATAAAAATATATACCTAATTGAAAATTAAGATTTTATTTTTTAAAAAATAAAATGTTATTTTTTTGAAAGGAAAATAAATATAAATATTATGAAAAAACTGAAAATATAATCAGATATACCTGTGAATTTATGTAATCTCGTTACATAGTAAGCCACGTGTATCTTTTTAAAATTAATCAATATAATAATCATAAAAATAAAAATATATACCTAATTGAAAATTAAGATTTTATTTTTTAAAAAATAAAATGTTATTTTTTTGAAAGGAAAATAAATATAAATATTATGAAAAAAACTGAAAATATAATCAGATATACCTGTGAATTTATGTAATCTCGTTACATAGTAAGCCACGTGTATCTTTTTAAAATTAATCAATAAAATAATCATAAAAATAAAAATATATACCTAATTGAAAATTAAGATTTTATTTTTTAAAAAATAAAATGTTATTTTTTTGAAAGGAAAATAAATATAAATATTATAAAAAAAACTGAAAATATAATCAGATATACCTGTGAATTTATGTAATCTCGTTACATAGTAAGCCACATGTATCCCAAAAAAGATGATAGAGCTCAAAGGTCTATCCTGCACACGTCATTTGGACCGGGCCCACTCCAAAAATATCCTCTTACATTTCAGATCCATCAATTTCCCTTCCTCCCAAATTTCGCTCCATTTTTCAATAACAATAATAATAAAAATAAAAATAAAAATAACTAATAAATATATAATATATAATTATAATCACCGCCTAACCAATTTTTCCGTTTTCTAATGTTGCCGCTCTCTTCGTGTAACCAGAAAAGTAAAACCAATCGCCAAAAACCCTAATTACTCCTTTATACCTTTCAACTTTTTCCTTCTTCCCCTGAATCGACTCTAGATCTGTTTCTGCGTGCTTTTGAATCGGTTTGTGCGTTTGAAAATGGAAGGTTTGTATGCCAAATGATCATTGTAGTTAGATCTGGGGGTGCATTTTTGGAGGTACGTAATGGTTTCGATTTGGATTCGAGGTATCTTTGATTGAATTTATTAGATTTTGTCGTGTTTTTAGTGTTACGTTTGGTTTGGGTTTGGATGGAGTTTTGGAAATGCTCCGGGGATTTTTGGATTTAAGTGTGTCCAATTTTCGTTTTTCTTACCGGGGTATTGTTTTCGACTAGCATAACCACTTTCCACCGGTTTTACATGGTGCAAACTGAGATTCTCATGTTGTTGTTTCTGGCCATGTATTTTTAATTCACAAGACTGGAGTTGAGCTGCATGAAATTTATTCGAAAACTTACGCGCTTGGTTTTTGAAAAGTTGTATTGTTTAGATTTGATTCCCTTGGTGTGGAACATGCATTGTGTCTGATTATTGATTTTGTGATAGTGGTTGCGGGGTACTTGATGATGGAAGGAGGGGGTGGTGAGGACCGTGTGATGGGTAGTGCGATGGAAATGGACGATCAATTGAGGCTTGTATCCGTGGATAATTCTGAATCAGTGTCATGTAGAAAGAATATGGCAGAGGAAGTTCTAGTTGATTCTGAAATGGAACATGTTGATGCATGCCAAGAGATGGACGTTTGCAATGATTTTGAGTTAGGAACATCTACTGGGAGGGAGGAAAGAGATGTCATTATGAATAAAACTAAAACAGACTGTTTTGCGGCTGGTGAGACAAAACAAATATCAGATAACACTGAATTGTTGCAGCCTTCAGTAACTATTAATGCCAGGGATGTTGCAGATTTGGCCAAATCCAAACCTTGCTCTGAAACACAAGTGCAAGGAGCTATGGGATGCACTGGGGTTTCGAATAGTAGTCTGCCGGAGCCATTTTGCGAAAGGCAAAATATTGAAGAGTCTGATTGCGTGAAAAGTTCTGTTAAATTAGTCTTGAATAGTGAAAAGCCAGATCCTAATGAAGTATTGTATAACAATTCAACAGGGCCTGGCGCTGAGAATCATGTGATCGGATCAATGGACAGTGGTGACTTGGAGCAATGTTGTGTTACCGTCGAGGTGAAAGAAGCATCGAATGACTTCATGTCAAATCATTGCCCTAAGGATAAAGTGGAAGAAACCTCCAATGATGATGTACACTCTGAAGTTTCAAATCCAAATCCCTCCCCAAAGCACTTGACTTCGAGTTTAACCTCTTGCAGCCAACCGCTTGATGTACTCGCTAGTGAAATTGGTGGTTGTGGAGAGATTACATCTGCTTGTTCCCAAACTTCAAGTGCTGATGGAAACTCTTGCAAGGAAAAACATGTTCAAACATCGGAATCAGTTTCCACATCTTGTGTTGCGATTGAGATTCCCAAAAATATTAGCACCACTGGTATTAGAAAGATCACATTCAAGTTTAGCAAACGCAAGGAAGATTATGATAGTAAGATATCTTGTCCTGGTAAACCCATGGTTAACAATGAGTTTCAAGAGGACCATAATGACATACAGTCATGTTTGTCTGCTGCTCAACCTTCAACCTGTGCCGACTCTCACAAATGGTCATGGAATACTAATGAAACCATAATCGGAAATGAGTATGCAGACACACCCAGTCCATTGTCATGTGCACCAAACAGGGAAATGAAGATGTCTAAAAAGATAATCCCAGAGAATTACCCGACAAATGTTAAAAAGCTTTTGTCTACTAAAATTCTGGAAGGAGCCAGGGTGAAGTATGTGTCCATATCCGGGAAGGTGTGTCACCTCTCATTATTTTACTTTGTTACAAATCAGATTTGATTGTCGGAGGCTTGTGACTATGGCTTTGAACTTTGGTTTCTTTATGGTGATCAGAAAGAGATTCCGGGCATAATTAAAGACTGTGGCTACTTATGTGGTTGTTGCCTCTGTAATTTTTCCAAAGTAAGTTCTACCTAGAAAGCTAAATTATTTTTGTCAGCCACCCTGTTGTAATAATTGTGATTAATACATGAATGAAACCCACAGGTGGTCAGCGCCTATGAGTTTGAACTTCATGCTGGCACCAAGACTCGACACCCCAATAATCACATTTATTTGGAGAATGGGAAGCCCATTTGTAGCATAATTGAGGAGCTGAGAACTGCCTCTCTCACTTCACTAGATGATGTGCTAAAAGCTGTGGCTGGTTCTTCTGTCAACGAGGAGTACTTCCAGGTCTGGAAAGGTAAATCTGATGCCTGTGTTTGTTCATTCAGCTGTCTTTATGTCCGAGTTGCTTTGAGAATGATTGTAACGAGCATCAGCATTGATTTCATACAACTGGAATTATGATTTATTTGATACTTCAGTGGTACCGGGGCAGTTACTCTGCCATTTGATTTAGCAAATGTTTGGTCCCCTGGGTTGAGGCCATGAATTGTCATCTACTTTTGCTAGAGAAAGCTTTGGGCACCCTAGTTACTTGTCCGAACTTTGAGTGTACAGCTGTCTTGATTTGGATAGTAGTTGATCTGATTTTTAAACGTCAAGGTTATTCTTTACAGCTTCTGAATTTTAAATTATATTTTAGCAGACAACTCTTTCTTTGGTGAATCCCTAAAACCAGAGAGTTTTACTTTTCTACCATCATTTTACTTGCATACATTTAGGTGGGTTTCATTTTCATGTTTTTTTAAAGAATTTTCTGTTTGGTAACTTAAGGATTGTATATTACCTCTATTTGTGTTGCTGCCAAAGTACCGGTAGTGTAAATTAGAGTTTTTTAGTGTGATCTATGCTTGTATGGTGCACACAAACGTTTTAGTTCTGACAATTTCTTGAATTGTGACAGCAAATCTCCACTGTGGAAATACAGTATCTTGTGGAGATGGTCCTTATTTGAGCAAGTCTTTTTGCCAGAATGGCTTCATCAATAGGTACGGTATTTTTTAAAGATGAACCTTTTCCTGCAGTCTCCTTCCCACCACTCGTTGAGAGTGCTCCTCTACGTGATAGAGTATTGGAGGAAAATCATAAAACTGGAAGGTCATAGAAGGTGGTGCATACACTTCAATATGTTCTGTTTGTGCAAGCTGAAAGATCATTTTCTGTTGACTAATTCTTTGTGAATTGAAGCTAGTGCCAAATAATTGGTCACTTCTGTTGGTGCTTTTAGAACTTTTGATTGATTCTCCTGTATCAATTATTTAATTTCGGTGAAATTGAACTCTCTACTCACTTATTTTCTGAAAATTTCTACTATAACAGTAAGCCAATTGAAGATGGACCCTGTTCTGATTCAGGCATTTACTATCATGAAGTCCCCGTCAATCAGCAAAGCTACACAGAGGCACTAGTGGAGCAGAAGCGTCTGATTAAAAAGTTTGCTCTCTGTTGCTATCTCTTATTCTCTGGTTAATCATTTTCCTTGTGCTGATGCATTTCTTGTGCAGACCAAGGAACAATCAATCTTTCTCAGGTTGGGAAAAGAAGAAAGCAACCAAAGGTGGCTCTAAAAAAAGGTTGTCTTCTTTTTCCTTAATAAATTGTCTTCTTTCAGCAAGTTTTCTTTCTTACTTTTTTGGGGTTTTTATGGTAATCTACCTATGTATCTGTGTATTTATACATATATATACATGTAACTGCGCATATATATATAATGTGAATAGTTCGGGCCTTATTTACTTTTTGTACCTAATGAACCCCTGATTGGAGTACCTTTGATTTTGTGGGTCTGATATATGATAGGGACAATGATTTACATAAATTACTTTTCATGCCTAATGGACTGCCTGATGGGACCGATTTGGCTTATTATGCCAAAGGAAAGGTTAGTTTTGGCCAGTGATGTTCCATTTTCCCAGTGGTTTATTATCTGCCCCTGTCGATAACTATTTAAACCCTTTCATTTTCAGCGCATTCTTGGGGGTTACAAGCAGGGGAATGGTATAATCTGTAGTTGTTGCAACACAGAGGTAATAATTTCCATGTACAAATATGTATTTTACTTTTTTTCTGATGCTTTGCCTCTGGTGAAGATACCCCGTGTTATCTTTTTGCTACCTTCATCTTTTTGTTTTCGGCAAGTTTCCAATTTTTTTTTTCTGGCTCAGCTTAGTCCTTCCCAGTTTGAGGCTCATGCTGGATGGTCTGCAAAACGTCAACCGTAAGTTACTACAGAGAGGGAGTTAGCTATTTTTCTGTTTTAACTGTTGCTCAATTGTTTTTTGTTCCTTGCAGCTATCGTCATATTTACACGTCCAGTGGCTTGACACTTCATGATATTGCCTTAATGTTGGCAAATGGGCAAAGCCTTGTCACTAGTGACAGTGATGATATGTGTGCTGTATGCGGAGATGGTGGCAAACTTATTATATGCAATGGATGTCCTAGAGCCTTTCACACTGGTGAGTTTTTGCCCCTCCCACAGCTTTTAACTTCTATGCTGGTCATTACAATCTGACTTTTGTTCCTCGTACACTTGCAGCTTGTTTGGGTTTGCAGTCCCTTCCTGGTGATGACTGGCACTGTAATTTCTGTACTGACAAGGTTGGCTCTGGTATCAAAACTTCTAGGGAGTCAAAACCTATTATCCTCCGGCTAACAAGAGTTGTCAAAGCATCAGAATTTGAGACTGGTGGTTGTGTTGTCTGCAGGTCTGTTGCAGTAGTTGCATATGATTTCTGTTGATTCCTGTTCTTATGTGTAGTTTTTGTTTTTGAATTCCCTCGATGATTTGTTTCTTTTTCTACTCATTAGTTTATCTTTCTTTATTCTCTAGGTCTCAAGACTTCAGTGCTGTTAAGTTTGATGATCTGACAGTCATCCTTTGTGATCAGGTATTTTTTGCCTACATTTTAGGATCTATAATGTTCACTCTTATCATGTTGAATTTAATTTAGTTTTTGTGATGATTTGAGTCTGTTATTTTGGCAATTGACATTCGTTTTGGTTCCATTATCTAGTGTGAGAAGGAATACCATGTTGGTTGTCTCCGTGAGCGTGGAATGTGTGATCTGAAAGTAAGTCATGCTTTATATTTAAAAAAAATGATTTTTTTAGCCGCACGGCTATTCACTGGTGTAACTTGTTGCAGGAACTACCAAATGATAAATGGTTTTGTTGTGATGATTGTGACAAGATCTTTAGCACACTTCAGTTACTGACTTCCAGTGGGCCCGAAGTAATTCCAACATCGGTGTCTGCTACAATATTTAGAAAGCATGCGGCTGTAGGCCTAAACAACATTGCATTGCAATGGCAGATTTTGAGTGGAAAAAGTCGCCAACCTGAACATTTGTTGCTGCTTTCCCAAGCTGCAGCTATTTTTCGTGTAAGTGCAATTTTTGGATAAGGTGTTGGACATAGATAGTACATAGTCTTGCAATAACCGCAGTTTCAAACTCAAGAATATTATATTATATCAAAAAGTATGTGAATAATTTGCCGTTGATCATAATTTTTATATGCTTTAGTGGGCTAAAAGTGTTATGACATATATTGTATGTATTCCTGCAATAGCTGCAGTTTCAACACAGGAATATTAGATATGAAATATATTAATGATATGCTGTTATATAATTTTTTATACTTGTACTTTTACTTTGTCAAAGAGCTCATCAATTGTGTCTGCAAGAATCATCACATGCGAAGCCAAGCTGTTGAATAATCTATGCTACTATTTCATTGTGGATAGTTTTCTGTTGTTAGCACCTGTACCAAGTTCTTTAGGAAGATACATTATTCTAAAAATCGGCCTAGAAGCGGGCCGACCGCACCAAGAAAGTGCTAGTCGGCCAGCCTAGGTCGCCTTAGGCGGGACTAGGCGAAAATGAATTTTTTTTTGGGCTTTTAAATCATAAGCCCATTAAAAAACTGACAGAAAAATTTTATTAACCTTCCACGAAAACCCTTTCAACGTTTTTTCCAAAGAAAAGAGAGGAAAAAATATGGAGAATAATAACTAGAGAAATTTATGGGGAAGAAGTAGAGTAAATTTGTGGAATTTTATTAGTTATGTTATACCGTGGAATCCGCTTAGCTGCTCCTAGGCGCTGGTCTAGCGTCCGACTAACGCATAGCGAATTTTAGAACCTTGGGAAGATATCTTTTCGCAGTATGTTGCTGGACATTTTTTCATTTTCTATAAATGGTTTTATTCAGGAATGCTTTGATCCTATTGTTGCCAAATCTGGTCGTGATCTCATCCCTGTCATGGTCTACGGGTGAGCTGTCTCTTCTCCATTATTTTGTTTCCAACAGCTGATTTAACTCCGTCTGTTAAAAAGTTGGGGGTTTCTTTAAACATTGTAAACTAATTGAGGGTTTCTTTAAATATTGTAAACTATGCTTTATTATTTTTTCATGACTTGCTTTGGTGCACTCGGATATTGATCTAGCAGTTTACTTCCTGATGCCATTGAGCAAGAAATGTTTGGATCTTGCATTAGTGAAGATTTATTATCTATTGTTGATGTGTTGCATGTAAAATATCTAATTATTGAAATTTACGTAAAATCCTTACGAGTAACCATACTTTGAATTCTTATGATTATGACCTGCTTCAGTATGTATCTTCTGTAGATATCCCTGTAAGTTCTGAAGTAGATATCCCTGTAAGTTCTGATCTATCAGTTGGTTGTTTCTGCTTACTAGTTTTGTTATTGAACAGACTGTATGTACTTGAATGTTCTAAGCCATGAGTGGAGAATAAATACATAACATGCAGTGAGAACGCAAAGATAAAGTGATGGTGCAAAATTAGGGATGATAAACTCTTATCTGTTTCTTTTGGGGAGAAACAAATTTAAGCCTTATTTTTTGAGCTTTATTTTGCTTTTTTTTTTTTTTTGACATGTGTATGTATGATGATAAATTGAATATGTATAAGAGAATAATAACGTAAAATAAGGCGACAATTTGTTCATTCTATGCTTCTTGGGATTATAAGAGATGAATCCTCTTTATTGTTTCTTACTCGAAGTTATTTTTTTTTTTTTAAATTTTGATGCAGGAGGAATATTGCTGGTCAAGAATTTAGTGGAATGTATTGTGTGGTTTTAATTGTGAAGTAAGTCTCAGTTTTTTTAATAATCATGGTGATTGTTTTTTGCTTTGTGAGTAGGAGGCTACATTTTATACGATACAAGTGAACATATGAGTTTCCATTTGTGCGCAGTTCTGTTGTCATATCTGCTGCTCTTCTCAGAATATTTGGACGAGAAGCTGCGGAACTGCCTTTAGTGGCTACCAGTAAAAACAATCAAGGAAAGGTAAGGTCATGTTTGACCACGTTTTAGGGAAATGATATTTCCGAGATGTGAAAACAAACAATTTTCTTTGATCTCCATTTATTTTTCGCACAACGCTATCACATTCTGTTGGCTGTACAATTGTTTTTTGAATTCAACTTTTCATCAGCCAATTTATTGATTATTATATTATTTTCAATCTCAATGAAGTATATTTACAATTTTTTTTATATGTAACTCGAACAATAAAAATTGAATTATCTGACACATTCTTACACAATGTGAAGTGACTTATCTGAAACAGAAAATGTCATTCATAAAATAAAATCGAATATTTACTGCATTGTACATTTCATTTTCTGAAAAGGTTTTCATAAAAACTCACCATCAGCTGTCTCTCTTATCTGTCATAAGTTAATCATTTCCCTCAAGCCCTTAGTGAGTGTTAGGCCATGTGTGATGTGAAGCAATGCAATTCTTGAAACGCTTCTGTTATGGCTTGCACCTTGCTGGGATTTCACACTGATGAATGTTTTTGCTGAACCATAAAACTTGAGTTGAGATCCTTGTTCTGCATCTTTTTTCCCTTTGTTTTGTTAATTTGAGTGCAATTGCCGGAAAGATTCCTCAGTGTCAAAATGTTTGAGCTTTGTTCTTTTATCTCCGGGTGGTGGTTGAGCTTCTTGGTTAATCTAAGAAGAGGCGATTTCCCTTAACTTGCACTGACAACTTCTTATGTGTGTAGGGTTTTTTTCTAGCACTATTTTCATGCATTGAAGGGTTTTTGTATTCAATGAATGTGAAACACATTGTACTCCCTGCTGCTGAGGAGGCTGAACCTATGTGGACAAAGAAGCTTGGCTTCACAAGGACGAGCCAAGAGCAAGTAAGGACATTTTTTATTTTTCTTTACTTGTTAGTGGGCCTAACTTTTTCTGTTTGCTTATTTGACATTGAAGCTCTGTAGAAGCAGAATTCAAGTGGTAGTTCTAGAATTGAATGTTGACCTTTTTTGCCAATTTGAATTTTGAAATGAAAATGGTTATGTTCATGATTGTTTTTCACATGCATTACCTTTCAAACATGTGCTGTTTGTTGTCCTTCGAATGATCTTTGTTTATGTGTAGTTCATTGCTTTTTTTTTTTTATACGTATCAGCCTATGAGCCAGCTTGTGTTCAGTGTGTTTGGTTTGATTGAATGTTCTCAACTTTTTTTACATCGTTCTGTTGAGCAGTTGCTCAGGTACACAAGGGACCTTCAGCTGACAATCTTCAAGGGGACGTCTCTCCTAGAGAAGGTGGTGAAAGAGCAAAGGGGCTAAGTAAGAAAGTCGCTTCATGATGTCTGTTAGATCATGAAGGACCTTCTCTTTCTGAAAAGAACATTTGATACTACGAAAACCGCCCCACGATATCAATTAGATCATGAAGGACCTTCTCTTTCTTAAAAGCACATTTGATATTAACCAAGTCGCCCCATGATATCTATTTTTATCGTGGACCTCTTTCTGCAAATCACTTTTCTTACCAGAGACTTGAACAGAGCAGGTCACGGAGCATCACGATCTTTTATCACTCAAAAATATATGCCGGCTGCAGTTTGCTGTTCGTTATGGAATTTCATAATCAATGGTCTGCCAATATTTTGGGAGAATCAAATCCGATCAGATTTCCCAGACTCTGAAAGGGAAGCAGAACATTCCATTTTCTCAGTTGCTGAAGCATGGAGCTTCGTTTATTTTCTTGCTTCTATTTCTAGTGGTTTGCTAGATATGGACCCCTACAAAGGTGTCGGCTTTGGGCTTACGGTGAAAGTTGATGTATAGACAAAACGTAGATGTTAAGATGGTCTAGAGTTATCCTATAGGCATGTTATTATCCTTTTTTTTAAACCTTGCATGTTTAAGATTTTCGTTTTTTGTTTTTGTCCGTGGAAATTTATCAGTTGGTTTTTCAATTCTTTGTTGCAAAGTTTTCTTGGAACTTATGAATAAAGCATATCTGCTGGTCTGAGCTTCTTGAGCGGGTGGAATATTTTTATGCTTATGTTTCATACAAGAGACCCGTTCGTTCGGTTACTGATTCTTGGGAAAATTAAATTAGTTCGGTGACCATGATTGGGACAGGTTCTTTCGATGATCGAAAGAGGTTCTTGTCTTGTAATCTCTTCATAATACTGCAAGTTTTCTTTCCCTTCTATCTTGGAAAGGGGCATATACTGTACTGTTAAGTTTTAATTAATGTAAAATATAACTTGGAAGTATATTTATGTTTTTGCTTTTCCTATAAGATAAGGTATTGTGTGGAGAGTTATTTTGGAGAGAGGGATTGAAATTTGAAACATCTTTGTAGATACAAAGGGAGATATTTCTTCCGCCAAAGGTGCTTATCCCATGCGCACAAAGCGTCAATAAAAAATTAGCAGGCTGGCGAACGTTTATTTCTTAAAATATGCATATAGCCATATTTGGGAAAATGGATTTGGTCAAATCATTTTTTTCCAAGTGTATTTGAAATACACCAGAGAGTCAAATTTTCTAAATAATAATGGATTAAATTACCTTTTACTTTTTACATTATGATACTCATCTAACATTTTATATACATATATAAAATAGATTGTTAATATTAGACATGATACGGAAAATCTCTGCAAACCAGTCAAACGCGGCCACCAGGTTTCCTAAACATTGACCAATGTGCCTAATCTCGATACTTATCATCAATCATTCCATGATTTTGTTAGGTGTCCTCCAATATGCTAACTTGCCGTACCTCAAATCTTCCCATTAAAAAAAGGTAAAAACTCCTATAAGTCGGTATCATGGGTCATTTTTTTTAGACGGGTTTGTTATTTGGATAACCCATAAAAAAATATTACTTTTTATGCCAAAAGTATTACTTTTTATTGCAAATATGGGTAGGGTTGACCCGTCTCATTTGTGAGACCGTCTCACAGGAGACCTACTCAAAAAAAATGATCTCATTTTTATCTTTTTATCAAAATTTTATATATAATTAATTACTCAAGTATTATATATTTACACATGTATATGTTTATGTACTGCTATAAATATTATTTTTTTAATAATAATTATCGCATGTGATGCATAGAAAATATGTATTGTTAAACAAACGTCTCTTATTTTTCTTTATTTTTTCTCCCAAATTATAAAGATACATACACCTATTCGAATAAATAGTATTTTATTATTTAATTCCACATACGAAAATAACCACTATTGCATTTTGGAGAGAAAAAAATGTACTTTTTTTTATAAATTATTTTCGTTTCAAACCATAATACGTATTTAAATTTTAAGCCGCTGTAGAAATTTCTTAAAACTTTTTACTGCATTTTGTTTATATACGAGAAATGCATAATATACATATAGGCGTTCGTATATATATACAACACTTGTCCAATGGTACTTGGATTGTCTGTCGCTTAATCAATAATGGGGAATATTTTTAATCCTTTGAGTCTGCCACGTTTATTTTATTTTATTTTATTGCCTAAACGTACGAATTATTCATTACAATATGAAGGATTTGCTTAAATCACTTGTATTTGTGAGTCAAACGTGTTCGTTTAAAAAATTGTAAACAAATATTACTGCATGGACAAGTGTACGTTGTTACGGGATGAATTGGCTCACTGATACCTAATTCCCAACATGATTTGTTGGATTAAAAGAAAACAGATGAGTGATCACAACAATTTATATTGATAATCAGCAAATTTTTTATAGATTTCTGGGATATTGAATATATATAAATTCAATTGCTTGACTTAATTTGAAAAGGAATATAATCTGTATAAATCTAGGATAACTTGAACTCAATAATTGTTTCTGCACCTAATTAAGTTAAAAGGTTACACACATACAATAAGCATAAGCCACAACTTTTTGTACCTTAATTATTAGATATTAACTAATCATGTGGGCCTAAATATATGTTCTGAATACCACATGATTTTTTTTTGGAGTTTGGAAGAGGAATATTTTTTTGTTACAATCGGGGCTCGAACTCAAAACATCGTTCAAAATCTAAAACTTTAATGTCAAATGAATTATAAGTCATCGAAAATATATACCAGATTTTATGGCCTAAGTAAACTACCAAAAGTGATTAACTAGACGTAGCATATCGGGTAGATAGATTCAACCAAACTTTAGCAATTAATTGTAGTTGTTTATTATTATAAAATTTAAGATGATGATTGTAATTAAAGACAATTCAAACAAATCTCATAAACTTCACTCTTCACAAACGCACCATCGATTAAAACATTTCACTGTCCACAAAAAACACTAGAATACATAAATGTATATAAATTATAAATTTATATGATTGATTCTCAAAGATTAATCTTATTGGAAAACGGGTATTTTAAAACATTCGCGTCCTAAATAAATAAATAATAATAATTTTTATTAGGGAATTTGAGATTTAATAATTTGAAGCGTTCCGAAATCAATGATTATCGTTTGGAAACACACACACAAATATATCTATGGATCCAAATACTTAAATACGATATTAATTAATTATAAAATTTCATTAAAGTTGAACTTTTAAATATCCCCCAAAAGAAGTGACACTTATACCCCTCCCATCAATGCCTAGCTCGTGTGTTTTCTTATAAATTAATAGTAAACTGTGATCTAATATTAATTTGTTTTTCCAAGGAACCTTGAGTACTTTAATTTCTTCAATCTGCCAAGTTTACCATCCGCAGATTGAAAGAAAATTATTGGAAAAAGAGAGATATATATATCAAGCCAAAGGAGAATAAGGCTCATACTTTTGCAGAACATCCGTCTCATTTCACCATCAAAAGTAGCTATTAATTAGCTAATATTGCCCGTAAGACAACTTTTTTTCTTATGCAAAGTCCTCGATTTCATTTTCTCGTGTCCATATATTTGCCGAAAGTATTGACATTAGAAATATAATCAGTATATATTTTCTACTTACACTTATTTCATTAATCTACTGCTCTGAATCTTAATGTTTGCATTAATTACAGTGTTTTCTCCGTTTTGATCCTCAGAAATGATCGATCGAGCTTCTATACTTTTCATGATGTTTACATTTTTAATTTGATAATCTATCTATAGGTATATATTGTTTCTCTTAAAAAATCAACTCTTTTTATGACTATTCGCCATGATTTTTTTTATTTTGTTAATAATATTACAAACCTTGCACCTTTTTCCTTTATTCATTTCTTCATGTTTTTAGAGTATATAATATAATATATGTCCTCTCTGTAAAGTCTGCAACACCCCAAACGACTCACTATAATTCTTCCAAGGAGAATGAATCACTTTATTATTATTTTTAGTGTATTCATGTTATTATTATATGTTGTTGCATGTTTATATATATATATATATTTTTTTATGTTAATGTTAATTTAGTCTTTCTGTTGTTCAAATTTAAATATTGTTATATTGTACAACTAATTCCCATGTATGACGTTTATGGATTGTGTTTTTTCCTACGTTTCATATTATATATATTTATATCTATATATATATATATATATATATATATATATATATATTCATGGAGTACTGTGATATTTTTCTCCTACACGAGTTTGATATATATATATATATATATGAACACACAATCATATATAACGTATGGGATGCATGGTATTTGTTGCAGTGTTGATTGCCAAATAATGGAGGTTCGGAAATGGTTCAACATAAAGAGTGGCACGAATGAATTTCATTCAGATATTTGCAAAACAGAAGGTATTTTAAGTTGTAATAATTATATATATCGTTTTAAACTTCAATATCAATCTTGTTTTTTTCTTTGATTTGTATGAGAAATTATAAACGGGTGAATTATATTTATATAGATGTATTAGTGTTAAATATTAACTTATACTACTGAACCAGTTCATCAGAGAGGCGAACTAGGGAGAAGGAAGAGTTGCTCCGACGGTGGATCACACGTCGTCGTGCCCGAAGAATTATCCGGTAAATTATTTTTCATGAACACTAAATTTTTTTCCTATAATTTTTTTTGGATGTATGATATATGATGTTTTTTGCTTCATCCAACAGGGTAAATTAATTACTTAAATTTAGGCAATAATTATTTATTGGCATTATTTAGCTTTGTACCTAAACGTTCCCTAGGTGGTCATAATTAATTTAATTATTATGTGGTATAGGAGAGTGGCAGATGGAAGCAAATGGTGCATTTGGATTGAAACAATTCCCACCATTTGTGTCCAAGAAAGTCAACCTCAGGTAACCTGAGAACGATTTTACATTTTTACTTTCACAGGCTTTGACTATAATTTATTGCATATATTACTTGTGAACACAATTTAATTATTCTGATTATATATACCTCAAAAGTCCAAACATTATGGGTTATGGCCGGTCCAATTACGTACATGCATGAAATATTAATTTAAATTTATCTTCTTCCACGTTGAAAGATTTCAAATATTTTATTCGAATCAGCATATATTATCACACACGTATATATTTATTTTTGACATAAAAAATAATTTTTTTAACTTGATCAATATATATTAGAAAATAGTTTTCATAACATAACTCAGAAAAAAAACGATATATTTGTAGTGAAAATAAAATTTTAAACATAAAAGGAAAAAAAATTTCATGAGTTCCATATTTTTAACTCAGATCAGCATATAATATACAAGATTTCTTCATAACATTATAAAAAAAATGCTGCTCTTGGAGTGAAAAATAATATTTTGGGTCTAAAAAAATAAAATTTTCACGAGTCGGTTAGTTTGGAGATCCGTCTCATAAAGTTAACTCATGAAATAACAGTTTCACAGGTCAATTTGTGACACGAATTTTCGACTCATGAAAAGTATTACTTTTTATGTCAAAATATTATTTTGAACTGCATGTATATATATATAGTCTGGATCGACTTATTACACATATATAGATTCGTAAAATTATCTCCCATAAAATTCACTCTAACAACCATTCAGGCGGTAATCGTCGATTTGGATGGGGGATTTTTAAAAAAATTATTACAAAGGGAAAGGAGGTCGGAGGACTCAAACTCGAGTATCCGCAAACTCACGAACATGTGATTGAGCTACAAGATCGGTCTCAAGACGGGGGCTTCAGTTAAGATGTACTTTCACTAGAGTATCATCCAAGAATCCGCATTTTGGTTGCCTAAATCATTGACCACACTTTTACATTTTAAATGACAACTCATTCAAATTTTCCAAAAAATAAACATAATAGGCAACTCATTCAACTTGCATTAGTCAGTTTGCTTGGGGGATTCAATGAGTATTCCAAGTTAATTGTAATAAACTAATTTGTGTTTTAATTTATAGCATGGTGGTGGGAACGTGGAATGTAGGAGGCAAATCACCTCATGATGGCTTGAATTTAAGTGATTGGTTAGAGATCACTAATACACCGGCTGACATATATGTGCTCGGGTAAGTCCCATGCATTAATTTACTATATATCACCTATAATCCTTCTGAATTTGGAATTAATTTTAAATTTTTTTATGAATCAGGTTCCAAGAAATAGTGCCATTAAACGCAGGCAACGTGCTCGGGCCCCAAGACTGCGGCCCGGCTGCAAAGTGGCTTTCCTTGATCCTCCAAGCTCTAAACGTCACGTCCGAACCCGAACACGAGCCCGAACCGGAGCAACGAGAGAAATTATATGAAAAACCCATAATCAGCTCATTTGATCCAATTTCATCGGAAGAAGAATTTACATCTGACGGACTCGATCTGTCCAATTCTTGTTCCAGCCAAGATAGTCCACCTACTCCTCCAACTCGGTATCACCGTAAGTACTGTTTGGCTGCCAGCAAACAGATGGTTGGGATCTTTTTGTGCGTTTTTGTTGCTGAAGATTTGTGCGAGTACATCACGGGCTTGAGGATTTCTTGCGTGGGGAGAGGCGTCTTGGGACGCCTCGGAAATAAGGTAAATTAAATTGAGATAGTTTTGTAATTGCAAAAATAATATAATACAACGTGCAACTTTCATCGTGCGTTTATTGTTTCTCCGAAATTAAATATTGCATGGAAAAATTGTATGCAGGGGTCCGTTTCGATTAGCATGGCCTTGCATGGGACGACATTTTGCTTCGTGTGCACGCACTTGGCATCGGGAGAGAAAGAAAGCGATGTGATGAGAAGAAATTTGGATGTTTTGAAAATATTAAATTCAACCACTTTCCCTGATTCACCTTCCACCATTTTGGGTCACAAGTGAGTATTGTAGTCGCTATCTTCGAAATGCACTGGATAGAATCCGGGTTAACACAATACCCTGCAAACTATATGTTAGCGATAGTTTTTTTTCTTCTTTAATTGAATTTGGCTCTATGGTGTGATATTGTAGCAACATAATTTGGCTGGGGGACTTGAACTACCGTCTTGCATCAATCAGCGAGGATACATATGAGCTACTACGAAGGAAAGATTGGCAAGCGTTGCTTGAGAAAGATCAGGTGTGTTCATTTAACTATCATCAACCTGCATTAATATATATAATAATTATTATTTATTTCCAAATAATTTGTATTTATTTATATATTTTATATAAATTGCAGTTGAAGATAGAACAAAAGGCTGGTCGAGTATTCGATGGATGGAAAGAAGGGAAAATATATTTTGCTCCGACGTACAAATACCTCGCCAACTCCGACCATTACGTCGTGCAAACCTCGTCGCCTAAGCTCAAACGTAGGACTCCTGCCTGGTAAGACTAACTAAAAATTTATATTATGCAAAAAAAAAAAAAAAAAAAAAAAAAATTGATTTTTATGCTTATAAAAACTTTAGTGGATATATGTTTTCATCATTCAGGATTTTTGCGATTTACCAATTGATTATATAGGTGCGACAGGATTTTGTGGAAAGGCGAAGGGCTGAAACAAATGTGTTATGTTAGGGGTGAATCAAGATTTTCAGACCACAGGCCTGTGTATTCACTCTTCTTAGCCCAAACAAAATGACTTCAAAATTAGCATCACATTACCCTCTGGATTAAGTTAGTTATTGCGAATCATGAATCGAAGAATGCCTTCAACAAAGTGTTTCACGCGGAACATGCCGAAGTTGCAAATTATGGATTGGTTCGCAGTGACAGCCATAACATAGATGAACTAATGATGTTTTATCAAGAAACGCAGCAAGCCGATTTTTGGCCTGCTTTGGGCGCAGTCCCTGCTGTCTGATCCGGTTGCGTGATCGTAACAGTCTGCGGCTGCAATAATTGGAATAAACACATGGAAGAGTCTCCAGAAGCAAGTGCAAACAATCAAATTAAAGTACCTCATCAGAATTTGAGTTTGCTTCAGCAGCAAGCCTTTGCTTTATGTCGCGGGCTATATATTGAGAAGAAAACTTCCTCCACGTTAACGTTTGTCTTGGCACTCTGTTTTCACATTGTTTTTGTTTTGAGTTGATATTTCAGCATTTATAATTGCAACACAAGCAACATTTGCAACTCACTGTCTCAAAGAATTTGATCCCATATTCGTCGGCAAGTGCTTGGCCTCTCGACGTAGGAACAAACAGCCTACGAAGAATGCAAAGAATGTGGATTTTATTTAACTCATACTGATCCCTCTGGCTGTATATGTGTGCTTTTGTGTGTCTGTGTCTCGGTAAAACAGATAAAAAAAAAAAAAAAAAAGACGGGGACGGACCCTTTTGTTTTCATCCGCTTCGGCCTTGTTTCCCACCAGAATCTTGTTAACACTGCCAGAAGCATGCTGTTCGATAGTTCCAATCCAGTTCCTAATATCTATGTACAAGTAGCTCACAAATATTGTATATCAAATTTAAAATATAATGTGTGTAAGAGAGAACATGGATCCAACAAATTTAAAATGAATAGAAGACAAGAAAGTGTGATTACTGTTAATGAAACTTGACTCGTCTGTCACATCATACACGAGCAATATACCCAATGCTCCACGGTAGTAGGCTGAAAAAAGAAGTAATCAACAGAAGATATGCAGCTAAATAATGAACAAATTCCAGTAAACAACACATACATACATACATACATACATACATACATACATACATACATACATACATACATACATACCGGTTGTGATGGTCCGGAATCGCTCTTGTCCAGCAGTATCCCAAATCTGCAACTTAATTTTTAGCCCATCAAGCTCTATAGTCCTTATCTTGAAATCAATGCTGCATATATAAGAAAAAAAAAAAACAGAATCAAACACGAACCAGGTCGTGTTCTTGAATATTTGAAGGTAACATACCCGATTGTGGATGAAACTAGTGGTGAAAGAGCCATCGGAGAAACGCAAAAGAAGGCAACTCTTACCTGCAACACCTGAAATTCACATGACCCAAAATATACAACACAATTTTCCCAACAAAATTTGATGCTTCTTATAATTTCTATTGCCTAAGCCGCAACTTCTTGAGAAAGGAAACATCAAGCAGTTAGTGAAATAAAATCTTACCACTGTCACCGATATCAAAAGGAGCTTGGTAAGAACATCGTGATCGGCTCGGGCTCTGGCGGGTGCATCAGCCATCCTGGTTCTGCTCTTTGTTAAGAAATCTTTCCACACAAAGTACGTAAGAAAGCGAGTCTAAAGACAAAATACAAATAGCATATATAGTTATAACTGAGAATGAAGAATTCGAAACGAAGTGTCTAATTTATAAATAATGGCGTGCTTAGATAACGGAAAGCGTGTTATTTTTCATCGCAATGGTCTATGATATAAGTATTGTTCTAGGAATCATTTATCTGTTTTTTTTTTACAAAATCTCGCAAAATTTCAAGAAAGATTCTAGTAAGCATTTCTCAGCTCAAAATTTTGTTAAAAGAAGCAATGAAAAGTGTTTCCTAGAAATTCTTTTAAATACTGTATATAGTTGAATTTTAATAAACTTTTTTTTTAATCTTATGATCTAAATCATTGGAAGAAAATTAAAACTGGTAGGGAATCATCAAAAAATTACTTTATTTTATATATATATATATATATATATCTAGAAGCTAACTGAATTAAAAAATTATTCGTTAAGAAAATTGTTTCACTAAATTTTCTTATCAAAACATCAATTGGGTCAAATATTTTATGTTTTTTTTCCCCTAATTTTGTTTCAGATTGATCATTCGCTGGAAAACTTTTAATTTTTTTTTAAATGTATGACTGATCAGATTCTACTAAATTTTAATTTCCCCTAATTTTTTATTATCACAAAAGGATTATAAGTTTTTCAAAGAGATTAAACGTATGTGATTTACTTTTTCATTTTATTTGTTTTCTTGTGGCATATTTAAAATATTAATACTTACATATGATCTTCCACCAATTTTATTTTTTCGAAGCAAAAATAAAATCGGAGGATTAACTTATAAATTTTCATTAATATTTAAATATGACATTATTATATAGACAGATTGATGCGTAATATTCGACCAAAAGTCGTGATCTTGGAAAGAGTCGTTAATTTTCATGGTCTGCACCAAAGGAAAATTCGCCTCCATAGAGTTGAACAGCCTGGACCAAACCCAATTTCCTGCTGGATTATAACATGCACGTTCTAGTGTTATTTTCTAGAACCCAATTCTTATTTTAAAGAAAAGGATGAGTCCATACTTCTTTATGAAACAAATTAAGAGATAATTTTTCGAAAATATGTCGTTAAAAATAATATTTGAATAAAACTAACGTAAAGGTAACTCGAGTTTGGTGACATGGTGTTGCGACGGAAGCAAAGCTATCAAAGATTCAAAATCTATTGACGACTGAAAAATGTCGATGGACCCTTATAAAATTGGACTCTGAAATTATTGGGCTATCGCCTATCAGTCAATAAAAGCAGCCCAAATGATTAACACCTTTCATCGACCTTTTTGGCCCGATTTATTGGAAAATTACGTGGAAATCCTCGTTCTCGTAGAGCATTATATTTTTTAAATCCAATCAATCGCCAAAAAATGTTATATCAGATGTTGGAATTTTGACAGTACATGTCAGCTTTCAATTTCTTTGACAGTATTCCACAATTCCATTTTTTTCACCAAAATCGTGTAATTAGCGAAATTTCCCTTGAAATATCCTTACTAATGGGCAAAAAAAATAAAGAAATCCAGCCAGTTACAGGATATAGCAATTTTCGTCCCTAGGGGCTAGGGGTGTAAACGAGCCGAGCTATTCGTGAGTAGCTCGGTCAAAACTCGACTCGAGCTCGATCTCGATAACATACAATCGAGCTCGAGCTCGAAATTTATGTGTTCGAATAGCCCGCGAGCTACTCGATAACACATATACATATAAATATATATATAAATATAATGTATATAATATTTTATTTATTTATTTATTCATATAATTATTTATTTATATATAATTATATATAGTTTTCGAGCTCGAGCTCGAGTAGTGTGCTACTCGACTCGATTTCACCCCTGCTAGGGGCTAGGAGTCCAGGACCAGATTTGATAATTAAAACAAAATAATAAAACAAAATTAAAATTGTAACACATTAATAAAAAATAATAAATAAAATTATGTATATATACTTTAGATTACACTCAGTCAGGCTTGTGTTTTATGTAATATAAATTGCAAAATACTTCTCTTTTATTTTTTATTATTATCTATTACTTTTGAAAAGAAAAAATATATAATATCAAGCATATAAAATAATAAGGTATAAAATGAAGTAAACCTAAAAGATCTGACACGATCAGATGAGTCGGCATCAAATCCCCAGTTGGCCTAAAAGAGCACAAACCAACCAATACAAATACGCCACGTATCCAGGCCCCACAACGGCATCCCGTTCCCCCACACACAGAATCTTCTCATATTCGTTGTTCCCCTTTCCTTCTTTAAATGGCAAAGCAGCACAGACAGCGGGAACGCGTAACGCACCGCTCTCTGCAACTCTCTCCTTTACTCAACTGCTTTCTCTCTCTTCTCTAGGGTTTCCATCTCCAATAAATATTCTGTATTCGCCTCGCTGCTTTCTATTCTCTGTTTCTCTTTCGGCATCATCCGCTCGCCGTTTCAGGTACGGTTTATTTTTGGATCTCGTTTTTGTGTGTGATTTAGGATCGATTACTTGTGCTCGATTTCTATGCTTTTATGTCTTTTTCTATCCATTTCAACCGTTTTTGTTCTGTTTTCGTTTTCCTAATTTTGTGCCATCAGAAATATATGCTCATTTTTGTAAGTGTGTAGCTGAAGTTTTGATGATGTTTTTTTTTTTTACCTATTTTTGTTTCATGCTAATTTTGGTTTCTTAGACTTGTTTATGGACTCCTTTGGAATGAGAACGTACTGACGGCATCGAATTGTTAGACAGGCATGAAGTTGAGATGTCTATCTCTCTGCCTTTCTGATCCATATGTTGATACCGGAAATTTGAGGCTCCTAGATGATTATGTTTACAGTTCGGCCCTGTTTTGAGTTTTACCTCTTTTACCTCAGTACTTTGTAGTTGGCGGCTCCAATGGCATATTGAAATGTTCAAGTATTCATTTAAAATGTTTTGATTCTTGTCCAGCTTTCTTCACTTTTGAAATTCGTTTTTGTTTTTAAATTTTACTCTTGATGGCTTATTTACGGATTCACCCAGTCCAATAAACAATGGCCGGTGGTTGATGAGTGATTTATGTTTCCTGTTTATTTCGGTCCTCAAACAGCCCCGTTTCATGAATTTTGCACCTGCTAATGTTTCTTGATTTGCATTTGCTTTTTCCCATATATATTGTCAACACCTATGGTTTGGGTAGGAACTTATGTTTAACAATGTTCTTTGCAGCCTGCTGCTATGGCTCCACCTATTGAGAAGTCAATCAATTCTGATGCTAAAAAATCATCACATCCACCCCTCAACGAAAGAATACTGTCTTCCATGTCTAGGAAAGCTGTTGCTGCTCATCCTTGGCATGATCTTGAGATAGGTATGTTGCCTTAATGTCTATCGACATTAAAAAAACATGAATTTAAATAAATTTGATCTTTTTCTTTCTTTTTCTTATGCAGGACCTGGAGCACCAATTGTTTTCAATTGTGTATGGCCATTGCACTGATATTTTTTTCCCTGCATTTTCTTACTTGCCCTGATAATTTAGAGCAGAAACCATGTGAAACAGAGTTGCTCCTTTTTTCTTGAATTTTTATGCAAATTGAATATTCAAGTTTAAAAAAGTGTCTTTCACATATTACTTCTAGCCTTGAGCATATGTGAACTTCACATTTGTGAAAGAAAATTGTAAGATTTTAGCATATTGTAGATGTGATTTGAAGATCAGTTTACAATGTATTTCAACTTTTGATTTTGGGAAATTGGAACTTTCAACTTTTCAATGTTTGAACGATGGATGCCTTTTTCTGACTGCACCAACTTTGAACACTTCTTACTTTTAGCTTTGTCAACACATTCCGTTTAGGAGTCAACTTTGCATGGAGAATGGGTCGGTCTTAGTTCACTAGCCTTTTCTTATTTTTGAAGTTATTTATTGACCATCGGACTTCTGTTAATATACCATATCTTTCTCAATTCTTATTTGGAAGGTAGTTTTTCTCCACAATGTTCTCACACTTGCTCTGTTCGTGTTCATCTTTTACAACTATGCTGCTTTAGGTGCCCAATGATCAACATATCACTTTCCTTTTTTCAACCTTGGTTTGTATGTATTCTTTTGCCTCCTGCACGACGAATTTGATTGATTTTAAATATTGAAGCATTAAGTTTTAGAGTTGTTTCAAAGTTCATATATTTGGATTGAAATCATGCCGAGTCTTCATTCACCGAATAATTTGCTGTGAAGTCCATATTATTTTTATTGGAATCAGCATTCACTTGGATAAATGGGATATGAACTTATTTTAACAGTTTTTAAGTTTCAATAGCTATGCAATGTTATTGAGATTTACTCGTAACATTGAATCTAGCTCTGCACTCAAAATCAGCTCAGTTTTATGTTGGCAAATGAACTTTTACTGTGCTGGCTATACTGGAAAATCTTGACTCTTATTGCATCACATACTTATGAAACAACCATACTTAATCCGTGTAGGTGGTTGAGATAGGTAAGGGTAGCAAGGTGAAGTATGAACTCGACAAGGACACAGGTCTTATCAAGGTACTAGGCCAATCTGCATGTACCTCTATTTATGATGGGTTATTGTTATATATGTTAAAACCCAGTGGCATCTGCAGGTTGATCGTGTTCTTTACTCATCAGTTGTGTACCCCCATAACTATGGCTTTATCCCCCGCACTCTTTGTGAAGACAATGACCCAATGGATGTATTGATCATAATGCAGGTGTGCAGTTCTCTCCCGAACCTTCAGATACTATGTGAACATGTGTGGATTGTGCGGGGATTGCTTGTAATTTTCAAGGAAAATGTGACTTTGTTGCTTAGAAAATGCGCTACACGAAAGTTGACTGCATGTTTGTAAAACAATTAACATGATTTGGCTGCTTATTATCACATGCCAACTTGGTTGCACATGTATGTGTGGTTGTCGCGTCGTATATATCAGTGGCAAGCATGTTGATCATATGATTTTGATATGAATATTTTATCTTGCAAAGCTTTGCACATGTAGCTCCTCAAATCCCATAGGTTGGACCTTTAAGAAAGCAGTGGCATGTTTTAAGAAAATGTTGCACACGTAGCACCTTCATTTCCTTTCGTTGCCTACATATGAAACAATGTGAATCCAGGGCCTCTGAGCTTTTCAAGGTAGAAATGAAGATTAAGACCTACGTTAGTATGTTATGTGAAATGGGATTGCACAGCATATTTTAAAAACTTTTCGCTGGTTAATATACATCTTCGGAGTTGTGCCATCAGCTTTTATATGTTTGAATCTTCAACATGATAATACGAGATGGAAGACATAATTTCTATTTCCATTTTGGAAGCTATAATACATATTTTATCTTTTAATTGTTTCTGCAAATGTAAAACAGGAACCAGTTCTTCCAGGGTGCTTTCTCAGGGCTAAAGCAATAGGTCTTATGCCCATGATTGATCAGGTATGCTTACCATACTTTTGACAATAATTACACTGGTATCTTGAAACAAAAAAAATTGACTTGTTATTGGAAACAGGGAGAGAAAGATGATAAGATAATTGCTGTCTGTGCTGATGATCCTGAATATCGGCATTATACAGACATCAAAGAACTTCCACCTCATCGCTTGGCTGAGATCCGCCGTTTTTTTGAGGATTGTATCCTTCATGAGAATCAATATCTGTTGCAAATTTTTCTATGACCAAATGATTTCTGGTTTTTCACTATATGACTGCAAGATGTGTTCTGTATACTGGAGATACTAAACTTCATGCATTTTCTTGTTGCCTTAACTATCAACCAGACAAGAAGAATGAGAACAAGGATGTAGCAGTCGATGAATTTCTTCCAGCCTCAAAAGCTTATGAAGCTATCCAGGGCTCCATGTAAGTGATTGCTTATATACCTATAGAGGACAATCGCAACATATGTGCTAAACCCCAATGATTTCTTCAGTGTTTCGCTGCAATATTTACTTTTTCTTCAAGGTCGTGTCTTTGGTAAATGACTTAACTCCCTCGAAACTTTTCAACTCCAGGGACCTCTATGCAGACTATATCGTGGAGAGCCTACGACGGTAAATAATTTACCACTTCAAAAGGAAGAGTTGTGGATCGTTATATCAAGAACTGATTATTTCAGCTACTTTCTTTGGTTAGAAAAATCCGTATTAAGGCTATTTGGTTTTGCAAGTATTATATAATGGCGAAAATTCATCACTTGATAGATGGTTTTAGTAAAGTTCTTCATGAAGATGTCGGTAAACCCCTATAAGCATAATGTTTAGTTTTTTGCTATGTCAAGTCTGGATGCTTGACAATGGGTGTCGGAGCCCGGAGGTCCTGAATCTATAGATTTATGTGTGACAGCTTAAGCATTATTGTACTTTGATATTTCCATATACGATTATATATATAGAGTTTTTGTAAGAAATTTATGTATACAACGATGTATACTAATATGAATTATTTCTACAAATATAGCTATAGATTATACCAAAAAGGTATTATTGATTTATAATAAAGAATAAAAAACTGGTTTTGATGTTTTAATTGGATTGGTCAGAACTTGCCTTGCTCTCGAAACGAAGGAGCATTTTCACATTATTAAACCCAAATTGGGTGTTAACTCAAGCGCACCGTAAAGTTAATTTGATTTTTGATTAATTATTTTGTTGACAATTAGTTAAAAAAAATAATTAAATATGAAGATACTGGTGTCATGTTCGAGACTAAATATTGTCTGATTAGTCCTTGAATACAATGAATATGATTCAGACTTGCTTGCGTTAAATTTGAGATTTTGTTTTATATTTAATATATCGAAATTGTTGACTGAAAACAAATTGTTAGTTAATAACCTCCAGAACGACAAGGACAAGAGATCCAAGAGGTAATGGTCCAAAGATGATAGAAAGTAGGTTGTTTTTTTTGGTGCACATAGCAAACAATTAAACGATTTGAGAATAACAGCCAAAAATGGAAATTGGGAATTTTTTACTCTTGCAAACAGTATATCAATCAGCTTTATACGACAATAAATGTTCTTATAATAGAAGTGTTTACTATTTACATCTATCTATAAACAAAATAGGGTACTTCTGAACTTGATAAAATCATATGAAATACTTATGGCCATTCTTAATATATGTGATGCTGCCAAAATTAGCATCCCAAAAAGAAAGGTGATAAATTTCATTATTTTGAAAATACGACAGTAGTGGGTACTTATCCACTTGATTAAACTCTTGCATAATGATATACGACAATAGTAATTTATAAAACTTGTGTAAATTGTTATATCAATTAAATATGCAATAATTTTTCTTTTTTATCATTCACATCAACTGTGTTACATATGTGGATGTGTGTCACACACTTGTGTGTGTTTTTTTTTTATCTAAAACTTATCAGCCTTCTGCCTTGGTCCCATTTGCTTCTTTCAATTGGAATTTGGAATAAAGCCTCGGCCGAAGCAGGTAAAATGAGCTTGGGCTTTTGTATATCCCTAGTTGGTCCTAAGACAAATCCTTTTACTTGGCCTACCACGCCAGGTCAAGTGGCCCATTATAAACTAACCTCAATTGCCTCATGGAATCTAACTCTTATCTCCTCTCCACCAATCACATTTCATGTTCCACGTGAGCTTCTAAAACATTTTCCAATTTTAATCTATCATCATTATATTATCTAATTCAATATCAGGTAGCTAACTTGACTATTAGTGAGACATACAATTTATCTATCCACAATTTTTTAAAATATTTCTATTTTTAAATATATATTAATAAAAAAATGAAGTAGACTGCTTAAGTCTTTGTTTTTTTTTTAATGTAAATCAGCTGAATTTTAGTAATATTCAATAAGTGGGATATATAAAATATTGTTTAATATTATATTATCTTTACACGTACTTCATTAAAATTGAAAACATTAGATAGCCAAAATAAAAATAAATTTCTAAATTTCTAGTTGATAACATATATATATATATATAATATATATATATATATATATATCTTCTTTTTTTGTGACGTGGGAACCTGCAGTTGATATCTTTCGGTGTGCTTTGGATAAACCCCGGACTAACGCAATAGCCTGCAAACTAACTAGTCATGAGGTAAATCACACTAGGCAAGCCCTGTGTGACAGGCTAGTCCAAGTAGGTGTTGGCAGGGGAAATCAAAACCTATGACCAAGAGTTCACCTACTCCAAAAATTTGAACTCTTTATCAGCCATATATATATCTTCCTTTTGATTAGTATAAATGTGGCAGACCCTTCTCTCTCTCTCTCTCTCTCTCTCTCTCTCTCTCTCTCTCTCTCTCTCTCTCTCTCTCTCTCTCTCTCTCTCTCTCTCTCTCTCATATTTTCAATTTCATCAGTCATATTTTCAATTTCATGGTTTTTTTTAAGATTTATTGATCACTAGAAAAAAGAAATATTGAAGTTATCAAATCCATCGATCATCAGAATATAAAAGCTTGGTGTGAGGAAAATACGTAGTATGGGATCAGAATCTTCTTCTGCTCAATACATTCACATGGTGATCGATCAAACTATATATACTTTCATCATGTTTAATTTAGGTCGATTCATATATTTATTTATTTGTTGTGTATATATTATGTTTTTTGTCTGCGAGCGTGAGATAGGATATTATAGTACTACATGATCGCATGCAGGTGCATCACTTGATTGAAGTGTGCATAATATTCAAGATGGGTCAAGAAGAATGCATGGAAGCTCTGTACAAACATGCAAACATCAAAACTGTTATTACATCCACAGGTCCATCTCCTATTTTAAATTCATACATATATATATATATATATCATGCAAACCATCCATTAATTGTTATATATACGTACATAAATATATATATATATATATATGAGTTTCTTTCAAGTGTCCACCTATCATGCTCACTACCATGCCCACCAATGATGTGGCACTATTTTATTGGATGTGATAAAGATGTGGTCCAATAGAATAGTATCACATCATTGGTGAGCATGGTAGTGGGCATGATAGGTGGGCACTTGAAAAAAACTCTATATATATATATATATATATATATATATATATATATATATATATATATATATATAATGGGCATGTGTCATCATGTGTGTATTATTTGAATTTTCTGAGAATATATACTTGAGCATTCATTTGGATAAAGTATATTGTATGTGCATCGATCAATTTAGTGTATACTGATCAAACCAACTCATTGAACTTAAAAATTATGGAATGTTGATTGACCTTATATATATTCAAACGATTTTGATTGACTCGATGACTCCCCTAATTATTAATTACTACTGATTGATATTAGTCTTTTTTTTTTCCCTTATGAAATGGAATTATATATGATGGTGAACTAATTTTATTTTGAGATGGATATATAATAGTGTGGAAGGAGCTAGAGAAAGAGAACAAAGAATTCTTTGAAGCTTACACGAATAGAAGAGATGATGAGAAGAAGAAATTAGAGTCCACAAAATTAAAATTGACTTCTTCTTCGTCTTCAACACAACATATGGCCAATCATGATGAGGCAAGTTCATCAATCATCAAGATGAATTGATATTAATAAATTAAACGGTCGATATATGTACTTAATTATAGCTCACGATGAACATATGCACAAAAGGAAAAAGGGAACGTGAGTTGGTGGGGAAATGCTATTTATTTGGAATCTCCGTGTTCAATTAGTTGCTTGCCACTTTGGCCACTTGGCTTAACGTACATGCGACTCTTTTGTCTTTTTTTATTTTGTTTCTATTTCTTTTGAATAATGTTCTGTTGTGTATTGAATTTGAATGGTAGCTGGCGTGCGGGAGATTCATCTTACCAAATTTTTTCAACCAAACTGTGTACAAAATATTTGTTTATATAAAATATATTTTTGTGTGAAATATTGTTAAGAATAGTCAACCAAAGTCCCACATTGGAAGATTATTAGGAATGGTCAACCAAATGCCCACATTGGATGATTAAAAAAATCCCATATTGGAAGTTTAAGTAAAAAGATCATGGATTAAAATATGGAATGATATCTTCATTGGTATGAGGCCTTTTGGGTGGGTTCCCAAAATCAAAATCATGAGGGCTTGTGCCCAAAGTGGACAATATCATACCATTGTGGAGATATCTGAATTCCATTGACCTAACAAATATGATGTGGTTGAAATCATATATCAAGTCAATATCTATATTTGAGGTTTTATTTTATTGAATTGTATTTTTTTATTTAAAAAAATTGATGACGTTATATGGAAGGGGGGTATTTTGGGTAAAAAAAATTAGTGTACGTGTCACGAGTAGGGGTGGTTCGGTACGGTATACCCCGTACCGTACCGAATACCGCATACTATATCGAAAATTTTGGTATCGAAATTCCGATACCAATACCGTACCAAAAATTTTGTCGGTATACCGAAATTTCGGTATGACATAAATTCATACCGATACCGTACCGAATACCAAAATTCGGTACGATATCGGTATGATACCGTGTATATCGATTTTTTTAAATTGTTTTTTTAAAAAAAATATCGGTATACGCGGTATCATACCGATAACATGTATACCGATTTTTTTTCGATCTACCAAAAATTTGAAAATCTTATACCGATATCGATAACGAAAATTTCGGTACGGCGAAATTTTTGGTATATCAAATTTTCGATATATACAATTTTTTTTCGGTACGATAAAGGCGGTATGACGGCATTTCGGTATTTTTTGCCAGCCCTAGTCACAAGAGACGGGAAAATGGCCTTACTTTATGTCAAAGTGAGTAAAATCTAAATATATATTCGTTTTTACGAAAACCCGAAGTTTGAAACTTGATTGCTCTCTTTATGCCTCCCATTTTTCAATTCATGATGAATGGACCGAAAAAAATATTTTTTTATTCCAATGTATACAAACAAGATAAAAACATATATTAATCTTATTATAGTAGAGTGTTTTACAATTAATTATTAAATTTTGAAATAAAAATACGATTACATCTTAATTTAATTTTTTACAAAAACAAAATTAATAGATAAATTTGTCATTTTATATGACTTTTCTTTTAAAAAAATCCATTAGATGTTTTTTTATTTATTAAAATGACTTTCGGCCTCCAAAATGTGTTCAAGTTAGTGGCGTATGTAAGCATTTGTTCGTGGTCAAATGTTCGATTCTCCCTAATCCCTACAAACACTTTTTGGACCAACTTGTTGTACATAATTGTTAGTCCGAAAGTTTACCCACTGCGCATCGAAAGAGAACGATTGCGAGCTCTCACGTAAATAAAAAAATGACTCTCAATTTGTGTTTTTTGGTTTTTTAATTTACAAAAATATCACCCACCTTTGTAAAATTGATGTATCTGTTGCACTGACGATTATTTGTTTACAAAAACGCTACATATTTTTAAGTTTTTAAAATTTTACCATATTTTTCTTTTAAAACAAATTATACAACTATGCAATGCGTGGAACACGGAGTAAAATTGTTTTTTCTCCTATTATTGGGAAAATTAATTTGTAATAGTCATATGTGAAGTAAATTTGTTTCGAATCCAAACAACGTGGGCTGGCTGATTGAATCCAATTACAAAGAATCTGGGTCTTCTCGTATCCAAAATAAGGTGGGCTAATGGGCTTCCAAAAGAATAATATCTATCAAAACACGCTTTCCAACAAAAAGGAATGGCTTATGCGACTTTAGTTTGAACTTGACGGTAATTGAGGCACTGTAACCGGTCGGAATGCAATGCTTGCTCCCCTTTCTCCATCATTTCTCATCCAAAACTCGCACAGGGTTCAGACCTTGCTAACCAATGGCTATGGCCACTCCGAATCTCGCCACTTCTAAAGCTACCAGCGGTCACCTTCCGTTCAATCCCCTCCGTTCATCTTTGCCCTTGTCTTTCTCCTCCCTCTCCTTCAGAACCCCTCCTCCACCTTTTCCTCGCTTGGTAAATTCCACCATTAAAGCCTCTTTTCAATCATCGAACCCTGAAATTGACCCCAAGAAACCCACTCCCAGATTTCCGTTTGTTTCAGGCTTGTCTCCGGTCAAAGCCACCGTCATCGCCACTGTCGCCGCCGCCGCCGCTCTTTTCTTGTCCCAGTTTTATTTTGCGTCGAAACCTGCTCCTACTGCTCGAGTTTCGCCCCAGGTCACTGTGGAGTCCTCCGAAAATGATGTGGTTGTCGATGAAGAAAGCGAGAAATCACTCGAGGAAATTTTGGTCTCCAATCCCTCCGACATCGAGGGGCTCGAGACTTTACTGGAAATCAAGATAAGGAGCAAGAAGATACCTGAAGCTATTGGGATTCTCGATAAGTTGATAGGACTGCAGCCTGAGGATATGGAGTGGCGTACGCTGAAAGCCCATATTAACGCACAAAGTGGGGAGACTGAATTGGCCAAGAATGGATTCACAGAAGTATTAAAGAAGGACCCTTTTCGTGTGGAAGCTTATCACGGGCTGGTCACCGTGGCAGCGCGGGAGGAATCGGGCGAGGACTTGGAGAATATCAATGAGAGAGTTGTGGAGGCAATGAAGGTGTGCGAAAGGGAGAATAAAACGAGTTATATGAGGGATTTTAAGATGTTGCTGGCGCAGATTCGGCTGCTTGAAGGGCGACATGACACCGCATTGAAGGTTTACCAGGAGCTAGTAGAGGAGGAGCCCAAGGATTTTAGGCCCTACTTGTGTCAAGGAATAATTTTTACGCTGTTGCAAAACACCGAAGAGGCGGAGAAGAATTTCGAGGCTTACAGAAGATTGGTTCCACAAGGGCACCCTTATGCTAGTTATTTCGAGGATAATGTCACCGCCACCAAAATTTTCGCGGGGAAGATGGAGAATGAGAATGAGGGAGAAATTACTGAGAGTTGAGAATGTAGCAGTACAAGAGTTGCTTTGTGGAGGTATTCTTGATTTAGTGGTTGTGGTACAGTGAGGTTTTGTGCCAATTTCGCCCATTTTCTGTCGATGCTAGTCGCGTTTATGGTCTTATCCTTTTGATCGGTTTTAGTTAGAGAGGTCTTCTGGATTGTGTATTTAGTGTGATTCAGTGAGTGATTGGTAGGACTTGGTTTCGTGGCTGAAAGGATTATCTGCCTTTTTTGAAGTTCAAAGTTCTTTTACACAATGCCTTTAAGATAGTTGATCTTGTAAATGAAAAGAAACACTAATGGCATGCATGATCTGTTTTATCATAAGGTGATAAGTTATGATTAACATAATAGTGCTTTATCAGAAAGTGTGACTTGTGTTATTTGGTGCCAAATGAATATGTTTATGATTTAAAGTCACTTACCGTTAAATGATATGGCAGTACTCAGTAGTCATTTGATCCGGTGTAAATCACTTTATGTTTTTTATAAAGAAAGACCTTTTGCTGACTATCTTTGTATAAGTTGAGTATCTAACTGTTGATGCGCGAGGCCGAGCAGTTTATTTAACCACATCATCTGAAGCTGCAAATGGTTTAAATGATTTGCACCATAGCATGTCAAGGAAAAATGTTTCTTGTTTTTATGTTTTCGGTGAATCAGTCTCCCTAGTTTGGTTATATATCGTTTTTCTTGTTCTAAACTCGTAGGAGAACAAGCCCTCAAATCTATCTTTTTTCCATTATGAATACTTGCTGCAGGTGGTGTTGGTAAGTGTACAATGTCACGCTCGATATTTGATCTGTTTCAAGTACTTGTGATGCGAGACATTGTGCTGTGACTTTGTGGTCACATAGTTATAGCTACATAAATATCGATACTATACATGTTCTATGTTTTTTGAGACACTCATCGATATGTACTTGTGACCGATAGTATTCTCATGGTGTGTTTTCTAATCTTGTGTAAATTTAAATGAGGTTCGTTAGTTTCACTAGATAGATAGATAAATGGGTGTTGATTGGTAGATGAGATCCTAGCACATGGGTAATACCCAAATCATGCATTCAACGGTTCGTATTTTTACACATATGCGTAATTAATTATATATTGTTGACGTGGCAAATCATGGGACATTAGATCTATCACCCATACCCATATGCTAGGTTGAAATCTACCGTGTTGATTATCGTCTAATCATGTGATGTTTATATGTCTAATGGTTCGAGTAATTATTGATGTTCCTGTGGAGATTTGAAGCAGTTGTTGGCTATCGTTTACGATACACCGATTTAATGTGAATGGATTGATTAAACATAAAGTATGTGATAAGTTTTTCGTTGAATTCATCAATTAATAATACTCATGGTGGGACCAAAACTATATATATATATATACAAGAATATGGAGGGTGATGAACTTTTGCTTTTAACTTATGATCAAACTATTTTTCTTCCCGGTGTCTGTTTTTTATGTCACTCTGGTATTATCCAACTTGACTGCATTGAAAACAAACTTCGAGTCCATGCTAATGATCTGGATAACAGTAACTGAGTGGTAGATTTTTCACTGTGTAAATTCAATTTTCGTGTCGACTACTAGAAATTTCGTGTCATCTTTGGGCAGTAACCTAGAAGTGCATTTAAGGGTAGACGAATGATAATAAATGTCCACCACTTAAAGCACTTTTATGTTTGGTTTGGAGGTTGTGATTATTGGTTAATGAGATCCTATTCTCTGAATAATACTCAAATCATTCATTTAAGGAATTACATCTCAGTATATATTTATAATTAATATTATAGTGTTGACATGACAAACATGGGTTGTTAGATCTCTTATTAAGATAATGCATGTAAAGTAGGTTGAACTAAACCGTGATTATTGCATGATTAGTACATAAATGATAAAAAAATGTTTGATGTAGAAATCTAATGTAGGGTGATAAAAAAATATTATGCTTGGTATGATTTTTGGGTGTGGGACCAAATTACCCTTCATTCATAATAAAGTTACAACACAAATCAGGCGAGAGAATATATTATTGGGTATTTTTTGTGTAGGAGTAGGGCAAGAGAGGGTTAGTCTATGCTACACCGGGAGTGTTTCACTCCTAATTCAACATCATTAGATCATGTGGGTCCCTTGTATTTTTATGGAAATTGACATGTGTGTGGATGATCCAAGGATTAATATTTGACCACATCATGGAGGGAGAAGTACTCCAGGTGTAGCATAGAATAATCCGGCAAGAGATAAAGTTGAAAATAAGATGATTAGAAAATGGATAGATAGTATAAGATGAGATAAAGTATTATTTTATTTGATTTAATAGAAGTTTATCTCTCCTACACAGGATCAACAGTTTATTTAAAATCGTACCAAACACTGATTTAACCAGTGTAACAAACAATAATCCAGTCTAATCATTTGTGCCAAACAGACTCCAGAGTACTAGTCTAAACTTAGGGTCTTGTTACTTGACTATTACGTGATTTTGAAGTCACAAAAGCATAAAACTCCTCTTCCAAGGAAACTAGTATTTCACCCCGTGCGATGCACGGAGTATTAATATTTTAATAAATAAAAAATTATTATTACTTTTTTAGAATATATATCATAAAAAATTTATATCAAGTTTATAATTAATATATATATAAAATTGATTTACTAACAATCAATATACATTCACAACGATACTCTTTTAAAAATTCAAAAATGTAATATTATATAAATTTTTTTATATATTTAATATGATAAATATTAGTGAGAACTAAACATATAAAAGTAACACAACACTCAAAATAATAACATAAATTGAATAAAATAATACATCATTGTATATATTTTAATGCATTCTATATTTTTCAGGTGGGTCCAGCCAGAATATCGATTATCTTAAGCAAAACCTAATTATCATTTATAGCATTTATGCAAATTTTAACATATATAGGGGCAAAAAAATTTAACTGAAATTAATTAAAAAATAATGATATATAATCAAATTTTGAATCGAAATTGATACATTATTATAAATAACATTTTTTAAATTTTTTACATATATATAACACAAAAAGTCAACCATAATTAAGAATTCGTGATAACTTTCTATCAAATTTTTAATTTTGAAACAAAAAAATTGATACATTACAATATATATAGTATTTATGAAAATTTTCATATATGTACACAACAAAAAATTGAAATTAAATTAAAAAGTATTGATAATATCTTGTTAAATTTAAATTTTGAATAAAAAATTGGTACTGCATCATATATTGCGTTTATGAAAATTTTCAAATATACGTAGACATAAAAAATTTAACTAAAACTAAAAAGTAGCAATAACTTCCGATCAAATTTCATTTTTTTAAATTGAAAAATGTTACATCGTCATATATAATATTTATCGAAATTTACACATATACATGGTTACAAAAAAATTAGAAGAAATTATAAAGTATTTATAGTATCCTTTGAAATTTCAATGTTTAAACCGAAAATTGGTACATTATTATATATAAAATTTACATTTTTTTTTTTTTACATATTTGACCAAAAATTAATTGAAATTATAAAGTAATGATAACATACTAACATCCAATCAAATTTCAAATTTGAACAAAAAAATGGTATATTATCATATATAACATTTATGAAAATTTTCACATATATATATGAACATAAAATTTAACTGAAATAAAAAAATAGCGATAATATACGATCAAATTTCAAATTTTGAACCGTACATTGGTACATTAAAAATTTTCAAATTTTGAATCAAAAATTTTAACATTTTGAAACATCGGATAAATTTTGAACAAAAAATCATGATATAAAAAAATTTGAAACCTAAAATATTGAAACAATCAATAAAATTTTAAAATTTGAAATATCCAATCAAATATCAAATTTTGAACCGAAAATTATCATATATATACAATTAATGAGAATTTTCACACACATACAAAATTGACTGAAATTAAATTAATAATATTTCAAATAAGTGTTTTAAATTTTATTGATAATATTTATTTTATTTAATGAATTATAAAAATTATTAAAGACGGATCAAATTATTTATTATAATTTTGTTATTATTTGTTGTATAGCTGGTAGTTATTATTGATAACATGTATATGCTGATCACGATTCACGCATGCAAATATATTAATATTATTTTGTTTAATATTATTTCAAAACCAATATATTCAAATAAATATATGAGAAATAATTATGAATGTTATTATTTTTTTAAAAAATACATCAATTAAATAATAATAATAATAATAATAAAAATAAGAAAACAATCGATAAACCTAAAATAAAAAAATTAATGAAATATTATAATCGATCCATATATTTAAAGTTATTTTATATTTTCAATGTTCTTAATTTCAATCTCAATATGAATTTGGAAAGTTTTGAAATTAATTTTATATTTGGTAGGTGAATATCTCTTACTATTATATTAAAGATGTGAGTCTCATACTAATTTTTTTTGATAAGTCGGTATAGCCTTTTATAATTTTCAAATAATTCTTTACTATATATTTTACAAAAAAAAAAACAATGGAAAAGTAGATAATATTAATCGGTAAAATCCACATTTCAAAAAATAACTTCCCACATCCATTTTCTTTGTATATGCAGTTATTTTTTCTCTCTTCTATTACTTAACATTATATTTCTCTTTCTTATGCAAAACAAAAAGAGAAAACCAAAACTAACTCAATTTTTGAAACACTATATCAAATATGTTTAAATTAAGCACAAACGCATTTATCACATTTTTTGTTACACACGTGTGTGCCAATATTGCTAGTAATTAATGGAAAATTTTGCATATATATAGCATAAAAAATTAGCAAAAATTATCATATTAAACTATAACACACAAATATATATATATATATATATATATATATATATATATATATATATATATATATATCATTTATGAAAACTATATGCAAGCATATATAAATGTTTTAGGTTGTGTCGTAAGTTTTTTATTAATAATTTGACATATATATACACGATATTTAAATTATTTACGATATTTTTGGTAAGATTAATTTGTATATGGACACAATAAATCAATTGAAATTAAAAAACAAACATTGATAAAAGTAGTAAATATTATTATTATTATTATTTGAACCGAAAACATTATCTATAGTTTTAACAAAATTTCATCCATAATTTTCATTTATTGTAAGTATGTTTTGGCGGAAAACTACTATATTTAGTAAAAACTCTACTTTTATATATACTAGTATTTCACTCGTACGATGCACGGATTATATCTTGTGTATAATATAATTAAATTGGATTAAATTTATATTTCGAATATAAAATTAAAATATAAACAAATTTAAAAAACTAATTATTTGTATGTACTAAAAGGTATTAATTATCATCATAAGATAAGAAATATATAAAACATTATATTTAAAAAAATGTTACACTTGCTTTAATATTTCCAAATATTGTATTCTTTCGAACATCTTTAATCAAGGCATCCAAATTCATTTTAAAGATTTTGGAGACAATATCCGGACGGTCTTCGGCTCTCAATCCTTGAGCCTCGATAAATCTCATAATTTCTGGCCATTTTGGATTACACGTAAATGTAATGAACAAATCTGGATATCCAGCCCACTTACATATAGCTTTGGCATCTTGGTAATTCTGAATTATATATCTTGCACTCCCAGTAAAAGAAGAAGGCAAGATAATACGTTTTCTTTGTGTAGATGCATTTGTTTCATCACGCAAAAGCGCATCATGAAGACCTTTGTGCATTTCACATCTCAATTATTTTTTATGCATCCGAACATATGTCAACCTTCCAGATTCAACCATTGTGTATGCATCAACAATAAATTGTTGAAAAAGTTTTCTCGAAGACAAAATACTTGAAAATTCGATGTCCCTATCATGCAGTCGATAGGCAAAAATTCTCTTATACTCAATTTTTTTCTACCTCCAACACTTGACTTGGATTCTGAGAATGGAATATCTTCTTGATAACCATCCTCACCATAGGGAGAAAAGTATAGGATACTGGAGAGATATATGCAGGATTCAACTCATTGATATGTTTTAGTTGACCAATTTGTGTTTCTACTAAAATATCTCTGTCTCCCAAAGCCTCATTAAAATATCCCACGATTAATGCAGCAACCTCGAAAATAGAAGGAAGATTATATCGTTTTCCATCCTTATCTATTCTCCCAATCAGCTGTAATTTAATATCGGATTGTACTTCTACCATCATTCTTTCTTTGATCATCCGAAAAGACTTGACCAAAACATTATTTTCATCTAACATGATCTTCAAATCAGAGATTATCTCCAGATGCAGATTATTTGTGTCACTGTTTTTTCTGAAAAATATGTTTATTCGATATAAATGAATATTTTCTAATAAATTGACAAATACGATAAATACAAAATAAGACATATTTTAAGGCATATCTGACAGTAGAAATTCGATTAGTAATTTCATTTTCTGTGTTGTAAATATATAACTGCGCAAACTTCGGAGATGCACCTTCACATGGAAGTATGCTTCCAATTAAATGATAATTTTGACCATGAAGTTTAAACACTGAAGCGGAGCCACCTTGATTTAAACTTGAATCTATCTTCCCTCCCTTCGACGTGAAATAAAACATACTAATGTACGATATGATATTCTCAAGAAAATGTTTGCTTTTATCATCCACTTCATTTAAAAAATCATGCAATACTTCATGATGTTTTTTTTAAGGAGGAAGTTGTATTTTTCCTTGCATACAACACATGGAGTATTTAGGATTTTGAGATTTTTTAAAGGAGAAAGTTGTATTTTTCCTTGCATAACCTTTCTTCATACCAGAATATCGCACCACAAAAATCACATCTGTATATTGGATTTCCTATATCCTAGTAATCTATATAAAAAAGGACGTTGTTAATAAACACATATTCCAAAAAAAAAATGGAAAATACGTAACATAAAAAAATTAAATATGTTATAACTGAAAATTAAAAAAAAATTCTTTTATAAATTTGAATAAAACAACATAAACTTGTTTTAAACTAAAACAACATAAAACCAATATAATATAATTTTACCAATGGATGATTTTGAGATATTTTTGTCGAGATTGTCATGACTATGTTGAATGTCCAATATGTTAACTTAATTATTTAAATTGAATCAAATTCAACTGCAAAAAAAAAAAATGTTATTAATTGATGATTATACTTATATCTTAAATATAATATCTTAAAATTAGGAAAAAAAACACGTGTAGTTATTAAAAAATTATATTGATAAACAAACGATAGTTTGTCGCCAGCATTAACAGCAGAGAGAGAAATCATCATCAATCGTTAGATCAATCATATCTGATTTATTTTTAGTTGAGCTGCTAGGCATTTAAGAAAAAGAATTGTTGAATCCGACATTTTGGTGATAACAAACAACAACTCATTGTATAGGAATGTGCTGCCAATCTTTTGTATTTCAGGAATCTACTACAACTCCTACCGCAACCGTCTAAACCCTTCAAGTTATCTACCGGAAGCTTGTCAACCGCCTTTGTCTCTCGACCGGTTGCAGTCACAAGCCTATCGACTGGTTATTCAAACCAGCAGAGGATAAATCTATCTACCGGTAGAATGCCAACTGCTTATCAAGATATCTCAAGACAAGTACTTATGACAAGACGTTCATTGCAAAATCTTTATCAAAAGCAGAACCGGCGTATCAGAAGATCTGTTGACTCTTGCATCGAGACAACAGGTTGCACTAAAATGGCAAAAACGCAGAATGGCTACAGATAAAGCATTCGACCGTTTATACCAGTTTTGGACCCTGGAAGTTGTCTGCATTTAAAGAAGTGTACGATCTTCATGCAGAATCATCAATGCATTTATGAAGCATTAAATGTGCATTCAATGCAGCATCAGAACGTTCAAAATAAAGACGTTGATGATTGACCTATATAAAGGGAAGATTGCTCAAGAAGTGGAGGGTAGACAAGCAACTCGAAAAATCTCAATCAACTCAATCACTTGAATACTATCAGAAGTCCTCATCTGATATACTGAAGCAATACTTGAGCACACTTACAAGATCATTCACTTGCTGCTCAAATAAACCCTTGCCTACAGTTTACACATCTGATCTTCAAGGATCATCCTAGGGTTTCCAAGCCTCTCGACCGCTCTGCAGTTTGAGAAGCTCAACCGGACTGTACTCATTATTGAAGAGACTTGAAGCTACTCTGAAAGCTTCCACCAGTCTGATAAGAACTGCAAATCTTATCTGTGTAAATCTAGGAGTTTCGGATTAGGCATTGGATAAGTCCTAAGTCTGAAGTGGGTGTATTGCAAGACGTTGTAATAACCAAAGTCTTCTAGTGAATTCCTTCCTAAGTGGAAGAAGGGGAGACGTAGAAGGATTAAACCTTCGAACTTCCATAAATAGTGCCTTAGTCTTTACTGCTATTTATCTTACATATTGCTCATACATTGTGTTATAAACTTTGCATCACTAAAACCTCTGAACTATTTCCGCACTATTTAAGTTGTTCAAACCATTTTAGAAGTTGAGAAAATAGATTAAGTGAACTAAACTTTACTTAATCATTTTGAAAAGAAAGAAGAAAAGTTTCAGAGTGTATTCACCCCCCCCCCCCTCTACCCTCTGAACCGATCCCAAAAGTGGTATCAGAGCGGGTTCCTTTCTCAACTGCTGATCTAAAGTTTTAAAATCATGACTTCTTTCAACAAAATTCCTATGTTTTCTAAAAAAGATTATGATGACTGGAAAATTCGCATGCAGGCACATCTTGCAGCACAGGACGATGACATGTTATATGTCATAACAGACGGTCCTATCAAAATCATGAAGGTCAACCCAGCTCTAACCGATGGTGCAGGACAAATGATTGAGAAACCAAGAGCTGAGTGGACTACTGAGGACAAAAAAAAGGCCAATCTTGACAATGTGGCCCGGGACATCCTATACAAAACACTGGACAAGAACATGTTCAGCAAAATCAAGTCATGCTCCACAGCAAAGGAGATTTGGGAGAAGCTCACTCAGCTGTGTGAAGGAAATGACCAGACCAAGGAAAACAAGCTCACCATGGCCATTCAAAAATATGACAATGCCAAAATGAAGCCAGGGGAAACCATGGCTGAATTTGATGAACGGTTCAGTAGTATCATTTGTGACCTTATTGCTTTAGGAAAAACTTATACTAACCGTGAAATTGCTGTGAAGGTTATGAGAGCTTTGCCCAAAGAATGGGAGATCAAGACAGTGGCCATGAGGGAGTCAAAAGACTTAAGCAAGGTTGAACTGCATGATCTCTTTGCAGATCTCAAAGCCTACGAGTTCGAGCTCAACATGAGGACAGAAGATGAACCATCTAACTCTCAACCAACCAAGGCCTTAACCTCAACGGTGATGCGTCCACCGGTCGAGGAAGCTCCAAAGAGATCAGCTGAGCAAATCAGCAACGAAGCCATGACACTCTTTGTCAAGAAATTTGGTAGATTTATGCGTAAAAACAATTCTAAATTTAAAAATTATCATAAATCGGACCATACAGACGATGGTCCTACTTGTTTTAACTGTGGCAAGCCAGGCCACTTCATTGCAGATTACACCAAGCCTAAGATCAATGATCAGAAGCAAGTCTTCGAAAGAAGAAGGGGCAAGGAGGACAAGAGGACGTTTAGAAAAGGAAGAGACCAAAGGGTTCTAGTAGCAGACGAAATCAAAAGCAAGTGGGCTGAGTCTGACTCTGACAACCCCAATACCGGAAGCTCTTCAGATGACAGCGATGATGAAAAGGTGGAATGCCTTATGGCTGACATCGAAGAAGAAGCTGAGGAGGTATTTGACTTCGGTTCACCTGAATTTACTCACAGTGATCTAGTTACTGCTTTACACGAAATGACTAATGAATACAAAGCATTATCCAAGGAATTCGAGGAGGTAAAGGCAGAAAGAGCTGACCTAAAAGATAAGTCAAGAGAATCAAGCTGCATGCAGCGAAAAGAGCTTGATGGTCTTAAGGTCAAGCTAAGTCTGCTGGCTACTGAGAATGACACCTTGAAAAGAGTGTTCCAAGCAACCTTGACTGAGAACAAAAAACTACTTGAAACAATTAAGGCTTGGAATAAATCTTCTGTAACCATTGACAAGATTCAAGAAATCCAAAGACCGGCACATGACAAAACCGGTCTAGGGTTTGGAACAAATGAACAGTCTATGGAATCTTGTATTCAGTCAAGCCTGGACAAAGGCAATCTTAACAAAATAAGATTTGTCAGGTCCAGCACGATATATGAACATGATGAGTGCAGCTTTGACAAAAATCAGAAAGTATCTAACGAACAAAGCTCTAAGCATAGAGGACTGGGATATGTGGATCCCCAGATCTCTAATCAAAGAGGAACTTGGGTCAAACCAAAACCTAATGAAAGAAGAAAGGGAAACCAATCTAATTTCAAAAGGCCATGGAATGAGTCTAACTACTCTAAGAGAAGATGGTCAAAGGAGAAGCCTTACCAGTACTTTAATTGCAGGCCAGTTCAAAAGAGGTACATGCTAACTGATAAAGATCAAAAAGGCAAGCAGCACACAGCAACCTCACAAGCACACACATTTACTGCTTATCGACCGCATAGATTTCTTGACACACACACGGGCAAACCTGTAAGGGTGTTTCAGGTGTGGGTCCCGAAAGGGCTAATCCGATCTGGACCCTACTAGATATGGGTACCAAAAGTTCTTCACTCTTTGCAGGTACTAAAAGTCCAAATGGGCGAGAAGACCACTTCTATCAAGGACACTACCTGGTACTTAGACAGTGGTTGCTCACGGCACATGACAGGGAATCCAGAACTTCTAACAGAAGT
Source organism: Henckelia pumila (assembly GCF_033568475.1). NCBI lineage: Eukaryota > Viridiplantae > Streptophyta > Magnoliopsida > Lamiales > Gesneriaceae > Henckelia > Henckelia pumila. The sequence continues at coordinate 107,551,143 of NC_133121.1, forward strand.
TGTGCTATGCAAAGGACCAAAGATCAGCTTTGGAGACAACTCCAAAGGTAAAACCGTGGGTAAGGGTAAGATTATCCATGGTAACATCATTATTAAATATGTGTTGCTTGTTGACAAACTGTGCTATAATTTGATAAGTATTAGTCAACTATGTGACAATGATCATTCGGTCGAGTTTCACAAACACACTTGCATCATCAAAAATTACAAAGGTGAGACTCTTATGACCGGTATAAGAGACCTAAACACCTACAAGGTAAACTGGTCTTGCTCACATATTTATTCACCTACTTGTCTTACTGCTCATCATGATAAACATTGGTTGTGGCATAAGCGGTTAAATCATCTAAATTTTAAGTCCATTTCTAACTTGAGGAAGCATGATTTGGTTTCTGGTCTGCCTGAAGGAGATTTTATAAAAGACAAAGTTTGTCCTGCTTGTCAACTAGGAAAGCAGGTGAGAGCAACCTTTAAAAATAAAGGGTGTATGTCTTCTTTCAAATGCTTAGACTTACTTCACATGGACCTATTTGGTCCTATACCAGTACGAAGCATAGGGGGAATGAGATATGCTCTTGTTGTTATAGATGACTTTTCTCGATTTACTTGGGTCATCTTTCTCTCTTCAAAAGATCAAACTGCACCTCACCTGATTAAGCTTTTTAAACGCTTGAAAAATGAACAATCTACTGTGATAGATAGAATCAGGAGTGATAGAGGGACTGAGTTTTTAAACACCACTCTTATGACTTATCTAGATAATCAGGGAATCAAGCATGAGCTGTCAGCTGCTAGATCCCCACAGCAAAATGGGGTGGCTGAAAGAAGGAACCGTACTTTAAAAGAAGCAGCCAGAACTATGATTGCTGATTCAAATGTTTCTCAAAGGCTTTGGGCAGAAGCAGTTAACACAGCTTGTTATACTCAAAACAGATCTATGATTAATAAACGATTTAACAAAACTCCATATGAGATCTGGAATGGCACAAAACCTGATATTTCTTACTTCAAAATTTTTGGGTGCAAATGCTTTATCCACAACAATGGCAAAAATCATTTGACAGCTTTCGATGCCAAAGCAGACGAAGGAATTTTTATTGGTTACTCAGCCGTTAGCAGAGCTTATCGAGTGTTCAATCAAAGATCACTAACGGTCGAAGAAACCATTCATGTTGTTTTTGATGAATCTACTCTCTGTACAGAACAAACTCAAGGGAGCATAAATGATCTGAGTCATAGACTGGAAAACACAAATCTACAGGAAGAGAGTGACAGTGATCCATATCCTCCAAAGAAGGATGATCCAGTTCCCTCTACCGTGTGTGATCAAACAAGGCCAGAAGAGGATCCACCGGTTGATAACGATCCTCCTGCCAATGATGATCCAGTAATCGAGGACGTTTGTCAACCAATTGATGACAACCCTTTAGGAAATTATTTTAGGTGGAACAAAGATCATCCACCTGGGTTGGTCATAGGTGACCCTTCTGCTCCTCGAAAAACACGTGGTCAAATGATTAATGAATTCTTACATGCAGCTTTCATATCTCAGGTAGAGCCAAAGAAGATAGATGAAGCTCTATCAGATGCCAGCTGGATTGAAGCTATGCAAGAAGAGTTGAATCAATTCACCCGCAACAATGTTTGGCATCTAGTTCCTCGACCGGAAAATCAAAATGTGATTGGAACTAGATGGGTGTTTCGTAACAAGCTCGATGAACATGGCACTGTTGTGCATAACAAAGCTCGACTTGTTGCACAAGGATTCATACAAGAAGAAGGCATAGACTTTGAAGAATCCTTCGCGCCAGTTGCAAGACTAGAAGCAATCCGCATCTTTCTTGCCTATGCAGCTTTCAAGGACTTTAAAGTTTATCAAATGGATGTCAAGTCTGCATTCCTCAATGGTCTACTTCAAGAAGAGGTGTACGTTGAACAACCACCAGGTTTTGTCAATCCTACTCATCCTCAATATATCTATAAACTTGACAAAGCCCTCTATGGATTAAAACAAGCACCGCGTGCATGGTATGATACATTACTAAAATTTTTACTGGAACATGATTTCCAAATTGGAACGGTCGATAAGACCTTGTTTAAATTTGTAAAAGGTGATCATGTGTTACTAGTACAAATTTATGTTGATGACATTATATTTGGGTCAACTAACCCTAAGTTGTGCTCAAAGTTCTCTAAGATGATGCAGGAGAAATTTGAAATGAGCATGATGGACGAACTAAATTTCTTTCTTGGATTGCAAGTGAAGCAACTTGAAACTGGAATATTTATCAATCAATCCAAGTATGCTAAGGAATTGGTAAAGAAGTTTGGAATGGAACAGTGCTCAACTGTATCTACCCCCATGAGTACATCAATCAAGCTTGATAAAGATGAAGGGGGAATCCCGATCGAGGTAACAATGTATCGAGGCCTTATTGGCTCATTGCTTTATTTGACTGCCAGTCGACCGGATATCATGTATTCAGTTTGTTTATGTGCTAGATTTCAAGCAGCACCTAAGCAATCTCATTTCATTGCCGCCAAACGAATAATTAAATATATTAAAGGAACTACTAATGTGGGTCTTTGGTATCCCAAAGATTCAAATCTTAATCTTATTGGCTATTCAGATGCAGATTATGCAGGTTGTAGAATAGATCGCAAAAGTACAAGTGGCACATGTCAATTCCTTGGAGATAGACTAATTTCGTGGTCAAGTAAGAAGCAGACATCAATTGCTACCTCGACCGCCGAAGCAGAATACCTTGCTGCTGGCAGCTGTTGTGCTCAAATACTATGGATTCAACAGCAACTTAATGATTATGGAATCCGGTCGAGTAAAGCTCCAATCTACTGTGACAATACAAGTGTCATAGCCATCACTCACAATCCAGTGATGCACTCTAGAACAAAGCACATTGATGTCAGGCATCACTTTATCCGAGACATGTCTTAAAGAAGGAAATCAGGCTGGAATACATCTCCACCGATCAGCAAGCAGCAGACATATTCACCAAGCCTTTACCGGACGCTAAGTTTTCATATTTTCGAAATATTCTTGGCTTAGTATATCTAAGTTAGTATGCATGTTTTTAGGGGGAATGATTGCTAGTATGACGTTAATAGCTTAGCTGTTACATTGCCATAAATATTGGCATATCATCCGCCTTTAGCTAGCCTCTGACAGGCTCCGTACTAGCAGCTTTGTGCTTTGAACCAAATGACATTAATTGGGCGCGGTGATTATACTCTTCAAAACTTTTTGAATTTCAAAAATACTTTTCATGACGTCATCCTATGGCCCATAGGTTCCTATATATACTTCTTTACACTCGAATATCAACCTTTCACCGTTGCTAAAGCTTTCATATTGCATTAAAAGTTCTATCGTATTACTATCAAGCTTTTGCTTACTCTCTGCTCGAGTTCTTATCTACAGCTATCATGTCGATCCAGAAGACTTGCCTTGCAATCAACTTTGATTCCGTTATTGAGGCAAACAATGCAGGAATCACTGAGGTCTTCACCATGCTTGAAGCCTCTGGACTGAAGAAGTTTTTGGGAAGCAGCGCCATTTGCGATTTTCCCGTCTTGAAGGAGTTCTTTGCAACCGCTCAAATCGAGCATGGGACTGTCAAATGCTTGATCCGGACAGAGTCCTACTCCTTCAATCAAAAGTTCTTCGCCAGCACATTTGATCTGCCCTCCAGGGGTTTGACAAAATGCGCGGATCTTCCCGATGGTAACTGCTCATATTGGTTGAAGGAATTCTCAACCACTGATGCTCCGATCAAACTGCCGGCTCAGAAGACATCTCTTAAAGCTCCATTCAGGCTATTGACCAACATCGTGGCCAAGAATATTCTTGCCAAGGCTGGATCGTATGACAAGGTGACGATGGAGAAATTCCAATACATGGCTTGTATCGCCTCCAAAATCAACATCAACTGGTTAGACATATTGTCCACTACTTTATGTGAAATGATCAGGGGAAAAGGGCAATCCGAGGGATTTGCTCTGCAAATTTGCCACATCTTGAGTGTCCTTGGAGTAGACTTCTCCAAGACTGAGCCTCTGCATCCCACCAAATGGCTCAACAAGTCTACAATCTTCAAGTTTCTAAACAAGAAAGAGGTTGCGGTCGACACTCTGCCTTCAACCGCAAGTGTTGTTGCTGTCACTCAACCGCTTTCAACAGTTCCGGTAGCGGCCAAACCAGCCCATACCAAGAAATCTGCCAAGCGTCAACTTATCATAGAGTCTGACTCTGAAGACGAATCACGTGAGAACGTTCCACTGATTCAAGCCTTCAGCAAGTCATCTCCTTCTGTCTCCAAAGCAGCCGTGTCATCCACGCCTGCAGGCGAGAAGAAGAGGCAGCACAAGAAGTTAAAGTCCCTTTCTGGACTTGCTCCTACCGTTCCAACACCAATTCTGCCAACGGTTGAGACTACTACCACTGCTGCTACTACTGCTCCACGTCCTACCAAGGGTGTGATAATCAGGGAAGGTGCCTCATCAACTCCAAAGGTCACTCTCGCTGATCCCAAGGACAAAGGGAAAGGTGTGATGATCTACTCACCTAAGGCTCAACCAGCAGCTACTGTAGAGCTCAACTTGATCATCTCTCACGTTCTCCGCACTGTCAAGCGTCACCTACAACGCTTTGATAGATGGCATCATTCTCGTACTCACCTGACGCTTGCTCAAATATTTTCTAAGTGGAAAGCTCTGAATGTTATTGAGCAAAAGATGCTTCTTTTTGCTGATACTGAAGACATCGCGGAGGCTCTGGGAAGAAGATAGCTCATCGACTTGAAGCTTCGAGGAAGCCTGTTATCTCTGCTGATTAATGAGCTGAAAGAGTGGGTGCCCGGTGAGCCAACTTGTGGCTAAGGGCTTTGATGACTCTTTGTATAAACAATCTTTTGTTTAATATAATTTACACTTTTATTAATGACAATGACTTTATCTTTCTTCATATTGTTATATTGTGATATACTATTGTTGTTTTGATAAAGACCTTGAATATACTATAGTGTATGTAAGATGTGGTAGAACATGGAGATGTCTATCATGAAACACATCTTATAGTCACTGTGTATTCTAAACTGTTCCTAGTCGATTAAGTCGTCCGATAATAAGGATAAGGATCGCTCGAGTTTGAGACTAGCATTTGCGATGCAGAGTACCACGTTTCATTGGTAAGGAACATAGAGATGTTCGAAGCATGCAAATGGATATTCATACGATGAATGATCGAACTACCCTATCCGGACTTTCCAAGTGGTTATCACTTATCGAGTGGATAAAGTCCGCGTTTTTGGTTGTACACCATTAGTCCTTACTACTTGAAACATCATTGAGACTCTATATGCTAGTACTGTGCTTTGACTCGTTTACCGACTCTATTGGGGTCATCAGGTGTCGGGATTGGGTACAGTTACAACACATATAGGAGTCGATGCTTTGTTGTTAAGGATTCACCACATACTTGCGAGTGTGGATATCCTATGCGATCTGAGGAGATATTAGTGTGACGAATCTCTGGCCAGAGTACATGATGTGGTTTAAGAAATGGTTTCTTAGTAGCACATGCGATGTCACTATTTGATCTTCAAGATGTATTACATAGTTATCGAATCTCGAACGACTCTCGATATACCAATGGTTGTTGATTCGATCGGGATATATGGATGAAGGGACCGTACTGTACGCTAACCAAAATCTATTGGTTCTTGCAGGCACTATCAGTGATACCTAGGGAATCATGGGGCGATGTTGCTAGGCGCTCTTACCATGATTCGATGGGCAAGTCGGAAATTGTTGTTCCGAGTCACAAGGAGTTGTGAGCCCACGGCTAGCTGTATCCCTTAACCATTGAGGGTCACACAGAGTAATGGATTTTTAATCCCCGTTGAGATAGTTAAATTTAAAGAGTTAAATTTAATGAACAAAGAAGTTGGACTTCTTAATTTTGAGTAGAGGAGTAAGATTTCCTAAAATGACATAGGGATGGGCATTTTTGGAAACCACTGAATTCGGATTCAGAAAAATTTATCTTGACTTTAAAAGGTGCAGAAATGGTTTCTGTACACATTGGTGAAATCGGTTTATCAATCGGAGTCATGATGAATTTTATATTAATTTCTGAACATGCGGGCTTTGCTTGTCGGGCTTGAACTTATGACTAATGGGCCCTAAGCTGTTAGTGGCCTACATTATAAATAAGTTATTGCAGTACAGAAATTACATACAACAGGTCACAAATTTTCGAAAAACCTAGTTATTTTCTCTCAGTAGTGGCCGCCCCCTTCCCCCTCTGCTCGGTAAAATCCAGTCTGTGAATTTTGAATTACAGTCTGGTTTAACGGATCAAATTCGTTAATCTCTTCGTAGAAACTTCTGATAGATTTTCTAGTGCAATCTATCAGAGGGATTAAATATCCATTCGTGGACCTGATTGAAGAACAGTTCGTCCATCAGTTCCAGGGATATACAACAAGAGCAGAGCAATCTTTTGGTGTCCAAAATCTCGATTCGAGATTGAAGGTAAAAATTTATAATTGTTATTTAATTTTTACACACACAATTTAATCGTAAGGTTTTGATACCCACTATGGAATCGTTCCATATAAAATTTTTAAACTTCCGCTGCACCGGGTATCAATCCTGATTGATCTGATCGCCGCGTTCTCCAACAGTGGTATCAGAGACAGGTTGCTCAGATCAAGCGATTAAATTAATCGATTGTACAAAAATTTTTAGGCCTCGGTTTTTGAAACAAAATAAATATTTAAAAAAAAAAAAATTTTCGGGCAAAAACCCGGGCAACGATTGGATCGCTGCCCGGGGGGGCAGCGATTGTCGCTGCCCAGGGCAGCGATCGTCGCTGCTCGGCCCGAGCCCTAGGGGGCGCGGGCAGCCCGGGAATGTCCTGGGCGGCCCGCGGAAAAATTAATTTTTTAATTTTTAAATTAAATTTTAATATGTTAAAATTTTATTTTTGATCCGATCGAAAATTATTTTTGATTGGTCCACGAGGCATCGGATCGAATTGTTCGAGTCCGAAAATTTTAAAATTGATTTTTGGATAAATTTGAATTTTTGCAAAATTTAAATATTTTATCCGTTAAATTGAATTTTGAAATTAATTATTTTTGGTACAATTGATGATAAGATATGATCTTATGGATATATTGAGTAAAATATGATTTTATGTATAAAATTGGATTTTATAGATAAAATATGATTTTATTTGATAAAAAAGATAAAATATGATTTTGTATGTAAAATAAGATTTTATATATGGAATATGATTTTATCCTTTTAAATTTAAATTGTCATTGCATGTTATCCAATAAATTAATTTTGAATTAAATGTTATTGGATAAGGATGATCGATTGCCATGACCAATTTTGTAGGTGTATGTTAGGAATTTACATTTGTTTTTATTGTTGTTGGATTTATTAATGGGCCTGGTTTATGGCCCAATATGAATTGTCATATGAAATAAAAGTGGGCTTGGTTTATGGCCCGTTCCCACCCCTTAAAAATGTATCCCCTACTTGTCATTGTTATTTATTGTAAATACATTAGATTTAGTGGGAGATGAAGATTTGAAGACGGTGGTGGGCCCAGCAGACAATAAAGACAGAAGAAATGTAAATTGGAAGCTCAATGTAATAGGATTGCATTGCATACTGCATATTACCTAGGATTGGACTAAGACTCGTGATTGGCAACCACGGGTCGATTAGAAATGGAATCGATCATCCTATATAATATGTGATATTATAGTTGTATGCATGTTTTAGACAAAATTGTGTGAATCCGACAAGCATACAAAATTTTAAAAATGATGAGACAAATTTTCAAAATTAAAATCCCTCATTTTAAATATGATTTAAAATTGATATCAAGATAAATAAAGGAAATTTAAATTTGTTTAAATGTTCCTACCTTCCATCAACGATCAATGTATGAAATGCTACCCGCGGATACGGTCCGGCTCATATTATTGGGGGGGCCCGTTCGTCGGAAAGCTGTACATTGGATCGACACATGTTGTAAGTTGGGTGGAACTCCCATGGGATCGGCTCATATTATTGGGGGATCCACATGGCGACCGTCCATCACAACTTAATATTGATGGGTCATCTTGACATGTCACAATAAACGACGTCATATTATTGGGCCCTTATTGGACATGAGGTAAAAACGTGGAGGTTGCTTTGGAAGCAATTGGGCTCTACCTTTTGAGAATTATGGTTGGCTGATATTATTCGGGACCATAGTTTGTCAATTGGACTCCATGTTCCCACTAAGGAAAACAGTTTCCCGTTTTCACTAGAGGGTAGTGAAATCGTTAAAATAGTGGGAGTGAGATTCATAAAATAAATTTCGCCATATTTTATGTCTTAGTAAATTAATTAAACAATCATCGATAATTGTCTGTTTCATCTCAGTATATCATTATGATGAATCTTCGTAATCCACATGTTTCAATTCTCCAACAAAACAAACTTACTGGCGCAAACAATACAGGATGGTTCCATAAGTTAAGATTGTCATGAGTTCGGAAAAGATTTTCTAAAGTGTTAGAAAAGGCTTCTTCGAAAACAGCCCCGGCTGATGTAACTGCCGAAAGGTTGGCCGAACTAGAGAAATGGTTGGACCATGATCTCAAGGCCAAATGTTACATGCAAAATTGGACAAGTCTAAACAAGTTTGCCATCACTGCAAGAAACCCGGTCATTGGAAACGTAACTGCAAGGAATACCTCGAGCAGTTGCGAACTGCAAAGGGTATGTTTTACATTGAAATAAATGTTTTTCTTAATACTACTTTTTGGGTATTGGATACCAGATGTAGATCTCACATTTGCAATGAGTTGCAAATGATGACAAGAAGTAATAAGCTTAGAATGGGTGAGACCCAGCTGAGGCTCGGAAATGGTTCCAGAGTTGAAGCTAAAGCTGTAGGAGACGTTTATTTAATTTTGCAGAACGATTTTAAGTTACTTTTGAGAGATGTTTTATTTGTTCCAGATTTGATTAAAAACATTATTTCTGTTTCTATGCTTGATAGAGATGGTTGTTCTTGCAATTTTGTGAATGAGATTTGCAATATTTACAAGAATGAATGTTTGATTGGAAATGGACAACTTGAAAACGATCTATATAACTTAAAACTAAAAGACGTTCCAATTAATTATGTTGATAAACCGGCAACAACAAACAAAAGGAAAATCGATAGCCAAAACCCGGCAAACCTTTGGCATGCTAGGTTAGGTCATATTTCCTCAAGGAGGATGAACAAGCTAGTGGGAGAGGGCATGTTTGATATGTCTGATATTAACTCTCTACCTACTTGTGAATCCTGCCTGAAAGGAAAAATGACTAAATCTCCTTTTAAGGGGAAACCTGAGCGTAGTCAAAATCTGTTGGATTTGATCCATACAGATGTTTGTGGACCATTTAGAGTTGGTACTCAATATGGCCACACCTACTTCATTACCTTTACTGATGATTATTCAAGGTATGGGTATTTATATTTAATGAAATATAAGTCTGAAGCATTTGAAAAGTTCAAAGAATTCAAGGCTGAAGTAAAAAACAAGTTAGGTAAAAGTATTAAAGCACTTCGATCGGATCGAGGTGAAGAATACTTAAGTACCGAGTTTTTGGACTATCTAAAAGAGAATGGGATTCTCTCTCAGTGGACTCCTCCTATGACACCACAGCTGAATGGTGTATCGGAGCGTCGTAATCGAACTTTGTTGGACATGGTTCGATCCATGATGAGCTTCACTGAGCTTCCACCTTTGTTTTGGGGCTATGCGCTTGAAACGGCGGTATTGTTGTTGAACAACGTCCACACTAAAGCAGTGGACAAAACACCATACGAGTTATGGAATGGCAAAGCTCCTAAGTATTCGTACTTGAGGATTTGGGGATGTCCTGCTTACGTGAAGCGGACAGTGGGAGATAAGTTGGATAGTCGATCCACCTTATGTTATTTTGTAGGGTATCCGAAGAATTCAATCGGATATTATTTCTATTATCCTGCTGAAACAAAGGTGTTTGTTTCAAGGAATGCCACCTTCTTGGAGAAGGAGTTCTTATTGGATAAGAAAGGCGAGATGATGGAACTCGAAGAAATTCGAGAAGAACCCGAAATACAAAATAACGATCCTACACCTCAGGAACCATTGATAGACACGCCTGTACCTAGAAGATCCGAGAGGACTTCTAGACCTCCTATTCGATATGGTCTTCTTCTTGAAGGGGATCAAGATGAACCCGATGTTGGATGTGATCCAAGAAACTTCAAAGAAGCAATTTTTGATGCGGATTCAAATTTATGGCTTGAAGCTAAGCAGTCGGAAATAGATTCGATGCATACAAACCAAGTTTGGTCTTTAGTAGATCCTCCCGATGGAATTGTTCCAATAGGGTGTAAATGGATCTACAAGAGAAAGCTTGGGCCTGATGGTAAGGTATTGACCTACAAGGCGCGATTGGTGGCGAAAGGTTATACTCAAAGACAAGGAGTTGACTATGATGAAACCTTTTCACCAGTTGCAATGTTCAAGTCCATAAGAATCCTTGTTGCCATAGCTGCTTGGTATGACTATGAGATATGGCAAATGGATGTGAAGACTGCTTTTCTTAATGGAAACATTAAGGAAGAAATCTATATGACGCAGCCTGAGGGATACACATCCATGGAAAGCGAGCATAAGGTATGCAAGCTTCAGAGATCAATCTATGGTCTAAAACAAGCATCAAGAAGTTGGAACCAGAAATTTGATGAAACAATAAAGGATTTTGGTTTCATCAAGAACCCGGAGGAACCATGCGTGTACAAGAAAGTAGTTAAGGATGCTGTGACATTCTTAGTACTTTATGTTGATGACATCCTACTCATTGGGAATGATGTAGGGATGTTGCAGTCAACAAAGATATGGTTATCAGGTAGATTCTCGATGAAGGATTTGGGTGAGGCATCCTATATTCTAGGGATACAGATCTATAGAGATAGATCTAAGAGAATGATAGGACTCACTCAATCAACCTACATCGACACCATATTGAAACGGTTTTCAATGGATGGGTCCAAGAGAGGACATCTACCCATGTGTCATGGAGTTTCTCTATCCAAGTCTATGTGTCCCAAGACTGATGAAGAGATAGAGAAAATGACACATGTACCATATGCGTCAGCCATAGGTAGTATCATGTATGGGATGATATCTACCAGACCGGATGTAGCATTTGCTCTGAGTGTCACGAGCAGATATCAAGCTAATCCCGGTCAAATGCATTGGAAAGCCGTGAAGGACATTCTTAAGTACTTACGAAGGACTAAGAATATGTTCATGGTATATGGAGGAAGAGAACTAAAATTGGAAGGCTATACCGACTCTAGCTTCCAAAGTGACGTGGATGACTCGAAGTCAACCTCTGGATTTGTGTTCATGCTCAATGGCGGTGCTGTCTCTTGGAAGAGTTCCAAGCAGGACACCACAGCGGATTTCACCACTGAGGCAGAATACATTGCAGCATCAGCTGCTGCTAAAGAGGTCGTTTGGATGAGGAATTTCGTCCAAGAGTTGGGCGTCATTCCTGAAGTTGTTGGTCCAGTCCCGGTGTACTGTGACAACACGGGTGCCGTTGCTCAGGCAAAGGAACCAAGGTCTCATCAAAGATCCAAACACGTACTGAGGAAATACCACATCATCCGGGAGATTGTGGAAAGAGGAGACATCACTGTCGAAAGAGTGGCCTCTGCAGACAATATCGCTGATCCACTTACTAAGCCCTTGCCAGGACCATTATTTGACAAACATCGCGAAGCAATGGGTCTACGTAGTATGACTAGTTAGCTTTAGGGCAAGTGGGAGATTGAAAGAGTGGGTGCCCGGTGAGCCAACTTGTGGCTAAGGGCTTTGATGACTCTTTGTATAAACAATTTTTTGTTTAATATAATTTACACTTTTATCAATGGCAATGACTTTATCTTTCTTCATATTGTTATATTGTGATATACTATTGTTGTTTTGATAAAGACCTTGAATATACTATAGTGTATGTAAGATGTGGTAGAACATGGAGATGTCTATCATGAAACACATCTTATAGTCACTGTGTATTCTAAACTGTTCCTAGTCGATTAAGTCGTCCGATAATAAGGATAAGGATCGCTCGAGTTTGAGACTAGCATTTGCGATGCAGAGTACCACGTTTCATTGGTAAGGAACATAGAGATGTTCGAAGCATGCAAATGGATATTCATACGATGAATGATCGAACTACCCTATCCAGACTTTCCAAGTGGTTATCACTTATCGAGTGGATAAAGTCCGCGTTTTTGGTTGTACACCATTAGTCCTTACTACTTGAAACATCATTGAGACTCTATATGCTAGTACTGTGCTTTGACTCGTTTACCGACTCTATTGGGGTCATCAGGTGTCGGGATTGGGTACAGTTACAACACATATAGGAGTCGATGCTTTGTTGTCAAGGATTCACCACATACTTGCGAGTGTGGATATCCTATGCGATCTGAGGAGATATTAGTGTGACGAATCTCTGGCCAGAGTACATGATGTGGTTTAAGAAATGATTTTTTAGTAGCACATGCGATGTCACTATTTGATCTTCAAGATGTATTGCATAGTTATCGAATCTCGAACGACTCTAGATATACCAATGGTTGTTGATTCGATCGGGATATATGGATGAAGGGACCGTACTGTACGCTAACCAAAATCTATTGGTTCTTGCAGGCACTATCAGTGATACCTAGGGAATCATGGGGCGATGTTGCTAGGCGCTCTTACCATGATTCGATGGGCAAGTCGGAAATTGTTGTTCCGAGTCACAAGGAGTTGTGAGCCCACGGCTAGCTGTATCCCTTAACCATTGAGGGTCACACAGAGTAATGGATTTTTAATCCCCGTTGAGATAGTTAAATTTAAAGAGTTAAATTTAATGAACAAAGAAGTTGGACTTCTTAATTTTGAGTAGAGGAGTAAGATTTCCTAAAATGACATAGGGATGGGCATTTTTGGAAACCACTGAATTCGGATTCAGAAAAATTTATCTTGACTTTAAAAGGTGCAGAAATGGTTTCTGTACACATTGGTGAAATCGGTTTATCAATCGGAGTCATGATGAATTTTATATTAATTTCTGAACATGCGGGCTTTGCTTGTCGGGCTTGAACTTATGACTAATGGGCCCTAAGCTGTTAGTGGCCTACATTATAAATAAGTTATTGCAGTACAGAAATTACATACAACAGGTCACAAATTTTTGAAAAACCTAGTTATTTTCTCTCAGTAGTGGCCGCCCCCTTCCCCCTCTGCTCGGTAAAATCCAGTCTGTGAATTTTGAATTACAGTCTGGTTTAACGGATCAAATTCGTTAATCTCTTCGTAGAAACTTCTGATAGATTTTCTAGTGCAATCTATCAGAGGGATTAAATATCCATTCGTGGACCTGATTGAAGAACAGTTCGTCCATCAGTTCCAGGGATATACAACAAGAGCAGAGCAATCTGTTGGTGTCCAAAATCTCGATTCGAGATTGAAGGTAAAAATTTACAATTGTTATTTAATTTTTACACACACAATTTAATCGTAAGGTTTTGATACCCACTATGGAATCGTTCCATATAAAATTTTTAAACTTCCGCTGCACCGGGTATCAATCCTGATTGATCTGATCGCCGCGTTCTCCAACATGAGCGTGTCAAGAACTTCAAATCCAAGAGTCCTACCGCCGCCGATGACTTTGTGATTTTGACTGGACTACAGAATAGTCTACGTCAAATCACTCAACTACTTCAGCACTTCCAAGCTCTTAACAACGTAAAAACGACAGCTTCAGCAGCTTGTTTACAGGCTTATGGACTGGAAGCACAGGTGATGATGAAGACTTTTCTTACCCAAGATCAGGGTGAAGAAGACGTCTCTGCTCTTACTCTTTCAGATGGGATTCTGACCGGTCTCATCACTGCTGACCTATTTCAGTCATCCGCTCTAGGATCGATTGTGGGAGCATCTTCATCGGTCGACCCCGCCTCAACCGCAGTCCAAGCAGTAACTCAACCGGAAGCAGCTGTGACTGCTCACTCATCTCCAGCGGCGATCGCTCACACCTCTCCCAGTCGTCCACAAGATTCTTTCGAAGTGATTGCACAAGAGATTCCTGTCACCTCTGTGACAGAGGCTCCTTGCAGCAGTGAAGCAGTAGTGCCCCCAACAGAGATACCAAGCACTATTGTATCACTTGCACCTCTAGAACAGCCAGTGACTGATGCTGACCCAGCACTTCAACCGTCTCCATCTACTGAAAAGTTTGTGGAAGATCTCATAATGGATGAACCGAGTGCTGATCCTGCTACTCCACCAACCATCTTGGCTGCAGTCGAGACTCTTACATCTCCAACTGTACCACTATTGGAAGGTCCATCAGCTAGCTCCCCAGCCAGATCACCAGCACCACATCATCTTGAGTCTGGCCCGGTTTCACCAAGGAATGACACACAGAGCCAAATGCTTCAGACTGATGACTCATTAATTGAAGCCATGGCCGCAGCTCTGGATCACACTTTGATAAATAGGCTTCATGAGCTCATGCAAACAGTTCGATCCTTTTCACAAGACATCACAAACTCATCCTTATCGGTTGACAATTCACGCCAGACGATGATTCGGCATTTTGAGACCGTGTCTCGAGACCTTGCTCATCTGTCCAAAGAGATCACTGCCCATCATCGCACTCAAATCAAAACGCTCTCTACCGTCTCCGAACAAGTTGTCAGGTCCGAAAACCGCCTTCATAGGCAGTTGAATGATCGGATGGACACTATGCAAGCTACTCTACTTGCTCAACTAGATGCAAAAATTGATACTATGCAAGCCTGCCTTGGCACTCAACTCACTGAGATCATCCTTCGACTCAACCAAGGTGATGACAAAAAGGGGGAAGAAGAGCAACGAAGAGCAGCAGAGGCAAGAAGACGTGAGGAAGAAGCCGACAGAAGAAGAAGAGAAGGCGATAGGTCAGGAGGAGCCAGTTGGTTCAAAAGATGAACAACTTGTCTCTTCTTTACTTATCGCAGTTGTATCTCATTTTGTTTTTCTTCAGTAGGTGTAATAAGAATGCTTATTGTAATTAATGAAATTCATTCTCTCAATTAAGTTCATTTTAATGCTTTCATATTGTTTTGGAGCACTTAAGTTTTGTCATCACCAAAAATGGGGAAATTGTTGAATCCGACATTTTGGTGATAACAAACAACAACTCATTGTATAGGAATGTGCTGCCAATCTTTTGTATTTCAGGAATCTACTACAACTCCTACCGCAACCGTCTAAACCATTCAAGTTATCTACTGGAAGCTTGTCAACCGCCTTTGTCTCTCGACCGGTTGCAGTCACAAGCCTATCGACTGGTTATTCAAACCAGCAGAGGATAAATCTATCTACCGGTAGAATGCCAACTGCTTATCAAGATATCTCAAGACAAGTACTTATGACAAGACGTTCATTGCAAAATCTTTATCAAAAGCAGAACCGGCGTATCAGAAGATCTGTTGACTCTTGCATCGAGACAACAGGTTGCACTAAAATGGCAAAAACGCAGAATGGCTACGGATAAAGCATTCGACCGTTTATACCAGTTTTGGACCCTGGAAGTTGTCTGCATTTAAAGAAGTGTACGATCTTCATGCAGAATCATCAATGCATTTATGAAGCATTAAATGTGCATTCAATGCAGCATCAGAACGTTCAAAATAAAGACGTTGATGATTGACCTATATAAAGGGAAGATTGCTCAAGAAGTGGAGGGTAGACAAGCAACTCGAAAAATCTCAATCAACTCAATCACTTGAATACTATCAGAAGTCCTCATCTGATATATTGAAGCAATACTTGAGCACACTTACAAGATCATTCACTTGCTGCTCAAATAAACCCTCGCCTACAGTTTACACATCTGATCTTCAAGGATCATCCTAGGGTTTCCAAGCCTCTCGACCGCTCTGCAGTTTGAGAAGCTCAACCGGACTGTACTCATTATTGAAGAGACTTGAAGCTACTCTGAAAGCTTCCACCAGTCTGATAAGAACTGAGAATCTTATCTGTGTAAATCTAGGAGTTTCGGATTAGGCATTGGATAAGTCCTAAGTCTGAAGTGGGTGTATTGCAAGACGTTGTAATAACCAAAGTCTTCTAGTAAATTCCTTCCTAAGTGGAAGAAGGGGAGACGTAGAAGGATTAAGCCTTCGAACTTCCATAAATCGTGCCTTAGTCTTTACTGCTATTTATCTTACATATTGCTCATACATTGTGTTATAAACTTTGCATCACTAAAACTTCTGAACTATTTCCGCACTATTTAAGTTGTTCAAACCGTTTTAGAAGTTGAGAAAACAGATTAAGTGAACTAAACTTTACTTAATCATTTTGAAAAGAAAGAAGAAAAGTTTCAGAGTGTATTCACCCCCCCCCCCTCTACCCTCTGAACCGATCCCAACAAGAATCTATATCAACTAAGCTCGATGAAGTAGCTGCACGTATACCGATGTTAAAAGAAAACAAATATAATAATTTGAGTAGACAAATAACAAAAAATAACGCATGAAAAAAATATCATACCATTTGTGATCTCACTTAATGGATATTTTGATGTTGTCAATACCATCTTAATTTATGTTGGCTGAAAACAGTTTTATTATATGTTAATTCTTTATATTGATTATTTGCATCATGTTATGTATGTTACATCTTGATTTATCAATACTTTGAGATGTTGCTTTTAATTATAAACGATTTTAGGTAATTATTTTATAAATGTTCTCTTAGAAGGATTCGATATATGCATATATTGAAAATGATTTAAAGTGATTGTTAGCTTAGAATCTTAGATTAGTTAATATAATCATCTGCACAAGTATAATATTAATTCAACAATGTTTTGTTTATTTTCAAGTTATCAATTTAGAAGGACTACTTATATCTTATCAAGAAAGTTAAGTCTATGGTAGATAATGCATTTTTATTAGAAATTTATTGATAAACATCTAGATATCATTTTAAGTTGATGTTTATCCATCTATATATCAATTTCAGATGCATATAAGCAGAAGGAGTTCGATTGAAAAATGATGCGTAAGGACAAATTTTTCAACTTGTATTTCAAACATTAAATATACGGTATGAATAACTCAAAAATTCAATCCCAAAAAGTAAATTAAAAGTATACTTAATTATCTTTTGCTTGATTGTTAGTTTTCCGTCTCTTGTTGCCTATCCGTAGATTTTGTCAGTCGCTCCATAGTAATTTTGATTCTTCAAAATTCAGCAGCCTTTCATATGTTTGAATGTTCTTCGCTATATCATTGTGGGAACCTTATAGCCGATCTTGAATTTTTTTTTTTATGATTATGAGATAATTGCTTATGAAAATATGTGAGTTTGAATTTGAGCTTGTGTTTTGAATTTCTCGAAATTGTGATTCGATGGTAAATGTTTTCAAGAATAATGTGAGAGGAGTGATTTAACTATATATGCTCTATATTTGAGAATCATGACTTATGGGATTGACTCAATAACGGATAACCTATGTTTTCATTTTTTTAAAAAAAAATTATTTTGATTTAAATATATTACAATTTTATTATAAATTTTTAAACTTAAATTTTTTTAATCTAAATTTGGAATATATCCTAGTTGCTGTTATTTGATTGAAATTAAATCTGGCATTTAGTTAGATTTAAGTTACGAATTATTTTGATTGATTTGAAAAATCTTTAAATGATATACTTTATTAAGAAAGGAAATATTGCTTATTTTTTTATTGATCACAATGTCTTATAATTTTATATTTAATTTCCAAATTTCAGGTTTTTTTTTAGTCTTTTGTGAAATAATTGGTCACAGTTTCTTATAATTTTACATGGAATTTTCCAATTTTAATTTTTTTTAATCTTTTGTGAGATGTGCCTTATTTGTCCGAAAAATAGAAAGTAAAATGTGTATTTGTGTTGAATATATAATAATTAAAATAAGAAATAATTTTGATTGATTTTTAAAATTTTGATTGGTGGTTTTATATTTAGAAAACTAAGACAAATATTATGGTATTGATTGACATAATTGTTTGTTTTTCAACATTATTACTTTGTTTACAACAATAATTAGTAAATATTATTCCTAAGCTACCGTGTTATAAATATTTACCATTTTTCATAATATTCATTGTTTAGTGTCGAGTGTTTAAATTTTTTTATGCATTATTAAGTTATTTAAAGTCATAAAATTTATCTGTATGTTTACGGTTAGGGATTGAGTCCTATTTTCCTATTTTAATTGCTAAGTTGATTGGCCGGTAAAAAAATTATTACAATATTTGTATCAATTTAACTTGCATTTTTTAAATCTAATATGGAATATCTCACACTTTAAAGATTTTCTTTGACAATGAATTTTTATTGTTGAATTTTAAATTAAATTAAAAAATCATAATGATGAATGTTTGATTTGTTAGTCGATACTGTGTATAAAGAAAATAAATATGTTCGAAAATTTTTTTAGGTGATAATATTGATCGTATTTTGTTGTAATTATTGCATTGATTTTTTAATCTATTATGGGAGGTATTATATTTGCATGTATTTGATTGAAACTAAAATATGTATTTATGTAGAGATTTAAATTAAATTAAATATTAAGTTTTATTTATAGATGTTTTGAATCGTTTATTTAATTAATAGGTTTTATATTTAAAGTTAGATATTTTTATTAATAATTAATGCTCACCGTTTACACTATTTTATCTATTTGTATTTTATTAATTTAATTATTTGAAGGTATTAATTTAACCAAGACTTTTTAAATGTTTAAAATTTAAAATAAATTAAGTGATTATTTAAATATTCAGTTTTATTTATAGATGTTTTGAATCGTTTATTTAATTATTAGGTTTTGTATTTAAAGTTAGACATTCTTTATTAATAATTAATGCTCACCATTTACACTATTTTATCTATTTGTATTTTATTAATTTAATTATTTGAAGGCATTAATTGAACCAAGACTTTTTATAATGTTTAAAATTTAAAATAAATCAAGTGATTATTTTATTTACGGTACATTTTATATGTAATTATTAAATCTTCTAAATTGGTTATATTATTAAAGAAATATATTAATAATTTAAAATTTTATATATTAAAGCATTTATTTAATATATACGTATTACTAAAATTATTGAATTTGTATAGATTAATTGAGAAAATTTTAAAATTATAATTTATTTATTATTATATTTGTATTATTTATTTTTCTACATTTAAAGTGTAAATTTTAGCAAATGAAAACGTTATAAACTATGCAATATGACTTATCTTTATAAATTATATATATATATATATATATATATATATATATATAATGTATGAAAATAATTAAACCATTCGTAGCATTTAGAACATAAACAGAAATAAGTTGTCTTAGTTTTTCTTTTTTAGCTAATTATTTTTGGCTGGATTTTACTATATTTGGCAAAAACTCAGTTATTATTATTACTAGTAATTCACCCGTGCGATGCACGGACTATATATCATGTATAATATGGTTAAATTGGATAATATAAAAATTTTGAATATGAAATTAAAATATAAAAAAATTTAATTTTACAATAAGTAATAATAATAATGTTAAAAAATACTTTTAAAAACTTTAAAAAAAATCTTTAAAAAATGTGTCGTGCGATGCACATGATGTTATTTTATACAATTAATGATAAAAAAAATAGTAAGATTAAACATTTGAACGAACATAAATAGAACATAAAAATAAATCAAAAAAATTTATGTATACATCAACATCTTAAAATATGGTTTTATCGTGTGCTATCTAGTAGATCTTAACAACATACTAACTATGTTTCAACGATCAATGCTAGTCTGAAGGGCATAGTTCACGAATAACATTAAGCAAATGTGTCATTTGGTTTGCAATTGATTGGTGACTGTTTTATTGAAGTAGTTGATCATGTTAAATAATATTTTTTGCACATAAATATATTTATACATTAAGTTTATTCAAACCAATATTGGAAATGCTCGGTCAGTTTTGTTAAATTTTAAAATTTTTAATTGTGTGCAGAAAAAATCTAGGGATGCGATATCGAACCAAAATATCGACTTTTCGAGATACCGTACCAAAATTTTTTCGATATATAAACATTTTTTTGATATATCAAATTTTTTTCGTTATCTCTACGGTATTAGTATGGATTTTTTTCATACCAAAATTTTAGAATTTCGATATCTGTACCGGTATGAATTTTTTTATACAAATATTTTTATACGATATACCGAAACTCCACCCCTAGGAAAATCATGATTGTTTTTTTAAAAAAATTAGAGGTGGAATTTTCAATTTTTTGGAAAGAAAATATTGTATGTGCATATAAATATATGAATGTATTAAATGTGATTTTTTTTCGAATCTTAAAATATGATTTTAATTTTTTTAAAAAAGAAATCAATTATCGTATACGGAATGCTGAAATCTTGGTTAAGATGTATACATATATGATAAATTAACAACATTGTGTAATCTATATATACATGTATATTTAATATTTATCGGGTATTTTAAATGTTTTATTAATATTATGATATATATTTTATATATAAATATATTTATTCATATATGGTAAATATGAAACATTCTGTATTTCTTAGTATTGTTTTTTCACATTAGAACCATTATCTAATTCATATATACATGTATATTTAAAATTTATCTGGTATTTTAAATGTTTATTGATATTATGATACATATGTTTATAAATATATTCACACATACATGGTAAATTAGCAATATTATTTAATATATATTTTAAAAGTGCACTTTAATTGTAATTATAAGTGTTTTCAAATTGAAATATTATATATTTATTAGAAATGTGGAATTTTAATTGTTTGTAAATATTTTTCGTATTTAAAATGAATATATATGTATATAAATAAATGTAAATATTACAAATTTTTAATTTTATACATGAATATTGTGATTAGATGAAGAATTGTTGATGTTTTAGAAAGCAAATATTACGGGATGATATTTATGTATATTAATTTATGCAAATATTAAGAAATTACATTTATATTTAATAATAACATTTATAGATCTTAAAGGTGTATGTATATAAATTATATTACCGAATTCTGTGTGTGTGTATATATATATATATATATATATATATATATATATGTCTATGTATAAATTTATATTAAATATTTTTCGAATCTTATGTTGGATTTTTTTAAAAATTTAATTGATGAATTTTATATATTTTGGAAAGCAAATATTATGAATGAAATGTTGAAATAATGAAATATTTTAAATATTTCTGTGTAATTTAAATGAATATATATGTATATAAATATATGTAAATATTATAAAATTTTTAATTATATGAATAATACGATTCAATTTAGAAATATAATAGTTTGTAAATATTTTTTCGTAATCCAAATATGCCAAATATGAAGAATTATAATTTGAAAAGATATAATTTTTTAAAACAATTTATTTTCCGATTTTCACAAAATTTTTGTTTAGAAACCAAGTTTTGGCGGGATTTTACTAAAAATGACAAAAAGAAAATTAAATAAATATTAGAAAGGGAATGCTGAAATCAAAGAATAATGAAAATAATCATGTGTAATTTTACATGTATATATATATGTATATAAATAGTTGCAAATATTATGGAATTTTTAATTACATGAATATTGCAATTTAATTATAGAATTTTTTATTTTCGTTTTTGGCAACACATTTTTGTCAGAATTTTGCCAAAATGAAAAAAATTCTACTTATATTTATGTATGTTTAATTATATGAATATTTTGATTTAATTTCGTAATCAAGATATGAAATGCTTTATATTTTGGTTAAACCTAAGTTATTCTATATTTTTCTTAATTTTTAGATTTTGTTGTATTTAAGAATGACCGAGAAGTTAGTAGTGATTTTTTATAGTTTTAATTAAGGTAATGATTTTGTATGCTTCTAATTCGCAATTATAGATAGTGATTTTTTATAGTTTTAATTATAGTTATGATTTTGTATAGTTTTTTTTATACAAAATTAAAAATTAAAATATTATGCAATTTTTCATTACGTAATATTTTGATTAAGCCTGAAATTTAAATTTTTGAAAATCCTCCATAATCAAAATATGCTTAATTTAGAATAATTGATTTAATATAATTTTAAAAAGTATGATTTTTTAAAACTATTTTTTCCCATTTTTGTTCTGAAAATTTTTTATTTCCGAATCTTATGTTGGATTTTATTTTAAATATTTATTTTTTATTTTTTTTAAAAGCAAATATTATAAAAAAGAATGCTGAAATTAGGGAATAATGTAAATAATTTTGTGTAATTTTAATTGGATATATATATATATATATATATATATATATAGATGCAAATATTATGGAATGTTTAGTTATATTAATATTGTGATTTAATTTAGTAATTAAAATCTGAAATTTTTTCTATTTTTTACGGGTTTAAAAATAATTAGTGATTTTTTTATAGTTTTTATTTTATTTACAAATTATATATATAGACAAAGATTACGTAAATATACATAAATATTGTTTGGAAAAAAAATATTGTAAATATATGTATATGTATATGTATATAAAAGATGCAAAGATTATGGAAGTTTTAATTTATATATATGTATATATAAATATGCAAAGATTATGCAATTTTTAATTAAGTTAATATTGCAATTTAAGTATGGAATTTTTTATTTCCGTTTTTGGCAATATAGTTTTGGCGGAAATTTGCTAAAAATGACAAAAACTCAGTTATTATATATATATAGATTATATATATATATATATATATATATATATTACATTTTCAAACTTTTTAAAAGAGCGTCGTCTAGAATATTTGGTGTATTGACTTTCCATAAATCTATATTATGTATCTTAATTAGAACCTTGATATAAATTTTCTTAACATATTCTAAAAAATAATTAACATTTTTAATCAAATTTATTAATCGACAAAAATTTAAATTTTTTGAAAAATATTTATTTTTAAAAAATTCTGATAGAAAAATAATATATGATTTTTTATAATATCTTTATATATATTTTTTATTAGTAAGAGTTATCTCAACCAAGATAAATAATTTAATGTAATCACATAAAATTGGTATGTCCATTTAAAGATTATCTCAAATGATATAAGTATTTCTTATAAATATGGTAAATATTTTAAAACGAATCAATTTTTTTCTGCAAATAATATTATCTTATGTATTTTTTTAAGCAAATTTAACCTCCTTAATTCTGTAAACTTTCTAAATTTTAATTCTAAAATAGTTAAATTGTATTATTTATGGAACATTTTATATGTAATTGAGAAATATTATAAATTCGTTGTATTATTATTGAAATATAGCATTTATTAAAATTTCCCATATATGTGGTACTTTGTTTCAAAATTTGATTTGAAGCAAATTTTCAGATGAATTTTGACCCATATAAATTTTAATTATAAATTACAAAAATTTTATCATTTATTGAAAATTTTATATATAATTGGGAAATCTTCAAAATTTTGTTGTATTATTATTATTATTATTATTATTATTATTATTATTATTATTATTATTATTATTATTATTATTATTATTATTATTATAGCATTTATTGAAGATTTCACATATATATGATAATTTTTTGAAAAGTTTGTTTGTTGGCGTTAGGAGCATGTATTCAGACGAATTTAATTCCGTATAAAATTGTTTATGAAGCAAATTCGAAATACTAAATGAAAGAATTTGTTATATAATACATTTGTACATTATTATTTATAGTATTGTAAGAGATTTTGAAATATATATGAACTCAAATAATTAATTATATTTGTATAAAGTGATTAAGCAAATTTTAAATTGAAAATTGATTTATTATTATATTTATAGTATTAATTAATATCTACCAATTTAATCGTAAGTTTTTGGCAAATCAAATTATTATAAAGTAAGTTAATTTGAATCAATTATATTTGTGCATTATATATATAGATATATATTAAAATGAAAACTATTTATAAATAAGTAATATTTAAAATGAATTTCGGTGCATTAAACATATAAATAGAATTAAATAAAGTTTGTTTCCTGTTTTAGCTAAAAGTTTTTGGCGGGATTTTACTATATTTAGCAAAAACTCAGTTATTATATATATATAGACTAGTATTCCACATGTGCGATGCACATAGTGTTCTTTTTATGTAATTTTTGAAAAAATTAGTAAATATGAGTGTTTGAATAAATAATTAAAATACAAATAAATTAAAGTTGAATTTGATTAAATGATTTGAAATCTACCAATATATTTGTATCTTCATTGTTTAGATATCTTTAAAAAATAAAATAAAATTCATCTTGATATTTATTACACTATAATAAGATAATCACAATGGATTTCAAATTCTTAGAGTATTTAAATCAATTTAAATTCATTGTGGCTGGAGGGATGTTTGAAAGAGTTTATAAAGTTTGTAAATTTTTTTGGAAAACTATTAGAAAATCGTTTTAAACGCTTTAAATAAGCTATTTGATATTTTTAAGATGTTTTTATAAAAAAAAATTGTTACACCATATTTTTAAAAAATATATTATTTTAATATTTTATTTTTCAAATTATCTTTTAATATTTAAAATTTTATTATTTTCTAAGGAATTTATTTATCCAATATTTATTATTTGCTCCGTTCATCATCTCTTACTCTAGTGTTGTTTGTCGTTGATCATTGTTCCACATTGCCCTTCCGTGATCACGATTTTCCTAGCACCGAGTCCTTAGATTGAGTTGTTTGGGATATTTTTTCTCTGTCTTTGGTTATGCTAAAATTTGATTTATGAGACGTTCAATTAAATTTTAATTTCATGTTAGATGTTAATTAATATTTGTTGTTAATTTCCTGTAGGGATTGAAAATTCATGTATTGAAAGCACAATTTTTTAAAATTATTTTGTTTTAGTTTAATTTTGAATAGCTAAATTAACTATTTATAAATTGAATTTGCACATAATTGTAAGTGTGAATAGTTTGTTGTGATTTTTTTATGAGCTAATTCATGATTACGAAAATAAAGGATAATTTTGTATAATTCAATTATATTTGACTTTCCAAATCCCTGATTTAAAATGACTCAATCCAAATACAACCTAAAAATTGATTATAAACCATACATATAGTAAAAATACAATTAGTTTTTTTAAAATTTAATTTAATTTTATCTTTATTTTAAAATTTTTAGATCAAATAGTTTATCACTAATAATATCATTTTTTTAATCTCTACTATATGTGTATACTGCTTGGTAAAACAATCAGCTCTTAAAAACTAAAACTAAATTTTTTTAATTAGGAAAAATGCTATTTTATTTTTAAAAAAAATCAATCATATTTTTGTCTATATTTAAAATTTTTTGGATAAAATAGTCTATCACTTATTAAATCATCTTTATTTTTTTTTTTGAATATCTGTAGCGTACATATATAAGTATACAGGCAAAACAACTGCATTATTAAAAGCAAAAAATTTAATTTTTGTTTGATCACGAAAAAAACTATTTGAAATTTTTTGTAAATTCAATTGTATTTTTATCTTTAATTTAAAATTTTTAGATAAAATAATCTAAAACTCTCATATATTTTTTTCTTAAATCTTCAATATTTCATTTATCTATAATTTGAAATTCAGCCATATATTTATTTGTATTTTTAAATATAATGCTAATGTCTATACTCTCTTTAGAACCAAATTTTTAGCTGGATAATGTTGGTTTATATTTTTAGCATAATTTTCTGCTCTTATGCATAGATATATAGATAGATATACAAAACAACCACATTATTTAAAAAAAATTAAAAATTTTGTTTGATCACTATAAATAGTAATTTAATTTTTTAAAATTAAATCGGATTTTTATATATTTTTTAAAATTTTTAGATCAAATATTTTATCACTCATAATATTATTTTTTTAATCTTCAATATTATCTCTATCTATAATTTTAAATTTAATCATATCTTATTTTTAAATTTAATGATTAATGATAATATCTTTACTATTTTTAGAAATTACTTTTGGGCGGGAAACTATTTTTAGCAGATTTTTCTGCTTTTATATATATATATAGATATATATAGATATATAGATATATGAGAAATAATTATGAATGTTATTGTTTTTTTAAAAAAATACATCAATTAAATAATAATAATAATAAGAAGAAAACAATCGATAAACCTAAAATAAAAAAAAATTAATGAAATATTATAATCGATGCAGATATTTAAAGTTATTTTATATTTTCAATGTTCTTAATTTCAATCTCAATATGAATTTGAAAATTTTTGAAATTAATTTTATATTTGGTAGGTGAATATCTCTTATTATTATATTAAAGATGTGAGTCTCATACTAATTTTTTTGGTAAGTTGGTATGACATTTTCTAATTTTCAAATAATTACTTACTATTTTACAGAAAAAAACAATGAAAAAGTAGATAATATTCATCGGTAAAATCCACATTTCAAAAAATAACTTCCCACATCCATTTTCTTTGTATATGCGGTTATTTTTTCTCTCTTCTATTACTTAGCATTATATTTATCTTTCTTATGCAAAACAAAAAGAGAAAACCAAAACTAACTCAATTTTTGAAACACTATATCAAATATGTTTAAATTAAGCACAAACGCATTTATCACATTTTTTGTTACACATGTGTGTGCCAATATTGTTAGTAATTAATGAAAATTTTTGCATATGTATAGGCATAAAAAATTAGCAAAAATTATCATATTAAAATATAACACACACACACACACACATATATATATATATATCATTTATGAAAACTATATGCAAGCATATATATATGTTTTAGGTTGTGTCGTAAATTTTTTATTATTAATTTGACATATATATACACGATATTTAAATTATTTACGATATTTTTGGTAAGATTAATTTGTATATGGACACAATAAATCAATTAAAATTAAAAAACAAACATCGATAAAAGTAGTAAATATAAATTTATTTTTACAAATTTAACCAAAAATATTATTAGTATTATTTGAACCGAATACATTATCTATAACCTTAATCATCATATTATTATTATTATTTGAACCGAAAACATTATCTCTAATTTTAACAAAATTTCATCCATAATTTTCATTTATAGTAAATATGTTTTGGAGAGAAACTACTATATTTAGTAAAAAATCTGCTTTTATATATATATAGATATAGATTTGGGCTTACCAATTCCAAGGGGAAAATATATCTCCTCACCCCTCAGGTGTTTTGGTTTTACCCAATCCAAGGGGCAAAATCTTTACACCCGTGGGTAACGACTATTAGATGCACTGTAAGTCTG
Organism: Henckelia pumila; assembly: GCF_033568475.1. Lineage (NCBI taxonomy): Eukaryota > Viridiplantae > Streptophyta > Magnoliopsida > Lamiales > Gesneriaceae > Henckelia > Henckelia pumila. The sequence goes on from NC_133121.1 coordinate 107,578,677, forward strand.
TATGTTGGGTTCATAAATATCATTGGTTTAGCGTGCATCGGGTGTTCTACACCTTATATAGCTGGTCTGAACAATTTCAATTATTCGCCTCAAAATTCCTGTATTTTTGTACGAGATGAACAATCATATATGAAAAAAAAAAACTAATGAATCTCACATGTTTATATTTAAGTGTTTTGTTCGCTCGAACATCTCATGTAAAAAATTAAATCGAAATTTTGAAAAATGCTACATGTACACGGATGATACACGTTGGATTACATATTATAATCGAAATTACAAAATTATCCCTCTATTTTATTTGAAAAAAATGGTTTCCAAAATACATTAAAGACAGTATGTAAACCATCTTATAATCATTTGCGTACATGTAACATCACCCCGATATTTTTTCCCACTTGTAAATATGTTGTGGTTGCATTGATTATTCTCATATCATGATATGTCCATACCACACACTCGTGTCGTGTTTGGGTGGGTATCTTTGACAAATTGACATTTGTGTAGAACACTCCAAAAATTTTCATTTCCAACTTCATATTTTATGTGATTTGACGAGTGAGGTTTGTATGTGTAAAATAATTTTAAAATTACATACACATAGAAGATGCTACACAAATTACAGTTCAAAAAAGAGGCAGGGGTCATATTTAATGGTATAATGTAAAAAAATATAAATGATTGGAACACATTCCGGAATTCCAGGCTTGGTATCTATTTTTGCCTTGTCCATTTGTGAGAAAATAACCTAGATCGATAGTGCATTCGATTTACACGCCATACGCCCAAATTTGTGGATCCATTCCATTCATCGTTGTCGGCTTTTGAAGTGAGGCCAAAGTCAAAATCATATTTATTTATTTATTTATTTATCTATTTTTACCATTTCGTCTTGGGAACTAAACACAGCAGGCACACGCATTGTGTGTAAAACATAAAAATGGTGAAAATTAAATATTTAAAAGTTTTTATATTTATAATTATGTATGTATGTGATCAAATATAATTAAATGAATAAGAGATGTATTGCTACTTTAAAAAATGAATGTATCAAGAGGTTGAAACTTATAACTACACAAAACAGAAATAAAAATAAATTCAGAAAAATATAGTGTAAAAAAATATATGGAGTCCGTTGCAGACCTAAGTAGTGGACTGGAGAGGAAGTTTGGAGAAAGATGAGGTTGTTGGAAGACGTAAGAAGTGGGAAGAAAGTTTGGAGAGAGATAATCGTGCATGTAATAGGGATGTCAATGGGACGGGTCGGAGACGGAGATGTCTTCCCCATCTCCGTCCCCGAATTCAAATCCGATCCTCATACCCGCCCCGATCCCCATTAATTTTTATCGGGATTTGCCGTACCCATTTCTGCGGGAACCAATTCCCCATCCCCATTCCCATACCCATACACGAATATAATATATATATATATATGTATATATATATATATATATATATATATATATGAATTAGTAAATTTTATTATATAGGAATATAAAAACTATTATTTAATTTTATAATAAAATACCTAAAATATTTGGGTCAAATTTTTTATTATAATATTAACTTTTAAAACTAATAAAATATTTTAAATACAAAATATTTCTATAAATTAAAATTATTATTTTAAAGAAAATATCATGTATCAAAAATTTATTAAGATTATATATTGTTTCAAAATTTATCAAAATAAATAATATATACATATATTTAGACTAAATAATAATAATACTTTTAATTTTAATTTTTTAATAATATTTTAGATTTAATAAAATTTGATAATTAAAATATTTGTATATTATTATTATTATTATAGGGGCGGGTTCGAAAATGGTGATAACATCCCCATACTCGCTCCAATATGTTTCGAGGATTTTTAAAAATCCTCGAACCTGAACATATACCCGAAAATACTCCCCCAAACCTACCCCATTTCGGGTTTTCCCCGCGGGTACTCGAATCCGCGTGGAAAATTGTCATCTCTAGTATGTAAGGGTATAAAATGAATAAATAGGTGAAAATTCACTATGACATCATAAACGATTTGTATAGGGTGCTTAAACTTAATAATATAGTAAAAGATATATATATATATATCTCAAAATTTTATTATTTTGCTTCATGTTGCAAAAATGTTTTGAGGTAACATTAATGGGTTTATGAGGTGTATAATGTATACTTCTTCTTCTAGTCATGTGGGTAAAATTCCTTCATTTTCGTAAAAATGGTTGTAAATGTTAAATTCATAGCTACATAATTTACCTTCCAGAATTTGACAAAATAACATTGAAGATTTAAATCATTCATTCATTTGTTCATGATGTTCTTCAGTACTTTACGTACGACTAAATTTGTTTGTTTATCCCTACTTTCACAACTTTTTTTTAAAAAAAAAATCAATGTACATCGTGCAGTACGAAACCAGACAAAATAAATAATAGTATGTCGCCGGGCGGCATTAAATAGTTTTTTGTCCATAATATGTTGAATCTAATCTTTATCTCCACAAGTTGCAATATTCACTGTATAGCCACAGAATAATCTAATCATACAAATAATAAATAAAAGAATCTGTCGCTTCTTTTATGTTTGGTGACTCATTGTGATCATTACCAATCTTAATTTGTTTATATCATACACATTATAAATAGGTAATAACTCATAGTTCGTAAATGTGTTTTTTCCAATTCTTTTTAATAGTTGCGTTCATATTCGTCTAATATATAGAGTGGAATCAATCACAAATAATTCAATAACATCATCAAATAACAAAGTATAATCAACTTATATAGTAATTTAAAAATAATATATAGATAAATAATGTAATGTATAAAAAATAAATAAGAAATGATAGTGAATATAATAATTGATTTGATTGATAGATTATAGTTTGTTTGATTTGATTGGTTGAAATTTATATAAAAATATAAATTACCATTTTATTTTTTTAATAATAAATAAAATATGAATAATATTATTTATAAGGGGTAATATAATAATTCAAATTCGATGATTTGATTGATGTAAGATAAATAATTAATGATTTGATTGATGTAAAATAAATAATTAATAGAAAGATAAATAATATGGAAAAAAAAACATAAGATTAGATAAGATAAACTATACATTGATTAATAATAATGCTATCAAACGGAGCCTTATAAGTTATACCGAGTAAACATAAACTCGCATTCATAAAAGTAATGAATTTGCATCGAATGTTTGGGGAACTTTGTACAAGTTATGCATGCTATTCTTTTTTTAGTCGTTATTGAAATATGAAAACCATGTACGTGGATAAATATATATGCATAATTTCTTGTGATGCACGAAATAAAAAAAATGAAACATATTTGTTGTAGAGATGATATATATCGGAGGCCATAAATGGGTTTGTTGCTGTGGCTTTTTGTTATTGGTATATTTAAATTGGCAAAAATGGCCCCCTTTTCACGATATTTGGTGAATACATTAACTTCACGAAATCGACTCCACATTGTCTTGGTAGGTCGACTCACAATTAATATAAAGTTTTTACATTGATTCTGTAGAGGGAAAATTAAGCGTGTGATTAATTAAAGTCATATTAATTAGAATTTATGTTTTGTTCAAGTTTTATAAATGGTATACTTTTACCATTTTTAATAAGAGTTAGAACATAGATCCTCCCGGGTTTACCGTTTTTAATAAGGAGTTATCGTTTTTTGTAAACATATATTTTTATTTTTTTTTTATGACGTCGTGAGAATCCAACATCGCTATATTTCGATGTGTACTTTATAAATCCTCGGCCTAACGCAATAGCCTGTAAAATAAGCTAGTTAAGTAAACCATTCTAAAACCCTGTATGACATGCTGATCCAATAAGATGTTGATTGTGATAATCGAACTTGACATCTGATCAAGCGCTATCTTCTTGTAAATCCTGCTTGGTTATTGCTTTTAGCTCTTTTTCTCCAAATAATATTATCAAATGATTTACTATACAACTTGTTGTTTACAGTTATATTTTCCCAAATTAAAACCAGGCACATGTTTTATTTTGGGAGAAAAATGCGTCTCTCTCAAGTACGTTATAACCTGATTGTAAGGGCGAAACTACGCTCCACCAGGTGTGCTACACCTGGTGGAGCTAAGTCCTTGGATCATGGGAGGGCCCACATGAAATCATGTGGGTCCTATTGATCCAAGGGCTATGCTGCACCTGGAAGAACTCCAGGTGCAGCATAGTCTCACCCTGATTGCAAATATTTCAAATTGAAGATAGTTATCTGAAACTTGTCAGATACTATATTAATAATTTTTTTGAATAATTTTATTCCAGCGTTGCGGGTTCGATTCTCGTGTGGAGCATATTCCCTGCTGAAATATTATGGGGGTATGCTCTGGGGATTGGGTCATGTGCTCCCTCCTCAGGTCCCTGCCGCTCGTGCACATCCCTCGATTTACCCTTTCGCATGAGCCAATGAGCCTCTGACTCATGTGAAATGGGTTTCCCTTCGGGGTCAACCCTTTTTAAATAAAAAAATATTACTTATTATGCCAAAACTGTTTATGTTTATCTTTACTATATTATAATACATAAAACCCATAAAAAACTATATTTGGTCATTTAAATATATTTTCAAATTTACTCTTTATCATTCTTAATTTTTTATTCAAAAACTTCTCATATTTTGTTTCACTATCCCCATTATCCTAACCACTAGTTATAAATATGAACAGAGTTAGGTTCGTCTCACGGATAAAGATGCACGCAACAATATTCTTATAAGAAGCTTGCTCTATTTTACGATGGTGTTTCGAAACGTTTATTCTAAGTGTTTATCAATTTCTATACAAAATTTCTCGAGATTTGATTAATTAAAAAACTTAAAAACACTTAAAATAAACTAAGATCTACGAGTACCTCATTTTTTATGATAACAATTTGCTATTGAAAAACGAAGATATTATATTTGTATAATTCGAAAAAAAAAAATAAAAAATCAACAACCCACAACCAATTATATGTTGTGGGGTATGTTTTGCCAAACATAACCCCCAAACGCCCCCACGAGTCTGCTCACATTTAAATCACGTCGCTGTATTTTCTAACCGTTCGTCTCATGGAACAGTCCGAGCCCTCCACGTGGCAGCCAGGTCCCCCACGATGACACATTGTCACATGATCCCTTTACGTGGAATATCTTTATACATTTCAATTAGTAATAAATAAATTTTTATTAGTGAGATTATATATATAAATATAAATATAAATTTAGCTTTGGTTTTTTAAATGCGTTTGATTTTTTTTTATTGAAAATCTATAAACTAAAAAAAAAACCTAGAATAAAGTTAGATATAAAACAATTTACTCCAGTATAATTACATTCTATAACAAGTTTTACTAGCAAAAATTTTGATATAATTAATTTCATCACATGATAAAAATCAGTTGCATTGATCAATATTTAGTAATGAATTTTACGTGTTTTGAACTGTTGAAATAATTATGGGTAAAACTGTTTTTTTTAATGAATTTTAACTATTTTTCGATACATTAACGCCACGTCAAAAATTGAATAAAGTTGTAATATAACAATATTGTAGAAAAACTATTAGTTAGGATATAAATATACATAATCAAAATATTAAAATTTTTAAGCACATATAATTGAAAATCAAATATAAATATATGAATTTTGAGTATTAATTAATTTAATATTAATATAAAAATATATGTTCCGGGTATCAATTATCCAAATTTATTGTTTTCACTTTTTATCTATCAAAAATTGAAAACATAAATTATGATTTTGTAGTCAATTTGAGACAATTGATATCATAAATATATAAATCAATGCATAAATTAAATATTCATATACTCAAATTTCTTAACATTAACTCGTGTGTTCAGTTTAATTATGAACAAGCGCTTTAATGTAAATGTTTCGCACCAAACAATTATGTGTATTAAGCTTCAATATTAATAAAGTTTTCCAGTGTTATACTCGAATTTTTTTTAAATCATATCTGAAAGAATTAGCACTTAAAATATGACATATTAACATTATATTTTTAATATTTTGTATCGATTTTCATCCATGAAAATACATAATCAAACTAAATTTTATGACGTAGATGTTGCATTCTAAATTATACATGATACCACAAACTAATGCCAAAGTTCCCTTTTAATAAAATGATGAAACTAGACTTAAATATTTTATCTCAGGTTATTAAAAAATGTCCAAATTAATTGATTGTGTCCAAATCTTGTTTTCAAACTGATAATATAGATTGTGATATATCAGTAATTTTAAAAAGGTATACGCTGAATCTGAGAAAAAGGGATAATAAATCTAAAATTTGAGACAAAAGAAAGTTATATATTTTCAAAAATTGATCTGATCTGGAAAAAATACATAAAAAATAACAAACTAAATTATATCTACATTCTGCATTTAATTTATATATATATATATTTTTTGAAAAAATATATATATATATATATATTTATATTAAATATATGAAAGGATACATAAAAAGGTGGTCTCCCCCAAATGAATTTCAAACTCTGGTTTGAAAATGAGACTCACTGAACAAACTCCATTAATGTCCGCCAGCATCCTTACGCATTCTCTCTCGTATCCAATTCCTCCAACGGTATGTTGTTCTAGTGTTCGTCGGAGTTTGATTTTCTTCATATTTGATTTTTTACGCATTTTTATAGCTTTTCTGAGTGTTGAAAGATCTGTTCAATGGGACTAATTTTGTTTTTGTTTTTGTTTTTTTTGTTTTTGCTTGCAGGTGTTTAAATTGAGCTGAGGAGAAGTTAGGTTTGTAATGGCGGAGGATTTCGAGGTGCTGTCGAGCTTTTTCCCGAGAATTCGGATCTGATTTTTGAAGTTTCTGCCCTGCTTCTCGGAAACTTCGGCTTCGTTACTCGAAAAGAAAAAGTTTTTTCATTATAATATTGTTTCAGATTTTTTGTTTGTCTCTCGCTGTCGGGTTTCGGCTGGAAATTTTGAAAGGGAAATGGAGAGAGCTCGACACAGGAAGTCCAAAAGTGTTTCTGGCGTAGATGGTATTGTTTCATTCATTTGCTATTTTTCTGTTTGCAATTTCCGATCCATTAGCTTCCGACTATGTGATTTCATAAGTTTTGCTTTTGGGTATTTATGTATTTTTTTAAATTTTTTTGAAATGTTAATCCAAAGTTTTAGCCTTCACGTATAATTAGGAGGACGACGAAGTTGAACAGTTTCTACTTCTTTGTCCTGTTACGCCCGAAGAGAAACTTAAAAAAAAAACCCCGAAAATTTTCAGTCTCAGGAGTCAAGATCCTGATGAAATCAGATGTTGAACATATATCTTGCCTCAATGACGCGTGGATTTAGTGAATGAGAATGAGCTCAATATTGGTTTTCTTAATGACTTCATGCTGTGTCTAAAACATATTTTGTCTGCAAGAGTTATAAGTGGGGTTGTAAATCTCGTTTTATTAGTATTTTTCCTTCCCCAGTGGAATTCTCTCCATTAAGATAAGCCATAGTTGTTGTGCCATGTCCTTCCTCCAGGGAAACTGTATTAAATCTATCAGTCAGGAATTGATATCTGAACATACCAAGCTCTTCACCTGACGAATTCGACTATGATTTTTAATGGTTAATTATGTTTTTTTGTTACTTTTTTCCAAACCCTTTGTGGGCTTGATTTGATTGCTGAGAAATTGTATTCTTTACAGGAAATGTGCAGATTCAGAAGCAGGAGTGCTCAAGATTGTCTATGGATTCTCGTGTTTATATCGATGGAAGCTCTAAGAAAGATATGGTGAGTTTAACTTAGCTTTAGTCTCTGTGATTTAACAGTAAGAAATTAGGAAAATCATTTGTTATTTGCTTAAATGCTGCCGTGGTTCTAAAAGTTGCTAATTTTATTTTGGCCCTAGCCATTTGTGCTGGAATTTGGCCAAAGCACCTCAGGAAGAACCACTGGAACACCAATGAAGAAGTTACTGGCATGTGAACTAGCAAAAGAAGTTGAACCAAAGAGACGCTCGCCAAGTATTATTGCCAAATTGATGGGCCTTGAAGGTCTGCCGTCCCCCAGTCATGTTCATAAACAACAGAAAAGATTATCAGAAAACCATCAGCCAAAAAATCATCCAATTAAAGCCCAAAGGAATACCCTACTCTATGATGAGCGATCGAACTGCAAAAGTCCAATGGAGCAGCTAGAATTTAAGGATGTATATGAGGATCTGGAAGCATCGCATGTGGTTAATCAGCGTCTTTCATCAAAATGGAGTACAAGCTCAACACTAATGAAACCTGAGAAGGTGCACAGTCAGCGGAAGTTTACGGATGCAAAACATATTTCTGCTGACGAAAAATTTCAGCATTTGAAAGAGATGAATGGAACCTTAGGTTTGCTAGATTCCAGTAAGACCATGTTACTGAAATTTCTCGAGAAACCAGATTCTTTAGTTATGAAGGATTTGCATGATCTGCAAGTTGACCATTCCAGTTCTTTTCATGGTCATGTGGCAGTTTTGAAGCCTTCAGGTTATACAAATTATGACAGCAAGAAGGTCAAAGCATGGAAATCAGCCAGAGATATTTCAACCAAAAATGACATCTGTTCTAATCCAAACCGCGAAGACGGTCTTCTTCTCGACCCACATAATCGCCATATTGCTCACATTTCTTGCAAATTATCAAAGGTTCGACCAGAAGACAACAATGTGAAAAGGATTCAACCCACGAGGATTGTCGTTCTGAAGCCCAATCTCGTGAAGGTTCAGAATGCAGGTGCACCTCTTTTGCCACCTGATCACTTGCATGATTTTCTCCCACATTTCAGGAAAATGAACGGAGATTCAAGTTTTAATTGTACTGTGCCAGAATCATTTGGTAGGAAAGATTCATCTTATAATATGGGATTCCCAAAGCTCATGTCAAGTGTAGCTAGAGGAAAAGCCATGGAAATTACAAGACAAATGAAAGATGCCTGTGATGGGACGATGGATTTGATGTCTTCTGGGTTCAGAGGATACGCGGGAGATGAGAGTTCATATGATTCTTTTGAAAGTGAATCTGACAGCGAATCAGAGATGTTTAAGATGTCGTCTAGAAATTCTTTTGATAGCAGGTGTGGATATGCATCTTCTAATTCTGTTGTGTCCCATTACAATATAGAGACAAAAAAGAGATTATCTGAGAGGTGGAAGATGGCTCACAAGTATCAAGATGCAGAAATTGTTGCTAAGGGGAGGTCACTAGGTGAAATGCTTGACAAGCATGATAAAGAAATTAAGCCCAAGTTTTCATATGCAAAGACAAGTCTCAACCGTACAAGGAAAGAACTTGGTAGCAATAATGGAATTGCTAAGTCGAATGGTCGTGTAGGCATCAGCTCTAGGGATGGTCAAAAGGATGAAATAAAGAAAAATTCATTTAGATCCAGATCTCTTCCACCATATATTGGTGGGAGAAGCCAGAGAAGAAGCACATGTCGTGATGCTTTGTCTGCAGCCGAAAATCTGTTACACGGCGATCCTGTTAGTAATGGTTGCAGTAAGGTTGTGAAAGCAAATCAAGGTTTGAAAGAAGGTACTTCGTCCAAAGATTCAAAATCTTGGAGCAAGAAGCCTCTTCCTTCCCTGAACAGACCTACTAATGGTCTAGATTCTCCATTAGACAAATTGGACATCCAAAGGGAGGCTAAGATTGTGAACTTATCCGAAAAACAACCGATGTTACAAACCGTATTGGAAGATGAAATCCATGCGATTCCAGAATCTGATGTAATAAAGGCTGCAGAAAACGGAAGCTTAGTTTTGCCTCAGAGATATTCGAAGTTGCTTCCAGAGCTAGAATCCTTGGCTGTGGATAAAGACTCCGCTGTCTGTAACCAAGAACATACCCTTTTACAGGTTGGATCTTCACTTTTTTGGACCATATTCAGTATTCTGACTGCATGATTGGAAAAAGTTGTATGAGCATGTCAGTCTGTGTGGCTTGTCTCTGTCGTTCTCTATTTCTCCTGATTTTTATAGGCTTTGTCTTCTTGAAGTTCTTATATTTCTTTTGCTCGTCTTTCATGTAGGCGATATAAATTTTACTTCGTAGCGAAAGTTGACTCATATTTTAGGTTGTTTAATGTTTATTCAATTAATTTAAGTATTCATTTAATTGTTCATGATGTTCCAGGAACCTCACAAGGTACCATCTGATCAAGATTGTTCTACATTGGAGTACCAGGGAAATGAGGTGGAATCTTCAGAAAGCTCGAAAGAGGCTGATCATTTCAGTCCAATTTCAGTCCTTGAAATCCCTTTCACAGAAGATATGACATCAAACACTGACAGTTTTGAGAGAGTTGGTGCTGAACTTCGTGGTACGAAATTAGTTGTACTATAATGTATTAGTAACTGGAATCCGGTTGGTTTGCAGGTTGTCCAAGATAACCCGTTTTGTAAAACTGATTATGTTTGTTCTTCATAGTTCATTAACTCAAGATAGTCCCTTTATAATTAAAATTAAAAAGATCAAATGAGAACGAGTTTTGCAGGATGTTCATTTTCTTTGCATTTTTTGTCACAGAACTTCGAATGCAGCTGCAACTTCTCAAGATGGAGTCCGGCAAATACACCGAGGAGGAAGTTGCACAAGAATCTCCAATGTGTTCAGAAGGGCTCGACATCTCAGTGTCCGATACCTGGGAATCTTCCTACATTCTTGACGTGCTGTTGGACTCTGGTATTGAAGAATCTGGTCTGGATATGCATAAAACCTCTTGGTACACCCCAGAGTGCCCTCTAAATCCCAGGTTATTTGAAGATCTCGAGAAGAAATACAACAATAACACAACCATGTTGAAGTGTGAAAGGAAGTTACTTTTCGACAGAATGAACTCTGCCCTCTTGGAGATTTTCCAGCAGCATCTCGACATGTGCCCGTGGGTGACACCGAAAAGATTGGAGTTGTTTCCAAATTTGCAGAAAGAAAAGTTGACAGAAGATTTTGAGAAATTGATGGGGCAAAACTTCGCGACCGAGCAAATACCAGAGAGAGTACTCGATCCAGAGATGAAGTGGTTTGATTCGAGAGAAGAAATCAATGTGATAGGCAATGAAATTGAAGAGCTACTGGTAGATGATTTGATATTAGAAGTTTTCATGTAACTAATGTTGACATTTTCAAACTAACTTGTGTAGCTTATTTGTACTATAGGCAGAGATGAACGGCTTGGTTTAAGGGAGACGGAATCATGAAATTTAAACTTTATATCATGTTAATAATAAGCTATTGTTTTACGTTAATTTAGTCTTTTAGACATTCTTAAACAAGAATTGGTGTTTAAAATAATATAATAACGTTCATGATTTATAGTTCATCTAGCACCAATGTTTCAAACATGTGATTAAATCTCGAGTTAGAGACACAATTGTAACATCCCATCATCGACTCAAATATATACATACATATATATGTATAATAACTTATATAATAAGCAATTTATTTAAAAAAAATATTGTACGTACATATTCATTTTGAAATTACAAAATTATCTATGTACTTTATTTGAATTTTTTTTTTTCCAAAAATGCATGTAAAATAGTTCGTTAATTTCAAGTATGTATCTTACTATTTTATAATAGTTGAATGAGCAAGAATAACCGTTGATTTGAGGACACTAACTTTCTTACCCATTTTATCCCTCTTCATATTTTTATCTTAATAATTCTTACACATCAATCTTCACTCTCATAACTTTGTAATTATGTGAGTCATGATCCCCCATCCATAACCTCCCCACTAAATCCCCCACTTATTCCATGTTTAAAAATAAGTTTTATTTTACACACGCATAGCGTGTGCATTTTTTTACTAGTATTCATTATTCATGAATGTAGATATGACATAACTCTTTATTTAAATAATTAAGTTAGCTACTTTATAAACATAGCTCTTTATTTAAACAATTAAATTAGCTACTTTAAAGTCTTGTAACGATGGATTTTAATTCTCTTCAATAAAGTTACAAGTTTTTATTGTAAAAAAAGATAATAAAACTTATAGTTTACGTAAACAAATGGGCTTGAACTTGAAGGATTTTTTAAAAAAAACACAAAAAAAAAAAAGGATTTTCGACCACAGTGGGAGTCGAACCCACGACCTTCTGATCCGAAGTCAGACGCGCTAATCCACTGCGCTATGCGGTCTTCAATGAAAGAATATGAAATGTTTTTCTACTTATAATATTATAGATAACAACGACTGTCATGTTCCCAGCCTACACCGGGGGCAAAAAAAAAAAAGAGAGAAAGATTTCGATGCGTAAGTGATAACTTTACTCTTTTATTATTTAACAAAAAATAATGCGTCATATTCCTTTCTTTTCTTTTGAAAAAGAGAAAGAACTATAATTTAATGCGTACACCCTCACCTCACACCCACTAAAATATCATTGGTTTATTTTCGAAGAAACATTACCATTTAACAACAAAAGGTATTTTATATAAACATAATTTGTTAGTCTCAATGTTTTCATCAGGAATTAATAATTAATTTCATTTTTTTTATGAGACATCACCACTCCTAAATATAAATGTAGAAATTATTATTTCAATGAAATATATAAGAACCTATGAGAATTGAGATGTACAAAATTGGTCTCGTGGTATGAAATTTTAAAAGTTATAGTAAACCTTTTGATCAGTTACAGTAAATACATCTAGTCAACTTTTATATATGTGATATGAATTATGTAGCACATGCACTGAAAACATTAATATGAATTATGCAACTCAACTTTCTACTCTTAAATTAAATTCTTGAAAATTGTTTTTTTTTTTTGAACAAAACATCATATTACTTCTTAATATTAAGTCGTACAAGAAAAATAATCCAAAAAGGAAAATTGTTGTTAAAGTTGAAATACTTGCACAAAATTTCTAAATCCAATTATATCAACTCTCTAATATACTCTTTGTTAGTTATTTGAAAAAACAAAAAACAAAAAACAACAGACTACAGTCTACTAGTTTTTGTCAACGTTCTTTAAGCTTACTTTTTAGGACCCAAGGGTATAAACACGAAATATTTAATTAAAATATAAATTATTTATTTATTATTATTATTTTTGTCACATTACGAGTTTCTAGAAAAAAGCAGAGTGGATAATGATAATTACCTCTCTCTCCTCTGAGTTTTTGCAAAATGTCGTTGAAAATGGAAAACGATTAAAACCCCCCAAGCGTCAACCTGTTTTCAGGCCCACCACTCACATTCATTAATTCTCCACCACCACCACCACCACCACCTCCGCCGTTCGCCGCCGCTCCCTCGGCCATTTCTTTTTTCTACAATGAATTAAAACAAATGATTCATTGACAAAGACTACAGAAAAGAAGAGGAGACCGTTTTCGTTCGTGATCATGGGTGGTCTCAATGAAGAAGGTACGCGATTGATCATCTTTTACGCTTATGATATTTTTCGTTGCTTGATTGCCAATATATTGATTTTCTTGATAATGATAGCTGCCAATTTGGTGTCCTGTTGGGGAGCATGTTCTTTTCGTCTGCAAGGAATTTTTATTTTTATTTTTGACAAATCTCAATCATCGTTGTATATTGATGGCAGTTTTTATGCAATATTGGGTTTCTCGGTGATAAACAAACAGATCCATTTTTTTTTTCAAAACTAGGAATGTCCTACGATATTGAGACTTATTTGTGAATTGATGTTTCTCTTAATCCCGAATGCGCTGCAGCAGAATTTTTACGCAGATTTGTTGATTGTAATCTGATTATTGTCATTGATAACAGGTGAGAAGGATCTGGAAATGGGCTTAAATCTTGAACCCCGAACGCCTTCGCCTTCGCCTTCCCCACGTTCCCCGGCGATAGTGGTATCAAACTCCAGCAAATATTTCACGGCTTCAAATTCCGGCAAAGCGTTGGCAGTTTCGAACTCGGGCAAATCTTTGATTGTTTCCAATTCCGGTAAAGCATTGGTTCTTTCAAATTCAGGCAAAAGAATTGACCAATCTGGCAAAAAGAAGTATGTGAAACAAGTTACTGGTCGACACAATGACACAGAGCTCCATCTGGCAGCACAGAGGGGTGACATTGTGGCGGTGAGGGAGATATTAGGCGAGATCAATGAGCAGATGCTTAAAACGTTGAGTGCAGCTGAGTTTGATGCTGAGGTAGCAGAGATAAGGGCTGCTGTTGTGAACGAGGTTAATGAATTGGGGGAAACCGCGCTTTTCAAAGCTGCAGAAAAGGGTTCCGTTGATGTGGTGAAAGAGTTGCTGCCTTACTCTACTAAAGAAGGAATAAGGATCAAGAATAAGTCGGGTTTTGATCCATTGCATGTTGCAGCGAATCAAGGCCATCATGGTAGTTGAATATAAGAATGCATTTCTATTAGCTTTTATATCATGCGGCGTTTTAGAAAAAATCATATAGGTCTATTCCTTGCGGTTAACATGATTTTTTTTGGGGGGTAAAATTGAGGACGACTTAGAGGATCAATTTTAAAACTTTAGTTTATTTGACAATAATATAATACTGCATTGTTGCTTCTATATGTTTACAGATATTGTTCGGATACTGCTGGACCATGATCCAGAGCTAAGCAAAACAGTTGGTCAATCGAATGCAACTCCGCTCATATCTGCTGCTACAAAAGGGCATCTAGCAGTGGTCCAAGAATTGCTTTTAAAGGATCCTAGCTTGCTGGAGATATCGAGATCTAATGGCAAAAATGCATTACACTTTGCCGCCCGACAGGGCCATGTAGATATTGTTCAAACTTTACTTGAGAAAGACCCTCAATTGGCTAGAAGAACCGACAAGAAAGGCCAGACTGCCCTGCACATGGCTGTTAAAGGCGTTAACTGTGCAGTCGTGAAGTTGCTTCTGCATGCAGATGCAGCCATTGTGATGCTCCCAGATAGGTCCGGTAACACAGCATTGCACATAGCCACTCGGAAAAAACGAGCTGAGGTTAGTTATCATTCCAAGATTGAATATGCACACTCTTTTCATTTGATGTCAGGCCTTTCGATTGATAGGTGTTGTGCGAACCAAGATAATAGTCCGAGTTTACAGTTTTGTTAATGCTGTGTAATTGTAGATTGTGAATGAGCTCTTAATGCTCCGTGACACAAATGTAAATGCCTTGACAAGAGACCACAAAACAGCTCTTGACATAGCCCAAGGGCTCCCTCTATCAGAGGAAACGGTGGAAATAAAAGAGTGCTTGACTCGATATGGTGCAGTCAGAGCCAATGAACTAAATCAACCACGTGATGAGCTTCGTGAAACCGTCTCAGAAATCAAGAAAGACGTCCATACTCAACTTGAACAGGCCCGTAAAACAAACAAAAACGTGAATGGTATAGCAAAGGAACTAAGGAAACTCCATAGAGATGGAATCAACAATGCTACAAATTCGGTGACCGTGGTGGCTGTTCTCTTTGCCACCGTGGCTTTTGCTGCCATTTTCACCGTTCCAGGTGGAGATAACGATCATGGTGTGGCAGTAACAGTAAGCAACCCATCGTTCAAAGTCTTCTTTATTTCTAATGCTATCGCCCTTTTTACGTCGTTGGCTGTTGTTGTTGTACAAATTACTGTGGTTAGAGGTGAAATAAAATCCGAAAGACGGGTTGTGGAGGTGATCAATAAGTTGATGTGGTTGGCCTCAGTCTGCACAACAGTGGCTTTCATTGCTTCGTCATATATAGTTGTGGGTAGGCATAATAGATGGGCTGCGATTCTTGTTACCATCATAGGGGGCGTTACGATGGCAGGGGTTCTAGGTGCCATGACTTATTATGTGTTGAAATCAAGAAGGATAAGACGAGTGAGGAAGAAGGAGAAGTATTCGAGGAGTGGAACTAATTCATGGCGACACTCAGATACCGATACAGAAGTCAACCCAATATATGCTATTTGATGCTAACCATGGTTTTGGCAATGGATGATTGTGTTCAATATTGATCTTGATGTCGCATAGTCGATAACAAGGAAGGTTCAAAATGCGACACCACGTTGGTTCTCCAACAAATCACCTAGACCAATGTATTTATTTACTTCGTAGGTTTTGTAAAAGATGTATAAACCTGGAAGAGGTTCTTTGAACTGGATATTTGGGATCAAGCCCTTCACAATATATATATATATCAAATTTTCGTAGAATCGATTCGGTTCCATGTCGTAATTTCCCCGAGGGATTACATTGTGCAATTAATCCTTATGGTTGATTTGTCGTTGTAGCTATGGCTTACTTGAATCCGTGACTTGTGAAAGATTCTGAAATCTTCTTGATTCGAGCTACATGTAGCTCTTGATCAAGAATTATGTTATTTTGTTTGTATATTGACTATTCTTCCACCTTCTTGTAAAAAAACACAAAGTGGAAACCCATTTTTCAAACCTACTGGTAACCGATATGGAAACCCATTAAAATTCAATGAATCACTTGGAAAAGCTATTCCTTTTTTTGAAAGAAAAAAAGTATGGAATGATATATATTTATTCACAGGGCATATATATATTTTTTATATAATATTAAAAGATGGATAAGCAATCCTAATCAGTGGAAACAAAATGACAACGACATAACCAATTATGGGATAATTGAAACTGTTTTGGTCAATGCTCAACTTTTGAATGAATCGGGCACTTGCCATTTCATTTGCAAATGCATTGAACCGGGTGTGGCCCGTGTCCGAATCCAACAAAATGGATCACTCCAACTGTACAAAAACAACACTCACTTGCTAAATCATTGTACCTTTCGTCCCTTATCCTCCATTTTTTAGACTATATTCATGCATTCATTCCTTCCTTCTTGGAAGTATAATATAAATTATATACACTACATATATATATATATATATATATATATAATATTGTCTTAATTAAAGATCGAAAATTAGAAGAATCCAGCAGATAATAAATTACAGAAACAGGGGTCTTAAAAAAAAAATTCAATCATTTGGACATTTTTGGCAGCCATTATTATAGATATATACAGTCAGGTTCAGTATTCAGACAGGATTTAATGCATACACAAAACCCGGAATTATATCTGGAAAATAATTGAGTATATTGCATCATTGGTATGCATGAAATTATTACAGCAAATTAAAATTAATGCCATGAATAATGTACGTACGTAGTCTTTTGAAAACTACGAAGGTGTACGTTATCAACTCGGCCCGGACCCACTAAATAAAGGAGTAGATCCATATAACGCTTTTGGAATCTGATTAATACATTTTTCAAAACTCTATAAAAAATTTCCAATTATATATTCCGATTCAAATATACCAGCAATATCGAGCTCATCGTGTTGTTGCAATAAAATAAACATCTTTGACTCTAAAAAAAAATCTTTGGATACGATAAATGTATGAGATCGATTGATGGATGACATAAATCGTACCACTGTGTTAAGTTAAACAAAATTGAGTTGGTCTCTTTTAAAACGGATTCACGGATCTTTATTCATGAGACGAGTTAAATCCACTCATATTGTTATATTTTTGACATAAAAAATAATACATTATCATGTGTGACTTAATTAGGAGATCCGTATATCAAAATAGAAAATCTACAATCCCTTTATTCGAAGATTTTCTTTTGCAGAGAAATTTACACAGCATCCATGGGGAAACAGAAAAGGTTGAACCCCACCTCAAGGTGTTGTAATCATAGGAGTGTGTTAAAGTCGTGTTTTTTTAATAAAAATATTTGCATATCTAAAAAGTGCTGAATACTTACTTATTCTTGCGCTTTTTGCCTCATTATTTTTCTGTTATGCCTGAAAGCGTGTTTCAGGTCATGAACTAAAGCTAGATTTTTAATTGGAAGGATATTTCTTCGAATACGTGTCATTTGAAGTAAATTATTATATTGGGGCCTTGTAAAATTAATTGATATTGAACCGTGATTAGTTGTTAGAATATAAAGCTCAAAGGCGAAAAAAAAAGTTTGAATTGACGGTATCACCCTTGGGACAGAATATTGTTCGTCGAGTCGTAATGGGGTTTGTTAGGTCATTTTCATTCATTTGAATCAATGAAATACATGTAAATGGACGCATCACGTGTGAACATATGTACGTATCTAACAAGTTGGGGTCTGGTTTTCAGCTTTATTTTTTGAAATATATAAAATTTTAAATTACCGAGCATTTATTTAACATAATTTGGATATGATTTTTAAATTAATGAGCATTTTTGTATCTTGATTTTGTTCCATAACTAATGATCATAATACAGTTCCAAAAAAAAAATCAGCAATTGTATTAGTGATTTGGATATACAAATCACATGATCTTAATCTAACCGATATGAGATAGCTAACCAATTCAACTTATTTAATCGTAATCTGGTATGATTTTTAAATTAATGAGCATTTTTGTATCTTGATATTAAGGTAGTGTTTGCAACATCTCTAAAAATAAATAAATGATTATGCAGATTTTCTTCACAAATTTAATCTGTAATCAAAAAAAGATACTGACAATGGCTTTTATCTTATGACTTGAAAAGGTTGCAAACACTGCCTAATAATCATAATAAGGTCCAAAAGCCGAAAAAAGAAAGAACAGAATTGGCAAAATGAGATAACTAAAAAATGATTGAAAGCAACCATTTTATTATTTACATAGATTCTGAATTATTCAGAGATATTACAGAACAAAAATATTAAATGCTGCAACAAATCCCAGAATCATCCCTCGATATGTTTCTTGAATCCATGGCTTTCTGAGAGCTCTTGCAATGCTCAATGGCTGCCTCAATCGAACACTCAACTTCAGTGACACTGCTACTCCTCCCCAACGACTGTAACTCATGAAAGCCATTCGAATTCAAAGACGAACCAGTGGAGGATGAATTCGAAGAAGATAAAGACGAACACTTGGCCGGAGAATTACGCCTTTTAATCGCCCCTGAAAACGATTTCCTATGCTCCACTCGATGATCCTCATCACTCACTTCCTTATCCAAGTTCTTGATTATATTAGCTATTGTGATTGGATACGAATCAGCTCTTGCATTCTGTGCTCCGATGGAATTTTTCTTGGAAGAAGATGGATCGTGGGAGCTGCAAGCTGCAGATTTAGTGAACAGGGATTTCAAATAAGTTCTGGAAGCTTTGAGCTTCTGCCCATAACGCTTGATGAGCTTGAATTTCTTGGACCAAGACTTCTTTCTGGGGTGGTGAATATTATTGCCATTCACAACGAAAGTGCTTAAATCAGCGGACCATTCGAAGAAACAATCGTCGGGGTTCAGTTCGCAGCTCACCCTGCAAGATTCCGATGGAGAGATGTTGCAAGAGCCCAGAGGGGTGTTGGAGTTCGTACAAGGCGCCGTGGAGCAAGTGGGCAGAAACGGCATCGTGTAGTTATAGAAGTCGTCGTCTTCTTCTTCTCCGGCGGCGGCGGTGTGGAGGAGGCTCTGGACCATTTGCAGCCGCGGAGGGAGGTGGAGAGGGAGGAGCTTGCCCTTGTAAAAAAGCTCGTCAGCTGGGAAAACGGCGGATTCGGAAGACATCTGGAACTCGAATTCTCTGCAATATTGCGGCGTGGAATTGACTTCCATGTCGATGTAATCTTCATCTGTTGCAAGATTCTTGGCCATGATTCTAATTCTTTGGGAGTACTGATGAAGATGATAATAATAAGGTTGATAAAATTATGGAGGAGAATGGGCAGAGCATCCTCTTAAAACAGAGATGGTGGATACAACACATACAAGTCAGAAGAAGAAAAAGCTTTTCAAATTGTGTCAGTACAAATATATACTCTCTTTTGTTTCAACTCGTATTTAATCCATATTTATGATGGAAAAGTAAATTTTTGTATGAGTCGGATTAAATAAGAAATTTGTATGTGATACAGAGTTATAAAATAAAGGGAATTTTTTTTTTTATCATTAATGTTTTTCACTTTGCGATTTCGGTCTTCTGTGGTTTTTTTATTTCAGTTTTAGTTCGTTATATTTGTTTTTTTAGCAGTTTTAGTCTTTTTTGATGTGGTGCTGATGTAAAGCTAATGATTATAATATCACGTAAGAATTATTGAAAAAAAATAAAATTACCAAAAATTAAAACATACAGGATTATAACTAAAATATGAAAACATAGAGTAACGCAATTGCAAAGTGACAAATATATCATACCAAAATTTAATTTTCCCTAAAATAAATTAACTTTTGGAATGGGTGAAATATGCAAGAAATAGAGTACCAAAGAAACAGGGCAACACATTTATTGTTTTCAAAAATGGCAAATTACTTGAATGTAGTAGATTCATCGTTTACCATAGGGGAAAATCAAATTTGTTAAAAAATTTGAAGTTCTTTTCACATAACGTAAAATGGCTTAAATTACTACATCAACATGAACGGGATTTTCAAAATTTCGATCGGTTAAAAATTATGGAGATTTTATTTCCTTTTCGAATGATTGTAATGAAGCCAGATACTTGTGAAAATGATTTGTCCGTTTTTGAATGAGAATAATTCAATATATCATATAATTTCTCAAATTAATTTTCTTTTCATATTAAACCATTTAATCCTCGACAGAAAAGATGTTTTTTATTCGATTTAATTTATTATGTTCTATTTTTTTAAAGCTATTTATGTAGCGGCCCATTCTTCAAAACCTGGTATTTCGGATCTATTAAATGTCATTTAATGGATAGAATTGATTTCTCATTGAATCACACGTTGACTTGGTCAGAACATGACCATATCTTTTACACTTTTTTTTTTTTTTTTCAAATGTCAAAGTGTTAACCCAAAAACATTGTAAAATGATTAAAAAAAAAAACTTGAGATCTCGTTTTAATTTTAAAATTTAGTGTCAGATGAACTAATAAACCATCCACGTATATTCTACAGTTCTTCAAATATAAAATTTTAACAAGTTTCCCCTAAGTTACAATGCGAGATAACTTCTATGTAGTATTTAATGGATAGATAATTCTTCTCAATTTTTAATTGTTAATAAAAAACAAAACAAGTCAATGAAAAAAATATTTATTTGTAAAAACATATGTGATTGTCCTAGCTCTTTAACTTATTTTTATATGATGACGAAGGGATCCACGGTTACTGATGCAGACCAGTATATTTTAGTTAGCATTTTGATTAAATACTGTTTTTTATTTCAAATGATTATTACGGTTTTTTCCCTATTGTATGTAGTCTTGATAATAACTAAATCTGGCTCAAAGAGAATATACTTCTGTATAATTATTTATTATTTAAATTATTGCATCAGACCAATAATTTCGAATGACTTATTAAATCTAAAAATACTTTGGGGAGTCAATTTCTATTCACAAACAAAAAAAGTAAAGGAGGCCTACACCAGATAAGTCACATGTCATCTGACAAACTTAAAAAAGTGAATGTTTTCCGTCCGACGTGGCAAAAGCGCATTGGTAATAAATAGTGATTACGAGAAAACACGCTTTCTAAGGTTTGTACTGTGTGTTGCATTTCCAAAATCATGACAGGCATTTATCATTCATGCCCCATGGCAAGTTTTTGAGTCGATGATATATATGAATGAGCTTTTGTGCCATAGATAAATCATAGAAATGGCGTCGGTTGATATGCAATAATAGTCTCTGTTGGTTAGAACGATCGAATCATGACGTTTACACTACTGTGCAGTTAAAAATATTTAAGTTACTCAATTACAATTAACTATTACTTTTGGTAAAACGACAGTCCTACACCTCGAGCTCGATCACATTATAGTTCTTAAATTCAAATGTATGGAAGAGATTCATAAAACTTTAGAATTGCAAATTAAGCTCCCACTCACACCAACTCCTTATTATATACTAGCCGTCGAGGCACACGCGTTGCGTGTGTATACCGAATAAGATTTAATATTATGATTGTTTCATATTAAATGTAATATGGCAAAAAAAAAATCAAAATCAAGTTAATCCAACTGATATACGATTCAATGAAAATTTTGATAATAAATGATTCAGAAATAAAATTGAAGGAAAAAAATTTTGATCGAATCATAACCCAAATGTGGGGAAGACAACAATGGGAGAAGGAAAATCAATTTCTATATATTTTCGAAAATTGAAAATTTTGAGATAATATAAGAAAATTATTTAAAAAAATTTGGATAAAAAACTGTAATATTTTGACTGGCCTTCTCAATTTTCTCGTCAATCGCTTACGAAAACATCCTCTTGAAAATGCACAACCGTAAATGTCATAATTGCCTTCATCATTTAGTCTTTTCAAAATTCTCAATTGCATGACCTTTTTTTTTTTTTAGATTTCCTGCAACAATAAATATCAAGCTTGAGAACTTGGGTTCAATTACACTACTTCATCAAAGAATGTCACACGTTTAATTAAGATCACTTACTCTCGTCACCAAAAAGAGCGTGTTTTAATGGTTTCATATATTAGTTGAGATCTTTTTGTTGTACAGATTCGAGTATATATATGTGCTCAGATATGAGAGAAAAATAACTAAAATATGAGAATAACGAATTAAAAAATTAAATACCAGCAAAACACAATTTAAATTAACAAAAATTCTTATCATAACTAATAATAAGGTTCAACGACTGTTCCCCAATCCTGAAATATAAAAATCATCATATCAAAAACATAGAAAAGGAAAATGCTTGCAATGATGATTTGTAAATGGTTTACGGACTCATACGAAACCCATGAACCACTAAGATAACAAATAGATTGTATTCAACCTGTATTGACATCCTGATTTGAAAATTTAGAAACTAATTAAGATTCTCATATTCCACGATTTGCATAGCAATCGTAGATGAGTTAAGTCACGTGAGTTTTTATGCTAATTGATATTTTGACTTGTACTGTATCGGTCAGCATTCATGTTTCTATCTGTATAGTTTGTTTTACATTTTATGAAATTTAACAGTAGTCTTGAATTGGGTATCTTATATGCAATATAGAAATGTATTTGTTCCACAAAAGCATTGGAATGACATTCGATAATCTTAACCTTCAGAATATATCTTTGCATTCCATACGTTTTATTCTCAAAATAAAGTTTAAGAAATATTTTAGCTGACTAATGATAATAGCGGCTCAAATCAAAGAGAGAATAGAGTTCATACATTGTGTGTTTTAAGCACTGCAATTGTTGCCCAAACTTTAAATTCTCCTCTATTGAAGTTGTAAATATGCCTACTTTGAATCAAAGTTGCCCCTTTCCCTTTGCATGTAAATATTCATCTTTAAAAAAAAAAAAAAAAGAAGAAGTTCATTCACTGCATTGAGCAAACCATAATTATACACAAAAATGCATGACATTTAAAAAATCTTGTAAAAGAATCATTCCTAAGTTAATTCTAATCTTGAATTATACTAAGGTATTGCATAGCATGAGTGAAAGGGATAAGGGGGGAAACTCACATAATTTCATTGTAACCACGCAGATCCCTTCTCCTTAGTTTGCTCAAACCTGCAGGTATGTACATTTAGGAAGAGATCAGTTTGTAATTGTACCTAAATCATAGAAGAATAAATAATAATAAAAAAAAAACAATTGAAAGTCATATACTTCTCAAACACAAAGTAATCTCATTTGCATGCTATGAAAAAACCTCAAGTTCAACTTACCTATTTTCTTATGCAAACAAAGAATATACATCAATATAAAGTAGCAAACACTGCTTAAATACCAATATATAAAGATTTTTTCACACTAAATACTGACGATTATTTTTTCCTCTAAAAGACGTATTCATTATTTTTAATTTTTTTTTTGTATGATGCAATCAGTCTTTGAAAGGGAAGGATAATCAATAAGAATATGTGGATAAAAATAAATTAAACATTCTTAGTTTTGTTTCTTAACCACTGTCATTGTTGCCTAACCCTTTAGATTTACCTATCTTTAAGTTGTAAACATGTATACTCTTGAATATAACAGTTGTACTTTCTCTTGTATGCAAATTCATCTTTAAAAAACAAATAAGTTTATTAAGTACAAAGTGCAAGCCATTTTATACAAAAAAAGGGATGACATATAGAAAATCTTGACTATTCCTAAATTTGAAAAATAAAATTTAATGCAAGTTCTGGACCCTAGTTACTTGAATTTTGTTAAACGTCAAACAATTAAGGCACAATTATATTCTATTCTTCTTCATAGAGAATAAAAAATTGAATATTTACCATTATCCTAATGCAACAGATGAAGGTGAAATCTCAAAAGAAATAATCGATGAAATACAATAAATACAATCAATTTTTTTTCAACATACCGAAAAACTCCAACCAATAATCTCAATAAATCCAACCATTTTTTTTTCAAATCTCATTATTTCCAATTAATTTGATGCCAGTATGATCTTTCTGATCTTTTCCGTTCGTTTATAACAATTTTATTTCATTATTGATTTTAAGGAATATAATTTATATTATTGGGATGTGGAAACAAATATTGAACAACACCATATTCTAAGGTTTTTACCTGCATTTAATAAAACATGAAAATTTTTATCACAACAATTGCCCAGTATTTCACGAAATCAACATCAATCTGACAGGAGGTATACACTAAAAATAGGTATGGATACAATATGTAAAGAAATTTATACAAAATTTATATGTATACATTTTATCAAACATGTTGTAGGCATAATAATTCACCTACCATAAACATTGCTAAAATCACAAAATCACAATAAACAGGAGAAACATTGAGTATGTTTTGCAATTATCGTGGTAGGAAATTGAAAATCAGAAAACTAAAAATTTAAAAACACCTCTTGCAATTGCAAAATGTTGTGAACGATCAGTCATAAATCTGGCATGAACAGTTCAAATAAATCTAGTAGTTTCTCCAATATTTGAATTGAAGATAATAAACCACTGGGAGAAAATGTAGGAGAAACGTGGGAAACTTAGTTATCTGTTTGAGAGAAAGCGATGGGTACTCCAGACAGGAAAAAAATAGTGAATTGAAGCCTTTTTTTTAAAAAAGAAAGAAAAAAAAAATCAACCGTATACACTACCGACAATTGAGAAGGGAAAAGGTGAATTGAAAAGGAAAAGAAAAACGTGGGAGGGTAAGGGGCAATTTTGGGTAATTGGAAAACAGACCATGACACCAACAATTTTTATGAGGTTCTTAGACTTAATAAATAATAAGAGATTATGAATTTTGGATAATACACTACGCACGGAAGGGATTCGGCGTTGAGAATATTATTTGTATGCGTAGGGGTTGCTGGTTGAGCTACAATAACTACCCACGTACTTTCATTCTAAAGGAAAAAAAAAGAAAAGAAAAAAGAATAAAAGAAAAAGAAAGCAATAATAAATATTAAAACACCTCCGATCGATCTCTTTTTAAATTGTAGAAATGTATGCTTATCAGCTTATGTCAGCCACAAGATTTAGTTTAGTTTGCTCTAAAAGACTAAAATTATCATTAAGGAACAAATTAACTACGGGGTGCTATAAATCAATAGAACTAGAGAGATGAATAGAGAGAATTCTGATATTAGAGATAATTCATATGAGTCAATATTCAGGTGCAAATTTAATTGAACTCAATCACCCCTATTTATAGGAAAAAATTACAAGATACAAATCTTTGCAAATATTATCTTGACATATTTATCTTGATCACATATATTTAATAAGATAATCATCTATAATAATAATATATTTATAACACGAGAAAGTAAATTGTAAACATATTTTTTTCTAAGATTATATGTAATATTTTTTTTAAAAAAAATAAAGAATATATGTTGTAATATGAGATTGTTTAGTGGCAGCGGGACTTACTGATGCATGATGCATAATCTAAGGATGATAAATCAATATACTTGAATAATATAATGATGTATCACATTAATCATTTATAAAACTTGAGACAAACATTGAACAAAGAAAAAATAATTAATCCATCAATGTCTTATATATCATCTGGACTAAGCGATGAGAGAATTACGTAAAAAGAAGAAGAAAATAGTACATATTACCATTCAGTACTAAAGTAATTCAAATATTATTTTCAGGAGTACTATTTAGTTATGTTTTTGCGGGAATGAAATTGATGGAATTAACAAATAGTATTATTTTAAGAAGTGGCACTAAGAAATTGATAAAGAATGGGATCCAATGACAAATAGATTGGTGACGTTGGGTTGTTCATCCATCTAATTAATTTAGGGCTTTGGATTAATTGGCATTAATAATCACAATATTTATATATATATTTGCTAAAACATGACATATATACAACTAACGCGGGAAAGTTAGTGCAACTCCTGACCTAACCCGAGGCCATATATATCGTTATATAACTCAACTTTCAAAAACCACACAAAAATAACTCTTCAAGATGGGTCACAAATTGCTTACATATATATAGATCGATTGTTTGATCCAAATTCTTGAAGAGACCAAAATGAAAACATCCTCCTTAATCCAATGTCGATCCTTTTCTTGAAAAAACCATTGATCTTCACAGTCATCTTCGATTACTAAAAGAACTACGACATCGCGAAAAATCATATGTTTCGAGGTGATCAGTGCGACGACAATTTCTCCATGGCAAGTGACATTCCATTTTTAGGCCCCAGACAAGCCATGGAGATCCAAGAACTCAGCCGAAAGCCTAAACGCAGTGGCTCGCGCACGTTAGACGAGCTTTTGCAACGCGTGGGAGACTCCACAAATGATGAACATCATCGAGTTGTTGAGGTCCAGGGCCAAACTTTCCAGCCTACATTAGTTCCCTTCACTCTTTCATTTCACAACCTCACATACAGTGTAAAAATTAGTCGAAAATTCCGTCCTGCATCATGTTTTAGCAGCCGGAGTGGTTCAAATATTCGCGAACCACCATCAGGGACCGTGGCCGGAAACGATCCTAGGATGAGAGTTTTGCTGAATGACATCTCTGGTGAAGCCCGGGAAGGCGAAATCTTGGCTGTTCTTGGAGCCAGTGGGTCGGGGAAATCAACGTTGATTGATGCGTTAGCGAACCGCATATCAAGAGAGAGTCTCAAAGGGACCATATCTTTGAATGGTGAAGTCCTGGAGTCCAAACTTGTCAAAGTAATATCAGCTTATGTCATGCAAGATGACCTATTGTTTCCAATGTTGACAGTAGAAGAAACCCTCATGTTTTCAGCTGAATTCAGGTTGCCAGGAACCATGCCTAGGTCTCGCAAACGAGCTCGAGTTCAAGTCCTGATCGATCAGCTTGGCCTACGCAGTGCTGCCAAGACTATAATCGGAGATGAAGGCCACAGGGGAGTTTCTGGAGGCGAGAGACGTCGTGTTTCCATCGGTACCGACATCATTCACGACCCCATATTGCTGTTTCTTGATGAGCCCACATCAGGGCTGGACTCTACCAGCGCCTACATGGTGGTGAAAGTCTTGCAAACAATAGCACAAAGTGGAAGCATTGTGATCATGTCCATTCATCAACCGAGTTATAGAATCTTGAGCCTTTTAGACCGTTTGATCGTTCTATCTCGAGGCCAAACTGTGTTCAGCGGCTCACCAGGGAGTATTCCAAGATTCTTTGCAGAATTCGGGAACCCGATTCCTTCAAACGAAGACAAAACAGAGTTTGCCTTAGATTACATTCGAGAGCTCGAGGGTACACCCGGAGGAACCAAGAATCTGGTGGATTTCAACAAGTCATGGCAAAAGAGAACTATATATATCCCCTCAAACGTCGGCCCTAAACCGTCCCTCAAAGACGCGATAAGTGCGAGTATTTCAATGGGAAAACTCGTTTCGGGAGCCACCAACATGGACTCCAACCACTCATCCTCATTCCCAATGTTTGCAAACTCCCTCTGGACTGAAATCTTAATCATAGCCAAGAGATCAATCACAAACTCCAGAAGAGCTCCAGAGCTCTTTGTGGTACGTTTTGGCGCCGTTCTTGTCACAGGAATGATACTCGCCACCATGTTCCGGAAGCTCGACAACTCACCTAGAGGGATTCAAGAAAGAATAGGCTTCTTCGCCTTCGCAATGTCAACAACATTCTACACCTGCGCAGAAGCCATACCAATATTCCTCCTCCAAAGATACATCTTCATGAGAGAAACAGCTTACAACGCCTATCGCCGTTCCTCATTCGTCCTCTCCCACGCGATAACATCCATCCCTTCTTTACTCATCCTCTCGCTCACCTTCTCTGCCACAACCTACTGGGCCGTTGGACTAGACGGCGGAACCTCCGGCTTCCTACTCTTCTCCACATTCATGTTAGCCTCATTTTGGGTCGGAAGCTCGTTTGTCACCTTTCTTTCCGGCATAATCTTCAACGTCATGATGGCTTACACGATCGTTGTAGCCATATTGGCTTATTTTCTCCTCTTCAGTGGCTTCTTCATCACCCGGGATCGAATCCCACCGTACTGGATTTGGTTCCATTACGCTTCTCTGGTTAAGTACCCTTATCAAGGAGTGCTGCAGAATGAATTCGATGATCCTTCAAAATGTTTCGTGCGGGGGATACAGGTGTTCGACGAGTCGCCATTGAAGGTGGTTCCCGATCAAATGAAACTCAAGATGCTTAAATCCATGAGCAAGGCATTGGGAATGAATATCACAGGATCAACATGCTTGACTACAGGGGAAGATATATTGAAGCAGAGTGGAGTTACTGATATCAATAAATGGAGTTGCTTGTGTATCATTGTGGCTCTAGGATTTTTCTTCAGGATTTTGTTTTACTTTGCCTTGCTACTTGGAAGTAAAAACAAGAGGAGGTGAAAATTATAGCTAGTACTACATGGATAATATTGGAATTGGAAACCACCACCAAATTAGAAAGCATGCATTATATAATTCTCGTGGTATGTATTTTTTTTTTGGGGAAATGTTTAAGATTTGATTGCAATTGTCATGTTCGAATGTATACGTACACATGTAAGCAAATAAGAGTATCCGATATGAAAAACAATTTTAATTGTTTCTTATATAATTTTTCATAAATTTGTATTTTTAGTCCTGTAACTTGTATGTTTTTTTTTCGTTTTTGGTCCAGTTACGCTGAATTTTCAATTTTAATCATACAACTAATTGCAAATTGTCTTCATTTTATATCGTTTGACTTGTTTTTGTTTTCATTTTCGATCATTTTATGATCAGAAAAGCACGATAGATTCCGATAAAAATACCAAAAATAAAACTAGCATACAAATTAAAGGAAAAAAATGAGAATAATATAAAAATGCAGGAGTAAAATTAAAATGCATCCTAACATTACCAAAATTGGAAAAAAAAAAAAAAAAAACATGCCACAAGATTGAAGATTCAAAATCGATGTTAATAGGACCAAAATTGAAAAAAAAAAAACTGCAAATAACATGATAAAAAAATATAGTTCTCCTCAATATATTATTCGGGAAAAATTACAATTTTGGTCCGGTAATTTTGTCTCATTTTGAATTTGGTCTTCTATATTTTCTTATTTAAGTTTTATTCATGCATGTTTCGAATTTTTACAATTTTGATCATTTTTCATTGAAAACGATAATGTGACACTATGCACGTCAACTACTGTACATCAGCCATTTTTCATTGAAAACAATAATGTGACACTATGCACGTCAACTATTTTACATCAGCGCTGCAAATATGTCACATCAAAATCACATCGAAAATGACTAAAATTACAAAAAAAAAAAAACAAAAATTAACGGATTCAAACTGAAATATGATAACATAAATGATCGAAATGACAAAGAACGAAATTTATATAATGAAAAAGCAATTTCCTCTATTACGGGTACAAAAATAAATTCATTTATGGGTAAAAGATGATTTATACCTAATAATTGGGCTTAGAAAGAAACATTATTGAGACCTAACATATGAGTCTACTTGTAATTTAGTTACGTCACGTTCATATACCCTTGCTAATAGCCTAATTGGGGTCCGGCCCGTATAAATTTGATTTCAGAATGCGAACCGTCAACTGACATCGGTTCATTCCCATCGGAAGTTAACTATTCCCAGAAGTTTCAGTTGCATTCAAGCATCAAGTTCAAGCCCTTTGGAAATTTCATACTGTAGGTAATCTCGCACTCTTTCGGGATATTTGTGTTTATTCTCCCACTTGTGTAATGGTAGTGATTTGTGGTCGTGATTTTTTTTTAGAATGGATTATGATGTTATAGTGTCATGAACTCATGATTGCGTTGCGATGATTTGGTTTCGCGGCTCTTTTCAATGTATTTGTTCTTTCTTGTTTTTGCCGAGTCGTGATGGTGTTTCCTGCTTAAAGGTTTTTGCCACCACCCGAAATCGTGTTTAAAGATTTCGCGCTTTGTTGATGAAGCGTTTGTTTATTGTATCATTAAGTCTGGGGTTTCTTCCATGAAGATTGCTAAAGCATTCGTACGGATGTAGTTGAAATTTTCGGTGAAAAATTCATGCCTGAGATGAGAGATATTTTGTCTGAGTGTAGGTGTCCCGGTTCTTGTCTGAAGAATGGTAGAAATTTCCATTTTCATCCTCGTGTTTACACACTGCATTCTTTTGCTAATTTCTCTTTGATATAATTGTTGACCTCCATTGCATTTCTCATGCTTTTAAATTTACAAACATTGATCATTGATGCTTCAGATTGAAATGCCTCGTCGTCATTGTTATAACGGTAATTCTCGCCTGTATGTCGGTCACTTATCTTCAAGGACCCATTCTCGAGATTTAGTGCATATGTTCAGCAGATATGGAAGGTAACTAATGGGTTTCGGCTCTCCCTGGCTTTACACAGTGTTTGTGCTTCCTTTAGTTTTGAAATCGTTTCAAATTTCCTGCTTATACATTCAATCGGTGGCTGCATGAGTTTTGAATTTTTTATTATACATTGTTGTCCTAGTAAAGAAAAACCTATATCTATTTCCAGTACACATTACCATTGATGCTCTAATACATCTCCTCTTCATTCTTTGCCACCATGTTCGGCGGGGTGTCCTCGAGGTGTACTTCTGTATTGGACAACGAAATCTACATTTTAGCTTCTTTTTTAGAATAATGATGATAGGGTGTTCCAAGCACTACTTTTATTATGGTTCTTCTGCAGCATTTCACAATGAATCACTGTGGAACAGAAGCCGTGAGACAGCTTGAAGTTTATGCAAAACTGAACTAGAAACTAGTTAGTGATGATGTGAAATTAACTAATACTTCCCACTGAAACTTAAATCAGCTATTAAAAATTGGTTTGTGTAGATATCCGACGAATAATGGATTTTATCCTCCGTAACAAACCTAGTTTTTGCCTCTATTTGCATATGCATCTGAGTTTAGCTACCTATGGATGTGGTTTTCCTTTTTATCTCCATGTAAGAAAGCAGTTGCTTCCCTAGCATTGTTCTTGCTGGGGATTTTAATGATTGTGTTTTTTGCGATGCAACTATGGGCCTGTAGGTGTCTTTGAATTTAACTAGAATGATTCTGTTGAAGGTTTCTGAGCGTGTATGCCTCATCTGGTGGTCATTGGTGGGAGGGTGAACTTTGCCTGACCTGGTGGTCAATGTTGAGATGGTGGATCGGATGGAATCTCACTCATTGTTAGAAGCTTTTGACGGGTCTTTCTATGTTGTGTTTTGATGTTTTTATGGAATTTGCAACAATCAAATTGGTGTTTTGTTCTTCTTGAGGACCAAGTGTCATGCACCCCAGTACTTGAGTAAGTTTTGATGGCCTTACTGTTTCTGGCAACCATTTCCGCAGATGTGACGTGCACGTGAGGCAAGACCATGCCTTTATTGTATGTACCACCACTCTCTTTCTTACTTTTAAATTTGTTAACCTATATGTATTTCATTTTGTGCCTGGCTGACTGGGCATTTTTCAATGGTTCCGTATTGGTGTTCTACGTTGGTTTTGTTTCCATGGCATACTTTACAGGAATACAGTAATCATCAGGATGCTGATAACGCAATATCTCACTTAGATGGTAGAGATGTTGATGGACGTCGGATCACTGTTGAATTTGCTAAAGGGGTAAGATCCTTTTGCTCTCTTTCGGTTAAGCTCTTTTGACGTATTACTTTGCATTTAAACAGCAATGACTGCTTTTTTTATTTTATCAACAGATTCATGCACCAGGTCGTTAATTTTTCAATGATATATGTCGAATGTATGAAATTACTGCAATAATTTCTTTTGTTATTTCTGTTCATGAAAATTTCATGTGTGAATTTCCATGCTTGTGGTGCAGGTGCCTCGGGGAGCTGGAGGGGTTCGAGAATCTGCAGGCAGGGGTCCCACACCTGGTTCTGGATGTTGCTTCAACTGTGGCCAAGATGGCCATTGGGCCCGAGATTGCACAGCTGGAGATTGGACAAATATGTGTTATCGCTGTGGTAAGAGAGGTCATATAGTAAAA
Organism: Henckelia pumila; assembly: GCF_033568475.1. Taxonomy (NCBI): domain Eukaryota; kingdom Viridiplantae; phylum Streptophyta; class Magnoliopsida; order Lamiales; family Gesneriaceae; genus Henckelia; species Henckelia pumila. The sequence goes on from NC_133121.1 coordinate 107,611,115, forward strand.
GACTGCGAGAACAATCCTAAAAAGCTGAGGTACTTCTGTTTCTAAGGCTATAGTGACCTGTTTTATTTTCTGCATTGAATTTTGCCTGTATAAGTTGGTTTTTCACCGTCTCTGCTAGTTATACTTAAATTCAATGAGCATATATTCTTGCTAATCATTAGTTCCTCAGAAACCTAGTTTTGCTATGTGATTGTTGGTTTGTTTTCTCGTGAATTTTGCTCTATGCGTAGTTATTCACGTTCACCCATGAGGTCACGTGCTCCACCCCGTGGCCGGAGTCGGAGTCGGAGTTTCAGTAAAAGTCGTAGTCACAGGTAGGTGGTTTCATTAATTTATTTTTGGGAACATGTTATGAAATCATTGAAATGTGAGAAAATTTTCAGATTAGATTGCATAATTGCTTGCATAAGTTGGTTTTTCACCGTCTCTGTTAGTTATATTTAAATTCAATGAGCCTATAGTCTTGCTGATCATTAGTTCCTCAGAAACCTAGCTTTGCTATGTTATTGTTGGTTTGTTTTCTCGTGAATTTTGCTCTTGGCGTAGTTATTCACGTTCATCCATGAGGTCACGTGCTCCACGCCATGGCCGGAGTCGGAGTCGGAGTCGGAGTCGGAGTCGGAGTCGGAGTCAGAGTCAGAGTCGGAGTCGGAGTCGAAGTTTCAGTAAAAATCGTAGTCCCAGGTAGGTGGTTTCATTAATTTATTTTTGGGAACATGTTATGAAATGTGAGAAACTTTCAGATTAGATTGGATAATTGCTTGCATAAGTTGGTTTTTCACCGTCTGTTAGTTTTATTTAAATTCAATGAGCCTATAGTCTTGCTAATCATTAGTTCCTGAGAAACCTAGCTTTGCTATGTGATTGGTTGGTTTGTTTCCTCATGTGACTTTTGTTCTAGGCGTGAGCGTAGTTATTCACGTTCACCCATGAGGACACGTTCTCCACGACGTGGCAGGAGACGGAGACGGAATCGGAGTCGGAGTCGGAGTCGGAGCCGAAGTTTCAGTAAAAATCCTAGTTACGGGTAGGTGGTTTTATTAAATTTATTTTTGGGAACATGTTATGAAATGTAAAAGAAAACTCTCAGATTAGATTGGATAATTGATTGTTAACAAATCCAGAAAAATTTCTTTAGCATATACAATCTCACTTGAAAATATTTTTGCCAGCCATTCGAGGTATAAAAGAGGTCGAGATGTTGTGTATGATGAAAGGAGATCATTGAGTCCAATTGGTGTAAGCTCTGAGCGGAAGAGACGTGCCTCACCCTCCAAATCTGGGAAACACAGCTCAACTCCTGCTAGAGACAGTGCAAGAGAAAGTGGAAGCCGTGCTCCAAGGAAAGGAGAAGACGAAACCGGTCAAGATGGCTACATTAACAGTCCACAGGAAGGCCCTTCGCCTAGGAGAGGCAGAAGGGAAAGGGAGAATAACGGTTATAGTGACAGTCCCAAGGAGACTAGTGGTAGCCCCACAAGTCCAGCAACTACAAGGTACGAAACTGCAAATGGTAATAACCGCAGCCCTAGCCCAATCCGGGAGGATGAATGGAGTCCTATCCGTGATGATGGTAATTACACTCTCCCAGAGGTAGCAGGTCGCCTTAAACAAGTGGTGTAAAAGCTGCTGAAACTTTGTTCGGTTACGGTGGGTTCTTGAGAACGTTGGTTTCGCTGTCGCTCTTATGTTTTAGGTTAACTGGTACTAATAAACTAGAACGCTTAACTCTATTTTTTTCCAATGTATTCTAACGTGAGAAGTGTATGGAACTTAACAACCACTAATGCTTTCCAAAAAGAAACTACTACCATTTATTTTCAGGCGACACACAAAGAAATTTTATTTTATGTTCATTGTCGACAAGACCATCAGGTTAAAAAAGAACAAGATACGTTATTTGGGATGAAGATTCTCAAATTCTGTGCTTTGAAGAACATATTCCTTCATGTAACCAAATTTCTCCATTGATTTCTATAATAATATACTGTTTAAGTTTATTTGTTTAATTGATCATCATAAATCATATGTTTTTCTCATTCTTCAATGATCAATAATTGAATAAATATAAATATATATTTTGAAAGGAGAATGAATGGATTATGCCATGGGGCTTTGCAAAGCTCTCTCATGGATATGCATGAGACTCAATCGAAAGATATTTGAGATGAATGCTTAGATGAATGCCTCATTTCTCCCAAAAATGAAAAATCCAAATGTTGGTCCATAACTAAGGATTGTCAAACTATAGTTCTATTATTTTCGTTAATCGATTAGTCAACTCATACTTTAATATAAATCGAGACGCTCTTTCATTTCTTAACAAAGTAGTTTCCTTAGACCTCAAAAAATAAAATATATATATTTTTTGAAAGGTAAATATATTTATATGAAAGTTTTGGCTCTCTCATTTGACGCTGCGCTCTTTTTACAGAGAGTGGCTCTCAGAGAATATCAACCCATTGCCCAAAAAAACAAAAGAAAGACAAGAAAATTAAGCGATGTGGAAGGCTAAAATTCTCTTGTTTTTATTCATTGCCGCCGCCTTCATCGCTTCCCCCGCCGTCGCGGGGTTGGTGCACCGTGTCCCGAAAACCAAGCTCAAAAGGCGCAACCCGATCAAACCCCTCCCGCCGCCGCAGCAATTCGTGCCCACATTCAACTGGGAGCAAAAAGAATACCTGAACGCTCACAATTTTCTACGCCGGAATGTCGGGGTTCTCCCGCTCACGTGGGATGCCACCTTGACTGCTTCGGCCCACGCCTGGGCGGAGCAACGCCGCGTGGACTGCGATTTCCGCCACCACTCTCCCAACCGATACGGCGAGAACCTGTATTGGATGGATTACGACGTCCACACGCCGTCGCAGGTGGTTCAATCCTGGTTCGACGAGCAGAGGTTCTACGACGCCGCAAAAAACGTTTGCAGGTGCCTGCCGGAGAGAAACGGCTGCGAATGCGGCCATTTCTTGAACGTTGTCTGGGCCACGACGCAACGGGTCGGGTGCAGCGGCGCCGTCTATTGCGACGGAAACAAAGGCGTGTATGTTGTTTGTCAATATGATCCTGCTGGATTGATCGAAGGTGCGGACCCTTTCGCTGTTGCTGGATCGTGAAAAAAACTCCATTTTCTGTAAGATTACACACGAAAGAATGGAAAGTTTCTTGAAGATATTAACACTCTGTTTCCATTTTATATGCATTTGAATATGACAAAGATTCATTTATATGATTGATTACAAGTGTCATGCTTCTTCAAACACATCCTGCTTTGAAATTTGAATTCATGTTCATACATACATATGCGTTGTGGACAAAAAGGAGAAGGAAAACGTTCTCACACACAATTCATTCATAGAGGAAATGGGATATTGTACAATTCCAACAAGCATTTTGCAAGGATTTGCATCAAGTAACATAAGCGAATGGGTTAAATCTGGTTCAAGAACTCGAAAAAGAATCCGAATTTCAATCTACAGAAAACACTGCCACTTCCAACTGGTAAGCCTTGGTGAAGAACGAAGGCCAACAAAGATAAGTCGACATGATGCTACTCACGGTGGAAGCCCCGATGAGCATATTCATAACCACAATCTGCAGCTGGATGGCCTCCAAAGGAGAGGCTCCCCCCATTATGAGGCCAGTCATTGCCCCCGGAAGTGATATTAGTCCTACAGTTTTCGCATTATCCAATACCGGGGAAAGTGCGATAACCAGTGCCCTTTTCACCTGCTGCAACGTCGCCTGTCGCGGAGTAGCCCCCAGAGCCAGAGCCGTTTCCACCTGCAAAAGTATATCATATAATCTTAGTGGTTGAGTCGATGCTGCCTTTGGGGTTGCTACCCTAGGAGAGATCGAAGGGTGAGCATTGATCTGCAGATTGATCTAGACGGTTCATGCTGCCTTGGGGTAGCAAGCCCTAAGGGCAGCATGAACTGGTCCCTTAATAACACACATATAACATAACAAGAGAACATAAAACACACTTTTTTTTTCCTTTCTTTAACATTTCGGGACATATACCAGATTCATCTGTATCTTGATGTCGTCCCGGAGTTTTTTCATCGTGACACCGGTGACTGTCATCGCGTTCCCAACCATCATCCCTGCAACGGGGATGATGTATCGTGGGGTGAAAGGGAAGACTCGTAAAATCACTAGCAAAAACATAGTGATCGCCGTTCCGGTTAGTATAGCCGCCCCCGCCACATACTTCCCTCTTGGAACATGCTTTGCTCGTTGCCCGGCCGTGTAACCAGCAACAGTAACCTTCAAATGACCATAAAAAATGTTGTAAAAATTAGGCCAATACCAACTCTTTTTTTCCCCAGTTCATTTTCAGACAAAGACAGTATATATATATATATATAGCTTCATAGCTTGCACTATCAAACATTCTTCCAACAGCATCGTGTCTTATTCCTAATAAATATCGATAAAATACTTCCATTGACCAAACCATAAGACAAATCAGCAACACTAAATTAATACTCCATAAGTTAATAACATGTAATCGAAGCAATTTCCTTGCTATTTCTTTGTTTCTCAAGTGGCGCAAGAAACCACCAAACATCGCCTGTCTTAGTTAAAAAATATTCATTATTTTATTAAGAGAAGACGTAAAGCAGAGTCACCCACAAATTATTCCGTACACAACTAAGTACCTGGAGCTGGATTCATGATGAAAAATCTCTTAAAAATCATGCACTGATAAACATGGTTCGCAATCGCGGTCGCGGAGGCTGCCATTCCAGTTCCATTGATATTTCACGAAACGGGCGCGATTATCGTCGCGAAGTATTTTAATAATAAAAATATAAATAATTATATAATTTGGAATATTTTTAATTCAAAAAAATTAAAAAAATTACATAAAACGTTCCGCGATGACCGCGAAATTCATGAAATCGCCGTTCCATTACGGCCGCGAAATCGTCGATATTTTAAAGAAGAACAGTTTTATATTAATCAATCGTTTTCAACTGAAACTTTGTCGCGGCAGCTGCCGTTTCCGTTCCGGAACGGCCGTTCCACCTGTTCCGCGACCCATTTTGCGAACCAAGTGATAAAATAGAAAAAGAAAATATATATATATAACACTAGCGTTTATGTTTTCTTTTCTTTTATTGACAAAAGGAGATCGGTGAAAAACAAAACACCATGAATCATGATATGTGACAACCAAATATATTAGTTTTCAAGATCTTTAAACGAAAGGGAAAAAAAAAAGCATGAGAATGGGGATTAAATAGCATCGATCGATTAATTTCATACCATGAAAAGATAAGCAAGAACGATCCACGCAGCATTTTTCTGATTGAAAATAAACTGCAGAACGAAGCCAATGATAGAAAGCTGAAGAAAAGCCCTGAAAATGGAGTAAACCATTTCCCACTCCAATCCCAGCCGCTGCAAATAAGACAGAACCACCGCAAGAACCACCACCGCCAACGCCAGCACCGGTTGTATCATCCCTTTCAAGAATTCCGGCACCCATTGCCAGTCCATTGCTATAACACAGTTGGATCCGTTAACCCCAAACGTGGGCAAGAAAATATATAGATGTGGGGATACAAATCTGGTGGCGTACGTATATTTATTTGTTTGTGTGAAGGAATCAGAAAAGGCCTTCCCCTGATGAGCTCAAACCTTTTCCCATGTTAAAGAGTTTGAGAGATGATGAGATGAGATTTGGGACAGGACATTTTAGTGTAAAAAAAGTACGTACGACATACATCCGGAATAGGTACCACTTGGAGCTAGGGGATCCATCTCGTTGACTCCTAGGGGAGATTCTTTTAAAATTAATTAATAATCAGTAAAAAAGTTGGGGACAAAGTATTTAGTGCTAACCACATTCATATTAATCATAACCAGTCTTACTATTTTAGTATTACGAATCAATTTTATGAAATGAGTCTTTTAAAATCATCCCAAAAAATTTATTATTTTTTATGAGATCGATCTCACGAGATACTTAATCTGTATAGTTTTGGGAGAGTATAGATGTATGTAGACCTAGTGGTTGTGTATGATACTAAGTCGATGGTTTTTATTTTTTTTATCGAAAAAAAAAATTTGACCAAGTTATCTTTGATAATGACATGTTTATTGCATTGGATTAACTCTATTGCTATTGATTTCAAATTAAAGGTTTTTTTAAAGTAAAAAAAAAATAGCGACCGTCCCAATGTTAATACCCACAAGTAGAAACTTGATCATTATTATATATAGGTGGTGTAATGAAATGAAACGGAATTGCTCATCACATATGTACTGCATTGATCCTCATCACATCTCGCCCGTTTATACCTACTTAGCCTTCAATAATTTCACTTCCATAAAATATCAATATCAATAATAATTAAGGTATTGTTTTATTTTGTGTACATGATCTTGAAAAAGGGTGTCAAAATCCCCAGTCGCACAGTCATTGTAGAAGCAAGTGTACAATAATATCATTTTTGGCATCTTATTTTTATGCGTCAGAAGCATTGTTTGGTTCGTAGATTAAATTTTGAAAAATCCATAATATAAAGATGATGTATGGCGTAAATGCCTACGTGTGGCTCAGTTGAAAATGATACAACGATTCTGATTTGTCAAGTTCAATCGTGTGATTGATGCCTTGTGAATAAATCGGTCTAGATAGAACCTCCTCCATCCTTTGTCAGCAAATTAATATTTGGTGCTAAATTTTTGCCCACGTTAAGACATATCCAAGACAAACTTTCCGTATAGTGGGTATGATATATATATAATATTATATTTATATCTATGTCTATATTATTATTCTCAACCCTTAAAAGATTTCTTTTAATAATTGTGTTTGGACCTCTTTCGTATATTTTTATACTCATCAAAAATAATATATTAGATGATCAATCTATTCATTTATCCCATCTTTCGATGTGGTTGTTTTATTATTTCATGAATTACATATTTAAATGATGCTAGAAATCACTTTTGTCGTTAATTCATACATGATACATATACATAATATAATATTGTACCACATTGCTAGGATAGAGTACTGGGAGCCCTTAATATAGACAAGGACAATCATCACCTCTAGAGCTAGCTTTTGAGGTGAGTTAGGTCCAAGTCTCATTTCTAATATGGTATCAGAGCTCAGGTTCTCCGTGTGTTGGATCGCCCATAATTGAACTGCCTATAATTAGGTCAATCTTCAAGCTCCAAATGTTCATTCCTGGGCGTTTAGATCACCCGTTAATATCTCTCTCCACGCTCCAGATGTTCATTCCTAGGCGTGTGGGGGTGTGTTGAAATATTGTCTCACATTGGTAGGATAGAATACTGAGAGCCCTTAATATAGACAAGGGCAATCCTCACCTCTAGAGCTAGCTTTTGAGGTGAGTTAGGTCCAAGTCTCATTTTTAATATAATACAAGAACGATTAATATGTCATAAATTATTTTTCAAAAATGAAATGTGATATTATATCCCAATTTTCCCATTAATATAATATATAGATTGCAAAACATGAAATAAAACAAGTTACTCGGAATTTATGAACTTAAACTTGATTCACGAGTCCAATGTAGATGCACAACAGATCTATCATGCAGTAAAAACAAAAGAAATTGATCTTACAGAGTTTGGAGGCATTATTGGTCACTTGTAGAAATATAGTAGCAACTCAATCTAGTCTCTCTGTTCACTTTGTTCGTAGACAAGCTAATGAGATTGCACATGTGCTATCTAGGCATTCTCGTTTTTATACTAGTTTTTTTATTTGGTTGGAGACACCAGATTGTATTGGTGAGCTCTTGACTTTGTATTCTGCTGATTCTAGTTCGCAATGAATGAAAGCTTTTTGAGGTTCAAAAAAAAAAAGTAGCAACACGAATACTTTATGATCCAAGTTTGAGTGCAAGAAAGAATATTTACTATCGAATTATTTCGACTAGATATGGGACTTAGGCGGATGTATGGGGTCCACGCATAAATCACATAGTCTAAAATAATTTATCCACATACCCGCAAATTAAAAATTTCCATATTCCACTAAAAAAGTTTTCTCATGTTACTCATACATCATCAATGCACAAAATTGTTCTGCAAAGATTACTGGAAAATATTCCGGTACTTGTGTTACTTCCTCAAAAACCACTACTATATCCTCTTCCCACTATTGTTCATCCTAAATTAATTTACATTTTTTCAGACTTTTGAACAGATTTATGTTTCATCTTGATCATCTTCATTGCCAATGTTCTCAAAGGAATGTTAACATCTAGCGGTGCAAGCACTTCTTCCAACTCATGCCACTCGAGATCTTCAAAGTCACCATCTTCATATTCTACCCTATACCACCCGGTTTCCTTGTCATATCGAATTACTTTACCATAAAAGAATTGCTCCCCAAACAATTTTTTAACGCTTCTTCCTTCCAACCAGTTGCCAAAGCCAGCAAGTCTGTGAGGCTGCGCATCGGTAACAATGCAGGGATGGATCTTGGCTACGCTTGCAGGCGGGTAGGGTAGCCCATTTATGACGATGGCTGGTTCTCCAGGTATCTCAAAGACTCCGGTTGATGAAGCCTCTAATAAATCATCATTGCGAGAGTTATCCGGATCCATTCCTCTTTTTGAAAGCTGGTAGAAAGAATTCGACCTACATACACAATATTTAGTGATTTGACCATTTCAAGAACATGCTCTTATTACCATATTTCGGACCATGCTAGAGTATATTAGTTATGAACAAATGCAAGGGTGGAACATGAGATGCAAAAACAGTGCTCTGATATTGCTGCCATTATAGTGCTAAGAAAGGATTTCTCCGCAGAGGATCATGATAGTCTCAGCCATATGTTGCCAAAAATTAGGCATAATAAGCAACATTTAAAAGTGAAACAAAGTTTTGGTGCTCAGTGTAGTGTCATTTGATTTTTAAAAAATCAACCTCCATGATCCTTTTCTAGTACTGTACAATATCAAAGTCATGCTGGATGGTTATAGACAACGATATCCTGCAGATCAAAGGAGAAAAGATGTCATGTTTCTTGGGTCATTATTCTAAAATACAAGTCACTCCCTCAAATTGATCCTTGAGTCAATCTGGGCATTAACAAACTCTCTTCTTCTCTAGCACAACAGATTAAGCAAAAGCTTAATCAAGTCTTTCTGTAGCCTCTCCTTGAACTAGAAAATAAACAACATCTCCGAATATACAACCACCATAAAGGCAAAATCCTCTGTCAGCCAATGCTCCAGCTTCCACATCCTGCATTGCCCATACAAGGCGCAATTCCACTACTCCACACTTGATCTAACAAAAATTTGTGCGTACTCATTTCATCATAGACATTGACAACCGAAGCTTTTCTCAATTACCACATCAGATTTTTTTGCATCAAAGATTTCCAAACGAACAAAAAGAACGAGACTAGAGAAAACTCATTCACAACAATTAAGCTGAAATGATACGCAAATCATTAAATCAGAGAAGAAAATCAAATCAAATCAATTAAACGCTAAAGATAAACGGTTCACAGGGAGTAAAACAAGAAATGTAGATATCAGACAAAAGCCTGACAAATTTTACAAAAAAAAATTGGAAGCAATACTGACCTTTTCGCGAATAAACGTAATTCACGGTGGCCGTTCGACAGCTACTTGAAGAATTTGAAACAATTTGGAAACCCTAATCAACGATAACCTGCGTTTGTTGCTTCCACTTTCTACGTGCTTCCCTGGTCTGAAGTTTAATGTATGCATTCCCCAAAACTATAAAGAAAAAGGTAAAGAAAGAAAAGAGCTTGATACGTTGATGTTTTTACTTGGGCTAATATTATTCCGCACGTCATAATGGTCCATTAGAGGATGGGCTTCTGAAATTTCATGGGCTAATATTGGGCTTGTGGGGATTGTATACAAGCCCTTGCTATTAAGATAATGATTCTAAAAAATAATCAAATATAAATTTTTTTCAGTCCCCAATAACTACTTTTCATAATATTTCCCAACGCAAAAAATTTAAAATTATGTCATTTAGACAAAGAGAGTAATTTAATTTGAAATTTTTTAAAAAAAAATTGTAACAAGCCTAAACATAATAAAACTTGTCTATTTACCTCTTATTATATTGTTACATAAATATTAAATTTTAACTTATAATAATCATCAAATTTGAGATCCTCTAATTGTCATGATTCGTTATTCTTATTTAATATTAACATAAAATTTATCATGAACATCATCATTAAAGGAAAACGTCTATTATCAGTTTATCAGCACAATGTTGCATTGTTGCTATAGAAAAACCTAAATCATATTTAAAAAAACCTATATAATGTTTTTTTTATTTAATTTTAACTAATATTGAAGCTTCGTGGGGTATATATCAAAGAAAACATTGATAGATATAGTGTCGATTTATTGCGCATTTATCCTCAGTCTCTCACTCATCTACCAACTTGCTCAAAGAGGCTAAATTCAGTGTCACTCTTTATTGTGTAAATAAATTGATGATTAATTTCAAGTTGGCGGGACCAATCGAGTGAGGGTTTTTTCACTGTTTACCGTACATTTCATAATTTTTTTCTATTTTAAAGTGAGTGTGTGGAGTTTCTGCTTTTAGTGTAACACGCCGCGCGTGGGGGCGTGACTTAATTATATCACGCCTAAAAATATAGCGTGACTCAAAATATTATTTTTTAAAAACTTGAAATCACGCCAGTCAAAGTGGCGTGATTTCAATTTGTTAAAAATTTGGTTACCTCGGTTAGCGGGTCTAGGCAAACCTATCAAATGGATTGTTTTAATGATTTTATTTGTTAAATCAGACCAATCTATTATGATTATAACATTTTTTACAATTTCAGTTATTAATTGTTCATTTCATTATCTGTTTAATCTCTTATAAAATTGTGTAACCAAAAGTTGGTTAATTGGATTATTTTAGTGATTCTAAAATTTATTATTATTATTATTATTATTATTATTATTATTATTATTATTATTATGAAACTAGTAATAAAATTTTATTTTTATTATTATCATCATTATTATTATTATAGAATGTTATAAAATTATTTATCAAAAATTTGGTTAATTAGATTATTTTAGTGATTATTATTATTATGAAACTATTAATGAAATTTTATTATTATCATCATTAATGGAAAAAATGTGAGCCCCCAACTTATAATAAAAGTAGCGGAAGCATGTAAAACATTTGACTTTACAAGATTAATGAATTTTTTATTATTATTATTATTATTATTATTATTATTATTATTCACGTTGTTCAGGTCGACTATTGAATGAATGAATGAATTGAATTGAGCCTGAACAATAGTCTATATGCCGGATTGCTAGTCCACTGAACAGCGTGAATTTGGTCCGAAAATATAAGTTCACATTGACTCGTAAATGATCGATTGTACGGATCCTAATTGAGTAAATGAGGAAAAGTGATACACCGAATGTTGGTGTGAGCCACCTCTTTAGCCTATGAATTTCACTTTAGAATCCTAAATTGTCGATACAGTTCACTTAGCAATATATTTTGTATCAATACATCACCATTGATTCATGTCATCTCATATTGAATTACTGCACTGATATCGTTTGTCTCGTTATGAATGTATTAAGACAGTTTATGAAACGACCCTAACTCTATAATTAATAAATAAATATGCGGAAATTTTTTTTTTTTTTTTACTTACTAAACAAGATATGTACATATATGCCCATACATATATGCACAGAATAAAAAGATTTAAAAATAAATAAATAAATAAATAACTTAAATAAAAATGCATTCTTTAATAAAATAAATATCTGAGTCTACATTTAATTAAATACTATCATGAGAAAATAATTAAAAACTGCATGCACTAAAATATTTAAAAATAACATTCCAAAACCCAACCACTGAAAAATACTTAAAAATGTAACATACTAAAAATATTCAAAACATGCATAACAACTCAGACATCTATCACGGTCACGGGGTCACTGCATGTCCGCTCATATGTCCTCGCCGCCGGTAGGAGCTACATCCTCCTCTACGTACTCACCTGCACCATACCAGTGTAGTGAGCCTAGAGGCCCAACATGCTAACATAACAAGGGTTTAAAATAATTTAAATCAATTTAATACTAATACATAACATATACAAGAATGAGCATGCTTAAAAATATCATAACATATCATAACTTAAATTAACTTGAATAACATAATACATAAATATTGTTGAGCAAATTATTTTCTAACATCGCATGGTTGTATCCGTAGTGTAACCTTAAATCATACATTAAATACTGATCAACGTGGAAACCAACGTATGTGGCGGTGACGAATCACCTCTTAAATTGGCAGTAAACTGTCCTTCAATAGTTCACATATGGGGACGAATCTCCCTCAAATCTCAAATTGTCACACTACTTCAACTTCCAACATAAAATATTTTCTTATTGCTCAACCTTAAACATTTAATCATACATAAAATTATTTCATGAATGCATGTACTTAAATAAAATGTGTGTCCTTCATATATATTTAATTTAATTTCATACTAACATATACATATTAAAATAACTTCAATGCATAAAAAAAATAATTAAATATATAATCAGGACACATGCAATTTCTCATGGATTGTACTGGACTGCTGGCCCTAAACACTCAAGCCCATTTACTTAAATCTGGCCCATTAACACTGAGACTGGCCCATTAACATACTTAAGCCCAATAAAATTATTCTAAGCCCAATTAAATAATTCAAGCCCATTAACAACCAATTCTGGCCCAATGGGCCCAAAAGCCCAAAGATTGGCCCAATAACTTTCATGGGCCCTAAAGCCCATAAAAATTAGTGGGCTCACTTAATTAAATTAATTAAGCCCAAATAATTAAGTTCAACCCAAAATAATTAAATGGAACTCAATTAAATTTTTGGGATTTAATTAGGCCCATTAAACACCTAAACTTAATAATTAACTTAAAAATAAAATACCCGAGCCCGACTAACTTAACCCGGACCCGGACCCACTAGACTTGACCCATGACTTATTGAACCAGACCCGGACCCAACAACCCGACCCGGATCCCTCAAAACCCTCTAACCCGATCCCCCCTACCCGACCTCCCCTCGGCCGTGAGCAGCAGGCCTTCATGGCCTGCTGCCGGCCAGCTCCGGCCACCCCTGGCCGGAGCGCCGCCGCCCAGACGTAGCCCACGTCTGGGCGGTGCTAACCTACCGTGGCTCAGCCCGAGCCACGGTCCCTACCTCCAACCCGAAGGCCTCTTCCGTCGAACCCTAAACTGCACCCCCTTTGGACCAACATCGAACCAGCGTGCCTCAGCCCCTTTCCAGCCCAAACCAGCCAAACCACACCAACCTAGGGACCCTAAGGAACCCCCTTCAACCTCTGACCAGCAGCCATACAATACATGAAGCAAGAAAACGTGAACATGGAAGAATAACATGAACAAGGTGCATCCCAATCAAAACTAAACGATTTTTTTTTCTGAAATTTCCTTGAGTAATTCTCATGCATACACACGCACACTATTAACCACTGATATAACACGAAAGTAGGGAAAGAATCATGTCTTGCACCGTAGTTTGAAGAGAAAGGAGTGCGTAGAACAATTCCGGGACGACGGGGCGATGACAACCGACTTGGAGGCTTCAAAATCGAGCTATGGTGTTCTTCGTGGAGGTTGCTAGCCGAAGAAGATGATGAATATGGGGTGGGGTGGCGGCTGATGGAATTAACGTGGGGTTTGGGTAGATTAGGTTTTGTTTTTGTTTTAATTAAAATATAGGTTAATTAAATATAGATAAAAGGTTTTAAATATAAAAATATACAACTTAACTTTCAAATAAAAGTTAAAATCTGATAACTAAATTTAAAATCCCGAAATTACAATTTAAGGGAATTTTAAAAATAATTAAAAGTCATTAAAATGGCTAAATTTGGATAAAAATGGACTCCTAAAATTATATAAAATTAAATACTAAAAATTTTGAGGTAATAAAACTCAAAATAATATTTTTGGGCTCAAAAAAATGCTCATGGAATAAATTGGCTAGAAAGTTGTCATCTCGTCTGTTCACGATCCCGTCTACGCGATCAAAACAATTAAAATACTAAAAATCGTAAAATCACTAATTATGGATTAAATGCTTAAAAAATAAATTAAATCATGCACAAATAATTCACATAATTATTTAACCCATAAATCACAAATTTAACTAATTAAATATCCTAATTATGCATGCGGATTTACGTATTTAAAATACCGGGTGTTACAGTTTATTATCTCACTAAGTCTTTAATACTTCACCTCTATTTTTTTTTCTATTTATTATAAATTCCAGATACAATTTGCAGGACCTCGAATAAGAACGAAATTATGAGAAGTGGAATGTTGGTTTAGCGCGACCGTGATATTACAAGATCCTATCATGATATTAGTATTTTAGTTGTTAATCTTGTAAAGTCAAATGTTGTACATACTTTCGCTACTTTTATTATAAGTTGGGGGCTCACATTTTTTCCATTAATGATAATAATAATAAAATTTCATTAATAGTTTCATAATAATAATAATCACTAAAATAATCTAATTAACCAACTTTTTGATAAATAATTTTATAACATTCTATAATAATAATAATAATATTAATAATAATAATAATAATAATAATAATAATAATAATAATAATAATAATAATAATAATAATAATAATGATAATAAAAATAAAATTTTATTACTAGTTTCATAATAATAATAATAATAAATTTTAGAATCACTAAAATAATCCAATTAACCAACTTTTGGATACACAATTTTATAAGAGATTAAACAGATAATGAATCAACAAATAATAACTGAAATTGTAAAAAATGTTATAATCATAATAGATTAGTCTGATTTAACAAATAAAATCATTAAAACAATCCGATTTAATAGGTTTGCCTAGACACACTAACCGAGGCAACCAAACTTTTAACAAATTGAAATCACGCTAATTTGAATGGCGTGATTTCAAGTTTTTAAAAAATAATATTTTGAGTCACGCCATATTTTTATTTTTAGGAGTGATATAATTAAGTCACGCACCTACCTCCGGCGTGTTACAGTAAAAGCAAAAACTCCACACACTCACTTTAAAAGAGAAAAAAATTATGAAATGTATGGTAAACAGTGAAAAAAACCAATCGAGTGAATCTGCAACTCATAATAATTAAAATAAAGAGACAAACTATCAATTTTGATTTAATGTGCTATGACATAGTTTGGTACATAACATAGGATAAATATAGGATATATAATATAACGATAAATTAAGGATAAGTAAAATGGTAGGATACTATATTGAATGTTTGGTATAATTTTAATAAGAGTGATTAAATTTATATATTCGATTTTAATGACAAAATTAATCCTACCGTAATGTGAAGGAGAATGAAGCGTGTTTAGAGTTTAGATGTTTTGATATGTGGAGGATAATCATGTATTTTTGTAGTATTTTTTTTAGTTATATTAAATTTATCACACCAAATCAAAGTGATACATGATCCCCTTGTCAAAGCATTTATCAATGGCTTATTGACTTATCATGGGCTTTTTAAAAATGTATCAATCATGAAATGAAAGATGATAATTTATTAAGCACTCTCTTATCATGTATACCAAACAATACGTGTATTCTATTTATACAATATCAAATGTTTACTTTTGGAAATTCTTACACTTTATGTAATACTAAGTAAACAATAAAAAAAAATTGAGTGAGCTGCTGTAACTGGATCGACAACCGGATCATAACACTAAATCAAAAAATCCTTGGCGTTGTCACGTTGTGTGAATATTAATAGACTTTTGAGTTAATTAAAACTTCAGGTCACTTATATTGTATATGTGGGGTTACATAGTTTTGTTATCTTGATTCTTGATAACATGGGTGACAAGTGACAACCAATGTTTTCATAATAACCAGATTGGTGATCGAACCGGTCTACCTTAAAAAAACGGTCCAACCGGTTCGACCGTTTTAACCGGACGGTCGGACCGGAAAACCGTTTATATAATATAATATAATTAATAATATCTTTTAAATTTTAAAAATCTAAAAATGTATATAAATAAACAAAAATATATTTATCATAGTTTAAAAAATAAATAACTATATAAATGTAGTGACCCTGCATGGAATCACCTACTAACTGGCAACTAATGGCATGCAATAACTTAATAAAGCAAAATGCTTAACAGAGTAAAAACGTGCGGAAACATATCCATAATTTACATATCAGCTTAGTAAAATAAGTCTAGGCTTAATACTGTAGTAATACAACCATATCGAAAATCTTAAAAGTAAACATTATACAGCTAAACAAATCTTGCTGTATAAAATCTCATCAAGGCTCCAGCTCCCTAGTTCTGCCTTGAACCACCAGCTCCGTCCATCCTGCGACCTGCCCCGTGAAATAGGGTGTCCAAGATAACAACTAGGACGTGAGCGCTAACGCCCAGTACATAGACATGAGTAAACATATGTATATAATGCATGCAACATGATGACAGACGAAGGGTCATCTGAAAAGTCATGCTCAGTACCGGCGCCACATGAGTGCTGCTACCGCACGGATCAACCTCTGGGTGCAACCACACTCGTCTAGTACACCAGAGTAGACAGACATAAATTCCCCCGCCGTCGCGGTACTCTCAGTGACAGACTATCGAGTATAGAGCTGAGCGGTTCTATAATCAGGTATAACAAGGTATAGGCTCAACGTGTATGTGCACATGATATATGAGTATAGAAAGCGGTAAAACATACATCATGTCACATAATAATGCCAAATAAATGCAACATATAAACATGTATACTCGCTGGCAATCTCAGTCAATGTGTATGTACCTAACACCGAAGTCTGAATTAAGCTGGAAAAAGACAACCCCTAGCTGTCCTAGGTCAACTCCCGACCCGACCTGGTCTTAAGCCCGACCCGACCTGGTTTCTTGGTCCGACCCCGAACTATTCCTTCCCGAGCTCCCGAGCTACTCTTTCCCGAACTACCGAGCTACTCTTTTCTGGGCAGAGATATGAAGTGAGATGGAAGTGTGTGAAAATACCTGAACCATCAGCCCCTATTTATAGACAAAATAAACTAGGGTGTTCGGTATTCTCGAGTCGATGTCGAGACGTCCAAGCTCATGTATGCACGCCACGTATCAAAGGCTTGAGCTGAGTCACTATCATTTTTGACAGCTCATGCTTAGGCGCCAGCAATCACACATGCAAGCGTCCACACACCTGCCTGCCTGTCCTTGAGGGTTCAGGCTTGTTTTTGTTGACAAGTGTTCATTCCCGACCTGAACACAATGTGCTCTTCCCATGACCGAACACTACCTTGGCCTTGCACAACACTTTATTGAACTCCTAGACCCGACCCGAGCTACAAATTCTCTTGGCCGAGATCTTAAGTCCAAACCCTCCATTTTCTTGAGCACCCAAGTCCCGACCCGAGCCATGTCCTTCCTTGGCTGAACCCCTCATGGCCGAACCCTCCTTTGGTTCCCATCATGACCGACCTGAGCCCCCAAAGGAAGACCCGAGCTCAATCCAAGCTCCATGCCCGAGCTCTAGCTCAATGCCCGAGCCCTAGTCAAAGTCACACACACGGCCAAGCTCTTGATGCCAACCATGTCCGACCCGAGCCACTCATGACCGACCCGAGCCCATGGTCAAATCCATCAACCCTAGCTCATTTTTATACCATGTGTTTTTGATCTTGACTTGTGCTCTGGTTTGTTTAATTAATAACCCTTAATCATGTTTAACATATTATTATCATAAAATGGAATCTGGGTTACTACAATAAATATATTCAAAATATTAATTATAGCTATATATACTATATTTTTAAAAATTAATTAAAAAATATAATAATATAGAAATAATATTTTTAACGAATTAAAAATTTCAAATAAGCATTTGTATATATATAATAAAATATTAAATTAAGATTTTAAAATTAAAAAAAACAATTTAAAAAAAATTAAAAAAAAATCGAAAACCGGTTCAACCGGTTTTCTGACCGGTTCTTATGACCGGTTCTTAGCCGGTTTTTGACCGGTTCGACCTGTTTTGACCGATTCTTGATCGATTCTAAGCGGTTGAACCGTTAAAACGGTTTTTAAGGGTATTTCGGATCGGACCAGTGACCGGTTCCCGGTCGAACCGGCCGGTCCGATCCGATTTTTAAAACAGTGGTGACAACAACAACGTTAACAAAGAAATAAAAATAAACGATGTAAGTTGGGTGCTAGTTGGGAGAAAAAAAAACTGTGATTTCGATGTCATTTCCGTGTCAGCCTAACTGACGTCTTGATATTCAGATGAACATTTTAAATATTGTTATTTTTAAAATATAAACAAAAGAACGCTACAACTTACATTGGACTATCTTCAAAAATAAAAAAAAGAAAAATTGATGGGATTTGCATATATATAATTTTTATTTTCTTCTGCCGTACAGATCAATGATTTAAAATAAAATTGAAAAATTCAAAGCTCAGCCAAAACTTTAAATTTTCAGTTTACACTAAATTTCACTGTTCTGCTTGATATTAGAAGTTTGATTAATTGGAGGTAGACCGCACAACTTGACTTTAAGTTACCTTATTTATTTATTTATTTATTTATTTATTATTTATATACAAATATATCCACTTGATGCATTTATTTGTATATATAAACCCAATATTTTAGGATATATATTGGCTGAAAAGGTTTATGAATAGGCTTTGGGGATATATGAATTAGAAGGGACAAAATTAAACTTAAAATATATAAATGTAAATTGAATATAAATATGTGTTATCCCTGTCTTTTCTTTCAATTATATTTATTTTCATGTCAATATTTAATATACATGTATATATATGTGCGCGCACAAACAGAGGATCATAAAGCCATCTAATTCTAATTGGTATGTCATCAGAGAGTAAACTAGGCGCTTTTGATATGCCAGCTATGTACATTATTATGTTAAAATATTGTAAAAAATATTCTGCTCAAATTATTTATTTAGTTTAACTAATTGTTACATGCGAAATAAATTAATTACATTTATTTATAATAAATGCACCTATAAAATATATTGACAATGCCTACATGCTACTGGTACTTTATTTTTCAGTCACATATCAAGCCAATGTAGTGTACCTTACACTATTATTTAGCATAATCGAGCAACCTATATATCAAATATTAAAGGTAATGTTTTTGATATGAAAAATAATATTTTTTCGAGAATAACTTATATAAAGGATTCGGTTCAAGAAATTATATAAGAGTTTTGTGATGATATAAATGGGTGAAAATAAAATTTTCTTAAAAATGAGTGAGAAGGTTCAATGAGTTTCTTTTATTTATTATTTTTGTTGAAATAATATGGGACCCTATTTTTATACTCTTCCTATCATTATTTTTTTGAAGAGTTTATGTGGGACCCTATTTTTAGTGAAAGGTGAGATGAGCAAAATTTGCCTAGAATGGTGGTTTGTTACACATTAGGTTAAAAGATGAAATCTTGACCAAGTAAGTTTGGGGGAGAAATCCTAGAAACCTACAAGAGAGGAGAGGAAGAGACATTGATGGGAAAATTGAAGCCAGAAATCATTCAATGATGGTAATACTGCAACAAATTTTCCAAGCCAAACTTATATATATACAAAAAACTGGTTGTTTAAGCTGAAAATTTTTCCTCGAACCCTTTTTCTATCTACGTTCAACCCCCATAATCATAATCTGTGATCTCAGTTCTGACAACAATCTTTGGAGATTTTATTTCGCTCGAAAAATTCCAAGACCCAATTTTTTCTTTTTATTATCCATTTGCCCATTTGATTTCTCTGACCTAGGAACAAAATCTGTCGCCATCAAAATCTGATATGGGTTTGTACAGCTAAGGCTGTTGTTGAAAGGTAACGCAATAAAATGGAAGGTCCACACGTATTCAAACAAGGTTCAAGGTATTCAAAGGCGGAAGAAAACCTCCATATTCTCTGAACTAACCCGGATTACTGTTTCTCTCTGTTTTTTGGAGACACTTTTTCAGGGTGTGATTTTGCCCATACCTTTTTAGCCTCTTATTATTATTATTTTATTATTTTATCTTCCTTTGTCTGTCTGGTGCACGTTAATGGTGTCTAGGCCTTGTAGTGCTGGTGGGTATATAGTTTTGAGAATCGGGGTTGTGGGTTTGGAACATAAGCAAAAGCTGGAGTTGAGGTTGGGATTGATGAATATATTGTTTGCTGGTTCGTTTGGATAAGGTACTTTTTTTAGGCTTGATTTGATTCACACATAAATATATAGATGGCGTTGACTACTGTAAGAGTTTTGGAGTCGTCGTTAAATTGTGCATGTTGTTTATTAGATCATTCGGACATGTAGCTCGTAGATTGTGAAATCGCTACTTCAAATCTAGTGGTTGAATGAAAATGGTGAAGCCTTGTTGGAAACCGTTGGTTGAGGGTGATGTAAGTTGGAGAAGAGGTGACGGGACTCGCCGAGGTGGCGATTTGAATGGCAAGAATGATGGATTGTTGTGGTATAAGGATTTAGGGCATCATGTGAATGGAGAATTTTCAATGGCAGTGATTCAGGCCAATGGTTTGATGGAGGATCAAAGCCAGCTTGAATCCGGGCCATTGAGTTCGCTTGATTCGGGGCCTTATGGTACTTTTATTGGAGTGTATGATGGTCATGGAGGACCTGAGACATCTCGATACGTCAACCAGAGCTTGTTCAAAAATCTCAAGAGTGAGTTTCTTGCTCCCTTCAGTTACTAGCTTTATCAGTTTTAATTCCCAAGATTTTTGGAATTCAATATTCAACTATATAGCATTTCCCACATTATTATATATATTGATGCCTGCTACATTGATGTTATAAGACTCGGCGAAGTCAGCATATTGGTTGAAATCAGCGTTCAAATAATCCATGAACGTGGAAAAAATGTAGTTGTAGCATCTTGAAATTTCGAAAGTTTGCATGTGAATGTTTGTCATAATCCTGTTTGTGACCTTTTCTTTTAACAGAGTTTGCCTCACAGCATCAAGAAATATCTGCAAATGTTATCAAACAAGCTTTCTTGGAAACTGAGGACGAGTTTCTTGACCTGGTGAGGGAGCAATGGCTCAATAAACCGCAAATGGCTTCGGTGGGAACATGTTGTTTGGTAGGGATAATAAGCAATGGACTCCTACACATTGCCAATGCAGGAGACTCGCGTGCTGTATTAGGCAGGGCAGATAAGGCTATTAGAGGGGTGACCGCTATTCAATTATCAACCGAGCACAATGCCAATCTAGAATATATCAGGGATGAGTTGCGATCGTTGCATTCGGATGATCCACAAATAGTGGTTCTCAAGCACAAAGTTTGGCGTGTGAAGGGTATCATACAGGTAATATCTTTTGATATTGTTCATTTCCCTTCAGATGAAGTTTGTTTTTTATTCAGTGGCGGAGGGAGGGAGTGGCTGGTGTGGCGATAGTTGCTCCCCTTTTTTTTAAATTTTCTTGATCCAGTGTAATCTTTTCATAAACATAGAGGCAAATGTAATATCACTCACTGCATTTGAAAGAATCTTAGCAAGTCCTTTGTAGAATCCGTAGCTCCACCAGTAGTTTCATTGGCTATCAAAAGCACAAATTGTCAGTGTTTCAGAGAACGAGGTGGAGGCCATAAAATGAGACTTTTCACAGAGTTCCCCTTGTAACTACTTTTCATCGATTTGCCATGTAAAAGTATTCAAATCTAATAGATCAAACCATTTTCCAGATTTTATAGACAACTTTCTCTACAAATTGACGAGCTTTTACGCATGGTATTTTGTTGTCATACCAGATATCAAGATCCATTGGGGATGCTTATCTCAAGAAGCCAGAGTTCAATAAAGAACCCCTATTGGCAAAGTTTAGGCTATCCGAGCCCTTCAGCAAACCGATTCTTAGTGCAGAGCCATCAATATTTACGCACAAACTCAATCCCAAGGATCAGTTTGTAATACTTGCTTCCGATGGTTTGTGGGAGCAACTTAGCAACCAAGAAGCAGTTGACATTGTCCACAGCCACCCGCATCAGGTTCAAATGGTCTCCTATTTTGCAAAATGACGTTTATTTCTGTTAATCTATTCAAACCATCATTGTTCCACGAGTATCTGGAAAAAGAACAGGTTTTTAATAATTCCCATGCTCTCTGCCACTACCGAATCAAATTTACGCCCCTCTTTTTACTCTTTGCGAACTTTGCTTTACAACTAATAGAAGTTCGTTTTCTGGGGGCAGGGTGTTGCTAAGAAACTTGTGAAAGCAGCTCTCCGAGTAGCAGCAAAGAAAAGAGAAATGCGATATTCAGACCTGAAGAAAATCGATCGGGGTGTGAGGAGGCATTTCCACGATGATATCACAGTCGTGGTGGTCTTTATTGATCCATCTGCTATGAATAGGGGAGCCTCTTGTGTTAGTTCCACTGTTTCGATCAGAGGCGGAGGCGGGAGCGCCATTCCCTCCTCGATTTGTTAAGAATAGCTCCATCTTATACTTCTTGTGAATCTCTTTTTGAAGTGCCATATTAACTGGATGTTGGCCACTCATGTATTCCATGATGGCGAGTATATTCCAGTACGCTTTTAGTCGTGGATCAGATGATGTTTCATTCAGTTAGTGTTAGCTTGAATGCCTTGTTCCCTCTCAGTTGTTTGTAGATTTTTGTGAGGCAGTGAGTACTGGTTTATTAGCTGGAATAAGTCATTAGGATGATCGACAATTCGAAGTTACTAATTTGGATGCAATTTGTTCTGTTTTCCTGTGAAGGGTATCCAAATTTTTTGTCTTAGAAAGCAGCGTGAACGCTTAACTTTGTACAGGTTGATTTCTTTCTTTACATACAGTTTGTGATATAAAATATATTTCGTATTTCAAGAAACAAATGTTCTCCGCATGGTGATTTTGTGAAAGCAGATTGTTTGCCTTTTCTCTTATGTTTGAAACAAAAAAAAACAAGACAAATTTTGTTGGTTTTGTAAATGATACAAAAAACATGGCTTATATGCAAGAAAACTGTGAGCAATTTATCGCACAAAGCCACATATCTACCATTTCCAGGAGAAGGCGAATTGGATGAGGCAAGAGCATTTGCTAGAAAAATACTGCAGTATTCTTACCTTAATCGGCAATATTCAAAGAGTGATTTTGTCATTTCCCAAGGACTTCAAAATGCATGTTTTATAAATGTATTTTTATGATTGCAAACAGTTCTAACAAATTTGGTTGCAATACATAATATAAAGATGATAAATCAACGTATTTAAATAATATAATGATGCATCACGCTAATTTTTTACAATACTTGAGTCAAACATTCAACAAAATAAAGATGATTGATCCATCAATATCTTATCATCCGCATCAAGGCCGTGTCAATGTAAAACCTTAGTGTTAATAAATCAAATTTACTATTAAAACTAAAATTATTTTGTTTGATGGGATGACCCTACACAAATCTGAATACGTTCCCTTTGGACAGGATATACTGTGCAATACTCCTCGTGTGTCTCTGCAAAATATCCACGAGAACATTTTTTTTTTGTTTTAAAATGAGATGTTTTCGTGAACTTCTTGTACAAAAAGTTGCACGGGTACAAAATCGGCCCCTTGGACAATATTTGATGCCAGAGGGAATGATCCACACCAAATCTAATTAGAAAAATCCCGAATTAAATGCCTTTAATTTCATTGTAATTTCACACTCCAGTAAATCTACAAAATTAAATAAAAAATCTGACTTTTTATCCCTTAAAAGCAAAAATAATTATAAGAATCTATTTGTATTCTATCTTTCGATTACAAAATCCGTAATCATTAAGCAAATCTTCATTTCAATTCTGCCAGAAAGAACACAAAATATTTTGTTCCACTTACTAATTGTGTTTCAAAAAATCATTCTACTTACGTAATAAGGACTATTATTACGTCTCAGAATTAATCACAAAATCCAAAAATTTAAAGCAAATATTTAGTTGTAATATTACAAAATCTTGTGGAATTTTCTCCCTGGACATCTATAAATTGAGCCCCTCCCACGTTCATGTACTCACAACAACAAATATCTCCTTATCTAATTTGTGAGACTACTTTAATTTGCCCTTGTATCTTCCCACAAAACAACCTTAAATTTACTCCCCCGACCGATTGGTCCTAGCTAGCCTAGTCTAAATTTTGCAGTTCATTTCTTAGAACATCCGTGAGTTTTGATTTGAATCAGAGCAGCGGAAAAAAAAACAAACAAACAAAACAACAGCTCGATATCTTGAAAGTGATGGCATCCAGGGAAGAGGAAAACTCCCAAAAACAAGAAGATCCAACAAGTCATGTAAGTTATAATCTATATATATTATATATATATATTCTCTTTCCATAAAAAATGAAG
The DNA here is from genome assembly GCF_033568475.1 of Henckelia pumila. Taxonomy (NCBI): domain Eukaryota; kingdom Viridiplantae; phylum Streptophyta; class Magnoliopsida; order Lamiales; family Gesneriaceae; genus Henckelia; species Henckelia pumila. The sequence goes on from NC_133121.1 coordinate 107,635,609, forward strand.
TTTCCTCTCTCTTTGTTTTGGCCTTTGGGAACATGATCAAGTCTATATATTCATGCAGCATTGGTCACAAAGCTGGTTCAGCTGTCCGATTGTAAATGGCACATTAGCACCAGAATCAAGCAAAAAGAGAGGCTCGTCAACAATTGAAGGATCTGTTGACGTATATTTTAAGCTTTTCAAGTTCGTAACAGACACCGAACAATACATGCTGGAGATGCGTGAGGTATATATATATTAATATGAAATCTTCAAAATTTAAAAAACAAATGCATCTACATATATATTTAACCATATAAATTTCTTATGTTCTGAATGTTCTTGATATATCTGTATTATATTGATCTAACTTAGCTTTTTTAGGATGAAACAAATAGTATTTGTCGATGTCACTTGTCTGTGTATGATGTCAACGGAGCATGGAACGGCAGCAATTATCGTTTACGCATGTAAACCTAAAGATATGAAGCTTTGTAAAGCTGCGAAAGACACATCTGCAAATTCAGGAGAAAAGATTGGGAACATAATTAATGGAGATGAATGCATGGCAGATCCTGACGCCTTAGGTAAACATGATGAAATATATAGAGAACGATGACATGGAAGACCTGGGTGAAATTTTTGGAGATGATGATCATGCTCAACCCTTTGAATCAAGTTATTGGAATACCCTTCATCAGCCATTTTATGTTGAAATATGACTCACGTCCGGATAGAGTTCTCTGAGTTCAGTATAGGACAATTCTTCTCATGGAGCTAGCTGGCTTTTGGATTTGGGTTAGATCCAAATTTATTTCTTAATATTTTATACTTGTTTGGATAAATATTGTAACTCGATATCATAAACCCTATATCAATTGTATATCGACCTAATACATATAAAAGTATAAAATTTTAGTATAGATATGAATCGGGTCGATCTGTATCATAGATTTAAATATGTGAGATTGTCTCATGTGAAACATACTCTTAATTAATGTCAAATTTCACTAGTAGAGATCAATGCAGATTCCAAGAATTTTATCAAGCTGAGAGGGCAGACAGACAGAACCAAAGATCACAAATATATATATATATATATATATATATATATATATATATATATATATATATATATATATATATATGTTTCTTTCAAGTGCCCACCTACCATGCCCACCAATGATGTGACACTATTCTATTGGACCTACAGTTTATCACATCTTTATCACATCCAATAGAATAGTGTCACATCATTGGTGGGCATGGTGGTGGACATAATAGGTGGGCACTTGAAAGAAACTCATATATATATATATATATATATATATATATATATATATATATATATATAGACACACACACACAAAACAAAAGTTAAATATAGTATTCTAATTTAAATAATATTGTTAGATTTCAAATTTAACTTACAATTTACCCCTACAACTTGACATTTTCTTAAAATTATTAATAACTTTATTCGACAAACTACAAATTAAAATATATATTTTTCAATATAAGTAATTTATAATATTCGTAATAATCTTCACATAAAAAAAATTCTCTTCACTACAGTTGTTGCACCTGGTAAAATCAAAGTCAAACTCACAAGCTTGTAAGCTAACGATTCATGCTTCAACAATTTGTTTTTAGGTTTAAAAAACTTAAAACTCATTTGCGTTTAGGTTTAAAAATTTAGTGTCTGGGCTTCAATTTTTTAAAAATTATGAGTCACAAATTTTTGGGTCTTCACGCATTAAAAAATGAAGAATAACTTAAATTTTTTGGCCCCTTTCTTATATTTCAGTATTTGGTTACCCTCTCTTGTATTTCAGTATTTGGTTACTAATTTATATTCATAAAGTATAATTTTTATTTTAAATATAAAGGTATAGATTTTTTTTAAGGGAAACGAGGCAAATAATTAAAACATCATATATATGTTTGGTTCAAATTCAACTGACGGGAATCTTGAACCAATTAATAATAACTCATCCTATATGCATTGATTATATAAGTCATGACTAGGGCTAGGGGTGCAAACGAACCGAATCGAGCCGAATAATGCTAAAATTTTAAGGCTCGAATTCGGCTCGATATAAGTATATTCGAATTCGAGCTCGATTCGAAGCTCGATAATTTCAAATATTTTGGCTCGAGTTCGACTCGAAATGAAGTTCAAGTTCGAGTTCGGCTCGAAATATTCGAACCTATTCGTGAACTATTGCTCGGATATTATGGTTCGAAAAACTCAAAATTTTCGAAAAAGTTTGAAATGTATATATATTTATTATATAATTATATTATATTAATTAAATATTAAGGCTCGCGAACTATTCGCGAACTATCGAACAAAATAATTTTGGCTCGAGCTCGGCTTGAAAAAAGTTCGAACATGTTCGAATTCGGTAAGAGTTCGATAAGGTCGAATACGAATCAAATATTTATCGAGCCGGCTTGAAAAACTCACGAACATGTTTGATTCGTTTACACCCCTAACTAGGGTTGACATATCATATCAAAATACCGAATTTTTGGCATACCGTATCGAAATTTTTTCGATATACAGACATTTTTTCGGTATCTATACGGTATCGATATGGATTTTTTTCATACCAAAATTTCAAAATTTTGCTATCGATATCGGTATGAATTTTTTTCATACCAATATTTTTAATATGGTATACCGAAAAACCACCCCGATATCATGTGAAATGGATAAAATGATCTCTTCTAAGGTTCGAAGGCCGGAAAAACACGTATGTCCTCCGAATCTATTTACGATTAATTGAAGGAAAATGACAAGTGATACGCTTTCTATGCCTTTTTTTTTTGAAATGATAATTGTAAATGTTGAGTTACATATTGGGTTACACACTACACATAAAATTACAAATGTATCCTTTATTTTAATTTATTTGAAAAAATTCTTTCCAAAATACATTAAATATATTTATGTAATTTCAAGTGCAACTTGTAACCCAACATGTAATCCTCCGTGTATATGTAAAAAAAATTTAAAAAAGAAAAATACTACGTGCACATAGAGTTATACATAGAGTATTACACGCAACTATAAAATATTATTTTTATCTCAAAATTATTTAAAATATTAATACTTTTCGCAAACAATTTTTTGTCTTGCTTTAACAAAATATTTTTAATGAAAATATTATTCTTTATTCTTTATTCTTTATTGTCCACTTTTACAAATTTCGCATTGAGAGACTAAATTACATGAGAAATTAATTTATACTTCCCAAATATTATTATTATTTTAATTTAATATAATTACATTCATTTTTTTTGGCATTTGGCCTATCAAGTTCAGTAACTTGAACACATTAAATTTTATTTGTTTATAAAATTTGATGAAAACAATATAATTCTTAGTAAATTCAGTCAACAAACTAAATAGAGTGCACGAACTGAATATAAAAACCACACTACATCAAATTGGGTGGAATAAATTTAAAATTTTTAAATATCAGACTCTTTCAACATATAAATATTAATCTAAATTCAAGTACTAATTGCATGTCCAATTAACATGCTTCATTCCTGATTACATCGTCGGATCCCATCACTTCATCCTCATTCGAACACCATTTTGATGAGCATAGTGTTGTCGATACTTGATCAACTCCATAGTTGGATACTAAATGTACTCCGTAATCGATATTCCAAGGACGGTGATGAACACCCTATAATTATTATGTCAAATGTAAGAAAATACCAGATCCAGATCAGAATTTACAATGCTCTTATCAGACATCAGGGAGGTTGCCGAGACAGGGATATGATTGGTCGAAAGATGAACGGGTCACACAAAAAATAAATGGAAAAAGGAATAATGGAAAGAGGGAAGCGAATCAGTGAGCGGATCTTCTGAGTTGGATTAGTAGAATAATTGAGAAAGTTAGCAAAAATATCGCTAGATATTAATTAAGGTCTAGCTGAAAAGATTTTGATGAGAAATTATGTAATCCCATGTGTACAACTCTATGTATACATAGCATTTCTCATAATATAAACAATAAATCTTTAGTCAAATATATATCAATAATATCTTTTAGAATCAAGGAAAAAATATTATTTCTCAACTAATTATAATATAAACTATAAATCTCTAGTCAAATATATTATTATTGTTGTTGTTATTGTTATCTATACCATTATATAAAAGATGTGCCTATTATAGTAACTACCTTGAGCACACCAAATTTATTTATTCCAAAATTACCTTTTTTACCCAATATTTAACTAAAAACCTCCCACTAACTTCATGATTTACTTTTTAAAAAAAACTTTACTTTAAAAAAAAAAAAAAAAAAGGTTGACCCCGAAGGGGACCCCATTCCACATGAGTCAGAGGCCCATTGGCTCATGCGGAGGGTAAATCGAGGGATGTGCACGAGCGGCAGGGACCTGAAGGAGGGAGCACATGCCCAATCCCCAGAGCATACTCCCCACAATATTTCAGCAGGAAATATGCTCCACACGAGGATCGAACCCGCAACGCTGGGGAATTTCTTCCCACGTCACCTCAGGCCTTACCAACTCGCCTATGCCCCTGTGGGCAAAAAAAAAAAAAAAAAACTTTACTTCTATACACATAAAGTGTGTGCATTTTTTACTAGTATAGTAATTAAAGATATCCAAACCTTCTCGAAGCAAGCACATAAAATGAATTAGGAAATGAAAAATAACTCGAACCCAAAAGCCTAATTAAATGTTTTCGGTTTTTGGGCTCATCAAAGTAAACGGATAAATGAGAGCCCATTTTGATCAAGGCCTTGAACAATATAAAGCGGAGTTCACTGAAACCCTATTTGCCAGTCACCAAAAACCCTCGAGTTTCCTTGCGCTTCTCAAGAAACACCAAAAATGGCCGCCGCCGCCGTTCGCCCGCTCGTCTCCGTGCTAACCCTGGAGAACGACATGGTCACAGATGGGGCCGCCGCCGGGGCCAATTCTGTGCCACTCCCCGACGTTATGAAGTCGTCGATCCGTCCTGACATTGTGACATTTGTCCACGGTCAAATCTCAAACAACGCACGCCAGCCTTATGCTGTGTCGAAACGCGCCGGACACCAAACCTCAGCGGAGTCTTGGGGAACCGGTCGCGCAGTTTCGCGAATTCCCCGCGTTCCAGGTGGAGGAACCCATCGCGCCGGTCAGGGTGCCTTCGGAAACCAGTGCCGTGGTGGAAGGATGTTTGCTCCGACGAAGATCTGGCGCCGCTGGCATAGAGCGGTGAATGTGAATCAGAAGAGACACGCCATTGCTTCGGCGATCGCCGCTTCTGCTGTTACTTCTCTTGTACTGGCGAGAGGGCACAAGATCGATGAAGTTCCGGAGCTTCCTCTGGTTGTGTCAGACTCTATTGAAGGTGTTGAGAAGACTAACGCCGCCATCAAAATTCTGAAGCAAATCGGAGCTTTTCCTGATGCTGAGAAGGCCAAGGACAGCCACGCTATTCGTCCTGGTAAGGGGAAAATGCGTAACCGTAGGTATATCTCGAGGAAGGGTCCTCTTATCGTCTATGGTACTGAAGGAGCTAAGCTGAAAACCGCATTCCGCAACATCCCAGGCGTCGAGATTGCTCATGTTTCGCGCCTAAATCTACTGAAGCTCGCTCCTGGTGGTCATCTTGGGAGGTTTATTGTCTGGACTAAGTCTGCTTTTGAGAAGTTGGATGAGGTTTACGGTACTTTTGATAAACCGTCTGAGAAGAAGAAGGGCTACGTGTTGCCGCGGGCTAAGATGGTCAATGCTGATTTGGCAAGAATCATCAACTCCGACGAGGTGCAGTCTGTGGTGAAACCAATCAAGAAGGAAATCAAGAGGGCAACTTTGAAGAAGAACCCGTTGAAGAATCTGAATGTTATGTTGAAGCTTAATCCGTATGCAAAGACTGCTCGGCGGATGGCCCTCTTGGCTGAGGCAGATCGTGTTAAGGCCAAGCAGGAGAAGCTGGACAAGAAGAGAAAGCAGATCACAAAGGTACTTCCTTTACTGTTATTACCTTGTTGTTTTTAGCTCATCTCATTTCTTGCTTGTCTTATTCTAATTCTGATAGTCTCTGTTATCTCGTTGATCGATATTATACAGTAATTTCTTTGTGTGATGTCAAATGTTGCGTGCCTCAATATTACGTGTGGTTATTACAATTTACAGATTGATTGTTTGTTCTGTTATGTGCTACATTTGCAGGTCTGGTTCCAATAGTTTTGTTTGCTCTCGATCATTGTGGCATTTCTTTTTGTGTGTGTCTACTTAATGTTATTTTAATCTCCCAGGTTACTAACTCTTAAGTATTAACATCTAGGCAAACAGGTGGTAAATATTTAATTGCAACAATTTATCCAAGTTTATAATTTGAGGCTTATGAATTTAAATGAATCCAAACAAGTGTGAGTAATTTAGATTATGGATTTGAAACCATTTCTTCAATCCTAACATAGCCTTTGGTCATTTTGTTTATGATGGGTGTTGTCCATCAGTTCAAACACTTTGCTTTATTATCAGATTGGAACTCTGAAGTTATGATAGAATGATTGTATTTCGATTTTCATGAAAAATGTGTTGCAAGTTTGTGTCTTTGTTTTCTGTTTGTTGTATGCTCATGTCTGTCTGTAGACATCCGTATTTTACTTAGTTGTATGGTTGCCCAAAAAAAAAAATACCTGCAAGAGTTTGCAATCTTGTATGCTATGTACAAATTCCTTACTGTTAACACATGTTTTTAACATTTTATTACATTGATTTTACGATAATCAGAGATGTTATGTGTGTGTCCATAATATTTCATTTTTTTCCTTCCAGTTATCTTTTATTACGTCTCGTCGTCTTCTGCATAAAGTGTTGTGTGTTGACAAAAGTTAATGTAAAATCCGTGTTGCATGGACAATATTCATAACTATTGAGATTTTGTCCTTAACTGTGTCTTCCCTATGTGTATAATATGCTTCATATCCTCATTCTTGGCTTCCATGACTTATAATTTTGCTGCTCTTTTCCCTTTTCCCTCCTCTTCTTTATAGGAGGAGGCATCAGCGATCAAATCTGCTAGCAGGAATTGGTATAAGACGATGATCTCTGATAGCGACTACACAGAATTTGAGAACTTTACAAAGTGGTTGGGTGTGTCTCAGTAATTGAGCGTCTCTGTTACGGATTTCCGTTAGAATCTAAATTGTCATTTTATTTTGTTCACTGTTTTTGGAGTTGAAACACATTGATCAGCTGAAGTGAGATCGGGACGACATTGAAAACTTCTCTTGCTTTTTTTGTTGCTAAAGTATCGTGAACCCTGAAAATTTTGGTTTAGACATTTGTTTGGAGGAATTTACAGTTTATTATACTTTCCGTTGATGCACGTTTTAAGTATTCATAATAATAATTGATCGCCACACACATTTAAAATCTAAAATAAAAATATACTATGAACCCGTGTTTCATAGGTATATATCTTGGAGTAAATAGTAATGAAATTCAGTCGAAGCATGTTTTCGCTTTTATCGTCTAAACTCCTGTATGCAAGATTTGCCTATTATACCATTTAGTATCTCAGTTTTAAGTTACTATCCCAATTTAGTCTCTCATTTTCCAATTGTCCTAAATCAGTCTTCCATTTACGATTTAGGTAGCGTTTGCAACCTCTAAAAATAAGTGATTATGGAAATTTTTTTCACAAATTAATGAAGAAAATCTTCATAATCAATTATTTTTAGAGGTTGCAAACACTATCTTAATCTCCCATTATCCAATTGTCTTGAATTGGTTTCCAATTGATCCTTCATTTTTCATTTGTTTTCCAGAATTCATTTTCATTTAGAAGCCCTAGTTGCCTTTTTATTTTTTTTCAGCAGCTTGGAGCAACCAGTGAGAGAGAAAATTGAGTTAATGTATGAACACTCATATTCGCCAGTCGACTTATATGATTGATTTCATTGAAGTTTCCTTTCAACCACAAATCTTTGATACAGTAGTCAGTCTCTCGTCTGGACCCAAAAACTCAAAATCTTCACGTACCGCTGCAGTCGCCTCCACGGAATCAGAAAAAATTCGAGCATTCCTCATATTGCGTTGAATACTGAGCTTCATCCCGTACAAGATGGCCCAGAGTTTTCCTCGAACCTGGATTGCTAATCGGTCGAGCCAGGGCAACCGCAATACGTTCTTAACCGTCTCTGATAATAGCTCCAATAGAGAAACATCATCTATTCTCATTATAGACCACATCAACATCCAACCTAAACTGACCCAACGGATGCTTCTCCCATCGAGTAGTCACTTCTGCTTCCGGAACAAAATCCTACAACCTTGTATTTAGTTTTGCTCCTTGGAACTCCAAAATAAAATAGCTAACCCAATCCACCTTCTCGGGCGAAAACTGAGTGGAGTTATCATGTTTCTTTCGACAAATTTCACACCAAATCGCCCAAGAGAGCACACAAAATAAACAGAGTTCATCTTTCGAGAAAGACTTAGCCACCCCATAGATTATATCTATAAAAGAGCTTTCCTGGTACAACCGAAGAAAGGTCCAAAAAAATTCATTTTTCCAAACTGGTTTACTAATATGGCAGAAAAACAGAACATGACATGTTGAAGCCAAAGCATATATTTACAAATGGGGCACGTACCCAAGACTGGAACATGATGTTTTGCTAGGTTGAATTCCGAGGGAATGAAGTTGTGTCGGGAATTGGAAGATTGCTCTGGATGTGATCGAAAAACTCCCATCTTAGCTTGGTACCCTGTTTTGACCGTGTCTTGAACTTCCACCAATTATTATAGTTTTTAAAAAAACAATTGTCAGGTGGTTTTAGATATTAGTAGAATTGAAAACAATGATATAACTCAAAACATATTACTTTGAAATGTTAAAATATTTTTATATAATAGTGTTCAAAAAATTTATTAATAGACACGCATAAGCGTGTGCATTTTTTAGGGTATCTATAGTGGTAGGTTAATAAAAATATAAACCTCCTACTATAAACTCCACACCACGCATAAGCGTGTGCATTTTTTAGGGCATCTATAGTGATAGGTTAATAAAAATATAAACCTCCCACTACAAACCCCACCCCTCGGGGGGGTTTAAAGTGTTTTCATAAACCGATCCCAGGATTTTGGGACCGGTTTATGTTTGTTTTTTTTTTATTATTTGTTGAAGGGAATGCATGTTGGGACACGTGCTGCTCTTTTTTTTCTTTTTTTTCAATTTGTTATTTTTAAAATTTTTTATCATATTTTTTTATTATTAATTTCCCAATTATATTGTTTCTTTTTTGTAACGATTTTTCTTTAAAAAAATCATTTTTAGTAAATTTTTCATAATATTCTTAAAATAAATAAATGTATTAAATTTAAATATTATATGATTAAAACCACTAATTAATAATTTATGATTAATAAAATTATAAATAAAAACAAATAAATTATAAATAAAATAAGTGAATTGACAGTGGGACCTGTAAAAAATTGTTGGAAAGGTTTATGATAAAAAAAAATAAATTTTAAAAATAAGTGAGGTTTTTAACTTTTGATGTGGCAATGACGTGACACAACATAAATCTCTGAGTGGAGTTTACTGCTACGGATGCCCTTACTAGTATTTTTACTCTCTCATCTCATTTATATCAACTATCCTACTAAACTTCTCACTCATTCCACCCACAAAAAAATATACATATAAAAATAACTTCTAATTTACATACGAATAAGCGTGTGCATTTTTTACTAGTAAAAATAATGTGTGATACACGGAGAAATTTAAATGGTAAATTTAGTATTAATAGATATTGAGCTTAGATCCCAAGTATGATGAAGTTTTGAGTTCAAGACTCAATTGTAACTCTTCTCTTAGTAAAAATAAAAAAAAATAAATAAGAAGAAAAGATATTGAGCTAAAATATATAGAATATAACTAAAATAATTAATGATATGATCATATGAATAGTAAATGAAAAATGGTAAAAATACCGTTAAGTATACATGAAATAATATTTTTATGAGTAAAAATTAATATGATACATGAACTACTGGTTAAATGTCAAATTGGTACACGAACTTTTGTTAATGCCTTAATTGGTACATGTCTACCTGATTTTGACCAAATTATGAGAAAGAAAAGAGTATAATAATATTTTGATAATACAAATTAATTAAAGCAAAAATATTATTTTAGTTTCAAAATGAGCTTCATTATTTTGTCCGTCAGAAAAACCAAGAACGACTTTCAATTTTTTATTGCTTATGTTCTCTTATAAAATTATCGTGTTTCAATAAACTTTAAATATTTAATTTGTTGATTAAAATACATGTGACACGTTATGACGCGGTTTAATTGGTGTTTTGATGAGTTTTTCTTATAAATATAATTTGAAAATTTAAATTAATTTTTAGTAATACTTACGTAATATTTTTATTAAAATAATATATTCAATAAATTTTTACATAGTTAAAATATTAAAAAATATTTTATCACAATCACTATTTATTTAATAATTTTTTTCAAAATATTATCGAGAAAATTATGTATACAAAAATCAGAATTTTAGCTAAAAAATATTTATTTATTTTCTATGATATCAATTTATTTATTTATAATTATTTAAATATTGTATGCCTTAATATAATTTATCTAATTCTTCTCGTTGAAATATATAATCTATTTAATCTATCTAATATAATAAATATTATGTACAAATAAAATTTTTAATCAAATCAATTTTTACGTGTAAAATATAATATACAAATATATCTAATTAAAATTTAAAATAAAATGTACATTTTTTTGTAATAAAGGACAAATTGGATATTTTACATAAATGTCATCAGAAATTGATCGGAATCCGACAGACATGTATCAATTAAGCCATTAACAAAAGTTTGTGTACCCAAATTTGATATTTAATTAATAGTTCGTGTAATATATTAATTTTTAATCCTATTTTTATGTCCAAAATATATGGACTTATTTTTTATATGAATATGTTAATAAAGTCATTAAAATTTGACGAAGAAATAAAGAAACTTTTAAATTTCTCCTTATTCAACTCATTCTTCTTCTAAATTATGATTGTAATAATATCAGAAAAACACAATTTTTTTCTACTAAATCTAGAAATTTGATTATATATTTGAGAAAACCAAATCAGAATCAAGTCTATTTAATAATATAATCGCAAGTTACTTGGGTAAGTGATTATTTTTTTATACCTGACTCATACAAAAATAATATTTTTATGCTTAAAGTATTATTTTTTAATTTATATATGGATCGAATCGACCCATCTCACATATAAATATTTGTGAGATCATCGCATATAAATTACTCATATATAATTAAGAATTCACTTCTCGTTTTCTGAACGTGAGCAACATTAATTTTGATTAGTAACTACACACACAATGTATATATAATCAAAAGAAACAAAATATTTACATACTGCTATATTTGCAAAATCAGTAGAATGGTAATGCAATATTTGCAAAATCAGCACAAAGAAAATAGAGAAAAAAAAAAAAAAAAAAGAACAAAACATGGAAAACTGTTTTGCAGGCAGAAGAGTGAGCGGAAAAAAAGTAGAGAGTTTTTTTAATGACCGTTTTGCCAATAAAATAAGTGAATTTCATGGTTGAGATAAAATCATATTAGTGTAATTAAATCAGACAAAAGAAGTTAATGATATCCTCTATTTTATATAATAGTAAAAATTTTATTATTGAAATTAAGTAATACAAGTTAAAAACGTGTCACGATTTATTTAAAAAAATCAGAAAATTCAAATAATAAGGCGAAGACGTCGTCGTAATTAGGGAGACCAGGTATCACCCAACTTAAATATCGTTAATCGCTTAACAAACCAACGGTGCTGATAATCTTAGATCAAAAACCCAATCTTTCATCTGAGTCGTCGTCTTCCCCCAATTCTCCACCCTCCGATTCTCATACAAAACTCTACAGGTACGTGTATCTTTATTCACCGCTCACTAAACTTCTTTACGCACATCTGCGTGTGAGTGTGCTCAATTGATCTAGGGTTTTTCTTGGGAAATGGTAGGGTTTTCGATTCCATGGCGGACGGGCATCCTGTTGGCTCTTCTGTTCATGTGTCCCCGGGAAGTCCTGTCGGTGGAAGCCATGACAGCGGCGGCGACCAGAGCCCTCGCGCCGGCGTCCGGGAACAGGATAGGTTTCTGCCGATTGCTAACATCAGCAGGATCATGAAGAAGGCGCTCCCCGCCAATGGGAAAGTCGCCAAGGATGCCAAAGAAACTGTCCAGGAATGTGTCTCCGAGTTTATCAGTTTCGTCACCAGCGAGTATGGTTCTTGAGCTTTGATGATTATGTCCGTGTGGTTACTTGTCTTTGGGAATGAGCTTATGCGCAACTTTGGGGAGTTGGCAGTTCCAGCTGCGCGATTATACCTTCAATTGAAAAAAAAAAAAATCATTTTTTTATGGACAATTCTTCGAAAGTGTATGTTTTGCCCCCAAACAAAATAAAGATCATTTTTTTCATGGACAATTCCTCCAAAGTTATGTTTTTGCCCTCAAACAAACTTTAGTATGCGTATTAGTATACGGTGGAGTAGAACAGCATATGATTGCACAAAATTTTGTCAGGTTTTTATGCACGATTTTACTAAAGCATATAGTTATTCTTATTATATGCAGTCCTTGTCTCTGTATTTTGTATGAGTATGTTCAGAGAATTGTTTTGTTGGCTAGTTCAAGTGAGTCATGGATATCTATGTTCATAGTTTTGTGTATTAATGTGGGTATACTTTAGAGCTACGGTAATGAAAACACACAGCTTACTCATTTTTGGATGATTCTAATATCAAGGGCAAGTGACAAGTGCCAAAGAGAAAAAAGAAAGACAATTAACGGGGATGATTTGCTGTGGGCTATGGCAACTCTAGGTTTTGAAGATTACATTGATCCACTCAAGATGTACCTGGCGAGGTACAGAGAGGTAATTGTTTCTCCTCCAGTCTCTATGGGTTTTCTTGATTTATTTTACTCCCTTTTGCTTGAAGTAAATTAGTCGGTTTATCTTTACTTTCTGCAACTGATTGTTTCCCTTTTCTTTTGTTTTGGTGCTCATGGTGGTGTGGCAGATGGAGGTCAGTGAAACAATGAAATTTCTCGGTAGCTTGTTTTTCTTTTTGTATTTTTCTGTGACAATTTTTGGAATATTTTCATTGCTCCTTAACAGGGCGATACCAAAGGATCTGCTAAGAGTGGTGATGGATCTGCAAGGAAGGATGGATTGCAACCTACTTCCGCTTCTCAGGTCACATATCATATCGATCTCATATTCATTTGTTTTCTGTTGTTTCCACCAAGATTAGTAATGGTTATTGACGGGCAATGTTAAATCGCTATTTCTGTTAATTCGACAGCTTGTTAACCAGGGTTCATTTTCACAAGGCATGAATTATGGTCACTCTCAGGTACACTTCGTTCCTGTTGGTGTCACTCTCTAGCCAATCACTGTTTCTGATCACTATGTCCTGTTCTCGTATATCAAATTATTTATTATGTACGTGTTACTCATGCATGTAAGTACTCTGTATAGGAGCTTTCTAAACACTTTGACATCTGATTGATGGATTGACATAACAATTATCTGTTGCTGAAACATGAAATGAGACTACTTTGTGAAGAAAGTTCTCAACTGCTTTAAATTGGTGTTTTCTTGTCAGGTTGATTGAAGTAATCAATAATTTAAGGAATAAGGTTGAATTTGTGACTTACAAATCAAGATATTCTGACCTCCACTGTTACTTATTTGCTCTAATTTGGTGTGGCTCAATCCAAGAACTATTTTTGTTAAAACATCGGTTTTAAAACTAGACCTTACAGTTAGCTACACCTAACTTTGTTTTGCCCACACCTTGATCCATTTGTTAGTAGGCGCAAGATAATAACTGCATCATTATATCTTTTGATCGAGTCATCGAATCGAGTTAGATCTGTTGTTTTTAGGACATTATCATCCAGGAATCAGTCTGCTGGATTGATTAGATGGGTCATCACTTCCCTATTGTGCTCCATCTGAAATTTGAGTATGAATAACAGCTTCACTTACCGAGGACTTAGCTTCTGGATATATTGTATGAATATATCTTCCCTATTGTACGCCACATCTGAAATCAAAACATGAAATCTCGCACGTAATTCATTATTGGCTCTAAGCTTCTTAGGCTTTTAGAAAATATTGCATTTCAACAGGTTGTGTTTTGTGATTTGCAGTCACAAGCTCAGCACATGATGGTTCCAATGCATGGAATGGATTAGATGTTGCTGGCGCCTCTTTGTTCAAGGTCACCATTTCATCCTCTGCTAGGGAATATTTTGCTCAAGTTCAAGATACATTTTGTGTATTCTTGTGCTGTAACTCTTGCATATTATTTTTTTTTTCTGTGTTTTGTTTTGTCAGTTATATTGCACTTGGAGTTTGTATATTATTATTACTACAAATCTTTCTGAATATAGATGTGTTAAATAAATTTTCAACTTTATATATATTATATTATATTTTTTTATCATAGTAATTAATTTGTTTTAGTTGCTTCTTATTCCTTTAGAACTATGAAGTATGAAGTACGTAAAAATAGAATCGCCCCAGAGATCTAACTGTAGAAAAAGGGTTGTAATTTTTCCATATGCAAATTAGAAAAATTGAATTTGGTTAAATATCATCAAATTGACGTTCCAGGCCAAGCTCTCTATGATTGGATGGAAATGCTGTTTTTTTTTTTTTTTTTTGAAACAGAAAATGCTGTTTTTTAATCTCGAGATCTCGAATAAACTCGATAGTTTACTATTATTAAATGATAAATTAAATATTAAAAGTTTAGGCCAAATTAAAATTATATTTAGTGATTTAAAAATCTAAATGTTTTTTAATAAATATGATATGATAAATTATGATGGATAAGTGACGATATATTTTCAAGATAAATTTGAGGAGATTTATAAAAGAATGTGAGGATTTGAGATTATTTTTGTAAAATTAATTAAGGTTTCATATTAATTGAAAATTAGTTATTAAAGGTGGTAGATTTTTAATTAAACAATAAAAAGTAGGATCGAACACGTACATTAATAAAAATTAGTTGGCAGTGAAACTCCAATATTTTTAAATTCTACGACATTTCATGCACTTGTCTCGATCGCTCCATGTTGATGTAGTCGAGCCCTATTAAACAAACATTTGATCAAAATTTGAGATTGTATACAAATTTTTTGGTCATACATTTTAGAAAGACCAATATGACAACTTATATTTTATTCCTGAAAAAAAAGTTTTATATCAGAAAATTAATATTTCCATGAGACAATAATAAAAAATTTACATCACAAAATTGCTTCTGGGAGTTCTTTTGTTTTAATATTTTTTTAAAAATAGACACTCATAATCGAAGTTTTAATTTTCACATGTCGTTTCAAATATTACTGCAGTGCTAGGTACGTATAGATTTTTACTTAAACATCCTGATACTGAATTGCAGAAATGCTGGAAAAAATTAACTGATTTCTTTCTCTCAAAAGAACGCAACACATACAATAATGACAAAACTTGAAGTTCGTCTGCGCAATGACAGAGTCATAAATATCAATCTACCCAGGCTAAAATTTTAAACCCTCTAATACTTTAATTTTTTGAATCGAGCTACTCGGGCTAATATCAAATTTAATCCAAAATCATTAAAAATTAATATATTAAAAATTTCAAAAAAAATTTGTGTGACTCGGGCTTGTGGCTCTGCCACTGGTCCGGCGGCCTTTATATCTAGCGATGTAATCGGGCGAAACGAGCCAAAATCTTGAATGTTTGAGTTTGAATATTTATAATCGAGTCGAACTCGAGCTTTATTCAATGAATGTATTCATTACACACGGAGCTTATTCGAGCTTCAATCGAGTTTAAATAATCTTAATAAATATACATTATAAATTTAAATATTCAGTAAATTCATTAGAAACTAAAATTTATATTTATAGAAAAATATAATATTTTTATTAAAATTAGTAATTTTATTCTAATAAATAAATTTAATATATATTTTATATATTTGTCATAAGTACAAGGGTGGAATCTTTAAATCAAATATCAAAATTATTATTTTTCTATCTAAGAGTGATCACTTATGGGTCTTCTAATGAACATTCTCAGGCGTATATGAACAAACATAATTATACGAGTTCAAACAAGTTTTTATTGACTCCAACTTCGAAGAGCTCATGAACGATTCATTCGCATCCTTATTTCTATCTTTTTTTTTGAAAAAAAGGGCCTCTCTTACGTAATTGTGTTTGATGGAATATTATACAGCAGAGATTTTGAGACAAATATATGATGGAAAGGCAATGTGAAATATGATAATTTTTTCTTCGTTTCTACGACGAGGATGAATATTTTGCTTAAATGGTAAAAAAATGGTTTCTTATATAATTCATACTTGATTTTTTCTTGCTCTTTTATTGTGATATCTTAATGTTTATATAAAACAAATGTTTATCATAATTTAACTGCTAATTTTGTAACCGATAAAAAAATATTTATAATGTTGGTTAACCCATGTCTCATTATCTCATATCTTGTATTTCTCGTGTAGTCGTGTATGATGATTGATGAATGCATGTACGTACTTCAATGGAATTTTTTTACTTCGATATATAAATAAACTTTTGTAGTATTGAGTATTGACTATTGAAGAATGAAAGGGAAAAGAAACTAGTTGAGATAGTATTATACGCAAGAATAATATATTCTATCTTTATTACAAGGATTATAGTCATTAACAATAACAACTTACTCTTTACTTTGATAAATAAACTTTTGAGTATCAATGAAGAAAATGGAAAATAAACTAGTTGAGATATTATTAAACACAAAAGGAAAAAAAATAATATATTCTACTTTTTTAAAAAACATAAATAATCTATTCTATCTTATTACAAGAATTATTGCCTTTAACAATAACAACTTACTTTTTACTTTGATAAATAAACTTTTGAGTATCAAAGAAGAAAAGGGAAAAGAAACTAGTTAAGATATTATTATACGCAAAAATAATCTATTCTATCTCTATTACAAGGATTATAGTCTTTAATCTTTATCAATAACAACTTACGACGTATGCATAATAAGATTATCACTTTCATATATAATAACGTATTCTTTATAAAAGGAAAAAAAATTGACCTTTATCCATTGAAATTGAAAAATCAATGACTCATACCAAATAGCTTTTTCTCTTGGTGTAAAAAAAAATGACCTTTATTATTTTCTAATTGTTACGATCATAAGCTCATCTCCAACCACAAACTCAATTTTATAATTAATATATTTAAAATAATAAAAGCGGTACATGGTATGTTCGTCTGCAAAATCTCAAATATGACACATAAGCAAGACATTGGGACATATATATTAAATATTATGAAGAGTCTATTTATATTTGTTATTATATCGAATAAAGAATTATCTTAACCTCTAATATACCAGTTTATAATATTTTATGATTGAAATAATTTTATTTTATTATGGTAAATATGATTATGAGTTTTTTTGTCAATGATTAAATATACATATAAATATATAATACATAGATAAGTAATATAATGTAATAAAAATTAAATAAAAAATTATAGTTAATATAGTATTTGATTTGATTGATAGATTATAGTTTGTTTGATTTGATTGATTAAATTTTATATAAACATGATAAATTGTCGTTTTGTCCTTTTAAAAATAAATAAAATATGAATAATATTATTTATAAAGGATAATATATTAATTTAAATTTAATAATTTTATTGATGTAAGATAAATAATTAATGATTTGATTGATGTAAAATAAATAATTAATAGATGGATAAATAATATGAAAAACGCGAGATTGGATAAAATAAATTATACATAAATTAAAAAAATAGGCTACCAAACGGTACCAATAGATTTTTTATATTATTGTATTTTTAAATATTATTAACATAAATCAATTTTATATGTTTTTTTTTATTTTGTAGTGATTAAAATTAAAAATTACATATTTGAACCGGGGCTTCGAGTTGGCAAGTCCCGAGTTTGACAAAACACGACCGTTGTCACTCGTCGTCTCTAAATATGAGTACTGCATGACGCCAATAACGTATCTTCGTTATCGTTCAAATATTACCAGGGTTATAAAATCCAGAAAAACATATATACGATGAAGGTCATGTTAAATTATAATACTTTCCAATTTTCATACCCCGATTCAAGTAATTTTCGACGGAACAATAAAATATTCAAATATCGGAAAATAAGGTCGATGTCGAAAACAAATATTTTTCGATAACCGAACCGAATGCATTATCCAAATGCACTCACTATGCGTAACAATTTTCGATGGCAATTAAAATTTATGCTTGTGATAGAGGATCATCCATGGAAAGAAATCAAAAAAGACCAGCCAAAATCAACTTTATAATTGCCTAAAAAAAAAATCAACTTTATAATTGAAAAATCTACTCTTGAGATTGATATTCACGAGAAGGGGAACAAATCATTAATGAAAAAGATACCGCTCACACCTAATCACCAGAACGGCGTCGTTCGACCGGCGGGCTACTGTCAGCATTCGACAAGACAGTGACACGTGCTCACCCCAGACCTCCTATAAAAGCGCCGTTGCTTCCTTTCTCTTCCTCCACTCTAATTTCCTTCTCCATTTTCTGCACTCAAACGTGGGGAAGAAAGGCGAAACCAATAGAAATCCTCAATTGGATTAGCTTTTGTTATCGTAGCGGCAGCGTCAATTCTCAGGAGGTGATCCGCTATGCATTCTTTTTTGTTTTTGTTTTTTTTTTGTAATCTTGCGTTTGCATTTGCCGTAAATGTTCAAGCATGTATGTGTGCGTTTTTTGTGCTTATGGCAATAAATCTGTGGTTTTCGATGTATTTATGTTTGTGGGCATTTCGTTTCGTGGTTGATTTTTGTGTATGGTATGCTTCTAGGTTCATTAAATGTCTACGATATCAGGTGGAATGGGCGTAAATGCTGGGTCTTCGAAGGAAGGTATCAAAGGGGTGAATGGTTGTAAGGTCGAAGATCCAGAAAGCAAAACCCTAGTACAAAGCTCTGGTTACCCGGGTCAGGTTGGTGGCGATGTTTTGGCTGATGGAAATAAAATTTTAGAGGAGTCCAAAGTTTTTGTTGGGGAAGAGCGACTGGTGAATGCAAAAAGTGAAATTGAATCAGGAGAAGGTGGAAGTGGTATGGGTTTTAGAATGACTGACAGGCTTGATAAAACGAAAAATAGAGTTGTGGAAATGATGGCACGTGATGATGGATGGGGATCATGGGGGGTTCTGAATTTGGTTGGGAAAGTGTTGGGCGGTAAATTATGCATGGATGATGAAATGGGAGACGTGGAGAAATGTGGAATTGGGAATGATATAAACGGTGTTGTTTCCGATGAGGTGGAAGATGTGAAGAAACTTGGAATGGGGAGTGATATAAATAGCACCGTGGGCGTATCTAATGGCGTGGAAGATGCGAAGAATTTTGGTACCAACCATGATGGAAATAGCGTTGTGGATTTGAACACGTGGCAGGATGTGTTCGGCGAGTCTGTCTTTGAAGATGGAAGGTTCGTTGAAGAGACCGTTATCAACACAGATTTAGATTGCTCACTTGATGGAGCTGGTCTCAGCAATGTGAAGAAATTTGGAACCGGGAATTATAGCATTGTGGCCGATGAGATGGAAGATGTGAAGAATTTTGGTACCAACCATGATGGAAACAGCGAAGTGGATTGGAACGCATGGCAGAATCTGGTCGGTGAACCACTCTTTGAAGATGGAAGGGCCATTAATGAAACCGCTATCAGCACAGATTTAGATAGTAAATTAGGTTGTTCACGTGAGGGAGCTGGTCTCAGCGAAAAGCTACACTCGGTCTTAATTGAACAGGTGCCAGATGGTGTGTTGGAGAGCAAGGGGTTAAATAATGTTAATAGTGCTGACGTGTTGTTGCAGAGAGGACGTGGAGAAAAGTTTTCGACCGAAAGGGAAGGAGTGTATAACGCGTCAGATCTTGTATGGGGAAAGGTCAGAAGCCATCCATGGTGGCCAGGGCAAATTTTTCCACCTTCAGCGGCATCAGATAAGGCAATGACACATTTTAAGAAAGATAAGGCAATGAAACATTTGAGGAAAGATACTTATTTAATTGCGTATTTTGGGGATCAGACATTTGCGTGGAATGAAGTGTCAAAAATCAAGCCTTTTCGGATGCATTTCTCAGAGATGGAGAAACAGAGTGATACAGAAAGATTTTGCCGTGGTGTTGCTTGTGCTTTGGATGAGGTTGCTAGGCGAGTTGAGCTCGGGCTGTCATGTCAGTGTTTGCCCAAGGAGGTGCATAATAAGATACAGTCCCAAATTATTCAAAATGCTGGTGTCAAAGAAGAATCAAGCGTTAGATATGGTGGAGACTTTTTATCAACGGCAGCATCGTTTCTACCTGGAGATTTTTTGCAGTTTTTTAAGTCTTTGGCTGAAGCACCAAGGTCAAAAACAGATAGGTTGCAATTTGAGATAGCGAAAGCTCAATTTTTGGCCTTCAGTAGGTGGAAAGGTTGCAACCAGCTTTTGATTTTTCAAGAACATGGTGGATTGCTAGAAAGTAATGCTCAATTTACTGTGGAGGAGGTGGGGAGGAATTCTCAGGATTTGGTGAATGGATACCTTTCTAATTCAATTGATGCCATTAAAGGTCCATCTCAAAAGAGGAAATCGACTTCTCAAGATGTCTCTTCTCGAAAACGTAAGAACTTATCAAATGATGAATCCTCAAAGATAAAGAAAAAGTGCATACCTGTCTTGAAAGCACCTGCGAACTTGAGTTTACAAGATGATGAGAAGAATGCCGTGAGTGGCATGAAGGCTGTTTCTGCTGGTAAAAAACGTGGACTGGTCAATTCCATTTCTAATGCTAAAAAAAGACAAAAAAACATGTCGTCACTTGGGCCTAGCGATACATGTTCTAGTCGGGCCATATGCGGTGGTGGTGAGTCAGAAGTACTCTTTAGTGCTAGAAAATCTACGATAGAGGAAATGATTCCCGGTGAGTTCAACCCTGATGAGGTTCTTTTAAAGCTGAACTCTGCTGCAATAAATCCCAGGCAAGGGTATTTCATCTTAACTCCAATAATTGGCTTGCTTAGACAATTCCGAAATTCAGCATGCCTGGAAAAGTCTGGAGAAGAAAAATTATTCAGCTTGGAGGCTGCTGATCTTCGTTTTGAAGGTGCAAAAGACTCATACTGGACCGATAGAATGATTCAAGGGTACTCTCAAGAACAGGTGACTCTAGAACCAAAAATGCCTGCTACAAAGGATGCCGCTGGTGCTGAATTTGAGTCCAGTATTGGTGTGACTGCGATCTTGGACAATCAAAAGCAAGGAGGTTCTGCTAGTCTGCATTGTGAAGCAGAAAACTCTGCTCAAGTTGATGAAGGGTCTGATGAATATTTTCAAACCGCTTTACTCCTTAACTTCACAAACTTAGATTCCATTCCACCAGTTGTGAATCTGAACGAGATATTCAGGCGTTATGGACCTTTGGATGAGACACAGACTAAAATATTAAGCAAAAGCAAGCGAGCAAAGGTTGTCTTCTTGAGAAGAGCAGACGCTGAAGCTGCTTTCAGCAGTACAGGGAAATACAGTACTTTCGGGCCTTCACTCCTAAGTTACCGCCTTCACTATGCTGCTAGTAAAGCCCGTGCAACCTCAAAGGGGAAAAGAAACACAATTCCATGAGAAGCTTTGCATTTTGAACTCATGGGCATCAGTTTAGCCATTTTATGTTTTATAGAATCTAATATTCGTCGCAGACGTTGGGCTAGTGTTAGAACAGCGTGCACATATGTTTGATATAGCAGCTGACCTATTGTTTCGGTGGATGAAATATTGAGTTGCTATATCAAACATATGTGCACCTATTGCTTCATTGCACATATGTTTGATATAGCAGCTGTCCTATTGTTTCTTTTTGGTGTTGAATTTAGTTCAATGTTTTATTAGTTGGTGGTTTGAAAAGTTGATTGGGTTGTGGATGAAATATATTATATATATACCTGTTCTTGTACTGAATATTCTGCTTTATGTTTTGCTTGTATTTGTTCAACTTCTCGTTCTCATTATGATTCTTGTTGACCTCTATAGGCATCATATTCTGTGTATTTATTACAAAGATTTCAAATCACTTGTTTGGATGTTATTTTAGATTAGAGTGATTTGTCATTGATGTTTATTTGATGTTGATAACTGGTTTAAAGTTTTTCGAAAAATAAATGATAATAAATTATATGTTAGCATGTGCTGTATGGTTGCATGAATATCGTAGTAGCAGAATTGTGAAGAGAAACGATAGGTTGAAGCAAAATAAATGGTCTAGTAACATCATTAAAAAACTAATGTTCTTGGACATGATTAAAAATATTAATTTAAATTTCAATCTTCGTAAAGTAAATAAATTAATTTATTGAATAATTATCGAATTTTTAAAACTTTATTTATAAATTATTACCATTTTGTTATAAATGCAAGAGGATATTACAACAATTATCTTTGGTATATAAATAAAATTTTAAAATTAACTCAAATTATATATATAAAAAAAATTCAACAAAATTGGTAATTACTATTTACTAGTTATTTTTCTTCTATTAACTCGTTTTAATTTTTATTATATAATATATGATATATATATATATATATAGCAGGCAGCATTGTGAATAGAAACAATGGATTGAAGCAAAATAAATGGTCAGTAACATCATTAAAAAATTAATGTTCTAGGACATGTTTAAAAATATTATTTTAAATTTCAATCTTCGTAATATACAAGTAAATAAAATTATTAAATAAATATCAATTTTTGTTAAAAATTATTTATAGATTATTATCATTTGTTATAAATGCAAGAGGATATAACAAAAAATATCTTCGGCATATATATATAAACAGGCTAGGTTTTTAAAATCAACTCCAATTATTAAAAAAAAAATAAAATGCAATAGATTGGTAACTACTAGTTATGTTACTTTTCATTCCATTAACTCGTTTTAGGTTTTATATGATATATACTAGAAATTAGATGATTACAATTATTAAGTAGTGACACAAAATAGTATCATAAAATGGTAAATAGATATACTTACAATTTACGCGCACCTTCGCTACACACATACATGTCAAAATCGTGACGATGATTTATAGTTTATTTGATACCAAAATTTCACAAACTAAGTTCGCATCAAAGTTTCAAGTTGAAAGTCCAATTATAGGAAAAAAAAATTCAATTAAAAGAACAAAAAAAATTCAAAACAATTATGGTTTTAATAAAAACGTCAAAATTACTGTTTGAACAACAATTGCGACGAAAGTGAAAATAAATTTATTGCATAAAAATTAAACTGCTACTTTTAATCAATTAATTTTAGGGAAAATTATTTTTTTGGTTCTATATATTTGTCACTTTGAGATTTTAGTCCTCTATATTTTTAGATTTCAGTTTTAGTCCGCTATCTTTATTTTTTTGGCAATTTTAGTCTTTTTTCTGATGTGGCGCTGACGTGGCACCAATTCAATGCTGATGTGAAGCCGACGTGTACAGTGCCATGTCAGCATTTTAAAAAAAAATAACCGAAATTGCCAAAAATCAAAACATAAAGGACTAAAAATGAAATATGAAAACATAAAGGACCAAAATCACAAAATGACAAATATACCGGACTAAATTTGTAATTTTTCCTTAATTTTAAAAGTAGACTTCTTTTTTACCTCGGGTAGAGAATCGAGTCTTGATTTTTGAATTTGAAATATTACCTCAAACTTTAAATATTGATGTCTAATAAGCTATATAAGATCGATCAATTTTTTTTAAAAGAATTTTGTGCATGATATAAATTATAATTATTCCACACAAATATTCTAAATTCAAACTCATTTGTAAATTATTTTATTAATTATTAATTAATTATAAAATTATAATTCAGAAAACCGCCTCTTAGGCAGTTCAAAAAATTTCCCCTTTTGCGCTCTCGCTTCATCTCATTGTACACTCTCTCCCATTGTGTTCTCTCCTATCAAACCCTACGAGTTTAATCCCGAGATTCAGGTATTACGATCGCAGTACAAGGATTTACAGTTTCTGATCCATTGCGAAGATGGAGATGGATTTGCCCGAGAAGATTGATTTCGAAGCCATAGACATCAGTCTCATTGATCTTTCGACTCAAAACGATTTTCAATTTTCAGGTACTTTTTTGTGATTTCTGGATTTTTTTTATTGGGATGGTGAAGTAGATGATCGTCCACGTGTGTGTTGGTTGTCCGTTCTGGGTCTGACGTTTGAACCCCGCCGTGTTTGTGAAAGTACGCAGTACTAGGATCCCAGAAATGTGAATAGAATTGGACTATTTAGTTTCTTTTTTCTTCCAAGGGTATGTAGTTTTACTGAATCCAAGTACGAAGCCCTCGTCACTTGGCGATAGTGAAGTGTTTTTTTGTTGAATTCAGTATCCATGACCATTGGCACATATGATTATACGCCTCATTGACTTGTCGTTTTTGTTCAGAAATTTTGGCAGACCACGACTCTCATAATTTTCCAGGAGATGCAAGTGGTGAAGGAAGACCTGAGCAATTTCCCATACTTCATGAAACTATGGAACCCGAAATAACCCCCAGGAAAGGGAAGTATAACTTGCGTAAAAGTTTAGCCTGGGACAGTGCCTTCTTTAATAGTGCAGGTACTATTTGTCTACTGAAGCTCAAGTGAATAATGTTTGTGGAACTGTCCTATCCACTACTTGCAGCTAATAATTAGTCTATTTTGCAATGTTTAGGTGTTCTAGATCCAGAAGAACTATCCACCATGCTCAAAGGACCAGAAAAAAGAGAGAAGCAATTGTTGCCTAGCATTGAAGAAGATATTTCAGGGTCAAATGAGTCAATATCCACTTTTGAAACTGATATTTTGACTGTAGATAGTCTCGAAAATGACTTGTTTGGCGACATTAGAGCTTCCATCCAGAGATCCAATAAAAAGGCATCCAACTCAACAAACTCTAGCACGAAGATAAACACTATGGAGGCAGATAGCACTGCCATTTCATGTGAGTTTACAGTTCTATGATCTTTTGGTTATTTTATATCCTCATGTATTGTAAGGATATTTCTTCGGATCTCTAGGTGCTCGATGGGGATTTTAGATTTTCACGTAATGTTCTGCATCTTAGTGATTGGTTATCTCTAAGTTAATTAATCAGTTGGGAGAAACTAACTTTAGGGTAGTATCTTTTATGCCACTTATTACGAATCTGACATCTCTTTTAGTTTCAGCTAAGTGTTGGAGGTTTGCGCATGAAGTATGTGCAAGATGTTGAATCCTATAGGTAGACACTGTTAGAGAGAGTACAATATTAAAGTCAATATGTTGTCTTGGTGCTATGTCCAGTTTTTATCACGAGCTATTATTTTTAATAATATTGGTACTTAAAGTTTCTTTACTGGTGGACATGCAGGATCTGAGGTTATATAAAATACTTTTTTTATTTTGTTAGAAAGCAAACGTGTATTTGCTAGTTCAGTACATTGGCGTAAGCATCTAGACAAATGCACTAAACTAGGAAATGCACGTTTTGGATGCTTAGACCAAAGTAATGAGGAAAAAACGTGTTGTCTGAAGGGCACATTTACTGCTTTGTGTCCCAACTCAATATTCGTTTTCCAAAACTTTGGGTTGTTGTCATTCCCTGGTTTTTCTCTGAAAGAAACCATTTGCATTCTTTTAGAACTGCAGTTGACCAGTTCTGCTTGATGTTTATAATGTGTGAACCTAGCTTGCTTATTAAATTATTCTTCGACTAATATAATTTCATGCAACCTGACGGTGGTCTTCTTGTTTATATCGCGTATTAAAATATTTTTGAACTGATACAATTATGATAAACAGCTCTGCATAAGGGCAACCTTGCTTCTGAAACTAAGGTGAGCCTGGTATTTCCATCTGAAAAGATATCTGTTGACAATAGCTATTCCGGTTCTTATGATTGGGTACTATGGCAATGCAACAGAATCCTAAACAAACTTTAAAGAAAAACAGTGGTTTGCAAACTATTAGGTTGTCAAAAGGTCAGCCTAAGCAGAATATATCGAAGTTGGGTTCTGTGAAAGCTGTTAAGCAGGATGGTGGTCATTCACAGGTGGCACAGGTATGTTTTGGACTTGAAACTCGATTGCACTGAAACATCTGATCTAATATCATGTCGAAGCAAAGAAATGAACTTTGGGTGTTGCCAGTCCACATCCCATTATCACAAACTAATATGAAGAGAGCCAACAAGTTTATTTAATTTGAAACCTATTTTTGCTTATCCTTATTTTGATATACTATAAAAAAATATTGATTTAACATTTGATTCTCATGTACCAAATAACATGGTGATATTTGCTTCGTCGGTGTGTAATTCGACTTGAGATGCAGTTTATGTTGAAACTTTTGTGTTCTTTTGGATCTATGCCCTTCACACATTTAATTCCCCCCTCTTTTATTGAGAAGGTTGAAATGTTACTTTCATTATTTTATTAATTTCATAGACAACAGAATTTGTTCTCATTGATGACTAGCACCAACAATTTGTTTTAATTGATGAAGTCTACGGCCAAGAATGGTGAATCAAATTTAGTACCTAAGCCACCCAAGGCTATCAGCAGGTCAACCCTAGATTCAACAGCAGCAATAAAGCAGGATGCTTTGGGGAGAATTCATGCCAAATCCGAATGCGGAAGCTCAAAACTTGGTACTGCAAATGAACATTAGTCATTTACTTTTGGTACTTTTGGAACGTGATTAACATAGAATTAAATCAGTTAATGATGTTTACGTTATTAATCATCTTGATCTTGATAGTTTCAGAGAAGGTGGCTCAGCCGCCCAAACCTTCCATCTTTTGTGGTGCTCAAAGGCCTTTGCCAAAGCCTGCATTGCCATCCAAATCTACTTCATTGCGTTCTTCGACTACCAGCAGGGTGCAATCTACGAGATCCCACACTTCAAGTGATAGTTACAGTAGTATGTCCTCCAATGCCACTGCAAAATCTTCACTAGTGGCAGCGAGAAGAAATACAGTCAAGAACAGCAGCTCCTTTTCAGCTTCATGTAGTCCTATTCCCAAGGTTCCATCTAAAGGGGCATTGAGAAACAAACCATCACAAGCTACTCTTTCGGCTTATGTGAAGTCAACTAAGATCTCCTCTAGTGTCTCACCAGCTAGTTCGATTAGTGAATGGTCTTCAGTATCATCTTCTTCTTCCGTAATTAAACAAAGATCTAGTAACTCAAGGACCAGTCTAGAGACGGATTCTTGTAGATCTTTAAGCAGTGACACTACTCTTGTAGATCCAAGGAATCATTCTGCTGATCAACTAGCAGATGAACAAGAAAATCATGAACTTGGTCTGTCTGTTAACAGTTCAACAAAAAAATCCTCAACGCGTGTGAGCACCCTTCAGGCTCCTGTGAGACCATCAGGATTACGAATGCCATCCCCCAAAATTGGGTACTTCGATGGGGTTAGCTTCAGTCTCTCTCTTATTCCTTTTTAATTGTAAATCCTCAACAATGGATGGCTCTGGAGCTTATGAATGAAAATGAAGTAAATTTTTTCATTTAAAACAGGAATTGTTAAATGATATTTGTTGCTGCTATCTTCAGATGCTTTGTGAAAGTGCATCTGATACATATACAAAAAACTAAAATTTATTTCTAAAGTTACTATTTCTTGACAACGCTGGGAGTTCAATTTATCCTTCCTTTGCAGGTGAAATCATCAGTTTGCACCCCTAAGAGAACAGTTCAATCTCCATCTAGCTTGCATACTGTGATTCCCAAGAGTGGGTCAGCTGTCTGCTGTCTAAATCGAGGCTCAAACATCAAGCTGAAAAGTGACGAGATTTCAACAGCTAGAACAGTTAGTGCTGGGCCAAGTATTAAACCTAATTCTCCAAAAACCACGATTCCAACATCCTTCAATCCTTGTGTTGTGAAGGATGAAAAAGATTCTCCCGCATGGTCTCTTACAGGTAAAGATTATAAAACGGGAGAAAGTTGCTCAGAAGCACAGAAACAAGCTGTTGATGCTGGTGCAGGTTCAGGCGCAAATGTCAATGAGAAATTAGCTGGCTTGAATAACGAAACTTGCTTGAATGCGAATATGGACTTTGGGGGTGTCAAAATCCCTCTCGTTGAAGGGATCAATCCTTGTATTGGTTGGAGGGTGGATGAAGGCGTAAGGGTTGAGCAGAATCACCTTGAGAATAATACAGATCAAACTTGCAATACCGGTGACAAGGAAAATCATCATGCTGATCCAGGGGAGATGTTAAAAGGGCATGTTGTAGATGTAAATCCCTATATACCCAGCTCCATGGCTGAAATTTTAAAGGAAATATCGGATTGTGCTAAACTCTCACCTAAAACTGCCACCGAGTCCGCAGTCCCCAGATCCCCATTTGCTCCGAGGAATGATGTCTGTGACAATGAAGAATTACTTGACATATCTAAGGAATCTGCCAGCATGGTTGCAGATAAAACAGCTTATCTATTGCCTCTGGTCGAAAACAACAACTAATAATAGAGGTCAGCTGTATTCTTCTTTCGGGGTACTCGGTGCGTATTGATGATTCTTGCAAAAAACATTACATGAAATTTACTGTTTGATGTTACTTCACAATATCAACTTTTATGCGCTCACATCTTGTGGATTGCCATAGATGGGCATGACATCATGCTTTGTTATGCTTATGTAAACAAATTATCCTTGTCTGGAAAATCATGTTCAAAGTGTCGTCTACATGCATGAAACACCATTTATCGAAAGATCTCAACGGTTCTCCAATCCCCTAAAGAATACAAGAAACAGAATGAGTTAAATCTTATTAACAACATAAATTGCATTTGAAAGTTGCTCCATTTTTTTTCTCTGTTTTTGTCAATATGTTGGATTGTGGTGCTTGAAACAAGCTGTCTGTTGAAGAATTGGCTTGCTTTTTTTCTCGTGAAGGTATGGCTGCTGGAAGAATGATATCAAGTGCAGAGCGTGGTTAGCAGTCGAAAAATGTCTCTAATTCACCAAACTGATGCTTTGTGCTGTCATGACATTCTCGTTTATTCGATAGGTACGAGGATGGGTTAGCTTTTGGAGATTTTTTTTCCTGTCATTTCATTGGCATGTATATCAAATCTCGGCAGGAGAATTATATTCGCCAAAAGTTAAAATTGTCAACTCTGCTCATCTCCCGGTACCAGTCACAGCTAGGTTGTGTTTTTTATTTTATCGAATCCCAAGAATCAGCAAAGTTACTATGTTTTTTTCTTGTAATAGAGAGGTATGTATTAGAATCGTACGAGGGTTTCTGATCGCTGGATTTGATTATTTAGTTGATCTCTTCTTTCTTTTTTCTTGATTCAATTCACTCATTGTAGGTTAAATGCTTGTCGAAAATTTTACATTAAGTTGTACAAAAGTCATAATCTGTCAAAGATCCGATGGAATTTCAATGCCAAAATCCGAGAATGCAGAAGATTGGTTTTTTGGAAATATTTTTTGTTTAAAAAATGCAGGCTCTTGTTTGTGCGTCCTTTTGGGAAAATAAATAAAGAATGAGGTACGTTTAAATATGTACTTGTAAAATATTTTTATAAAAATGTTTTTTAAAATTTTTTTATTTTTATAAAATGTTTTAAAAGTTGTTTTAAGAATAAATGTGTTTGGACAATTATTTTATAAAAATATTTTAACATTTCAAAAATAATATTGTTAATCTTTGCTATCAATAGTTTTATTTTAAAAACATTTGAAAGTAACTCTCAAATGTTTTTTAAAACCTATTATTGAATAACACTTAAAAAAAATTAAAACATTTTTTAAGAATGTTATCATAACAGATATTTTAAGTTTTTTTTAATTAAAAAATATTAAAAACGCTTTTAAAATACATATTCAAATAAAACCTGAAAGTGTAAAAACAACAATAACATTTTTATTCGAAACAATTCATAGACAACGATGGATAGATTGATTGAAACATATGGCTGGCTGGTCTAATATCCAACTGAAGTCCGCTCGACTCCAGGCCCAATATATACGTGTCATATAATGGATTTCGGCCTTTGATTAAATTATAGACTAATATCATGGGCTTGGGCCAGGCTACTTGTTTAAATCATGGACGAATGCAATCTATTTTGTCGGGCTTATAGCTCATCCGACATGGAAGTCTTAAATTTGAGTATCTTACAGTTACACGTTGGGAGACTCGATTATTATTTGTTGTTAACGTGGTAAATTTTACTAATTTCATCATCATTAGAAATAAAACTTGATTTATGCAAAAAAAAATTATATAAACAAAAAAATTTAAAATTAAATAAATTGATTTAAAATCGTTTCCAACCTTGTATGCTCCAACCGCGACGACCTTCAAATGGCGATGATGACAAGTTGGATAAATGAAATAAAAACTGGAACCTTACGACTATATAGATTCCTACAAACATCACGACCAAGGAACTAATCTTCTGGATCCAAGTCTATCACCAAGTAGGGTAATCTTCCAGCAATCAGCTAGTACCACAAATACCGATAACTTTTTCGGCACAACTGCAAAGAATGAGTATAAGATCAGAACAAAATGGAATCAAAACATGTGCAACTATATGCCAAGAACATCCCGAAGAGCAGGGCCCAGCGCCCAGCGGATACGACCGATAAAATGGTAGTTACGGCTCATGACCTGATCCTATATAACAAGACACACTCGCGTAGCATCTCTAATGAATTAAATGTCTTCTCTAAGCTTTAGCTTAGCACTAAGAGCAAGCGGCTTCAAGTATATGTACCAAAAGCCAGGCGACAAATACACAGCATGGATAACTGGAATTATCTGAAGAAGAGTGTCGACGTAGATATGAATTTAGGGGGCCCCTTTCCCAGTATTATCGTGGACACTTGATTAGAGACAGAGTAATGAAAAATGATTAACCGGCATTTACACTCTTTTTTGACAATCAACAGTGCAAGATGGAAAGTACAAACACAAAACTAGTTCTTGTAGAAACAAGCATCAAGATCAAGGGCACCACCTCTGAATTTGTTGTCCTGGGTAATAATTCCAAAGGTCTGCTCAGTTTCTCGAATCATGATGCCACGTGTTCCAATGTAGGAAACTACCTTACACTGAACAACTAAAAAAATTAAACAGAAAGTTTATATCATATGACTTGGAATAGAATGATGCAAGAAACCCATTGCTACATTAGAGCTACAGATGTTCAAAGTACCAAAACACTTTAGGGGTCTCTTAACATATACTGAAAGCTACAGGGACAGAGTTATTTTTCTAACCTAAAATGGTAGCACCATGAAGATCTGCATTGAGAACACACTGAGCCAAATGATCTTTCCTGTCAGGGCATCCACCCACACAAAAATTAACATCATATATGAGATGATATGATAACACATAATAAGTGAAAATAATAAGATTGCCACTAACCCAACATTATTCAGCAGTCGCAATATGTAAGATTTCCACTTTTCATGCATAGACTCGAAGATTTCGAATCTGAAACCAAGTCAAACTATATGAGAAGTGCTAAAAAAAATCAATGAAAACTTAGTAACCAACAACACAAACTTATATATATCATTGATTATACTAGTTAGATTATAAATTTATAACTTAGTCAGAAGACACAAAAAACCTAGGTCTAAAAAATTTCGCTCAAATAACTTCTCCAGATAAGCCAAATATGTTTTCTTTAATTGCGCCTCCATATTTTTATATCCCAGTTGTGTGGTTCCACGAGAATGAAAAGCAAATGATGGGCATTTTTTCCTAAGAATTAGCAGCATTGATGATTAAGGACCGTAAAACAAAATTATTTGAAGTCCTATACAAGGGTTTATACATATAAAATTAGGTGCAAATTATAACCATGCAATTCCCTATTGAAAGAACTTTTCTTGCCTTATTTGATTTATTTAAATAGTATTCTACTGCTAAAAGAAAATACATAAAAAAAACAAAACAGAAATCTGTCTTGCAATCACAAAACCAATATACTTGACTACAAGTAAAGAGAATAATGCGTAACAAAACAGCGAAATTGAGTACCAAGAAATGAAACAAATGGACCACATGACTCACTTATGGAACTCTTCAGGCAGGTCAAATGTCCCCTTCTTCTTATGCTGCTTCAAGGACATATGCTTTTTGGAGCGCTTTGAGGATTTTTGATGGACCTGAACACTGGAATGGTTGGAGAAGCCACGTTTTTCGACATAATTATCAAGGAGTATTGTATTCTCAATTCTCATACTTTTGGATCCCTGAATGTACTTCTGAGCAGAATCTCCATGTTGAAAAAGATCATGCAAGATATGATCAACTGTGGCCTTTCTATCAGAAATCTGCATATACAAGAGCAAAATAAGAATTAGTGTAAATATAATGAATTCCTGTCTCGTTCGTATTGGCATAAAACTTCTACAAAAATCAAAATTCCCAGAGACAGACTATGGTGAAGAGTAACCTGGTTAAAAGATGGTAGCAGTTTTTCATTCACAGAGTGAGAGAGTTCAAAGTATGCAGGCTCATTTACTTCCAGATCTGTAAATTACAGTGCATGTTTTATTACAACATTGCCAAACTTATTTTCCTCACACATATAGAAATAGGAATCGCCAGACAATTGTACCTTGTTTTGAAGTACGACCACAGAAGGAAATATTGCCTGCAAGCATCAGGAAGTAGCTCAATGAGGAATAACAAACTCATACACTAATGAGTTCACACAACTATAATGTATTAGAAGTCCAATCATGACACAGTAAAAGTTCAAATGTATGAAGTACTTAGAGGCTACAAGCCACATGCATGACCCTGTTGTCACTTCTTACATAACCCCAACAAGCCCAAACACATCCACAATTTATGGGAAAAGGGCAAGGAGTCAACTTACAAACTTCATAAAACAAACGACAGTGATTCAGTCATTTTACCAAGGTTATGCAATCTACTTTTGTCTTTTGACACAGACATCCACTCATCCATCTTTGGTAGCTTAATCAGTTTTGAACGGCAAATTATTATAAAGTTATCAAACAGACCCTAGAATATGCTGATCCGAAAATAATGTTATCTCTAGACTTTGAACAGTTCAACGACTGAATTAAATCTAGGAATTTTGCATTCCTATCAATCAACCATTATTCGTTTTTTTTAATAAAAAAAAAGAAGCAAAAACAAAATAAACCTTTTCTAGATGAGTCCTTGAAGGAAGGTTTTATAACCACATTATCTGCAGGTGGACGTTCAACATCAGAAGTAACTGGATTTGTATCTTCAATTGGCCTTTTTTTGCTCTTCCGTTGCTGTGCATGAAATTCTTCCTTTGCTTGAGCAAACCTTCGCTCCAGGGCTTCCAGTGTTCGTTTCCTTTGATCCTCCATTGTTGGCCCACTCAAAATACTTTATAAAGTAAACAAACCACTTCTGCAGAATAGAGCTGGATGGTGAACTAGAATTAAATGAAATAACGAAAAAAATACAAATGTAAAAGCAGCAGTCAAATAGTCAAGTACCATTTTAAAAAAAGGTTAATAACGGTATCACTCAAAAAATACAGCCACCGAGAGTTTACATGTCAGATGTGAAACTCATCAAACAGCAGAACCAGGGAGACAATTTATGAGATTAATATCATTTGGATAACCTCACAAAATTTTGTCATAAACATGATAAATAGCTTAATTTACCAAATATACAGTAAATTCGTAATTCTCAATTTTTTTCTACAAAAATAGAACCCAATAATTATTTAATTCCTAGTCAACGAATACCAACTACTTAGTTTCTCTAAATTTCACCTAAAATAGCATCAAAGTTTCAGATTTCACAATGTCCTGAAATTGTTGGAATTTTGTACGAGGATCTCCTAATGATGGCTCTAAAGCATCAAAAACTCAATCTGATAAACATTACGGTTTTGGAGAACTTAAACTAACATTTTTAAACTTCAAAAGTAAGCCAAAGTAACTTTTAAAGGCTGAACAAAGAATTTAAGATGTTTCTTTTAGGTCAGAACTTAAGTTAAGGTCTTCCGGTATGAAAATGCAACCTTTTCGAATCGAAAACTTGTTCTCGTACTACTCTCAAAAACATAATTTTTACAACCTACGGTACTGTTTTGGACTTAATTCTGTGCTATAAAACAGCAGGTCACAGATGCAGCAGGACTGCTCATGTGCGGCCTTATCTGCGGCTCTTTTGAGCCTTATAGATCCTTTCTCCGCTCTATTCTCAATCCTAACACGACCCTATAACATTCATATAAATGTTCAAACATAAAAAATTGGCTGCGTGCATTTTCGAAATCAAAACATTCAAAATCTGCCCAAAACTCTTTGTTAGATGAAAAATAAACTCGAGTCGATATTTATACCTTACAAGGCCTGAACAGTGCTCGAAAACAGCCTATCAACGTCCATTGATGTCTTCATGACGAGATGTTTTGAGGAAAAAAGCAAAACGACTGATCACAGCCAAATTCTTCGCGGCACTGCTTCCCGCAGAGTCCGTTGTTCCTTTTCTAGCTTTCTGTCACAGTTCCGGCAACTTCAGGCGGTGGTGGCTAACCGGAGGACGTGGGGAGGCGTGGGGAGGAAGGACGCCGGCTTGAGAAATTTTTCTTCAATTTAATTTTGTTTGCTTTGCTTTGCTTTTTTATTTATTTACTTTTTAATATATATTCTCCTGAACTATAGAATCATGTTTCGGGCTCCTGATCTAAAGCCTAACCTATAACTTAGATTAAGCCCAGCCCAATTAATTTCAACTCATTTATATTTAAACTTTCAATTAAATCTTGTAAGTCCAATGGGAATCCACCCGAAAGCTTTTAAAATTTTAAAAATCTCTATAAATAAAATTTCGAGAGGATAATGTTTATGCTTAGTTTTCTTTGACATTATTCTTTTGAGCATCTCAAAATTTTAGATGTTATTCTACATCCTAGTTTCATAATTTTTCAAAAATCATAAATTTATTTAACCAAATATTTATGTTCAATAGAATATTTTGGAACCTCTTAACGTTCAAAGTGCGAAAATCCACAAGATTTATCTTCTCTCAAATCTCAATCCCACCGATGAAGTATTATTAGTCTTCATTATTGTCATTTGCTATTTTTTTGTTTATAATTTATGTTTCTCAAAAATTTATTATCAGTGCTACTCAAATGGTTTTCCTTTTCAGTTAGTTGTTTTACCTTCATAGTTGTAATCAACTAGATATAACTAAAGGATTAAGTGATTAACTCCTACTTTACAAATCAATGCAATTTATTTAACCAAAAAAAGTGTTTTAAAATGTTTACAGATGTTTCATGTTTGGATAGTTTTTTAAAGCATTAAAAAATTACAATCACAGATTCTAAAAATGTAAGTTTGAATTCTTTTCACATTAGAGTTTCTCCCCAAACGATGTATCGTCCGAAAATATTAGACCCACAACATCCAATGGAACAAAGAGCTAGTGAAAGAAATACTCCTAAGTTATGAAAGTAAAGAAACTACTTTTAAAGATTTTCAGTTGGCAAAACTTGAATCTGTCAGCAAATTACTCGTAAAATCATATTGTTTTTCTATTTGAAATTTAGGATCACAAGATTTTCCGAGCTCGTTTTCCTTTGGTTTGAAACCATTTCAGATCTTCTGAACTTTCTTGAGTTTCCAAGGGAGATGGAGCTGATGCATACTCAAACAAGAATCTCAGTATGGTTTTTGAATGTGATGATGATATGATGCATTAAGCAACAACAAAAAAAGCAAATATCAATTCCTAGTTAAAAGAAAGTAGAGTTATCATAGCTCTGACCAAAAATCCGCACAATATGCACAAGAAGTTAGCACCCAAAAACTTCTACAACAGCAGACAATACCACAGGAATGAAGGGACAAGGAAATTGAAATTACAAAGGCCATCATTCTTTCATATTTTCATTTTCCAGCCAAAGTTCAGATGGCCAACACAGGGAGATTCACAGAGCATCAAAATGGTTTATACCCAACTTCAATAGCAGAAAATCGTTTGTTAATTGGTCGGCCTGTTTCTTCAGAAGCTTCGAGAAATTTGGCCATCTCGCAACGGTGGTAACCTTGACAAGGCCCAATCTGGTGACCTGTTTAACCACAACACTTCTCCAGTCTCTTTGTGCTTGAAGTCAGGAGCTTTTGGATTCTTCTTGTTTGGTCTGTTATCCCACCATTTATCTGGATTCTCCACCAAGTTCTTCCAAGAATCACCACCCTTTTCGTCCCTTTTTATTTCATCAGTCCCTGGACCTGCTGGTTGTTGTTTCTTAGCATAGATTGGTTTCACATCAAACTCCAGTTTTCCAAGTCCAGCCAACACCCATTCTGGAGCCCCATTGATCCAAAGACTCTCACCAGTTGCCTTATGTTTAAAATCTGGGAATTTTTCTTTAACCAATCCATTAGATTTGTGCTCACGATAATCCCACCACTGCAAGGGATTTATGACAAGATCCCTCCAAGAATCCCCATCTTTATGTTTGCTAGTAGTCCCTCCACTCATCTCCTTCTCTTTTTCCAGTTTAGAGTTATCGTTGAAAACCATTTCGGCTTTGTTTCCACCTTGCAAAGATTGAACGGGTGTTGCTGCCTCCGAATCATCAAAAACTGGTGATTTAACAAAACCCGGAGCAGAATTCCCAGAACCCCGTTCATTTGTCCTGCCCATACTCGTCATCTTTGAGTGTTCCAACGAGTCCCTCCATGCCGAATTTAGAGAAGCATGACCATCGCCCCCATCATAGCCACTTTCAGAAGAAATGTTCACCTTTAACGTTTTAGCCTCGGGACTAAAAGGCTTATCCATTTCTACATCAGAAGTTGCAACTTCTTTTTTCTTCCCCGTATAATTCGAAATAGTCATTTTCAGTCCCTCAACAAAGTTAAGATTTTCCGCCACGACATGAAACTTCCCAAGACTCTCGCTCAACACCAATCGCACTGGATCCACACTCAGCTGTCCAGAAACAAAAACACAATCATTCTCCTTCACATGACGAGCCACAACATGAGCCAAATCACCCTCAAACACAACCGGAATCAACAAAGAGTTCTTATCTTGCGAAATGATCGTCGCAGCCCAGTGTTTCCCATCAGAAGAGGTCTCGAACTTCACAGGAATCTTCACACGACCAATTATATTCACAAAATTCGCAACCTTTGCTTGATATGGAATCTCTCTCGGCCGAGCCCAGAGAGTGAGTTCCTCCACTTGTTTCTTGACTCTCTGAGAAAAACTCGAGGCTGGTTCAGAAGATTTCTGCGTTTTAGGATTGCTAGATTGCTGTGCTTTCTGGGTCTTATCAGTAATTTTGGTAGAATAGAGATTGGATTGTTGAAGGGAAGTAATGTGGTTGATGAAAAAGGGATGCTTTCTTGATGAAGGAGAAGGAATGAAAAGGCGGGCCGATGATTTCGCTTTAGCTAAGAGATTCATGGCGATTAGAAACTATGGAGTTGGCAAAAAAACTCTGATCAGAAATGCTACGGAAAAATTTGCAAGGGAATTTCTTGGTTAGGGTTTTGGGTTTTTGGAGAGGGAAGGGAGACACTCGATGGCTCAAACACGCTTTTATGCAACCTTTTTAACTAAAGTCGTTGTTTTATTACACACGATTTTACCTAAAAATAACAGTGTCCGCCAGGTGTGCCTTCTGCTCGACACTTTGAACAGAATATTAAACAAGCTGTTTGATTTCACCCAGCACAAAGATCCGACCTTTCGTCTTTCACCTCCATCCCGCTAATTGTGCTACGATTCCCAGAAAAAAACAACGTCGAATTTTTCGCCTAAACTAGCTTCAAGGCATGTTTTTCGGTTTGCCCGTTTGATTACAGAATTAATCGACGAAGTAATCAAGAAATCAGTCCAGAAGGAGCCATTCGTAGCGCATGTTTTCTCCTTGTTCTGTGAGCTTTGGCGACTCTGACCTTGTATTCGAGAGTTTATTTGGGGTACCTTTCGGTATCGCAGGTGTTCTTTGATGCCACTTTGCATATAGCGCTGGGCGGATGGGTTGTTTTGGGTTATGAATAACTTGATTTTTTGTGCAATTCCCGGCTGTTGAATGTGAAGGATACTACACATATTTCAATATTTCTCAAGTTTGAAAACGAAAATGCAAGAGATGCTAAGAAACAGGCGTCTTGCAACCACTTGGATTGATGTGTTCGGATTTTCCAAGCGCGTAAATTGTTTTTTGTAAGTTAATTTTCCAACAAAACACCAGGAAGGCTTCTGGGTGATTTCTATTTTTAATCAATTCTTGGATTCTATCTGTTTTTATTTGCCTAAAGGCACAATAAACTACTGTTAATATACCTATGTTAATATACTCCCCTTACTCGCCATAGTACGACTGTGCATTAGCTGACGCCGATAAGTTGGGGTGGAGGGTCAAAACTTTAAAATGTGATTGTCTATGGTAGTGTTGTTACGAGAATCATGTATTCAAGTTCCCTTTGCTTGCTTTCGAAAACGGTAACAATAAAAGATTCGAATGACTTGTTAAGAGGCTCTTTATGTGTTGTACTTTTTCTGTTGCGTAGCTTTTTTGTTTGATATTGAATTTGTTGGTTCGAGAGTTGATACGACATGAACACTTTGCTTTTTCTCATAATTTTTATCCATGTCTTATTGTTGCTTGTCGAGATTTAAGGATCGCATTGAGGAGACAATCCTCAAAGGACTTTGAATCTTTTGCTATCTGAAGTCTCTACTTTCTACTCCTGCTTTTAGTTTTGGGATATAGGTCAAGTTGCTGGAGGGGCCACTATAAACAATCGGTACTCGGTTTCAATAAGTATCCCATTAATTTACACATGATTTATAAATGCTTAACCTGCATATTTTTAGCTTATGTTCTGTATTTCATTTCAGCTGTCCGACTTAGCTGTAGCATGGACTAAAAATATTTTCTGTAAGTGAAGGTTTTCAATTACTGCATTTGAACTTGCTTGAGCTTTGTATGCAAGCAAACGTTGAGCTATCTTGATTTCAGTATATTCTTAGTATATTGTTACTCAATTTACTAAAATAATATGATTTTCTCTTAAAAACATTTCGAACTTTTGATCTATTCGATTAGAGCAACAACATATACTGCAATAATCTAAACCGAAGGAGTTATAGCATACACTCACTATATGTGATGTAACTCGTGTAAAAGAAGCGAAAATTCATGAAGCCGCATGAAGTTTTCCGCTTTTCACATCCTTCCTGTATATGAAGGAAACTAGAGCCCCCACTGTGTGTGGGGGAGCTTTCTGTTTCAGAAATTTTGTCATCTCTTTCATGCCCTCTCCCTTGTGGCTGCATTTGGAATCCTCGTGTTAACACAATCTGGCTGATTGTGTTCTTATTTTTGGCTCTTTTTTTTTTTTTGGATTTTCCTTTCAAATTTATTAGGATGCTGGGTTTGAGTAAGAACAACAAATTCGTGATTAGATTCTATGTTCTTATCCACTTTTTGTCGCTCACTCGATGGTCCCTTTTTGGATCACCAGCCATATTATGTAAAGGGAAAATATCTCTTCCAGAATGGCTTCTTCACACTTGTGGAGTCACTGAGTATATGTGGTTTGGTTTTTTTCAAAAGAAAGTGTTGTTTGTACTAAAAAATGGTTAATACTTCATTATTTTATCTTATTGATTGACAAAGTTGCCTTTTACCTTAGTTATTGCTTCTACAAACATACATCTCCTTCCAAAATCTTGAAATTTTTGTTCTTTAGTGAATCTATGTCGAGTCATGTAAGTTATTAATTATTGATTTGAATCTGGTTAAATTAGTTGGGTCACTAATGATTCAATTGTTGAAAATCTAATGGTTCAACCCTTGACATGATTCTCTTGTAAAAATCAGGTCAGCAAAATTCCACTTTCAATTACATCTACATTTCAATGCCGCATTGATTATTTAATTTAATATATGACACCAATGTTATAGGTACTATATGAGTTACACACGGTTACGTATTTTTTTATAATTAAAAAATATTCTAATGAAGAGAAATTTTTATTGATGCATTTAAGTCTTAAAGATAATTTCATAATTTCAAACGTAAATTTCAAACGTAATGGATGCATGACTCAATGTATAATTAACTACCATTAATCATATAAATTATCAATTAATTTTTGCATAGAGTTAGTTTGGTAAAGTTTAATATCCGAAAGTAATTCCTTCCTTGTATATATTTTTTATATGCACACGTAATACGTGTACAAAAAATATAAATTTAAAAATTTTAAAAAATGTGTTTGTAGTTAACTAAAAAAGTGAAATGAGATGCTTAAAAAGATTATAAATTCATGACATAAAGTGATAACATAATAACAACCGATGATAGAGATTGCATATCAAGAAAAGGATAACTTAAAACCATAGTCATGATGGAAAATCACGTTTATTGAATTATTGTTTCTTAAGCAACCCAAATTTAACATAAAATATGTTATATTACATATATATATATATATATATAGAGTTCTTTTATGGTGCCCAACTCTATATGCCCAACTCCATGCCCACCATGTACAATATGTGATAAGTCAACTCATCAATTGTGTTGGTCAACTCACATATTGTACATGGTGGGCATGGAGTTGGGCATATGAGTTGGGCACCATAAAAGAACTCTATATATATATATATATTTAGGTGTTTACATTTATATCAGTTTATTCTACACTGACTACGAGGAGGCATTAACGTCATATCAAAAATCAACAAAGTAACAAAAACTAAAATCCAGAAAAAAATAGCATACGGTAAGAAAAAGCCTACCCCTTCAATCTCAATCCCCTCCTCCCACACCAGAACAAACCAGAGAAGACGCGCATAAAACACAATACGTCGGCATAATAAGGCAAGCCAAGAATCGATTCTCACTGCAAGATGAAATCTTTATCGATGCCAGTCTCGAGTCCAAGCAGGGCTGGGGCCGAAAATTTTCCTCCGCCATTGATGAGGTTCTTGAAAAGAGATTTGGGAAGCAGAAGCAGCGGCAGGCCACGTGCAAGCCCGATGCTGATAGCCAAAAAGAACGCGGCTGGTGTGATTGAAACTACGCAAGAGCCATCTTCTCCTAAAGTAACTTGCTTTGGTCAAGTCTCTGCTCGCCGCTCCGCCAATGCGAAGGCCAAAGCCGCCGCAAGCCACCGTCCCTGGTGGCGGCACAAGAAAGCCTTGTCTTGCAGCAAAGTTGGTTCAAGATTTGGCAGCTGGTTTTTGTTCTGTAAGTCTTGTTATTGCAAGAAAGTGGATGCAAGAGAGGATTCTTTCAGGGCTAATACCAATCAGAAATGCCAAAAGAATGACAATGGTGCTTCGGTTAATAAAAGCGATGATGATAGTAGTAGTAGTAGTAGTAGTAGTAGCGAGAATGAGGTTGGCGGTGTAAAACGTGAAAAGCTTGGAGTTGGGATTCAAGAAAGTGCCAAAGATTTCGTTTTTTGCCCACCCAAAAATGCACTAATCTTGACTAGATGCAGATCTGCTCCTTACAGATCTTCATCTTTGGCAGCAAGAATCTGGGGGTCTCCATTTGAACCTGCTGGAACAGAAGCGGCCAAAACTGAAATCGAGGCAAAAACAGAGCAAGAATCTCATCCCTCTCCAGAGAAAGCGGCGGAGGAATCAAGAATTAGCCCCGGAAACAGTACGAAGTTGGAAACTGAAAAAAATGCAAATACAGAAAGTAATGATCAAGATTCGAAGGGAACTGAAGGAGGTGAAGTAGTTCATCCTTTAGTACTGACGAGAAGTAAATCAGAACCAGCAAGAACAGGTGAGAGGCTTAATCCAGAGCGCAGTTTTGGTTGACATCCCAACTTTGAGTAATTAATAAATGGTTGCTTCTGCTTCTTTCAGAAAATAAAATAATGTAAATTGATCTTGTATCTAATAATCTTTGCTGCATTTTTGGTGGAAGCATTGTCATGACTCATGAGTATTTAATGATGATGAACTCCCACTGCCACATGAGGATACAAGAGCAAGACACAATAAGGTCTTACAAATACAAGTAATATGCAATGAAGCAACTTTTTCATATTAAATTTCGCAGAAAACTTGAGCAAAGATCGAATGAGAACTGGAAGACATACAGTGAAGTCATTCCATACTTGAAAGTTACTTTCAGGTTGTGAAATGATCGTGTTCATCATCCTAAAATCCCATCTTGTTTCTCCATTTGTATTTATTTTTTTGTGCTGGTTATTTTCGAAAATGTTTCGCCGCCATCATGGTTTATGAGACAATTATCCAATGGATTTTTGTATGATCTCTAAAAAATTATTAAAAAAAAATTACCATCTCATTTGGGTTATCTTTTTTTTTTGGGTCATAACGGTGAACTTTATATTTATACTATTATATAAAAAATGAGTTTCTGTATGAACTAATTTTGAGGAAATCAAAATTTTTTATTTCATAATTACCCCTTCTTATCCATTATCCCACTAAACCTCCCACTCACTCCATTTTTTGTTTTCAAAAAAAAATTACATATAAAAAAACATCTATTTTATACATACAAAGCATGTGCATTTTTCACATATATATATAGTTGATGGATCATGTTATTAAGTCCAAACCAGTTTTCAGAGCAGAAGGGCATATACAAATTCTGTAAAAAAAAATATTGAATCTTCAATTTTCTTAAATAAATTTGTGCCACTGAGGATGCATGAATTTTATCCCCCACTTACATAAACAAAAACTGTCCCAAAATTATAATTCTGACTGTAACATAAAAGAGTGGGATTTTTTTTTTTTACATTGTCTCACTAATCTTTGTTCATCTTTGTCCGTGAGATGAGTTAACTTTGCAATAACAATCAAAACTTTTGACAAAAAATTAATATTTTTTAATAAATAACACAGATAAGATATTCATTTCACAAAATTGATCCATAATACATCAAAAAGAGTTTTTTGTGAACATAAACTGATTTTATTTTTTCTCCATTGTATACTAAAAGGATTATTTTATACAAAGATATTATTCTAAAGTTAAAAAGGGGGAAAAAA
Source organism: Henckelia pumila (assembly GCF_033568475.1). Lineage (NCBI taxonomy): Eukaryota > Viridiplantae > Streptophyta > Magnoliopsida > Lamiales > Gesneriaceae > Henckelia > Henckelia pumila. Next base: position 107,678,871 of record NC_133121.1, read on the forward strand.
TTTATTAATACTCAGATAGTTATAACGATATTTTCCACTCAAATTACGTGAATATCATCCATTTTAATTTTAAAAAAATTATGCACCACATAAATTCATATGGATGAGAGAAATTTTAGCTCCACATCTGAAAATAGATGAGAGCTCAACTCATTGGTTTTTGTAGAGTGAATTCAGTTCACTCCAATATTCACAGGTCATTCGGCATTATGAAAATTTGAACCTTTTAAAAGTTCCATTGGAATGGTGACTTAGAAGGTAACTTAGAATTGAAGTAGTAATTTATCCACCCATAGAAGAGAGAGTAATGGCACAGGTCTCTAGAGGAGAGGCAAAAGCCAAGATAAACCAATCTGTCCCTTGTGAGTTTGTACAGTGTGTGCGCGCAAGCGTAATGTATTAGGTCTCCCAACAAAACTAAAATGTCAAAATTCGAAAGAAAGGCAACAAGATGAACAAACGCAAACAACAATCTTCCTTCTCAATCAATAGGCAAAGCCGAGAGTCTAATTCTAATCTCAAGTGAAGTTCTTTCCATGCTGGATGACATCGAAGGTCCTAAAAACGATGCAATGATTTTTTGACAAAGTTTTTAACATTAAAAATCCAAAGAACAACAACTTCACTTCCTATGGGGGACCATCCCATTTTACCTCAATCTATTCTCCTGGAGCCGATACTCCTTGCTTCAGCCTTTCCTTCTTCATCTTCTTTTTTGAAACAGGCTTCTTTTTCTTCTGAGGGAAGTTTTTCTGGGCATATGTGTAGAGAGCATAGTTTCCAATAAGGAATGCTAAGAGCAGCCCACCTATGACAAGCAGGACAATCAAGCCTGGGTTGAATCCCTTCGCTTCAAGGTCCTGGGCAACATTTTTCTGTTGATCCATAGAATGAGAAATCAAGAGCAATAAAATAACCGCCAAAATTTTGAATCATATAACTGCCAAGTTTACATTCGAATTAATGCAATATTTGATTCAAGCAGAATCATGTTACAACATAATCCATGCTGAAGGATATATTACATAATTGTATACCTATTAGCCAAAGCAAAATGCACGAGTCAAACTGAGTGAACGGGACATGAGGAAATTATGAGAGCCAGCGCAGAAGATATATAATCTTGTGGATGCTTTATGCATTGCATTAATAATTATCTCAACAATATCAGCTGAGTCTGACAATAGTAAAATAAAACCTAATAGTTGAATGCTGTAGCATGATATAAAAGGAGAAAATTCTTCTAGGTATGACCATCGATTTCAATTCAGCCACCTATCAGGTGATGGGGAGCAGGGACGGACAAACCACAAGTCAACAAACCAATAAATGAATGGTTTAATCCATGTAAAATTTTAAAGCATCGACCTTAAGGGCATCAATAGATTATGCCGAGGCTTTCTAATCTCCTATACTAGTTTGAATGTAGCTTTTATTTAATGCCAAAAAATCTACTTCACTGTCAAATGCAAGGGGGGGAAAGTTGGACAAGATCGAGAACAGGAAGCAATGAGGAAAAAATAAGAGTTAGCCTCAAAAAAGCAAAACAAGATCATCCAAGCAGATGAACTTAAAATCAGATCAGCCAATCAGCTTTAAACTGAATCCGTAAAGCAAGCCGTGGTGTCAGGATTTGATTGGTGCCATGGAAACAGATTCTAAACATTGTTTCCTCCATATATATAACGATGTACAGGAATAAAATTCAGATCCACCAGACACAGGGTAATCATATACGTAACATGCATGCTAGGCTGCTAGCCATCACAGTCAATCACACATATAATAGACATGAAATAAATCCCACTGGACCAACAAAGCCATATCAATAAAACATGGGAAAATAATATCAAACCAGCCATGTATCAGGAATGTGCATTGGGTAACTGAATTCTATCATTTCTCCAATTTCCCTGATATAGTGTTCGAGTAAAAAACGATTCTTTCTATATGTTCACAGAATGAGCCCAAGCATCTGTAACTGAATTCTATCATTTCTCCAATTTCCCTTCGACAAACCAAAAACATGCAACCGCAATCTCATCTACTCATCAATTTCGACAGCAAACCCAATAAACCAAAATAATTCAAGCAAATCAACCCAAGAACAGATATTTACAAAAATAAATGTAGATAAATACATACGATATCGAATCCAGCGATAATCCACAGATCTTCGATGAAATCAACTCAATCAATTCCAAGAACAACAGATCTACAAATACGAGCAAAGATTTAGATGAATTTTGACCCAAAAAAAAAGGTACCATTCGATCAAAAGACGGAGGCGCGCGATCGTCAAAATCTGGTTCGTAATCCATGGCCCTCAACGTTGACACTGACACGTATCAAAGAAAAACAAGAGAAATCGATAAGATCGGACGAGAAAAACTGGAGAAACAAGTGCCGATGGGTCTTCAATTAAGCGCGTGTTTCGGTATTTGTGGAAGTTCTGCTCTGCGGCAGAGTTTTCTTTCAAGTCCTCCACTTTTTAATATTTACGAAATGAGCCACATGATATTAGCCCAAAACGAAAATTGAAACTCGTAAGCCCAATCTCGGTACTAAGATCAAGCCCAGTGATATTGGGCCTATCTAACTCCCTTTAAAACTGGGAGATCCATACAAGTTATATGCTTTAAAGATCTTGCCATGAAAGAGTGATTCGAAGCCATGTTCTATTCGATTATTATTTGTCATGTAGATTTATATAAGAGGAATTTCATATCATCTGTTTGTTAATTTATGTGAATTTAAAATAGAGGTATTTGCACAAACCACCCCTTTGAAATATTGAAAATGCATATTTCTCCCCTGTGAAATTTTAATAGGCATCTTCAACCCTAACCTTTTAATAAATCAGCACACTCGCCCCTTCACATGAGTGTTTGTTGCGCACGCGCCCCTCATGCGACTGGACAAATATTTTGATATTTTTTTTGCACCAAATATGTAACACCCGGTATTTTAAATACGTAAATCCGCATGCATAAGTATGATATTTAATTATTTAAATTTGTGATTTACGGGTTAAATAATTATGTGAATTATTTGTGCATGATTTAATTTATTTTTTAAGCATTTAACCCATAATTAGTGATTTTACGATTTTTAGTATTTTAATTGTTTTGATCGCGTAGACGGACGAGATGACAAATTTCTAGCCAATTTATTTCATGAGCATTTTTAGAGCCCAAAAATATTATTTTGAGTTTTATTACCTCAAAATTTTTAGTATTTAATTTTATATAATTTTAGGAGTCCATTTTTATCCAAATTTAGCCATTTTAATGACTTTTAATTATTTTTAAAATTCCCTTAATTTGTAATTTCGGGATTTTTATATTTTTAAATTGAGTTATCAGATTTTAACTTTTATTTGAAAGATTAAGTTGTATATTTTTATATTTAAAACTTTTTTTTTCTATATTTAATTAACCTATATTTTAATTAAAACAAAAACCAAACCTAATCTACCCAAACCCCACAACCGATTCCCTTCACTCAGCCACCTCACCCCACCATATTCATCATCTTCATCGGCTTCCCACAGAAAAACCCCATAGCCTCGGTTGTTCAAGCTCCAAGTTGGTCGTTCGTCGTCCTGGAATCGTCTCACGCACGTTGTTTCTCTTTAATTTCGGTGAAAGGCATGATCTTCTTTCATTTTTTTCGTACCTATCAGATACTATGTTGTGTGGATTGTGTATGCATCGAATTTTGTTGTTTTTTTCAGAAAGAGTTCGAATTTTATTGTTGAAGATGCATGGCCCTTGTGTTTTGAATTATCATACTCACGTTTGTCTTCCGTGGTTGCATTTGGCTGCTGGTCGAGCGTCCAGAGAGTGTGTGGGTGTGGCCTGGACTCGAATGGCTCGAGTGGTTCGAGCCAAACGAGCCCAGGAAAGCCACAAAGGTCGGACTGCCCTCCATGGTGCGCAGATTAGGGTTCTCGGGAGGGGCTTGGTTCGGCTAGGGTCTGGGCTGCATGGGTTAGGTTCAGGGGCCAGGTTCGAACCACCCAGACGTGGGCTACGTCTGGGCGGCGGGGCTCCGGCCAGGGGCGGCCGGATCTAGGGCTGCTGCTCGCGGCCGAGAGGAGTTGAGGGAAGGGCTGATCAGGTTTAGGGTTTCAGGGTTGGTCCGGGTCGGGTCTTGGGTCCGGGTCGGGTCTGGAAGTTAGTGGGTTAAGTTAGTTGGGTCCGGGTCCGGGTTAAGTTAGTTGGGCTCGGGTATTTTTTTTATTTTTAAGTTTTTAGTTTAATTAAAGGTTTAATTGGCCTTATTAAATCTCAAAATTTAATTGGGCTCCATTTAATTATTTTTGGGTTGAATTTAATTATTTGGGCTTAATTATTTTAATTAAGGGAGCCCACTAATTTTTTTTATGGGCTTTAGGGCCCATGAAAGTTATTGGGCCAGTCTTTGGGCTTTTGGGCCCATTGGGCCAGAATAGGTTGTTAATGAGCTTTTATTATTTAATTGGGCTTAGAATAATTTTATTGGGCTTAAGTATGTTAATGGGTCAGTCTCAGTGTTAATGGGCCAGATTTAAGTAATTGGGCTTGAGTGTTAGGGCCAGCAGTTCAGTACAATCCATGAGAAATTGCATGTGTGCTGAATATATATTTAATTATTTTTTTCATGCATTGAAGTTATTTTAATATTTATATGTTAGTATGAAATTAAATTAAATATATATGAAGGACACACATTTTAATTAAGTACATGCATTCATGAAATAATTTTATGTACGATTAAATGTTTAAGGTTGAGCAATAAAAAAATATTTTATGTTGAAAGTTGAAGTAGTGTGACAATTTGAGATTTGAGGGGGATTTGTCCCCATATGTGATCTATTGAAGGGCAGTTTACTGCCAATTTAAGAGGTGATTCGTCACCGCCACGTACGTTGGTTTCCACGCTGATCAGTATTTAATGTATGATTTAAGGTTACACTACGGATACAACCATGCGATGTTAGAAAATAATTTGCTCAACAATATTTATGTGTTATGTTATTTAAGATAATTTAAGTTATGATATGTTATGAAGTTTTTAAGCATGCACCTTCATGTATATGTTATGTATTAGTATTAAATTGATTTAAATTATTTTAAACTCTTGTTATGTTAGCATGTTGGGCCTCTAGGCTCACTACACTGGTATGGTGCAGGTGAGTACGTAGAGGAGGATGTAGCTCCTACCGGCGGCGAGAACATATGAGCGGACATGCAGTGACCCCGTGACCGTGATAGATGTCTGAGTCGTTATGCATGTTTTGAATATTTTTAGTATGTTACATTTTTTAAGTATTTTTCAGTGGTTGGGTTTTGGAATGTTACTTTTAAATATTTTTAGTGCATGCAGTTTTTAATTATTTCCTCATGACAGTATTTTAATTAAATGTAGATTCAGATATTTATTTTATTAAAGAATGCATTTTTATTTAAGTATTTATTTATTTATTTATTTTTAAATCTTTTTATTCTGTGCATATATGTATGGGCATATATGTACATATTTTATTTAGTAAGTATATAAAAAAAAAAATTCCGCATATTTATTTATTAATTATAGAGTTAGGGTCGTTTCAGTTGGTATCAGAGCATGGTCCTTGGAGGGGTCATTACTGTTATGCGAGCTCAGAAATCCACGCTACCGGTCTGTAAGTTTTAAGTGTTTATAGTATGATTTATTTTTTTAAGGATTTAAGTTGGCATTACTTTTAAACCACTTAGTTATGCATGGCGATTTACGTAAAGAAATATGTGGTGGTGCAGAATGCCTCCCAGACCGATGAACAGACGTGGGGGATCTCCACCTCCACCTCCGCAGAACCCTCTAGCAGCATTGGAGCAGGCCAATGCAAATATGATGGCAGGGATTACTGCTCTGTTAAAGCAGCAGGCTACTCGTCCTAGGTTGTCCCATGAGGAGGACGTTGCTGAGAGGTTCCAGAAGAAGGGACCGAAGGAGTTCCTTGGTACCACCGATCCTTTGGTGGCTGAGGGGTGAATTCGCTCTCTGGAGTCCATCTTTGCTTATATGGGGATCACAGACGCCGACAGGGTGAACTGTGCGACTTACATGCTGAGAGGAGATGTAGCGCTATGGTGGGAGGGTGCTGCCAGGGGAGTTCACATTCCTACACTGACATGGACAGAGTTTAGGCGTATCTTCTACGCCAAGTATTTCACCGAGGATATGCGTAGCCGCATGATCCGGGAGTTCATGAGTCTCCGGCAGGGGGACCGATCAGTGGTGGAGTATGTGCGACAGTTCGAGAGGGGCTGTCACTTTGTGCCCTTGATTTCAGATAGCCCGCAGGAGAAGTTGAGGCAGTTTGTGGAGGGCCTGAAGGCAGATATCAGACATGACGTTCGCATGGCAGATGTCCTTACTTATGAGTCTGCAGTCAGTAGAGCCTTGCGTTCCGAGGAGGGTCGGAGAGAGATCCAGAGGGAGCAGCAGGGGAAGAGGCAGTTTCAGGATGGGTATCAGCGACCATCTTCGCAGCCTCCTGCGAAGAAGCAGTTTACAGGGCCGGCTAAGGGCCCGAATCCGCAGCAGAGGCGGTAGCAGCAGAGGGGCGGGGCCCCTAATGCCATAGGTTTTCCTACTTGCCCGAAGTGTCAGAAGATGCATTCGGGACCGTGTTTGTTGGGAGCAGGGGTTTGCTATCACTGTAGGGAGCCAGGGCATCAGATAGCTAACTGCCCGAGGAAGAAGGACACTGCTGGTAGAGTGTTCGTCATGCAGGCCGAGGAGGTAAATCCAGACACCTCCTTGATCACCGGTATATCTTACCCCTAACATTTTAATAATTTTCCTTTGGTTAAAATTTCGTCTTTATTTTGAAATTGTTGTTATTTGGGTTATTTAACTGCATGTTAGAATAGGAAGCATGTTTTACTTGTGATTAGAATTAAGAATTAGTAGTGACTCGTTGGGGAAAATTTGGTAGTGGTATGAAATTGTTGGGAATTTTTTGCGTGCAGGGAGAATTCTAGTTGGAGGCAACTCCACGTTTGCGTTGCTAGATTCAGGAGCTACGCATTCGTTTATCTCCCTGGAGTTTATCAGGCGGGTAAGCATCACACCTGAGATTATTGACAGTGGGTATGATGTTACTATGCCGTCAGGGCAGATTATTTCTACCTCGAAGGTTATTCGAGGACTGGAGTTGGAGCTGCAGGGACACTCCATTCGAGCAGATGTGGTGGTTTTGCCATTGAGTGGTTTCGATTTGATTTTGGGTATGGACTGGTTGACAGTCAATGGAGCTTCGATTGATTTTCGTCGGAGATCAGTGTCAGTGAGACCTACAGTAGGCGACCCGTTCACTTTTCATGCATCTCAGAGCAGTGATATTCCTCATGTGATATCTCTTATTCAGGCGAGGAAGTTGTTGAGACGAGGTTGCCAGGGGTTTCTAGCGAGCATCGTCACGACTTCAGAGCCATCTAGCAGATCATTATCAGAGATAGAGGTGGTTCGTGACTTTCCGGATGTCTTTCCGGAGGATGTTGCAGGAATTCCACCAGTGAGAGATGTGGAGTTCGGCATCGACTTGGTGCCAGACACCGTGCCTATCTCTAAGGCACCGTACAGACTTGCTCCTACCGAGATGAAAGAGTTGAAGAAGCAGATTCAGGAGTTGTTAGAGAAAGGCTTTGTTCGTCCTAGCTTTTCTCCGTGGGGAGCTCCGGTGTTATTTGTGAAGAAGAAGGATGGCAGTATGAGACTGTGCATCGATTACCGAGAGCTCAACAGGGTCACAGTGAAGAACAAGTATCCACTGCCGAGGATAGAGGATTTATTTGACCAATTGCAGGGAGCTTCGGTGTTCTCCAATATCGACCTGCGATCTGGTTATCATCAGTTGCGTGTTAGAGATGCAGATGTGTCTAAGACTACTTTCAGGACACGATATGAGCATTACGAGTTCTTAGTGATGCCATTTGGGATGACCAATGCTCCAGCGGTTTTCATGGATCTCATGAACCGAGTCTTTCAGCCGTATCTAGATCAGTTCATCATAGTCTTCATTGATGATATCTTGATCTATTCTAGGAGCATCGAGGAGCATAGACAGCATATTCAGACAGCCTTGCAGACTTTGAGAGAGCATCGTTTGTATGTCAAGTTCAGCAAGTGCGAGTTTTGGCTTGAGCAGGTGGCATTTCTTGGCCACATTATTTCGAGAGATGGGATTGCAGTTGATCAGTCGAAGGTTGAGGCAGTGCAGAATTGGGGTATTCCGAAGAATGCTTCGGAGATTCGCAGTTTCTTGGGTTTGGCAGGATATTATAGGAAGTTCATCAAAGGTTTTTCCTCTATTGCAGTACCCTTGACTTCCTTAACCAAGAAGAATGCGAAGTTTATCTGGAGTTCAGACTGTCAGAGGAGCTTCGATCAGCTGAAGGAAGCACTCACTACTGCACCGGTGTTAGCAGTGACAGTACCACACGAGGAGTTAGTGGTGTACACCGATGCGTCTAAGCTGGGTTTAGGCGCAGTACTTATGCAGTGTGTCAAGGTTATTGCGTATGCGTCGAGGCAGCTGAAGGTTCATGAGCAGAATTACCCGACGCATGACTTGGAGTTAGCAGCAGTGGTTTTCGCTTTGAAAATCTGGAGGCACTATCTGTATGGAGAGAAGTGCAAGATTTTCACAGACCACAAGAGTCTCAAGTACTTCTTCACACAGAAGGAGTTGAACATGAGACAGCGCCGATGGTTGGAGTTGATGAAAGATTATGACCGTGACATTAGCTACCATCCAGGTAAAGCTAATGTAGTAGCAGATGCTTTGAGTCGGAAGTCGTCAGTGGTCTCATGTTTGACCGTACAGTTACCACTACAGAGCGAAATTCAGAGATTTGACTTGGAGTGTTATCCGAGTGGTCATGCACCGAGCTTGTCAGTGTTGACGGTGCAGCCAGTTCTGCGAGATCGGATTAGGGATGGACAGTCTACTGATGAGGAGTTGCAGCGATGGAGACAGAGAGATGAGGCTAGGGGTAACCTCTTGTATACAGTGGTGGATGGTATCGTTCAGTACCGTGGTAGGATGTGGGTACCGAACGTCGATCAGTTGAGAGCTGAGATTTTAGCAGAGGCTCACACATCTCTGTACTCCATTCACCCCGGAAGTACGAAGATGTACAAAGATTTGCAGCTATTGTATTGGTGGCCCGGGATGAAGAGTGACATCGGGAGAGTGGTGTCAGAGTGCTTGACTTGTCAGCAAGTCAAGGCAGAGCATCAGCGTCCAGCAGGACTTCTTAGACCTCTTCCTATTCCGGAATGGAAATGGGAGAATATTACGATGGACTTTGTGGTTGGCTTACCGAGGAGTGCCAGAGGTTGCACAACGATTTGGGTGATTGTGGATAGACTCACCAAGTCAGCTCATTTATTGCCGGTGAGGACTACCTACTCATTGACACAGTATGCAGAGCTTTACATCAAGGAGATTGTTAGACTGCATGGCATCCCAGTGTCGATTGTGTCAGATAGAGATCCGAGATTCACATCTGCGTTTTGGAAGAGTCTGCACACAGCTTTGGGGACTAGGCTTTTGTTCAGCACAGCATTCCATCCCCAGACAGATGGTCAGTCTGAGAGGGTGATCCAGGTTCTCGAGGATCGTCTGAGAGCTTGTGTCATTGATTTTCGGGGCTCTTGGGAGACTAGACTGCCATTAGTGGAGTTTATTTATAACAACAGTTTTCAGTCGTCTATAGGTATGGCTCCTTATGCAGCATTGTATGGAAGGAGATGCAGATCTCCTGTGCATTGGGATGAGGTTGGTGAGCGGATTTTACTGGGTCCTGAGATTGTGCAGCAGACAGCTGACATTGTGACTCAGATTCGAGATCGGATGAGGACTGCTTAGAGTCGTCAGAAGAGTTATGCAGATGCCAGACGACGAGATCTGGAGTTCGCTGTAGGTGATCACGTATTCCTGAAGGTGTCACCTATGAAGGGAGTAGTGCGTTTTGGCCGGAGAGGCAAGCTTAATCCGAGGTATATAGGGTCATTCGAGATCTTGGAGAGAGTTGGCACGTTGGCCTACCGTTTAGCTCTACCACCAGGGCTAGCGGCAGTGCACAACGTTTTCCATGTGTCCATGCTTCGGAGATATGTCTCTAACCCGTCGCATGTGTTGGATTTCGAGCCCTTGCAGTTGCCACCAGATCTAGTTTATGAGGAGAGGCCAGTGCGGATCTTGGCTAGGGAGGAGCGGAGGCTTAGGACGCGGGTCATACCGATGGTCAGAGTCCAGTGGCTGAATCACTCAGAGGAGGAAGCTACTTGGGAGACCGAGGCAGACATGAGGACTCGCTACCCGGAGTTGTTCGGGTAAGTACTTTAAATTTCGAGGACGAAATTTAATTTAAGGGGGGAGAATTGTAACACCCGGTATTTTAAATACGTAAATCCGCATGCAAAATTAGGATATTTAATTATTTAAATTTATGATTTATGGGTTAAATAATTATGTGAATTATTTGTGCATGATTTAATTTATTTTTTAAGCATTTAACCCATAATTAGTGATTTTACGATTTTTAGTATTTTAATTGTTTTGATCGCGTAGACGGGACCGTGGACGGACGAGATGACAACTTTCTAGCCAATTTATTTCATGAGCATTTTTAGAGCCCAAAAATATTATTTTGAGTTTTATTACCTCAAAATTTTTAGTATTTAATTTTATATAATTTTAGGAGTCCATTTTTATCCAAATTTAGCCATTTTAATGACTTTTAATTATTTTTAAAATTCCCTTAATTTGTAATTTCGGGATTTTTATATTTTTAAATTGAGTTATCAGATTTTAACTTTTATTTGAAAGATTAAGTTGTATATTTTTATATTTAAAACTTTTTTTTTCTATATTTAATTAACCTATATTTTAATTAAAACAAAAACCAAACCTAATCTACCCAAACCCCACAACCGATTCCCTTCACTCAGCCACCTCACCCCACCATATTCATCATCTTCATCGGCTTCCCACAGAAAAACCCCATAGCCTCGGTTGTTCAAGCTCCAAGTTGGTCGTTCGTCGTCCTGGAATCGTCTCACGCACGTTTTTTCTCTTCAATTTCGGTGAAAGGCATGATCTTCTTCCATTTTTTTCGTACCTATCAGATACTATGTTGTGTGGATTGTGTATGCATCGAATTTTGTTGTTTTTTTCAGAAAGAGTTCGAATTTTATTGTTGAAGATGCATGGCCCTTGTGTTTTGAATTATCATACTCACGTTTGTCTTCCGTGGTTGCATTTGGCTGCTGGTCGAGCGTCCAGAGAGTGTGTGGGTGTGGCCTGTACTCGAATGGCTCGAGTGGTTCGAGCCAAACGAGCCCAGGAAAGCCACAAAGGTCGGACTGCCCTCCATGGTGCGCAGATTAGGGTTCTCGGGAGGGGCTTGGTTCGGCTAGGGGCTGGGCTGCATGGGTTAGGTTCAGGGGCCAGGTTCGAACCACCCAGACGTGGGCTACGTCTGGGCGGCGGGGCTCCGGCCAGGGGCGGTCGGAGCAGGGCGGCAGCAGCCCTAGAAGGGCTGCTGCTCGCGGCCGAGAGGAGTTGAGGGAAGGGCTGATCAGGTTTAGGGTTTCAGGGTTGGTCCGGGTCGGGTCTTGGGTCCGGGTCGGGTCTGGAAGTTAGTGGGTTAAGTTAGTTGGGTCCGGGTCCGGGTTAAGTTAGTTGGGCTCGGGTATTTTTTTATTTTTAAGTTTTTAGTTTAATTAAAGGTTTAATGGGCCTTATTAAATCTCAAAATTTAATTGGGCTCCATTTAATTATTTTTGGGTTGAATTTAATTATTTGGGCTTAATTATTTTAATTAAGGGAGCCCACTAATTTTTTTTATGGGCTTTAGGGCCCATGAAAGTTATTGGGCCAGTCTTTGGGCTTTTGGACCCATTGGGCCAGAATAGGTTGTTAATGAGCTTTGATTATTTAATTGGGTTTAGAATAATTTTATTGGGCTTAAGTATGTTAATGGGCCAGTCTCAGTGTTAATGGGCCAGATTTAAGTAATTGGGCTTGAGTGTTAGGGCCAGCAGTCCAGTACAATCTATGAGAAATTCATGTGTCCTGAATATATATTTAATTAATTTTTTTATGCATTGAAGTTATTTTAATATTTATATGTTAGTATGAAATTAAATTAAATATATATGAAGGACACACATTTTAATTAAGTACATGCATTCATGAAATAATTTTATGTACGATTAAATGTTTAAGGTTGAGCAATAAGAAAATATTTTATGTTGGAAGTTGAAGTAGTGTGACAATTTGAGATTTGAGGGGGATTCGTCCCCATATGTGATCTATTGAAGGGCAGTTTACTGCCAATTTAAGAGGTGATTCGTCACCGCCACGTACGTTGGTTTCCACGCTGATCAGTATTTAATGTATGATTTAAGGTTACACTACGGATACAACCATGCGATGTTAGAAAATAATTTGCTCAACAATATTTATGTGTTATGTTATTTAAGATAATTTAAGTTATGATATGTTATGAAGTTTTTAAGCATGCACCTTCATGTATATGTTATGTATTAGTATTAAATTGATTTAAATTATTTTAAACCCTTGTTATGTTAGCATGTTGGGCCTCTAGGCTCACTACACTGGTATGGTGCAGGTGAGTACGTAGAGGAGGATGTAGCTCCTACCGGCGGCGAGGACATATGAGCGGACATGCAGTGACCCCGTGACCGTGATAGATGTCTGAGTCGTTATGCATGTTTTGAATATTTTTAGTATGTTACATTTTTTAAGTATTTTTCAGTGGTTGGGTTTTGGAATGTTACTTTTAAATATTTTTAGTGCATGCAGTTTTTAATTATTTCCTCATGACAGTATTTTAATTAAATGTAGACTCAGATATTTATTTTATTAAAGAATGCATTTTTATTTAAGTATTTATTTATTTATTTATTTTTAAATCTTTTTATTCTGTGCATATATGCATGGGCATATATGTACATATTTTATTTAGAAAGTATAAAAAAAAAAAAATTCCGCATATTTATTTATTAATTATAGAGTTAGGGTCGTTTCAAAATACCCCTGTGAAATATTAAAAATGCATATTTAACCTCTGTGAAAATAATTTTTAAATCTATTCAACCCATAATACACAATTTTTAATAAAATACAATTATAAATTTTTAGAAAATATTTTTTGTTTTATTATTTATTATTTTTTATTTTAAATGTATTATCATTAATTAATTATTTTCTAAAAATATTATTACTTTATCCTGTTATCATTATTTTATTAAATTCACTTCGTATTTCCAATTTTTCCATTAAACATGCATTCATAACAAATATTTAAATAATTTCAAGTACCAAAATATTGAACTAAACTGATAAGTTCAAACATATTGTTTTTTTGATTTAGAACTATATATTATTGAACCAAAATTTAAATTTTTCGAAAATATGCATTGCACAATTTGTAATAAATAATAAAAAAATAACATGCTAATATAATTCTACATTAAAAAAGTAACATTCATGAACTTATCATTTGATTCAATATTTTGATATTTTTAGATATTTAAATATTTATTTATGAATCATATTTAATGAAGAAGTTGAAAAAACGAAGTGATTTGATAAAATAATGATAACGAGATAAATTAATAATTTTATTTAAAAATAAATTAATTAAAAATAAAAATAAATAAAATTAAAAATGTTTGGTACTTATCATTCACTTATCATTCACTTATCATTTTGATTTAATATTTTGGTACTTTTAGGTATTTAAATCTCGTTTATGAATGCATTTTTAATGGAGAAGTTGGAAACAAAAAGAAAGTTTAATAAAATAATGATAACAAGATAAAAAAATAATATTTTTTAAAAAACATTATATAATCATAATAAATTTAAAATTAAAAATAAATTAATAAAACCAAAAATGTTTGCTAAATATTTTATAATTAGATTTTAATAAAAATTATGTATTATGGGTTGAATAGATTTAAAAATTATTTTCACAGGGGTCAAATATACATTTTTTATATTTCACAGGGGTATTTGGTGCAAAAAAAAAATATCAAAATCTTTGCCCAGTCGCATGAGGGGCGCGTGCGCAATAAGCACTCATCTGAAGGGGCGAGTGTGCTAATTTTTTAAAATGTTAGGGTTGAAGATGCCTATTAAAATTTCACAGGGAAAAAGTGTGCATTTTCAATATTTCACAGGGGTGGTTGGTGCAAATAACTCATTTAAAATAGTTTCGAGAAAAAATTGTTTTTCAAGTTCATTTTTCGAATAACTCTTAAATAAAATTACATCCGTCAAGGACTTGATCTAGTGAAGGAAATTTCCTACCCCTTGTATAATACATCCTCCAAAAATACACTAAATTCAACTATTTCGTCAAATTTTCAAAGTAAATGTGCTTATAAAAACTCTAACAATGGATACATATATGAGTTTAAGAATGAATAATGTTAAAATGCAAAAAATTATTTATAAAATTATTTGCTAACCCATATTTAGGAATGAATAATGTTAAAATGCTTTGGATTAAGATTTAATTTAGCTTAGTATTAGTGTGTAAAATAAATTATAAATATGTTTTTTTCATCAACTGATGATGTTGGCTTTACATTGAATCAAATGTTTTGGATTCATTTGCTCATTAACCGTTTGACACAATGTGCCACCAACAAAACCAGTTGATGCAACGGGATGCATTGTTTTGTGCATGGCCTCTTGGTTCTTCTTAAATCATAAGATTATTTGATTAAGGAAGACATTCATTGTATGTATAACACGTAGTATGAGATTTGATTGTGTTAATTTTTTAGGTTTTAATTATGTCAAGGACGAATTTTGGGTTATTTATTAGTAACTACTATTGGATGGCATGATTGCAATTTAATTGATTCGAAAATGAGAGGAATGTTTTCGATTGTGTTAAAAGGATGTATCTTATGTCAAGTAATTTTATCAATTTTCCAGATTCATTATTACATAGGAGTTGAGCCTCAATGGTTTGCTAAAAGGATTGTAGTAATGAATTATAACATTTTCAATTTCTTAATATGTGGTATGTACTCAATTTTTTTGTATAAAATATCAATTTTTCCCTTTATTGCATAATCGTAAGCTACCTTTTCTAAAATTCATAATACCAGAGGGAAGTTGTGGAAAGAATAGAGGTAATTAATGGAAGACACTGAAGTCTGGGAAGGAAATTAGTGATTGATGCAGAGAAAATATTGAAAAAGTGATGGTAGAAAGACATAAGGTTATTTGAAAAGTCATTACTATGATGTGATCGTTGTCGGTTCTGTGATCGGAGGATTGGTGGCGGCAACTCAGCTAGTAGTGAAAGGTTCCTAGGAAGAAGCTCTGAGTTTTACCGAAGGGATGGACTCACATTTGATGTTGGATTATCAGTTATTTTTGGTTTCATCGGTGTGGTTAGTTGATTATAAACATATTTATGGTCATTAATGTATGACATATCCACTGTTAAATTGTTGAAGGGTTGTATGCATGTTTAAACTTAGTGATATTATTTTTGTGTCGTATTGGTTCATTTGAAAACTTTTTCATTCATACCAATAAGACTGTGCATGCCATTTGATGCACATGAAATTGGGTTGTTTATATTATGCTTTTGAATAATGAACTTTCCAGTTTAACCATTAGGCTTTAATGTATTAGTAGCTCAACCGCAACTATTTTCCGATTTTTTTTTTAAAAAAAATTGGTTCTCTATTCAGAATCTTGGAAAAGTTGGAGACATTTTTGTTGGCGCAGACTTTTATTTTGGTGTGCATGATCATAAATTGTTTTGGATGATTCAACCACTAGGTTGTGCTGCCTCAATTGTTCTGTCATTGCTTCTTTTGGTTGTTATAGCTGTGGTTATTATATTTTACATTTTTTTTTCTCTAAGTGGTTATTTTTCATTAAGCAGAAATTGAGAATTTTTTGAGGAAAATTTGATTATGAAGCATGTGGATGTAGGATGCAATTTATACCATACCCAACTATGGTTCATTTTCATTTACCTAATGGTTTTCCTATCCAAGTGCATAGACAATATAGTGAATTTTATGTCACGTGTACTTTGAGAGTTTAATTAAAAAAATAATTAATGTGCTTAGTATTCCAAATCTTTTAACTTAAAAATTTGATTCATTGTGTATGCATGTCATATCTGTGAATAGAGGGTCGTGCATTTAATTGATAGGGTGTGTCTAAATATATTATATTTACACACACATGCATTTAATTGGTAATAATAAGATTTATAAATCCACATAATTTTGTTACGATTTCAATGTTACTTCCGGATATCTTAAAATTTTTAATTTGTTGGATGTTGAATTAAATTCACAAGAAATCTTTTATATATTTCTATTGGATTTCTTAACATGTCTAATTCAATTTTATTGAATATTCTATTCAACTTTCATTTGTAAACCATACCAAAATTTCAAGATTACAAATTTGAACTTCTTTTTATGTTACTTTTTCCATAATTTTCTATAAAGTAACACAAATTCATAAAAACAAATTAACTTACTTAACTTAAAAATAAATTATTTTTCTTTAAAAAATCACATAAACATGCAACACGTTTATCCTATATTATATTTATATATTTATTTTATTACACGTACAACACATTTATTTCATATATTACGTTACACACGCGTTGCGTATGCCTCAATAGATAGTTTTTTCTATTTTATTAAACGTGAAAGATTGGTACGTTGGTATGACCAACCCCTTTATTTTTACCCTTTAATGTATATTTAACTACCAAAATGCTATTTTATTTTTATCAAATGATAACTACTAATTTACAAAAATATCAATTTTATAAAATTAATTTGTTTATATAAAAAAAATACTTCTAAAATTATTCTCTACTTTTATTTTTGGTTTTTCGTTAAGAAAACATATAGAATACGCACGTAATGCGTGCACACGAGTACTAGTATTATATTAAATTTTTCTTTTCTTTTTCTTTTTTGTTTGGTACATATGAATAAAAATTTGTATAACAAAATTAACCGATAAACTCATTTTATTATTTCCCCCCAACATTATTTTATCTCTTTATGTTTTTCTTGTCAGTTCTTATGTTTTGTCATAATTCTTACCCTTTGGTTCATCATAAACCACTTTTCCAAAACATACGTTTACGTGTTCACAAAAGATATCATGAGACGTTTCATATATATATATAAATATACATTTAGGATAAATTTTCAATTCGACTTGATTTATGTAAAAAAAATTAATTTTTTTATATTAAAATACTACATTTTATTGTAAATACGAGATGGGTAGATGAGTTTCACAAAACTATTGTGTGAAACATGTTATCTTATTCGATTTTATCCATAAAAATATTTTTTTTCTAATGTCAATTATTATCTTTATATATATATATAGTCTCGATTCGTTCTGCGAATGAATTCTGAATTATCTTTAGACCTACCCAAATAAACAAAAAATACAAAAGAATATCAGGCGAAATTCCATCGATTTTGTTAGCCTAATCCCACATAAAGTCAATTGACGATACAGAGAACTTCGTATTTAATTTCACAAATTTACAATTTGCATAACAAAACAAGAGAACAAACCCTTGATCCACAAAAACACTTGCACGAAGGCAGTCACAGGTTTTCATCAACAGCAGAATTTCGCGCAGACCCGAAGGGAAAACCCATTCGGATTATATGATCTCTGTACAGTTTTGACGATATTGGTGGTAACGATTTTGTTATATATTTTTGGGGTCTCGAGAGATGATGAACTCTGCGACGAGTAATAATATGATGTCTTCAGCATCCGCGTCTGGGAACAACGCACAGTCGCCGGGTTTGAAGACTTATTTCAAGACCCCAGAGGGCAAATACAAGCTCCAGTATGAGAAGACCCACCCAGCGATTGGTCAACAGTATTCCCAAGGCAAAACTGTCGTTCAGGTTTGTCGATTTCTGGCTATTTAGGGTTTCAATTTGATATTTCGCTGTCGAGTCACTTTTTTTTTTGTGGCTATTTGTGTATGTTGGAAATTGTAAGGTTTATCAGTTTAGTCTAGATTCTGGAATGGCTTTAGCAGTCCATATCCATATTCATCTTTTGGGTCTTCAAACCGTAGGACGTGATATGCATACGTTGTGGGCGGGGATATGTATGATTGCTGTTATAATTCAAGTATCTTCCGATTAACATGTCCTAAAGTTTGCTGCTTTTTACTTTCGGCTTGTGCGCAAGGGTGAAAACGTAATGTCACCGATATGATGTTCGATGGTACTAGATTACTTGCTCTTTTATGAATGTGACTTGTAGGCAGTTTGAAACTGCTGAATGAATATTCTCTGAAGGTTGTTGGTCAGGTTACGCTGGCTCACCTCAAGGATAAACCAACGCAGACACCATCACAGTCATCCTCAAGTTTGGGTGTTAGCAGTGGCGTGAGGTCTGCGGCAGCAAGGTTATGGAATGGTGGAAACGGTAGTAGAGCCCTTAGTTTTGTTGGAGCAAATGGAGGTAAGTCGGTGAGTGGCGCTAGTAGTAGAATAGGATCACTAGGCGCGTCAAGTTCGAATAATGTGGTTGGGAATTCAAACTTCGATGGTAAGGGGACTTACTTGGTGTTCAACGCTGGTGATTCAGTTTTCATCAGCGACTTAAATTCGCAGGATAAGGTAATTTGAAGGTTTTCTGTTTTTATTTTTAAGATCATAATGGTGTTAATTTTTTAGAGGCCTATTATTTTTTCCACAGGATCCTATAAAGTGTATGCAGTTTAATAACGTATATCCGGTTTGTCATGCATATGACCCTGATGCAAAAGACGGGCATGATTTGCTTATTGGTTTAAGCACTGGAGATGGTGCGCCTTCTTCTCTAACTTCTAATGGACTATCATGAATAGCACACTTTTCATTGAATTAGATTTTGGTTTCAATGTTTTGCAGTCTATTCAGTGTCACTAAGAGAACAACTACAAGATGTTGGGAAGAAGCTTGTTGGGGCTCAACATTATAACAAAGATGGTTCTGTTAACAATAGGCAAGAACTCGGCTCTTGTTTTGAACCCCTTCCTTAGTTATACACTTATACTTGTGCATTAAATCTCTTTCTGTGATTCTTGGAACAAATGTGGTTGTCACCTTGAGTTCATTTTATTTTTATGTTTTGAGATGTCACTTTCAGTTTATCTTCCTCTACACGAACATTCTTCATCCAAATTTTCTTATTTACGGGATTCTCAAACCTTATTGTATTGTACACAATTATTGACTTGAACCAAGGTAGGTTTTATTCCAATTGCTTCTCATGGATTGAATCTACTTTGTACGCACTATATGGCCATACGAGTGTGTTTGGGAGTTTCTGAAATCCTAATGTTATCTCATGTTTTTTCAGTTTTTCGTTTTGGAATATAATATGTAGGGCATATGTTGAAGTCTTGGAGTTTTTCAGCTGATCTACTGCTCCTTCTCTTTTTAACAGTCGTTGCACATGTGCTGCATGGATTCCCAACAGCGATGGATCATTTGTAGTTGCTCATGCGGATGGAAATATGTATGTTTATGAAAAGGCAAGTTTTTAAACGAATAAAGTTCATTCTCTAAGTGGTCACGACGTGAAAATCTAGATATCTTGTTGTCCTTTGCAGAACAAAGATAGTTCTGGTGATCCTTCATTCCACGTGATCAAGGACCCGACTCAATTTTCTGTCTCACATGCACGCTACAGTAAGGTATTGGCTACTGTTAATCATGTTCTGTACTTTTTGCTTTTGTTTTACTTTTGTATTTCCACCTACCAAGTTTTTTCTGAATTTTTTCATCCATTTTTAATGGGTAAAGTGTGAACAAGAAGTTGTTGTTTCTACGCCTTCTGTCAAAGGTTATCCATCTTATAATCCTTCAGTATTTTTTTCTGAACCTGATTGGAGTGGTTTAGTTTATTGTTTCTACTTTCTTGAACCCTCATCAGTCTCTTTATATTTTTAGCTGGGGCCTAGGGATCAGTTAATAGCACAAATTTAGTCAAAAATAAGTTTTGGGTGGTGGGGGGAGGCGATTGCCAATGTCTTCATATAAGTCTTCCTTCGCAGAGTTATACTTTCTGAGCTTAGAGATATATTTATGTTCTTGTTAATTGATGACAGGATGGACATCTATAAAGAAAAGGCTCAGTAGTTGGTTGTAGATTAGAGGATTTGACAAATGCTTATAATGCATAATTTTCAGGACTTGGGTTTTCACTATTGTTGTGGAAAGGTAGTCTTAACTGGAACTGATTATATGGTTCACTGCAGAATCCTGTTGCTAGATGGCATATATCCCATAGTTCAATAAATGGCATTGCATTTTCAAGTGGTGGATCTTATATAGCAACCGTCGGAAGGGATGGTACTGCCATTTTCGTACTTTGTTTCGCTATTGCAAATTCTCAAGTGTGAAAATTTGTCTCCAACCACTTGTCGAGTTTCCCCCTCATTTGTAGGCTAAGTAAATTTAATGGTTGCAGGTTATCTTCGAGTCTTTGACTATAAAAATGAACAACTTATATGTGGTGGAAAAAGCTATTATGGTGCTTTACTGTGTTGTGCTTGGAGGTGGGCATTCCTATTTTCTAGTTTGAATTGTTATTCTTCGATTCTCTACAATACTGCTTCTGCGAGTATTCTTTGTGGTCAATATTAAAAGAAAATGAAGTTACTGATGGCGAATGAAACAACAGTATGGATGGTAAATACATTTTGACCGGAGGTGAAGATGACCTAGTTCAAGTTTGGAGCATGGAAGATCGGAAGATTGTGGCATGGGGCGAGGGACACAACTCATGGGTGAGAGTTCTATGCTTAATTATCCATTAAATAGTTATCTCCAGTTTACTTAGATAGATGGTTTGCAACTTGATCTGTAAAAGTTTTGAATGGTGCTGAAAGCCATCTTAATGTTTACTTAAAAGTAATATTTGCTGTGTTATTAAGATTCCGGATTCTTATTTCTGTTGGAATCAACACTTGCATACCCTTTGAAACAACTAGACCTGAAGTAGTAAGACCAAAAGAGCTGCTCAATCAATCATTTAGTACACGATACTTGTACAGCAGTACAGGTAGCATAGATGAGTAGTTTCTTTTTCTTTTTTAAATATAATCTATATTAACACCTGGATCAGGGTGTAGATGAGTTGTTATGAGCTTAATTTCTTGTGGATATTGATTACCTTTTTAACATATGCTCTTGGCAATGTCAGGTTAGCGGTGTGTCATTTGATTCATATTGGTTGGCACCAAATTCTGATGGTGTAGCTGAAAATATTGTATACCGTTTTGGCTCAGTTGGTCAGGTATCGAAGTTGAATTATTGCTTTGAACATAATTAGTCAATTTGTGAATTAATGAATTGTGCAGTCTTTAGTAACTTACTCATCGTATACTGATGTGTTATAACCCTGGTCCCTGTATGCCTTATTACTGCAACAAAAGGACTTCAAAAAACCCCTCAAATGGTCAAGATGTTATCATATTCCTGGATAACAAGTTGTGTTGAATATTGATCTTACAACCACTTGTTCTTGCTCGAAATAACTTCTATTTCTTCCGCACTATAATTTTGCATCTGCGGAAGAATGTCGGACATCTATAACGTGGATAAGGAACCAGATGTTGATTTGATTCCTGGATAAGTATCTGATATGGCTTCCTTTTGAAATCAAGAGATCTCTTGATATAGTAATATTTCTTCCAATGTTTGCTGGGTTAAGTAAATGCACCTCTGTGTAGTTTATGGGCTACAAACCAGATAGTTCATGTGTTTTTATTAATTTAAATTTTAACCAAATTCTAGTCCCATCAATTTACCTTTTAGAAACAGATCAAGAGGATGCTATCTAATAGATCTGACACCTGGAGGCTTTTCATTTCATGTTTTATTCCTTGAACGTTTTTTATTTATGTAAAGGAAAATTTGTGGGGTACATTTATTTCAGTGAAGAAGAATCTTCTTTTGACAGAGACTTATTTGTCTCTCATGCACATGATTACTTGCCATCTGTTTCTTCCCTCTCACCATCTCTCTTCGTAACATATGAAAAACTTAATTTTTGTGCAGGACACACAATTACTTCTATGGGATCTTGAAATGGATGAACTTGTGGTACCAGTGCGGCGTCCCCCTGGTGGGTCCCCAACTTTCAGTACCGGAAGCCAGTCAGCTCACTGGGACGGTGCTTGTCCTGTTGGCACCTTGCAACCTGCTCCAAGCACGAGAGACATCCCAAAACTCTCTCCGCTAGTCGCACATCGTGTTCACACAGAACCTCTTTCTGGTTTGATATTCACTCAAGAATCCGTACTTACTTGTAGCCGGGATGGACACATAAAAATTTGGACGAGACCTGGTTCCCCCGAGAGCCAATCGAACAACTCTGATTCCCTCTTAACTGCAAGCTTGAAAGAAAAGCCATCAATATCATCGGGGAAAGTGGTAAGTCCTCGTTTCAAACAATGACGATAATGATCAAACAATTTACAAAAAAGAAAAGCATCTTGTGTGACGCTAATTGGATTGAGGAATGCGGCTGTTAGGATTCTTTGCAGAGTTCTTTTGTGGATTGACCAAGCATATGAGCTACTCATGTATGCTCTCAATAAAAACTAACAGATAATTATGTGGCCAACCAATTAGCCCTGTAGTGGAGCAGCTGGGTTGAGTTAGGTTTTGGGTTCGAGTCTACCAGTGCATGAAATGATCATTGTATATGGGCTAAATATCATTGGATTTTGTTTGAGATTGAGATAGAAAGCACAAGCCTTTTGTAAGTATGAAAGGGATGTCCAAGAAATATTATTGATGAAAAATAATCGAGTTGTGCCTCTTTGAAATTTTCCTTTTTGTCCCTGCACTCTGTTTTGCTCTTGCCCCAGGATAGCAGTGACCGAGTTGTGTGTGTGTGTTTTTTTGTTTTTGTTTTTTTTTTGTTTTTTTTGTTTTTGTGTGCCTTTTATTATTAATTTTTTGATGTTTTGTGGCCAACGAGGAATCTGAAACTGGGTTTCGGGAATTTAGTCTTTTTTCGGAGTTCATACTTGCCTAAGTAAGTTATGGATTACTGGTGTTATTCATTAAGCCGTAGGTTCTTTGTATTTTCAGAGGAAGCAAATTCTCGGATTTTATCCACCATTAGTTTTTCCTTTTTTGTTTCATTTTCAATTTGTGTGATTGAATATGTAAAAAATTTCGTCATTGATGCATTTTGAACGATCACATCGATTATCTGAAACGCTAATGATTTATAAATGATAATGTTATTGTATTGGAACCCCCAAGCTTTGGCTTACTCCATGAAAGACTCGATTTATGTATGTCTTTGGACTGGGATAGTAAAAGCATACCCGACAAATGACAAGTAGATATTCATTATTAATTTTAAAAATCATATTTAAACGGAGATTACACAAAATTAAAAGTGAAACGTGATGAAAATGATAAGATTTGGATAAAATGAGAAAGAAGTCAATTTTAAGTGACTATATTAAACGTATTTAGTTGAAATCAAAAATGATTTTTTTAAAATAAATTGATTATTTAATTTTTTTTATATCAATTAAAAAATCAAAATAAAAGTATTTTCTTCAAAATCAAAAAATACATTTCGGTCATATGTTTCTCAAAAATATTTCTTCAAAATTCTTGTGTTATAAGTCATATTATTAAAATTCATGTTTTAACTTGTATTAAAAATGTTTAAATTTGTGAAATTGGAACTTGATCTCGACGTATGATCACGTTACAATCTTGACTAGAACATTAAACACATTTGATGATTTTGCGCTCTTAAACACTCAACAGCCTATCGAATAAGAGTTCAATCAAATGTCAGAATCCCGCTGAATATTGAGATGATTACCCATTTTGAGGCCAAAATGAATAATCTTATAAGCATACCCTTTAACCTTCAACAAGCATGAAGTTTGTTTCATGTCAATCTGTATTCGAGATCAAACCAATTCTGGAACCATCAGCATATACAGAGGTAGCACGTTCGGGAGCAAGAAAATGCGTAGGGGGGCAGCAACTTTCAAAGTCCAAAGGCCACTCTCTGTACATAATCAGGGCGCCTTTTGCTGGGCAGCCGAAGCAGCCCGGTAATTTGTAGCTCGGTCACTGCCCTGCAGAATTCAGCTCTATACAATATGCAATTAAGGAATATTATGTAAATCCGCTGGCGTTAATAACCAAAATGCTCCGTGAATTTCAAATGAAAATACAGAAAAGAAGGGCGAGGATACTGGATTGAAGCATCATTCCGGCGTTCGGGTTCCTTGCAACTTTTTCGTTTTTTAGGTGATGGTGATGACTTTAACCTCTTCTTGGCTTGTGAACGTGGGGGAGAGACGATGGCTCTAAAAGAGTTGAACCATTCATGAATATTTATGTTATCGCCATGTTCTTGAGCCAGATAGTACCTACACAAGAAAATGAAAATACTTCAGGGAAATTACAATAGAAATGCCAGCATACCACAAAAACAGTTCTGAGCCTTAAAGATGACAAGTACTGATACACAAACAGAGTTCAAAATGTCAACATACCAGTGGAACATCGCTGTTAAAGAGGTAGATGTGCACTACTTACATGATCGAGGTATCATGCATGGATGGTAATGGCCCACTACCATTCTTGCAGCAAGAACACTTGAGGAAATTCCTGGACTCTAAAAGGTCAGTCTGGATTCTTCTTCTAGGATCTCCTATCAAAGCCTAGCGTGATGTAAACAAAATACACTTAAGTATACAACATCAGCAGACAATAAAAATTCAACACATGTTAATGATTTTAGATGTTTCTACCACCTAATATGATGCATGATTTTGCAAAATGTTTTGCTGGGAAACTTATATTCGACAATAATTCAGGTCTGCCAAACAAAAACAAATGGATACATCAACCAAATTAACTTGTAGAAGTCGAGATTTCTAGCGAACTTAACTGCTTGGAGCGTGTGGACATTATTGAAGAAGAATATTTCATTGAAAGGTATACTTTCAATGGGCTTCATATCCCTGATTTTTTGGGCAAAAACCACGAGTAATAAAGTATGTCATTAACATTAAAACATGTATAGAATACAAGAAATAGACGATATAAAATGGTCAACAAAATCAAAATTTATGTTACAAGCATAATTATGAGATGCAGTTATGGTCACTACATAAAACTAGAGATGATTTTTGTCAAAGCATAAATTAAACTACCAGTTATACCTCAGAAATTTATTCCAGTAAACGCTCAAATTGGTGAAGATTTCTTTTCTTTTATCATTAGAAGATAAATCCAATGGAGCCAGTAAGAGAAGCTATGAAGGGGCATTGCATTAACTGAATGACACTGAAAACTAAATCCTATTCTTGGGTCGACTTTGTTAGAAAAGTTACTAGGTAAAAGCTATCCCTACCTGACCATGCATTCCAGAAATATAGCAACTTTCTCATTTAGAGTACTTTTATCCTTATTTTCATGAATAATTTTCCTGGCAACGGGCTTCCTGTAACATCAGCACAGAGTACATCATTAGTCATGTCAAGTATGCCAAATTACAATATTCAGAGATGTTGAAGCTAAATAAATAATTCAAGAAACGAATGCCAATCAGACTAAAGATCAGATCTAAGACAAGTTCAAACTCAAACAGTAAGATGGTTAACGTGATGAAAACTTTAATGGCCTAATCAGACTCTCCACTGCGCCATAATCGACCAGTTGAAGTAACTGGGAAAATAACTTTCATAGCACCAACAACAATTTGTAAACCAATAGGTTTCAGGGTGTCAGCTACTCCTATGAATAATGAATTCTCCATACATGTTGGGCCGTTGGGGATGCATTCATGAGTCATAAAATGTTTGATACGGAAATTAGTAAAAATTCAAAATGGAGATATCATTAACAGAGCTTGTGACCACTCACTAAGATCTGTGTCCAGGGAAGAGGTTACCAAGGCATATATTTGGTCTAGGACCGATACATGGGCAAATAATACAATACAGCGCAAGGCAGCAAAGAGAAAATACCTGGTTGCTTCATTCAAATCCCGTTTTGAATGCTTGTCCTCCAAGGCTACCAGAGATTGCAACTCCTTTACTTTTTCATGAACCTGGACATTGTTTTTCAAGCATTCAATTCAGATAGAAATGGAATTCATAATACGGAAAAAATGATCCGTTTTTGAATTTGAATAGACACTGGAACTTTATCGGCATCACGCCGAAGCAAAAATATAGCAATCTGCTAAATACACTTCGCAGTTTTAGCTAGAAGGTTCTAAATGTTAAAATTCTAATATGGACGAGAAAAACTGATGAAATTATCAAGCATATCAGAAACACCGGTGTTAAGCATTTTAAACTGCAAATATGTCAATTTTCATGTATTTCTAAATTTTACTGGTAATCCATTGGCTATTCAAATAAAGCCCCTTATATATTCTTCATCTAAGCTCTGTGCTGCCTGTTCATTATAGAAAGCATTAAAGAACTGAAACATGAATAATTTTTAATGTACTATAACTCTAAAATGTCTTTTCTGGGATATTTAGATAGTATTTGAACTTTGGAAAGGTTAGTACTGCATATGGGAGTTTCTGACCTTTTTCAGGAACAGCTTTTGTCCAAATTTCAGCAAAAATTGGACTAAATTGTGTCCATGTTCCCGAACTACTTGCAAACTATTATACCATAACAAATTATCAAAAGATTTTATTTACGTTGTCTTATTCCTCGGTTGGTGCATCACAACCACTTTATTTGGTTCACAGCGATGTTTGGGTTCCCTAAAATATTAAAAGTTTAACTTGAAAAAAAAGTGGTGGTAATTTTCCTTAAAGATCGTACTCAACTTTGTATTAATTTTTAGATGATTGAAAAACCTGAAGTCGAAAAATTGTTCAAAGAGAACAATAATGTTTTCTATGCATGTCCAAAGTATTTGTGAAGGGGTGCTATCTAACAGCATGTTATCTGATTAACAGGAACCTACACATGTTTTGAAACATGTAACACATCTAAAGAGTTAAAAAATGATTCTCCTGAAAATAGAATCATTTCTCATTTGCCATGAAAGTTACTTGTCTGTCTGCACTGCTATGCATGCCCAAAGTATTTGTGAAGGGGTGCTATCTAACAGCATGTTATCTGATTAACAGGAACCTATTGAAACATGCAACACATCTAAAGAGTTAAAAAATGATTCTCCTGAAAATAGAATCATTTCTGATTTGCCATGAAAGTTACTTGTCTGTCTGCACTGTCTTTGTCATTATATCAAGTCACTTGCGCTCTAAGCTTGATCCTAGGGTCAAAAACATGTATTTTTATTTGCTATGCTCATAATAAAAATGGAACAAGTGTTTGCCAAAAAGCTGTGATCCCAGGAAGGTGCATAAACAGTACATCGAGAATAGGTCAGTGTTCCATACCTCCACTGAGGGATCTTGGAGGAAGAGATGTGGACATGAATCTCATTCTAGATGGGCTTAGAAGAAAGTTACATACAAGCATATGTATCTACATGTGTGTGTCTCTATATATTAGTGTAAGTGAATACATATGCACACGCAAACAAATATATCTATAGATATGTGTACTTATGCATGCATGTACTTATGTATATATCTGTATATACACATAGTTATCTTCCCATTTTATGTTTCCAACGAGTGATGTCAATAAAATAAGATGAAAAAAGTGGGACTGAGAAAGACATGAGATGACTTGTGAGGAAGGTGAAAATTAATCTTCCCCTATAAAAGTCCCCAAATAAACAAAGCCAAATGACAGATTTCCACAATATATAGAAGTAAATGAGGCGGAATGTTTTTAGTGAACTTTTTGCCATATGCAAAGGGTTTTATTATGCATTGATCTTAGTATTTTTCAAATTCAGGAGGAAACATATTCTTTGATTTCACTACGCCCGGTTCAATCTACATGTCTCAAATGAGAGTTAAATGTTAATGCACCAAGTACCCATAACTCTCGTATTCTTCGGGAAGAAAATATGGTGCATTCTCTCACGTATTTTCATTTTGGTTTTTATATACTGGTAGAGATCAGTGCTTAACCTTGTCATACTCTATAATTTTTAAAAAAAACGACAATTTATATTTGACAACCCACCTCAATTATGCCTCTGGTAAGTATTTCCCAACTCCTGAACAACTTGGCCATCTCAGCACCTGATAGATTCCTGGACACATTTAACACTTAATCCTTCAGAGCCTTGATACATAAATCTCAGTTATTCAATAAACAACTAATGAATCTCCTCATACCACAAACAGGGCGGGGGCATTTTCAAAATGAACTCCTATATTGCCAATGTTTGAGGACAATTCATCAGTTATAAGACTACTATTTGAACTCAAAACAAGAAAAGCGCTACCTAACTATCTGAATTACGCGATGAACACAACCTCCTTTTTGTAAGCAGGCAAGCAAATGCTCATTATGAGATGACTGGTGATTATCTTTTGCCAATCGAAATTGGTCAGAAGCATTGCTGTTGCATA
Organism: Henckelia pumila; assembly: GCF_033568475.1. Classification (NCBI taxonomy): domain Eukaryota; kingdom Viridiplantae; phylum Streptophyta; class Magnoliopsida; order Lamiales; family Gesneriaceae; genus Henckelia; species Henckelia pumila. Next base: position 107,707,495 of record NC_133121.1, read on the forward strand.
GCTCACGTTCAAGCATCTCACAGTACAGATCTAACAGGGTGATTTTCTGATACTTTCCAACTTCATACAGGCACTGCAACAGTGTTCATCTATCAAATGACAAAATTCTATGTTGTTTAGTTTAATTAATAGTTTTTAGTTTTTACACATAAACTGTGAAAAAAAGAGAGCACACGGATAGATGTTTCGTGTTTGGCATGGTAGAAAATCAGAAAGGGCTAATGGTACATGTAAAAAACATGTAAAAAACCCTAAAGAATAATCACCAAGAGAGTGAAATCTGAAATATGAAATATTTTCACAAGCAAAAAATGTTAGTTACTTTATAAAAGTGTAACTTATTTCCACGGACATTGTAAATTTATACACAATAAAGTCTATATTACCAATGTCTATGAAACTCTGAACCGAATTATTTTGGATCTTACCATAACCACAGAGTTCCATAGATCACGAAATCCGTTTAGTTTGGACCAACCAAAGATCCAGATGTCATCGCCAGAGCTAGACTGACAAAAGCTATAGAAAAAGAGTAATTTAGTATCAGAAATTAAACAAGAGTGTATTATCTTTATTAGTTTTAAAAATATAGCTAATAAACCAAAAAATTATAAGCGCAAACAAATTTTTTCCCAAACCTCTGGATGGACGGAAGATCCAAAGCTTGCTGGATCACAGTTTCTTGGTACAAAATACTTCCACCTCCAAAGCCCTGCAATGGGTTCAAAGGCAATTCTAAAACAAACAGAGTAAACATCTTCTGATCACCGAAGTAGGAATTGATAGGAATAATTCAAGGAGTTAATCTTGCGTATATTTAGTGCATATATTCTATATATCTCCATTCACGTAATCTTAGGATAGAAATTGATTCTTACCTAATATGCATTATATCTCCGTGTATATGTACCAATTCATTGTGAATATACTTCAAGATTTATTCTTCATTTCATTCTTCATGGTATCAAAGCCTCAAGCTCTAAACTAGCAAGTTCGATCCTTCAAATTTTTTTTTCCTCCTCCCCTTTTATATCTCTACAGTATTTCCCTTTCTTCACCAACCATGTCTGAAAAGTCATCCTCCTCTGAGTCACCAATCGTTACCTCTACAAGTACCATTGTAGCTTCTCAAAATCCAACACTCATATCCATAAACACGGCTGCACAAATTCCACTAAAATTATCCAAAGGAGGAGACTATGCAGCATGGAGTGCTCAATTCACTAATCTCTTATTTGGTTATGATCTCATTGGATATCTCGACGGAACTTTGCCGTGCCCAGCCGAGACTATCATTGTTTCAGGAACCACCAACCCTATCACAAATCCGGATCACAAGTTATGGTTAAGGCAAGATCGCCTAATCTTACACGCTATACAAACTTCCGTCATCGCGTCGGTGTCTCCACTTGTCTCTAGGTGCAACACGGCAGCCGAAGCATGGAAAAAATTGGAAATGACATATGCAAATAAGTCGAGCTCGCGACTTATCGATCTCATTGATACCGTCACTAAAGTCAGCAAAGAAGGGAAAACGGTGGCTGAGTATATGCGAGAAATAAAAACAGTCATTGATGATCTTGCACTAATCGGACATCACTTAAGTGACGGGGAAATTGTTGTTTACACACTTAATGGTCTTGGTGATGAATTCAAAGAATTGGCTGGAGGAATACGTGCCAGAGACACACCCATTTCCTTTGAAGAGCTATATGACAAACTTCTCAATCAAGAGTCATTCAAAAAGCGTGAAGAGGCAAAGAAAGGCATTATGCCTATTACTGCTCAATTCAATCAAAAGACACAAAACAAGAAAGGGAAATGGGGAAGCAACAACAACAGTTCAGTTTTCAATCAAAATCCAAGTCAAACCTTTGGGACTCGGCACTTTCAGAATCAGTCTGGAAATTCCTACAACAATCGTAGCTCTCATGGACATACTCCAACATTCTTCAGTACTGGAAGTACCAATCCGCAACATCAATCTTGGCGTCGGCAATACGGAGGTAATAAACCAAAAATTGTTTGTCAATTATGCGACAAGGATGGACATAGTGCAAAATTCTCTCTCTCTCGACCAGCACCATCTCAGCTGCAACCTTGGCCACAAGCCAATTACACAGCAAATAATCTGCAAGGAAACAACACTAATTGGATCGTCGATTCGGGTGCATCACATCATATCACCTCTGATCTACAGAACTTATCGATCCATTCAGATTATAACGGCAATGAAGACATCATGATCGGCAATGGTAAAAGCATTCCTATTACTCACATAGGCTCGAGTACACTTGGTTCACCTACCACCACTTTTCAGTTGAAACATGTTTTGCGTACTCCACATATTAAACATAATCTTCTCTCTGTTTCCCAATTCTGTTCTCACAATAATACATCTATTGAATTTTTTCATGATTATTTTCTTGTGAAGGATCTGAGTACGGGGGCATCCTTGGTCCGAGGCCGGAATAGAGGAAATATTTACGAGTGGCCTACAAGCGCATCAATGTCAAACACTTCACCTACTGCCCTTGTATCCACCATTAACACACTGGACTCATGGCATTGCCGTCTTGGGCATCCATCTGCTAAAATTCTCCAAAAAATAATCTCTTCAGAATTTATTCCCATCTCCAAGTCTGATTCCAACGTGTCTTATTGTAATGCTTGTCTTTCTAATAAAAGTCACAAACTACCATTTGGTGTCTCTTCTATTACTTGTACTCAACCCCTTGAAACCATATTTACTGATGTTTGGGGCCCTGCTCCTTTAAAATTATTTGAAAACTATCGATACTATGTGATTTTTGTTGACTATTACACAAAATACACATGGATATATCCTATCAAATGCAAATCTGAGGTCCCCAGCATGTTTGAACGCTTCAAAAAGCTTGTTGAAAATTTCTTCCAAACCACTATCAAAACAGTATACTCAGACTGCAGTGGCGAGGCTTGTAGTCTCGGCCATCTCCTTTCTCACTATGGTATCCAACACCTTAAATCCCCACCTCATACACCTGAACTAGTAGGTACCGCAGAACGAAAACACCGACACATCGTCGAAACGGCCCTCAGTTTACTACATCATGCCCATGTACCCATTCGCTACTGGTCCTTAGCATTCCAAGCTGCTGTCTATCTCATTAATAGAATGCCTACCCCCACCTTAAATTTTCAATCACCGTTCAGTACAATTTTCAAGAAAACCCCAAACTACCACAAACTTAGAACATTTGGCTGCTTATGTTATCCTTGGTTACGCCCTTATACGTCTCACAAACTTGAACCCCGTTCTCAACCTTGTGTTTTTGTTGGCTATTCAAATGAACATAATGCATATCTCTGTCTGGCACCAAACACTAACAGAATTTTTATCTCACGACATGTCAAGTTCATTGAATCGGAATTTCCTTTCCTAAACTCTTTCTTAAAATCCTCCCCCCTTACTGATGCTGTTTTCCATCAATGGTTCAAATTTGGTCTCACCCAATGATGCTTTAACTACAGAAAATTCGTCTAATTCTTCAACAAATCCTCATTCTACTGATCCTCCAATACTCAACAATTCTGTCCCACAATCCACGTTTCAATCACCCAATACTTATGGGCCACCGCCATCCCAACTTCCCTTGTTATCACTACAATCTGCACCTCTCTCCTCCCCCAATCAGCTAATCCATACCCAACATGATTCTCTTAATTCAATTGGTGAAGGTAATTTGACTCCACGATCCAAAATAAAGAAGGTGCCAGATCACTCCACTAATATTTCTTCCTCCACTCACCCAAAGCATGCTCCGGTTCTCGATCAATTACAGGTAAATTCTCAATCACCTCCAATCTCATCTACTCACTCTAGCCTACGTAACCCCATTACTACACGATCCAAAAACAACATCTTCAAGCCTAAGAAAATACTTGATCTTAATGCCACACTCAACACCTCTGATAATCAAGTCGAACCTCATACATTCTCCAAAGCCCAAAAGTCCTTGAACTGGCGACAAGCCATGCAAACAGAATACAATGCCTTGCTTAGCAATTACACCTGGTCACTAGTACCTAAACACCTCACACAAAACATTGTAGGTTGCAAGTGGATTTATCGAATCAAGAGGAATCCAAATGGTTCTGTTGCCCGGTATAAGGCCCGACTAGTTGCTAAAGGATTTCATCAACGACCGGGTCTTGATTTCACTGAAACTTTCAGTCCCGTTGTTAAACCCACCACTGTTCGAATCATTTTAAGTATTGCTACAAGCAACGGTTGGCCTTTACGCCAACTTGATGTTAATAATGCTTTCTTGCAAGGTACACTTACAGATGACGTCTATATGCAACAACCTCCAGGCTTTGTCGATGCTCGCCATCCTAATCATGTCTGCAAACTTAGAAAGGCTATTTACGGTTTACGTCAAGCGCCAAGATCTTGGTACAATGAACTTCGATCCTTTCTTCTCTCTATTGGCTTCCAGAATGCACACTCCGACAACTCCTTATTCATTCAATGTGCTAGCACTCATGCTCTCTACCTCCTCGTGTACGTCGACGATATCATCGTGACAGGGACTTCTAGTACACATGTGGACCGATTTATTAATGTACTTTCCACTCGGTTTTCACTAAAAGATCTCGGGCCGCTATTTTACTTTCTTGGCATAGAAGCACAATTCACACCTCATGGTCTATTTCTATCACAACAGAAGTACATTTGTGATCTACTTGCTAAATCAAAGATGAGCGAAGCCAATGAAATATCCAGCCCATTATCATCTACAGAATCCCTTACCATACATGATGGCAGTCCACCAACTGATGCCACTCAATATCGTCAAGTCTTAGGCTCCTTGCAATACTTGTCTATCACACGCCCGGATGTGTCTTTCGCGGTTAATAAATTGTCTCAATTCATGCATTGCCCTACAACTACACACTGGACCGCCGTCAAACGAGTCCTACGTTATCTCAAAGGCACCATTGCTCATGGAATCTTCCTTCGCCGTAACTCTCCACTTACACTTCATGCCTTTGCAGATGCCGATTGGGCCGGTGATCCCAATGACAGGACATCAACTACTGCCTATGTTGTCTTTCTTGGCTCCAATCCCATCAGTTGGAGTTCTAAGAAGCAGAAATCAGTAGCTCGTTCTTCTACCGAAGCTGAATATCGAGCCATTGCATCCACCGCATCCGAGGTTAATTGGCTCACTAACTTACTGGCAGAACTTCATATCACTATATCATCTCCACCTACCATCTATTGCGACAATGTTGGAGCCACTTACGTATGTGCCAACCCGGTCTTTCATTCTCGCATGAAGCACATTGCCATCGACTTTTTTGTTCGTGACCAAGTTGCCAAGAGACTACTTCGCGTTGTTCATGTTCATACGAATGATCAACTTGCCGACTCACTCACGAAGCCTTTACCAAGACAGAAATTCATCAGTCATCGATCCAAGATTGGTGTCCATGACGGAAGCTCAATCTTGCGGGGGCATGATAGGAATAATTCAAGGAGTTAATCTTGCGTATATTTAGTGCATATATTCTATATATCTCCATTCACGTAATCTTAGGATAGAAATTGATTCTTACCTAATATGCATTATATCTCCGTGTATATGTACCAATTCATTGTGAATATACTTCAAGATTTATTCTTCATTTCATTCTTCAGGAATCAAGTACAGGATACAAATCATATGAAAATGCATTCCATTTATGAGAATTTTATTTTATTTTATTTTATTTTAACAATAAAATATGCGAGTTTATAATCACATTGAACTATCATCACCAGGAGAAACCACATGACAGAAAGAAGGGAAGTCAGAAAACAAATTTGATAGAAATATATCTTGCCTTGGTGTCCTCATCAGCTATTTTTGTATATAAGAAGCTTAGATGTTCTGCATAAAGTTGCTGGGCCATAGAAATCTGGAAACACATGACACAGCAGACAAATTTAGTGAAACTAACTTGTTAAACATAAAAGGCCATCAACATAAAACATATACAAGGATGGCAACAAAATTGGCTATAATTATATTGTATTGACCTTCAGAGCTCTAACAAATAAATTCAACGTTCCATCATGGTGTAAGAAGTAACTTCTCAGGAAACTCATCACTTGCTTCCCAACACTGAAACTGCTGGAATGTTTCAGAAGAACTGCCTCTATAATTGCATCCATCCTTTCAGCTGGAGTTCCCAAAGTGAACTCACTACAAGACATACGAGAGCATGCATTTGAAGATACTGTATTTCTCAGGGCGTCAACAGTTGTTGCAACTCCCACAATTAAGATTGTTGGAATTTTTATCGCCCATTCACTGCAAAGAGCCACATTGTAAGCATATTCAAGGATGAGGATTTGAAATGCACAAAAATTACCACTCATTAAAATCATGCCAGATCAATCTGTAAAGTCAGCTATATGCATATCATATGGTATGTCTGGTCGCCCATTGAAGAGATTGGAACATTTAATGGGTATTGAATATCACATGTTGTTAATAACGATGATAGTGGAACAAGGACACAAGGAAGACCTTTGTAATTTAATTCAAACAATTAGTCAGACATCGCGTCAAAATCACTGTTCCTCGCCAGAGATGAAATTTCTCAGTTCTCACACCCTTCGTCCTTCACTGTTCATAACATAATAAACTGATCTTAAGGGCGACCATAAACCTCAGAGGATGCACAATAGTATGCAACGAGAATGATAATAAAAAAATACATACAATTTTGACAATGAGATGTAACCTATCTTAAAGGCCGAAAAAAATGAAAAAGAGGCGTGGCAAAAGGATACTGAAACCTCACAGAGTTTAACCTAAAAATATCAAGGTTATGTACAAAAATCTTTGATGTCAGCAACCTAATAACTCTTCAATTTGCCATACCAAGGCACACAATAAATGATTTTCCATGCTATATATGCAAGATGGTGTCTTCAGGCAACAACAATGAGCAAGCAACAACTTTTTGTGCAGCAATAATGATCCTTCATATCTTACATATTTAAGCACAAGTATGTCCTACATTTTCCGTTTAACAATTTGTGCTTGTTTGGAAATTTATTATTATATAATCTCAAACGAAGAGCCTTAGAGGGATATGAAGTGAGGAGTAGTAGACGATGTGCCAATGAAAATATAAGCATTCTAAACCTGGAATATGGAATGAAAGGCAGTGAAATTGGGTCCACGTTTAGCATAAATATTAAGATCTTTCTCATCAGGACAAGATTTATGAAAAAACCACAAAAATTTTCTTGGCTGGATTGTTGGAAATAGCAATTCAATTGACTTTAAATTGTACATGAAAATAGAATTGACAGCTTAAGAGCAAATTATCTAATTGCGCAAGTGAATAAGATTATGAATAAGATAATTGTGCTAGGCAAAGGTAGACACTAAATATTGCTATATAAGTTGAGATGCCAACAGAAAGATATGTGCGGAGAGAAAATCAACTATACCTCAACAGAATGATAAAATCAGCCAGGACAGAACCACTGCACCTTTCCACATTGTCAATTATAACAACAACTGGGCTCCCATAGTTCTCTGCTTCAGTGTACCATGATGCTAGCGCAGAAATGTCAGGTGCCTGTTTAACAAAATACAGACAATTTAGATATCATATCGCGGTAAGTTGCAGAAGGGTGGAGTAAATTACAAGCTTACATCAATGCCAACCATGAGAAATTGTCTCAATAAAGTTTTGAGACAACCACCAACTCCATTCTTGGCAGAGAAATCCAATGATGTGAGGTTAGCAACATGACATCCACGGGTCCTCAAATGTACACCAAGATCCACAAATGTAATTATACCATCAACGAATTCCATGTTTTCTGCAATACCCACCCGTAATATCACCAGTTTACAGTTAATACAACAATATTCAATAGGGAAAGGAAATTTAAAGGGAGGAGGGTACATACTCGTGAAGACCAGGGCAGTAAATAGTTTCCTGGGTGCAACAGCAGAATCGAAGGACAAACTATTCAAAATTGGGTAGTGAATATTTTTCTGAATAGTGCTGATGGGATCAGACCAGCAACCCCGAATTGCATCAAAGGACTTACGAACCCACTCATCAATCTTTTCAAATACACCGGCATCAATATTTTTCAAAACATCCTGGATTGAATGTTCACGTTTTTAGATCGAAAACCCAATACCAAACAGAGTGTGCATATTTACCAAAGAAAACCAATTGAAGTATCAAAGAAAGACCCCCATAAAAAAATTATATCTCACCGTGATGGTGGACTCAATCTTCGACCAAAGAAATTGAAAATTCTTTACTCGCGCGTTATCATCATATCCCTCAGCGGCATCTTTCTCATCGGCATCGGAAGTTTTGAAGGATAAATCGATTCTTCTACGGATTTTTACAGTTGATTTGCTGCGTGGAGTTGCTTGATGAAGAACAAAGAACGGCTGTGGCAATCGTGAGTAATTACTACATGAATGTTTTCCAAATCATCTATATCCTTGAGAAAAAAATGGTAACTAAACAAAGGCAGAGGCACAGACTCATAGTTCATATATATGCTGTGGGAAAAGTACCTGGAGATTATTGTCGGCGGAGGAAACGGGCGGTGGGACCAAAGGATCGCCCGCCGGAGACATTTCGGACAGATTTTCCGAGACAGAGGCCTCTTACAACCGTCTCTTGCAGCCAACCCTTGGGCTTGCTTCTTGTTTTGGCGGGAAACATACGTACAGATATTATTACTATTGTTGTTTTTTTTTTAACAAAAAATATAATAACACATGATATTACCACACCATATGCGAAATAATTACATTGAAAATCAAGATAGAAGTCCTAAAAACAGCTTTCTTAGCCAAGACATGGGCAATCTATTAGTTGATCTAAAAGCAAAAACAAAACTACAACGAGTGGTGATTTTACAATCTTTTAAAACAAGGTCCAAACTCGAAGAATCGGATTCCATATTGATAAAACAAATAATAAACTTGAACAAAGTATTCTCAAATAAAAAAGTGATTATCAATTTTTCATTACCCGATAAATAATTAAAAGAGAGGAAAATACCCTCAAGTATATATACATCTTTGAGATGGAACAAGTTAGTTTTCACATTGGTTGATAAAATTCATAGGAGTTGTATATATGAACTTAAATTGATCTTTAACAATCATTTTTTTGGTGAGAAATGAAGATTGTTATAATTGAGTACTGAAGTTGAACTTTTATTTGAAATTCGAGAACCTGATGTTTTGTAAGATATGGACTAGTAACACAAAATAATCATTTCCAACTCAATTAGAATCATAATTTCGGTCAACCGAACATGTTATTTATCGATTCATCTTCAACATTCTGATTAATCACTTTATTGATCGTAATAACACTAATATGTATATAATCTTATATGCTGGATTCTATCTTTTAATGGAACAACCAACTGATATATCATATATTTCTCATTACTGCATTTTAGTATATAATATGATTATTAGTATTATATTTATACTGCATTTTAGTATATAGTATGATGATGATGATTATTATTATTATTATTATATTATAATCTATGCTATCTATACTATATTATTAAACTTGAGACGATGATTATTATTATTATTTGTTAGTAGGTTGTATTCTGAATTCTGAAAACTTCAATGTCGGAAGCAATCAACAGCAACGAAAATGATCAACACAGTCGAGACGAGAGAAACTCTCTATCCGCAAGACGAAATTGCCCGTTCCAAGTGCTAAACGTTAGCGGCAATCGTCTCTAAGATACAACGACTTTCGATCGTGATATAGCAGCACAACAAATATCACGAACTTCAATGAACGAAAATATGCTTTAACTTTTCTTTGAGAAAGTGAGGGAAAGATTTTGAGAAATCTGAAATCTGAAATGTATGTTATCAGATGTTTCTATCTCTGTTTTCTGTGTTATAACCACCATATATATAGTCTTATACACGAAACAACACGTTTGAAGGCGTAAGGATGCAACCCATGACAGAAAAATGCCAGAAACAGTCGTGACTGTTCATTCTGCAGAAGGTGCGCTCGGGCGGTAATTTTCTACCGCGCGAGCGCCCAAATTTAAGCCAACACACTGCCTCGCGCTCGCGCGGTAATTTTTAACCGCGCGGGCGCACGTCGCTTTGAACTCACTGTCTTGCATGTGCGGTGCTGCGCCCGCGCGGTAATATTTTACCGCTCGGGCCTACTCCATAAAATAATAAAATATTATTTTAAATAAATTTTATTCAAGCCGAGCCGAGCCGGCCGGCCACGCGCATGTGTGTTTGTTGCATCGACTAGCGTCTTGCCCCTTTACAAAACATCCGGTGCCCTAAGGGCCCAATCCCATAGTCCAATGTTGGACTAATTAAGGTGAACAACAAATTTGAGTTGTTCCAATGTGGGACTACCATTTCCCCATTTCCCTCCAATTTATTTCACCAAAATTTTGAATTTTGTAATACTTTGGACAAGGCTTTAACAAACAATTTGGGTTAATCAATTCAAACCCTTTCATGCCCATTTCAATTGTAATTCATTCAATAATACAATTTCCAAACAATCCCCCACATGAATGAATTTCACGTATAGTAACATTCTCACTAAAAAATCATTTTGAGTTATTGTTACATCAGGATAGGTAGCTTGTGGCTTTGAACCTATTGTAGTAAAATACTATCGGATTTACTAGTTGCATAGTAACGCGATGTTTTGAACTAGTCAACCGTTTGTGTAAACCAAGACAATAGTACTTACATAACAATACTCTTACATATTTTGTTCTCACGTTGTGTCCATTTCGGCCCTGGACCATATCTTAGATTCATAAGTGTTGCAATCAAAGCGGCCAATACTTTGCACTTATATAGTTGATCTCCTATCAAGGGTATCCTGCATTACTCCACCTTATAGGTATAGGAATCATTAAAAGAAAAACTTAACCTCACCACATTTTGCAGGTTATGTCAACTTGGATGTTCCAGAAATGAGTAAGTAATTTTTCCAAGTACTCAAACTAATATTTATAACTTAGTTGTCCCATTGAACCAAGGTTTTGGGATCTCCAATTCTAAAGGTTGGGTTACCGCTATAAATATTTTATTTTGTGGATTTTAAACTCATTCCTCCAAGTAGTTTGTACATTTGATCTCTATTTATACTTTTTGTAAGCGGATCCGCAAGGTTTTCCTTTGACTTCACATAGTCAACCGAAATAACCCCATTCGAGATCAATTGTCTTATGGTATTATGTCTCCGACGAATATGTCGAGATTTACCATTGTACATACTACTTTGTGCTCTTCCTATTTGTGACACCTGACTTGTAGTCTAACCTTTGTTAGGTATCACATTCCTTAACAACACTCTATGTGGGAATTTAATATCCCTAATTAAATTGTCTTAGGCAGTAATAGATCATTTAAACGATTAGTGTGTGCGGAAGCGAAAGTAAAGATTTAATAATAAAATATCAATAAGGATCTTTTATAACAACAGGACTGAATTCTTAAACAAGTAGCAGTACATGGATAAGACATTTCTTTATTTTACTAAGCATATGGTCTCTGATGAGCATAAAAGAGACTACATAAAACATAATTGAGAACATTATTTGTGGCAAAGATGGTTCATTCACTGACATTTTTCTTCATTATCCATATCTGGAAACCTTGGCTCTGGAAATTACAATAGAGAAAAAAATAAAGGAGGTTAAGTCTTTAAGGACTTAGTGAGAATAAAAGATTATTCATTGGATAAAATTTCCTGGTAATAGTAGTAAACATCAGGATAATAAGCTTAAGTAGGTAGGTATGGATTCAATAGTTTAGTAGCAATCATTCCAGTTGTGATAAAGAGGGTGAGCCAAAGTGAACACGAATACCCGGTTTTAACCCGCTGTTCATTGGACTCAATATCCAGACCGAAGTCCGTTGTCCAGGGCTCTCACTTCGAATAACATTCATTCATTCATTCATTCAATCAATCAATCGATCAATCAATCATTTGATCTTTTGATCATTCCACCATCCGTTTTGATGATAGACCAATACATTATGAAAATCAGGTATAATAATATCGAATCAACAAATTAATATGAACAATAGTTAGGATATATTATAATTTCCAGGCCGAATGCCAAAGGGCTGTATAAAAATAATAATTCCTTAAGTAATGAAAACCTCACCTCAATACTTACTATCCGAATCAGTAGATAACTTCAAATTCCTATAATTTTAGGATATTTCATATGTTAGAAATACTACCAGATGCTAGGCTAGTTTATATTTAAAATTTGTTGCTCAAACAAGGAAGGAACATTTTGATAATTCATAAGAAAATTTATAATAATTTGAAAGTAGATCCAAAAATTCTGAAAATTTGACAGTATGTATAACTCAAAGAAATTTACAACTTTTGTGTTCAAAGCATGTCAAAATTCCAAGTTGATCTTTGACCAAATCAGCTTTTCCAAACTGATTCTCTAGGTATATTGACCTCCGGAAAAATGCTTCTTCCGGCAACTATTCCGGTCATAGGCCACCATTCTAGTATACTAGACAGTACAGGGAACAACTTTTACTTTAAGATCTAGGCTAGAAACATATTCTATCTTTGAGAAAATCGAGCCTCAATTTTGCGTCTAGCCACTTTCAAAACTCAAGTTTCAAAGATTTAAGGATTTCTAAGGAAAATCATAACAATTCATGTACTTGTCAAAAAATTATGAAACTTGAAATATAAGCCTAAAACAAGTGCAGAAAACTACAGCTGCCGGAAATTTTGTTTTCTGCCGGCGCGTGTAAATCACGCGCCACTTTCGGCGGCGCGTGCACAGCTTCCGACGGCCACGCGCGGCCCAAACTTTTACCGAAGATGTGTTGCATGATTTCCTACATTTTTTGTTTAATGAGTTTTCTCAAATTCCTAACCGAACAGTACCAGAAATGGAATAACCTACTGTGACTTTTACTCTACTAGACTGAAGAACAAAATACTGTTCCGACGTTATTCCCGGAAAAACGACGGTACTGATGCAAACTAGGGTACATCTGGAGAAACTTTCATGTTTAGACTAGGTTCAAATACTGAGAGTAAAGGTATGAAAAATGAGGGTGAAAACAGTACCTGCAAATGATTTCTGAGCACTGTTTTTCCTTTCCGGACAGCGGTAGTTTAAGAATTTTAACGGAGAATTGGTTGATATTTTTATGACACCTCCTTCACTACTATTTTACTGGACATCCTAAGTATCTTGTATAATTTTTTGAGAATTTTGGAACGTGTTCTTGGGTATAAGTGAGTAAATCCCCTCTTTTTTCAACCTTTAAGCACAATATTCTCACACCTCTTCAACTTGACACTAGACCACTAATCATCACGAAAATCTGAAGAAAGCTCATCAAATGAGGTATGTGAAGGGTCTCTATATATAGGAAAGAACCAAACATGATATCCTATTCATGGAACACACTTTCCGATCACCGGTTGGGCAAAGGGGAGGTGGAGTGGTGGCCAAGAAACCTATTAACAAGTAATATATATATATATATATAAGCATAAAGATATTATAATAATATATTTATAATGAAATTTATTTACATATATATATATATATCAAATTAATTATCCTAAAAAAAAAAGAGGCATTATAACCTTCCCTCCTTTAGAGAATCTGGTCCCCAGATTCGATCACGATTGCAAGAACAACTCGGGGTAAATTTTTTTGATCTCTTCCTCTTTTTCCCAAGTAGCCTCTTCAAAATTATGGTTCCTCCAAAGTACTTTGACCAACTGGATTTGTTTGTTACGAAGTTCTTTTATTTTCTGATCAAGTATTCGAACAGGTTTTTCTTCGTAATACAAATCTTGTTCCAGTTCTACAAGCGTAGCATCCAACAAGGGTGTAGAATCAGTGTAGAATTTTCTTAACTGAGATACATGGAACACATTATGTAACTTGGAGAGTGATTCAGGAAGTTGTAGTCGGTAGGCTACATATCCTATCCTTTCCAGGATTTCAAAGGGGCCTATGAATCTGGGTTGTAGTTTTCCTTTTTTTACAACTCTTCGAATTCCTTTTCTAGGAGATATCTTGAGGAGAACTTGGTCTCCAACTGCAAATTCCAAATCTTTTCTCCTTTTATCAGCATAGCTCTTTTGCCGGCTCTGTGCTGTTAGCATCTTTTGCTTGATGACTTGTACAATATCAATTGCTTCTTGAATAATATCCGGCCTTAAGATACGAGTTTTCTCATCTTGGGTGTGACGCCATTCTTCAAGGTCCCAATTTAAAGGTGAGCGACATTTTCGTCCATATAATGCCTCGTAAGGAGCCATTTGAATCGTGGCCTGGTAGCTGTTATTGTAAGCGAATTCTATGAGTGGTAAACTTCTTCCCCAATTGTTACCAAAATCTAGAACACAGGTTCGGAGCATATCTTCCAAGGTTTGAATGGTGCGTTCGGATTGTCCGTCTGTCTGAGGATGAGAAGCTGTACTGAAATTTAATTTTGTCCCAAGACATTCTTGAAGCTTTTTCCACAGTCTAGATGTAAATTTTGGGTCTCTGTCAGACACAATTGTTGAGGGTATCCCATGCAATCGAATGATTTCTTTCTGGTACAGTTCTGCGAGTTTCTCTACTCCATACTTACTACTAACAGGAATGAAGTGTGCTGATTTAGTCAAACGATCTACGATCACCCAGATACTATCAAGTCCCCCTTTTAAAAAGGGTAATCCTATCACAAAATCCATAGTTATCTTATCCCATTTCCACTCGGGAATAGGTAGAGGTTGCAAAAGACCTTATGGTCTTTGATGTTCTGCTTTTACCATTTGACAAGTAGCACATTGACTTACAAAATTCGCAACATCTTGTTTCATGCCTCTCCACCAAAAGTACTGCTTCAAGTCCTTGTACATTTTGGCCCCACCGGGATGATTAGAAAATCGAGATCTATGAGCTTCTTCCAGAATTTCCTTCTTCATTGAGCAAGGTACGCAGATTCGGTTACGAAGTAATAACATACCCTGTGAATTGGTGTTGAAATCAGAATCTTGACCTTTTTCCTTGAGTATTTTTAAATTAGGATCTAAGTCTTGATCTCTCTTGATCCTTATATGGAGTTCTGGTTCAAGTCTCAGACCTGCCAGATGACCATGAGAACAAATATGTATTCCCTTTCGTGGATTGTATGGAGTTTTAGCTTCCCTTCCTTCTAAGTGGGCCAAACTGGTCTTTCTGCTTAATGTATCTGCTACAACATTAGCCTTACCGGGCTGGTATAAAATTGAGCAATCATAATCTTCTAAAAACTTCATCCATCGACGTTGCCTCATATTCAAGTCTTTTTGAGTAAATAAATATTTCAGGATTTTATGGTCGGTAAAAATGTCAAATGTTGCTCCGTATAGATAATGCCGCCACTTAGCTAGTGCAAAAATTATCGCTCCCAACTCCAAGTCATGAGTGGGATAGTTAAGTTCATGTCCCTTCAATTTTCTTGAGGCATATGCAATGACCTTCCCATTTTGCATTAATACACAACCTAAGCCTTCTTTGGAAGCATCAGTGTAGACTATAAATCCTTTAGTTCCTTCTGGTAGTGCTAATACTAGAGCAGAGGTTAACAAATTTTTCAGTGCTTGGAAGCTTGCTTCGCATTCTTGGTTCCATTGGAATGGGTAATCTTTGCGGGTGAGTTGAGTTAAAGGAACTGCAATTTTTGCAAAGTCTTGTATGAATCTACGATAGTACCCTGCTAGGCCCAGAAAGCTCCGGACTTCGGTCACGTTGCTTGGCTGTTTCCACTGCATTACTGATTCTATTTTGGTAGGATCTACCTCCAGCACATTCTTAGAGATTATGTGACCCAAAAATGTCACTTTCTCTAGCCAAAACTCACACTTGCTGAATTTGGCATATAGTTTATTTTCCTTCAGTGTTTGGAGAACCATTCTTAAATGACATTCATGATCTTCCTTGCTTTTGGAGTAAACAAGGATATCGTCAATGAAAATTACCACAAACTTGTCTAAATAAGGTCGGAAAACTCGATGCATCAAATCCATAAATGCAGCGGGTGCATTTGTCAATCCAAATGGCATTACTATAAATTCATAGTGACCATACCGAGTATTGAAAGCAGTTTTGGGTACATCTTCTTCTCGAATCCGTAGCTGGTAGTATCCTTGCTTCAGGTCCATTTTTGAATAAATTTGGGATCCTTGTAATACATCAAATAGTTCATCAATTCGGGGTAGCGGATACTTATTCTTTATGGTGACATGGTTTAGTTCTCGATAATCAATGCACATCCTGAGAGTGCCATCTTTCTTTTTTACAAACAATACTGGGGCTCCCCAAGGCGAAGAGCTCGGTCGGATATAACCTTTCTCAAAAAGTTCTTGTAATTGAATTTTTAATTCCTTTAGCTCTGCAGGTGCCATTCGATATGGAGCCTTAGACCTGGGCCTTGCTTCGGGGGTTATATCAATGGTAAACTCGATTTCTCTATGAGGGGGTAGAGAGTTAATCTCTTCTGGAAAGACTTCAGAAAAGTCTTGCACAATGGGAATTTCAGATACCCTTAGTTGATCTTTTGGCTTGTTGA
The DNA here is from genome assembly GCF_033568475.1 of Henckelia pumila. NCBI lineage: Eukaryota > Viridiplantae > Streptophyta > Magnoliopsida > Lamiales > Gesneriaceae > Henckelia > Henckelia pumila. The sequence goes on from NC_133121.1 coordinate 107,724,150, forward strand.
AAAGGTATGCCAGAAATCCTTGTCCTCCTTTTTTAATAATAGAATGTGCTTCTAAAGCAGATATAAAGGCGTTGCTAAAAGACTTGTTATTATGATTCCCAGACATGGCTTCTCCTGAATCTGTAAGTTTGATCTCCTTTGTATAACAGTTCAACTAAGCTTGGTGTCTAAACAGCCAGTCCATCCCTAAAATGATATCATATCCTTGTATAGGGAGCTCAACTAAATCAGCATAAAATATTTTTTTATTAATTTCCAGGGGGCAATCCTTGTAAAGGACATCACTGGAAATCTTGTTTCCCATTGGTGAACTTACTTCCAAGAAGTATGGTAGTTTACTAGATATGAGATTTAGATTGCACAAAAAAGTACTGGAAACAAAAGAGTGAGTTGCTCCTGGATCAAATAGGGCTTTCCCAACCTTTGATAATAGGAAAAACTTACCTTCTACCACAGCAGTGGGGTCAACTTCTTCATCTTTTCCCATGAGTGCATATGCTCTTGCTGGGATCTTAGTTTTTGGAGCTGAAGAAGTTTGTTGGGATCTTTTCGGGCATTCTTGAATGCGGTGTTGCTCACTTCCACAGACCAAACATTTCCCATTTTTCCTCCAGCACTTATCTTCATTGTGATTAGGTAGCCCACAGTATCCACATTTTTGGTTGTTGTGATCTTCCTGAAAATTTTGTCTTCTAGGTCCCCCATTCTTGTCAGGTTGAAATTCCCTTTCAAATTTTCTTTTCTTCTGATTGTTTTCTGTGAAATTGGAAGTTTTGGTTTTCTTTTCCGTTTCTTCTCTTTTGAGGAGCGTTTTCATTTCGGCTTCCACTCGTAGGGCTTGATTGACCGTGATATTATAGTTAGTAGCCTCCGTTGACAGAGTTGACCAGCGAATTTCTAGGTTTAGTCCTTGAACGAATTTCCTTGTCTTCCTTAGTTCATCTTCCATGAAGTGTGGGGCATAGTGGATCAATCGATGGAACTCAGCTTCGTATTGGGCTACTGTCATTGACCCTTGAACTAGATCCATAAATTCCCTCTCTCGGGTGTTTTGAACTACTTGAGGGATATATTTATCCTTAAATTCTTGTGTGAAGTTATCCCAAGTTCTTGGCGTCTTATTTCTACTCCATTGGTGATCTATGACTCTCCACCAGTCATAAGCAGCATCCTCGAATTGATAAGTTGCTAGATTTATCTTCTGTTCATCTGAGTAATTGTGAACAGAGAATATTTTCCGAATTTTTGTCATCCATGACTCTGCTTGCGTAGCATCCGGAGTTCCCAGGAATTTTGGGGGGTTGTAACGAAGAAAACGTTCAAAGGTCCGGTCATCCACATCAGGGTTCCTAGGTGATTGCTGGCAATAGTGAAAGAATTTTTTCATCATTTCGATCATAAGGAGTGGGTTAGGCTCTTCTGGTGGCTGATTTGTAGCATCTCTAGTATTTTGTGGTTGATTGTCTTGGTCATCTGGTTTTCCTTGATTCCCTTGGTTTTCTTCTTGTAAACTTTCACTTGAGGATGCCATGTTACTACCTTCAGATATAGAGACTTGTGATATGCATAGAAGGTTATAATTTAAAAGTTAGAACAAGTAAACATAAAATAGTCATTCATTGAAGAGAAAATTGATGACTAATAACAACTATTTAGTCACACCATATTGCAAAAGTTAGGATACAGACAAATTTTCCTAATAATATATAATGATACTATTATTCCCTTCCGTAACAACAAAATGGCAAGGGATCACAGTAAAGCAACTAATATAATACTAGTGATGATGATAGTTGGGTACTAATCCCCAGTAACACCAGATTCAGCATCTGAAACATCCTCGTCGTCTGAAATAATTATGATCACCTCATCATCCCAGGCTCCAATAGGTGGTAGTGGGTCCTCTCCTTGAAAAGGTTCAAGCTGTATGATCAGTGGAGGATCATCGGGAAACTCCTCGGGGTCAGACTCATACTCTGGGTCAATCAGCCAAACATCATCATCTAGAACTGGAGGCAAGGGTGGTAGCTCAGGTCCTATGATAGGTGGCTCAGCTGGGGGTACGACTGGAGTGTCAGTAGGTGGAACCTCTGATGATACTACAGGAGGAACAACTAAATGAGTCACTGCTGGAGGAGCTGATGAATCAATAGGAAAACTACTAGGCCCAGCGATGTCAGAAGGACTAGAGATACCCACTACGCCGGGCTCCAACCCATAAATAGCATACTCAACCATGCCACGACCCTCGATAACAATGTGATTAATCTGGTCGTTGGTGTAGAACTCCTCCCTCATGAATCTCCTCAGCTCTCGGTCATAGTAACCATGAATCTCACAAAGGTGCACAATCATCCTATCTCTCTCATAAATGGCTCGGACTACGCTACCATCATATGCTGGAATCTGACTCTTCAAGACATACTCCATGTGAGTCTGAAAGAACTCGGGTGCTCCAAAAGTATCAATGTGCCATTGATATATGGCTAGTTGATTAAGTAGGTTTTGGTTTTCCTGGGTCAATCGGGCAATCTCCTGTTCAGACAGGACCCTATCAGTCTCCCTAGCTGCCAACACCCTATCCCGATCCTCTGAAACCTCTAAGGTGACATGCTCAGGAAAACGGGATACATACTGAGGTCCAAGACTAAAAGTACGGATGGGGGAGTCTCTGCGGATAAAAATAGTATCTAGATGGCCTCCATGGTTACTGGAAAAATCAGACATCCTGTAATAAAAGAGTTATAGAAACAATTATCATTAATTAGAAAATAATCAAACCTAAACCTGCAACCGTTTGCTTTGATACCACTACTGTGACACCTGACTTGTAGTCTAACCTTTGTTAGGTATCACATTCCTTAACAACACTCTATGTGGGAATTTAATATCCCTAATTAAAGTGTCTTAGGCAGTAATAGATCATTTAAACGATTAGTGTGTGCGGAAGCGAAAGTAAAGATTTAATAATAAAATATCAATAAGGATCTTTTATAACAACAGGACTGAATTCTTAAACAAGTAGAAGTACATGGATAAGACATTTATTTATTTTACTAAGCATATGGTCTCTGATGAGCATAAAAGAGACTACATAAAACATAATTGAGAACATTATTTGTGGCAAAGATGGTTCATTCACTGACATTTTTCTTCATTATCCATATCTGGAAACCCTGGCTCTGGAAATTACAATAGAGAAAAAAATAAAGGAGGTTAAGTCTTTAAGGACTTAGTGAGAATAAAAGATTATTCATTGGATAAAATTTCCTGGTAATAGTAGTAAACATCAGGATAATAAGCTTAAGTAGGTAGGTATGAATTCAATAGTTTAGTAGCAATCATTCCAGTTGTGATAAAGAGGGTGAGCCAAAGTGAACACGAATACCCGGTTTTAACCCGCTGTTCATTGGACTCAATATCCAGACCGAAGTCCGTTGTCCAGGGCTCTCACTTCGAATAACATTCATTCATTCATTCATTCAATCAATCAATCGATCAATCAATCATTTGATCTTTCGATCATTCCACCATCCGTTTTGATGATAGACCAATACATTATGAAAATCAGGTATAATAATATCGAATCAACAAATTAATATGAACAATAGTTAGGATATATTATAATTTCCAGGCCGAATGCCAAAGGGCTGTATAAAAATAATAATTCCTTAAGTAATGAAAACCTCACCTCAATACCTACTATCCAAATCAGTAGATAACTTCAAATTCCTATAATTTTAGGATATTTCATATGTTAGAAATACTACCAGATGCTAGGCTAGTTTATATTTAAAATTTGTTGCTCAAACAAGGAAGGAACATTTTGATAATTCATAAGAAAATTTATAATAATTTGAAAGTAGATCCAAAAATTCTGAAAATTTGACAGTATGTATAACTCAAAGAAATCTACAACTTTTGTGTTCAAAGCATGTCAAAATTCCAAGTCGATCTTTGACCAAATCAGCTTTTCCAAACTGATTCTCTAGGTATATTGACCTCCAGAAAAATGCTTCTTCCGGAAACTATTCCGGTCATAGGCCACCATTCTAGTATACTAGACAGTACAGGGAACAACTTTTACTTTAAGATCTAGGCTAGAAACAGATTCTATCTTTGAGAAAATCGAGCCTCAATCTTGCGTCTAGCCACTTTCAAAACTCAAGTTTCAAAGATTTAAGGATTTCTAAGGAAAATCATAACAATTCATGTACTTGTCAAAAAATTATGAAACTTGAAATAAAAGCCTAAAACAAGTGCAGAAAACTACGACTGCCGGAAATTTTGTTTCTGCCGGCGCGTGTAAATCACGCGCCACTTCCGGCGGCGCGTGCATAGCTTCCGGCGGCCACGCGCGGCCCAAACTTTTACCGAAGATGTGTTGCATGATTTCCTACATTTTTTGTTTAATGAGTTTTCTCAAATTCCTAACCGAACAGTACCAGAAATGGAATAACCTACTGTGACTTTTACTCTACTAGATTGAAGAACAAAATACTGTTCCGACGTTATTCCCGGAAAAACGACGGTACTGATGCAAACTAGGGTACATCTGGAGCAACTTTCATGTTTAGACTAGGTTCAAATACTGAGAGTAAAGGTATGAAAAACGAGGGTGAAAACAGTACCTGCAAATGGTTTCTGAGCACTATTTTTCCTTTCCGGACAGCGGTAGTTTAAGAATTTTAACTTAGAATCGGTTGATCTTTTTATGACACCTCCTTCACTACTATTTTACTGGACATCCTAAGTATCTTGTATAATTTTTTGAGAATTTTGGAACGTGTTCTTGGGTATAAGTGAGTAAATCCCCTCTTTTTTCAACCTTTAAGCACAATATTCTCACACCTCTTCAACTTGACACTAGACCACTAATCATCACAAAAATCTGAAGGAAAGCTCATCAAATGAGGTATGTGAAGGGTCTCTATATATAGGAAAGAACCAAACATGATATCCTATCCATGGAACACACTTTCCGATCACCGGTTGGGCAAAGGGGAGGTGGAGTGGTGGCCAAGAAACCTATTAACTATATATATATATATATATATATATATATATATATATATATATAAGCATAAAGATATTATAATAATATATTTATAAAGAAATTTATTTACATATATATATATATATATATATATATATATATATATATATCAAATTAATTATCCTAAAAAAAAAGGGCCATTACACTATTGCTGACTGACTGTCACAATGAATCGTAATGGAAGACACCGGTTTATTCCAACATGGAATATCTTCGAGAAAGTTTCGAAGCCACTCGGCTTCTTCTCCAGCTTTATCTAGAGCAATAAACTCGGACTCCATAGTCGACCGAGCTATACAAGTTTGTTTAGAGGATCTCCATGACACCGCTCCTCCACCGATAGTGAACACATATCCACTCGTAGACTTGGAGTCTTTTGTGTCAGAAATCCAATTTGCATCACAATATCCTTCTAGGACCGCAGGATATTTTGTATACACGAGTCCATAACTCAAAGTGTATTTCAAATATCCAAGCACTCTCATTAGTGCTTTTCAATGATCCTTACTTGGATTACTTGTGAATCGACTTAGCTTATTTACGGTATATGCAAGATCAGGACGGGTATAGTTAGTTAAATACATTAAACTTTCTATCACCCTTGCATATTCCACATGTGAAACAGGTTCTCCTCTATTTTTGGCTAAATGTGTACCCAATTCCATAGGTGTTCTAGCCGTAGGATGATTTGTGGCATTAAATCGTTCAAGAACATTTTCTACATAATGAGTTTGGGATAACATAATTCCAGCAGGAAGTCTAGAAACTTTAATCCCTAGAATTATATCACACAATCCCAAATCCTTCATATCAAAATGTTGTCTCAACATTTTCTTGGTTTTCACAATCAATTCATGGTTGCTACCCATGATTAACATGTCATCTACATAAAGACAAACAATTACATATGCATTTGTAGTACCTTTAATGTAGACACATTTATCACATTCATTTATTGTGAAACCATTTGACAACATTGCAGTGTCAAACTTTTGATGCCACTGTTTAGGTGCTTGTTTAAGTCCATACAATGACTTGACAAGTTTACAGACCTTTTGTTCTTTCTCGGGTACAAAAAACCCTTCTGGTTGTTTTATATATATTTCTTCATCCAATTCTCCGTTCAAAAACGCAGTTTTAACATCCATTTGATGAATCTCAAGATCATGCAATGCTGCAATAGCTATGAGAACACGAATGAATGTTATTCTAGAAACCGGAGAGTAGGTATCGAAGAAATCATATCCCTCTTTTTGTCTAAAATCTTGAACCACGAGTCGAGCTTTATATTTATCTATAGATCCATCTTCTTTGTATTTCCTTTTAAGAATCCACTTGGATCCTAAAGGTTTAGATCCCGGAGGGAGATCAACCAATTCCCATGTATGATTATGCATTATGAAATCTATTTTATTTTGTATGGCTTCCTTCCAAAAAGGAGCCTTAGGATTTGATAAAGCCTCTTGAAGAGTTCTTGGTTCATTATCTAACATGTATGTTAGAAAATCAGGACCAAACGATTTTTCAACTTTTGCACGCTTGCTGCGTCGTGGTTCCACGTTGTTTTGTGGAGTTTCAATTGTGTTTTCATGAGTTCGCTTGTTCGAACTTATTTCTTTCTTGTCTTTACATGGAAAAATATTTTCAAAGAATACAACATTCTTTGACTCCATAATTGTGCCTTCATGTATATCAGGATTCGTTGACTTATGCACTAAGAATCGGTATGCACTACTATTGTATGCATAACCAATAAATATGCAGTCAACCGTTTTAGACCCAATTTTTATTTGTTTTGGCTTAGGTACTTCTACTTTCGCCAAACACCCCCACACTTTGAGGTATTGGTAAGAAGGTTTACGACCTTTCCGCTGTTCATATGGTGTTTCGTCTTTTCCTTTGATTGGAATCCGGTTTAGAATGTGTGTTGCTGAGAGAATCGCTTCACCCCACATATTTTGAGGTAAGCCAGAATTTATTAGCAACGCGTTCATCATTTCCTTTAATGTTCGATTTTTGCGTTCTGCAACGCCATTGGATTGAGGTGAGTAAGGGGCCGTCATTTGATGAATGATGCCCGAAGTTGAGCAAAATTCTTCAAAAGGAGCCACATACTCTCCGCCTCGATCACTTCGAATCATTTTAATTTTCGAACTTCGTTGATTTTCAATCTCAGTTTTATATTTCTTGAAAGCGTCGATCGCTTCATCTTTGCTTTTCAATAAATATACATAACAAAATCTGGTGCAATCATCAATGAATATTATAAAGTACTTATTTTCACCTCGTGTTTGTACCATTTTTAAATCACATACATCAGTATGTATTAATTCAAGTGGCGTAGTACTTCTCGTGACATTATGAAATGGAGCTTTAACCATTTTCGCTTCAACACATATCTCACACTTGTTTTGTGGATTTCTTTTAAACATAGGTATTACATTTAAATTTGCAAGTCTTTGCAACGTGTTGAAGTTAACATGTCCTAATTGTTCATGCCATATATCATAATTTTCAGTCAAGTAAGCAGAACCAATAACTTTATTCTTTGCCTCAAGGCGGGAAACATTCATTACATTTAACTTAAAGAGACCACTATCTTGGTACCCTTTCCCAACAAATACACCAGATTTAGTTAACACAAATTTATCAGATTCAAATACCATTCTAAATCCAGCCTTGCTTAAGAGTGAACCAGAAACTAAGTTCTTCCGAATGTCTGGCACATGCAGCATATTGTTTAGCGTCACCTCTTTACCAGAGGTCATCTTCAACACCACATTTCCCACTCTCACAACTTCAGACGTTGCGGAGTTTCCCATGAACAACTTTCGATCCCCAACGGTGGCATAGGTGAAATACATGTCTTTCTCGGCATACACGTGACTCGTAGAGCCGGTATCGATCCACCATCATCTTGGATCATCCACCATGTTGGTCTCACATATAACAACACTAAGATCAATATTAGAAAGTGCTAAAGGTACATACCTTTCTTGAACCATGTTCACTTGCCTTGGTTTCTGATTTTTGTTATTTTTCTTTGGAAGTCGGCAGGCCCTTGCCATATGATTCGGTTTGCCATAGTTGTAGCAACTTCTTTGGAATTTCTTCGCTTTCCCCTTTGGCTTTTCATCATGGGGGCGCTTCCTCTTTTGACTCGTACTAGACTCCGCCAGATTTGCTTTGGCCTCGGTTTCCATCAGCTTTTTATGTGACTTGGCCTCGGTATTTCTGTTGTCCTCCTCGATGCGAAGCCTCACAATAAGATCTTCAAGTTTCAACTCCTTACGTTTGTGCTTAAGGTAGTTTTTGAAGTCTTTCCACAGTGGAGGCAATTTCTCAATGATAGACGCGACTTGGAATGGTTCATTGATTTCCATTCCTTCGGCCAATAAGTCATGCAAGATGATTTGTATCTCTTGCACTTGACTCATTACAGTTTTTGAGTCTACCATCTTGAAGTCCATAAATTTGCCAACTACAAACTTCTTTATGCCGGCATCTTCAGTTTTGTACTTCTTTTCCAAAGAATCCCATAATTCATTGGCCGTCTTCACAGAGGAGTAGACACTATAGAGAGTGTCGTCGAGGCCATTCAGAATATAATTCCTGCAGAGAAAATCGCTGTGGTTCCATGCATCTATTGCTGTCCTTCTTTGTGTGTCAGAATCGCCTTCAACGACGACGGGGGGATCCTCCTTGAGAAATCTAGACAGATTAAGGGTGGTCAGATAGAACAGCATCTTCTGCTGCCAACGTTTGAAGTCGGCACCAGAAAACTTTGGCGGCTTTTCTCCATGAGCGGGGGCGGAAGCGAGCGGAGTGAATGAAACGGTAGACATCTTCAGAATCCGGGAAATACAAAGAATTTCGTCTTGCGATTGTTAGTAGGTTGTATTCTGAATTCTGAAAACTTCAATGTCGAAATCAATCAACAGCAACGAAAATGATCAACACAGTCGAGGCGAGAGAAACTCTCTATCCGCAAGACGAAATTGCCCGTTCCAAGTGCTAAACGTTAGCGGCAATCGTCTCTAAGATACAACGACTTTCGATCGTGATATAGCAGCACAACAAATATCACGAACTTCAACAAACGAAAATATGCTTTAACTTTTCTTTGAGAAAGTGAGGAAGAGATTTTGAGAAATCAGAAATCTGAAATGTATGTTATCAGATGTTTCTACTGTTTTTTGTGTTATTTCTACCGCGCGAGCGCCTAATTTTAAGCCAACACACTGCCTCGCCATTTTGCATCGACTAGCGTCTTGCCCCTTTACAAAACATCCGGTGCCCTAAGGGCCCAATCCCATAGTCCAATGTTGGACTAATTAAGGTGAACAACAAATTTGAGTTGTTTCAATGTGGGACTACCATTTCCCCATTTTCCTCCAATTTATTTCACCAAAATTTTGAATTTTGTAATACTTTGGACAAGGCTTTAACAAACAATTTGGGTTAATCAATTCAAACCCTTTCAAGCCCATTTCAATTGTAATTCATTCAATAATACAATTTCCAACATTATTATTATTATTATCTATGATATCTATACTATATTATTAAACTTGAGACATTTTAGTATCATGGTTCGTCATTGTAATGTCAAAATTATCATAATTTAATGTAACAACCATATTAAGTATGAAAGAGACTTTGGTACATTGTTATGACCAATAATTGATCATTTGATAGTTATTTAATTACGAAATGTTACGTTATTCTTTTATTTTTTTTGTCATTCGATAGATATTTATATACGAAAACTTTATTTTTGTATTTTTTTTAATCCACCATCTATTTATTTATTTGTTTTTTATAAAAAAATAGATTATACAAGCAGTAACAAGTGCATTTGAGTACTTGTGTCTAGTACAAATCTCGCTGATCTTGCTCGTATGTGGAGCACACAAGTGGAAGTTATCGTGTGATTTGTCTATAAAAAATTAAAAACTCTATTAACCATCGAGGCTACTATTATTATTTATTAATAAACGCAGTGACAATTGAGGAATAATGAAATCAATAGAAAAGGAATAGATGAGAAGTCACTTCAATTACGATGGTTGAAATTATTACTGGTTAAAAGTCAAAAAAACCAACACAATTTCCCCATTAACATACTCTGATTTTTGTTCGGTGGAAAAAAGAAAACATTTAATACACTATAGAGGGTTTAAGCGGCCGGATCCTGCTGTTGAATGACAGAACAATTTTCATCATCAGAATTCTCAGAATCTTCTTCTGTAATGGTCTCCAGGGTGGGGGAATTGGAGGGCTTTAGAGGAACGATGTAAAGGGCTGGTGCCACCTCAATCATCCAACAACTCAATGATCCAAACCCGACCTGAGGCGACCCGAACGTCATGGTCATCGTGGACTGTTGAGAACAAGAAAGAATGCTAGATAAATAACTAAGGGGGGATTGATCGAGTGCAGAAGAGAGAGCGGGAGCTGGAGTTGAGAAAGTTGGGTGAATTCAACTTGTTTTTATAGGAGGAGAATGCAGAGGGAAAGAACACGGAAAGTGGTGAGCTAAACGGGGAAAATGTGAAACACAACACTGAAATTGTTGCTTGTTTTTTGGGAGATGGTTGCAGTTTGGACCCACCACCAGCCATCCGCGCAATTTCTATATTTGCATTTCTGGCTCATGTTATTTGTTGCTTTGTGTAGCAATATGCATTAATTATAACTAATTAATAAGGGATGAGGCCAAAAAGGCAAAAGCTTTTGTGTGGAGTCCACATTTATAAATGGTTTCCTTGCATTTTTCAAAAGTGCTCGACTCCACAGTCCAAACTCGCCTACAACGTTTTTTTTATTAAAAAAAACACTAAATTCTAGTTGATTTCACAATATACTGCCGTGCATTTTATAGAAGGCTTTTACAACATTTTGTACGTGGTCTGAAAACATCTATCAAACAAACCCCAGAAATACACTTGAACATGTTCACTGCAAATGCAGACCTCCCTCATAGAAAGATTGAAGCCGTGGCCGATAATGATACGATCAATCCGGTTGTTTTGCAAGTTACCAAATTCATTAACAAGATATATATCCCTTCCAACTAATTTCACAAAACGTAATCCAGTTAATAGATGTCTACTCTCGATATAAATATACAAGGTCATTGACTCAAAGTAATATAAATTGCCCTCAGATCAATGGAGAACCAATGAAAATTTATCCATGTGTCGAAATTCTGCACATGAGAAATGTTCCCTGTATCTCTTCACACAGCCAGCATCGGCTACATCACATGATCTCAAAAGTATGTAATTACCAAATCAGAACATCCCATGATCAAACCAAAAAATGTTTTCCAAACCGTAGTTAACATAGGACTGGAATGAACTATACAACCAAGATCCAGCAAGAGAGACAACCATCGGCACAAGGAAAGTACTTGCTCATTCTGGTAACGAAATATTGCAAAAACCCAAACCATGAAAATGGTGTATTCGTGTATAGTATAGCATAGTGAAGATACATGATCGACGTTGTTGGTACAAAAACAGCAACTTGCATCTGAATATAAGAAAACGAATACTATTCATTTGACAATCATTCGAATTCAGACACCAATTCGTAAGAAACTTGGAACCCACAAACAACACCAAGGTGCAAGAAAAAATGACTAAAATACACGTATGTAACAGAAATTGATTTTAAAAACAAGAAAAATACTATAATGATTATGATTTCAGATCCATAATGAAAGCAAAAAAGAAATAAGCAATCCGACACAGTCAACCACTCCATTCATTCCCGTAGCTGCAAAGAACAATTGCTGTAATATTTCGCAATTCATCGCAGCTAATCGATCTACACATACAAACCATTCAAAAGCTTAAACCTTGGCAACAAATAATCAAAGCTTGAACAAAAGATAGTGAGAAACATTAATCCATTATCAAATAAACGCAAGTTCCATTTAATCTAAGCAGCTTTAGAAGTGCTAACAATCATTTAACACATATTAAATTGAAAAGGAAAAAGGAAAAAAGAAATGATACAAGATCAAAAGTAACGAACCCCACATAGGTTCAGCTTCGGATGACAAAATCTCCCCGCACCTCAATCCAGTGGAATCTCGACATCCCCATCGGAAATCTCCTGCTGAAGATCCTTGGGATCCTTTCCATCCACCGTACATCCAACGGAGACACACGTCCCCAGAATCTCCTTCACTGTGCCACTCAAATCCTTAGCCATGGAGCGTGACCTCATTACTTTGGCAATCTCGATGACGTCATCGAGCGAGATGTTGCCGTTATGCTTGATGTTCTTCGTCTTCTTGCGATCGCGCTCCGGTTCCTTGAGCGCCTTGATGACGAGTGCGGCGGCGGAGGGGACGACAGTAACCTTGGCCTGTCGATTCTGGACGGTGAGCTTAACGGTGACGCGGAGGCCCTTCCAGTCTTTGGCAGTTTCCTTGGCGATATCCTCACCGATCTTCTTGGGAGAGAGACCGAGGGGACCGATCTTAGGGGCGAGTGAACTGGCCGCCCCGACCTCGCCTCCGGTAACCCGGACAAACACGTCCACTACCTGGCTGGGATCGAACTTCGGCGGCATTTTGGTGGATCCCCGGAAATCAGAGTTGGAGGACGGGGAAATGAAAATGGTGGCTTATACTTCCCCTAGGGTTTTGTGGAGAAGACTGAAAATGAGCTGATTTATTGATTGGGCCTGCTGTCTTGTATTGTTGGTGGAGTGGGTTGAGCTTGAGGTTGGGCTTATTCTTGGGCTTGGACTTTTATCCGGAAGAATGCTTAGTTAATTGTTTTATTCAACTATATTAATGGAAAAATATTATTTTTGAAAAGCGTTTTTTAACTTTTTTTATAGTACAAGTACAAGTAATACATTATAACAATGTAATAAAACTGTCCGTATAATCGACGGTATTTGAGCATTGACCCGAGATTTGTTTATGTCGGGCAAAAAAACTAATTAAATCTACCTAAATAAATTAGAAAAATACTCGCAATCAACGAGAATCGAAACTGAGACCAATTGGTTTCAGGGCCTCACCCTTAGCCATTGGGTTAAGGGTTCATTGGCTATTTTTGAAAAGCGTTTGTGACTGAACCCTCACAAATATTTTCCAACTTAGGGGTTAGCGTCGAATTGAGTGCCTTGGGTTTGGCAATATCGTTGTCAAGTTTCTGATTATTATTATTGCATGCTTAAGTTTTTGGTTAATAGATGATCTAGGTCGAGTCAATACAATTACCCACAAAGTAAATTTTTTTTTAAAAAAATCAAAATTAAACTACATGATCTTCAATTCATTTAGTTAATTAATTATCATATGAGATATTTAAAAATTATGACCTATATGTTGGTGTCCGAACCTGATCCTGGTAGCCAACACATCATCCGCGACCTACTCATAAAATAATATTATCGACAGAGATGGAGCCAGTGGGAGGTTCAGTGGTTGCACTTGGCATCCCCCGGCTTTGTCTAAGTTATAGTATTATATCCTTCAAATTTATAATATTAATTCATTTTCTAAATGATTTATCGACGTCCGCTTGTCCATTATAAAATCATCTTCGTTCTCCTTAATTGAATTTTGTGGCACTTCCCTTATTATAGGGTTTGGAACCCACCTACCCGAACACGACGTTTTCAAAAATCGCTTGATCCAGTAGGGTTGGGTCAGCACCCAAACCCCCAAACCGAACTCTCACCCTTGCCAATAGTATTCAATTACCATTTCATTTTTCACATACTTTTTTTAACGCGTAATATGCATTTAAGTCTCGTTGCATTTTATGTATTTGATTTTTACATCTTTTATAATCTTCACGCGAAAATAATATCGAATGCATAAAGTATAGTTTACGCGCAATGTTAACAATATACGCGAAATAATATAATCTATAAAATTCTATATTCTTTAAGTTGACAAAATCCAAAATATTAATTTTTTTGAATATATCCAAACATTAATTATACTATCATTTATTTGTGCTAAAATATATGGGGTCACTAATATAAATAAATTTTTTGGCAATAAACAAACAACTCATTAAAAAAATTTGCTAGGGTGACCTAATAGGTTGATTAATTGATACCAATAACAATAATGTAAAAATAAGTTTTTTCGAGACGACCAAATAAGATTGCCTCATGATTTATATACGCAAAACAGATTTATTTCATTCATATTACAATGAAAGTAATTTCTTTTAGTACGAGATCGTTTCACATATCGCGATGCTTACATACAAAAAAAATCTTTTTAAAAACTATTTGAAATTCTTTTTGAAAAGCAATAATTTAATATAAAAATTTATTAGTAATTTTTATTAATGACGTCGAACAAAAAATACAATTTACAAAATTGGCTCAAAAATTCAAAATCCGTCTCATAAAATATCGTGTAAAGTCAATCATTATCGCCGGAATGCAGAAAAATTGGATAGAATGACAAATAAGCCCCTGCTCCGCTCAAACTATATAAACCGCATCTATCGTGCATCACACACATTTAAAACTTCTCCATTCAATCATTTTCCTCCCCGATGGCAGCTGAGAGGAGCCACCGCTATCTCGGCGACGCCGATCAGCTCGACCCCGAACCCGGCGGAGATCAATTCGAATTCGACGAAGCTGATATCTGGAACGTCGGAGAAATCATCCTCCCCGAAGGTAGCAAAATCGCAGTTTCCAGCTCGCGTACGCTTAAAATGCCGGCGAGGAGGCGCGTCGATGTGGATCAGTCGCCCGTCGGATCGAAATCTCTTCCAGTAAATATCCCGAACTGGTCCAAAATCTTCCGCAGCGAGCGCATAACCCCCGCCAGTGATCGGGGAGACGATCGCGAAGGCGAAGGGGAGGGCGGAAACGATCACAGAATTCCCCCGCACGAGTATTTGGTGAGGACCAGAGCCGCTTCCATGTCTGTGCACGAAGGGGTGGGCAGGACGTTGAAAGGGAGGGATTTGAGTAACTTGAGAAATGCGGTTCTGAAGAAAACCGGTATTGAAGACTAAAGGTGAGTGAGTGGTACGTGCTGATCAAATTATTAAAAAAAAATTTCCTCCCAATTTCACTGAAGAATCTTGGGCTAATAACCTTCATTTTCAAGATTTTATACTCTTATATATATAAATTTTATTGTACAATTTTCATCAACTTGTTTTGTTTAATTCGATGCCGATTCAAGGACCATTGTAAAATGAGATTGATTACGTCTCTTGTTCGGTTGTAGCATATAGAAGTCAACTTCAGATTGGTATATTAATTGGTTTTGAAAAAAGGAAATAGAAAATCGTTAAATAATGCTAAAATTCATTATCTCATTGCACTCTTGGATTTCTCATTTGTCCATATTTAGAATTTTTTTTTTTTTTTTGTGTCTTTCTGCTAGTGATGGCGACGACCTCCGGTCACTATCATAGCAATGTATTCGAAGACGGATATGTAATAATATTCATGTGGACTCTCCACATGTAATGATAAAATTTTCATAGTAGATGAACTTTTATACTACTCAAGAAAAAATCTCATCACCGGACGATGATGTGTTTATTTCTCATTTGTTTCGACTTTATCTTTTTGGAAAAACGTATTTATATTTTTTACTATGAAAAGAAATGAGGAAATAAATTGTGGTTTCCATTCTTTCGGGAATAAAAAGTCGAATGGATGAGAAAAACAAAATTGGATCTGATTAGTGAGAATTGGTGAAGTTGATTTAATAGCTAGGAAACGAAAATGAAAGAATAAAATAAAATATATTAACACTTGTTTTTATTGCTCAACAAGATCTATCCTTGTCGTAAACTCCATCAAGCAGCAAATTTGTCAATGGAGTGTGAGTCGAACCAAAATGATTAAGTAGCCATTAATGATATTAATTATTCTCATCGAACCCATTAATGATATTAATTATTCCTATGTATTTTTGGTTCATTCAATGTTATAGTGTCGAATGAATATTCAATTTGCTTATCGGGACTCAAATATGTTTTTACAAATGAAAATATATATATTATTTTATATAATATATAATAATATATAAATATTTACAGTAACTATCTTCATCATTTTCGTATTTCAATTGATAAAAAGTTGTTTTAAGAACGTATTTTAATAAATTTATTTTCGACTATAAGTAATAACTATCATTTTCCCATATTTATTTTTATAATTCGAAAAATAATTACAATATATTTATAGATATATTATGTATGCATGCTAATTTTCGTACGCATTGATTACTAATAATTATAGATAATTAGATATAGCATGAGAGTAAAATATACGATGATGATAAGTACTTATGCTATTGATGTCAGAATAGCTTTTATTTATTTATTTACTTGTTTGAAAACAAAAACAAAATTTTATTTCACCAAAAATTCGCAATTCTCAACATAAAAATTATTGAGTAGGTCTTTTATGAGATGTTATCATGAATTTATATATGTGAGATTGGTATCTTTATTTTTTATTAAAAAATAATGGATTTTTCATAAAAAATAATAATTTAATGGACTAAATTGAAACGGAGATCCATCCCTCAAAAGTAATATATAATACAGTAAACCAAAGTTTTTTTTATAAAAAAAAAATTTATTAAGTGAAATCCACAAGTATGTACGACATATTATAAAATTCGATTTTTGTCTTATTTTCAAATAAATAAATAAATAATAACGAACGACGCATAGCTCCATCCCAAATTCCCAAGCGTGCCGTGCCACTGCACCTGAATCGGAATTTGGTTTGGGCCATTGTTGTGGAAAAATTAATAGTAAAAAATAATAATAATAATTGGGGAAATGGGGAGAGCGCAGAGGAGACAAATTTTGAAAATTTTAGGGTTCGTAATGCTTTTGGGAATTGCCGTTTACTTTATGCTTTGGACGGTCGATTATCGTAACTCCTCTTCTGATACTGAATTACTTAGGTATACGACTAATATTTCGAGTTATTTACCACTTTTGTTTCTTGTTATTTTGCACTTTGGATTGTCAATTTAATCGGCTGATTGATTACTTTATATAATTGATGCAAAGATTTCATGCGGATAATTGCTAAACTTGTTTAGACAAAATGGGACACTTGATTGATGCAAAGATTTCATCTTCCAGTTATTATTATTATTTTCTTTTTTTCCAATGGGTCAGCAGGAAGACGTTCTTTTTTTCTTTGAGGCATTTTATATACAAATTGTGAAAGAATCATGGTGGTATGGTATTGTATACTATTTTGTGATATTGATTGGTGAGACGAGTTATAGTATCATGAGTGTTTCCTCATAAGGGTGCGCATTTAATTTTGTTAGGAGACAATTTGATCTTGCTAACAGAGAAGCCATGGATGAATCTGCAGACTGGAGACGGAGATATGATGCTGAGGTAGAGAAGGCTGGCAGGTGCTTCAAGAAGCTGAGTGAAGTAAGTGCCTTGTTATCATTTCTGTCTTAGAGTAATTGTTCGTTTCGAAGTTGGAGTTGCTCTAGCTATGAGTGTTGCTTGTATTTTAGTTGAGGGGAAGGCTTGAACTATTCGAGTGAATGGTTATATTTATGGAAAAATTGTTACCGTCGATAGCACGCCTGCCACTCCGGTGCCATTTTTAGGATGGCATTATTTGATAGACCTTTGAGTTATATTCACAACACATATTCTGTTTTTGTGTTTGTAAAGCTCCAAGGTTCTGTTGGAGAATCGGGTGAAGTATCAAGAACTCTGAAGAAGAAAATGGAGTTCCTGCAAAAGGTGTGTTACATAATCATCATAGCATCGTCGTGACATTTGCTTTTTAGCTGATGATTTCTCGTTCGATTGCCTTGTGTTATTAGGAAAACATGGATTTACTTGAACGGGTCGAGTTAATGAAACAAGAGCTTGAAGCTGAGAAGTTGAGATGTAGCGTGCAATAGATGATGATGTTGGTTGTTGCATGGTGGACATATTGGTAGCTGATTCCGGATGAACTATTGGATCACAACAGACATGGCAACATGTGTCATGAAACCTCGGAAATGCACTATGTTTGTTGGTGAATTCCTAGGAGAGGCCCCTCCAACTAAAACTTTCGTTCTTTATTTGAATGGATTCAGAATTGGATTACTTGTCTCTGACTTGTGAATTGTATACTTGCCAATCAGAATTATGGGTTAAAGATTTTCCAGCATATATGTGTAATTTTACTGGAAACATCTCTCCATAGTCTTTTGATATTTTACCTACCTATTAACGTTGGATCCCAGTTTTGAAATACTACACAAGCTCATAAACAAATTCAAATATATATGCATTGAGAGGCTGAAAAAAAAAACTAACATATGATCCACATGCAATTTAAGAGACGTAGAAATTCATGTTCCAAAGTCTAACACCACAAACGCGAAACACTAAGGCACATACGACTGTCCAATTTATTTTCCTCATCGTAGTCTTAGACAAATGGTTCCACCTATATGCCTCCCCTCAAGCGCAAAACAAGATGCAGCGTGGACTCCTTTTGGATGTTATAGTCTGCAAGTGTCCTGCCATCCTCAAGCTGTTTACCAGCGAAGATCAATCGCTGCTGGTCTGGAGGGATGCCTTCTTTGTCCTGAATCTTTGCTTTTACGTTGTCAATGGTATCTGAACTCTCGACCTCTAAAGTGATGGTTTTCCCTGTTAAGGTCTTAACAAAGATCTGCATTCCTCCCCTGAGTCTCAGCACCAGATGAAGAGTCGACTCCTTTTGAATGTTATAGTCAGCAAGTGTTCTGCCATCTTCCAGCTGCTTCCCAGCAAAGATCAATCGCTGCTGATCAGGAGGAATTCCTTCTTTGTCCTGAATTTTGGCTTTAACATTGTCAATCGTGTCAGAACTCTCGACCTCCAAGGTGATGGTCTTCCCAGTCAAGGTCTTCACAAAGATTTGCATGCCGCCCCTCAAACGAAGCACAAGGTGTAGAGTTGATTCCTTTTGTATGTTGTAATCTGCCAGGGTCCTGCCATCCTCGAGTTGTTTCCCAGCAAAGATCAATCTCTGCTGGTCTGGAGGAATACCTTCCTTGTCTTGGATTTTTGCCTTGACATTGTCGATTGTGTCGGAGCTTTCCACCTCAAGAGTGATTGTCTTCCCAGTGAGGGTCTTAACAAAGATCTGCATTCCACCACGGAGACGGAGGACAAGATGGAGAGTGGACTCCTTTTGGATGTTGTAATCTGCAAGTGTTCGGCCATCCTCGAGCTGCTTCCCAGCAAATATCAACCTTTGCTGATCAGGAGGGATTCCTTCTTTATCCTGGATCTTTGCCTTGACATTGTCAATTGTGTCCGAGCTTTCCACCTCCAGAGTGATAGTCTTCCCGGTGAGGGTTTTAACAAAGATCTGCATTCCACCACGGAGACGGAGGACGAGATGGAGAGTTGACTCCTTTTGGATGTTGTAATCTGCAAGTGTTCGGCCATCCTCAAGCTGCTTCCCAGCAAATATCAACCTTTGCTGATCAGGAGGGATTCCTTCTTTATCCTGGATCTTTGCCTTGACATTGTCAATTGTGTCCGAGCTTTCCACCTCCAGGGTGATGGTCTTCCCGGTGAGGGTCTTAACAAAGATCTGCATTCCACCACGGAGACGGAGGACGAGATGGAGAGTTGACTCCTTTTGGATGTTGTAATCTGCAAGTGTTCGGCCATCCTCAAGCTGCTTCCCAGCAAATATCAACCTTTGCTGATCAGGAGGAATTCCTTCTTTATCCTGGATTTTTGCCTTGACATTGTCAATTGTATCTGAGCTTTCAACCTCCAGGGTGATGGTCTTCCCAGTAAGAGTTTTCACAAAAATCTGCATCCCACCACGTAGGCGGAGGACAAGATGGAGGGTGGATTCTTTTTGAATGTTGTAATCTGCCAGGGTTCGCCCATCTTCAAGCTGCTTTCCGGCAAAGATTAGCCTCTGTTGATCAGGAGGGATTCCCTCCTTATCCTGAATCTTTGCCTTTACATTATCAATGGTGTCAGAACTCTCGACCTCGAGAGTGATTGTCTTGCCGGTGAGAGTCTTAACAAAGATTTGCATCTGCAATGGCACATGAAATTGAAGAATGTTTCAGAGAGTATTCATGAGTTTTACTCATAGAGACAGTCCAAAAGTATCATCTATGGATCTACCATACAAACCCAAACTTCAAATCTGAGTAAACAAAGCATGCACCAGAACAACAAATTAGCTAAGGGATTATACACCTTGGATTAGTCGTTTATATTTCTTGGAAAAAACGTAAAGATAAGATTATTGTTTTATTGATCTATGTATACAGACATATAATCTAATGTTCCATGTCGTTAAAACTCCTACAAAAAAATCCGCTTTCATTCAACCATTGGCATATAAGGAACCATGATCCGGAGCAAACAATTTCAAGAAACCCACTAAAATCAGCCTTTATTATTTTAATTAAAGTTGATTTAACTATCAGGAAATATGATCTTTAATAATCAACATCGAAAATGAATTAATCGATACCGATTTCACACGCAAATCAGGAACAAAAACTATAAACAAAAGTAACCTTACAGATAAAGAGATCTCCAAAATCAAATTCGGTAAACAAAATAAACAAAAAAATTGATCAAACAAAACTAAGATGGATCCCAATCTAAAAAAAGAAACAACAAATATAAAATCGAGACCCTTACCGTCAACAAAAAATTTCAACATTAAAACAGATTCATAACAAAACCAAACCCATTCAAACAACAACGAATCTGAATACAAATTACACGGCAACGTAAAACTAGAGCGGTAAATTTTGTAAAAAATACCTTAAACAATTGCTGAAAACGGAGCGATAAGCGAGAAACAAATTCGAAAACTCTGAATCCTTGGGGAGAAAGCAAATACAGAGAAGTAGCGGAGAAATTATGGATTTATAGGATGCGTAGATTGGCAGCTTACCTAATTTAGCGATATAAAGGGAGACCTTATTAAACGCGGATCGCTTTGCAATTGTTTCGTGGGGCACACGCTGAATAAGTAAATATGATTATATGCCCACATATTTTTGGCACTCATTAATTATTTAATTATTATTATTATTTATTATAGTTGGAGGTATCAAAATGGGCTATTCAATCGGGTTGATCCGTCCCGTCATACAAAATAAGTGGGTTGAGTTGACAATTTCTCAACTTGCTTAAAAGATGGGTCGGTCCGCCCCAACCCGCCTAATGGTTGGTTGGGGTGAGTTGCGGATTGTCCGCCAAAATCTGTCAAATTACACTTAGGCCCGTTGGGTTGGCCCGTCCTGCCACCTAAAATTAGGGGTGGAATAGGGTTGGAACCTGTCCCGTAAATCCCCTACCTAACTCTCGTCCCGAAAAGAATTGAGAAACTTTGTTTTTCTCCCGATCCGTACCCAAAACATTCGGGATCCCGTCGGCCGTCGGGTAAGGAGAGAAAATCCCGAATTTTTTTTTCATATTCAAAATTTCGTTCAAACAAATAAAAAAATGTGATTATGTTATTAAATATACTAGATAGAAACTTATATTCATAAATAAAAATAAATATTAACTTAAAACATATAATATTAAAATATTCTGGATAATGTTTTAAGGTTTTGTTAAGAAAAAAATGTATCGGATAATTATTAATAAAATGTTTGGATACAATTACTAAATAAATTTAGTTAAATAAATTGTCAAATTAATCTCTTGAGTCTTGTTCGACATATTTGTTCTAATAGATAATTGTAAATATGAATTAATTAAATTATTAATTTTTTTAAAAAAATACACAAAAATAAAATATCATTTCGTGATTTTATAATTTGATCGTTTCAACATTAAAAATTATGCGAATTAAGTCCACAATTAAGTGTTATATGAAATAAAACTTAAGAATATTTAGCTTATTATATTAACAAAGTTATTAATAAAATACTCCATCTGTCTCAAATACATAGTCCTATTTTTTTCACACAGATTAAGAAAAAAATATTGGAAAATTAAATTTTATACAAACTTCCTATTTTATCCCTATTTAATGTATTAAAATATAATTGCACAATTTTCAAGGTATAGTTAATAGGGGTATATTAGTAAAGGAGTATAAAAAATATTACTAAATATGGTATATGACTATATTTGGGACAAACAAAAAAGGAAACGTGAACTATATAATTGAGACGGAGGGAGTATATTATTATATTATTTCGGAACGGGTCGGGAATCCCGTAAGGAAAAGGTTTATTCTCGGTCCCTCTCCCGATATTAATCGGGATGGAAAAATCCCGAAAGTTCGGGTCGTAAAAATTTCGGGTTATAATTTTTTCGAGACGAGAATGGGATAAGATTCAGGAAGGGTCGGGATTTCGGGAATTTTTGTTATCCCTACCTAAAATAGATGAGTTGGATTGGTGTTTTCCCAACCCACTTAAAAGGTGGGTCGCTTCGGCCCGACTTGCCTTATGGTAGATTGCGACGAGTGTTGGGCCGGCCCATCCGGCTGACCTGTTTTGACATGTTTAATTATAGTTAAAATTCTTAATTAAATTATTATTAAACTAAAATAATATATACTTACTATATAGTATTTTATTTAAATTACTTACTATATAGTTGTAAAAATATAAAATTTTAAGTTCGAGGTGGCATGTGTTATAACCACAAAAAAATAGTTACTTGAATTAAGAAAATTTAGATGAATGTCAACATGGGTTTGGACTTAACGTGGGCTGAACATTAGTTTTTGTGGGCCGAACCCGATGGACCAAGTGGACTTAACCAATGGACTAATTAATTAAATAAATTGGCATATCCCATAATGGATTGTGCATAACCCGTGAGGCCGTGACTCTGTTCATACATACATACATACATACATACATACATATATAAGTAGTTTTTTTTTTTTTTGAATCAAACATTACATAATTAAAGATCACGAGACCGAGAGCCCTTTTGGATTTCATAGACATTTTTTTAAAAAAGTGATTTTTTTAACCACTGGTAAAACACAATTTATTCACTCAATACAAGACGAATTACAAATTACATGTCGAGCTAATAAGTGAGCAGCAACATTCGTCGATTGATGTATATGTGTCAGTGACAGAAAATTCGGGTTGTCAAGAATGGAACGAATCTCCAACACAAATGATCCTTCAAGCCCTCGTTCCTCTCTAGACTGAGATACTTCTTGAACTGCCTAGAGAGAATCCGAAAATATGCAAATATTAGAAAAACCAGCATGTAAAAAAAAATTCAAACCAAACCGAATGGATGCTAACTATGCTCCTTTCACAGGCCCTGCATAACAGATTAAATTAGCCTTAGCTCCCAACACACATCCTTTGCTATTCCGAATCCCAGCTGCTACACTAAAAATATTCTTTGATTCATCACAACCGGCATCAACATTCAATCTCAATTGATTCTATTCCGGAGCCGTCCACTTAGAATGTGGTGTCACCCCATTAATCTGGACCTTTTCGCCCCTCACAGTAGCATTATGGAAAGCCTCTAACAACACGCACGCCCAATCAAATTTATATATATAGTGTTACCGTGTTGGGATTGCTCCTAAAAATATATATTTTTGAACTTTTCAATTTCAATTACAAGATTTCAAACTATATAAAAGAAAAACTCAAAAAATGCTTTCGAGACATATTCTCAAATACTATTTTAATATTTTTATTTAATACCGTTTCCGCGGTTTGTTTGTTTTAACATGTAAAAATTATTGAAAAAACGAATTTGCATAGAAAATTAATATTTTATTTTATTCAATTCAATTCATTCAAAAAATGATTTTTCAAAAAAATTTAGTTAATAAAGGTATATTGTTAAAAGAGTAAAAAAAAATTTAATAGATATAGTACACATTTATATATTGAAGACAAACACAACATGAATGTGACTTATATATACCAATTTTTCATTCCAATATGAAATGTGATTTTAAATATAAAATTTTAAAAAAAAATTTAAAGGACGTGATAATATTTTACGAATGGAAATATATATTTTAATCATTAAAAGTAGTTACTATGAGGTTTTTTTTATTGAATAATAATAATTTTAAGATTTTATTCCTTCAGATTCTCCACATGTATTTGACACCAGG
Organism: Henckelia pumila; assembly: GCF_033568475.1. Taxonomy (NCBI): domain Eukaryota; kingdom Viridiplantae; phylum Streptophyta; class Magnoliopsida; order Lamiales; family Gesneriaceae; genus Henckelia; species Henckelia pumila. The sequence goes on from NC_133121.1 coordinate 107,748,316, forward strand.
GATGGAACCAAGGGAGGCTGATGGTTGCACCCATCTCCCATCGATTTTGTCCATTATATAGTATGTTAGCATCTAAATTTACAATAGAGTCATATTCCTAAATGATCTACTTGCACAACTCCTCATCCGATAAAATATAATTTTTGCCCTTCTTAATAGAATTTTCTGACTCTGTTTCTGTAATTGACCTTAACTCTCTTTATATGTTATTGTACATTTTACACTTAAAAACGAGGTAAGCATCAAATGCAATGAGTAAAAAGTTGGTGAATACAAAAATTCCATTAACGTAATTTTTCGAGATTTTTTTTATATATAATAATATTTAAACAAATTTAAACAAATACAACAAATACTAATTTTTTTTTAAAAAATATAATATAAACCCCGCTTTATTGAGGAGTGGGTTTTGAGTCTCCGACTCCTCATTTGTTCTTTCCGATGAGCAAACCTCGACTCCTCAGTTCTCGTAGACTATAATTATATACTAGTGTATTGATATACATGCTATGTGCTTGTGTAATATTTTGTAATTAATTTGATTTATATTTAAATAAGAGTAATATCATAGTTGTAAAAATTATCGAAAGACCAAACTGTAATTTAAAATATCAAAATAAAAAAAAACGAAATAAAAAACAATATAGTATCTATATCACATAAGGATAATTTTGATATAAAAAATGGTGTCTAAGGGAAAGAATCTTTATATATAGAAAAAGATATACATCAGTTTTGTAACGCTCCACTGTATCAAACGGGTCTTTTCAGCGTGCTTATGTCCTCACTCACACGCACCCTGAAAAACTTTCCAAGGGGTCACCCATCCTATAATTGCCCCAAGTCAAGCACGCTTAACTTTAGAGTTCTTATGTGATGAGCTTCCGAAAAGAAAATGCACATTCTTGATATGAATAGTACATATGAAATCTTTTAAGCCCTCCTCAACCATGTAGCCTCATACCTACACAGTCTCAGAATCCCTCTCATTTCGGCACGGGAACGGTTCATTCATGTCTCCCTCCGCCGCCTACCAGGAGCTTCTCATTGTCTATGCAACCTCTTGGCACCGGCGATCACTCCCTGCCTCTTCAGCCCCGGGCGTCACATGCCCACCAGCTTCCGATTGGTTCGTCCCCGAACCATACCGTACTAAGAGAGGTCGGCTCTGATACCATTTGTAACGCCCCACTGTATCAAGACGGGTCTTTTCAGCGTGCTTATGTCTTCACTCACACGCACCCTGGAAAACTTCTCAGGGGGACACCCATCCTATAATTGCCCCAAGTCAAGCACGCTTAACTTTAGAGTTCTTATGTGATGAGCTTCCGAAAAGAAGATGCACCTTCTTGATATGAATAGTACATATGAAATCTTTTAAGCCCTCCTCAACCATGTAGTCTCATACCTACACAGTCTCAGAATCCTTCTCATTCCGTCACGGGATCGGTTCATTCATGTCTCCCTCCGCCTAGAAGCCTACCAGGAGCCGCTCATTGTCCGTACAACCTCTTGGCACCGGCAATCACTCCATTCATCCCCGGGCGTCACATCAGTTTTGATCCCACGCACCCTAAGGTTCGGGGGATCCACGTGCACCCGTGCCCAAAATAACTCTGTTTGCCTTGAAATTTTCACGGTAAGGTCGACTCGAAAATGCGAATCCAATGATGTATCATATGATATAAATTTCAATCTCAGTGGTCGGAGATTTGAAGACGATCGAAAATTATGTGAAATATGCAATTTCCGAACATATTCACATTTTCGACCACCGAAATTGAAATTTATATTATATGATATATCGTTGGATTCGCATTTTCGAGACGACCCTACCGTGAAAATTCAAAGACAATTGGAGTTGTTTTGGGCATGGATGCACATGGATCCCCCACACCCTAGGATGTGTGGGATCAAAAGTCAAAACTGATCGATTCCAACCCAATGATGTATCATTTGATATAAATTTTAAGCTCGGTGGTCGGAGATTTGAAGATGACCGAAAATTAGGTGAAATATGCAATTTCTGACCATCTTCACATTTCCGACCACGAAGATTGAATTTTGTATCATATGATGTATCATTAGATTCGCATTTTTGAGACGACCTTACCGTTAAAGTTTCAAGAAAAGCGGAGTTGTTTTGAGTACGGGTGCACATAGATCCCTCTCATCCTAAGGTGCGTGATATCAAAACTGTAGATATATATATATATATATATATATATATATATATATATATATATATATATATATATCTTTATCACTATTATTATTTGGTTTTATATTTGCAGTCTTGTTTTTACATGTTTGAAATAAGTGATGATTATGGTTAATAAAATTTTAGTTGTTTAGAATTTTTATTATACAATTGAACTTTCATAAATTAATAATATTGAGACAATGATATTTTACTAATTTATAGACATGTTAATTAATCGATAAATTAATAAATTATTATTTTAAATAGTATCTTTTGATTCAAAATGAACATAGATTAATTATATAAGAAAATTATGTTTTATTAATTTTAATAGATTTATATAGGAGTCTTTCGGGCTAATTGCAATCGGCCCCCTTGTGAAAATCCTAATTGTCACGAAACCCCGCTTTATTTATATATATAATAAATAAATAATATGCTAGTATCTAGGAATTAATTATGGAAAGCTATATATTTTTAATGAAAAATTCAATGTTTATTATATGGAAAATAAGAGAGAAAAAAAAAAAGAATGTTTTAGCCTCAAGATGGAGGGTAAATTAGTCAAATGATGTGAAAAAAATCAAATATCATAAAAAATTGCATTTATCACGCGTGAATTCAGAACATTGATTGCAGGGGGTTATGAGCAAAATATTTAAAAATTCAAGGGCATATTAGCTTATTAATTTTTCATAGGGTTTTTGTAACAATTAAAATTTTCACAAGGGGACCGAATGCAATTAGCCCGAGTCTTTCATATATATATATAATATGTATATCTATACTATATATCTATACTTACTATATTATAATAGTTCAACCCCTTAGACTAACCGATTTTGGTGTGTCATATGACTTTTGTAAATAACTTATCTTTAATTTATATATCAAATTATCAAACACGTAAAAATCATGTATCACGATCGCTAATATATATTATATTAAAAAAAAAACAAAGCAAAACAAAAAAAAAAACAAAAAGAGGGTTGACCCCGAAGGGGACCCCATTTCACATGAGTCAGAGGCTCATTGGCTCATATATATTATATTGCAAACACAAAGCGTGTGCTGCGATCACTAGTATATATAATTTATGGGCTACGAGGAGTCGGGATTTCAAACCCTGCTTTATTATATTTTTTAAATAATTTTAGTATGTGTTATTTTGTTTAATTTTTTAAAATTTATTATATTTATTTAAAAAATCCAAATTTGTCATTCAGTAAATTTGACCAGGATATCGAGTTTATTGAGACAAAATCTTTTCAACAATACTGATACGAAGATTATAAAATGAGTTCTCGGGAAGGTGAGTGGGTGGTCATCCGGGATGTCCAGACGATGAACTTTTGCTCCCAATATGGATTCTTCACACACGGAGACAAAGAAATCGTCAGTGGAGTGCCGGAGGGTTCTCCGGCGTCGTCACTCCAATGTTTAAGTCAAATTAAGAGTAGAGAGTGGGCTTATGAGAAAAATATGTAAATTTGGGAATTTGAGTTAACGTAAATATGAGAACATACCTTATTCAGGCCAGGGCACCTGATATTTATAGGAAATACCGAGAGAAATCCAATGATTACCTAATATGGTTTGTCTGACAGCACAAAATACGAGGTGATAACATTTAATGCTAAGTGACATATCCCGTAATTTCTGGAAAAAATAACGCCGTTGCAATATGGGCTCTAAGCTACTTCCTTGTGAGGAAAGTTATCCCACGTTATGGTGATGTGGCCTCTTTCCAACCGCTAAAGGCACAGGAAATCGGTCCCTATGCTGATCTAGTTGTCTTCCATCCGTTGGGGCGCTGTTCATGCCTGGGCTCCACCACTCGAGACATAAATCATAGCCACATGTTCCTCAACTTTCTTCCCGTCACCTGGGTTCTTGAGAACCACCCGGGTTTGGTGATAGCCCGAGATATCTTACCGGGATATCAAATACCAACTTCAATTGCAAAATTGAACATCAAATAATTATTTATTATTTATAAAGCTATCAAAAGAGGTTGATTCAAACGGGTCAATTCGCTCCGACCATCCAAAATTTATGTTTTAAGTTGGCAATTTCTGGGTCCGTCAACATCCACCAAATAATGGGTTGTTGCGGCTCAGTCCACCTTACCACCCCACGAAAAGGCTGATCGCGAGCCGACCCGCCTCAACCCACTAAAAATATTTAAAAATTGATGAGCTCACGAGCGCGACGTGTCAGAACATTTCTCCTGAGGGCATCCACAGTGGGAGCTCTTTCGAGCTCCCACTATCCCATGTGGAGCAATTGAAAAAGCTTCTCCCATAGCAGGGAAAAGCTTTTTCAATTGTCAGACAAAGGGCGCTCTGACTGTTCAAAGCGCCCTTTGCATTTTGCTTTTTTTTTATTAATTATTTAATAATATATATTATTATTGTTAATATGTATATACATACACATATATTTATTTATTTGTTTGTTTGTCTTGTCTTTTTTTTTTAATTTTTAGACCGTTGTTTTTTTGTTTTTATTGTTGAATTTTTGTTAAATTTTTATAATATTTTAATTAAATTAGTCGTTAAAGTATTTCCTATAAATACACATGAAGTCTTCTAATTCTCACTCATCTTAGAATTCTTTTTTGTATTTACATTTATTTAGAATGTCTCAAAATCCAAATTCCTCTAGGAGATCTATTTTGCAATAAATAAATATATAAAATAAATTTCTAGTTAATTTTTTAACATAAAAATCTGTATGTAACGTTACAAAATTTTGAAATTGAATTTAAATTATATTTATTTTTTATTAATTAAATTATTAAATATTTATAAAAAAATATATATTTATTTTCTTTAACTATAAAAAAATTCACAAGTTCATTAATAAAATTAAACTATTTATATAAATTATGTATATATAAATATGTAAAATAAATTGATTGTTGATATATTTGAATTGAGTGTGGGATCCATAAAAAAATTGTTTGAGTTTTTTGTTATAGTGGAGAGTTGAATGAGATTTTTGGTTTTTGATATGACGGAGTGGAGACCACAAAAAAATGGTGATAGGGGTGTTACCATTGTGGATGCCATGAGTCCGACTATATCAACAACATATAACGGGCCTATAAATGGAAGAAATACGACCCACTGGACGTATACTGAGGTCCAATGTGTTCCCTAGGTTAGTAAAATTTTGCTGCCATCAAACAATATTTCCAACTTTACCTGATTTAATTTGATTAATATGGCATGTGCATGAATAATTCCAAATAAATTTTGTATGGTGCGACTTGGATTAACTTTAGCCCTGGAAATAATTTTAAATATATAAAAATAGTATTCTTTAGATGACGTTTTTTAAAATTCAGATAGCCGATATCGATAATATAAAAAATTCCAGAATTGAATTTTAAAATTTTATTATGTGAACCGAGAGTGACTGTATTTCCGGCACCCTTAGTCGTAGGGCATTGCGTGGTACACAAGAATTAATTGTCGGTACGTTTTGTTGGGAGAATGGTCCAATTTTTAGAGGGATAATGTCAAATATTTAATCTTGTATTCAATGCAAGTTAAACCGATCGATCGATATTGGTCTATAAATAATTGTGCACTTTTTTTTTTTTTTTCCAAAAAAAAAAAAAAAAAAATCCGATTTGAACAATGGCTATAAAGAAGTCTGCGTAAATCATTAATCAAGATCAATCCTAGTGATGTAGCGATATAAAGTATAAACGTATTTGAATAGCTGATGTATCATGTAGCGATAAAAATTATAAATGTAGACCGGATGTCGTTCGATCCCACGTAAAAACGAAAACCCTTCTCCTCATCGACATAATCAATTATTTTTCTCTAAAGAAAAAATTCACTAAAACTGTCAACTGTAAAATTCAGTTGGATTTGGAGCATCATTGATAAGTCGGTGTCGTGATGAATACATTTGTTTGTTGTTATGGATATTTGTCCTTGTTCCGAGTCCACATGCTATTGGGCCCTTACCATCTGTCTTTGTCTCCAAATCTCTGTCTCTTCGGTCCCATTTACAATACCAAAACTCATGCTAAAATTTTCTCAAAATTCTCATATTTTTATCGAATATTCAATATATATATATATTATGTTGCAAAAAATATAATATAAAATGATATATATCGATATTGTATTGAAATCTCAGTATATCATATAGTCGGTATATTACCTATATGTATTGGAAAGTTCGATATACCGAAAGTTTCGACACGATATTGATATAAAATTTTCTTATACCATAATTTTTTATACGATGTAAAATATACGGTTTTCGACACGTATATTGTCTTGTGCAAGCATGGAGAGAGTAAATTGGTGATTAAATATATGATTTATTAGGAATGGGGTTGGGGGCATTGCGTGTTGCTGGATGCCGCTCCCTCAAATTTACTCAAACAAATTAAAGCAGCTTTTTATGGGTGTGAAGGAGATTACCGTTTATAGTCACAATTTTGGAACCCACGCGTGATTATTTACAAATAGAAATTAAGGATTTAAATGACCCCACGTCAATTTTCTGAAATATTGTAACAATAATTATTGTATTTGCCATTTCTAATATTAGTGATATGGTTTATATTAGTTTTTGGATTATTTTATGATATACTTGAAGTATTTATCGTCATGTGATGTAGTCAAATATTAGGTCTTAAATATCAACACATATGTCAACTTTCATAAAAATATGAGAGACTCACATGATCTAATGATGTTACTCCTTTTAACTTTTACGAACATAAACAATTACTGTTCCATTCAATGTATTCGATTACTTTTCACGCAATTATACTTACCTTGGTGAAACATTTACATGGCTTGTTAATAGAAATCAAATCCAGAAAATTGCTATTTTGGTACTCTACATTTATCTATTTTATTCTTTAGTCTTGTAATTAGTTAAACTTGGCTATTGGTTCGCTAACTTTTAACCATTGGTTATTTTGATCCTATCTTTTCCGGAATTCCAATTTTAGCTGAAAATTGCTAACTAGGCTAAGGTGACAACAAAATGAAGACTTAAATTATACCACGTCAAACAAAAATTATAATACGTATATACAAAAATTATCAAATTATAATATATACTAGTCGTCTGCACACGCGTTGTGCGTGCGTGATTGAAATATAAATATTATTTATTGTATACATATTATATGTTTATTACAAATCAATTTAAATTTGAAAATAAAATGAGTTGTGTGTGCGATTAAAATATGAATATTATTTATTGTTATATGTATTATATATTTGTTTCAAATCAATTTAAATTTGAAAATAAAATAAAATCACAGGTTGAAGATTATAATGGACAAATGAAGTTTAAAATAGAGATAAATATTTTGTTATTTTTTTTTTGCTTTTTGAAGGTATTTTAGATATTTCGTATTTGGCTTTACCAAATTAATTTTAATTCGGTTAATATGTGATGTTCTTCTTTAATAATATCTTTAATAATATAGTAAGATATATTACAAAACAAATTTAAAAAACAGGGATGGAGAAGACGATTTTTATCTTTTATCTTCTTACATTTAGACGATTAAATTAAATAAACCAATTCACTATTTTCCCAATTCACCATTTAATTTTCTAAAAGTAACAGGATACAATATATGATGTGTTTATCTCCCCACAATTCTTTGATTGACATTTTTTTTAACATTTTATTTTATTTATAATTTTGGTTCGATTCCAAGAAGGAAGATTTCCATCCAAATTGAATAAATCTTTAAATTTGTATTTATGTCATCAACCTACTCAACAATTTCCAGCAAAAATTGAAATTTCGATAAAAAAAAAAAAAATCAAACGAATATATATAGTTAAAAATGAGCGGACTAATATCTAAAGTTCATTAATTATAAAAGTAAAAGAGAAAATAGATAAATTTAATATATCAAAATGATTTTTTTCAAAACGACTTTTTTTTTTTTTCCTTTAGAGGGAATGGATTTAAAACTTATTGATAAAATGGAAAAAACGTGACAACTTGTGGACGTTTCATTTTAAAGTAAATATAATGGATTATTAATTGTTTCATGATTAATTAAAGGGGAAATAAATTATACAAAATTTGTATAGAAGTCGTTGATCTGACGTTGCAGTTAGCAGTTTCACACGATCCAACACCTCAAAGAATGTGTAGATGGATATGTCAACTATTTGTTTATTTTTGTTTTTTTTTTGAAAATTATTATTTGTTTGATTTGATTATTTTGAAATATTAATAGGAAAAAAGGACACTTATATCTAAACCAAAGATGCAATCGATCGGGTGAAAGTGATCTCAAGCAACCCTTTCGATGCTCGATTCCAAATTTCTATTACGAGTTTGCGATATAATTTACACATAAGATTAGTTTTTGTAACAAAAATTGAAGTGTCAATAACACTTTCCTTTTATAAATAATTTAATTTAAACTGATAAATGATGAAATTTGAAAGAAAAGATAAATAGAAAATGATATATAAATATTGGAGAAAAAGGGGGATAAATAATTTGAAATTTAATTTAAAGAAAATGTAACTTAAATTTAAAGGTAAACTAAGAAATTTTTTTGAGAGGACTTGACACACCAAATTTGTTAATATGTCAATTGCAACAAATATAATACAGCGCAGCCTTCTCCACATGCTGACGCATCATGCACGTGTACTTGGTCCCACTTTCTCCTAACACGTGCGCTCATTAATTTTTTCGTTTTGCGTGTTGCTATGTTAAAAATAATATTAAGTATAGAATTTGTTCAATGCATTTTTAATCGATATATGTAGCCATTATAGAAAATGGAACCATATTTTTTTGATACTAACAAATTTATAAATAATAATAATAAAAACTATATGGTAATCCAAAATATTAAAGCATGAAAAACCAACTCCTGCGGCACTTGAATGGTAAAAACTAAAAACTGTCAACTTTAATTGGTCAACAATGAAATTTTTGTTACAACGACTATTCCGCTTCTTTTTTATAATTCTATTTTTTTTTTGTGATGTGGAAACCCATAGCTGCCACCCTTAGATGCGTTTTGGGTAAATTTTCGGACTAACGCAATAGCCTGCAAACTACGCTAGCCTGATAAACCACATTGGACAAACCCTATGTGATAGGCTAGTCCAAGAAAATGTTGGCAGGTAAAATCGAGAAAATTCTATCTTACAACTTAAATTGGTGAGAATTAAACACAAAATTTCATATTTCGGACTAGACCAAATGATCTCGACACACCCCTTTTATAGTTCAATAAGTAACTCTTGTACATACTACACAAGATTGAATGAAATCAATAGCTTGATTTACATCTCACAGAAATGAAGTTAATATTTCATTTTTATTTGACAAAATTAAGGGGGCTATCGCAATCAACCCAAGTTTTTTTCCAAAATGGCGAGGCAAATTGTGAAGTGGGACTCTTCCAAAAGACAGATTTCTCCTGCCAACGTAGAGAGAAAGACTATTGAAGAAGTGCAGCCCTTTTTTACAATACCAAGCTTTACTTCACTTCGACTCTCGAAACCGTAGCATAAAAGTTAGAACCATACAAAAAATGCAAGAAACTTGAAACTTATGTTTACAAAGAAAACAACTAAAGAGGAATCCTCCCGACATACATGATATGATATAGCTCGAAAGGTCGAATTTGTCACTTGGGGTCGGGTTCGCCATGATCCAGGAATGACCGACTCTTCATGAGTAGTTGTTAAGAGCTAAGCTTTTAAGTTATTCATTGTTAGACTGGAGGTTTCCATTTGTATGATCACAAGTCTACGCTCCTGCGTTCTCGCGGCTGCGTGAGTTTTGTTAAAATCCTCAACCTTTTAGCTGTCATCTTGAAGTTACTGCAAGCAACATTGACAGAGCAAAGTACCAAATACATGATTTGATGTAGAAAATGACGAAAGAATGCACATGAATTCAACTAATGTCTATGAGATAACCGACCTAAATGGTTCTTCACCGAGTTGCTTGACTGCACCTTTGGCGTCCCAGTACAGGACATGATTCAGTGGATCTGAAATTTCGACCCCAAACATGTCTTCCAGATTTCTATAGAGTTCGTCGAATGAACCGACCAAAGAAAGGTCCATGGTGTGACCCATATCCTCGGATTCAAAGAAAACTTTGCACTGACTGGTTTCAAGATTCAGGGCGCCTTCACATGAAGTGCGTTCCGGTGCATCATTCTGATTCGAACCAGATCCATCGGAAGTATTTCCTGTTTTATCAGCAGGGCTAGTAGAACCGTTACCCGCACGGATTGAAGAAACAGTGTCACTACCACAGCTGGTACACATTTGCTTCTCTGTTAGTATTGGTTGACCAAAAAGCACAAACGGGGTTGCCTTCAAAACATCAGATTTCTTTGAACTCGAATTTCCCATGGTCAGTGAGCAAGAAATGTTCTCAGTATTGCTAGGCTTGGTGGCTATGTAGGGAATTGGGGTTCCGGTAGATACAACAGCTTGTTTGAAGCCGACCGGAAAGAAACCTGATTGCAGTTTACTGAGATGAAAATCTGATAAAGATAATCCATATTGAGCATGCCTGGCTCCCTGCATGCCAGCAGGAGTGTTGTCTTGACGACAACCAAAGGGGATGCTGGACCCAAGTAGGAGATTGTTGCCTGAAAGAAATGGGAATGTCAGTTGGGGGTCAAGTGGGAGATCTGATTGATGAGGTAGTCTTAATTTCTTTCGAGGAGGTGAAAAAGCCGAGAGATGAACGGCCGGCATGTTTGATACTAACTCTACAAGCCATGGGCTGACACGTTTCACATTTTGGAGTAGGTCAGGTTCATCCCATGTCACCTGCATCAATTCGGATCATAGTAGATTTAAGAGTTTTTCCACCAAACTTTGATGCACACTACAATTAGGGGCAAGTTTTTTGATCCAACTAATCCTACAGTTCAAGCTATCCAAATGAAAACGAATAAGAATATTTGCAATCAAAGTTTGATACATATATGCCCAAGATTTGAAATTTCAGCAGGAAATACAGGGGAATAGGACAACAGGGATTTTTCATTGATGCAAACCATGGAAATTGGTGCTCGTGCAGTATAAATACACCGTCACTTACATTCATTGTAGCTTTGAGTCTATTATTACAATCAAATATACGAATTTAAGGCGGTAAATATATCATAAATAAAATCAAAGATCAAGGTTAAATCATGCTCACATAGATAGGGATCATGTACAGAGTTAAAACACAAGACATTCAACATAAAATATATTACCTGCAGAAGCCTCCAAGGAGAATCAGGCCAGCGAATTGGGTCAGCAACCTGGACCGACGATATGGTTCCCATAAACCAACTTATACGCGAGGAATCTTCTGTTTCGAATGCCATCTTGAACCTGATACCCGAGCTCCATCGTATTTGCAATGCGGCTTTTACAAGAGAAGCCTTAACACAGAACTCGGGCGTGCTAGCTCGAGGGTAGTAAATAACCTCAAAGGGTTGTCCACTGGCGGCAAGAGTAGCAGCTTCAATGACCGTTTCTACCTTCACTCGTTCTCGACCGATCAAACTTCCATTCCCAACCCCATTACCAATTCTTGCCAACTTATTCTCATCATCATCCCTCAAGAAAGTCGAAAACCCTCCGTAAGGCATGGTAGAATTCCCCCCAGCTGGATTCCATCCCGATGGAATCTCAATCCCCCCACCAATTCCCCTCTTTGCACGTCTAATCCCAACGCAAAGATCGCCGTTCTCCGCCCTTAGAAACACTATGGAATCGCCTGCCACTAACTTCTTATGGTTCACAAAAGTACTCCACCCTGTGGTCAAGAGATGTCGCCTAGGTGTCCCCCTGTAAATATGCCTGAATTTCCAAGTTTCACCATGAACATCCTTGGCAAGAATTGTCTGAACCGGAGGATCCGCCGTGTAATCCAGCCTAGGAAAAATCGTCTCTGCGCAGTACCTAGGAACCGAAAACCCCCCACCGTTGTTGGCATCAGATTGTGTTAAAGTCTTGGCAAACGAAGTGGGTTTTTCTTGGTTCTCAGGACCATTCATCCCTAAAACCCCTTCATCATCAAAATCAACATCATTGCTAATAGGAACAAGCCGAATTTTCGCAAAAACCTCGTCCGTTTCGAGATCTGCCATGAATTTGATTGCAGAAATCGTACACGGCACACAAGCAGGAATCTTAGGAAAATTCCTGTAATCCACATTCCCAGAGACGTGCTCAGCATGTCCCTGAGGAAAGTAAAACACTTTCGAGTTCACCGGCGGCATTTGCACCATGCTACCGGCACAAGCATGCCATAGCTGAGAGTCCAAACATTTCTCAGTTTCTTTCACTGTTTCCTTCGATTCCATAAAGGTAATCATTGCAATTTTAGCAATAACTATCGCAAAATTCTAACCCAAACTTTAGAAGCCCTTCAACAATTTAACAGGCGTCATACAGTGATGGCGCTGCCACCAAAGAAAAACGCAGAACATTTAGAAATCAAGAAAACCAAATTGAACCCAGAGAATTTCCAGTTTCTTACCTCTCTTATCTTCAACAAGCGTTTATACCCATCTGCAGAAACATCTAAACAAACTCAAATATCAATTTTACAGAAAAAAGAGGGAATTTTTTCAGAAATTGAATCCCAGAAAATCTCAGTCTCATCAATTTCGCCATCCAACATCTCATTTCTCACCCAAAACTGTTCACATCAAGCACAAGAAACCCATGACTACCCGAGAAAATTCGAGTCACTTTTGTAAACAAAACAATCAATACATAAAAATCGAAACAAAAGCAAAATCAAAACAATCCTGCAAGAACCCAAAAAAAATCTGATCTAAGACACAAAAATCCCTGAAAAATAGGAACAGATGAAATCCCTTTGGGTTTCTTTACTTCAACTCTCTGTTTCTGTCTCCCACATTTACACTCAACTCCATTCACACAATAAACCAATCTCTCTCCGACTCTCTCTCTCTTATATATATACAAGATATACATACATGTATGTGTATGTATATCCGTGAAGTCTTCACACGTACACAAAGCGTCTTTCAGTAAGTCCTTTTCTTTTTCCATTCACCTGACGAGTAAAATAATTGTTTGATTTTTTTTTCACAGAACTATTATAATATAAATTACTTACCTTTTTCTTCGGATTTGAAGAACCTTCTGATGCACCTTCAGCAAAACAACAAAGATCTTAAAAAAGCAAGCTTTATCTGTTTTTCTTTATTACTATAAAACTATTATATTTATTCTGTTGCTTATGGGTATGGATTTGAGACTAGTGGAGGTTAATATGGTGACCAAAATAAATTTACCCCACAAAAATTTATCAACTTTTTTGGAAAAAAAAGAAAGAAATCAAGAACGGAGAGACTGTCTTTACTCAATCACATTTGTTATTGTTGATCGTGGGAGTTGTGATCGTTTCATTCAATAGATAATAATGGGATTTTGAAAAGACCAAGGTATTGTAGTGAGTGAACATGTTTCATTAAATTAATAATCTTAAAAATGTTTAATGAATTGATTCAATCAAGGGAAGTCAACAGTTGCTCTGAGAGCAAGGCAGTCTTTTAAGGAGACAAAGAAGGTAAAATCATTATTCACCTATGGTAAAAAAGATTGGAGACAGTAGTAATCAATGAGTGATGGCAAAAAAGAAACAAAACAAGAAAAGAAAAGAAAAGAAAAATTACATCCATAATATCTAACTGTGACAAGTACAAGTGTCGCATATCTACAAGTGATCGAAAGAATATTACATAAAATTTAAGGAAAATTAAAATAATTTAAATGTTTTATTTAGTTTTTTGCTTTTTTTCCTTGGTTACGAATATTTCTGTTTTAATGACGCTCTTTAACATATCAGGATATTGTTTGGAATAATCTGATAAAGATGATTGAGTCCAATTTTGAAGACATAATTTAAATAAATAAAAGATTACCCAAATTTAAATAGATATAGATGATGTAGTTGTGATAATAACTCAAAATTCAAATTATGAGTAACCATTAATCCTCTATCTCCATCGTGAAATGTACCAAGAATTCTTATATTTTTTGTGTCCATCATTTATTCTCGGTGTTAATATGTACTAAGTACAATAGTACACACATACATATATACACAAACGCACACATTCTTTCAGTGAAGCTAGTTTTACCATCACATTATATATTTACTTCCACTTTTCCCCTTCCTTTTCACCCTTTGACTGTTGAAAAAGTTGGCCACACAGGAAATAGGGAGACATTACAAAATTTATCATTACACTTTCCCCCTATTTTTCCCAAAAAATTGACCTCTTTTCACCATTATACAACATACATGATACAACACACTATACCACGAATTTTTTTATCACGAAGTCTATATCATACATGTCTGTTATTCTAAATCAACAAAAATGTATGAGATGAAACTATGTATGATAATAATTATATAAAATGTAAGTAGATTGTAGATGATATTAGAAGATATGATTAGGACTTGACAAAGGGCAAAGGCTGGGGTCTTTACATTATTATGTCACAAACAATGACCACTTACAATATATGAAACGAATGAATGCTGCCACATAAAACCGAAAGGGACTAATGAACCACATCATTTGCTGCCATACAATAACCCCTGCCCATGTCCACTACATAATTCATATAAATTACATGCATGCATCTTTAACATATTATTTAACAAAAATGACACCAAATTTTATTATATACTTCATGTGTTTATTACCACTTATAATATATTATACAAAATAATATATCTGGACATTTTTAAATATCTTTGTATTATTTTTAATGGGTTTTATGTTATTATAATCTAGACGTATCCAAACATATTATCATCACTATATATATAAGGGTGGTTGGATAAGACAAAGAAAACACAAGGAAAATGTAATGCAACAGAAAGACCAAATGGTGACATTTAGCCCACTCATTGGACCTCACTTTCCCCTAACGTCTTTACAACTACTCATGAAAAACACACTCTCATGCACCATTTAAATCCTAACTAAATTAAATCAAATCAAATCATATAATTAATGCTAAGAGATGAGATGGGGCAGTTCAAATGTTGGGTGGATTTTGTCTCTCCATTTAGCCCAAACATAACACGACTCCATCCATATTGCTGTCCACACACACACACACACCCCACCCAACCCTAAGCATAGCTCACCACACACATATTCTTTGTTTCCATGTATAAATAGTAATTAATGAGTGAGTTTTCCGTGACTGTGAGACGGGTCGATCTGAAAGACATCTATAATAAGTTGGTTGAATAAGAGATCTATCTTACAAAATCGATATGTGCAACCGTCCCATAAGATTTTAATAGTAATTCATTATAGGGATAATTTTGTTTAGTTTCAAATTTCAATAACTAATGTATATGTAGTATTTAGTTTTGCATCCAGATGAAGTGATGTACGTAGTTTTTTTTTTAAAATAAAAATTTGATAGAAAAGAGAAAAAAAAAAAAAAAAAAAAACCTCGTGATGAAACTTTTTTTTTTTTTTTTTTTTAAGAAATCTCAAATTTCTTATATATCCTTTATTTGGTCGGTTTTCCCACTTACATAAAACCCTTTAATCGTCATACCATAATTAATCATAGCTTAATCTGTTTTTAAGAATACATAAATTAATTTATGATTTTTTTCCTTTTTTTATTTAAAAAACAATAATTACCCATGTTCAATTCATATATTCACTCCACAAGATTGTATTACGTAAATAGTTTTAATTTATTGAAATGTTAACTTGTGGCAGCGAAAATAACAGATGTCGGCAGGTGCAAGCTGAGAAATTACAATGATACAAGCAACAGTACAATAGCTAGCACTCGGCTGGATGTGTCGATCGAATTGGATTTTGTGATTATTCTTTTCATGAATATAATTCAGAAATAAATGCAAGGAGTATATATATTAGATATCTATGTCATATTTACTATATATATATATATAGCTATTTTATATATAATTTTATTTATAAAAATATTAACCAGGTAATGGAATTAATCTTCGAAACATAAAAACTCATATGAAACGTTCACTTAAAATATGAATCGAATCGAATCATTTATGGATGTAATTAAATTCGAAAGATCGTCTTACAAAAGACTTACTAATACATTACAAAGACTCTTTAATTTTAAAATACAAATATCCGATCCAACTTATGACAAAAAATATTACTTTTCATTACAATTTATATGGATTGAATTGAATCAACTATCTATGAGAACTTCAATAAGATATGTACTCGTTTTTCGTGGCGGTATTTTTTCCTAAAATAAAAATTCTTATTTGGGCAGCTAAGATAAGTGTAATATACTCATGCAATAGGTGTGTTACATTGAGGCGTCGTGAAGCCTATGAAATAAATTTATTTAGCATTTAAAGCCGCGAGGCAAAAAAATTTATATATAAAGAATGTGGCCGATTTTTAGTGCTTAAATTAATATTCCTACGTCGCTGCTCTTTAAGTCTACATTTGGATTCCTGATTTGCACTGAAAATAATATATGTAAAATAGTACTAGATTGTTTAATTGGCCATTTTCGATATATTATGGAAATGTGTAAATACAAATTCATTATTATATTAGAAAGCATTTCTTGTTTCTATCAAGGACGATAAATTTCGCTTAAAGCAATAACTTTTGCTGGTCCATTTCTAAGTTTTGGTAGAATGAAATTGTTTTTGTTTCTAATTAAGCTTTTGGATATGCTGTTATTGAATAACTATACGATAATGCTTAAAAATACTTAAAAATGATCACAAAAATTTTTTTTTGAACAAAATTTTCAATGCCTAAATCAAGTATATATATGAAAATCATCATAGAAAAAGTATTTGGTGTCAACAATCAATTTTTTTGCTGCTCCAATATTGTTCCTTTTTAGTTTTTCATCAAATTATATTATATTATATAAAAATGAATAATAATAATAATAATAATTGTATAAGGCATGGGGTAATAAAAATAAAAAGAAAAATAGAGTATGGAAGGGCTTAAATGGGCACACGTTAAGTTGACAGCTACAAGACAACAAAATGTGGGCAGAGGGAAGCTTTGGTGTTGTTGGAGCATGACGTTGACTCGTGCAATCTCTTACACGTGTTCGAATATTATTGGATGCTGACGTATGGTGTTTGTCCCTCGTGTGCACCCGACCACTGACCATTTTGCCGAATCTCTGTCGGTTTTTTAATCCGAAAAACGCAAATATATATATATATATATATATATATACTAGCATACAAACGAACGCGTTGCATGTCTTATACGTTTCAATGTTAATTGAAAATTTAAAAAAAATAGTGAAAGAAAAAATAAAAATTTTGTAAATTTTTTTAATTGAAAATTTTTAAAAAATAGTGAAAGAAAAAATAGAAATTTTGTAAATGGATATCGGCAAAAAATGCACAAAAAAAAAGTGAAAGTGACATTTTTGTAATTATATATGGTTATCGAAGAGTAAAACTAAAGGGTTTGCATACAACATATCAACCCCTCAACTTTAATAAAATAGATAGAAAATAATAGAAAAGATATATACATATATATATATATAATTATAATTATTGTTTTGCTTCTGTATCTCTCAAAGCCCATTGAGATATTCGATATGTATTGCAATTGTATATTTGATGCTAATAATGATAGATTTGTAACTGAATGGTATTTTTTGTGATAAATTTCTGGCAAAAAAATAAATATTTTTCGTCGTTAATATAGGTTGGTTGGTCCCTTTAACGCATGAGAAGGAATAATAAAATGTCTCTTTCGAGAATACATTACATGTGTTTCTTCAAAGTATAATTTATTAAATTAATGAATGAGGATTATATATCTAATCGAAATGAAACAAAAATGTCAAAGAAACAACAGTGAAGTTAGTTAACTTATTCACACACACGGAAAATGACCCATTGGTTGGATGTCCAATTCATTGTTGGACAAGGAAGAGTTTGATCTTTAAGAATTTTTCAGATCCAATTGTGGGAAAACGTTTTGGCCCAAAACCATAAATAAATGGGCTTGTCTTTTGCTGCAGATTGCTTTTAAATACATGCAAACATTATTTTTTAAAATCTAACATCTTCTATCTTCTATTATAAAAATTCCGAGACAACCCTTGAGTAATTTATAATTATCATATTATCTTATTTTAATATATAAATCATCCCCCAAATTTAATCATGAGTTTGATTTTCCTACTAACACTTTCTCAAGCGAGTCAGTCGCAAACATTGTTTGCCCAATGCGATTTTCTTGGCTGGTGCGGTTTGTAAAGACTATTGTATTAGCTCGGAGGTTAGCGATGGTGAGTTCCGACGACATAAAAAAATCACAATGAAATATGTGGTGTCCCTACCATAAAGTTGATGGAAGGTAGAGAGAGGGAATGAGTAGAAACATGTTTGTAACAAAAATGGTCCCTCATTTCTCATTCCTCCATTGTGGAACACTACAATTGCCCCATTCCTTTCCTGCCATTCATTCAAACCCTGCAACCCTTCATATTTTCTCATAATAATAACAAACCACTACCAACCAACACTCAACCACTCCCATTTTATCCTAGATGAACATTCTAATTTTACATCACATATATACTTTTCAGTATCATGCATGCTCTCGTTTTCATTATTTTGATGACATAACTTGGGCGTTGGAACTTCGTCTCGCTATTTTTCGTGCGTTTTTTGGCGCCCTTATCCATTTTTTTGGCAAAAATAAGATAAAATAAAATAAATAAAGATAAGATAAGATGATGACAATGGTCTCCTACACAACTTTCACCAAGGGAAACATGATAATGACAGTGCCATCCATTCATCACAAGGCATGATCTGACCTGCAATTTATTTCCAAGTCAAAGCAGACCAAAAATATGAGCATCTTGTAGAGGAATGGAATCTTGAAACAAGAAAGAATAGACTTGACATGACAAAAGATTGGAGTCATTGGTTGCGGGGAATGGGATTAATATTGATGCATTCAGTCTGGCAGACCAGTTACAACTTGCAAACAGAGGAAACTAAGTGTGTCCATGTGAAGCTGAATGAACAAGTTATCACATGGTCATGATCAGGTCCCTTCCTTTTCAAGACAAAAAAAAATTTACAATATGAGATTTCTCCCACTACAAAAATTCGAAATAGCCAGTCAGCTGCTTTTCAGTCGCGATTCACATGCTCTAATGGAGCGATGGTTCGCGGATAATCCATCGTTTTCACCTCGAAAGATCGTATATAGGAGAATAGCCAAGCTGCTCCATTTCCCAGCTATGTTTTGAGGCCACTCTTTCATGTCGAGGTACATAATCCTGTGAATGCGTAAAGACATCCTCGTATTAATTTAGACGAAATGTGCATCAATTATGGGATCCAAATCTTGAGTGAAAATGCCTCCTTATGCTGGATTTATCCAGGAAAATAGTTTATTACCTCCAATTTTTTGACAAGCTCCTTTGCGTTCGGTGCAGAGACAATGATATGACGCGCACTTGGACTAATGAATCCTTCCTCCACGGCTTTGTCGATGAACGACAGTAACGAGTTGTAGTATCCATCCACATTTAGCAATCCTACCTGCAAAAATACGAAAGCAGTATTTAATTTTTCGTCGTGGGATTTGATAAAGTTCTTACTCTTTTTATTTTCTTTAACAATAGAAGTTTCTGATATCTGAACAATATAGAGATCAATGAATCCATGACGTATCAAGAAATAAAGTACCGGTTTATCATGGATTCCAAGTTGAGCCCATGTGATCACTTCAAGCAACTCCTCAAGAGTTCCATAGCCACCTGTATGCACCATAACAGTTCATTTATAGCATATGTTGAATTCCTTAACCAAGTTCTTAATATCGAAAATAGCCAAAAATTACGATTTCGATAAATAAAAACATTTATATCAAGGCAAGATTCTCTGGAAGCCATCATTAGTGATTTCTATTTATCCTACAGACAAGTGAAAATATATAATATTCTAGTCTGTTTTCGAAGTATCTTACTCTCCTAGTACTTGTTGATTGAGAGAAGCTGTGGTTTGACAAAGGATTAAATGTAGGAAGCAAAACTCACAAGAAAGCTACAATTTTATGCATGCTAGTAAATTTTGACGCACATATTTTTGAGTTATTTTGTATTTTAAAACAAAAATTTTCTCGGGGGGATATCAAATATAGCAAACACAATACACAAAACCTAATTCAAAGTGAGATATCTCCGTAATCAATACGAGTTTCTTGTGCTCATTTTAAATATTCTGTTATATTTTGTAGCTTGTTACATTTTATGTTACACAGAGCAACTGTTTGTGTAAAAACTTATAAATTGACTCGAAGTTGGCTGCTGTGCTGCACTTCTTTGGTCCTATGTTTAAGACTTTAAGCAAAAACTTTGTAGATGAAAACAACAATTAAGAAGAACCCAACTCCATTTATTGCATTTGCTACTATTATAATGCATTTAAGTAAAGAAATGATACCATTCAGTAGCTAGAGTTATATGAGATCACATATCTATCCTAAATACACTTTAATTTCAAAAATGCATTTGGGTAGTTTTGTACTTTCAGAAGGAATATGTAACGGTGTGTAACCCTTGTTCTGCAATCTGCACATGCTTTTAAGACCAAGAAATGAGAGAAATGACAAAAGTCAAACTGTGAAATTAGAGAGAGTGAAGGGTTTTTACACCAACCTGGCAAAGCAATAAAAGCATCAGAATGCCTAGCCATTTCTGCTTTCCTTTGGTGCATATCTGCAACAGCCTTCACTTCTCCCACTGTTACACCAGTTAACTGCAAAAGGATACTCATTCCCATTAACCAAAACTGTTGATAAAGCTGAAAAAGGAAAGGGAGAGTTTTCTTGCATGTTGAGTGCCGTGCATTTTTTAATTTTTTTTTGCAGTGAAACAAGAATGGGTGGTTTCAAAGTCAGCAACGGTAAAATTGAATCACAGAAAAGGCCATGGAAGAAAAATACAAAATCCAGCAGGTAACAGAGCAGAACACTCAGATATGTGAAAATCAGTGAAAATATTTGGAGTCCGAATGCAGTCATGAGTCATATATTGTAGTGAAACAACATCCACTTGAACCTTTATCCTTGTGGATAAGGTTGCAACAACCAACGAAGAAACAAATGGCTTGCATTTGGCCAGAATCAAGGAGCATAAATCAAAAGCAGATGAAAGAAATGCAGAGCAAACAGACTCATATTTCGATCAAAGATTCAAGACAGAATGAGCTTATAGTCTATGAATCAAGAAAAATGTTGCCATCCAAGAAAATCACTGTATCAACTCCATCAGCTATATTATTAGTATGCGATATTCAAACAAATAAAAAGTTGTAGACAAATTATTTAAACTGGAAAAAGCACAAGACATTTTAACCATAGCAGACAAACCTCTCGAGGCATGAGCGTCTTGGGAATCACCCTGAAAAGGGAGACAATAACATGACAAAAAAAAAATCAGTTAAGTGAAGAATTAAGCAGCAACTTCTGCCATTAACAACTTATTGAAAGAAGCTTACCCCATGACATGCCGACCACCATCATGAACAGCTTGTGAAACCAGACCCATAAGTCCTATGCTGCCTCCTCCATACACCAAATCAATGTTCCTAGAAACCTAAGAACACATGGAACACATTAGGCCAGAGTTCCAAGACTCAAGCAAAAATTAATTTTGTCTTCTTTCAAGAAAACTTTGACCGAGTAGGACTTCTTGTACAGTAGCCACCCCACACCATCTCTCTTAAAAAATGCACATTTATCACAACTTCGACATAGTGAAAAAGGGGGGAAAACTATTCTCTACCAAATATGGAGGCTAATACAGTACAGCCGTATGTTGGGGTTCTTATCCATTTGAGGAAGAAAACAAGATTTTCATTGGAAAAAAATTGAGAGAGACCTGTAGATGAAAGTAACATGACATCTGGAGTGTCTAAAAACTAAAAGCACAAAGATCTAATCTTCCCCATCTCATTTCGAGAACAGATAACCTCAAAATATCCAGTTCCCAGTGATTTAAACCAACCGGCGGGGTGAAAATTAGGAGTCCCAAAAGCTAAACGCCACGAAATTTTTCCAGAGCAGAGAGTGACACAGCATTCAGAAACTATGGATCCCATTTCTTTGCAAAATCCCATGTCAAAAACATAAGCAAAACAATGAAAAACACAAAGACAAGATTTTGAACAAACACAACATTTTCCCAAATAAAGAAAGAAACGCACTTCAATGGGAAAAAGAAAATGCATGTACCAAGACTTTGCCCAGCTCAATGGCGGATTCTTGATAGCTAGTCTTCTTTCCTTGGCTACTCCCACAGAACACACAAATCTTCTTGAATTTGGACGCTTTCACTTCGCTATCTCTCTCCATTTTATCTCCAAATTTAGGTGGCACCTTAGAATAAAAGAACAATCTTTCTTACAGCAGTCCCCAGAATACACCCGACATGGCTACTATCTGCAGATATAATGCCTCCTTTATAGTAAAAACAGCATCTATTTAGTTATATCTATCAGTAAAAGAAGCGGGAGAGAATGGAAGAATACACGCATCAACTGGAGATGAGATCTCTGCGCTTACTATATGAGATGGGTTGGGTTTTATTTATACAGTGGGAAGGAAACTTGGCATGCGTGACTGGCACGTGTGGACCACTCCATTTGTTAAGTTTTTTTTTTATTTTTTATTCATTCTATTTTATTTCCTTCAACTTAATTAATTTTGTGTCAATTTAAATGTAAATTTTTTTTATGTAAGTTAAATATAAAATATCTAAATAATTTTTTTATCCTTTGTAAAAATGAAATGGATATATTATATATATGATATCCTTGGCTTAAATTGTGTTTTGTTTTGTATTCAACGGAATTAATATATATAATAAATTACACACATTCTTCTTTTTGAAAATTGGTTTATTATTTATTTAAATGTATTTTTTTTAGAGTAAAGAATGAAAATTTGAGCACTCCCAAATTTTATCCAATTGCCTTTTTCGTTTTCTTTTTTTTTTTCTTTTTTATTTTTTTGACATTAAAAAAATGAAGTGGTGGAAAGTGCATGTTTTTTCCGGTTTTAGACAGTAATATCTTTATGAGTCGTGGTGATTGGGAAGTCCACGTAATTTAATATCTATGCGACAACGACACATTTCATTTTTTTTTTCTGGAAAACAAAAACAATTTTAATGAAATAATTTTCTATTTTATTTATAAAATTTAAATTAAAAAGGCATTCATAAAATTCATACATATATTTTGCGTAGGAATGAAAAATTTTTATGCCAAGAATGACATGTTTAGGCGTTAAATAATGGTTAAAAATGAATGGCATTGACTCCATTATTAATATAATAATACATGAATATTATTATTATTATTATTATTATTATAAAAAATACTTATCATTACAAGTCATTAATCAATTTGTATAACAATATAATAAAATGATACGTTTTGAGAAAGTATACATCGACCATCGTATCTGGTTTATACAAGTCATGTTGTTAATTAAAAGTGGTGAGTAGTATTATGACTAGGTTTTGGATGGAGTTAGATCCAATGTATAATATTAACTATTATAAGCTTGTGTATGATCATTATAACATTTTTTTCCATATATATCTTAGTTTTAGTGATTTGATTAATTAATATGACAAGTATGAACATCTCGATTCACAATTTGGCGAAACCATTTTCCAATTTACGAAAAATCGAATTTTATAAACGCTTCAATGAATTTAATGAGTTTATATATATTTTTTTAAAAAATCCAATTCCAGTAATTAATCAACGAATAAAATATTACTCTATATTTTAATTTTTGCAACTAGTTTGTTCATCAAATCAAAGGCTAGAAAAACTTATTTTCTTTTCTAGTTTTCTTCACTCCATGCATACAAAAAAATTTCAGAAATAAAATTAATGGAGTGCAAAATTTGTGCAGTCGACACGCACACCTAGGAAGTGACAATGTGAGAGGAAATTATTCGATGCCTATCACCAACATTTGTCTCGGGACACCTATTTAGGGAAAGGAAGCTAGCTTTCAAATCGGGTCGGGTTATGCCTAACCTCATCTTCGACACACCCCACAATCCAATATTTAATTTGCTCGTATTCGACCCAATTGTTATTTTCCAATTATCCCAAATATATAATCTAGTTTCTACAATTTATATATCTTTTTTTCGTACTTTTTTCTTTCATCTCAAATACATAGACTTCGATCCATATAGCATTGGGATTATCCTAAAATTGTTCATATTTTGACTGTAAACTTGAAAAGATCATTGCCTTTTGATCATCTGCGGTAAAAAGCTTAAAATAGACAGTGTGACATGGGGGTTCCTTTTTAAATTTTATAAATAGACGAGCATGCGTGACAAAATTGATTTAAACTATACATAATCCGGACATGTGTATGGGTTAAATAAAAAATAATTTTCCATATATGGAGCACCGTGTAATAATTTGGAGATTAAATTTTTTTTTTAAAAAAAAAAACAATGGTGGGTGCCCTCGCCACATTCCATTAAGAGACAACCTTGTTGTTTTCTTGGGAAACATTTCGTGTTACCTATTCTTTCCCACATGAGTTTCTTAATTTCCCCATACACATTATTTCTACTACCATACTTGTCCCCAACCCTTGTGTCATTTCTCATTTCTTCCCATCATGTTAATTATATATATTATATATATATGTATGTTTTATTCGATTTTTTTTTATAAACTCGAGCCCATATATAAATATACTCGTGAAATCGTGCAAACTCGAAAACTAGAACTTCAATTTAACAATATCCCTTTGCGTGAATGGAGATCGGAAGCTATTTATGTTGATTTGCACATATTTAAGTGATATATATGTAATATGGATGAGATGAGATGAGACATATAAGACAACACAATTATTGGGGTTAAAAATATAGTATACCTGGAATGTGGGAACTGAGCCTGTGAGCCATTTAAACCCCCGAATGTAATTAAAAATTCCAGATCCCTATGGAGTCTGTCTGCTTACGCCAACATTCCGTACTTTTTTTTAGCACATACCTATAATGAGATTAATTATAATAATAATAAAAGATGTACTTAGTGCATTTTTATGCTTAAAACTATGTGCATTCTTCTGTTCATGCCCGCACGCCTTTAGCGCATGATTTTATGCGAGTATGGGCTATATATGTTGGTTTTGAGATTCCAATTTCAGCTTAATATTATTTCCTTTTAAGGTCATATAAATTTCCTTCTTGCAAATATTATACAGTTTCGTATATTTGGGCTCCATTTGGATGATTATATATATTTTAAGAGTTAGTTTCTTGTGAAACGATCTCATGAATAGATCGATTTTATCCATATTTATAACAAAAAAAGAAAGATTGATAACATTGTACAGTTGCGTACGTGTGTGTATATATATATATATGAGTTATGCTATGTTGTCCACCTCCCGTGCCTACCTTCATGCCACCTATGAGGTGGCAATCATCCAATAGATGAGATGAATCATATACAAATGTTTCATCCAATGGATGAGTGCCACCACATAGGTGGGCATAAAGGTGGACACGGAAAGTGGGCAGCATAACAAAAGTTTATATATATATATATATATATATTATAAGAGTATGTATCTTTTGAAACGGTCTCATGAATTTTTATTCATGAGAGAGATCAAACATACCTATATTTACAATTAAAAAAAACAAATACATTTGATATAAAAAATAATATTTTTTAAGGATAACTCAAATAGGATATATATCTCATAAAATTGACCCGTGAAATATTCTTATATGATTTTTTTGATACTGTAATGTTAAAAACGTTTTATAAGTCAAAATAACACTTAATTAAAGCATATGTTTTGATAAGATTTTTGTAAAGAAAAATATCTTTAAAAAAGTGTTCTTGAAGGATAGTTTTTAAAGAACAATTGAGATGCGTTTTTTTAGAATTGAAGACTATGATGTAACTCAAAACATTAATTTATGATAGAAATAAAAACACATTACTTTTTAATTGTAAAAACGTTTTTATATAATAGTTGTCAAAACTGTGGGTTTTCGCTATACCGTATGAAAAATATTGGCATGAAAAAAATTCATACCGGTAACGATATCGAAATTCTGAAATGTTGGTATAGAAAAAATCCATATTGGTACTGTATAGATACCGAAAAAAAATTCAATATACCAAAAAATGTCTATATTTCAAAAAAAGTTCGGTACGATATCCGGAAAAACCGGTATTTTAGCTCGGTATCCCAGCCCTAGTCAAAACACATACTTTTTATTTTTAAAATAAATTTAAAATATTTTATAAAAACACTTTTATAAAAATATTTTATTAATATTTAAACAAACAATCAGAATTTTTGAGATATGTTTAACGGACGTGTTAAGTTTAATCTTCTCTATTATCTAATGCATTATGCCAAAAGAGAAATTAATCTATAGTCGGGTTGGGAGTGATGGGAGACACTTAAGTTAAGTACCATGATTAAACGTGCATTATTAAGT
Source organism: Henckelia pumila (assembly GCF_033568475.1). NCBI lineage: Eukaryota > Viridiplantae > Streptophyta > Magnoliopsida > Lamiales > Gesneriaceae > Henckelia > Henckelia pumila. The sequence goes on from NC_133121.1 coordinate 107,775,118, forward strand.
TAGTTCCAAGAAAGTAAGTAAGTGGAAAATGACTCTAGAGATGGTGATTTTAAATTAAAACCTAAGTAGGAAGCTAAAAGTTTAGTGCAGCCGCAACTCTTTGAAAACATAATCCAGCTGCATGTATTTGACAAGCATTGAGTAATATATTTGACTCCCTCTGAGTGTGTGTCTATATTCTAAAAATATTATATATGTAATAATTAATATAAATTATGTTTTATTATTTAAAAGATGTTGTTAATTAGTTCTTTTTAACTTGTCTTTAGATAGCTAGGTCGATAAATTATTTATTTGAAAGATATGAGTAATTATGTCAATCCTTGAGACATAGAGTCGTTTGGAAGGAAAAATGAACCGCTTGTCTTTTGTAATCGTTTTAACTTTCTTTGTTGTCTTGTCCAAGTCAAGTTTTTGTATACTTGAACAAAGCTTTTTATTTAAGAGTAACTCTTTTGTGAGACGATGTCAATAATATATCGCACGAATCAACATTAACCATATTTACAATAAAAAGTAGATAAAAACTCCTATGAGACGGTCTCAATGGTCATTGTTTTGAGATGGACCTCTTATATGGGTTATCCATTAAAAATTATTACATTTTATGCCAAAAATATTATTTATTATTATAAATATGAGTAAGGTTAACCCGTCTCACGAATGAGACTGTCTCACAAGAGTGTTTTTCAAAAAATAATATTTTTTCATGATGACCCAAATAAGATATCTGTCTCATAAAATGAACTAGTAAAACTGTCTCAGCTTTTGTGTTTATTTAACACTCAACCATCAAATAAAGTAAAATTGATCGAAAAAAGTTATAAATAAGAAGGGGCCGTGGATTTATTTGATTGAAGTTCATATCGAGGCTGGGAAATATTAGTTAATGCATGTTTTGTTTTTGTCTTCTATATTTGATTCTCTTTTTGGTAGGATATGAATATGATTAATCAATCAGCACTGTCACTCGATTAATATTTGAAAATTTTGTGAAGAAAAAGATGTAAAATATTTAACAATCTCAAACACTACCCAAGACATATTATTAGTTATCTGGTTTGTTTCCGCCTCTTAGCCTGATCATGTTTATAAACCATACTAGGAAAATTAGGGGTTTGGATCCCCTGCTGTAGGGTTATCCACAGCAGGGGGTGCTGTTGGGGGAAACGGCATCGTTTCCCCCACAGCCCCCTTTCTTTTCTTTTCTTTTTTTTTTCTTTGTTTTTTTTTTTTTTGCTTTTTTTTTTATATTTAAGTTTTTATATTTTTTTAAAAACATATTTGGTTTTTAGGTTTTTTTTTTCTTTATTTTGGCATTTTTAAATCATACATTTTAAATTTTTTTTAAAAAACATTTATTTTTTATCTTATCATTTTCTTGGATCATTTTTTCGTCTTAAATTTTAAAATTCGGTTTCAGTTTTAAAAAATTTCGATTAGTTCAGTTTGATTTTTGGTTTTCATAAAAAAAATCGGTTCACCTAATTAACAAAATTATATATAATTATATTTGATTTTTTTTTAATTAGACTTTACATGCAGTTTATGATATTTTTTAAATATTTAAATTGAAACATCTAGGACTTCTACTGGATTTTTTTTTTAAAAAAACTTTCTAACGTTAAAATATAAAATAATAAATATAAATATATATATATATATGCCCATACATATATATATAATACTTAAAAATAACTTTACTTAATTTAAAATAAAAATACACAAAAAATACAATAAAGATACATGCATGCAATTAAATACTTAAAATTAATTACTAAATAATAATTCACAAGAATTTCATAATAAAATTTCTAAATAATATTTCTTTCACAAAAATTCATGAAAACTTAGAAAATAAATACTTAAATCTAAAAATCCATGCATATACTGAAAATCTATAATAATCAATCATATGCGGAAATAAATGTTCTAGTCTCAACATAAAATTCATCTTAGAGCAATGGTCACGGGTTCTAGCCGCCTGGAAACTCATACGCCCTCGCCGCCAGTCAAAAACACATTATCCTTATTGACATTTTGCTCACCTGCACCATTTAAATCTAATGAGCCTAGAGGCTCAGCACGTTCTATCCTTATATAACAAAATGAAACCACACACAAGCACACATCATATAAAATACGTGGATGATAATTATACGTGCATGATCTATAAATTATATGCATATAAACATAAATAAATAATCATACTGCTAAATCATCATGCTATAACATAATTCATCATACTATATAAATCTCAAAAAAATAACTTATCATGATTTCTTAGTTCTCAACAGGTCGTATCCATGTCGGTGGCATCATACTAAGCGATTGATCAATCTATAAACCAACGTACGTGGCGGTGTGATTTCCACCTCTGTGCTGCCACTTCACCAGCCCTCTCAGCTGGATCCATAAGCTCATCATACATAAACATCATTAGGAAGGTCACCGGGCCCAGGTATCCCGGCCTCCAACCACATCACTTTCCACCTTCACTTCAACTTCCATAAAAATATATTTTTTTCTTAACATGCAATTAAGCTTATCATAAAAATTCTTAATGATGCATGAACATAAAAATTCTCATTATTTCTTTATTTCATGAAAATTTGTCCGTAAATATATATTTAATTTATTTTCTTAAAAAATCATACTTATATATCTAATAAAAATGCATGCATGAATTAAATATATATTTACGGACATTTATTTTTCCAAGGACTTGTTCGAGCTGCTGACCACTAGACTTAAACTAAAAAATTCTTAGACTGGCTCAAAACCAAAAACCCAACTTGACCTGGCCCATTAAGCTTCATGGGCCCCCAGAACCATGAGAAACTAATGGGCTCACTTAAAAACATAATTTAAGTCCATTAACTAATTAACTTAAAATTAAATTAATAAAATTATTATTTAACCATTAATTATAAACTAGACCGATAAAATTATTAAACCCGACTCAACTTGACCCAATAATTCTCATGGATCACATGACCCATGAAAAATTAGTGGGCTCACTTCAATAATTATTAAAGCCCATAAATTAGTTCAATTAATTAATTAACAAGCCCAACTCATTTATTAACTACTTAAACTCTTAATTAATTAAAATAAAATACCCAAGCCCAAATAATAAAAATCTAGACCCGGACTAAAGTTATTTGACCCATCATTTTAGACCCGACCCGAACCCAAAACCCGGGCCCGGCCCGCCTAAACCCAAAAACCCACACTGTACGTGGCTTTTCAAGCCCACGTACCTCACGCTGCCCCATCCTTTCTTGCTTCCTTTGCCCAGCTCCGGCCACCCCTGGCCGGAGATCCGCCGGCAGGACCTCCCCAGGGTCCTGTCGGATCGACCAGACCAGCCCCTGGTCCATCCAGCCCCCTAACCGAGCAACCTGATCCCATCTACCCCATGAACCTGCGCAACCCGCCACCTGCACCCACTCACGACCAGCCTTGGTTCCAGCCCTTACCAAGACCGAGCCACCCTACAGACCAGCCCCTAAGGACCCTAACTCGAACCCCCTAGCCCTTGGTTAGTCCCTAGTCCGACCATGAACCAGCAAGAATAACCCGAACCCCTACCCAAGCTGATGCGAGAATCTGCCGCGTCCCGGAAAAAGCCACGTCCAGCTTGAATGCAGCCCTTTTCCATGGCCGAGACACCACCCCAAGACACTCCTAAGGACCCTAGAACGACCCTAACACATGGATCAACAGCTTAGATCTGTCCAAAATAAAAAAAACAACCGAAAATCTGGATGTATGCAGAAAAACGTGAAACACATGCATGATCTTGTAAGATTTTTCATTCACACCACATTATACATGCATTAACTGATCAATCATGTAAAAATCAGTGTACTACGATTTAAACGGTGAGCAAAAAGGGATTCGAAACGTGCCTCGATGATTTCTTGATCCAAAAAGTGATAACAACACGTATCGGTGCACCGGGACGATCGAGACGTCAAATATCCTAAATTTTCCTCAAGGTAATCGTGTTGTGTGTGCTGTGAATTGGAGGATGTTTCTGATGAATGATGGAGGCGGCTCAAAAGTGAGTTTACGTAGGGTAAGGGGTAGGTGGATTGGGGTAGAAAATCTTAGGATAATATTTTGGGTAATCTAGGTTAAATATTTAAATAAATACTTTGGATAGATAATTACTATAATTTAACCTTTAAAACAAATACATGATAATTTTCTAAGAACTTAATAATCTCGAAATAATAAAATAGGAGATTTTTAAAGGTTAATAAAAGTAATTAAAATAACTTATTTTGGGTAAAAACTAGCACATAAATAAATATATATGTAAATACCATAATTTTCTTCCAATTATACCTTAAAATAATATTTTAAGGCTCCTAAAAATATCATAAAATATTTTGGGTGAAAACAAACATCTCGTCCGTCCACGGTCTCGCCTACGCGATCATAAAATAAACTTTCTCAAATAAATTCATAAATCATATCATATCGATTTAAATGCCGAAAGAAATTATTTAAAACATGCAAATAAATCACATAATTTAAATAATCATTCATAAAAACAATTTAACACATTTTTACATTATTTTAAAATTATTAAATTCCCTAGTTATGCATGCGGATTTACGTGACGAATTTCTGGGCGTTACAATTCTCTCCCCCTTAAATGGAATTTCGTCCTCGAAATTGAAACGAACTTCAGGCAATAACAAGTTTCTTCGCGTAGTCCCGAATAGAGCAATCCAAAAACGACAAATTTTAATGCGTTAAGAAAAATTACCCGTGATGCGCAAAGTATCCGGCACTGCTTCCTCCGCCTGCATCACATAAACACGTCCGACAGCATTCTTCTTGGGACAGTGCAGCATAATGTGTCCTGGTTCCTTGCAATGATAGCACATGCCTGATCCCTTCATGCACGGCCCTGGATGGGGCTTCTGGCATTTCTGGCAAAGAGGTAGTGCTTCTGCACGAGGAACGATAGCTCCCTGTTGTCTCAGTGGATTTGGTACCTTCGACGGCCCAGTGGACTGCTTCTTTGCATCCTGCTGTGGATGCGACTCGTGGTACGATGGTTGGAACTGTCTCTTCCTCTGTTGCTCCCTCAAGATTTCCTTCCTACCATCCTCGGATCTCAATGCCCTACTAACCGCAGCCTCATAAGTAGTGACGTCCAACATGCGTACATCATGCTTGATGTCCGCCCTAAGCCCATCGACAAACTGCTTCATCTTCTCCTGCGCACTATCAGCAATCAGGGGCACAAAATGACACCCCCTCTCGAACTGCTTGATGTACTCAACCACTGTCTTGTCCCCCTGTCGGAGACTCATAAACTCCCTAATCATTCGACTGCGCACATCCTCAGTAAAATATTTGGCGAAGAACATCCGCTTGAACTCCTCCCACGTAAAAGTCCGTGGGTTCACACCTCGAACTGCGCCCTCCCACCAAAGGGCTGCATCGTCTTTCATCATGTATACCGCACACTTTACTTTATCGACATTAGTGAGTCCCATATAAGCAAATATGTTCTCCAAGGAACGGATCCACCCCTCAGCCACGAGTGGGTCAGTGGCACCAGAAAACTCCTTCGGTCCCTTTTTCTGGAACCGTTCCGCAACGTCTTCGTCGTGTGAAAGTCGGGGTCGTGCTGCATGTTGCTCCAACAGTGCGGTGATCCCTGTCATCATATTAGCACTGGCCTGCTCCAGTGCTGTGAGCGAATTTTGCTGAGGAGGAGTTGGAGGATTCCCGCGTCGGTTCATCTGTCTAGGAGGCATACTGCACCACCACATATTTCTCCACGTAAATCGCAATGCATAACTAATATTTTTGACTTTAAGACTGTCGTAACTTTAAATTCTCATTTTCATAAATCATTAAAAATATAACTCCTATGTCCCATGCATAAATCATAATTTTAAACACTTAAAACTTACAGACTGGCAGTGCGGCTTCTGAGCTCCGAGAAGCAGACTAGTCACCCTCCAAGGACCATGGCTCTGATACCAAATGAAACATCTAGGACTTCTACTGGATTTTTTTTTTTTTAAAACTTTCTAACGTTAAAATATAAAATAATAAATATAAATATATATATATATGCCCATACATATATATATATAATACTTAAAAATAACTTTACTTAATTTAAAATAAAAATACACAAAAAATACAATAAAGATACACGCATGCAATTAAATACTTAAAATTAATTACTAAATAATAATTCACAAGAATTTCATAATAAAATTTCTAAATAATATTTCTTTCACAAAAAATCATGAAAACTTAGAAAATAAATACTTAAATCTAAAAATCCATGCATATACTGAAAATCTATAATAATCAATCATATGCGAAAATAAATGTTCTAGTCTCAACATAAAATTCATCTTAGAGCAATGGTCACGGGTTCTAGCCGCCTGGAAACTCATACGCCCTCGCCGCCAGTCGAAAACACATTATCCTTATTGAAATTTTGCTCACCTGCACCATTTAAATCTAGTGAGCCTAGAGGCTCAGCACGTTCTATCCTTACATAACAAAATGAAACCACACACAAGAACACATCATATAAAATACGTGGATGATAATTATACGTGCATGATCTTAAAATTATATGCATATAAACATAAATAAATAATCATACTGCTAAATCATCATGCTATAACATAATTCATCATACTTTATAAATCTCAAAAAAATAACTTATCATGATTTCTTAGTTCTCAACAGGTCGTATCCATGTCGGTGACATCATACTAAGCGATTGATCAATCTATAAACCAACGTACGTGGCGGTGGGATTTCCACCTCTGTGCTGCCACTTCACCAGCCCTCTCAGCTGGATCCATAAGCTCATCATACATAAACATCATTAGGAAGGTCACCGGGCCCAGGTATCCCGGCCTCCAACCACATCACTTTCCACCTTCACTTCAACTTCCATAAAAATATATTTTTTTCTTAACATGCAATTAAGCTTATCATAAAAATTCTTAATGATGCATGACCATAAAAATTCTCATTATTTCTTTATTTCATGAAAATTTGTCCGTAAATATATATTTAATTTATTTTCTTAAAAAATTATACTTATATATCTAATAAAAATGCATGCATGAATTAAATATATATTTACGGACATTTATTTTTCCAAGGACTTGTTCGAGCTGCTGACCACTAGACTTAAACTAAAAAATTCCTAGACTGGCTCAAAACCAAAAACCCAACTTGACCTGGCCCATTAAGCTTCATGGGCCCCCAGAACCATGAGAAACTAATGGGCTCACTTAAAAACATAATTTAAGTCCATTAACTAATTAACTTAAAATTAAATTAATAAAATTATTATTTAACCATTAATTATAAACTAGACCGATAAAATTATTAAACCCGACTCAACTTGGCCCAATAATTCTCATGGATCACACGACCCATGAAAAATTAGTGGGCTCACTTCAATAATTATTAAAGCCCATAAATTAGTTCAATTAATTAATTAACAAGCCCAACTCATTTATTAACTACTTAGACTCTTAATTAATTAAAATAAAATACCCAAGCCCAAATAATAAAAATCTAGACCCGGACTAAAGTTATTTGACCCATCATTTTAGACCCGACCCGGACCCAAAACCCGGGCCCGGCCCGCCTAAACCCAAAAACCCACACTGTACGTGGCTTTTCAAGCCCACGTACCTCACGCTGCCCCATCCTTTCTTGCTTCCTTTGCCCAGCTCCGGCCACCCCTGGCCGGAGATCCGTCGGCAGGACCTCCCCAGGGTCCTGTCGGATCGACCAGACCAGCCCCTGGTCCATCCAGCCCCCTAACCGAGCAACCTGATCCCATCTACCCCATGAACCTGTGCAACCCGCCACCTGCACCCACTCACGACCAGCCTTGGTTCCAGCCCTTACCAAGACCGAGCCACCTTACAGACCAGCCCCTAAGGACCCTAACTCGAACCCCCTAGCCCTTGGTTAGTCCCTAATCCGACCATGAACCAGCAAGAATAACCCGAACCCCTACCCAAGCCGATGCGAGAATCTGTCGCGTCCCGGAAAAAGCCACGTCCAGCTTGAATGCAGCCCTTTTCCATGGCCGAGACACCACCCCAAGACACTCCTAAGGACCCTAGAACGACCCTAACACATGGATCAGCAGCTTAGATCTGTCCAAAATAAAAAAAACAACCGAAAATCTGGATGTATGCAGAAAAACGTGAAACACATGCATGATCTTGTAAGATTTTTCATTCACGCCACATTATACATGCATTAACTGATCAATCATGTAAAAATCAGTGTACTACGATTTAAACGGTGAGCAAAAAGGGATTCGAAACGTGCCTCGATGATTTCTTGATCCAAAAAGTGATAACAACACGTATCGGCGCACCGGGACGATCGAGACGTCAAATATCCTAAATTTTCCTCAAGGTAATCGTGTTGTGTGTGCTGTGAATTGGAGGATGTTTCTGATGAATGATGGAGGCGGCTCAAAGGTGAGTTTACGTAGGGTAAGGGGTAGGTGGATTGGGGTAGAAAATCTTAGGATAATATTTTGGGTAATCTAGGTTAAATATTTAAATAAATACTTTGGATAGATAATTAATATAATTTAACCTTTGAAAAAAATACATGATAATTTGCTAAGAACTTAATAATCTCGAAATAATAAAATAGGAGATTTTTAAAGGTTAATAAAAGTAATTAAAATAACTTATTTTGGGTAAAAACTAGCACATAAATAAATATATATGTAAATACCATAATTTTCTTCCAATTATACCTTAAAATAATATTTTAAGGCTCCTAAAAATATCATAAAATATTTTGGGTGAAAACAAACATCTCGTCCGTCCACGGTCTCGCCTACGCGATCATAAAATAAACTTTCTCAAATAAATTCATAAATCATATCATACCGATTTAAATGCCGAAAGAAATTATTTAAAACATGCAAATAAATCACATAATTTAAATAATCATTCATAAAAACAATTTAACACATTTTTACATTATTTTAAAATTATTAAATTCCCTAGTTATGCATGCGGATTTACATGACGAATTTCTGGGCGTTACATAAATAGTTAAAATTATAATTAATTTTAATTTTTCGAGCATAATTAATGTGTTTTATTATGATAAAATCTCATATCCAAATATTTTATAATTTTCACTTTTACAAATGAGTTAATTTGGATTTTTATAGAATTTACTTATAATTTATGATATTTTTAATTGTATATATATTTAATATTATACTTAAATTTTTTTTCCAAGAATAATGTGTTAAAATAATACAAAAAATGACAAGATAAAAAATGATATATTTTTTAAAAAAATTAAAAATTTTAAATAAATTTTAAAAAGTCAGAAGAGAGGAACAAAAAACACAAAAAAATCTTCCTCAAAATTTAAACACAAAAATTTTAGCAAAAAAAAAAAATTAATCATAAAGAGTAAAGACCCAAAAATATAAATAAAAATAAAAACGTAAATATAATAAAAAAGAACAAAAAAAGAAAAAAAAAAAAAAAAGGGAAAAGAAAGAGGGCTGTGGGGGAACGTTTCCCCAACAGCACCCCCTGCTGTGGACAACCCCACAGCAGGGGATCCAAACCCGAAAATTAGTGTTCACTTTTCACCTATGATAGTAACGATTGTCATTATTAACATTAACGTAAATAAAATCGTTATTTTGTTTGTTAATATATATTGTTTTTTTTAGTCCGTTAATATATATTGTTCTATATATAGACTGCGTTTACTTAGTAAGATGAGATAATTATATATGGATAAATCATACTAGGACTATTAAAATGATTTTAAAGGATGTTGAATAATATAATGGATAAACAGTAACATGTTTACTTTGAGTTATTAATTTTGGGATTGAAATAATGATTGAGAGACGAATTACATTTTTACCTTCCACCTATGATAAATAATCTCATGTTTAATTTTGTATTCATAAATTAAATTTGGATTGAGTTATTATTGAATATTTAAAATTATTAATGATTCACATGTGAAACATTTTTATTTAACAAAATTATTGGGTATAAAAATATGTATTTTTCATAGTTACATAAAATTAAATAGGAGAAATTGGGATGGAAACGAAAGAAGGAGATAAAAAAAATCAAGGGAGGGTAGATTAGGTTTTATGTGGATTTTTTTTCCCACAAATATAGATCATGATATGTTATACTTTCAGAAATGAAGGATGAGATATCACGTGAAATAAAGATTGAATGACGGGCTTTCAAATTTGTAAAAAATTAACTTTTATAAGTAAACAATTGATAAAATTGGATTAATAAACTCATACTATGTTTATCAAATCAAATAAACGCAACCATATATTCATCTATCGTACAAATTCATATAGACAACGTACTAGTTTGTAAAGCTAGATTTTAAATTAAATATTTTATTATACGGCTCTGGTAAAAGAAGGTGTAGATTATTATTCTTATTGACCGTCGAATAGGAATGGATATGGAAATCATATTATTTTGTCAAAAAATCAGCGCAAATCTGAGGCCAAAAGCAAGAAAAGATATATGAAGACAACAAAACTTTAACCTTCTCTCAAATTTCATGATGAAATTGTGCTCAAACGTTAATATATTGGCTATTTATTTAATTTCCATGGAAACGACATAAAAGACAACCATAAAATACTTGGTTTTTTTTTTTTACCAATTCATGCATATCACTCGATTTAATCCACGTATGAGCCAATATATCTTCGAATTATGTGAAATAGGATTTCCGAAGGTTAATCCTTTTTTTATAAAATACTTGGTTTTAATACCAAAGGTAAAATATATAGTACATACTAGGGCCGGGGGCAGTCACTTGCGCAAGTGCCAACAAATTAATTAAAAATATCTTGTTTTCATGTAGATTTTCATTTAGGGAAATATTCACAAATAATCGTGTGAGTTCTTTTCACTGGAAGCTAGTAGTACTAGTTCGTTTATAAGGTTATTCAATTTAGGTTTCTTTTTATGTTTTTTAGGTTGCTTCAACTATATAGTATAATTTTTATATTTAAAATACTTTTTTTCTTTTTTTAATAAAATACCTTGTTAGGTTTTGAGAAACATAAAACTATTTTACGAATTTTTTTAAAAAAATCTATATATTAAAGAAGTAATAATATTTGAAAGTGGAGAGGTCATATGGTCTTGGCTTTGTGATAATTACTAATCATTTCGTTTACTTTCTTAAGAAAATTTACTTTGCGACGGCCAATCCTCGAGAGATTTAAACTTTTTATATATTGTATGCATATTGATTAAAATATTTATGACACTTATGATCACATGTATATTTTTTTACCGACCAAGCTGTGAATACTTTTGACTTCAATTGGACAATTTCTGAGCATCATTCTCAGTACTGGAAATTTTAAAAAATAAATAAATCCTCATCATTAATTAATTGATCGATTTTTTTAAATCTAGTAAATACTATATATTAAGTTACATTAAAAGTGTGTTATAAGTTTTTGTGGACACTTGAATCAGAACCAAGTTTAATTTCCTAGCCAGGCTGCACCCACAGACAACGTTAATAATTAATTTGCTTCATTAAGGAACTAATTGACAGATTAATTCACTTTGACTAATCAAAGTGTGGGACATGATATCCATATATATATATATATATGTATTGTATTTATGTATGCCTTTTTCAATCATTTTAATTAAATTTTCTTTACTTAACTTTAAATTAAAAATGTTTGTTTAGGTTAGCCGATTGTAATCGAGGTTAAAAAGAAAACCCAGTTTATTATATGACCCCACATTCCATTCTAATTCCAAAATGGAGAATCTCGTTGGTGGTTAATACCGTTACACTAAAAAGTCAATATACCATTTTTAATGCTCCAAATATTTCCAGGTTAGAAAAATGAAAATGACACAAAGATCGTATTTTGATCGAAACACATTTAAGCTATGGATCTGATTTCAAATTTACGTCTCAAATTCATTGTACTCATATGACTCGAATATATGTTTTTGTAACTCAATTTCAAATCATTTCTCCATCAACGTGATAGTCATTTGAAATCCATATACAACTAAATGCTGGTCGGAAAATCGCATGCATACCATATATAATTCTCCGTCTGAAATCGACATTCAGTCATATATATATATATATATATATATTTAATTTTGATCTCATGAACTCTTGTAGCCCGTGAGCATTTATATGAGCAACGACTGACGTAATATTCATTTATTTGACATAATATACACTACAATGCCTTTTGAATTTGAAGAAGCGTGCATGAAATTAACATTAGCGTGATGATTAGGTTCTAATGAAGTCCAAAATGGAGGCTGTCATGCGTATCAAACTTTGGATAGTAAATCGTAAATCACAACCAACTTCTATTTGACTTAGATAAAATATATGGCATGCCACATTAATTCTTTTTGTATAATGATCGACTATTCACCTTTGATTTATTGACCGTGGATATATGATCGTAATATTAATATATATTACTCCGAAAGGGTAGGGATCACCGGATCAGGTGTCACATGAATCGTATGTATTTCATTACAAAAAAAAAAATCGATGAATGAGAGTATGAGACTGTGAGATCGTATTATGGGTCAATTTTTTAATATAGATATCCGAATCTACCCAATTCATAGAAAAATATCTTTTGTGTGTCCAAAGTATTACTTTTAATTGTAAATATATATGAATTGCATTGCCATTTTCATATATATATATTTGTGAGACCATCTCGTAAGACACCGGCTCATTTGTGTTTTTTTTTATATGGGGAGGTGAAATTGATATTCGAGAATCACAAGATACACACTTTTGAATTACTAGTCAGCAATTCAAAAGAGTCAAAAGTAAGCAAAAAGTTTGACTATTTGACGCAGCTTCAATTAATTCATTCACCACCGAAAGGGCTTCTACGCTTCATAAAAAAAGAAGAAGAAAAAAACAAAAGAAAAAAAGAAGAAGAAGAAAGGCCTGAAAGCAGAAACTTTATATGGAACTTCATTTACATGCTAAGGTTTTGTTTAGACATTTACTTTAAAAATATTTTAATTATTTTATAAGTGAAAAAAGCTTAAAATATGTGTTTGAAAAAATGTTTTGAGCTTTTTTTTTTTTTTAAAAAAAGTGTTCTCCAAGTATAATTTTTAAAGACACTTGAACATCATTATTTTTGAAATGTTAAAATGTTTTTATAGAATAATTGTCCAAACACATATTTATTCTTAAAAAAATTTTTAAAATACTTTATAAAAAAAAATTAAAAACACTTTTATAAAAACATTTTATAAGTACACGTTCAAACAAAACCTAAAAGTTTACATGCATGAAACGTCTTTCAAGGAAAAAAAGGAAAATATTTTTTTGGGCAAAAAAAGAAAATTTAGAAAATGAATGGGCCATCCTGGTTTCGGAGTCCGCTAAATGTTGTTTATCTTTTTGAAGAAAATCATGTCCACCTCATCCATAGTTTGTCTCTCAGTCATACGCACAATATTATGGGTCATTTTGGTTAGAGAATAGAAGCATTTCAATTTTGTTTTTCGAATTTCGGATACAGTAGTGGCTTAGTGCAAAAATAAAATTTGTAATGCATTTCATTTTTTATTTTTAAAATATCAATTCTATGAAAAGAATTCGAGTATCACTCTTATAGTTTTGAAGTTTAAAATCAGAAGTGGATTATGCGTGTATTTAATTAACACAATCATAGTGTTTGTTTCCTCCGTAGATGGGTAAATATTTGGGTCAAAAGTAGGGTTTGAGGTAAACTCGATAGTTTGCTTAAAAGTAAGGAACCAAATAAGGAATGATTTATTTTTTTGTCAAAAAGATAGGGTGGAATTATTTTATGGCGAGACAAAGGGAAATGCACAAAATCATGCATAATACTAGTTTTACCAAATGTGTGTGATGAAATTAACCATAAATTACCCATGAATAGGTATATTGTTAGACCGTCTCACGGATTTTTATTCGTGAGATGGATAAGTCAACTCTGTTCTTATTTAAAGTAAAAAGTAATATTTTTAGCATAAAAAATAATACTTTTCATTTGTGATCCAAATAAAAGATCCGTGTTACAAAATTGATCCAATAAACTGTTTCAAGTGAGTTTTTATGATTATTTTTTTTCTTGTCCATAAACCAGTATTTAACAATTAACTTAGAATGATGTTATTTCCACTTTTTGACTTCTGTTAAGTGGACCACATTTTATGTTCGGAATCATGGACTCATGGTTACTTTGTTCATAAAATGTAGTGTGAATAACAATAATTGGAATCTTTACGACATTATAAAGTATGAACATGCTAAATTGACTAATTTGATATGTCAAAACACACCAAAAAACTTATGTCGATTTTGTCCTCCTGTCATTTGGATATGTAAGATTCAATATTGTACATATACGTAAACATACGGGCCTCCAACCTCCCTTTTATCTAAATATCCGTGACATGCTTTCGATTGTTGTAGTTAAATTTAAACAATATTTATATATTATGTTTTATACGTAACATGTGTGCGACAAATAGTGGTATATAAGTAATAGTAGTTGCTGTCCAAAGCACAAATAATTTGACTTGGAATCCGGTCATATTCTTTTAAAAGGATTCCGGTTTGGTTTAATTGAGAATCCGATTTTTCCGATCATAGAAAAAAAATTTGCTTAATGCCTAATATGTATCTCTACGGACTATGGTTATAACTGGACTCGTCAATTATAATTTGGTCCGTCGTACGAACCCGCTCCGCCACTAAAAAAAGGCTGGTTAGATCATGCTTTTGGCGGCACGTCTTAAGGTGGGCTGAAACGGGCTAATCTGTTTGGGCCGCGAGGCGGGCTTACATTTTTTTAAAATAATTACATTATAAATACTATTTTTAATAATTTATATATGATCGATAAGTTTTGAATGATTTATATTATTTGAAATGATTTATATATGATTGATAAGATTTAAAATATTTTTTTATAATTTATGTTTAATTGATTAATTTTAAAATTTTATATTATTTATAATTATTTATGTATGCTCGATGAATTTTTAAATATGGATAGATATCCATTTTATAATTGTTTAGGTGTGATTTTTAAACGGGTTGACTCACACTTGTAACCTTGACTCTTTCCATAAAGCAACCTATTCCCAACCTGCATGATGGCGGGCCCGTCCCGGCCCCAATTTAGACATTTGAGAGCCCAGTTACAACTAGGTTTTGCTTGGGAAGTTGGGCTTATTTATCGGAGCCGGGAGGCCCATAATTAAGTTGTATAATCCCATTACACAAAGATTGGAAACTCGACGACTGGAGGCCCTTAATTAAGTACACAAAAATGTGAAGCCCAAAATCGTGTATTCGTTTCAAAAGGTACTAATCTTATAAAGCTTGTGGCTATGAAACTAACCACTTTGTATTTATCATATAAAAAAACTTTTCAAATTTGCTCCCAAACGTTCCTTATTAATACAGGTTTCATAATATTTCTATCATATTTCAGGTAGGTTAGATTGGCAATCAATGCTTGGTTCAAATCATATGGGTTCCAATGAATTATATGAGACCCACATGATTTGAACAAATAAAATACATACACCTGTCCCATGGAGTAATATCCATGGGGTAGGTTGAAATTTTTCTCACAATTTTTCTCCACTTTTCTCTCCAATGATTTCTAAATATTTAGTAAATAATTTTTAAATATATTTAACTATCATTTAAAAGTATAAATTTATATTTAAAATTACGATAATATATATGATATTTATTTATTTATTTGACGTAATCATCCTTAAACAAATCACCATATACATCTATTCAAAAAAACAATAACAAAAACCAAAAAATCATCACCACCTACATATAGGCAGTCACCCTTAACAGTTGTGGATTTCATTATACATACAATTTACATATAATCATCTTAATATTACTGTGATTATGCTAGTACTATTGCTCCAAAAATATAACATAAATTTTTTTGCTTATAATATTTGAAGTCAATGATCCATATTTGAGTCAGATTCTTGACTATTCCAGCTCTCATATGATCAACCGAAAATCCATTTGCAAGAAGTAGGCTCTGTTTGGATATGTACTTATAAAATTTTTTTACAAGTGTTTTTTTTAAAAATTTTTTTATAAAATATTTCAAAAGTTGTTTTAAGAATAAATATGTGTTTCGACAACTATTCTATAAAAATATTTTAACATTTCAAACTAATGTTGTTCATCTTTGTATTCCATAGTTTCATTCTAAAAACATATAAAAACACATGTCAAGTATTCTTTAAAAACTATACTTGAAGAACACTTATACAAAAATATTTTTTAAAAACATTTTACAAAAATTTTATCCAAACACATACTTCAAGTTTCTTTATACTTATAAAATACTAAAAACGGTTTTAAAATACATGTTCAAATGAAGCTCTAATCTTCTGACTTTTCCCCTTCCAATTACTACCACGAGCCACCTTTGCAGCAGCACATATAGCAAACCACGATGCTCTGGAACATAGAGAAGTACCACCCATTGCGGCATTATTTCTAAGCCCCCATGGACAGAACTTTTTTAGCTCCTTGCATCGGAGTTACATTTCTCGAAAACGAAGATTTGAAATGGTCTATAAAACGGTATCATACTGCCTTATCTTCCCAACACATTGAAGATTTATCTAGTTTTTCGTGTGAATATCCTTACTATCCGAATGAGGATGGCATTAGTCGAGGGAATTCACATCAAACACCTCCTTGGATGATAATAAAGTTGTTAATTCACGTTAAGTCTGTCGGACCAACCCGTAATGCCATTAAAAAAAATGGGTTGAGTTGTGATTTTAACGGTCGGTTTGGAGGCAAACTGAAACTGGTTGCCACGTTTGGCCCGTTTCACCACGCGGGTCAAGGCGGGTGGGCCGACCCGTCATTATTTTTACATTTAAAAAAAATTATATTATAATTATTATTTTTAATAATTTATGCATGGTTGATAAGTTTTGAATGATTTATATTATTTTAAAGGGTTTATACATGATTAATAAATTGATAGTTTATGTATAATTAATAATTTTGAAAAACTATATTATTATGATTTATGTATGTTTGATGAATTTTTAAATATGAATATTATTTATAATTTATTATATATGTTTTTTTTTTAATTTTTAGCCAATTTTTTTAAATATTTTTTTATCATTTTTTTTAATTTTCTAGCAGGTTGCGTTGATGTTTCCACAATGCGCTGAGATTTTGGACCAGCCCACCCAGCCTTGTTTAACGACTCAGGGCGGCCTATTTCGAATTGACAGATCTAACTGACGTCTTTAAGATTTTAAGAGATGCTTGCTAAACGTATTGAACGACAACGTGGACTCGTGGAGTGCAACCTAACACTTAATACTTGATCAAGTAGAAAGGATAGACCGAAGTAGTGTAGGAAAACAAAAACGACTTGTGGAAATTCCAAGAATTAATCATACAATTTGAGGTGGCTAGAGTATCAACAAAGTATGTTGTCTTGTAGAGGCTCGGTGACATCTAGAACCTTCTAAATTCATTATCATCTAAACTTGTTTAGAATTCTTTTGTGCATTTAAAATTTATGTAGATTAGTGTAGATGGCAGAACTTTCTAGAGAGTTGAACTATATTGTTAGATCGAATATATCTTAGCCGTTCATGGTAAGAAACCACTAGTATAAATAAGGTGGAGTTGTCATTTGTAAACCATCAAGTTGAATGCAATACAATACTTTTTCACATTTGAAGTTCTTGTGTCTTAAACACTTGTGTGCCCACACATCCCAATCAATTAAAACCTACGTTAAAAAAATGATCAACGCCCATTGACTAAAATTTTGTTAGAAAAAAAAAGATCAGAGGCCACTCAACTAAAACCCACATTCGAATTTTTTTACCCAAACAGTTTGTGCTAAAAATAAGTTTTGGGCTCAATATGATAAGCCCATAAGATTTTTACGAGAAACCCAATCAATTAGGCTCATGCCTAAGAAAATAAAATTTCATCGACAGATAAATTCAATTGATAATTGAAATACCAAGTAAGATTCAAGTTAATTTGAATCAAGTCACACAACAATCAACAAATATGGGTTTTTGCGGCGCGCATGTATGCTATCCGTAGTGCACATTATACCCTGCACAATAATAGTATGTCCAAAGTCAGAAGATTTTGACCGCTTGCAATGCACGCTAAAGTTGATATTTTTTAATTTCACACTTAATAGTAGAGTATCACATAAACACTAATTAACGTCTATTATTCATTATTTTTAACATGGATAGAAATATTGATGGTAGTATTTTTAGCATGGACTTGTGGAAAATGGACTAAAGAACTCGAAGGAATTGATGCATTGCTCGGTATTTGATGATGTCGAAATTTTACATCGGGTTCGGTCTGGTAGAATGGATCCTCCGAATTTCCAATGAAGCAGGTCGGGTCGGGACAACCAGTTCTGCACAAACAACAACTAGGTAAAGGGGCGCCGAAAGTGTTTTCGGCGTGACCCCTCCGATGCCTAAGTCAGTGTCTTAAAGGCAGAGGGTATGATTAATGCGAAAACTGAGAAATATGAGTGCGTGAATGTAGAAGTGAGTAATGAATAATGAATCATACAACCATAACAATACCTGTATTTATAAGAAAAATAGAGTAAGTTACCTAGTCGAATTATAACATGTCCTGTACTGGGACTCTTCATCCATTGGACCGCCTTCAAGTTTATCCCCATCTCATAAATATCTTGAGATGGTCAAACTTATCCACAATGCATGTAAGAGAAGTCTATCCATCCCATTAGGGGCCAGCTCTGGTCGGCCCATAAATAACATCCCAATTTAAGTAAAGCCCTAACAGGTGTAAAACTGGGCTGGACCTTACCTAATGATTATAATTCAATAATTGGGCCAACCCTCATACACCCATAACGAACGGATTCGGGTTAAAATAATTTCACGGGGTATCAATAGTACCTCCCGAACTGGTCTAAAAGAAGAATGAGTTTAGACTAAGAATGGAGTCCGGTCCCCGCACTGTACATGTGTCCCTAGAACAGTCCAGCATTTTATTCATGAAATGTGTTTTTTTTGGACGGTCCAGATCAAGATCCGCGTGATGTGTTTTTCATGAACGGCTTAGATGTCCCCTGACGGTTCATTTATCGAAGCCAAAAACCTTGACTTGTCCCGTCCCGAGCCGTAGATCCAGTAAAAAATCAACGGTCCAGATCGATTCACCATCTCTATATATATGAATCAGTAAAATTTTGTTTGTTACCTTTTACTTTTGTACTGTTACACTGCAAGAATTTCGAGAGCTCGCCCGACCCAGACTACTGCGTCTGTCTTGTTTGTGTCACTCCCGAGCTACAACTCTTTCACCTGTAAGTCCTACCATCCTTACACTAGGTTGATTAATATGTCCTCCCCAGACGAGACTTCTGTTCGGGAAATAGTAGCCTTTTTTGAAGCATCCAATTCTCCCTCTAACAACCCCGAGCCCTCCGATTCCAATAATCCAAGCTCAGAGCTGGATCTGTCGAAGACTCGTATAGAAAAATTAAAGCGACTGCACAAACTCAGATCGGATGAAGCCCGATTATCTGCCAAAGGGAAACAATGGTATGAAGTCCTGGCCTCCCATCTAAGTCCAGACCTAGGTCCCCTCATTAGGGAGAAATCGGGAATGCCCGATACCTATGATCTTATAATCCCGGGCCGTAAAGACTGGGCTCACAGACCCCCCCTCACTTCTTGAGCTTCAGCCTAGATCAAATCAAGATGGGTTTAAGATTTCCAGTCCCGAACTGCATTTCCTATTTATGTCAATACTTTTGTGTGTGCCCGAGTCAATTATCCCCGAACTCTTTTAGTTCAATTCTATCATTAGGTGTACTTTTTTGTTTCTTCCGAATTCCCTTAGACATAGGAAATTTCATTTACTTTTTGCAAATTAAGAAAACCGCCCCGGGCCGCTTCTATATTTCCATGCGACCCGAATACCCCTTTTTGAAGGGTAAGCCTAGCTCACACAAAGGCTGGACAAACAGATACTTTTTTGTCAACCCCAACCAGCCATGGAAATTCCGGTCTAACTGGGCTATGAACTTTACCAGTCCTGAACCCCCAGCCCTGCCTACTCATAACTTTACCAATTTTATCAACACCATGTCCGCGCAAACTTTTGATATTGAGAGCCTGATTGAGGAGGATCTGCTCTGTCATTATGGCTTCAGTGGGAAGGGAGTAGAGATCCAGGGGGATGTAGGTAGTACCCCTGTACCCGTGCTATCCTTATCTTAGACTGATTCCCCTTATGCCTTTGATTTACCGTATTTTTATTATTATTATTTTTTTTAGACGACAGGATCAAATCTGCCACTATGCCTGCCAACTTCAGAGCTGCACTGAAGAACTTGAAGAGGAAGAAAACAGAGGACAGTGAGACCAGAACTCATCCCGAACCTCCTCCCACTGAACAGTCAAAAAAGAAAGCTTCCAAAACCAAGGAAAAGCCCAACACTAATCTTCCCGAGCTTGAGCAGCCGTCCATTGTTTCCTCGTCCCGAGCCCGTGGCAAAGAACCCATAATAGAGTTCGGGTCCCTACCTGACGCTGAGCCTCAGGGAATGCCCGATCAGCTCGGGGTCCCAGAGATGTCATTTTTCTTGAAGCCCGACCCCCAAGGGTGCCTAGGCATAATGCAGAACCTGATTTCTCGTTCTGATTTAAAAATCCTTCAAGGAGTGCCTACCTTGGAAGCTGAACAGAACTTCGCTCTTGCATCCCTGCAGGTATATTGTATTTTTCGATCTTACCTTGTATACTGAGCTGTCATGTACCGAGCTGGGTTTTACCCTTTGTGCTTTCACAGGCTCTAGCTTGGGGAGGGGAGATCACCAGCCGAGCTCTCAAAGATCGGGAGGAACACAACCTGAACCAGGAGGCCTTCGTTGCTCGGATTTCTGAGCTCACACGAAAAACCCGGGAAATGAAGGCTGATCATGAGGAAAAGGTGACCGAGATGAGGGTGGAGATTGAATCCACACGGGATGCTCTGGAGGCTGCTCATAAAAATACTGCCGAGCTGGAAGTGGACAAAATTGAGCTAAAGAACCAAGTACGGGCCCTGACTCGGGAACTTGAGGCTGCGAAGGAGGTCGGGAAAAGAGAATTCTTGAATTCCGTTGATTTTGCTAACGCCGTAGCTGAGAAGTCGGCTACCTTCTTTGATGAGGGTTTCAAGGGGTGCTTAGCCCAGTTCAGGGCTAATGGGTACTCAGAAGCCGAGCACCCGCCCTTTTCCTAGATTGTACCAAGGCTCTTGATGACATGCCTGATGAAGACTCGGAGGAGGCCGAGCAAGAGAAGCCAGAAGATCCCGATCAGAGCTCAAAGTCACAGGACGCCCCCGCCCCTTGATTATTTGTATATTGTTTAAAAACATGATCTAAATGGTAGACCCTGCGAGGTCATTGATTTTGGTTGTTGCCCAGGTAGGGCTGATACATTGTTTACTCTTTCACCTATGAATGTTTCTTCCCAGTTCAGGTTTATTTAAGAATTTTCCTTCTCTAACATGGTTTTACTGTTATAAATGTGCATGCAAATCTAGCCACAAAACTTATCAAGTATAAATCCTTTAAGGGTCCGACCTACACATATACCCGGACTGGTTGAATTCTAGTTGAGTCAAACTTTACCGTGTAAAGTACTGAAAGCCCGTACTAAATATACCCGGACTGGCTGGATGACAAAACCACACCCTTAAAAATTTTAAGGACTTATCCTATATGCACTCGGACTGGCTGAATCAAGTCATAATTAATCCAGTGTATCCCTAAAACCCGAGCTACATGTACCCGGACTGGATGAGTGAGAATTGAATTCCGACCTTCAAGGGTGCCTGGACTAGTTGAATGCAAATTAGTACCTTTTCTAAGCTCTTTAAGCTCTACTATGACCCTCGAGCTTGAATCATACTTGGATTTTCAATTACCCACCAAAATATGGGTGTTAGTATTGCTAATTACTAATTTTAAGTACCAAACCTGTCTGGGTTTTGAATTCCATTAGTGGGCCACTGAGGTGGACTTTGTGTGCCAGACCTGCCTGTGGCTTTGAATTCCACTGATGTGGGCCACTGAGGTGGACTTTGTGTGCCAAACCTGCCTGGGCTTTGAATTCCACTGATGTGGGCCACTGAGGTGGACTTTGGGTGCCAGACCTGCCTGGGCTTTGAATTCCACTGATGTGGGCCACTGAGGTGGACTTTGTGTGCCAAACCTGCCTGGGCTTTGAATTCCACTGATGTGGGCCACTGAGGTGGACTTTGGGTACCAGACCTTCCTGGGCTTTGAATTCCACTGATGTGGGCCACTGAGGTGGAATTTGAGTGCCAGACCTGTCTGGGCTTTGAATTCCACTAATGTGGGCCACTGAGGTGAACTTTGAGTGCCAGACCTGCCTGGGCTTTGAATTCCACTAATGTGGGCCACTGAGGTGGACTTTGGGTGCCAGACCTGCCTGGGCTTTGAATTCCACTAATGTGGGCCACTGAGGTGGACTTTGGGTGCCAGACCTGCCTGGACTTTGAATTCCACTGATGTGGGCCACTGAGGTGGACTTTGGGTGCCAGACCTGCCTGGGCTTTGAATTCCACTAATGTGGGCCACTGAGGTGGACTTTGAGTGCCAGACCTGCCTGAGCTTTGAATTCCACTAATGTGGGCCACTGAGGTGGACTTTGGGTGCCAGACCTGCCTGGGCTTTGAATTCTACTGATGTGGGCCACTGAGGTGGACTTTGGGTGCCAGACCTGCCTGGACTTTGAATTCCACTGATGTGGGCCACTGAGGTGGACTTTGGGTGCCAGACCTGCCTGGGCTTTGAATTCCACTAATGTGGGCCACTGAGGTGGACTTTGAGTGGTAAGTTCCATAAAACAAAATTGACTTTTGCATTTAAATTGTTCCCAAAAATTGACGCTAAACAGGACTGACCGTAAAGTAAATAAACCAGGACTGACTTTTGCAAAAGATTGAGAAATAAATAGCAAAAAGAGAATGACTAAGTGGTTATCCAGCTTAGGGAGCTATAGCATGATGAGGCCCGAGCTGAGCTACTAGGGATAGTATTTTTTCAAGTGTTGAGCATTCCATGACCTTTTACCCCTCTTGCCTTGGGCATCTTCCAAGTAATATGCAGCTATGCCAGCTTTTCCTATCACCTTGAATGAGCCTTCATACTTGGCCTCTAGCTTTCCTCTTTTCCCTGGATGTTGTATCTTTCGCATAACCAGATCTCCCTCCTGGAAAACCTTAGGGTATACTCTTTTGTTATAGGCCTGGGTCATTCGTTTGCGATAGGCTGCGAGCCTAATTGCAGATCGGGACCTGTGCTCCTCAAGTAAGTCCAAATCCATTGCTCGCAGTTCTTGATTGTTTGGGCCGTATGCCATGATCCTGGAACTCTCTTGTCCGATCTCTGCTGGGAGGACAACTTCAGTCCCATACACCATGCTGAAAGGGGTTTCACCCGTATCGGATCGAGTTGTAGTTCGGTAAGACCACAATACTGAAGGGAGCTCGTCTGCCCACTTGCCCTTGGCTGCATCCAAACGTGTCTTAAGGGCTTGGACTATCGTTCTGTTGGTAACTTCGAATTGTCAATTCCCTTGAGGGTATGCTACAGAGGTGAAAACTTGTTCGATCTTCATTTCCTGGCACCATGCCCGAACTTTGGATCCACAGAACTGTCTCCCATTATCTGATGCCAACCTGCGAGGGATTCCGAAGCGGCACACTATATTTTTCCATAGAAAATTGAGCACTTCATTTTCTGTAATTTTGGCTAAGGGCTCGGCTTCAACCCACTTGGAAAAATAATCGACTGCGACCAACAAAAATTTTCTTTGTCCTGTGCTAACAGGGAATGGCCCCACAATATCCATTCCCCATTGATCGAAAGGACAAGCAGCCACCACTGCCTTCATGTATTCTGCCGGACTCCATTGTAGGTTAGCATGTCTCTGGCAATTATAACAAGAATTAACCAGATCTGCTGAGTCTTTCCGCATGGTTGGCCAGAAGAATCCTGCCAAAAGTGCTTTTCGAGCTAGGGCCAGACTGCCCAGGTGACTGCCACAAGACCCTTCATGAATTTCTCGTAAGACATAATTGGCCTCATCAGGACCCAAACATTTTAACAAAGGCTGAGAGAAAGATCGTTGAAACAGAATTTGATCGATCATGACAAAACGGAGAGCCCTTCTCTTAACTTCCTTTGCTTTCTTATTATCACTCGGTAATTCTTTTTTATTAGATATTTGTGCATATCATATCGCCAGTCTCCTTCCGGTACCTGAGCTATAATTTCATCCAGAGTTTCTAGTTGCGAAACAAGTTCCCGACCTGCGACAATGGGATCAGATCGGTTACTCAGAGCACTGGCTAAGCGGGCCAAGTGGTCTGCCTTCATATTTTCAGCCCGGGGGATGAGCTCTAAGTTCAACTCGGTGAACCCTTCTTTGGCTTTGTCTAATGCTTTGATATATCTCAGCATCTTCTCATCTTTACATTCAAATCTTCCGTTGCTCTGTTGGATTGCTAATTGGGAATCGGAATACAGATTAGCTCGGGAGATGCCCAAGTTTCGTGCTGCTTTGAGCCCGAGCAATAATGCCTCATATTCTGCTTCATTGTTTGAGGCCTTGAAGTCTAACCTGATTGAAATATTAGTTTCTTCCCCCCAAGGCGAGATGATCACAATTCCAGCCCCGCATCCGGACTGACATGATGACCCATCTACGAAAATCTTCCATAATTCTTCTTGTTCTAGTTGTACTGTCTCTGCTAAGAAATCAGCTAGGGCTTGAGCTTTTATGGCTGTCCGGGGCTCGAATTTGATGTCATACTCACTCAATTCTGTAATCCATCTGATAAGTCTCCCTGATGCATCTGGATTAGCTGCAATTTTTCCCAAAACGCTGTTGGTGAGCACCGTGATGCGGTGTGACAAAAAATAAGGACGCAATTTTCTCGCAGTGATAAATAAAGCTAAGGCTAGTTTTTCCTGCGTTAAATAGTTGAGTTCAGCTCCCTTCAAGGCATGACTCACAAAGTACACAGGCTGATGATTTATTCCGTCCTTCCTGACTAGGACTGAACTGGCTGCTCGGTTGGTCACCGCCAGATATAAGAACAATTCTTCCCCTTGGATAGGCTTATTCAGCACGGGCAACTGCTGTAAGTAAGCTTTCAAGTCCTGGAAAGCTTTCTCACTTTCATCATCCCATTCGAAATTTTTCGTTTTTCGTAGAGCCTTAAAGAAAGGAAGGCTTTTATCTGCTGATCTGCTTATAAACCGGGCCAGTGCTGTAATTCTTCCTGTTAATCTCTGTACTTCCTGTATATTCTTGGGGGAGCTCATAGTAATGATGGCTTGGACCTTTTCGGGATTAGCTTCGATTCCCCTTCTTGTAACCATATAACCCAGAAACTTTCCAGCTCGGACTCCGAAAGTACACTTGCTGGGGTTTAGCTTAAGTCGATAGTGCTTTAAAGTCTGAAAAGTTTGAGTTAGGTCGGTAATGAACTGGTCCGCAGTACGGGTCTTGACCAGGATATCATCTACATAGACCTCGATATTTTTCCCAATTTGCTGCTCGAATACTCTATCCATCAACCTTTGGTATGTAGCCCCTGTGTTTTTGAGTCCAAACGGCATGACCACATAGGAATAGGTTCCTGTTGATGTGACAAAACTGACCTTGTCTTTGTCCTCTTTTGCCAAGGGAATTTGGTGATATCCTTGGTAAGCATCCAAAAAGCTAAGTAATTCATGCCCTGCAGTGGAATCGACAAGCTGGTCTATTCTAGGTAGGGGGTAGCAATCTTTAGGGCATGTTTTATTCAAATCTCGAAAATCTACACACATACGCCATTTTCCCGTAGATTTCGGGACTAAGACTATGTTAGACAACCAGGTCGGGAAGTGGATTTCTTCAATATGCCCAGCCCTGAGTAACTCGTCCACCTGCTCCTTTATTACTGCATCTTTTTCAGGACCGAAGTGCCTTTTTTTTTGAATAATAGGGCGACATCCCTTTATTACATTGAGCTTGTGCTCTGCAATTTCCCGATGGACCCCTACCAGGTTTGAAACTGACCACGCGAAGACGTCTTTATTTTTTTGCAAGCATTCCAGTAGTAGTTGCTTCACCTCTGCTTCAAGGGTACGGGCCATTTTTACCATCCCCGAAGGAGGGGAGATAATTATTTCTTCAATTTCTTCTTCAGCGGTGACAGATGCGTCTTCTATCAAGTTGACTTTTTCCATGCCAGCAAATCCAGGTCTGTCAACATTATCAGTCCTGGCTACTTTTTGCTCTATTCTGAATTCCTCCACATAACACTTTTGTGCAACAACTTGATCACCTTGCACCTCACCGACCTGATTACCCACTGGGAACTTAATTTTCTGATGCAGAGCTGATGCGACGGCCATGAAAGTGGTCATGGCAGGTCTACCCAGTATAGCGTTATAGGCAGACGGAGCGTCTACTATAATAAAACTCACAATCCTGGTCTTGCGACCGTTGCCTTTCCCAAGAGTTAGGGGCAGATGTACTAACCCCACAGGCCGGATTGCATGACCCGTGAAACCAAAGAGTGATGTGACAACGGGCTCTATTCTATACTGTCCCAGGTCCATTTGATTGATAGCTTCTTGAAATAGAACATTGATAGAACTGCCTGAATCCACAAATATCCGGGCCACATCGTAATTCGCTACCATGGCCCTTATTACCAGTGCATCATTATGGTTGTTAGCAACCCCTTTTAAATCTTCCGGCCCAAAAGAAAGGGTCGGGCCAATGTTGACAGTTTGATTGTCAATTTCCATATTTACTAATTTTCGGCTGCTAGTTTTCCTAGCTCGATTGGAATCTCCATCAGTAGGGCCTCCTGAAATCATATTGATAATTCCCCGAGCAGGCGGAGCCGGTCTTTGATGAGCTCGGTCATCTCTAGGCTGGTCCTGATTTGGGCGATTGAAATCCTCCTGAGGAGTAGTAGTCCTGGCTCTCTGTCTCGATCTTCCTCGTTGTTTCCTTTTCGGACGGTACCCCTCTTGTCGGATCAAAATATTTTTTATTTCAGAATGTTGTTGTATTATCCTCTCAATCTCCTGATCTAATTGTCGGTAGTCTTCTGTAGTATGCCCATATTCATTATGAAAGTGACAATATTTATCTGATTGCCTGTTTCGGGGTCCATTTTCCGTCCACGGAGGCCTTTGTGTGAGTTTTCGATCGTCACAAATTTGTAGGGCTCGGACTTTACTCATGTGTAAAGGAGTGAAAGAGGTGAATTCTCCCAACAATGCAGGTCGGAATGGCTGTCCCATCCCTGAATTATTGTTTGGAACCCTATTGTTGTTTGGAATTTTTGGCCGTTCCCTCTTCACAGCTGCCCGCGAAACCTGTATCTCTTCCATGTTGACATATTTTTCAGCTCGGGCAAGTAATTCTTCATATGTTTCTGGCGGCCTCTTTATTAGAGATTTAAGAAAATCTTTTGTATCCAGCCCTTGCATGAAGGCACTGATGAGCAGGTCTGGAGTAGCCATGGGTACCTCGAGAGCCAAGGCACTAAACCTGCGGATGTATGCTCTCAAATTTTCATGTTCTCGTTGCTTGGTTGCAAATAGGCTGAAAGTAGTGGTAGGATGCTTTTTGCTGCTAGCAAAGTGATGCAAAAAGGATTTGCTGAAATCCTTGAACTCCTTGATCTCCCCAGGACGTAGCATATTGAACCATTGCTGGGCTGGTCCTATGAGAGTAGTAAGGAAAGACCGACACTTAATCTGATCAGAATATTTATGCAACAGAGCTGCATTCTCAAAGCGTGCCAAATGGTCTTCAGGATCCCCTTTGCCATCATACTCCCCAACATGAGGCAATTTGAACTGATTGGGGAGGTCGACGTCCAATATCTCCTGAGTAAAAGGAATGTTTCTGGTTGTGGTAGCTAGGTACCCGGCCTGCTTCTTCCTTAACTGCTCCATCTCCTCCTTCAACTTTTTGATCTCCTCGAGGTGGGCATTATGATAGGGGTGCGGAGGGTTGGCCTCATCTCTTTCCGCCAAAGCCCTCTGAACAGCCTGAGTTACTAACTTCTCTAAATTTGGGTGATTTCCATTC
This sequence comes from Henckelia pumila, assembly GCF_033568475.1. NCBI lineage: Eukaryota > Viridiplantae > Streptophyta > Magnoliopsida > Lamiales > Gesneriaceae > Henckelia > Henckelia pumila. Next base: position 107,803,413 of record NC_133121.1, read on the forward strand.
TGATTAGCCATCGAAACTCTTTTTCTTCAAATTCCCACAGACGGCGCCAATTGATGATGTTGAAATTTTACCTCGGGTTCGGTCTGGTAGAATGGATCCTCCGAATTTCCAATGAAGCAGGTCGGGTCGGGACAACCAGTTTTGCACAAACAACAACTAGGTAAAGGGGCGCCGAAAGTGTTTTCGGCGTGACCCCTTCCGATGCCTATGTCAGTGTCTTGAAGGCAGAGGGTATGATTAATGCAAAAACTGAGAAATATGAGTGCGTGAATGTAGAAGTGAGTAATGAATAATGAATCATACAACCATAACAATACCTGTATTTATAGGAAAAATAGAGTAAGTTACCTAGTCGAATTATAACATGTCCTGTACTGGGACTCTTCATCCATTGGACCGCCTTCAAGTTTATCCCCATCTCATAAATATCTTGAGATGGTCAAACTTATCCACAATGCATGTAAGAGAAGTCTATCCATCCCATTAGGGGCCAGCTCTGGTCGGCCCATAAATAACAACCCAATTTAAGTAAAGCCCTAACATGTGTAAAACTGGGCTGGACCTTACCTAATGATTATAATTCAATAATTGGGCCAACCCTCATACACCCATAACGAACGGATTCGGGTTAAAATAATTTCACGGGGTATCAGTATTGTATTATCTTTTATAGCTATATCTATGACAGAGAAATGGCTACTCCACGGTGTAGAATTATTCTTAGTTGATTCCGTTTTTACGGTATTTTTGGGGGTGGCCTGTTTGAAGTTCAAAAATCTTTGGTTCACAGTAATCGGAATTTCTCTTTTCAGTCTACATCGAGGCATTCTCTTCTTTATGAAGCTAGAAGCCAAGGTCAGACATAAGGCCGAATCAGCTCCAGTAATACAGGCCGAAACAACATCAACAGACAACAATACAAGCTGGAGGAGTTAAAGAATAGCTTTTGAACCCACAGAGATGACAAAATTATGTATTGAGGCTGAGGAAAGCATTGAAGACAAATAATTTTACAATGAAACTAACTTCATGACATTCACAACTCTTATCGATTATATACATACTCGCTTTGTTTCTGACATTGAGTTCTCTCCCGTTTAGGGATGAAAGTTTTTCCCACAGGTACAGAGATCCGTGGAAAAAACCAGAAACGGGGATAGTATGAGAGAGATTTTTCAGGTATGGGTATGGGTTTGAGGATTTTAAAAATCCCCGAAGCATATTGGAGCGGGTATGAGATTATATCTTCAAAATTAAAAATAATAGTATTTTTTAGTTTGTATTATTTTTATCCATTATATATAATCATTACGCTTATTATAACATAATTTTTATAATATAAAAATATTATTTGATTACGTAACATAAATCAACTATTAATATTAATCATGTATATTTATTTAAAAAAAATTTGAGAAAAATATATTCTTACTAAAATTTTGATATATAATATTCTATTTTAAAAGAATAATTTTCATTCACTTAAAAAATAATGTTGATTGATAGGGATCTTGCAATGCGCGCTAAAGTTGATATTTTTTAGTTCCACAGTTAATAGTAGAGTATCACATAAAAACTAATTGACGTATATTCTTCATTATTTTTAGCATTGATATAAATATTGATGGTTAAATTTTTAGCATGGACTTGTGGAAAATGAACTAATGAACTCGAAGGAATTGATGAACTACTCGGTATTGTATTAGCTTTTATAGCTATATCTATGGTAGAGATATGGCTAATCCACGATGTAGATTTATTCTTAGTTGATTCCGTTTTTATGGTATTTTTTTGGGTGACCTGTTTCAAGTTCAATAATCGTTTTTGGTTCACAATGATTGGAATTTTTCTTTTCAGTGTGCATCGAGGTATTCTCTTCTTTATGAAGCTAGAAGCCAAGGACATACGTCAGGCCAAAGAAGCTCTAGCAATACAGGCCGAAACAACTCCATCAATACAAGCTGAAGGAATAGCTTTTGAACCCACAGAGATGACAATATTATGTATTGAGGCTGAGAAGAGCATTGAAGGCAAATAATTTTACAATGAAACTGTCTTCATGACATTCACAGCTCTTACCGATTATATACATACTTACTTTGTTCCTGACATGGAGTTCTCTCCCGTTTAAGGATGATAATTTTCCCCAAAGGTTCGGGAACCCGCGGGAAAAACTTCGAAACGGGGTGGGTATGGGGTAGGGGTGCAAACGAGCCGAGCTACTCGTGAGTAGCTCGGTCAAAGCTCGACTCGATCTCGGTTTGACCGAGCTCGAGCTCGAGCATACAATCAAACTCGAGCTCGAGCTTCAAATATATTTGTTTGAGTAGCTCGCGAGCTACTCGATAACACACACACACATATATAATATAATATAAATATAATGTATATAATATTTTTTATATATTTATTCATATATTTTTTTTATTTATATATATATATATATATATATATATATATATATATATATATATATATATATATATATATATATATAATTTTCGAGCTTGATCTCGAGTACGAAACTAACTTCTCGATCGAGCTCGAGTAGTTAAATACAAATCGAGCTCGATTGCACCCTAGTTGTGGGAGATTTTTTGGATACGGGTTTGGGTCTTGGTTCGTGGATTTTAAAAATCCACGAAGCATATTGGGGCAGGTATGGTGATGTTATCTTCAAAATTAAAAATAATAGTATTTATCAGTTTGTATTATTTTTATCCATTATATATAATCATTACGCTTATTATAACATAATTTTGATAATATAAAAATATTATTTGATTATGTAACATAAATAAACTATTAAGATTAATCATGTATATTTATTATTTATTTAAAAAAAATTGAGAAAAAATATATTCTTACTAAAAATTTGATATATTATATTCTATTTTAAAAAAACAATTTTCATTCACTTAAAAAATAATGTTGATTGATTGGGATCTTGCAATGCGCACTAAAGTTGATATTTTTTAGTTCCACAGTTAATAGTAGAGTATCAAATAAAAACTAATTAACGTCTATTATTCCTTATTTTTAGCATGGATAGAAATGTTCATGGTTGAATTTTTAGCATGGACTTTTGGAAAATGGACTAATGAACTCGATGGAATTGATGCACTGCTCGGTATTGTATTAGCTTTTATAGCTATATCTATGGTAGAGATATGACTACTCCACGATGTAGATTTATTCTTAGTTGATTTCGTTTTTACGTTATTTTTGGGGGTGGCCTGTTTCAAGTTCAAAAATATTTTTGGGTTCACAGTGATCGAAATTTCTCTTTTTAGAGTTAATCGAGGTATTCTCTTCTTTATGAAGATAGAAGCAAAGGTCAGACATCAGGCCAAAGCAGCTCCAGCAATACAAGCCTAAAAAGCATCAACAGACAACAATACAAGCTGAAGGAGCTAAAAGAATAGCTTTTGAACTCATAGAGTTGACAAGATTATGTATTGAAGCTAAGGAAAGTATTGAGGACAAAGCATTTTACTATGAAGATGACTTCATGCATTCACAGCTTTATCTATTATATATATACTCACTTTGTTCCTGATGTGGGGTTCTCTCCCGTTAAGGGATAACAATTTTTTCCACAGATCCGGGGACCCACCAAAGAAATTCGAAACGGAGCGAGTATGGGAGAGATTTTTTGGGTATGAGTTTGGGTTTGGGTTCGGGGATTTTAAAAATTCCCGAAGCATATTGGGGCGGGTATGGGATTATATCTCCAAAATTAAAAATAATAGTATTTTTTAGTTTGTATTATTTTTATCCATTATATATAATCATTACGCTTATTATAACATAATTTTTATAATATAAAAATATTATTGGATTACGTAACATAAATCAACTATTAAGATTAATCATGTATATTTATTATTTATTTAAAAAAATTGAGAAAAAATATATTCTTACTAAAATTTTGATATATAATATTCTATTTTAAAAAATAATTTTTTCATTCACTTAAAAAATAATGTTGATTGATAGGGATCTTGCAATGCGTGCTAAAGTTGATATTTTTTTGTTTCACAGTTAATAGTAGAGTATCACATAAAAACTAATTTACGTCTATTATTCATTATTTTTAGCATGAATAGAATGTTGATGGTTGAATTTTTATCATGAACTTGTGGAAAATGGACTAATGAACTCGAAGGAATTGATGCACTGCTCGGTATTGTATTAGCTTTTATAGCTATATCTATGTTAGAGATATGACTACTCCACGGTGTAGATTTATTCTTAGTCGATTCCGTTTTTATGGTATTTTTTTGGGTGACATGTTTCAAGTTCAATTTTTTTTTTGGTTCATAGTGATCGAAATTTCTCTTTTCAGTGTGCATCGAGGTATTCTCTTCTTTATGAAGCTAGAAGCCAAGGTCAGGCATCAGGCCGAAGCAGCTCCAGAAATACAAGCTGAAGGAGTTTAAGGAATAGCTTTTGAACCCACATAGATGACAAGATTATATATTGAGGCTGAGGAGAGCATTGAAGACAAAGAATTTTACAATGAAGCTCACTTCATGACATTCACAGCTCTTACCAATTATATATAAACTCACTTTGTTTCTGACGTGGGGTTCTCTCCCGTTAAGGGATGAAAATTTTTCCCAAAGATCCGAGTACCCAAGAAAAAACCCCGAAACGGAGCGAATATGGGAGAGATTTTTTTGGTATGGATTTGGGTTTGGGTCTGGGTTCGGGGATTTAAAAACATTCCCGAAACATATTGGGCGGGTATGAGATTATATCTCCAAAATTAAAAATAATAGTATTTTTTAGTTTGTATTATTTTTATCCATTATATATAACCATTACGCTTATTATAACATAATTTTTATAATATAAAAATATAGTTTGATTAGGTAACATAAATCAACTATTAAGATTAATCATGTATATTTATTATTTATTTAAAAAAAATTGAGAAAAATATATTCTTACTAAAATTTTGATATATTATATTCTATTTTAAAAGACCAATTTTCATTCACTTAAAAAATAATATTGATTGATAGGGATCTCGCAATGCGCGCTAAAAGTGATATTTTTTAGTTTCATAGTAAATAGTAGAGTATCACATAAAAACTAATTAACGTCTATTCTCCATTATTTTTAGCATGGATAGAAATGTTGATGGTTGAATTTTTAGCATGGACTTGTGGAAAATGGACTAATGAACTCAAAGGAATTGATGCACTGCTCGGTATTGTATTAGCTTTTATAGCTATATCTATGGTAGAGATATGACTACTCCACGATGTAAATTTATTCTTAGTTGATTCCGTTTTTACGGTATTTTTTGGAGTGGCTTCTTTCAAATTCAAAAATCCTTTTTGGTTCACAGTGATCGGAATTTCTCTTTTCAGTGTGCATCGAGGTATTCTCTTCTTTATGAAGCTAGAAACCAAGGCTCCAACAATATAGGCCAAAGCAGCTCCAGCAATACAAGCTGAAGGAGCTGAAGGAATAACTTTTGAACCCACAGAGGACAAGATTATGTATTGAGGCTCAGGAGAGCATTGAAGACAAAGAATTTTACTATGAAGCTGACTTCATGCCATTCACAGCTCTTACCGATTATATACATACTCACTTTGTTCCTGACGTGGGGTTCTTTCCCGTTAAGGGATGACAATTTTTCCCACAGATCCAAGGACCCGAAAAAAACCCAAAACGGAGCGAGTATGAGAGAGATTTTTTGGGTATGGTTGGGTCTGGTTTCGGGGATTTTTAAAATCCCCGAAGTATATTGGGGCGGGTATGAGATTATATCTCCAAAATTAAAAAAAATAATATTTTTTAGTTTGTAATATTTTTATCCATTATATATAATCATTACGCTTATTATAACATATTTATTTATAATATAAAAATTTTATTTGATTATGTAACATAAATAAAATATTAAGATTAATCGTGTATATTTATTATTTACTTAAAAAAATTTTGAGAAAAAAAAATTCTTACTAAAATTTTGATATATAATATTCTATTTTAAAAGAACAATTTAAAATAATTTTGATTGATAGGGATCTTGCGATGCGCGCTAAAGTTCATATTTTTTAGTTCCATACTTAATAGTAGAGTATCACATAAAAACTAATTAACGTTTATTCTTCATTATTTTTAGCATGTATAGAAATTTTGATGGTTGAATTTTTAGCATGGACTAGTGGAAAATGGACTAATGAACTCGAAGGAATTGATGCACTGCTCGATATTGTATTATGTTTTATAGCTATATCTATGGTAGATATATGGCTACTCCACGATGTAGATTTATTCTTAGTTGATTTCATTTTTACTGTATTTTTTGGGGTGACCTGTTTCAAGTTCAAAAATATTATTTGGTTCACAGTGATCGAAATTTCTCTTTTCAGTGTGTATCGAGGTATTATGTTCTTTATGAAGCTAGAAGCCAAGTTCAGGCATCAGGCCGAAGCAGCTCCAGCAATACAGGCCGTAGCAGCTCCAGCAATACAGGCCGTAGCAGCTCCATCAATACAAGCTGAAGGAGCTGAAGGAATAGATTTTGAACCCACATAGATGACAAGATTATGTATTGAGGCTGAGGAGAGCATTGAAGACAAATAATTTTACAATGAAGCTGACTTCATGGCATTCACAGCTCTTACCAATTATATATATACTCACTTTGTTCCTGATGTGGGGTTTTCTCCCATTAAGGGATGACAATTTTTACCAAAGATCCGGGGATCCGCGAAAAAACCCCGAAATGGAGCGAGTATGAGAGAGAATTTTTGGGTATGGGTATGAGTTTGGGTCTTGGTTCGGGGATTTTTTAAATTATGAAGCATATTGGGGCGGGTATGGATTAAATCTCCAAAATTAAAAATAATAGTATTTTTTAGTTTGTATTATTTTTATCCATTATATATAATCATTACTCTTATTATAACATAATTTTTATAATAAAAAAAATATTATTTTATTACGTAACATAAATCAACTATTAAGATTAATCATGTATATTTATTATTTATTTAAAAAAAATTTGAGAAAAAATATATTCTTACTAAAATTTTGATATATTATATTCTATTTTAAAAGAACAATTTTCATTCACTTAAAAAATAATGTTGATTGATAGGGATCTTGCAATGCGCGCTAAAGTTGATATTTTTTAATTCCAGAGTTAATAGTAGAGTATCACATAAAAACTAATTAACGTATATTATTCATTATTTTTAACATGGACATGTGGAAATGGACTAATGAACTCGAAGGAATTGATGCACTGCTCGGTATTGTATTAGCTTTTATAGCTATATCTATGGTGGAGATATGACTACTCCACGATGTAGGTTTACTCTTAGTTGATTCCGTTTTTACAGTATTTTTTGGGGTGGCCTTTTTCAAGTTCAAAAATATTTTTTGGTACACAGTGATCGGAATTTCTTTTTTGAGTGTGCATCCAGGTATTTTCTTCTTTATGAAGCTAGAAGCCAAAGCTCCAGCAATACAGGCCGAAGCAGCTCCAGCAATACAAGCTGAAAGAATAACTTTTGAACCCACAGAGGACAAGATTATGTATTGAGGCAGAGGAGAGCATTGAAGACAAATAATTTTACTATGAAGCTGACTTCATGACAATCACATCTCCTACCGATTATATACATACTCACATTGTTCCTGACGTGAGGTTCTCTCCCGTTAAGGGATGAAAATTTTTCCCACAGATTAGGAACCCGCAAAAAAACCCAAAACAGAGCGAGTATGAGAGATTTTTTGGGTATGGTTGGTTATGGGTTCGGGGATTTTTAAAATCCCCAAAGAATATTGGGGCGGGTATGAGATTATATCTCCAAAATTAAAAATAATAGTATTTTTTAGTTTGTATTATTTTTATCCATTATATATATTAATTACGCTTATTATAACATATTTTTTTTAATATAAAAATATTATTTGATTACGTAACATAAATAATCTATTAAGATTAATCGTGTATATTTATTATTCACTTAAAAAAATTGAGAAAAATATATTCTTACTAAAATTTTGATATATAATATTCTATTTTAAAAGAATAATTTTTATTTACTTAAAAAATAATTTTGATTGGTAGGGATCTTGCAATGCGCGCTAAAGTTAATATTTTTTAGTTCCACGGTTAATAGTAGGGTATCACATAAAAACTAATTAACGTCTATTATTCATTATTTTTAGCATGGATAAAAATGTTGATAGTTGAATTTTAGCATGAACTTGTGGAAAATGGACTAATGAACTTGAAGGATTTGATGCACTGCTCGGTATTGTATTAGCTTTTATAGCTATATCTATGTTAGAGATATGGCTTCTCCACGATGTAGATTTATTCTTAGCTGATTCCGTTTTTACGGTATTTTTTGGGGTGGCATGTTTCAAGTTCAAATTTTTTTTTTGGTTCACGGTTATCGGAATTTCTCTTTTCAGTGTGCATCGAGGTATTCTCTTCTTTATGAAGCTAGAAGTCAAGGTCAGACATCAGGACGAAGCAGCTCCATCAATACAGGTCGTAGCAGCTCCAGCAATACAAGCTGAAGGAGCTGAAGGAATATCTTTTGAACCCACATAGATGACAAGATTATGTATTGAGGCTGAGGAGAGTATTGAAGACACAGAATTTTACAATAAAGCTGACTTCATGGCATTCACAGCTCTTACCAATTATATATACTAGTATACTAAGCACTTGCATTGCATGTGCACATAATATAATTTTATAAAAATAATAATTAAAAATTAAGATAGTGGGATAGTGGAGATAAGATGTGTGAGTTTTTTAATCCTAAATTACATTTTTACCTTTTAATCATTGAATATATTTGAAAGAATTATAAGGATAAATTTGAAAATCTATTAAAATGACCAAAATTAGTTACTCTAATGGATTTATCAATTATAAGATAGTAAAGATACTCACTTTGTTCCTGATGTTGGGTTCTCTCCCGTTAAGGAATGACAATTTTTACCAAAGATCCGGGCGCCGCAAAAAACTCGAAACGGAGGGAGTATGGGAGAGATTTTTTGGGTATGGGTATGAATTTGGGTATGGGTTCGGGGATTTTTTAAATCCCCGAATCATATTGGGGCGGGTATGGATTAAATCTCCAAAATTAAAAATAATAGTATTTTTTAGTTTATATTATTTTTATCCATTATATATAATTATTACTCTTATTATAACATAATTTTTATAATATAAAAATATTATTTTATTACGTAACATAAATCAACTATTAAGATTAATCATGTATATTTATTATTTATTTAAAAAAAATATAGAAAAAATATATTCTTACTAAAATTTTGATATATTATATTCTATTTTAAAAGAACAATTTTCATTCACTTAAAAAATAATGTTTATTGATAGGGATCTTGCAATGCGCTCTAAAGTTGATATTTTTTTTTCCCACAGATCAGGGACCCGCGAAAAAACCCAAAACGGAGCGAGTATGAGAGAGATTTTTTGGGTATGGTTGGTTCTAGGTTGGGAATTTTTAAAATCTCTGAAGCATATTGGTGCGGGTATGAGATTATATCTCCAAAATTAAAAATAATAGTATTTTTTAGTTTGTATTAATTTTATCCATTATATATAATCATTACGCTTATTATAACATATTTTTTATAAAGCTAGAAGCCAAGTCAGGCATCAGGCCGAAGCAGCTCCAGCAATACAGGCCGTAGCAGCTCCAGCAATACAAGCTGAAGGAGCTGAAGGAATAACTTTTGAACCCACATAGCTGACAAGATTATGTATTGAGGCTGAGGAGAGCATTGAAGACAAATAATTTTACAATGAACCTGTCTTCATGGCATTTATAGCTCTTACCTATTATATATATACTAGTATACTAAGCACATGCATTGCATGTGCACATAATATAATTTTATAAAAATAATAATTAAAAATTAAGATAGTGGGATAGTGAAGATAAGACGTGAGAGTTTTTTAATCCTAAATTACATTTTTACCTTTTAATCATTGAATATATTTGAAAGAATTATAAGGATAAATTTGGAAATCTATTAAAATGACCAAAGTTAGTTACTCTAATGAATTTATCAATTATAAGATAGTAAAGATACCCACTTTGTTCCTGATGTTGGGTTCTCTCCCGTTAAAGGGATGACAATTTTTACCAATGATCCAGGGACCCGCGAAAAACCCGAAACAGAGCGAGTATGGGAGAGATTTTTTAGTTTGTATTATTTTTATCCATAATATATAATCATTACGATTTTTATAACATAATTTTTAAAATATAAAAATATTATTTGATTACGTAACATAAATCAACTATTAAGATTAATCATGAATATTTATTATTTATTTAAAAAAAATTTGAGAAAAAATATATTCTTACTAAAATTTTGATATATTATATTCTATTTTAAAAGAACAATTTTCATTCACTTAAAAAATAATCTTGATTGATAGGGATCTTGCAATTCGCGCTAAAGTTGATATTTTTTAGTTCCACAGTTAATAGTAGAGTATCACAAAAAAACTAATTAACATTTATTCTCCATTATTTTTAGCATGGATAGAAGTGTTGATGGTGGTATTTTTAACATGGACTTGTAGAAAATGGCGTAATGAACTCAAGGAATTGATGCACTACTCGGTATTGTATTATATTTTTTAGCTATATCTATGGTAGAGGTATGGCTACTCCACGATGTAGATTTATTTTTAGTTGATTACAAAATTTTTTTTTGGTTCACAGTTATCGGAATTTCTCTTTTCAGTGTCCATAGAGGAATTCTATTTTTTATGAACCTAGAAGCCAAGGTCAGACATCAGGCCGAAGCAGCTCCAGCAATACAGGCCGAAACAGCTGCAACAATACAAAACGAAGTAGCTGAAAGAATAGCTTTTGAACCCACATAGATGACAAGATTATGTATTGAGGTTGAGGAGAGCATTGAAGGCAAAGAATTTTACAATGAAGTTGTCTTCACATTCACAACTCTTACCGATTATATACATACTTACTTTGTTCCCGACGTTGAGTTCTCTCCCGCTTAGGTATGACAATTTTCCCCAAATCTTCGGGGACCCGCGGGAAAAACTTCGAAACAGGACGTGTATGGAGGATGTTTTTTGGGTATGGGTTTGGGTCTAGGTTCGGGGATTATAAAAATCCATGAAGTTTATTGGGGCGGGTATGATGATGTTATCTTCAAAACTAAAAATAATAAAATTTATTAGTTTGTATTATATTTATTCATTATATATAATCATTACGCTTATTATAACAAAATTTTTATAATATAAAATTATAATTTGATTACGTAACATAAATCAACTATTAGAATTAATCATGTATATTTATTATTTATTTAAAAAAAATTTGAGCAAAAATATATTCTTACTAAAATTTTGATATATAATATTCTATTTTAAAATAACAATTTTCATTCACTTAAAAAATAATGTTGATTGATAGGGATCTTGCAATGCGCGTTAAATTTGATATTTTTTAGCTCAACAATTAATAGTAGAGTATCACAAAAAAAACTAATTAACTTCTATTTTTCATTATTTTTAGCATGGATAGAAATGTTGATGGTTGAATTTTTAGCATGAAATTGTGGAAAATGGACTAATTCGAAGGAATTGATGCACTGCTCGGTATAGTATTAGCATTTATAGCTATATCTATGGTAGAGATATGCCTACTCCACGATGTAGATTTATTCTTAGTTGATTCCGTTTTTACGGTATTTTTTGGGGTGGCCGGTTTCAACTTCAAAAATATTATTTGGTTCACAGTGATCGGAATTTCTCTTTTCTGTGTGCATCGAGGTATCCTCTTCTTTATGAAGATAGAAACCAAGGTCAGGCATCAGGCCGAAGCAGCTCCAGAAATACAGGCCAAAGAAGATCCAGCAATACAATCTGAAGGAGCTGAAGGAATAGCTTTTGAACCCACATAGGACAATATTATGTATTGCGGATGAGGAGAGCATTGTAGACAAAGAATTTTACTATGAAGCTGACTTCATGGCATTCACAGCTCTTTACGATTATATACATACTCACTTTGTTTTCCAGACGTGGGGTTCTCTCCCTTTAAGGGATGACAATTTTTCCCACAAATTCGGGGACCCACCAAAAAAATCCGAAACAGAGCGAGTATGGGAGAGATTTTTTGGGTATGAGTTTGGGTCTGGGTTTGGAAATTTTAAAAATCCCCAAAGCATATTGGGGCGGGTATGAGATTATATCTCCAAAATTAAAAATAATAGTATTTTTTTAGTTTGTATTATTTTTATCCATTATATATAATCATTATGCTTTTTATAACATAATTTTTATAATATAAAAATATTATTTGATTACGTAACATAAACGGTATTTTATTAGATTTTATAGCTATATCTATGGTAGAGATATGGCTACTCAACGATGTAGATTTATTCTTAGTTGATTCCGTTTTTACGGTATTTTTTGGGGTGGCCTGTTTCAGGTTCAAAAATATTATTTGGTTCACAGTGATTGGAATTTCTCTTTTCAGTGTGCATCGAGGTATTCTCTTCTTTATGAAGCTAGAAGCCAAGGTCAGGCAACAGGGCGAAGCAACTCCAGCAATACAGGCCGAAGCAGCTCCAGAAATACAAGCTGAAAGAGCTGAAGGAATAGCTTTTGAACCCACGGAGGACAAGATTATGTATTACGGCTGAGGAGAGCATTGTAGACAAAGAATTTTACTATGAAGCTTACTTCATGGCATTCACAGATCTTAACGATTATATACATACTCATATTGTTCCTGACATGGGGTTCTCTCCCGTTAAGGGATGACAATTTTTTCCATAGATCCAAGGACCCGCCAAAAAAATCCAAAACGGAGCGAGTATGAGAGAGATTTTTCAAGTATGGGTTTGGGTTTGGGTTTGGGTTCGGGGATTTTAAAAATCCCCGAAGCATATTGGGGCGGGTATGGGATTAAATCTTCAGAATTAAAAATAATAGTATTTTTTAGTTTGTATTATTTTTATCCATTATATATAATCATTACGCTTATTATAACATAATTTTTATAATATAAAAATATTATTTGATTATGTAACATAAATTAACTATTAAAATTAATCATGTATATTTATTATTTATTTAAAAAAAATTGAAAAAAATGTATTATTACTAAAATTTTTATATATAATATTCTATTTTAAAAGAACAATTTTCATTCATTTAAAAAATAATGTTGATTGATAGGGATCTTGCAATGCGCGCTAAAGTTGATATTTATTAGTTCCACAGTTAATAATAGAGTATCACTTAAAAACTAATTAACGTATATTCTTCGTTATTTTTAGCATGTATAGAAATGTTGATGGTTGAATTTTTAGCAAGGACTAGTGGCAAATGGACTAATGAACTCGAAGGAATTGATGCACTGTTCGGTATTGTATTAGATTTTATAGCTATATATATGGTAGATATATGGCTACTCCACGATGTAGATTTATTCTTAGTTGATTCCATTTTTACGATATTTTTTGTAGTGGTCTGTTTCAAGTTCAAAAATCTTTTTTGGTTCACAGTGATCGTAATTTCTCTTTTCAATGTGCATCGAGGTAATCTCTTCTTTATAAAGTTAGAAGCCAAGGTCACGCATCAGGTCGAAGCAACTCCAGCAATACAAGCAGAAGGAACTGAAGGAATAGCTTTTGTACCCACAGAGGATAGGATTATGTATTGCGGATGAGGAGAGCATTGCAGACAAAGAATTTTACTATGAAGCTGAATTCACGGCATTCACAGCTCTTAACGATTATATACATACTCACTTTGTTCCTGACTGAAAGAGTGGGTGCTCGGTTAGCCAACTTGTGGCTAAGGGCTTTTGTGACTCTATGTATAAACAATCTTTGTTTAATATAATTTACATTCATTAATGGCATTTTCTTTGTCTTTCTTCATATTGTTATATTGTGATATACTATTGATGTTTTGATAAAGACCTTGAATATACTATAGTGTAAGTAAGATAAGATAGTGAATAAAGAGAGATCACTATTATGAAACACATATTATAGTCACTGTATATTCTAAACAGTTCCTAGTCAATTGAGCCGTCCGCTAATAAGGATAAGGATCGCTCGAGATTGAGACTAGCATTTGTGATGCCAAGTACCACGTTTCATTGGTAATGGACATGGAGATGTTCAAAGCATGCAAATGGATATTCATATGATGAATGATCGAACTACCCTATTCGGACTTTCCAAGTGGTTATCACTTATCGAGTGGATAAAGTCCGCGGTTTTGGTTGTACACCATTAGTCCTTACTACTTGAAACATCATTGAGATTCTATATGCTAGTACTGTATTTTGACTCGTTTACCGACTATATTGGGGTCAACAAGTGTCGGGATTGGGTACAGTTATGACAAATATAGGAGTCGATGCTTTGTTGTCAAGGATTCACCACATACTTGCGAGTGTGGATATCCTATGCGATCTGAGGAGATATTAGTGTGACGAATCTCTGGCCAGAGTACATGATGTGTTTTAGGTTACTCGGTTTTTTTAGTAACACATGCAATGTCACTATTTGATCTCCAAGATGTAATGCATAGTTATCGAATCTCGAACGACTCTCGATGCACCAATGGTTGTTGATTCGATCGGGATATATGGATGAAGGGACCGTACTGTACGCTAACCAAAATCTACTGGTTCTTGCAGGCACTATCAGTGATACCTAGGGAATCATGGGGCGATGTTGCTAGACGCTCTTACCATGATTCGTTGGGCAAGTCGGAAATTGTTGTTCCGAGTAACAAAGAGTTGTGAGCCCACGGCTAGCTGTATCCCTGAACCATTGAGGGTCACACAAGTAATGGATTACTAAACCCCGTTGAGATAGTTAAATTTAAAGAGTTAAATTTAATGAAAGAGAAGTTGTACTTCTTAACTAAAAGGGAGTGAAATTTCCTAAAATAACATAGGGATGGGCCTTTTTGGAAATCACTGAATTCGGATTCAAAAAAATTATCTTGACTTTAAAAGGTGCAGAAATGGTTTCTGTGCACATTGGTGAAATCGGTTTATCAATCGGAGTCATGATGAATTTTATATTAATTTCTATAATAACGGGTTTGGCTTGTTGGGCTTAAGTTATGGATTGTAGGCCCTAAGGAGTTAGAGTCCTAATACAATCATAACTTAATCTAGTCTAAAAATTATCTATAAATAGATGAGTAGTGTTCGAAAATCATAGGAATTCATTCTACCAATTTTCGAAAATCACTCATATTATTTCAAGGGGATTTTCGAAATCCTCTGTCCCTTTTTGAGAAAATTCAGTTTCTGATTTTTACGGAAAATTACATTCTGAATTGACAGATCAAATCTGTTTATTCTCATCGATAAACATCTGATTGATTTCTAGTGCAATCAATCAGAGGGTTTCTGTTTTCTGTTCGTGGACCTGATTTCGAAGATTGATCGTGAAGCCATCGGTTCCCGGGATATACAAAAAGAGCAGATTAAATTCTGTTGGTGTCCATAATCAAGCCGTTGCTTGAAGAGGTAAAAATTTAATTGTGATTTTATTTTTACTTGCATAATTTAATCGTAAAGTTTTGATACCCATGATATGGAATCGTTCCATATATAAAAATAAAATTTTAAACTTCCACTACATCGGGTATCAATTCTTAATTGATCTGAACACGTTTTTCCAACACTGACGTGTGGTTCTCTCCCGTTAAGGGATGATAATTTTTTCCATAGATCCGGGGACCTGCCAAAAAAATCCAAAATGGAGCGAGTATGAGAGAGATTTTTTAAGTATGGGTTTGGGTCTGGGTTTGGGGATTTAAAAAATCCCCTAAGTATATTGGGGCGGGTATGAGATTAAATCTCCAAAATTAAAAATAATAGTATTTTTTAGTTTGTTTTATTTTTATCTATTATATATAATCATTACGCTTATTATAACATAATTTTTATAATATAAAAATATTATTTTATTACTTAACATAAATCAACTATTAAGATTAATCATGTATATTTATTATTTATTAAAAAAAAATTTGAAAAAAAATATATTATTTCTAAAATTTTGATATATAATATTCTAATTCAAAAGAACAATTTTCATTAACTTAAAAAATAATGTTGATTGATAGGGATCTTGCAATGCGCGCTAAAGTTGATATTTATTAGTTCCACGGTTAATAGTATAGTATCACATAAAAACTAATTTATGTATATTCTTCATTATTTTTATCATGTATAGAAATGTTGATGGTTGAATTTTTAGCATGGACTAGTGGAAAATGGACTAATGAACTCGAAGGAATTGATGCACTGCTCGGTATTGTGTTAGATTTTATAACTATATCTATGCTAGAGATATGGCTACTCCACGATGTAGATTTATTCTTAGTTGATTCCGTTTTTATGGTATTTTTTGGGGTGGCCTGTTTCAAGTCCAAAAATATTTTTTGGTTAACAGTGATCGGAATTTCTCTTTTCAGTGTGCATCGAGGTATTCTCTTCTTTATGAAGCTAGAATCCAAGGTCAGGTATCAGGCCGAAGCAGCTCCAGCAATAAAGGCCGTAGCAACTCCAGCAATACAAGCTGAAGGAGCTGAAGGAATAGCTTTTGAACCCACAGAGGACAAGATTATGTATTGCGGCTGAGGAGAGCATTGTTGACAAAGAATTTTACTATAAAGTTGAATTCATGGCATTAACAGCTCTTACCGATTATATACATACTCACATTGTTCCTGACGTGGGTTTCTCTCCCGTTAAGGGATGACAATTTTTTCCACAGATCCGGCGACCTGCCAAAAAAATTTGAAACGGAGCGAGTATGAGAGAGATTTTTCAAGTATGGGTTTAGGTCTGGGTTTGGGGATTTTTTAAATCCTCGAAGCATATTGGGGCGGGTATGGAATTAAATCTCCAAAATTAAAAATAATAGTATTTTTTAGTTTGAAATATATTTATTCATTATATATAATCATTAAGCTTATTATAACATAATTTTTATAATATAAAAATATTATTTGATTACGTAACATAAATCAACTATTAAGATTAATCATGTATATTTATTTTTTATTTAAAAAAATTTGAGAAAAAATATATTATTACTAAAATTTTGATATATAATATTCTATTTTAAAAGAACAATTTTCATTCACTTAAAAAATAATGTTAATTGATAGGGATCTTGCAATGCACGCTAAAGTTGATATTTATTAGTTCCACAATTAATAGTATAGTATCAGATAAAAACTAGTTAACGTCATTCCTTATTATTTTTAGCATGTATAGAAATGTTGATGGTTGAATTTTTAGCATGGACTAGTGGAAAATGGACTACTGAACTCGAAGGAATTGATGCACGTATTAGAATTTATAGCTATATCTATGGTAGAGATATGGCTACTCCACGATGTAGATTTATTCTTAGTTAATTCCGTTTTTACGGTATTTTTTGGGGTGGCCTGTTTAAAGTTGAAAAATCTTTTTTGGTTCACAGTGATCGAAATTTCTCTTTTCAGTGTGCATCGAGATATTCTCTTCTTTATGAAGCTAGAAGCCAAGGTCAAGCATCAGGCCGAAGCAGCTCCAGCAATACAGGCCATAGCAACTCCAGCAATACAAGCTGAAGGAACTGAAGGAATAGCTTTTGAACCCACATAGATGACAAGTTTATGTATTGAGGCTGAGGAGAGCATTGAAGACAAAGAATTTTATAATGAAGCTGACTTAATGACATTCACAGCTCTTACAAATTATATATACTCACTTTGTTCCTAACGTGGGGTTCTCTATCGTTAAGGGATGACAATTTTCCCAAATATTTGGGGACCTGCGAAAAAAACATGAAACAGAGCGAGTATGGAAGAGATTTTTTGGGTATCGGTATGGGTTTGGGTCTGGGTTCCAAGATTTTTTAAATCCCCGAAGCATATTGGGGCGGGTATGAGATTAAATCTCCAAAATTAAAATTAATATTATTTTTTAGTTTGTATTATTTTTATCCATAATATATAATCATTACGATTTTTATAACATAAATTTTATAATATAAAAATATTATTTGATTACGTAACATAAATCAACTATTAAGATTAATCATGTATATTTATTATTTATTTAAAAAAAATTGAGAAAAGATATATTCTTACTAAAATTTTGATATATAATATTCTATTTTAAGAGAACAATTTTCATTCACTTAAAAAATAATGTTGATTGATAGGAATCTTGCAATGCGCGCTAAAGTTGATATTTTTTAGTTCCATAGTTAATAGTATAGTATCACATAAAAACTAATTAACGTCTATTCTTCATTATTTTTAGCATGGATAGAAATGTTGATGGTTGAATTTTTAGCATGGACTTGTGGAAAATGGACTACTGAACTCGAAGGAATTGATGCACTGCTCGGTATTGTATTAGAATTTATAGCTATATCTATGGTAGAGATATGGCTACTCCACGATGTAGATTTATTCTTAGTTGATTCCGTTTTTACGGTATTTTTTGGGGTGGCCTGTTTAAAATTCAAAAATCTTTTTTGGTTCACAGTGATCGGAATTTCTCTTTTCAGTGTGCATCGAGGTATTCTCTTCTTTATGAAGCTAGAAGCCAAGGTCAAGCATCAGGCCGAAACAGCTCCAGCAATACAGGCCATAGCAACTCCAGCAATACAAGCTGAAGGAACTGAAGGAATAGCTTTTGAACCCACATAGATGACTAAGTTTATGTATTGAGGCTGAGGAGAGTAGTGAAGACAAAGAATTTTATAATGAAGCTGACTTCATGACATTCACGGCTCTTGCCGATTATATACATACTCACTTTGTTCCTGACGTGGGTTTCTCTCCCGTTTAGGGATGACAATTTTTCCCAAAGGTTCGGGGACCCGCAAAAAAAACCTGAAACGGGGCGATTATGGAAGAGATTTTTCGGGTATGTGTTTGGGTCTTGGGTTCGGGGATTTTTAAAATTCCCGAAGCATATTGGAGCGGGTATGGGATGCTATCTCCAAAATTAAAAATAATAGTATTTTTTATTTTGTATTATTTTTATCCATTATATATAATCATTACGCTTATTATAACATAATTTTTATAATATAAAAATATTATTTAATTACGTAACATAAATAAACTATTAATATTAATCATGTATATTTATTATTTATTTAAAAAAAACTTGAGAAAAAATATATTCTTACTAAAATTTTGATATATAATATTTTATTTTAAAAGAACAATTTTCATTTACTTAAAAAATAATCTTGATTGACAGGGATCTTGCAATGCGCGCTAAATTTGATATTTTTTAGTTCCACAGTTATTAGTAGAGTATCACATAAAAACTAATTAACGTCTATTTTTCATTATTTTTAGCATGGGTAGAAATGTTGATGGTTGAATTTTTAGCATGAACTTGTGGAAAATGGACTAATGAACTCGAATGAATTGATGCACTGCTCTGTATTGTATTAGATTTTATAGTTATATCTATGGTAGAGATATGACTACTCCACGATGTAGATTTATTCTTTGTTGATTTCGTTTATACGGTATTTTTTGGGGTGGTCTGTTTCAAGTTCAAAAATCTTTTTTGGTTCACAGTGATCGGAATTTATCTTTTCAGTGTGAATCGAGTTATTCTCTTCTTTATGAAGCTAGAAGCCAAGGTCAGGCATCAGGCCGAAGCAGCTCCAGCAAAGCAAGCTGAAGGAATAGCTATTGAACCCACATAGATGACAAGATTATGACAAGCGGAATTTATTTACGTTTATGTCCTATAACTAAAGTGTTGTTTTTACTTTTCTAACCCTATATATTATTATATGATTTTACTTATAATGTAAATAAAGGACAACATTGTTATTTCACAATGGTAAAACTTTGACCTTTTATTCACTCTTTTATATAGATAATGTTGATTGGTAGGGATATATCTTATTCAAGATATTGTGATTAATGTTAAATTTTAATTTTAGAATCAAAATTGTTTATACCAATTTATTTTTAAATGTATTTTACAATAAAATGGAATAAAAATTTATATAAAACTAAAACTAAATTTTTTTAAATATATATTCGAGTATGAAAATGGGTTTTGTATTTGGGGACGGGATGAGGAAGGTATCCCCGTCCCCGCCCTTCCCATTGCCATCTCTACTCCCGTTGTGCCATGAGGTGAGTAATTTCTCCACGTGTCTCATTATGTCATTTCTCATTTTTAAGCTTATTTATATAATATTCGCTTATTTTATATAATATTTTTGATACTGAAATTATGCAAATTCACAAAGTAGACCTTGAGTTTGAATATGCAAACTAAAGTAATTATACTGTATTTGATCTATATGCCCACTTAATTTATGTATACCACATTCATTCCAGTTGATTTATTCTGCAATATGGTGTATCTGAGGAAAAAATAGATAGATTTAAATTTATTTGGATGGATTTGTACCAGAACAATTGAGGAGTAATTGCAGCTCGCGATCATGTTGTGTGGATCTATAGTTTTTGCTCTTGATTAAGTTTAGATTTTAATTCTCTGGAGAAAAAGTGGTAGAAGATGTTTCTTAAAAAGGAAAAAAAATAGAATTAAAGAAAATATGTCATAACAATAGAATTAGATTTTGTAGTAATCATGTAAATGTTATGTTATGTTAATTACCGTTTTATACGAAATATTTTTATGGGAAGGAGGATGAATATTTGTCGTTGCTCGTTGAGTGACAAATCCTTTATGTCTATTCTGTATGGAAATTATTCTAGTCTTGCTTCTCAGCATAAGGTTCACAATCTTACTGTCCTCATTCTTCAATGGAATCTTCTTCTCCAATTTTTTGTAAATGGCAGATCCATTTTATGTTAACTTTCCATCGACATATTTTCTAATGAGATTGAGTTTTTAATGCGACTGGAATATGCTGCTCTTTGCTTGGTAAACACATATAGCGGTTGTTATGTCTGTGGTTTGTTATGGAATGACATGTTATTGGTCGAGCCTGTGCAAGAAGTTGTCTTGGTTTCTAAAAAATTTTTTTGTTGAAGAAAAAATTGTGGAATCTGAGAAGGAAGGTCATATTTTAATACTTAGTCTCTAATAAATCTATTGTAATAGTATTTTGGCTTTTGAGCGATGAGTTAATGGAACCTTTTTACACCAAGACACCCTCAAACCTTCCCATGCCACTAGTTTAATTTCTCAATGCATTTCTTTTCATTTAGTAGGAACCTAATGATTGTGTGATGGTTTTGATAATTTGTTTGATGTTTTGAGTTGTCGAACATCAAGTTGGAGGATTTATCGGGAACCGAGGTTCAGATTTTAGCATTGTCAACCTCAAGGACTGTAACATTTTCTTTGTATTTTGATGGATATATCGAGTTTAACAATTACTCTTTCAATGTAAAGAGGGAAAAATAGCCTTGGATAGTTGACGCTGCATTGTACTGATTCTGTTAACTGCTTGTTTTATGTAAGAGCCTATGATCATATATGTTATTAAGGTATACTGACGGTGTTGATCATTATTTTGTGTGTATTAACAGATGATTGATGATCATGATCTGAGATTTGCCCTGGTGATGTCAGATTCGAAGTATGAGGCCAACTGAAGAGAGGACGTAGTTGTGTATACATCTTTAGACTTAACTGAAGTAATGAGTGTTGTTTCAGATTGACTTTTTATCAGATTTTACGGGATGAACCAGTACAACTACAGTTTAGTGACACTCTACACAAATAATTTTTTTTTTAGACAATTTATTATGCCTTTACTGTGAAATTTTTGGTACTAGATGATACCTAACTAAGATCTTTTTTTTATTCGTAGTATATTTCCTTTTATTTGATCTTTTATTGTCGGGATTTCTATACATTCATATTTCTATTTTTGTTTTACTTTCAACACATATATGACATTACCCAACTCTACCTATTTATAGTGGGAGTGCTTTTTTGTAATATTTCCAATAAAACTTCGAACTCACCCGCATCTTGGACAATGAAGTAGTAACTAAATATATTGAGCCCTCGATCTAGGGATTAAAAGAGATACTAATTTATGACGCGAGCAAATGTTCATATTTAAGTATCACTTCAAAATTACTTGATTGTTTGATTTGTGCCTTCAACATTATCTATGCGTTAAGAAATCAAATGGTCGTTTTGTTATCTTTTATTTGCAAACTCAATCAGTGTTGCAAACTTTAGATTTTTCTCGGCTGGGGGAAAACAAACTCTTATAAAATAGTGTTGCAAGCTGCTCCGAATTATGCCACATATTGTTCAATCTTGCCGGTTTCATTGTGTCATGAAATGGAACAACTTTGTGCAAAATTTTGGAGGATTTCGAACTCAAATGAAGGTGGTATGTACCTGGGCTCAATGGAAAAAATTGAGTAAACCAAAATAATTTGGGGGTTTTGGATTTCGGAGTCTTATTGAGTTTAATCGGGCCCTCCTTGCAAAACAAGTACAATGATCCGTACTGGATTACCTATTAATAGGAAACTGATGCATTCAATTAATTTAAACAAATAATCATAATCAGAGTAAAACTGCGGAACTTAAAAAAAGTTACTAATGTGGCAGTATACAACTGTAACAATAACTGAAAACCAAAATACAAATTTACAACTCAATCGAATAACATAAATATCAAAAATAAATTTATACCAAGTCAATGGAAACCTCCGTTCCCAAGCCTTGGTCACCTACTGTCATAGCTCTGTCAGACGGATCAACCCTGCCCTGCCCCGTCCCGTCCCACCAAAAACCCGACATTTGGTAGGGTGAGGTGGGGACGAGGCGGGCGGGCCCACCATCCTGTGATTACATTATCAATTGTATCCAGTATCATCATCTTGATGCTAGTCATAAGATAAGTTTACTAGATTTCATATTCCTTTATTTAGGACAGCCACAATAAGTGGGATATTTCTCCCAAACATGTGTGGGTCCATCATTTCACATCATTTATCAAATATTCCACCTCTCAAATATCTCACATTCCACAATCAAACATCCTACCAACCAAATATTTATGGGACTCATTGTCATTTTAGCATTTTCACGTCATTATCTATATATCACAGCCTTCAAAATTTTTATTTTATTTATTTATTTACTATAATTAATTTAATTTATAATTTTTTTCATTAAATTTAAAATATTTAATATTTCTTTTATTTATTTGCAACTATCCACGCAGTTTTTTTTCCAGTATCTACATCTGATTCTTGGCCTGCCTCCGTTTATTATGGACAGTGATAACTTCGAGTTTGACTTGTGATGAAAATGCAGGAAATTGAGAATTTGGGACTGAAGAAGGTGTTTGTGTACCTTTCCTTAGATTTTTCAATAACTCTGGGATGTCATAACCAAGCATTTCATCAACAGTTTGAATCATTTTGGGCTTTAGTTTCTCAAATTCATCAATGTTATAACAAGCCAAGACTTCCTTGAACAGATCAACATCAGGAAGTCCCCTTCGGAGAGATGAAATTCTCGCTGGACCTGTCATGAATCATGGATTATGATCATAACCTTTGAGTTTGTGTTTTATTACCATAATTTTAAAAGAGAGTAAAACTAAGATATGTATTCGGTGGTTTAAATTTGCAAATACGTTATCCAGATTAGCGATAAGTTTCCTTTGAGTTTTTGCTTTGCCCATTAAAGTAGGCATTTCTTTCTTGAGATGACTAATTACGTAGGCATGGATCTTGACGGCTCTAGCGCGTTTAACAAATTCATTGATCTGGAAATAGACTTGAATTAGATTCTCGTTTTGAGAATATGAATTGTAGTGTTGTAGCCCGTACCCAAAATCAATGATTAAAGATTAATCAACGCTAATTAAATAGATTGGGTATCGGACGGATCGGAAGCTCCGATGCAGGATCGGACGTTCCGATCGACATCGGAAGCTCCGATGTAGGATCAGAAGCTTCGATCGCCCCTATCCGAAGTCAACCAGTGATATTTTGACACATGGCAGATGAGGATCTTCGAAAGCTCCGATGGCAGGATCGGACGTTCCGATCGACATCGGAAGCTCCGATGTAGGATCGGAAGTTTCGATCTATGTCTATAAATAGAAGGCCGAGGCTTCACTTTCATTTGCCAATTCCGAGAATTCCTCTCTATTCCAAGCATATTTGAGTAGTTCTAGTCTTCATAGGCTTGATCCGGGGGTTGGCGAGGCGTTCGATAGTCGTAGCGGAGTTGTGCCCAAGTTCTGGAGGCATCGACATCAAAGGGCTAACGACGGACGAAGGTGTAGCTTTTGCTTCCTATAAATATTTAGGAGTATACAATAGCTTAGTTAAGGCTTTTAGAGCACTATAATGATAGTAGTATCATTTGGCAGTATAGAGCAGACTATAGGCGTGGACCTAGAGTTGGTAGAGCTTGCACTGATTTGAGGTACGAAAGTACTGTTCGAGATATCCTGACTGAGTATGCATGTATTATGTGACTGCATGATTTATATGTCATGATTTATGCTGCATTCATTTGCATATTGAGCTATCTCCTTCGAGATGTCTATTAGTAGGGTTGTACCCTATCCTGTTAGTGGATGGACTTCCATGGCTTTGGGTCCGGTAAATCCACTGGTATTATGGTATGGGAGCCACCTCCTGAAGCGACGCCACAGCGTGCTACATACCAGGGCCCGGTCTGTCTATGTTATCTGATCTTTGACCTCGAGTTATAGGGAGTTCACTTTGCATGCATGTATACTCATACTCTCGTACTGAGCGTTTTATGCTCACGTCTCGTACTCTGTGTTTCTGGACACCCTATTCCATGGGGCAGGTTTGCGATTGGACGAGGCGTATGGATCCAAGAGGGGCTAGGCAGTGGTTGGCCAGCTGGAGCTTCGCCTAGGTTTTATTCTGTTGTTATTGGATTGATACAACTATTCGATTTGGTTGTATTATATTTGTGTATTTACAGATTCCTTTACTTGGGATTGTATAATGTCTATGGTTTCCGCAGCTTAATTCTGATTACTGTTTTGATTAAGTTAATTGCATGCCTAAGTTCTGTTTAGTAGGTGATCCAGGTAAGGGTCACTACATTTATGGTATCAGAGCATGCAAAGTATTCTTGGGATTTAGATTCTACATAAGATAACCGTTAGGTTAATTTTGTAGATGGCAGATCGTGATGACCAGAGTTCTCATGGTAGTATTGGTGGGCATTGGGGTGATGCCGATCGGGAGCCTCATCGGGAACGCCGCCATCGTCATCGAGATGAGGACCGTTTCAATGTACGTCGATTCTTGCAGACGGAGTCTAAGCCCTTGGTTGGGGGTGAGTCTCCGGAGGATGCGGAGAACTGGTTAGATCGCATGAAGACGACTTTTCAGACTTTTCACTGCACCGAGGAGCAGAAGATGGAGACCCTGGGTTATCTTCTGGATGAACGTGTGCGCAGGTGGTGGAGGTTTACTTCTGCACCTTTTGTTGCGGCGAGAGGAGTGGCCACCTGGGCCGAGTTCCGCACAGCTTTTCAGAAGCTGT
Source organism: Henckelia pumila (assembly GCF_033568475.1). Classification (NCBI taxonomy): domain Eukaryota; kingdom Viridiplantae; phylum Streptophyta; class Magnoliopsida; order Lamiales; family Gesneriaceae; genus Henckelia; species Henckelia pumila. Next base: position 107,828,999 of record NC_133121.1, read on the forward strand.
ATTTTCCTCCTGCACTCCGGCAGACGAAGGCAGGTGAGCTACTGAGTCTGCGACAGGGAGCCATGTCTATTGATGAGTATCCGCAGAAGTTCTTTGATCTGCTATCCTATTGCCCCGAGATTGCTGACAGCTCCGAGATGAAGTATAATCTGTTCCTTCAGGGCCTTAACCCTGAGATCCATGATCGTGTGGCGGTTGGCGACGACATGTCTTACGAGAGTTTGGTGAGCCGTTGTCACCAGGCGGAGGACAGCATTCGGCGAAACAGGTCTTTCTCTCAGTCGAGACCTGCTAGTTCTTTGGGTCCCCGTGCCCAATCTTTCAAGAAGTCTGGATCTACTTCTTCTTCCTCTGGCTCTGCTGGTGTTGTACATTTTGGTAAGAAGGACAAGTGTGATCACTGTGGGAAGAACCATCCGACCGACCGTTGCCGTAGAGCTTCTGGAGATTGTTTCCGTTGTGGAGAGACTGGTCATATCCGGAGGGATTGTCCACTATCTGGGGGAGGCGGTTCTGGTTCTGGTTCAGGATCTGGTTCTCAGGCCACCGTTCAGCAGAGGTCGCAGGGACAGCCTGCTGGGAGTTCTCATTTGAGGCCACAAGCTTCTGGCCAGGTGTTTGCCCTGAGACATGATCAGACAGTGGAGGAGAATGAGAAAGTCATCGCAGGTACATTTCTGCTTTATGGTATACCTGCTCTTGTACTTATTGACACTGGTGCATCTCATTCCTTCATTTCTGCACGTTTTGTTAAGAGGTATAAGTTACCATGCATTGCACTAGACGTAGTGATGTCTGTTTCTACTCCGACGGACCAATCTTCTTTGGCTAAGCGTCTAGTGATGGGTTGCCCTTTAGAGTTCGAGGGGAACATTCTGTTAGCGAATCTCATGGTTCTTGCGATGGATGATTTTGATTGCATTCTGGGGATATACATGTTGACTACCTATCGAGCTTCAGTGGAGTGCTACCAGAGATTAGTACGCTTTCATCCGGAGGGGAGTGATAGCTGGTTTTTCTATGGAGAGGGAGCGCGACCCCCGATGCCTTTGATATCAGCTTTGAGAGCCTGTCGAGCTCTAGAGTCTGGCGGGGAAAGCTACCTTATCTATGCAGTTGATTTGTCCGCTGAGAGCGTTGGGATAGAGAGCATTCCGGTCGTGGATGAATTTTCAGATGTATTTCCTGATGAGATTTCGGGTTTTCCTCCTGTTAGAGAATTCGAGTTTGGCATAGAGTTGATGCCGCGAACTTCGCCTATTTCTCGAACACCGTATCGTCTGGCTCCGTCAGAGATGCGTGAGTTGAAGAATCAGCTACAAGATCTTTTGGACAAGGGGTACATTCGTCCTAGTGTATCTCCTTGGGGAGCTCCTGTTCTTTTTGTAAAGAAGAAGGATGGGTCTATGCGGCTATGCATTGACTATCGGCAGCTGAATCGAGTCACTGTGAAGAACAAATATCCCTTGTATCGTATTGATGACTTGTTTGATAAGCTGCAGGGCACTTCAGTTTACTCCAAGATTGACTTGAGATCTGGGTATTTTCAGTTGAGAGTCCGAGATCAAGACATAGCCAAGACTGCATTCCGTACTCGCTATGGGCATTATGAGTTTCTAGTGATGCCATTTGGTTTGAATAATGCGCCGGCTATATTCATGGACCTGATGAACCGTGTCTTCAGGGAGTATTTGGACAAGTTTGTCGTGGTCTTCATTGACGACATCTTGGTGTATTCACGTAATACGGAAGAGCATGTTTCTCACTTGCGGTTGGTACTGCAGACTCTTCGAGATGAGCAGTTATACGCCAAGCTGAGCAAGTGTGAGTTCTGGATGGATCGAGTGGTCTTTCTTGGCCATATCATATCCAGGGAGGGGATTTCTGTTGATCCAAGCAAGATTGAGGCGGTGCTTAATTGGTCACGTCCGACGACGGTTGCTGAGATCCGTAGCTTTCTGGGTCTAGCAGGATATTATCGTCGCTTTATTCTGAACTTCTCTCAGCTAGCTTGACCTTTGACGCAGCTTACCCGCAAGGGTGTGGATTTCGAGTGGTCCTCCGAGTGTGAGGAGAACTTCTGTGAGCTTCGACGGCGGTTGACTTCTGCGCCGGTGTTGGCATTACCGTCAGGATTTGGAGGGTATGTGGTGTACACTGATGCTTCTCTTCAGGGGTTAGGTTGTGTCCTGACTCAGAATGGGAATGTGATCGTATACGCTTCTAGACAGCTGAAGCTTCACGAGGACAACTATCCAGTCCATGATTTGGAGTTAGCAACCATTGTGTTTGCTTTGAAGATCTGGCGTCATTATCTGTATGGCGAGAAATTTGAGATCTTCACCGATCATAAGAGTCTCAAGTATTTGTTCACTCAGGCGGAGTTGAACATGAGGCAGAGACGTTGGATGGACTTGCTTAAGGACTATGATTGCGAGATTAAGTACCATCCGGGAGCTGCTAATCTCACCGCTGATGCATTGAGTCGCAAGGTGCGACTATCCGCACTTCAGACTTGTTCGATGTCTAGTGCGATCAGTGACTGTTGTACTTCAGGATATACTTTCAAGCATAAGAAAGGAATGCAGAGTATCCAGATGTTTGCGATATTATCTGAGCCAGCTTTGTATTCGCGAATTCGAGATGCTCAGATGTCTGATTTGAAGACCCAGCATTTAGCTCGTCTAGCTAACGAGGGTAGCTCGTCTAGATTTCATTATCAGTCAGATGGCTTTCTGTGTTTGTCTGGTAGGCTTGTGATTCCGCAGGATGTAGAGTTGCGAGAGGAGATTTTGTCTCAGGCGCATCGCACTAAGTTGAGTATTCATCCTGGGAGCAACAAGATGTACAAGGATCTACGTACTCGTTTCTGGTGGAAGGGAATGAAACGCAGTGTTTATCAGTTTGTTTCGAGATGCTTGGTGTGTCAACAGGTCAAGGCAGAGCACCGACGACCTAGAGGATTGCTTCACAGTCTGCCTATTCCTGAATGGAAATGAGAGTTTATTACAATGGACTTTGTGACCCATTTGCCGGTATCCCCGAGGAACTGTGATGCTATCTGGGTTGTGGTGGACCGACTCACCAAGTCAGCGCATTTCATTGCCTATAGCCGGGAGTACAATGTGGATCGTATGGCTCGGTTGTACATTCAGGAGATCGTTTGACTTCATGGAGTGCCTGTGAGCATTTTCAGCGATCGGGACCCCAGGTTTACTTCTAGATTCTGGGGGAGTGTTCAGCGTACGATGGGTACTACTCTTAGTTTGAGTACTGCCTATCATCCGGAGACTGATGGTTAGTCAGAGCGCACTATCCGTACTTTGGAGGATATGCTTAGAGCGTGCGTCATGGATTTTGGTTCAGCCTGGTAGGATCATTTGCCATTGATCGAGTTCACGTACAACAACAGCTATCATACTAGCATTGGGATGGCACCTTTTGAGGCGTTGTATGGACGACGTTGTCGTACTCCACTCTTCTGGGAATAAGTGGGGGAGAGACAGGCTGAGGGACCGGAATTTATCCAGCAGGCGGTAGACATTGTTGATCAGATCAAGAAACGGATTAAGACTGCACAGGATCGACAGGCCAGCTATGCTAACACTAAGCGTAGGCCTTTGCAGTTCGATGTCGGGGAGAAAGTGTTTCTGAGAGTGTCACCTTTCCGCAAGATTCTCAGATTTGGCCTTAAGGGCAAGTTGTCTCCCAGATTTATCGGTCCGTTTAAGATCTTAGAAAGCATTGGCAATTTGGCTTATCGACTAGCCTTGCCACCGCATCTTTCCAGTATTCACGACGTGTTCCACGTATCTCTGTTGCGACGGTATGTGGCTGATGAGTCTCATATTCTGCAGCAGTCTGAGGTTCAGGTGAGCAAGGATTTGACCTATGTTGAGAAACCTATTCGTATCCTGGATCATAAGGATAAGGTTTTGCGGAACAAAGTCATTCCTCTGGTTTTAGTTCAGTGGCAGCGCCGAGGCACTGAGGAAGCTACTTGGGAGCTTGAGGACAGGATGCGTGAAGACCATCCTGAGTTGTTTTGATTTCATTCTTAAAGTTGTATTCAGTTGCAAACTCTGTAAACATTTGATTTGAATAAAGAATGTTTCTAATTTCTGCATTACATTCGGTACTTAAGATCTGATTTCGAGGACGAAACATCTTAAGTGGGGGAGAATGTAGTAGCCCGTACCCAAAATCAGTGATTAAGGATTAATCAACGCTAATTAAATAGATTGGGTACCGGACGGATCGGAAGCTCCGATGCAGGATCGGACGTTCCGATCGACATCGGAAGCTCCGATGTAGGATCGGAAGATCCGATGATATTACGTCAGGCATGACGTGTGGCAGGATCGGAAGCTCCGATCAGGATCGGAAGCTCCAATCACCCCTATCCAAAGTCAACCAATGATATTTTGACACATGGTAGATGAGGATCTTCGAAAGCTCGGATGGCAGGATCGGACGTTTCGATCGACATCGGAAGCTCCGACTGGGATTAAATTCTCACCGGAGTCTCTCCGGCTATTGTCTTGTTTGTATGTGTGCATGACAATAGGTGGGACTGGAACAAGTCCGGGAAGACCGTGAAGAATCGAGACTTGAGAGATTAGAGTGATGATCCGGTATAGAAATCTTGTTGCTGTCATGGTTATGTTAAGAACAAGAGTTGGAGTTATGAACTATTAGATTAGACCTTTTGTCTAGAGTTTCTACTCCTTTGTTATGTATCACACTTGAACTAGTTGTGCTACTTTTACTTTGAGATGTGAGAATAAACTTGTTAATAACATTTATACCATGTTTGTTGCATCAATGACTTGGTAGAGTTGGTAGATGGATTATTGAAGCAGAGTACAGCAACAATTCTGATTTTTTTGGCAGCTGACAGAACTCAGCTCGCTCGAGCGAGCCAAGGGAGGGAGTCTTGGACTCGATAGGCCCTCGCTCGAGCGAGGGGTGTGGCTCTTGAGCGAGCCTCCTTGAATAGAAAAAAAAAAAATTTTGAGGCTTTGGTTGCTTGATTAATTGCTTGGTTTTAATTCATGATCTTGGATTAATGTTTGATTTGAGAGATTAAGAACCGGGTCGTCCCAACAGGTGGTATTAGAGCATAGGTTCTGGACTGATTTAGAATGAGCGGGGTAGATCGAGTCTGCTTGATTTCTTTATTCGCATGTGATTGAATTCTTTTTGTAATTACCTGAAGTACATGCGAATATTGTGTTATAAATCCAGAACTATATAATCGCATGATTTTGTGATTTAAATTATCTAGCATGCTTGACTGTTTCTCAAATTATATGATGCTATAATTCTGTGTTTAAATGGTAAGAATATCATGCCGTACAGATGCAAGAATTATAGGCTTTCCTTATTATCTGAGTTGATTGGAAGCGTGTATTATTCGAGAATGAATCAGAACTCGATCTTTTGAGAATGCACGACAGTGTTGATCAGAGGAGGACTGAGACAGAATTGTTATACATGAGATTGTATTATATACTAATCTGTTTGAATTAGCAGATATGCCTTCTCGTCGAATGATGAATAGACAGACAGAGACAGTTCCTCAACCAGAACAGGTGAATGTAGCCCCGATAGTGCCACAAACACCTGAAGCTCCAAGAATAGAGCAAGGCAGTACATTGAGAGATATGAGGGATGACACAGCGTCACCAAGGGAGATACTTCTGAAAAGATTTCAATCTTTCAAGCCGCCTACTTTGACAGGAACTGAGAATTCAGTGAAATGTGAAGGTTGGTTAGAAGATATTGAGGTGATGTTTGATTCCTTTGATTATGCAGATGATAGGAAAAAAAATTAGACTGATTGGGTATCAATTGCACGATGTTGCAAAGAGCTGGTGGATTACAACCAAGAAAGCTCTCGCAAATCAAGGTACGAAGATTACTTGTAAAGTGTTTAAAACTAAATTTTATCAACGATTTTTTCCAGTGTCGTACAGAAAAGATAAGAATGCAGAGTTTGCCAATCTCAAACAAGGCAATTTGAACATCGAGGAATATGTTGCTAAGTTCTCTACCTTGCTGAAATTTGCTCCACATGTAGCTGAGAATGAAGAGGCTAAAGCTGATCAGTTTATTAATGGACTGAATTCAAATGTATTTACACTAGTGAATGCTGGTATACCAAACAACTTTGCAGACGCACTTAATAAAGCAAAAGGAGCAGAGGCTGGACTGATGAAACAACGAGAAGCATTGTTTGAGTTACAGTCTCAAAGAGAGCCACAGACACAGTTTCAGCAACCATTCCCCAGATCTGAGGAAGGTGGTAGCAGTAGTGGCAAGAAAGATTCTTTGAATGCAAGAGGAAAACAATTTAAGAAATCGGGAGATAGTTCATCTAGCTCTAGCGGGCAGAGGCAAACTAGTTCTGTGTATGCAGGAGTTTATTGCAACAAATGTGGAGGAGGACATCCTATCAACCAGTGCAGAGGTGTACTTGGGAGTTGCCATATATGTTATCAAACGGGACATTTTGCTAGAGTATGTCCGCAACGTGGTGTGAAAAGATCACATAGTACAAGATCATTGAGAGAAGTGACTCAGCCTGAACAACAAGCATCTTTGGTATATTTCTATCAACTACAGCCTCCACTACAGATTAAACTAGGAGAAAACCAGCCGAAATCATCGAATGATGATATAACTGGTAATTATTCTCTTAATGATTATTTTGCTTATGTGCTTGAAGATATTGGAGCATCCCTTATGTTATCTCTGAACGACATTTTCAGATTATGTGCGTTACCTATTGATGTATTATCTACTATGGTATCTATTCGTGATTTTTAAGGAAGTGACATCTGTTCGAAAATTGTATACTACAGTCTGATGGTAATGTGAGAAACATCGATTGTATTGTGCTTGGTTCGTCAGATTATGATTGAAATATTGGCTTAGATATGTTGATCAAGTACATGGATGTCGTCGATTGATTCAGAAAGTTATGAGATTCAGAATTGAATTGATAGAGGGCTGGGAATTCTACAGTAAGAGTTCGACATGTTGAATTTCTTCGATATCTATTCTATTTATGATTTTATGATTGCAGAAAAGAGCAGAGAAAATTCTTTATTATGCAATCAATGTATTGGAAGCTAGCTCGGAATTGATTGATTTGTCAATTATTATCGAATTGCTGTTATTTTCTAAATGAAATTCTGAGATTAATTCCAGCCTGTGAGATGGACTTTGATACGTAACTGATGCTAGGTATCTTATTGATTTTCCAGTACCTTATAGAATGGCACCAACAGAACTGCACAAATGAAAAAGACATAGATCAGTGAGGTTTTATGCTACTTATCAGAAATTGAATAAGGCCACAATACTAAATTGTTATCTTTTTGCCTTGATTAGATGATTGATTTGCACAGTTTTAGAATTTATCAATTCTAGCAGATGAGATATGAATGCAGATGTGATAGAATTCTTGGTTCTAAAGTCTATATTGTCAATGAATTAGACTGAGCAAGGTCAATTGAATGATTTATGAACAAATTCGTAGTTCAGAATCGAAAGAAGATCAAATTTCGTTGAATTTTATTCTGAAACTATCAATATTGGCAGGAGATTGCGATATAATTTTTGATAGTTTGTATAGATGGAATAATCTGTTGTATTTGAAGTTATACAAGATGATGAAATAGATGGTAGCTATATGAGAAATGTTATTCCTTGTTATAAGAGATCGCCAAAGGAGTTTGACTCTGAAATTGATATTACTCGATGTTATGGCAGAAAGGTTGAGATCTATTATGTCAGAGTACTAATTTGAGTTAAATTTCTCAGTTATGCTACTGATCGTTATGAGTTTGTGATTGCTTGAAGTAGATTTCAACAAATGCAAGATTATGCTGTCTTGGATATGCTACATATATGAGAAAATAGCTGTAAAAGAAGTTAATGATATGATGAGATGACAGGAATTATTAAAATCTATTGTCGAGTTGGATACTTTAGATTTATTTGATTGATTGTGGCATGGATTGTCAAATAGATTGAGTATTTGGTTTTATGGGATTCCATTTGACCATCTTCTTCTCGATGGATTGTCTGAGTTGACTATCCAAAATTCGAGGAGATGCTCAGAATTCTAATATCTGATTCGATATTAGCTGACTAATATTGCCACTTGAAGATTTTTATTCCTGTGACAGCTATTTAATAGACGTAGTGATGCTGCTCTGAATTGGGAAATGACAAGAAAATCAGAAATTCTCTGAATTGAGCTAGTATTTCAGAACTATCAGTTATCGGATCAGATATTTGAGGAATGACAGAGAAAGAGAAGCTTATTCAGAAGAGAATGAAGTTAGTTTATGATTGAGAAGCAAGACATACGAATATCAGACACCAACCTTTGTGTTTTGAACAGGGAAACCGAGTATGTTTGCAGATTTCTATTGTTAGAAGCATGGTCTGATTTGACAAGCGACGAATATTATCTCCGAGAATTGTTGAATCTGATGACACTTCTGAAGAAATAGGCAATCTTGCCTATCGACTTATATTGTCTTTATTGCTTTATGATATTCGCGATGTATTTTATGCTGCGAACGTATTAGAATGAGACTTCTTATGTGCTTCAGTCAGATGAGATTGAGTTTGATGAGACATTGATCTATGTCGAACCGCTGATACGGATATTTGATAAGAAATACAAACAACTCAGAATTGAATCAGTGAAGTAGTCATAGAAGAACTGAAGAAGTTATGAGAAATTGAATCCGATACAAGACAGTGATATTCTGAGTTAGTCTACTGATATGAGTTTTTATTCAGTATTTCTCTTATTCCTTATCTTATGTGCGTACAGATTGCATGAGATTTCGAGGACGAAATCCGATCTTAGAAGGGGAGAATTGTAACGCCCGGGATTAATTGAATTAATCCGAGAATTATTTAATTTTAATCCGAGTATATTTAATTTGGGAATATTTAGAGTTTTGATTTAAATTCTAATATTCTTAAATTATTTAGGATTGAAATTGAATTAAAAAGATTTGGTGAGGACCGATTTGCAAATAAGCAAGAATTGAGGGGCCAAAGTGCAATTTTCAGATTTTACTTGGACACTTGGCTTGAATATGTAGTGAACGTGTATACACATGTTTTATCATCAATTATGATCAGAATTATCATCTTCCTCAATAGCCAAAACCGAGACCTTCAATTCTTTGTCCAAATTTGATCTTCTAAATTCGATAACTTTTGCTACGGTTGTCCGATTTCAATTTCGAAGATAGTTTTGGAATCCTTGCAAGAAGGGCTATATATTGATGTAAGTATTGATGGGATTTAGCATGTTTCAAAATTATGTTTTTGGGCAGAAATCAGAATTGGTCATGGTGTTGTGTTCTTGAGCTTATATTGTTTGTTATATCGAAACCGGTTTGAAGATTTGATACCGTTTGTATTTGCTATGAATTTCCAGCTTATACTCGAGATTTTGATGCTTCTAATATGCTGGTTATTCAGAGTTTATATGCTGATATGTATGTGATTTGAGTGAAGAGAATTGAAGTATTGTTATATCGAAGTCGGTTCGAAAAAAGGAATGTTGTTTGCAATTGCTACAGAATTTCAGCAGCTATTTCGAAACCTATGCCTATTGATCTAGCTGGTTTTTGATGTTATGTTGCTGGTATAACATGTATTTGAATTAGAAATGGATGATAGAGTTGTTGAATTTCAGTTACGGTTGCTGAATTATAATCATTACGCCGTCAAGTTCAGAATTTGCTTGTCGGGGACTATCTTTGATTAAGCTGTTATGGAATTGATATTATTTTCTAGCTTATGTTTCGAAATTCACACCTTTTATTATGCTGATATATGAGGTTAGGAAATGAATTGGAAGTTAATATGATTATTAGAAGCGATATGTGTTATGGTATCGAAGTTGCACCAAAGAACAATTATCGGTTTCAAATGTCGTGATTTTTCAGAAGTTGTATTTGATTCTAAGCTTCTGATTTTGATTGAGTATGATGATATTGAACTGATATGAGATGGATTGAAGTTGATTTGAATGATAGAATTGATAGATTTTAGTTTCGGTTATCGAATTTATACCGTTACGCCATCGTTTCAAGATTTTGATAAAGTTTGAATAGATGAGTTGGAGCTGTACTATATATAAGTTCTTGTGATATAAATGATTTGTACATCATTTCATAATTTTATGGAGGTATTTCGAGCTCGGGAAGTCAGCTTCATCAAGAAAGAATTGGACAAGGTTTGCTTGAAGATTAGTTTGCAAGACTTGGTTGTTGAGCAGATTTTTATTGAGGGTTGTGTGTGCAGATTTTGAAGAGTTTAAGAGCTTGAAACCAAGATTGAAAGGTATAAGACAACCTCTAAAGAAAGAGCTTGCACACTCAATATGAATCTATTGAGTAATCCTTTCTAAAACCACATACTTTGTGCTTCTATGTTAATAGATGCTTATATGATTACTTGTTGAGATTAATGATTGATAATTTATTTGATATTGATGAGTTTAAATTATTTTGAGTTGTTGAGTTGTGGTAGATTGATTATAGAGTTGTTAGTAAACCTCTTGAGCCACAATTCTTTCGAAACCTTGAAAACAGAATCGAAAAGAAAATATTGGACGTGGTGAACTTGTATATGAGAGGCTTGAGATCTGACTTGATTTCTTTTTTCCACGATTCTTAGTATAGTGTTCACAGTCCAGGGAATACGAAATTGTTACCACCTCGAGCGGGAGTGTAGGTGGGAGGCTTGATTTTTGGCCTTATGATATTCCCGGGATCCCAACGAAATGCTTTTTGAAAATATCGATTCTGTAAGATTTGAATCCTTGAACCCTCGACTTGTCTTTGAGTCTTTATGTTATTGAATGAATTTTCTTTGGAAGATATTCAACAGGTAAGGGTATAAGGAAATGATGATTGTTTGAAGAGTTTATATTGACTTATTGATTTGATATGAGTTTGTAAATATTGATAGCATGTCTTGCTTAAATGCAATGTTTGCAACTTGATTTATAGCATGTTGAGTTAATATGTTTTAAGTTGCCTTGAGTCTTATTTGTTGAATAATTGATAATATGCTTCAAGTTGAATTACTTGAGATTATGCATGTTTATGTTGTTTTATACTGGGATTAAATTCTCACCGGAGTCTCTCCGGCTATTGTCTTGTTTGTATGTGTGCATGACAATAGGTGGGACTGGAACAAGTCCGGGAAGACCGTGAAGAATCGAGACTTGAGAGATTAGAGTGATGATCCGGTATAGAAATCTTGTTGCTGTCATGGTTATGTTAAGAACAAGAGTTGGAGTTATGAACTATTAGATTAGACCTTTTGTCTAGAGTTTCTACTCCTTTGTTATGTATCACACTTGAACTAGTTGTGCTACTTTTACTTTGAGATGTGGGAATAAACTTGTTAATAACTTTTATACCATGTTTGTTGCATCCATGACTTGGTAGAGTTGGTAGATGGATTATTGAAGCAGAGTACAGCAACAATTTTGATTTTTTTGGCAACTGACAGAACTCAGCTCGCTCGAGCGGAGCCCGAGGCTCACTCGAGCGAGCCAAGGGAGGGGGTCTTGGACTCGAGAGTCCCTCGCTCGAGCGAGGGGTGTGGCTCGCTCGAGCGAGCCTCCTTGAATAGAAAAAAAAATTGAGGCTTTGGTTGCTTGATTAATTGCTTGGTTTTAATTCATGATCTTGGATTAATGTTTGATTTGAGAGATTAAGAACCGGGTCGTCCCAACAGGTGGTATCAGAGCATAGGTTCTGGACTGATTTAGAATGAGCGGGGTAGATCGAGTCCGCTTGATTTCTTTATTCGCATGTGATTGAATTCTTTTTGTAATTACCTGAAGTACATGCGAATATTGTGTTATAAATCCAGAACTATATGATCGCATGATTTTGTGATTTAAATCATCGAGCATGCTTGACTGTTTCTCAAATTATATAATGCTATAATTCTGTGTTTAAATGGTAAGAATAGCATGTCGTACAGATGCAAGAATTATAGGCTTTCCTTATTATCTGAGTTGATTGGAAGCATGTATTATTCGAGAATGAATCAGAACTCGATCTCTTGAGAATGCACGATAGTGTTGATCAGAGGAGGACTGAGACAGAATTGTTATACATGAGATTGTATTATATACTAATCTGTTTGAATTAGCAGATATGCCTTCTCGTCGAATGATGAATAGACAGACAGAGACAACTCCTCAACCAGAATAGGTGAATGTAGCCTCGATAGTGCCACAAACACCTGAAGCTCCGAGAATAGAGCAAGGCAGTACATTGAGAGATATGAGGGATGACACAGCGTCACCAAGGGAGATACTTCTGAAAAGATTTCAATCTTTCAAGCCGCCTACTTTGACAGGAACTGAGAATTCAGTGAAATGTGAAGGTTGGTTAGAAGATATTGAGGTGATGTTTGATTCCTTTGATTATGCAGATGATAGGAAAAAAAATTAGACTGATTGGGTATCAATTGCACGATGTTGCAAAGAGCTGGTGGATTACAACCAAGAAAGCTCTCGCAAATCAAGGTACGACGATTACTTGTAAAGTGTTTAAAACTAAATTTTATCAACGATTTTTTCCAGTGTCGTACAGAAAAGATAAGAATGCAGAGTTTGCCAATCTGAAACAAGGCAATTTGAACATCGAGGAATATGTTGCTAAGTTCTCTACCTTGCTGAAATTTGCTCCACATGTAGCTGAGAATGAAGAGGCTAAAGCTGATCAGTTTATTAATGGACTGAATTCAAATGTATTTACACTAGTGAATGCTGGTATACCAAACAACTTTGCAGACGCACTTAATAAAGCAAAAGGAGCAGAGGCTGGACTGATGAAACAACGAGAAGCATTGTTTGAGTTACAGTCTCAAAGAGAGCCACAGACACAGTTTCAGCAACCATTCCCCAGATCTGAGGAAGGTGGTAGCAGTACTGGCAAGAAAGATTCTTTGAATGCAAGAGGAAAACAGTTTAAGAAATCGGGAGATAGTTCATCTAGCTCTAGCGGGCAGAGGCAAACTAGTTCTGTGTATGCAGGAGTTTATTGCAACAAATGTGGAGGAGGACATCCTATCAACCAGTGCATAGGTGTACTTGGGAGTTGCCATATATGTTATCAAACGGGACATTTTGCTAGAGTATGTCCGCAACGTGGTGTGAAAAGATCACATAGTGCAAGATCATCGAGAGAAGTGACTCAGCCTGAACAGCAAGCATCTTTGGTATATTTCTATCAACTACAGCCTCCACTACAGATTAAACCAGGAGAAAACCAGCCGAAAGCATCGAATGATGATATAACTGGTAATTATTCTCTTAATGATTATTTTGCTTATGTGCTTGAAGATATTGGAGCATCCCTTATGTTATCTCTGAACGACATTTTCAGATTATGTGTGTTACCTATTGATGTATTATCTACTATGGTATCTATTCGTGATTTTTAAGGAAGTGACATCTGTTCGAAAATTGTATACTACAGTCTGATGGTAATGTGAGAAACATCGATTGTATTGTGCTTGGTTCGTCAGATTATGATTGAAATATTGGCTTAGATATGTTGATCAAGTACATGGATGTCGTCGATTGATTCAGAAAGTTATGAGATTCAGAATTGAATTGATAGAGGGCTGGGAATTCTACGGTAAGAGTTCGACATGTTGAATTTCTTCGATATCTATTCTATTTATAATTTGATGATTGCAGAAAAGAGCAGAGAAAATTCTTTATTATGCAATCAATGTATTGGAAGCTAGCTCGGAATTGATTGATTTGTCAATTATTATCGAATTGCTGTTATTTTCTAAATGAAATTCTGAGATTAATTCCAGCCTGTGAGATGGACTTCGATACGTAACTGATGCCAGGTATCTTATTTATTTTCCAGTACCTTATAGAATGGCACCAACAGAACTGCACAAATTGAAAGAGACACAGATCAGTGAGATTTTATGCTACTTATCAGAAATTGAATAAGGCCACAATACTAAATTGTTATCTTTTTGCCTTGATTAGATGATTGATTTGCACAGTTATAGAATTTATCAATTCTAGCAGATGAGATATGAATGCAGATGTGATAGAATTCTTGGTTCTAAAGTCTATATTGTCAATGAATTAGACTGAGCAAGGTCAATTAAATGATTTATGAACAAATTCGTAGTTCAGAATCGAAAGAAGATCAAATTTCATTGAATTTTATTCTGAAACTATCAATATTGGCAGGAGATTGCGATATAATTTTTGATAGTTTGTATAGATGGAATAATCTGTTGTATTTGAAGTTATACAAGATGATGAAATAGATGGTATCTATATGAGAAATGTTATTCCTTGTTATAAGAGATCGCCAAAGGAGTTTGACTCTGAAATTGATATTACTCGATGTTATGGCAGAAAGGTTGAGATCTATTATGTCAGAGTACTAATTTGAGTTAAATTTCTCAGTTATGCTACTGATCGTTATGAGTTTGTGATTGCTTGAAGTAGATTTCAACAAATGCAAGATTATGCTGTCTTGGATATGCTACATATATGAGAAAATAGCTGTAAAAGAAGTTAATGATATGATGAGATGACATGAATTATTAAAATCTATTGTCGAGTTGGAGACTTTAGATTTATTTGATTGATTGTGGCATCGATTGTCAAATAAATTGAGTATTTGGTTTTATGGGATTCCATTTGACCATCTTTTTTTCGATGGATTGTCTGAGTTGACTATCCAAAATTCGAGGAGATGCTCAGAATTTTAATATTTGATTCGGTATTAGCTGACTAATATTGCCACTTGAAGATTTTTATTCCTGTGACAGCTATTTAATAGACGTAGTGATGCTGCTCTGAATTGGGAAATGACAAGAAAATCAGAAATTCTCTGAATTGAGCTAGTATTTCAGAACTATCAGTTATCGGATCAGATATTTGAGGAATGACAGAGAAAGAGAAGCTTATTCAGAAGAGAATGAAGTTAGTATATGATTGAGAAGAAAGACATACGAATATCAGACACCGACCTTTGTGTTTTGAACAGGGAAACCGAGTATGTTTGCAGATTTCTATTGTTAGAAGCATGGTCTGATTTGACAAGCGACGAATATTATCTCCGAGAATTGTTGAATCTGATGACACTTCTGAAGAAATAGGCAATCTTGCCTATCGACTTATATTGTCTTTATTGCTTTATGATATTCGCGATGTATTTTATGCTGCGAACGTATTAGAATGAGACTTCTTATGTGCTTCAGTCAGATGAGATTGAGTTTGATGAGACATTGATCTATGTCGAACCGCTGATACGGATATTTGATAAGAAAGACAAACAACTCAGAATTGAATCAGTGAAGTAGTCATAGAAGAACTGAAGAAGTTATGAGAAATTGAATCCGATACAAGACAGTGATATTCTGAGTTAGTCTACTGATATGAGTTTTTATTCAGTATTTCTCTTATTCCTTATCTTATGTGCGTACAGATTGCATGAGATTTCGAGGACGAAATCCGATCTTAGAAGGGGAGAATTGTAACGCCCGGGATTAATTGAATTAATCCGAGAATTATTTAATTTTAATCCGAGTATATTTAATTTGGGAATATTTAGAGTTTTGATTTAAATTCTAATATTCTTAAATTATTTAGGATTGAGATTGAATTAAAAAGATTTGGCGAGGACCGATTTGCAAATAAGCAAGAATTGAGGGGCCAAAGTGCAATTTTCAGATTTTACTTGGACACTTGGCTTGAATATGTAGTGAACGTGTATACACATGTTTTATCATCAATTATGATCAGAATTATCATCTTCCTCAATAGCCAAAACCGAGACCTTCAATTCTTTGTCCAAATTTGATCTTCTAAATTCGATAACTTTTGCTACGGTTGTCCGATTTCAATTTCGAAGATAGTTTTGGAATCCTTGCAAGAAGGGATATATATTGATGTAAGTATTGATGGGATTTAGCATGTTTCGAAATTATGTTTTTGGGCAGAAATCAGAATTGGTCATGGTGTTGTGTTCTTGAGCTTATATTGTTTGCTATATCGAAACCGGTTTGAAGATTTGATACCGTTTGTATTTGCTATGAATTTCCAGCTTATACTCGAGATTTTGATGCTTCTAATATGCTGGTTATTCAGAGTTTATATGCTGATATGTATGTGATTTGAGTGAAGAGAATTGAAGTATTGTTATATCGAAGTCGGTTCGGAAAAAGGAATGTTGTTTGCAATTGCTACAGAATTTCAGCAGCTATTTCGAAACCTATGCCTATTGATCTAGCTGGTTTTTGATGTTATGTTGCTGGTATAACATGTATTTGAATTAGAAATGGATGATAGAGTTGTTGAATTTCAGTTACGGTTGCTGAATTATAATCATTACGTCGTCAAGTTCAGAATTTGCTTGTCGGGGACTATCTTTGATTAAGCTGTTATGGAATTGATATTATTTTCTAGCTTATGTTTCGAAATTCACACCTTTTATTATGCTGATATATGAGGTTAGGAAATGAATTGGAAGTTAATATTTTTATTAGAAGCGATATGTGTTATGGTATCGAAGTTGCACCGAAGAACAATTATCGGTTTCAAATGTCGTGATTTTTCAGAAGTTGTATTTGATTCTAAGCTTCTGATTTTGATTGAGTATGATGATATTGAACTGATATGAGATGGATTGAAGTTGATTTGAATGATAGAATTGATAGATTTTAGTTTTGGTTATCGAATTTATACCATTACGCCATCGGTTCAAGATTTTGATAAAATTTGAATAGATGAGTTGGAGCTGTACTATATATAAGTTCTTGCTGATATAAATGATTTGTACATACTTCATTTCAGAATTTTATGGAGGTATTTCGAGCTCGGGAAGTCAGCTTCAAATTAAGAAAGAATTGGACAAGGTTTGCTTGAAGATTAGTTTGCAAGACTTGGTTGTTGAGCAGATTTTTATTGAGGGTTGTGTGTGCAGATTTTGAAGAGTTAAAGAGCTTGAAACCAAGATTGAAAGGTATAAGACAACCTCTAAAGAAAGGGCTTGCACACTCAATATGAATCTATTGAGTAATCCTTTCTAAAACCACATACTTTGTGCTTCTATGTTAATAGATGCTTATATGATTACTTGTTGAGATTAATGATTGATAATTTATTTGATATTGATGAGTTTAAATTATTTTGAGTTGTTGAGTTGTGGTAGATTGATTATAGAGTTGTTAGTAAACCTCTTGAGCCACAATTCTTTCGAAACCTTGAAAACAGAATCGAAAAGAAAATATTGGACGTGGTGAACTTGTATATGAGAGGCTTGAGATCTGACTTGATTTCTTTTTTCCACGATTCTCAGTATAGTGTTCACAGTCCAGGAAATACGAAATTGTTACCACCTCGAGCGGGAGTGTAGGTGGGAGGCTTGATTTTTGGCCTTATGATATTCCCGGGATCCCAACGAAATGCTTTTTGAAAATATCGATTTTGTAAGATTTGAATCCTTGAACCCTCGACTTGTCTTTGAGTCTTTATGTTATTGAATGAATTTTCTTTGGAAGATATTCAACAGGTAAGGGTATAAGGAAATGATGATTGTTTGAAGAGTTTATATTGACTTATTGATTTGATATGAGTTTGTAAATATTGATAGCATGTCTTGCTTAAATGCAATGTTTGCAACTTGATTTATAGCATGTTGAGTTAATATGTTTTAAGTTGCCTTGAGTCTTATTTGTTGAATAATTGATAATATGCTTCAAGTTGAATTACTTGAGATTATGCATGTTTATGTTGTTTTATACTGGGATTAAATTCTCACCGGAGTCTCTTCGGCTATTGTCTTGTTTGTATGTGTGCATGACAATAGGTGGGACTGGAACAAGTCCGGGAAGACCGTGAAGAATCGAGACTTGAGAGATTAGAGTGATGATCCGGTATAGAAATCTTGTTGCTGTCATGGTTATGTTAAGAACAAGAGTTGGAGTTATGAACTATTAGATTAGACCTTTTGTCTAGAGTTTCTACTCCTTTGTTATGTATCACACTTGAACTAGTTGTGCTACTTTTACTTTGAGATGTGGGAATAAACTTGTTAATAACTTTTATACCATGTTTGTTGCATCCATGACTTGGTAGAGTTGGTAGATGGATTATTGAATCAAAGTACAACAACAATTCTGATTTTTTTTGGCAGCTGACAGAACTCAGCTCGCTCGAGTGAGCCAAGGGAGGGGGTCTTGGACTCGAGAGGCCCTCGCTCGAGCGAGCCTCCTTGAATAGAAAAAAAAAATTTGAGGCTTTGGTTGCTTGATTAATTGCTTGGTTTTAATTCATGATCTTGGATTAATGTTTGATTTGAGAGATTAAGAACCGGGTCGTCACAGTAGAAAATTCTACATAAAATTACAGTATGAGTTTTTCACTTTCGAGCTAATTCAAGTATTGGATTCCAAAAAATCTCATTGACAATTGTAGAAGCTTTCACATTTTTACTCGGTAATTTAGTAATTTATGTAGCATATTTTACAATCTCATTGGCCATGTAGAAATAGACTTTCACACTTTTAATTGGTAATTTAGCAAATAGTTGTAAACAATGTCCAAAACAAATTTGCCACATTGAGTGTTCTATTACTAATTCTAATGATATTTGTCCATCATTTATTCGTAATTGATTATTATTTTATTACTTGTTGAGTAATTGATTCATGACTGACTATTCTTTGTTTATTTTTTTGATTGTTATTTATTTTACTCGTTTAAGGATATAACTTAACTATTTCAAAATGGAACATCAATTTGCTGCAAAAAAAGAAAAGACGTTGATAACCTCTTTTTTAAAAAAAGAAAAGAAAAAAGAGATCGTCAAACTAGTGAAAATACTTCAATTCCTACGGTCCCTACAACGCAACATCAATCTAGTGAAAGTCTTACGATTTCTAGTATCCAAATTCCTCCAGTTTCCTCGCTTAGTGACGACCATCAGTCATCCTCTACTTGTATTGAGCGAGATCCGGGGAAAAAAACAGATATGTGAATATGACTTTAATGTACGAGATGAGATAAGATGTTCATATCTAAAGATGGGGTCTTATCAACCAGATATGTTGGAGTATCCGGGTACAAAATTTGGAAGTCAGAATCGTCGGTTTCAGAAAAAATGGTTTCAGAAATTTCATTGGTTAGAGTATTCTCCTTCAACAAATAAGGCATATTGTTTTTATTGTTTTCTTTTTCAGAATGATGTTAATTCGTCTAATATCTCGGCACTGGTCAATGGATTATTTGACAATTGGAAAAGAGTAAACCAAGGAAAAACATGTGCACTTCTTGCTCATAATGGTTCTGTAGCTTCTTCGCCTCATACTATGTGTGAGAGAAGAGTCGAAAATTTGATGAGGCCTTCGCAACATATTGATAAAGTGATTCATGCCTAATATAAAGAGGAAAAAGAGAAAAATCGTTTGCGTTTGAGGACCTCAATTGTATTTGTTTGCTGGCTAGCACTTCAAGGTTGTGCCTTTAGAGGTAACGATGAATCTCTATCTTCATCTAATCGTGGGAATTTTATTGAATTGGTGAAGGCTTTTGCAAAAATGAGTACAAAAATTGATGGAGTAGTACTTGAGAATGCTCCTAAAAATGCCCAATATATTGCTCCAGAAATTCAAAAAGATATTTTACATATTATGGTCAATAGATTACGACAGATGTTTCGTGAAGGAGTTGGAGACAAATGCTTTTGTATTCTTATTGATGAAGCACGAGATATATATCTAAACGGGAACAAATGGTCATTATCTTGAGTTTTGTGAACAATCATGGGATTTTGACTGAAAGATTTTTTGCCATTAAAAGTGTCAGCGACACAACCTCATTGAATTTGAAAAAAGATATATCAAATGTTCTTGTTCATTATGACATCCAGGTTAAGAAAATCAGAGGCCAAGGATATGGTGGTGCTAGTAATATGTGTGGCGAATGGAATGGACTTCAGGCATTATTTCTCAGAGATTGTCCTTATGCGTATTATGTCCACTGTTTTGCTCATCGATTACAACTAACATTGGTTTCTGCAGCTAAGGATGTCAGTGTTATTTGGGAATTCTTTTCTCATTTGGATAATATTGTCAATATTGTTACTTCTTCTACTAAGCGCATTGCTGAGTTACATACTGCGCAAGAAATGAAATTGAGCATATGTTGGAAATTGGAGAACGTGATACTGGAAGTGGAGCCAATCAGATTGGTAATTTTCAGCGAGCAGAAGCTACTCGTTGGAGTTCTCACTATGACTCGGTAAAAAGTTTGATAGGTATGTACGCTGCAACTTGCAAAGTTTTTGAAGTTTTAGTGACCATTCTCCAAATGGAAGAGCTAGGGCTGAAGTTCAGGGGATTTATAGAAACATGGCAAGCTTTGAATTTGTGTTCATTTTACACTTAATGCATAAAATTATGATAACAACAGATACTCTTTGTCAAATTCTTCAAAGAAAATCTGAAGACATTTTGAATGCTATTACATTTGTCTCTACTACCAAAATTATCTTTCAAGAACTTAGAGAATTCGGGTGGGAAGAATTTTTTTCGTGAAGTGAAAGTTTTTTGTTCGAGAAATAAAATTGATGTGCCTAACCTTGAGTGCTATATAAGATTGGTCGTTCTCGTCAGCAAACTACAGTTGAGCATCATTACCACTTTGATGTTTTTAATGCAACAATAGATTTCATCTTGATGGAGTTAAATTCTTGGTTCAATGAGTCATCAGTGGAACTTCTTTATCTTAGTACATCTTTATATCCTAAAAATTCATTTGACTCATTTAAGAGTGATGATATTTGCAAGCTTGAAATGAACTTTTATCCCGAAGATTTCACAGATCAAGATGTCGTTGCTTTGGAGAATGAATTGGTACATTATAAACTTGATGTGATGCAGAATTTGAAGGTTTCTACACTTGTTGAGTTGTGTCAGCAATTGACTGACAGTGGACGATCAAAGGTTTATGTTATGTTGAATAGATTGATTCATCTTGTTTTGACTTTACATGTTTCTACTGTCACTACTAAACGAGATTTTTCAGCAATGAAGCATGTGAAGACGGCACTTCGCAATAAAATGAAGGATGACTTTCTTGCCGATTGTTTGACACTCTATATTGAGCGATATTTAACTAAGGATATAGATGTAGATTCTATTTTAGATAAATTTTATGTTTTAAAATCTCGTAGGGCACAACTTCTTTGAACAACATAATATAATGACTTTTTTGTGATATCTATTTCTACTATAAAAGTATGAATGGTGGGCAAAATTTTTGCATTGTGTATTTACTGCATTGTCCAAAAAATATGAATGGTTGGTATTAATTGCATGGGCATAGGTGGAAAAATAGTGTAAAATTTAGGGACAATTTTGGGATATTGAATTTGTGGAAATCAATGTGTTTCTTAGTCATTTAATTTGTGCATTTATTTAATGGTTGTCATCATATTCATAAATTCATTCTTTTAATGTGTTGCTTAGTCATTTAATTAGTGCATTTATTTAATGGTTGTCATCATATTCATAAATTCATTCTTTTAAAAAAATAAGGAGAAGAAAATTATAAACATAAAACATTTTCACTATATTTTTTTTCTTACAAACTATTTTTGAATTTTCTAAATGAGAAAACTGCAAATTTGATCATGTATGTTTGTCACTTTGCGATTTTGGTCCTCTATGATTTCATATTTTAGTTTTAGTCCTGCATGTTCCGATTTTTGGCAATTTTGGTCATTTTTATTCAAAAATGCTTATGTGGCACTGTACACGTCATCTCCACATCAGCACTGAATTGGTGCCACGTCAGCGCCACGTCGAAAAAGGACTACAAATTGTCGAAAAAATAAAGATAGCGGACTAAAATTGAAATCTGAAAATATAAAGGACTGAAATCACAAAGTGACAAACATACAGGACCAAAAAAGCAATTTTCTCTTTTTTAAATGTATAATTCTTATTTTTATTAATTATGAATATTATTGATTATAATTTTTTGTCTTGAAGAAAAATGTAAAAGCATGAGGTAAATTAAGTTAGTTCTTTGCAACCTCTAAAAATAAGTAATTATGGATATATATACATATATATATAGATAATGAATTATATATAAATTGTAACAAATATAGCAACAGGAAGAAATTTAAAATTCACATATTTTTTGTACTATCACTATAAAAATAACCGATCATTTAAAATATTTTTTGTGCAATATAATATTAATACTTCTACAAAAGTTGTACTTAATATAATATATGGATAGAGAACATCACTATAAATGTTATGAAGAATAAGTTTCATAACTTAATATATTATTAAAAGCATGCTATATTAATTAGAAAGAAAAAACCATTAATATAATATTTTTTGTGAACTCATTAATTAAGCTCAACATTGTAATTGGTTTTCCAAATATCATATTGCATTTATAAAGTTAACCTCATATACTATTACAATATAAGTGCAATAAAGAAATTAATAATTATTTTCTTTCTTTTTATTGTCATATAGTTTTTTTACTATTAAAAAAATACAATGTGTCAATTCGTCTCTTATTTAATTATAAACATAAAAAATATATATACTATCCATCTATTTTTTAATTTTATAAATGAATCATTCTTATTTTTATTAATATGAGTATTACTGATAATGATATACATATTGAATTAATATAATGATTTACATATAAATTTTAAAAAAATTGATATACATAAATTTCATATGCTATATTATGATTTTTTTTTTTCATTTCATTTGTGTATTTCCAAATTCCAATATTCCAATATCAATTACTGAAGGTGAATTTTTATAATTAAATAAGAGGTGAATTGACATATTGTATTTTTAATAATAAAAAAACTATATGAAAATAATTTAATCCCTGATCGCTGCCCTAAGGGGGCAGCCGGGCTGCCCCCGGCCCGCGCCCCGGGTGCGGGCCGGCCCGGGAGTGTCCCGGGCGGCCCGCGGGAAAAATTATTATTTTTATTAAAAATTAGTTTTAATATGTTAAAATTTTATTTTTGGTCCGATCAAAAATTTGTTTTGATTGGTTCACGAGATTTCGGATCGAATTGTTCGAGTCCGTAAATTTTAAAATTGATTTTGGATAAATTTGAATTTTTGGAAAATTTTAATATTTTATCCGTAAATTGAATTTTGAAATCAATTATTTTGGTACAATTGATGATAAGATATGATCTTATGATATATTGAGTAAAATATGATTTTATTTGTAAAATTGGATTTTATAGATAAAATATGATTTTATTTGATATAGAGATAAAATATGATTTTATATGTGAAATGAGATTTTATATATAAAATATGATTTTATCTTGTTTAAATTTGAATTGCCACTGCATGTTATCCAATAAATTAATTTTGAATTAAATGTTATTGGATAAGGATGATCGATTGCCATGACCAATTTTGTAGGTGTATGTTAGGAATTTACATTTTGTTTTATTGTTGTTGGTTTTATTAATGGGCCTGGTTTATGGCCCGATATGAATGTCATATGTAATAAAAGTGGACTTGGTTTATAGCCCGTTCCCACCCCTAAAATGTATCCCCTACTTGTCATTGTTATTTATTGTAAATGCATTAGATTTAGTGGGAGATCAAGATTTGAAGACGGTGGGCCCAGCAGACAATAAAGACTGAAGAAATGTAAATTAGAAGCACATGTAATAGGATTGCATTGCATACTGCATATTACCTAGGATTGGACTAAGACCCGTGATTGGCAACCACGGGTCAATTAGAAATGGAATCGATCATCCTATATAATATTTGATATTATGATTGTATGCATGTTTAGACATAAATTGCGTGAATCCGGCAAGCATGCAATAAAATGAATATGATGAGACAAATATTTTTATAATTAAAAATCCCTCATTTTAAATATGATTTAAAATTTATATCAAGATAAATAAAGGAAATTTAAATTTGTTTAAATGTTCCCACCTTCCATCAACGGTCAATGTATGTGATGCTACCCGCGGATACGGTCCGGCTCATATTATTGGGGGGGCCCGTCCGTCGGAAAGCTGTACATTGGATCGACAAATGTTGTAAGTTGGGTGGAACTCCCATGGGATCGGCTCATATTATTGGGGGATCCACATGGCGACCGTCCATCACAACTTAATATTGATGGGTCATCTTGACATGTCACTTTAAACGGCGTCATATTATTGGGCCCTTATTGGACATGAGGTAAACACATGGGGGTTGCTTTGGAAGCAATTGGGCTCTACCTTTTGAGAATTATGGTTGGCTGATATTATTCGGGACCATAAGTTTGTCAATTGGACTCCATGTTCTCACTAAGGAAAAAGTTTCCCGTTTTCACTAGAGGGTGGTGAAATCGTTAAAATAGTGGGTGTGAGATTCATAAAATTAAATTCGCCTATTTTATGTCTTAGTAAATTGTTAAACAATCATTGATATATGTATGTTTTTCTTTTCAGTATTTCATACAATGAATTCGCGAAATCCATTATTCTCGATCCTCGAACAAAACAAGTTGACTGACGCCAACTATACGGAATGGTTCCGGAAGTTGAAGATTGTCTTAACTTCGGAGAAAATGCTCTACGTGTTAGAGAAAGCACCTCCGAAGGAAGCACCAGCTGACATAAGTCCGGAGGAATTGGCCAAACTTGATGCATGGTGTGACCATGACATCAAGACCAAATGCTATATGCAAGCCTCGATGTCTGATGAACTCCAGAGGCGATTTGAGGACACGGTGAATGCTGCTGACATTCACACGCAACTCAAGGAACATTTTGGGGCTCAGTCGAGGGCTGAAAGGTTCGCTACTGTTAAGGAGTTGATGACGTGCCGCATGCGTGAAGGGACTTCGGTCCGTGATCATGGGGTACGAGTGATTTGGCTCATACAGAAGTTGGCGACCCTAGATTTGGTGTTGGAGCATGAACTCAATGTGGATTTATTGCTTCTGTCTCTTCCTTCTTCATTTGATGGATTTGTGATAAATTTTAATATGAACAAGATAGAGGCCACCCTTGAAGAGATGGTCAATATGCTCGTTACATATGAATCCACACTTAAGAAGGATAAGCCAGCTTTCTTGGTGGGCTCCTCATCTTCTGCGAAGAAGGGGCCAAGTATGAAGGGCAAGAAACGTTCTACCCCACCCAAGAAAGTCGAGCCCGAGAAGAAGCAAAAGACAAAGGCTTCAAACAATGGAAAATCCAAGGATGTTTGCCATTACTGCAAGAAGCCGGGTCATTGGAAGCGCAACTGCAAGGAATATCTTGAGCAGTTGGGAACTGCAAAGGGTATGTTCTATATTGAAATAAACATGTCACTTAATACAACTTCTTGGGTATTGGATACCGGATGTGGATCTCACATTTGCAATGATTTGCAGGTGATGACAAGAAGTCGCAGGCTTAGAATGGGTGAGACCCAGCTGAGGCTCGGGAATGGTTCCAGAGTTGAAGCTACGGCCATTGGAGATGTTTGTTTGACTTTGCAGAACGGTTTTAAATTATTGTTAAGAGATGTTTTATTTGTGCCAGATTTAATTAAAAACATTATTTCTATTTCTATGCTTGATAGAGATGGTTATTCTTGCAATTTTGTGAATGGGATTTGCAATATTTACAAGAATGAATGTTTAATTGGAAATGGACAACTTGAAAACGATCTATACAACTTAAAACTAAAAGACGTTCCAGTGAATTATGTTGATAAACCGGCGACAACAAACAAAAGGAAAATCGATAGTCAAAACCCGGCAAACCTTTGGCATGCTAGGCTAGGTCATATTTCCTCAAGGAGGATGAACAAGCTAGTGGGAGAGGGCATGTTTGATATGTCTGATATTAATTCTCTACCTACTTGTGAATCCTGCCTAAAAGGAAAAATGACTAAATCTCCTTTTAAGGGGAAACCTGAGCGTAGTCAAAATCTGTTGGATTTGATCCATACAGATGTTTGTGGTCCATTTAGAGTAGGGACTCAACATGGCCACACCTACTTCATTACCTTTACTGATGATTATTCAAGGTATGGGTATTTATATTTAATGAAATATAAGTCTGAAGCATTTGAAAAGTTCAAAGAATTCAGGGCTGAAGTAGAAAACAAGCTAGGTAAAAGTATTAAAGCACTTCGATCGGATCGAGGTGGAGAATACTTGAGTACCGAGTTTTTGGACTATCTGAAAGAGAATGGGATTCTCTCTCAGTGGACTCCTCCTATGACACCACAGCTTAATGGTGTATCGGAGCGTCGTAATCGAACTTTGTTGGACATGGTTCGATCTATGATGAGCTTCACTGAGCTTCCACCTTCATTTTGGGGCTATGCGCTTGAAACGGCGGTATTGTTGTTGAACAACGTCCACACTAAAGCAGTGGACAAAACACCATACGAGTTATGGAATGGCAAAGCTCCTAAGTATTCGTACTTGAGGATTTGGGGATGTCCTGCTTACGTGAAGCGGACAGTGGGAGATAAGTTGGATAGTCGATCCAGCTTATGTTATTTTGTAGGGTATCCGAAGAATTCAATCGGATATTATTTCTATTATCCTGCTGAAACAAAGGTGTTTGTTTCTAGGAATGCCACCTTCTTGGAGAAGGAGTTCTTATTGGATAAGAAAGGCGAGATGATGGAACTCGAAGAAGTTCGAGAAGAACCCGAAATACAAAATAACGATCCTACACCTCAGGAACCATTGCTGGACACGCCTGCACCTAGAAGATCCGAAAGGACTTCTAGACCTCCAGTTCGATATGGTCTTCTTCTTGAAGGGGATCAAGATGAACCCGACATTGGATGTGATCCAAGAAACTTCAAGGAAGCAATTTCTGATGCGGATTCGAATTTATGGCTTGAAGCTATGCAGTCAGAATTGGATTCGATGCATACAAACCAAGTTTGGTCTTTAGTAGATCCTCCCGATGGAATTGTTCCAATAGGGTGTAAATGGATCTACAAGAGAAAGCTTGGGCCTGATGGTAAGGTATTGACCTA
Organism: Henckelia pumila; assembly: GCF_033568475.1. Classification (NCBI taxonomy): domain Eukaryota; kingdom Viridiplantae; phylum Streptophyta; class Magnoliopsida; order Lamiales; family Gesneriaceae; genus Henckelia; species Henckelia pumila. Next base: position 107,856,125 of record NC_133121.1, read on the forward strand.
CAAGGCGCGATTGGTGGCGAAAGGTTATACTCAAAGGCAAGGAGTTGACTATGATGAAACCTTTTCACCAGTTGCAATGTTCAAGTCCATAAGAATCCTGATTGCCATAGCTGCATGGTATGACTATGAGATATGGCAAATGGATGTGAAGACTGCTTTTCTTAATGGAGACATTAAGGAAGAAATCTATATGAAGCAGCCTGAGGGGTACACATCCATGGGAAGCGAGCATAAGGTATGCAAGCTTCAGAGATCAATTTATGGTCTAAAACAAGCATCAAGAAGTTGGAACCAGAAATTTGATGAAACAATTAAAGATTTTGGTTTCATCAAGAACCCGGAGGAACCTTGCGTGTACAAGAAAGTAGTTAAGGATGCGGTGACATTCTTAGTACTTTATGTTGATGACATCCTACTCATTGGGAATGATGTAGGGATGTTGCAGTCAACAAAGATATGGTTATCAGGTAGATTTTCGATGAAGGATTTGGGAGAGGCATCCTACATTCTTGGGATACAGATCTATAGAGATAGGTCTAAGAGAATGATAGGACTCACTCAATCAACCTACATCGATACCATATTGAAACGGTTTTCAATGGATGGGTCCAAAAGAGGACATCTACCCATGTGTCATGGAGTTTCTCTATCCAAGTCTATGTGTCCCAAGACTGATGAAGAGATAGAGAATATGACACATGTACCATATGCGTCAGCTATAGGTAGTATCATGTATGGGATGATATCTACCAGACCGGATGTAGCATTTGCTCTGAGTGTCACAAGAAGATATCAGTCTAATCCTGGTCAAATGCATTGGAAAGCCGTGAAGGACATTCTTAAGTACTTGCGAAGGACTAAGAATATGTTCATGGTTTATGGAGGACGAGAACTCAAATTGGAAGGCTATACCGACTCTAGCTTCCAAAGTGATGTGGATGACTCGAAGTCAACCTCTGGATTTGTGTTCATGCTCAATGGCGGTGCTGTCTCTTGGAAGAGTTCCAAGCAGGACACCACAGCGGATTCCACCACTGAGGCTGAATACATTGCAGCATCAGCTGCTGCTAAAGAGGCCGTTTGGATGAGGAAGTTCGTCCAAGAGTTGGGCGTCATTCCTGAATTTGTTGGTCCAGTCCCGGTGTACTGTGACAACACGGGTGCCGTTGCTCAAGCAAAGGAACCAAGGTCTCATCAAAGATCCAAACACGTACTGAGGAAATACCACATAATCCGGGAGATTGTGGAAAGAGGAGACATCATTGTCGAACGAGTGGCCTCTGCAGACAATATCGCTGATCCGCTTACTAAGCCCTTGCCAGGACCATTGTTTGACAAACATCGCGAAGCAATGGGTCTACGTAGTATGACTAGTTGGCTATAGGGCAAGTGGGAGATTGTAAGAGTGGGTGCCCAGTGAGCCAACTGTGTGGCTATGGGCTTTGATGACTCTTTGTATAAACAATCTTTTGTTTAATATTATTTACACTTTTATGGCAATGACTTTATATTACTTCATATTGTTATATTGTGATATACTATTGTTGTTTTGATAAAGACCTTGAATATACTATAGTGTATGTAAGATGTGGTAGAACATGGAGATGTCTATCATGAAATACATCTTATAGTCACTGTATATTCTAAAACCGTTCCTAGTCGATTGAGCCGTCCGATAATAAGGATAAGGATCGCTCGAGTTTGAGACTAGCATTTGCGATGCGGAGTACCACGTTTCATTGGTAGGGAACATGGAGATGTTCGAAGCATGCAAATGGATATTCATAGGATGAATAATCGAACTACCCTATCCGGATTTTCCAAGTGGTTATCACTTATCGAGTGGATAAAGTCCGCGGTTTTGGTTGTACACCATTAGTCCTTACGACTTGAAACATCATGGAGACTCTATATGCTAGTGCTGTGCTTTGACTCGTTTACCGACTCTATGGGGGTCATCAGGTGTCGAGATTGGGTACAGTTACGACACATATAGGAGTCAATGCATTGTTGTCAAGGATTCACCACATACTTGCGAGTGTGGATATCCTATGCGATCTGAGGAGATATTAGTGTGACAAATCTCTGGCCAGAGTACTTGATGTGATTTAAGAAATGGTTTCTTAGTAGCACATGCGATGTCACTAATTTGATCTTCAAGATGTATTGCATAGTTATCGAATCTTGAGCGACTCTCGATATACCAATGGTTGTTGATTCGATCGGGATATATGGATGAAGGGACCGTACTGTACGCTAACCAAAATCTACTGGTTCTTGTAGGCACTATCAGTGATACCTAGGGAATCATGGGGCGATGTTGCTAGGCGCTTTACCTTGATTCGTTGGGCAAGTCGGAAAGTGTTGTTCCGAGTCACAAGGAGTTGTGAGCCCACGGCTAGCTGTATCCCTGAACCATTGAGGGTCACACAGTGTAATGGAGTTTTAATCCCCGTTGAGATAGTTAAATTTAAAGAGTTAAATTTAATGAACTAAGGAGTTGGACTTCTTAAATAAGAGTAAGGGAGTAGGATTTCCTAAAATGACATAGGGATGGACATTTTTGGAAACCACTGAATTCGGATTCAGGAAAATTTATTTTGACTTTAAAATGTGCAGAAATGGTTTCTGTGCACATTGGTGAAATCGGTTCATCAATCGGAGTCACGATGAATTTTATATTAATTTCTGAACGTGCGGGCTTTGCTTGTCGGGCCCTAGCTTATGACTAATGGGCCCTAAGGTGTTAGTGGCCTGCATTATAAATAAGTTATTGCAGTACAGAAATTAAAAACAACAGCTCATAATTTTTGAGACAGAAAATCGAAACCCTCCTCTCTCTCAAAAGTTTTCGGCCGTCCCCTCCCTGTTCTCTGCCCGAGAAATTTCGGTCTGTGATTTTGAATCGCAGTCAGGAATAACGAATCAGATTCGTTTAATCTCTTCGCAGAAAAACTTCTGATAGATTTTCTAGTGCAATCTATCAGAGGGATTTAAACCCCATTCGTGGACCTGATTGAAGGAGTTCATCAGTTCCTGGGAGATACAAGAAGCGCAGAGAAATCTGTGTGGTGTCCATTAATCTCGCTTCGAGATTGAAGGTAAAATTTAATTAATTGTTATTTGAATTTTACACACACAATAATTTAATCGTTAAACGGTTGATACTCACACTATGGAATTGTTCCATAATAAAATTTTTAAACTTCCGCTGCACCGGGTATCAATCGTGATTGATCTGAGACCCCAGTTTTTCAAACAGTGCAGCCTATTGGATCTCGGTTCTCTTGTGTCCAGAAATGCAGCAGAAGTTTAAAATTTTTATGTAAAAACCAAGCACTTGTATAGCATTCAAAAATCATAAACATCCATATGGTTTTTAAAAAGTTTTTACCTATCAATTTTAAAATATTGATGATGGTTCCAAACAAGTTGTAAACAACTTAGCTCTTGAAAAGGTAGAATGTAACGCCCGGAATTATTTAATTTGAATCCGAGAATATTTAATTTGGAAATATTTGGAGTTTTGATTTAAATTCTAATATTCTTAAATTATTTAGGATTGAAATTGAATGAAATGAGAAGCTGAGGACCAAATTGCAATTTTTGAATAGTTGAGGGGCTAAAATGCAAATAGCTTGGACACTTGTGATCTTTCCTAGCACTCACGTGTGAAACAAAAATTTTTCCATCAGATTACTCAGCAAAGGCAAAAGGAAGAACCGAGTGCAAGAACTCCAAACCTATTCTTCATTTTCAAATTCACATATCTTGAGTTACGGGTATCCGTTTTCGATTCCGAAAGATGTTCTGGAATCCTTGCAACGAGACCTTTGATTTGATGTAAGTTTTATCTTAGTTCATCAGGGTTTGAGAATTCGAAATGGACAGAGATCAGATGTTGATATGAAATTGTGGTTGATGAGCTTCTAAACTTGTTTTCTTGAAGTTGGGTTGAGGAATGATTGTTGTATCATGTTCTTATGATTTATCAGCTATGATTTGATCTATATACCTGCTGATATGTTGGTTTTGAAGATTAAACATCTGATATGAATGTTAGGAATGTTATAGATGTGTTCGGAATCGCCGAGTTATACCGATATGCCGTCGAACTCATGATTTGAAGTGATTTGCTATTGTTCTTGGAATAAGAAATTGCTGAATTATTAGCTGATGATTCCTTGCTTGTTATGCTGTGATTTCAGTGCATAAACAGGACACATCGAGCTTGAGAACATCGACGTCAAACCGATAAAGAATTGAAGCAAGGTTTGAAACTATTCTACATTCAAGTTGTATGGTTTTGAGCAGATTTTGAGTCAAGGCTTATATTGGTTTATTGTACAGCTTTGGTCAGTTAGAAGACATCCTAAACATCACATTTGAAAGGTAAAAGTGGACTACTATTTGATTGGGATTACAACTCGAGATGTTTTGTATCGAGTTCCCCTAAATCACATACTTGTTTGCTTAATTGCTCTTATGTGCTTTCCTTTGAGTTGTTGAATAAGTCTTGATGTTAATGAATGTGATTTGAATGATATATATTGCATTCATCTTGTAAGACTTGTTCTTTGATTTCGAAATGAACGGAAACGTTCGAATAGACGATTTAAGGGATTGTATATGTATGGCCTGGGTGGTTGTTTAGCCTAGCGTCTGATTTACATATATAATGGCTTCAAAGTCTAGAGAAGTGAGATAAGTAGCCCCACCTCGATCGGGAGAGTCGGTGGATTAGTTATGATATCTACTTCTCGGGATCCCAACCGACGAATGAAGAGATGAACCTTGTTTTAAAACATGCATTGAAGTTATGTTCTTTATATCATGATCTTGATATATGTTTGTATGCATGTTTATTTGCTTTTACTGGGAAATCTATTTCTCACCGGAGTTATCCGGCTATTGTTTTGTTGTATGTGTCATTGCAATAGGAGGGAGTGGAACCGGGCAAAAGCGAACGTGAAGAACAAAGGATAAGAAGATAGCGTGATGATCCGAGTGTAGATGGTTGTGTGAGCTGTCATGATGTTGTTGAGTGTCTTAAACATGAGCATGTTAGAGCTACTTGTTCCAAAACTTCTTGATGAATAAGTTGTGGTCTTGTGATGAATATAGGATTTGAAATGATATGTAAATCCTAGAGACAACATGATGTTGTAGCTTTATGCCTTTTCTATAACAATGATTTTTGTTTGATATGTTAGCCTATCTTGAGATGATTTTAAGGCTTTATTATGATCTAAATCTATCATGTTAGAATGTATGTTAGTTGTTGATTTTGATTAGATCATGTGTGAACTGAAGCTAGATGAACAAAATGAAGGAAAGGAACTCATTTGACAGCAAAATGCAGTTTCTGTTCTGCTTCTGAACCTGTGCTCGCTCGATCGGGCAATTCTTACCGATCGAGCGAGGCTGTTAAATCAGGAATAGAACACTTGAAGGAAGTGGCTCGCTCGATCGGTCATTTGTTGCAGATCGAGCGAGGCCACCACTCGCTGCACCTGAGAGTTTGAGCATTGTGCTCGCTCGATCGGTAGATTTTTACCGATCGAGCGAGGTGCTTCCTGTTTTAAAAAAAAAAAAAATTATTTTGTTTAGACATTGATTATTGTCTATTCTATTTGATGATTTGATTATCGAGAGATTAGAACTCGGGTCGTCACATGTTCTCAGATTTTATAACATGGTTATACTTGATTTGAATGATGAAATATACTTTGGATTTAGTTTTGACAGCAAAAACTCAGCTGCTGAATTCGAGCAAATAATGGCTCGCTCGATCGGGAAAAAGTTACCGATCGAGCGAGGCCTGTTTTTCAAGGGCAGTGAATCTGATTTTCTTGCTCGCTCGATCGGTTGCTTTTTCCCGATCGAGCGAGGCTTTTTGTGCTGCAGACCCGAGACTTTTGATTTGATGCTCGCTCGATCGGTAGCTTTTTCCCGATCGAGCGAGGCTCGGGAAATTTTAAAAATTTTTTTTTTATGCTCGTGATTTATTATTCTTTAATGGTTTGATTAATTGTTTAATTAATCATTAGTTGCCCTAAAACGAGATTAGCAACCCGAGGTCCTCACAACAGGTGGTATCAAAGCGTAAGTTTCTGGACTGAGATAGAAGCTGAGCGGGGTAGAGTGAGTCACATGCATTTATAGTATTGCATGATTATGCTTTACTTGAATATGATGATTTGATTAATTGCATGTGTACATGTGCTACCTTTGAAAATGAGATTGCCTGATTTACTGATTTGTAAATTTTTAAATTTCTTACTGATTTGTAAGTAAATTTCTGAATTTCTTATTGATTTTAGTATAAGATTTTACCCGGGTGATGTAAGCACCCAGAAATGAATAGAACAGTGTTCTTTGGGTGACGTAAGCACCCCAGAATGATAAAATGATATGGCCAGACTGAACAGAGACTGAACAGAAATATGTGGTCAGATTGAACAGAATAGTAGTTGCTTAGCTGAATGAAGTATCTCTGAATTAAATAGAATAGAATATCAGTGAATGAATAGATGTATTGCAGGTAGAAGGTGCCCTGAAGAAATGATCAGTTGTTCAGATATTGGGAAGATACAGATGAATGATGTATCAGATTGACTATCTAGCAACTTCAAGACCTAGCACCTAGCTGATAGATTTTGATGAAGAAATTCTGACCGAATAGAGATATATTTATTTGTTGGTAAGTGCTTCAAATAGAATTTGATTTAATGGTTCTTTGCCACAACAAATAATGATGATGAGAAAAGAAGAATATACCAACTAGAAGCAGAACAATTTGTATATTGAAGTATGCTTTGTTAGGTTCAAGCCTATTACAATTCTTTGAATTGTTGATGATGATGATGAAGCAGCTCAAGATTGAGTTGTTTAATTATGGCTTGAATTTGAAGATTATGTCTGAATAAATGTTGACGACTAAAACATTTTGTAAAATACATAGACAGAGCAAAGAGAATCGAAACTGAATGAGAATTAGAAGGAAGGGAAATTGTATTAGACCATAGTGTGTGAGATATGCACAACTTTAGTTACAATTTCTATTCCAAGACAGATATGAAGTGAACATCATGGAACTAGTCTCTATCTCTAGCGAACCAAGACCGATTGGTCCAGGTCTGAATGCAGAATATGTCCGAGATGATTAAATTTATTGTTGATAAAGATATCTGAACAATCAGTGCAAAGACATTTCAAGCCGAGGTGCTTGTTTATGTTAGAAGCAAATCCGACTTAGAGATGATTTGAATGACGAACAGTTCCAGAGGATCAGAATGAAATTGCACCTGAGAATGAAATTGCAGGTAACAGATTTATTTTGTTTTAATCTGTTTAAGATTGGTACAACAGATATATGATAGCTGAAAGCATATTATATTTTCATCTCTGTATCAGAAAAGAGAAATTGTGAATTGAACTGACGAATGGAACTACTGAATTGATGAAATGAGATTGCACATGATTTTGCTTCAAAGAAATGGAACTGAATATGATTGTGTTAGTTTTGAGATATCTGTTTAGGTTTCATGATAGACGATGATACAATAACCTAATACAGATTATCAGAAGACTGATGAAAAGAAGCGGTTAAATTAGATCGGCAAGAACATAATGTGCATCTGAATATGATGATATGATAAGGGATCCAGAATTTCAGATTCTTTGAGTTTGGATTGATATATTATGTTGATTACAGAAATATTCCGAAATAAATATATTCGATGCACTAGATATGTTCAAGATCTAAATTAGCATTGATAGATATGCCGATGAATTAGATAGATCGAGGAATAAAGATAACAGGTATATTCCAGTAAGATTTCGACGTCAGTCTAAGTTGTGAACTGGAATTCAATAGTGAATGTAGGAATGGATGAATTTGTGAATTCTCGACTTGATGAGATTATGAAATGGATGCTGAAGAGATGATGAATTGAATACTGCTTTTGAGGTTTATAAAATCGATGATGATAAGAAAATCAGTTACAGTAGAGTCTTTTCTTTGATTATGCTGAATCGATTACATCAAATGGAAATATGATTCTTGAAATATTTGATATTGAGGATTCATGGTGCCTGAATTATTTCACTCATTCGGAGTTATGAGATGCAAGTGAGTTGTTTTCACTGTGCAGAGTTTGTTATCCAGAAGTTTTGATTTTTGGATGACCTTGATTGAGGGATTTTCTCAATCTTGATTTATTTTTTTTATTTTGAGAATTATTGATTCTTTATTGGTTATTTCAGCGTATTTTGAGATTTTTGACTCGTAACTGATAGACGAATTAGATTTTGATCCATGATTTTTGAGTTAGATGATATGAATTGTTGGTTTTTGGAGATAGAAATGAGGAATGAAATAGGCATTCGATAAATTGATTTCAGAATTCTGTGTTTTCTGATTTGAATATGCAGATGATTATGTCACCAATCAGAATGATTTTTCGATTGGATGTAAGTCAGAAATGTTCAGAAGATGAATGAACCACAGAAAGTAAACCGAAGCGATGAAAATTCGGTGAAGAATGCCAGATGGAAGTATGAATTGAATCCTCAGATCAGAAAATATGAATGCTTTTGTGACTAATATTATGATTGTGCTTGATAATTCCGAAAAGAGATATCAGAATTTGAAGAATGGCACAACGATGAATTTCATATTCGTCAATAATTGTTTTATCAGAAGATAAAGCAAATAGATGTCACAAAAGTAGTATGTTTTCGAAGCTAAACGTAAGGAGAGTTTCTGATGAAATTGTAAATCATTGACCAGATGAGTTCATTGATAGTTTAGAAACTCTAGAATCTGAACGAGATTAGGATTTGAAAGAATAGATTTCGAAACTACCAAGATGAAGCAGTGTAGATGATGTGAACAGATGGTCGTTATGATCTGATTGCTTGAAGTTCTTGAATAAGATGATCTGTCTATACGAAGAAATCACTGAATTGTGATCAGAATTGTTGAGAGATGTTATAGTAAGCCAAGAAGTATGGTTTCAAATTGAGACATTAGGTTTACTAGTGTATGATAATACAGACAATCAGAAGGATCTGAGTACTTTTTGATGTGAAAGTACATAGTTTATCTTTGAATTGAAGAATGATCAGAGCAGATGAACGAATTTTGAGAATGAAGTATATCTGACATGATATCGATTATCAACAACTCTGAACAATTTGATGTCTGTGAATACAGCATATTATTCCTTGATGAAGAAATAGTCCACATAGATTAATTAGATTTCAGAATACACTGCTTAAACTATGATATAGAGAGTTGTTAGTTATTCTGACGATAATGATACGATGAAATAACAGAAATGAGTACAATCTCGTGTCATAAGAAAGACGTTAGATTAGTTGATCGAATTGTGGCATTGATTGATCGATGTTCTGAGTGTTTGGTTATATATGATTACATTATACCATTCTCTAATCGATAGATTATCCGAGTCGATTTTCTAGATTTTGAGAATATTCTCAGAACGTTAATACCTGATTCGGTATTAATTGAGTTGAAGTATTGCCACTGAATAACTATGATTCCTGTAACAGCTATCGAATCGATATTGAGATTAGATGATTTGATGATATGAGGAGAAAGAAATCAGATTTCTTTGTGTTTATATGACCTTACAGAAGTAACCGATATCAAATCAGATCAGATGTGTTTTGAGATACACAAAGATTATGAGTATGAATCTGTATGAAATGAGAACAGAGATGAAGAAACAGAGTTAATAATTGAATGATAGATATAACGTTGACACTGATGAGTTAAACGGAAAAGTTATTCTTGATATATGTTTTATGCAGAGCATGGAATGATATAGATCATAGAGCATAGAATGCTCTAGAAAAGAAACAAGTCGTCACTAATACTGAATTTCACTGACTGAGATGTCAAACCGAATTGATGATTTGATTGACAGATTTATTCTTTTCAGATTATTATGATGGATATGGTTTATTCCACATATTTAAGGAAAGGAAATATCAGTTAGATGTTTTCCTATGTACTGTAATTAGATGAATTAGATATTGAAGAGCTTCTGAGTTCAGTCGAATATTCGACATATCCTCGAGTTAGGATGAAACAACTCAGAGAGTATTCGTTTTAGTTCATTAAAGTACAAGAGAATAGAAGCAGATTCAAAGAATCAATCTGATTCAAGATGATAAGATGAGTTACGAAGATTAGATTTGAATGATTGAAGTATGAATTAATTCAGATAATCATTCAGTCTATCAGATTGAATAGTTCGAATGACTACGATTTCGAGGACGAAATCATTCCTTAGAGGGGAGGAATTGTAAGGCCCGAAAATATTAAATTATTAATTATGAGATTTGAGAATTAAATTCCATATTATGGGCTAATATTGATTTGAGAAGCTAAGGAAATTATAGAATTAATTTTCGAGTCGAGAATATTTAATTTGAGAATTTATGGATTTTGAGAATTAAATTCCGAGAATTCTTAAATTAAAAGAATAAATATTCGAATTGAATATTTATGGAATTTGAAATTAAATTCCACGTTTCGGAAATTAATATGATTTATTTTGACGATGCAAATCGATCAGAGACTGAATTGGAATTATCGACGTTTTGAGGACTAAAGTGCAAACGGCCAGGATTATTGAATTTAATCCGAATTTATTTAATTTTAATCCGAGTATATTTAATTTGGGAATATTTAGAGTTTCGATTTAAATTCTAATATTCTTAAATTATTTTGGATTGAAATTGAATTAAAAAGAGGACGAGGACTGAATTGCAATTTATGAAGTTTCAGGGACTAATTTGAAATTTTGGCTAAAGCTATCCAATTTTAATCGATTATCAGCAAAGCTACGTGGATTAACATGATCAAATTCATAATTGAGAGCAGAGGTTCGAACAGGGAGCCGAGCTTCTTCCCTTTCCTTTTGATTTTGCGGTTTCAAATCGCCGTACCTTTTGATCCGCTCGTCCGATTTCAATTCCGAAAGATGTTCTGGAATCCTTGCAACGAGGCCTTCGATTTGATGTAAGGTTTATGATGTCTTGAATAGGTTTTGAAATTCGAATATGGACAGAGATCAGAACGTGATTTTAGTTTTGATGTTCATACATGTTTATTCATCCGATATTGAAACCGACTTGATGATTTGATGTTGAATGAACTTAAGCATGAATTCCAACATGTATATTACGAATTCTAGCTGCTGGTGTAATGAGTTGAGTGTTGTTCTTGAATTGAATAGCCGAATGCTTTGGATTAAAATTATATTCGAAGTCAATATTTTGTCGGTTACCGATTTTCAGTCGTTATGCCGTCGATTGATGTTTTGAAACCGTTTTTGATAGTCTACGATTGAGCCAATGATCTAAAGATCATATACTGATTTTGTTAGATGATAATCTGTACATTTCAAACATGTTACGAGCTCAATCAACTCAAGAGGTCGGATTGTGAACCGAGGAAGTTTGCTTGCGGTTTGAATGAGTTGTTTGATAATAAATTGATGTTTTGATAGCCGATAATTAAACCGAGATGTTCATTGAGATGTTGCTGATGTTGTAGCATATTTATTCTTCAATTTCAGATTATTTTGAAGACTATTGACTCGAGAACCTGGACTTCATTGAAAGAAGAAAAGAAGAAGGTTTGAAATGATGTTTCTGGACGATTGATTGATGATTCTGAATCGAGTTTGAAATGAATGAATAGAACGAAGTTTGATATGATTGTTTTGATGCTATGTTTCAGATTTGAAGCTTTCAAAACAGACGAAATACGAAGGTATAATGACGACATCGAGAGTCAGTAATTTTGAAACTCAAGAACGATTCTTCTTGAGTTGTTCCGCCAAAATCGCATACGTATTTATTGCTTTGATTTGATTTTGATGTTGTCGATCCATCCCAGGTAGTGGATCTTTAATTTTGAATCGATATGATTTTGATATGATGATGATACGAATTGATTCTATGCCAAGGTCGGAGGGCGACTTTATTTTCGAATCCGAAATAATTTTGATAGATGGATATCCATGTCAAGATCGGATACGAATCTTGATGGCAACGATGATTTATGAATCAATTCTGAAGCGAGATATGTGTTATTTTTACTCTATTCTTGAGTTGATATGTTTAGGGTTGATATGAATTTATTTAACGCATTTATATGTCGATTATACTGAGAATAATTTCTCACCGGAGTTTATCCGGCTGTTGTTTTGTTTTGTATGTGTGCATTGCAACAGGAGGGGCAGGAGCATGGTTGAGACGACCTTGATAGCTCGGGAGAGAGATGTAGCAAGTGTGGACTCGGGTTGTAGGTTGAACGAATGATACTTTGATAGCATAGAACTTGATATGAACTTGTGTTTAGAAGCTCACCTTTGAAGATGACGTGTAGCTTACTGTTTCATATCTTTATGCTATTTATTGGATGTAATAAGCTTATGTTATAATGCATGAAACTTGTTATATGATTATATGCATGTTCTCAGATTTTATAACATGCTTAGACTTGATTTGAATGATGAAATATACTTTGGATTTAGTTTTGACAGCAAAAACTCAGCTGCAGAATTCGAGCAAATAATGGCTCGCTCGATCGGGAAAAAGTTACCGATCGAGCGAGGCCTGTTTTTCAAGGGCAGTGAATCTGATTTTCTTGCTCGCTCGATCGGTTGCTTTTTCCCGATCGAGCGAGGCTTTTTGTGCTGCAGACCCGAGACTTTTTATTTGATGCTCGCTCGATCGGTAGCTTTTTCCCGATCGAGCGAGGCTCGGGAAATTTTAAAAAAAAAAATTTTTTTATGCTCTTGATTTATTATTCTTTAATTGTTTGATTAATTTTTTAATTAATCATTAGTTGCCCTAAAACGAGATTAGCAACCCGAGGTCCTCACAACAGGATAACGTTGACACTGATGAGTTAAACGGAAAAGTTATTCTTGATATATGTTTTATGCAGAGCATGGAATGATATAGATCATAGAGCATAGAATGCTCTAGAAAAGAAACAAGTCGTCACTAATGCTGAATTTCACTGACTGAGATGTCAGACCGAATTGATGATTTGATTGACAGATTTATTCTTTTCAGATTATTATGATGGATATGATTTATTCCACATATTTAAGGAAAGGAAATATCAGTTAGATGTTTTCCTATGTACTGTAATTAGATGAATTAGATATTGAAGAGCTTCTGAGTTCAGTCGAATATTCGACATATCCTCGAGTTAGGATAAAACAACTCAGAGAGTATTCGTTTTAGTTCATTAAAGTACAAGAGAATAGAAGCAGATTCAAAGAACCAATCTGATTCAAGATGATAAGATGAGTTACGAAGATTAGAGTTGAATGATTGAAGTATGAATTAATTCAGATAATCATTCAGTCTATCAGATTGAATAGTTCGAATGACTAAGATTTCGAGGACGAAATCATTCCTTAGAGAGGAGGAATTGTAAGGCCCGAAAATATTAAATTATTAATTATGGGATTTGAGAATTAAATTCCATATTATGGGATAATATTGATTTGAGAAGCTAAGGAAATTATAGAATTAATTTCCGAGTCGAGAATATTTAATTTGAGAATTTATGGATTTTGAGAATTAAATTCCGAGAATTCTTAAATTAAAAGAATAAATATTCGAATTGAATATTTATGGAATTTGAAATTAAATTCCACGTTTCGGAAATTAATATGATTTATTTTGACGATGCAAATCGATCAGAGACTGAATTGGAATTATCGACGTTTTGAGGACTAAAGTGCAAACGGCCAGGATTATTGAATTTAATCCGAATTTATTTAATTTTAATCCGAGTATATTTAATTTGGGAATATTTAGAGTTTTGATTTAAATTCTAATATTCTTAAATTATTTTGGATTGAAATTGAATTAAAAAGAGGACGAGGACTGAATTGCAATTTATGAAGTTTCAGGGACTAATTTGCAATTTTGGCTAAAGCTATCCAATTTTAATCGATTATCTGCAAAGCTACGTGGATTAACATGATCAAATTCAGAATTGAGAGCAGAGGTTCGAACAGGGAGCCGAGCTTCTTCCCTTTCCTTTTGATTTTGCGGTTTCAAATCGCCGTAACTTTTGATCCGCTCGTCCGATTTCAATTCCGAAAGATGTTCTGGAATCCTTGCAACGAGGCCTTCGATTTGATGTAAGGTTTATGATGTCTTGAATAGGTTTTTAAATTCGAATATGGACAGAGATCAGAACGTGATTTTAGTTTTGATGTTCATACATGTTTATTCATCCGATATTGAAACCGACTTGATGATTTGATGTTGAATGAACTTAAGCATGAATTCCAGCATGTATATTACGAATTCTAGCTGCTGGTGTAATGATTTGAGTGCTGTTCTTGAATTGAATAGCCGAATGCTTTGGATTAAAATTATATTCGAAGTCAATATTTCGTCGGTTACCGATTTTCAGTCGTTATGCCGTCGATTGATGTTTTGAAATCGTTTTTGATAGTCTACGATTGAGCCAATGATCTGGTTGTAACGCCCGGAATTATTTAATTTTAATCCGGGAATATTTAATTTGGGAATATTTGGAGTTTTGATTTAAATTCTAATATTCTTAAATTATTTAGGATTGAAATTGAATGAAATGAGAAGCTGAGGACCAAATTGCAATTTTTGAATAGTTGAGGGGCTAAAATGCAAATAGCTTGGACACTTGTGATCTTTCCTAGCACTCACGTGTGAAACAAAAAATTTTCCATCAGATTACTCAGCAAAGGCAAAAGGAAGAACCGAGTGCAAGAACTCCAAACCTATTCTTCATTTTCAAATTCACATATCTTGAGTTACGGGTATCCGTTTTCGATTCCGAAAGATGTTCTGGAATCCTGGCAATGAGACCTTCAATTTGATGTAAGTTTTATCTTAGTTCATCAGGGTTTGAGAATTCGAAATGGACAGATATCAGATGTTGATATGAAATTGTGGTTGATGAGCTTCTAAACTTGTTTTCTTGAAGTTGGGTTGAGGAATGATTGTTGTATCATGTTCTTATGATTTACCAGCTATGATTCGATCTATATACCTGCTGATATGTTGGTTTTGAAGCTTAAACATCTGATATGAATGTTAGGAATGTTATAGATGTGTTCGGAATCGCCGAGTTATACCGATATGCCGTCGAACTCATGATTTGAAGTGATTTGCTATTGTTCTTGGACTAAGAAGTTGTTGAATTATTAGCTGATGATTCCTTGCTTGTTATGCTATGATTTCAGTGCATACACAGGACACATTGAGCTTGAGAACATCGACGTCAAACCGGTAGAGAATTGAAGCAAAGTTTGAAATTATTCTACATTCAAGTTGTATGGTTTTGAGCAGATTTTGAGTCAAGGCTTATATTGGTTTATTGTACAGCTTTGGTCAGTTAGAAGACATCCTAAACATCACATTTGAAAGGTAAAAGTGGACTACTATTTGATTGGGATTACAACTCGAGATGGTTTGTATCGAGTTCCCCTAAATCACATACTTGTTTGCTTAATTGCTCTTATGTGCTTTCCTTTGAGTTGTTGAATAAGTCTTGATGTTAATGAATGTGATTTGAATGATATATATTGCATTCATCTTGTAAGACTTGTTCTTTGATTTCGAAATGAATGGAAACGTTCGAATAGACGATTTGAGGGATTGTATATGTATGGCCTGGGTGGTTGTTTAGCCTAGCGTCTGATTTACATATATAATGGCTTCAAAGTCTAGAGAAGTGAGATAAGTAGCCTCACCTCAATCGGGATAGTCGGTGGATTAGTTATGATATCTACTTCTCGGGATCCCAACCGACGAATGAAGAGATGAACCTTGTTTTAAAACATGCATTGAAGTTATGTTCTTTATATCATGATCTTGATATATGTTTGTATGCATGTTTAGTTGCTTTTACTGGGAAATCTATTTCTCACCGAAGTTATCCGGCTATTGTTTTGTTTTATGTGTCATTGCAATAGGAGGGAGTGGAACCGGGCAAAAGAGAACGTGAAGAACAAAGGATAAGAAGATAGCGTGATGATCCGAGTGTAGATGGTTGTGTGAGCTGTCATGATGTTGTTGATTGTCTTAAACATGAGCATGTTAGAGCTACTTTTCCAAGACTTCTTGATGAATAAGTTGTGGTCTTGTGATGAATATAGGATTTGAAATGATATGTAAATCCTAGAGACAACATGATGTTGTAGCTTTATGCCTTTTCTATAACAATGATTCTTGTTTGATATGTTAGCCTATCTTGAGATGATTTTAAGGCTTTATTATGATCTAAATCTATCATGTTAGAATGTATGTTAGTTGTTTATTTTGATTAGATCATGTGTGAACTGAAGCTAGATGAACAAAATGAAGGAAAGGAACTCATTTGACAGCAAAATGCAGTTTCTGTTCTGCTTCTGAACCTGTTCTCGCTCGATCGGGCAATTCTTACCGATCGAGCGAGGCTGTTAAATCAGGAACAGAACACTTGAAGGAAGTGGCTCGCTCGATCGGTCATTTGTTGCAGATCGAGCAAGGCCACCACTCGCTGCACCCGAGAGTTTGAGCATTGTGCTCGCTCGATCGGTAGATTTTTACCGATCGAGCGAGGTGCTTCCTGTTTTAAAAAAAAAAAAATTATTTTGTTTAGACATTGATTATTGTCTATTCTATTTGATGATTTGATTATCGAGAGATTAGAACTCGGGTTGTCATGATACCACCTGTTGTGACGACCCGAGTTCTAATCTCTCGATAATCAAATCATCAAATAGAATAGACAATAATCAATGTCTAAACAAAATAATTTTTTTTTTTTTTTTAAAACAGGAAGCACCTCGCTCGATCGGTAAAAATCTACCGATCGAGCGAGCACAATGCTCAAACTCTCAGGTGCAGCGAGTGGTGGCCTCGCTCGATCTGCAACAAATGACCGATCGAGCGAGCCACTTCCTTCAAGTGTTCTCTTCCTGATTTAACAGCCTCGCTCGATCGGTAAGAATTGCCCGATCGAGCGAGCACAGGTTCAGAAGCAGAACAGAAACTGCATTTTGCTGTCAAATGAGTTCCTTTCCTTCATTTTGTTCATCTAGCTTCAGTTCACACATGATCTAATCAAAATCAACAACTAACATACATTCTAACATGATAGATTTAGATCATAATAAAGCCTTAAAATCATCTCAAGATAGGCTAACATATCAAACAAAAATCATTGTTATAGAAAAGGCATAAAGCTACAACATCATGTTGTCTCTAGGATTTACATATCATTTCAAATCCTATATTCATCACAAGACCACAACTTATTCATCAAGAAGTTTTGGAACAAGTAGCTCTAACATGCTCATGTTTAAGACACTCAACAACATCATGACAGCTCACACAACCATCTACACTCGGATCATCACGCTATCTTCTTATCATTTGTTCTTCACGTTCGCTTTTGCCTGGTTCCACTCCCTCCTATTGCAATGACACATACAACAAAACAATAGCCGGATAACTCCGGTGAGAAATAGATTTCCCAGTAAAAGCAACTAAACATGCATACAAACATATATCAAGATCATGATATAAAGAACATAACTTCAATGCATGTTTTAAAACAAGGTTCATCTCTTCATTCGTCGGTTGGGATCCCAAGAAGTAGATATCATAACTAATCCACCGACTCTCCCGATCAAGGTGGGGCTACTTATCTCACTTTTCTAGACTTTGAAGCCATTATATATGTAAATCAGATGCTAGGCTAAACAACCACCCAGGCCATACATATACAATCCCTCAAATCGTCTATTCGAATGTTTCCGTTCATTTCGAAATCAAAGAACAAGTCTTACAAGATGAATGCAATATATATCATTCAAATCACATTCATTAACATCAAGACTTATTCAACAACTCAAAGGAAAGCACATAAGAGCAATTAAGCAAACAAGTATGTGATTTAGGGGAACTCGATACAAACCATCTCGAGTTGTAATCCCAATCAAATATTAGTCCACTTTTACCTTTCAAATGTGATGTTTAGGATGTCTTCTAACTGACCAAAGCTGTACAATAAACCAATATAAGCCTTGACTCAAAATATGCTCAAAACCATACAACTTGAATGTAGAATAGTTTCAAACCTTGCTTCAATTCTCTACCGGTTTGACGTCGATGTTCTCAAGCTCGATGTGTCCTGTTTATGCACTGAAATCACAGCATAACAAGCAAGGAATCATCAGCTAATAATTCAGCAACTTCTTAGTCCAAGAACAATAGCAAATCACTTCAAATCATGAGTTCGATGGCATATTGGTATAACTCGGCGATTCCGAACACATCTATAACATTCCTAACATTCATATCAGATGTTTATGCTTCAAAACCAACTTATCAGCAGGTATATAGATCGAATCATAGCTGGTAAATCATAAGAACATGATGCAACAATCATTCCTCAACCCAACTTCAAGAAAACAAGTTTAGAAGCTCATCAACCACAATTTCATATCAACATCTGATCTCTGTCCATTTCGAATTCTCAAACCCTGATGAACTAAGATAAAACTTACATCAAATCAAAGGTATCGTTGCAAGGATTCCAGAACATCTTTCTTTCTGACAAACAGTACTGGAGCACCCCAAGGAGAAACACTGGGTCGAATGTATCCCTTGGCCAGTAAATCTTCCAACTGTTCTTTCAACTCTTTCAATTCCACTGGTGCCATTCGATAAGGTGCTTTCGAAATCGGTGCAGTTCCTGGCATCAGTTCGATGTTGAAATCAATCTCACGATACGGAGGTAATCCTGGAATCTCATCAGGAAAAACGTTCGCAAATTCACTAACCACTGGCAAATCAGCCAGGTTCGGGCTAGCTTTCAAAATGTCAACTGCATATACAAGAAATCCCTCCGCTCCTTTCTGCAAAAGTCGGGTCATAGCTAATACAGAAATAAGAGGAATCTTAGCACGTGAACCCTCACCATAGAATTTCCATTCTTCAGCCATCTCAGGTGTGAATCTCACTATCTTTTGGAAACAGTCTACTGTAGCTCTGTACTTATTCAGCATATCAATCCCAATAATACAGTCAAAATCAGATATACCAAGTACAAAACAATCTATCTCAATCTCATTACCATCATACTGTAGTACACAATTATTAACTGTTTGAATCGATATAAGACCCCTCCCCAAAGGAGAAGAAATAGATACTACAACAGGTAATGTTTCAATAGGCAAAGAATGCAATGAAACAAATTGGGCAGAGATAAACGTATGGGATGCACCTGTATCTATCAATACATATGCAGGATAACCATAAAGAGAACAGTTACCTGCAATCACATCGTCTGGTGCTCCCTGTGCCTGTTCCTCCGTCAATGCAAAGACATGAGCCTGCTGTCTTTGAGGCTGACTGTCTGTCTGACTTCCTCCTGGCCTTGATTGTTGCTGTGGAGGTGACGGTTGAAAGGAATGGACAGAAGAGGCTTGTCTTGTGGGTTGAGCCACTGATCGTGATGACTCTGCACCTCGTGCCTGTCCAGAACCTCTCTGAGGACATACCCTCGCAAAATGGCCAGTCTGATGGCATATATGGCACCTCCCAGATATCCCTCGACACTGATCGGTTGGATGTCCTCCACCACAATTGTTACAAAACACTCCCGACTTCGGTTTCGTGCCACTGGAACTCGAAGAACTGCTCCCAGACTTCTTAAAATGTTTTCCTCGAGCTTGCAAATATCCTTTCTTACCACTGCTGCTGCCACCATTTTCAAATCGAGAAGACTGTTGCGGAGTTGGAGCTGAAGGTTGTGACTGTCTCGGAGGCTGAGCAACATACGAAGCTCCTCGCTGCTGTATCAAGCCAGCTTCCGCTCCTTTGGCACTTTTCAAGGCATCAGCAAAATTATTCGGTCGCCTTGTGTTTACCAATGTAAAAACATCAGGATTCAGTCCATTAATGAACTGATCAGCCATAGCCTCGTCACTATCTACAACATGTGGAGCAAAACGTAGCAATGTCGTGAATTTTGCAACATAGTCTTCAATATTTAAGTTTCCCTACCTCAGATTAGCAAATTCGGCACCCTTGTCTTTACAATAAGACACTCGGAAGAAACGTTGATAAAACTCTGTCTTGAAGACATTCCAGGTCAGAACAGTTCCTCTACGCTCCAGAGATTTCTTTGTTGTGAACCACCAGCTTTTTGCAACTTCATGCAACTGATGACCAATAAGTATGACTCTCCGCTCATCACCGTAATCAAGTGAATCAAATAACATCTCCATATCATCAAGCCATCCTTCACATTCAACTGCATTCTCGGTACCTTTCAGAGTTGGCGGCTTGTAGGATTGAAATCTTTTCAGTAGTGTTTCCATTGGAGTTGCAGTCATATCGGTCATGTCTCTTGAAGTGTTTCCCTGTTCATTACTCGGGACTGTAGCTTGAGGCACAATCGGTGTTACTACTGTCTGTTCTGGCAGATGTATAGGAACTGTCTGTTCTGGCATCGGAGTAGGAGCCCGTGGTCTAAGAGGAGGTCGTCCTGGTCTTCGAGACATATCTGATTATCAAAATGGTTAGGACACCATAATCCTCAAATCAATCTCAGTCCTCCTCTGATCATCTTACCTCTGATCAAGACTCGGTTCTGATTCAATCTTAAATAAATAAATAATCACAGTCTTCAGATAAAACATGCTTCCAATCAATTCAGATAATCAGGTAGCATGTCATAAATCATCAGAATACATGCCTCTAATCATTTCCGATATTCCAGTAAGCATGCATCTTTAATCATCATAATCATACTTTCAAATAAAATAAATACAACATCTTGTAAGAAAGACTTGAAAGTAAATCATGCTAGCATTTACAACATGTAATTCAATCATGTAAATAATCATAGCATAATTAAAATAAATAAGTAAGGAAGATGACTCGATCTACCCCACTCACTATCTATCTAAGTCCAGAATTTTCTTGCTCTGATACCACCTGTTCATTCATATCACGTATCATATCAGGGCCAGTGTCAGGTACTTCAGAGATATCATCCCAGTACAGAGGAGATCGACATTTTCTTTCATATAAAGCTTAAAAAGGAGCCATTTCAATACTCGATTGATAGTTGTTGTACGAGAATTCACAAAGAGGTAGTGATTCTTTCCAACTAGTGCCAAAATCAAGCACTACAGCTCTCAACATGTCCTCCAAAGTCTGAATAGTATGCTCAGACTGTCCGTCAGTCTGTGGATGATAGGCTGTGCTCAAGTGTAACTGAGTACCCAAAGCATTCTGTAAGCTGTGCCAAAAATGTGATGTAAATCAAGGATCACGATCTGATACAATAGATTTCGGCACTCCGTGCAATCTGACAACTTCTCGAACATAAATCTCTGCCATCTGGTCATGTCTATATGTCATGCGATAAGGAATGAAACACGCTGATTTCGTCAATCTGTCAATAATCACCCAGATAACATCACAGCCTCTAGAAGATCGAGGTAATCTCGTCACAAAATCCATGGAAATATGATCCCATTTCCATTCAGGCACGGACAAACTTTGTAACAAACCAGGCATTCTCTTCCTTTCAGCCTTCACCTGCTGGCAATTCAGACATCGAGACACAAAACCAGTGATATCTGTCTTCATCTATTTTCACCAATAATGAGTCTTCAGATCATTGTACATCTTCCTACCACCAGGATGAATACTGTAATGACTACAATGCGCCTCTTTCAGTAGTTGTTGACGTACATCAGAAATATCAGGCACTACTAGGCGATTGTGAACGTAAAGAAGATCATCTCGAACCCGGTATTCAGATACATGCCCTGATCGGACTTTCTCAATTAAGTTCTTCACATTCTGATCAAGTTTCTAAGCATCTCTAATTCGCAACAACAAAGACGGTTCAATGAGATTGTGCATCGACTACCGGCAACTGAACAAGGTAACGGTAAAGAACAAATACCCTTTGCCTCGTATTGATGATTTATTTGATCAGTTGCAGGGTTCTTCAGTGTATTCCAAGATCGATCTGAGATCTGGATATCATCAGCTGAGAGTTAGGGATTCTGATATTCCTAAGACTGCGTTTAGAACCAGGTATGGCCATTATGAGTTTATAGTTATGCCGTTTGGTTTGACAAATATGAAAGAGTGGGTGCCCGGTGAGCCAACTTGTGGCTAAGGGCTTTGATGACTCTTTGTATAAACAATCTTTTGTTTAATATAATTTACACTTTTATTAATGGCAATGACTTTATCTTTCTTCAGATTATTATATTGTGATATACTATTGTTGTTTTGATAAAGACCTTGAATATACTATAGTGTATGTAAGATGTGGTAGAACATGGAGATGTCTATCATGAAACACATCTTATAGTCACTGTATATTCTAAACTGTTCCTAGTCGATTGAGCCGTCCGATAATAAGGATAAGGATCGCTCGAGTTTGAGACTAGCATTTGCGATGCAGAGTACCACGTTTCATTGGTAAGGAACATGGAGATGTTCGAAGCATGCAAATGGATATTCATACGATGAATGATCGAACTACCCTATCCGGACTTTCCAAGTGGTTATCACTTATCGAGTGGATAAAGTTCGCGGTTTTGGTTGTACACCATTAGTCCTTACTACTTGAAACATCATTGAGACTCTATATGCTAGTACTGTGCTTTGACTCATTTACCGACTCTATTGGGGTCATCAGGTGTCGGGATTGGGTACAGTTACAACACATATAGGAGTCAATGCTTTGTTGTCAAGGATTCACCACATACTTGCGAGTGTGGATATCCTATGCGATCTGAGGAGATATTAGTGTGACGAATCTCTGGCCAGAGTACATGATGTGTTTTAAGAAATGGTTTCTTAGTAACACATGCGATGTCACTATTTGATCTTCAAGATGTATTGCATAGTTATCGAATCTCGAACGACTCTCGATATACCAATGGTTGTTGATTCGATCGGGATATATGGATGAAGGGACCGTACTGTACGCTAACCAAAATCTATTGGTTCTTGCAGGCACTATCAGTGATACCTAGGGAATCATGGGGCGATGTTGCTAGGAGCTCTTACCATGATTCGATGGGCAAGTCGGAAATTGTTGTTCCGAGTCACAAGGAGTTGTGAGCCCACGGCTAGCTGTATCCCTGAACCATTGAGGGTCACACAGAGTAATGGATTTTTAATCCCCGTTGAGATAGTTAAATTTAAAGAGTTAAATTTAATGAACAAAGAAGTTGGACTTCTTAATTATGAGTAGAGGAGTAAGATTTCCTAAAATGACATAGGGATGGGCATTTTTGGAAATCACTGAATTCGGATTCAGAAAAATTTATCTTGACTTTAAAAAGTGCAGAAATGGTTTCTGTGCACATTGGTGAAATCGGTTTATCAATCGGAGTCACGATGAATTTTATATTAATTTCTGAACATGCGGGCTTTGCTTGTCGGGCTTGAACTTATGACTAATGGGCCCTAAGCTGTTAGCGGCCTACATTATAAATAAGTTATTGCAGTACAAAAATTACACACAACAGGTCACAAAATTTTCGAAAAACCCTAGTGATTTTCCTCTGAAGTGGCCGACCCCCTCTCCCCTCTGCTCGAAAAATCCAGTCTGTGAATTTTGAATTGCAGTCTGGTTTAACGGATCAAATTCGTTAATCTCTTCGTAGAAACTTCTGATAGATTTTCTAGTGCAATCTATCAGAGGGATTAAATATCCGTTCGTGGACCTGATTGAAGAACAGTTCGTCCATCAGTTTCAGGGATATACAACAAGAGCAGAGCAATCTGTTGGTGTCCATAATCTCGATTCGAGATTGGAGGTAAAAATTTATAATCGTTATTTAATTTTTACACACACACAATTTAATCGTAAGGTTGATACCCATTATGGAATCGTTCCATATAAAATTTTTAAACTTCCGCTGCACCGGGTATCAATCCTGATTGATCTGATCGCCGCGTTCTCCAACAGTGGTATCAGAGCCAGGTTGCTCAGATCAAGCGATTAAATTAATCGATTGTATAAAAATTTTTTAGCCTCGGTTTTTGAAACAAAATAAATATTTTAAAAATAAAAAAAAAAATTCGGGCAAAAATCCGGGCAGCGATTGGATCGCTGCCCGGGGGGGCGGCAGCGATGGTCGCTGCCCCGGGCAGCGCACGGCGCTGCACAGGGCGGCGCATGGCGCTGCCCGGCCCGACCCCATTAGGGCGCGGGCAGCCCGGGAATGTCCCGGGTGGCCCGCGGGGAAAAAATTAATTTTTAATTTTTTAAATTAAATTTTAATATGTTAAAATTCTATTTTTGGTCCGATCGAAAATTGTTTTTGATTGGTCCACGAGGCGTCGGATCGAATTGTTCGAGTCCAAAAATTTTAAAATTGATTTTTGGATAAATTTGAATTTTTGGAAAATTTAAATATTTTATCCGTTAAATTGAATTTTGAAATTAATTATTTTTGGTACAATTGATGATAAGATATGATCTTATGGATATATTAAGTAAAATATGATTTTATGTATAAAATTGGATTTTATAGATAAAATATGATTTTATTTGATAAAAAGATAAAATATGATTTTGTATGTAAAATGAGATTTTATGTATGAAATATGATTTTATCCTTTTAAATTTAAATTGTCATTGCATGTTATCCAATAAAATAATTTTGAATTAAATGTTATTGGATAAGGATGATCGATTGCCATGACCAATTTTGTAGGTGTATGTTAGGAATTTACATTTGTTTTTATTGTTGTTGGTTTTATTAATGGGCCTGGTTTATGGCCCAATATGAATTGTCATATGTAATAAAAGTGGTCTTGGTTTATGGCCCGTTCCCACCCCTTAAAAATGTATCCCCTACTTGTCATTGTTATTTATTGTAAATACATTAGATTTAGTGGGAGATGAAGATTTGAAGATGGTGGTGGGCCCAGCAGACAATAAAGATAGAAGAAATGTAAATTGGAAGCTCAATGTAATAGGATTGCATTGCATACTGCATATTACCTAGGATTGGACTAAGACTCGTGATTGGCAACCACGGGTCGATTAGAAATGGAATCGATCATCCTATATAATATGTGATATTAAAGTTGTATGCATGTATTAGACAAAATTGTGTGAATCCGACAAGCATACAAAATTTTAAAAATGATGAGACAAATTTTCAAAAATAAAATCCCTCATTTTAAATATGATTTAAAATTGATATCAAGATAAATAAAGGAAATTTAAATTTGTTTAAATGTTCCTACCTTCCATCAACGATCAATGTATGAGATGCTACCCGCGGATACGGTCCGGCTCATATTATTGGGGGGGCCCGTTCGTCGGAAAGCTGTACATTGGATCGACACATGTTGTAAGTTGGGTGGAACTCCCATGGGATCGGCTCATATTATTGGGGGATCCACATGGCGACCGTCCATCACAACTTAATATTGATGGGTCATCTTGACATGTCACAATAATCGGCGTCATATTATTGGGCCCTTATTGGACATGAGGTAAACACGTGGAGGTTGCTTTGGAAGCAATTGGGCTCTACCTTTTGAAAATTATGGTTGGCTGATATTATTCGGGACCATAGTTTGTCAATTGGACTCCATGTTCTCACTAAGGAAAACAGTTTCCCGTTTTCACTAGAGGGTAGTGAAATCGTTAAAATAGTGGGAGTGAGATTCATAAAATAAATTTCGCCTATTTTATGTCTTAGTAAATTACTTAAACAATCACTGATATTTGTCTGTTTCTTTTCAGTATTTCATAAAAGATGAATTCGCGTAATCCACTTTTCTCGATCCTCGAACAAAATAAGTTGACTGGCGCAAACTATACGAAATGGTTCCGTAAGTTGAAGATTGTCTTGACTTCGGAGAAGATGCTCTACGTGTTAGAAAAATCTCCTCTGAAGGAAGCACCAGCTAACGTAAGTCCGGAAGAGTTAGCCAAACTTGATACATGGTGGGACCATGATATCAAGGCCAAATGCTATATGCAAGCCTCGATGTCTGATGAACTCCAGAGGCGATTTGAGGACACCGTGAATGCTGCTGACATTCACGTTCAACTCAAGGAACTTTTTGGGGCTCAATCGAGGGCTGAAAGGTTCGCTACTGTAAAGGAGCTAATGACGTGTCGCATGCGTGAAGGGACTTCGGTCCGTGATCATGGGGTACGAGTGATTTGGCTCATACAGAAGTTGGTAACCCTTGATTTGGTGTTGGAGCATGAACTCAACGTGGACTTACTACTTCTGTCTTTTCCTTCTTCGTTTGACGGATTTGTGGTGAATTTCAATATGAACAAGATAGAGGCCTTCCTTGAAGAGATGGTCAATATGCTTGTGACATATGAATCCACATTAAAGAAGGATAAATCGGCTTTCTTGGTGGGCTCCTCTTCTTCTGCTAAGAAGGGGCCAAGTACAAAGGGTAAGAAACGTTCTGCCCCACCCAAGAAAATCAAACCCAAGAAGAAGTACAAGACAAAGGCTTCAAACATGGAAAAATCCAAGGATGTTTGCCATTACTGCAAGAAGCCCGTTCATTGGAAGCGTAACTGCAAGGAATATCTAGAGCAGTTGCGAACTGCGAAGGGTATGTTCTATATTGAAATAAATGTTTCACTTAATACTACTTCTTGGGTATTGGATACCGGATGTGGATCTCACATTTGCAATGATTTGCAGGTGATGACAAGAAGTCGCAGGCTTAGAATGGGTGAGACCCAGCTGAGGCTCGGAAATGGTTCCAGAGTTGAAGTTAAAGCCGTGGGAGATGTTTATTTAATTTTGCAGAACGGTTTTAAGTTACTTTTGAGAGATGTTTTATTTGTTCCGGATTTGATTAAAAACATTATTTCTGTTTCTATGCTTGATAGAGATGGTTATTCTTGCAATTTTGTGAATGGAATTTGCAATATTTACAAGAATGAATGTTTGATTGGAAATGGACAACTTGAAAACGATTTATACAACTTAAAACTAAAAGACGTTCCAATAAATTATGTTGATAAACCGTCAACAACAAACAAAAGGAAAATTGATAGCCAAAACCCGGTAAACCTTTGGCACGCTAGGCTAGGTCATATTTCCTCAAGGAGGATGAACAAGCTAGTGGGAGAGGGCATGTTTGATATGTCTGATATTAACTCTCTACCTACTTGTGAATCCTGCCTAAAAGGAAAAATGACTAAATCTCTTTTTAAGGGGAAACCTGAGCGTAGTCAAAATCTGTTGGATTTGATCCATACAGATGTTTGTGGTCCATTCAGAGTTGGTACTCAATATGGCCACACCTACTTCATTACCTTTACTGATGATTATTCTAGGTATGGGTATTTATATTTAATGAAATATAAGTCTGAAGCATTTGAAAAGTTCAAAGAATTCAAGGCTGAAGTAGAAAACAAGCTAGGTAAAAGTATTAAAGCACTTCGATCGGATCGAGGTGGAGAATACTTAAGTACCGAGTTTTTGGACTATCTAAAAGAGAATGGGATTCTCTCTCAGTGGACTCCTCCTATGACACCACAGCTGAATGGTGTATCGGAGCGTCGTAATCGAACTTTGTTGGACATGGTTCGATCCATGATGAGCTTCATTGAGCTTCCACCTTCGTTTTGGGGCTATGCGCTTGAAACGGCGGTATTGTTGTTGAACAACGTCCACACTAAAGCAGTGGACAAAACACCATACGAGTTATGGAATGGCAAAGCTCCTAAGTATTCGTACTTGAGGATTTGGGGATGTCCTGCTTACGTGAAGCAAACAGTGGGAGATAAGTTGGATAGTCGATCCAGCTTATGTTATTTTGTAGGGTATCCGAAGAATTCAATCGAATATTATTTCTATTATCCTGCTGAAACAAAGGTGTTTGTTTCAAGGAATGACACCTTCTTGGAGAAGGAGTTCTTATTGGATAAGAAAGGCGAGATGATGGAACTCGAAGAAATTCGAGAAGAACCCGAAATACAAAATAACGATCCTACACCTCAGGAACCATTGATAGACACGCCTGTACCTAGAAGATCCGAGAGGACTTCTAGACCTCCTATTCGATATGGTCTTCTTCTTGAAGGGGATCAAGATGAACCCGATGTTGGATGTGATCCAAGAAACTTCAAGGAAGCAATTTCTGATGCGGATTCAAATTTATGGCTTGAAGTTATGCAGTCGGAAATAGATTCGATGCATACAAACCAAGTTTGGTCTTTAGTAGATCCTCCCGATGGAATTGTTCCAATAGGGTGTAAATGGATCTACAAGAGAAAGCTTGGGCCTGATGGTAAGGTATTGACCTACAAGGCGCGATTGGTGGCGAAAGGTTATACTCAAAGACAAGGAGTTGACTATGATGAAACCTTTTCACCAGTTGCAATGTTCAAGTCCATAAGAATCCTTATTGCCATAGCTGCATGGTATGACTATGAGATATGGCAAATGGATGTGAAGACTGCTTTTCTTAATAGAGACATTAAGGAAGAAATCTATATGAAGCAGCCTGAGGGGTACACATCCATGGGAAGCGAGCATAAGGTATGCAAGCTTCAGAGATCAATTTATGGTCTAAAACAAGCATCAAGAAGTTGGAACCAGAAATTTGATGAAACAATAAAGGATTTTGGTTTCATCAAGAACCCGGAGGAACCATGCGTGTACAAGAAAGTAGTTAAGGATGCTGTGACTTTCTTAGTACTTTATGTTGATGACATCCTACTCATTGGGAATGATGTAGGGATGTTGCAGTCAACAAAGATATGGTTATCAGGTAGATTCTCGATGAAAGATTTGGGTGAGGCATCCTATATTCTAGGGAAACAGATCTATAGAGATAGATCTAAGAGAATGATAGGACTCACTCAATCAACCTACATCGACACCATATTGAAACGGTTTTCAATGGATGGGTCCAAGAGAGGACATCTACCCATGTGTCATGGAGTTTCTCTATCCAAGTCTATGTGTCCCAAGACTGATGAAGAGATAGAGAAAATGACACATGTACCATATGCGTCAGCTATAGGTAGTATCATGTATGGGATGATATCTACCAGACCGGATGTAGCATTTGCTCTGAGTGTCACAAGCAGATATCAAGCTAATCCCGGTCAAATGCATTGGAAAGCCGTGAAGGACATTCTTAAGTACTTACGAAGGACTAAGAATATGTTCATGGTATATGGAGGAAGAGAACTAAAATTGGAAGGCTATACCGACTCTAGCTTCCAAAGTGACGTGGATGACTCGAAGTCAACCTCTGGATTTGTGTTCATGCTCAATGGCGGTGCTGTCTCTTGGAAGAGTTCCAAGCAGGACACCACAGCGGATTCCACCACTGAAGCAGAATACATTGCAGCATCAGCTGCTGCTAAAGAGGCCGTTTGGATGAGGAATTTCGTCCAAGAATTGGGCGTCATTCCTGAAGTTGTTGGTCCAGTCCCGGTGTACTGTGACAACACGGGTGCCGTTGCTCAGGCAAAGGAACCAAGGTCTCATCAAAGATCCAAACACGTACTGAGGAAATACCACATCATCCGGGAGATTGTGGAAAGAGGAGACATCACTGTCGAAAGAGTGGCCTCTGCAGACAATATCGCTGATCCACTTACTAAGCCCTTGCCAGGACCATTATTTGACAAACATCACGAAGCAATGGGTCTACGTAGTATGACTAGTTGGCTTTAGGGCAAGTGGGAGATTGAAAGAGTGGGTGCCCGGTGAGCCAACTTGTGGCTAAGGGCTTTGATGACTCTTTGTATAAACAATCTTTTGTTTAATATAATTTACACTTTTATTAATGGCAATGACTTTATCTTTCTTCAGATTATTATATTGTGATATACTATTGTTGTTTTGATAAAGACCTTGAATATACTATAGTGTATGTAAGATATGGTAGAACATGGAGATGTCTATCATGAAACACATCTTATAGTCACTGTATATTCTAAACTGTTCCTAGTCGATTGAGCCGTCCGATAATAAGGATAAGGATCGCTCGAGTTTGAGACTAGCATTTGCGATGCAGAGTACCACGTTTCATTGGTAAGGAACATGGAGATGTTCGAAGCATGCAAATGGATATTCATACGATGAATGATCGAACTACCCTATCCGGACTTTCCAAGTGGTTATCACTTATCGAGTGGATAAAGTTCGCGGTTTTGGTTGTACACCATTAGTCCTTACTACTTGAAACATCATTGAGACTCTATATGCTAGTACTGTGCTTTGACTCGTTTACCGACTCTATTGGGGTCATCAGGTGTCGGGATTGGGTACAGTTACAACACATATAGGAGTCAATGCTTTGTTGTCAAGGATTCACCACATACTTGCGAGTGTGGATATCCTATGCGATCTGAGGAGATATTAGTGTGACGAATCTCTGGCCAGAGTACATGATGTGTTTTAAGAAATGGTTTCTTAGTAACACATGCGATGTCACTATTTGATCTTCAAGATGTATTGCATAGTTATCGAATCTCGAACGACTCTCGATATACCAATGGTTGTTGATTCGATCGGGATATATGGATGAAGGGACCGTACTGTACGCTAACCAAAATCTATTGGTTCTTGCAGGCACTATCAATGATACCTAGGGAATCATGGGGCGATGTTGCTAGGCGCTCTTACCATGATTCGATGGGCAAGTTGGAAATTGTTGTTCCGAGTCACAAGGAGTTGTGAGCCCACGGCTAGCTGTATCCCTGAACCATTGAGGGTCACACAGAGTAATGGATTTTTAATCCCCGTTGAGATAGTTAAATTTAAAGAGTTAAATTTAATGAACAAAGAAGTTGGACTTCTTAATTATGAGTAGAGGAGTAAGATTTCCTAAAATGACATAGGGATGGGCATTTTTGAAAATCACTGAATTCGGATTCAGAAAAATTTATCTTGACTTTAAAAGGTGCAGAAATGGTTTCTGTGCACATTGGTGAAATCGGTTTATCAATCGGAGTCACGATGAATTTTATATTAATTTCTGAACATGCGGGCTTTGCTTGTCGGGCTTGAACTTATGACTAATGGGCCCTAAGCTGTTAGCGGCCTACATTATAAATAAGTTATTGCAGTACAGAAATTACACACAACAGGTCACAAAATTTTCGAAAAACCCTAGTGATTTTCCTCTGAAGTGGCCGACCCCCTCTCCCCTCTGCTCGGAAAATCCAGTCTGTGAATTTTGAATTGCAGTCTGGTTTAACGGATCAAATTCGTTAATCTCTTCGTAGAAACATCTGATAGATTTTCTAGTGCAATCTATCAGAGGGATTAAATATCCGTTCGTAGACCTGATTGAAGAACAGTTCGTCCATCAGTTCCAGGGATATACAACAAGAGCAGAGCAATCTGTTGGTGTCCATAATCTCGATTCGAGATTGGAGGTAAAAATTTATAATCGTTATTTAATTTTTACACACACACAATTTAATCGTAAGGTTGATACCCATTATGGAATCGTTCCATATAAAATTTTTAAACTTCCGCTGCACCGGGTATCAATCCTGATTGATCTGATCGCCGCGTTCTCCAACAAAATGCTCCAGCTGTATTCATGGCTTTGATGAATCGTGTATTTCAGAAATATCTTGATGACTTCGTGATTATTTTTATTGATGATATTCTGATATATTCAAAGAATTTAATTGATCATTCTGAACATCTGAGAACAGTATGAAGACTTTAAGAGCCGAGAAACTGTATGCTAAACTGTCGAAATGTGAGTTTTGGCTGAAACAGGCTGTCTTTCTTGGACATATCATATCTGGAAATGGTATTTCTGTTGATCCAAGCAAATTAGAGGCAGTGATCAGTTGGTCAAGACCAACATCTGTTCCTGAGATACGTAGTTTCATGGGTTTGGCTGGGTATTATCGTCGATTCATTAAAGATTTTTCCAGTATTGCGAAGCCGATTGCTCAGTTGACTCAGAAAAATGCTCCTTTTGTCTGGTCTGATGCTTGTGAATCAAGTTTTCTGGAGTTGAAGAAATGACTGACCAGTGCACCAGTCTTGACGATCCCTTCAGGTACTGGTGGTTTCACTGTTTATTGTGATGCATCTCATCGAGGTTTAGGTTGTGTTTTAATGCAGCGAGGGCATGTAATTGCTTATGCCTCAAGACAGTTGAAGCCTCACGAGAGCAGATATCCGATTCATGATCTTGAATTGGCCGCTATCGTATTTTCTTTGAAGATTTGGCGACATTATCTGTACGGGGAACAGTTTGAGATTTATTCCGATCACAAGAGTCTGAAATATCTGTTTTCATAGTCATAATTGAATATGAGCCCTTGTCTTTACGATAAGACACTGGGAAGAAACGTTGATAAAACTCTGTCTTGAAGACATTCCAGGTCAGAACAGTTCCTCTATGCTCCAGAGATTTCTTTGTTGTGAACCACCAGCTTTTTGCAACTTCATGCAACTGATGACCAATAAGTCTGACTCTCCGCTCATCACCGTAATCAAGTGAATCAAATAACATCTCCATATCATCAAGCCATCCTTCACATTCAACTGCATTCTCGGTACCTTTCAGGGTTGGCGGCTTGTAGGATTGAAATATTTTCAGTAATGTTTCCATTGGAGTTGCAGTCATATCGGTCATGTCTCTTGAAGTGCTTCCCTGTTCATTACTCGGGACTGTAGCTTAAGGCACAATCGGTGTTACTACTGTCTGTTCTGGCAGATGTATAGGAACTGTTCTGGCATCGGAGTAGGAGCCCGTGGTCTAAGAGGAGGTCGTCCTGGTCTTCGAGACATATCTGATTATCAAAATGGTTAGGACACCATAATCCTCAAATCAATCTCAGTCCTCCTCTGATCATCTTACCTCTGATCAAGACTCGGTTCTGATTCAATCTTAAATAAATAAATAATCACAGTCTTCAGATAAAACATGCTTCCAATCAATTCAGATAATCAGGTATCATGTCATAAATCATCAGAATACATGCCTCTAATCATTTCCGATATTCCAGTAAGCATGCATCTTTAATCATCGTAATCATACTTTCAAATAAAATAAATACAACATCTTGTAAGAAAGACTTGAAAGTAAATCATGCTAGCATTTACAACATGTAATTCAATCATGTAAATAATCATAGCATAATTAAAATAAATAAGTAAGGAAGATGACTCGATCTACCCCACTCACTATCTATCTAAGTCCAGAATTTTCTTGCTCTGAGGCAGGGAAACTTAAATATTGAAGACTATGTTGCAAAATTCACGACATTGCTACGTTTTGCTCCACATTTTGCAGATAGTGACGAGGCTATGGCTGATCAGTTCATTAATGGACTGAATCCTGATGTTTTTACATTGGTAAACACAAGGCGACCGAATAATTTTGCTGATGCCTTGAACAGTTCCAAAGGAGCGGAAGCTGGCTTGATACAGCAGCGAGGAGCTTCGTATGTTGCTCAGCCTCCGAGACAGTCACAACCTTCAGCTCCAACTCCACAACAGTCTTCTCGATTTGAAAGTGGTGGCAGCAGCAGTGGTAAAAAAGGATATTTGCAAGCTCTAGGAAAACAGTTTAAGAAGTCTGGGAGCAATTCTTCGAGTTCCAGTGGCACGAAACTGAAGTCGGGAGTGTTTTGTAACAATTTTGGTGGGGGACATCCAACCGATCAGTGTCGAGGGATATCTGGGAGGTGCCATATATGCCATCAGACTGGCCATTTTGCGAGGGTATGTCCTCAGAGAGGTTCTGGACAGGCACGAGGTGCAGAGTCATCACGATCAGTGGCTCAATCCGCAAGACAAGCCTCTTCTGTCCATTCCTTTCAACCGTCACCTCCACAGCAACAATCAAGGCCAGGAGGAAGTCAGACAGGCAGTCAGCCTCAAAGACAGCAGGCTCATGTCTTTGCATTGACGGAGGAACAGGCACAGGGAGCACCAGACGATGTGATTGCAGGTAACTGTTCTCTTTATGGTTATCCTGCATATGTATTGATAGATACAGGTGCATCCCATACGTTTATCTCTGCCCAATTTGTTTCATTGCATTCTTTGCCTGTTGAAACATTACCTGTTGTATTATCTGTTTCTTCTCCTTTGGGGAGGGGTCTTATATCGATTCAAACAGTTAAGAATTGTGTACTACAGTATGATGGTAATGAGATTGAGATAGATTGTTTTGTACTTGGTATGTCTGATTTTGACTGTATTATTGGGATTGATATGCTGAATAAGTACAGAGCTACCATAGACTGTTTCCAAAAAATAGTGAGATTCAGACCTGAGATGGCTGAAGAATGGAAATTCTATGGTAAGGGTTCACGTGCTAAGATTCCTCTTATTTCTGTATTAGCTATGACCCGACTTTTGCAGAAAGGAGCGGAGGGATTTCTTGTATATGAAGTTGACATTTTGAAAGCTAGCCCGAACCTGGCTTATTTGCCAGTGGTTAGTGAATTTGCGAACGTTTTTCCTGATGAGATTCCAGGATTACCTCCGTATCGTGAGATTGATTTCAACATCGAACTGATGCCAGGAACTGCACCGATTTCGAAAGCACCTTATCGAATGGCACCAGTGGAATTGAAAGAGTTGAAAGAACAGTTGGAAGATTTACTGGCCAAGGGATACATTCGACCCAGTGTTTCTCCTTGGGGTGCTCCAGTACTGTTTGTCAGAAAGAAAGACGGTTCAATGAGATTGTGCATCGACTACCGGCAACTGAACAAGGCAACGGTAAAGAACAAATACCTTTTGCCTCGTATTGATGATTTATTTGATCAGTTGCAGGGTTCTTCAGTGTATTCCAAGATCGATCTGAGATCTGGATATCATCAGCTGAGAGTTAGGTATTCTGATATTCCTAAGACTGCGTTTAGAACCAGGTATGGCCATTATGAGTTTATAGTTATGCCGTTTGGTTTGACAAATGCTCCAGCTGTATTCATGGCTTTGATGAACCGTGTATTTCAGAAATATCTTGATGACTTCGTGATTATTTTTATTGATGATATTCTGATATATTCGAAGAATTTAATTGATCATTCTGAACATCTGAGAACAGTATTGAAGACTTTAAGAGCCGAGAAACTGTATGCTAAACTGTCGAAATGTGAGTTTTGGCTGAAACAGGTTGTCTTTCTTGGACATATCATATCTGGAAATGGTATTTCTGTTGATCCAAGCAAAGTAGAGGCACTGATCAGTTGGTCAAGACCAACATCTGTTCCTGAGATACGTAGTTTCATGGGTTTGGCTGGGTATTATCGTCGATTCATTAAAGATTTTTCCAGTATTGCGAAGCCGATTACTCAGTTGACTCAGAAAAATGCTCCTTTTGTCTGGTCTGATGCTTGTGAATCAAGTTTTCTGGAGTTGAAGAAACGACTGACCAGTGCACCAGTCTTGACGATCCCTTCAGGTACTGGTGGTTTCACTGTTTATTGTGATGCATCTCATCGAGGTTTAGGTTGTGTTTTAATTCAGCGAGGGCATGTAATTGCTTATGCCTCAAGATAGTTGAAGCCTCACGAGACCAGATATCCGATTCATGATCTTGAATTGGCCGCTATCGTATTTGCTTTGAAGATTTGGCGACATTATCTGTACGGGGAACAGTTTGAGATTTATTCTAATCACAAGAGTCTGAAATATCTGTTTTCACAGTCAGAATTGAATATGAGATAGCGACGATGGCTTGATTTGCTGAAAGATTTTGATTGTGAAATTAAGTACTATCCAGGGAAATCGAATGCAGCGGCTGATGCATTGAGTCGAAAGGTATGTTCCTTGTCCTTATCGACGATTGGTGTATCAAATTTGATTGAAAACTGTTGTCTATCTGGGTTAGTATTTGATACGAATTATCAGCCTCTGCGACTTTATCAAATTCAAGTTGAACCAGCATTGTTGTTGCGAATTCGAGATGCTCAGAAACTTGATCAGAATGTGCAGAACTCAATTGAGAAATTCCGATCAGGGCATGTATCTGAATACCGGGTTCGAGATGATCTTCTTTATGTTCACAATCGCCTAGTAGTGCCTGATATTTCTGATGTACGTCAACAACTATTGAAAGAGGCGCATTGTAGTCGTTACAGTATTCATCCTGGTGGTAGGAAGATGTACAATGATCTGAAGACTCATTATTGGTGGAAACAGATGAAGACAGATATCACTGGTTTTGTGTCTCGATGTCTGAATTGCCAGCAGGTGAAGGCTGAAAGGAAGAGAATGCTTGGTTTGTTACAAAGTTTGTCCGTGCCTGAATGGAAATGGGATCATATTTCCATGGATTTTGTGATGAGATTACCTCGATCTTCTAGAGGCTGTGATGCTATCTGGGTGATTATTGACAGATTGACGAAATCAGCGTGTTTCATTTCTTATCGCATGACATATAGGCACGACCAGATGGCAGAGATTTATGTTCGAGAAGTTGTCAGATTGCACGGAGTGCCGAAATCTATTGTATCAGATCGTGATCCTCGATTTACATCAAATTTTTGGCACAGCTTACAGAATGCTTTGGGTACTCAGTTACACTTGAGCACAGCCTATCATCCACAGACTGACGGATAGTCTGAGCGTACTATTCAGACTTTGGAGGACATGTTGAGAGCTGTAGTGCTTGATTTTGGCACTAGTTGGCAAGAATCACTACCTCTTTGTGAATTCTCGTACAACAACAGCTATCAATCGAGTATTGGAATGGCTCCTTTTGAAGCTTTATATGGAAGAAAATGTCGATCTCCTCTGTACTGGGATGATATATCTGATGTACCTGACACTGGCCCTGATATGATACGTGATATGAATGAACAGGTGAAGCTTATTCAGAGAAGAATGAAGACAGCTCAAGATAGACAAGCAAAATATGCCAATGTTCGACGTCGACCTTTGTCATTTGAACAGGGGGATATGGTGTTTCTGAAGATTTCTCCATTCAGAGGCACTGTCAGATTTGGCAAGAGAGGGAAATTGTCTCCACGATATATCGGTCCTTATGAAATTCTGGAGAAAATAGGCAATCTCGCCTATCGATTAGCTCTTCCTCCATCTTTATCTGGAATACATGATGTCTTTCATGTATCGATGCTTCGAAAATATCTTGCTGATGAATCTAATGTGCTTCAATCTGATGAGGCTGAACTCGACGAGACTTTGAGTTATTTTGAAAAGTCAATTCAGATTCTTGATCGAAAAGAGAAGAAACTACGAACGAAGACTATTCCACTTGTGAAAGTTCAGTGGAGTCGTCATGGTATTGAAGAAGCAACTTAGGAGACTGAATCAGATATGATGCAACGATTCCCAGAGATGTTTCAATGACGTGAGTCTCCTTTAGTTTTCTGTTATCTGATATATGTTATATGATCTGTTGATATTACTTGAGATTTCGAGGACAAATCGTGTCTTAGTGGGGGAGAATTGTAATGCCCGGAATTATTTAATTTGAATCCGAGAATATTTAATTTGGGAATATTTGGAGTTTTGATTTAAATTCTAATATTCTTAAATTATTTAGGATTGAAATTGAATGAAATGAGAAGCTGAGGACCAAATTGCAATTTTTGAATAGTTGAGGGGCTAAAATGCAAATAGCTTGGACACTTGTGATCTTTCCTAGCACTCACGTGGGAAACAAAAATTTTTTCATCAGATTACTCAGCAAAGGCAAAAGGAAGAACCGAGTGCAAGAACTCCAAACCTATTCTTCATTTTCAAATTCACATATCTTGAGTTACGGGTATCCGTTTTCGATTCCGAAAGATGTTCTGGAATCCTTGCAATGAGACCTTCGATTTGATGTAAGTTTTATCTTAGTTCATCAGGGTTTGTGAATTCGAAATGGACAGAGATCAGATGTTGATATGAAATTGTGGTTGATGAGCTTCTAAACTTGTTTTCTTGAAGTTGGGTTGAGGAATGATTGTTGTATCATGTTCTTATGATTTACCAGCTATGATTCGATCTATATACCTGATGATATGTTGGTTTTGAAGCTTAAACATCTGATATGAATGTTAGAAATGTTATAGATGTGTTCGGAATCGCCGAGTTATACCGATATGCCGTCGAACTCATGATTTGAAGTGATTTGCTATTGTTCTTGGACTAAGAAGTTGCTGAATTATTAGCTGATGATTCCTTGCTTGTTATGTTGTGATTTCAGTGCATAAACAGGACACATCGAGCTTGAGAACATCGACGTCAAACCGGTAGAGAATTGAAGCAAGGTTTGAAACTATTCTACATTCAAGTTGTATGGTTTTGAGCAGATTTTGAGTCAAGGCTTATATTGGTTTATTGTACAGCTTTGGTCAGTTAGAAGACATCCTAAACATCATATTTGAAAGGTAAAAGTGGACTACTCTTTTATTGGGATTACAACTCAAGATGGTTTGTATCGAGTTTCCCTAAATCACATTCTTGTTTGCTTAATTGCTCTTATGTGCTTTCCTTTGAGTTGTTGAATAAGTCTTGATGTTAATGAATGTGATTTGAATGATATATATTGCATTCATCTTGTAAGACTTGTTCTTTGATTTCGAAATGAACGAAAACGTTCGAATAGACGATTTGAGGGATTGTATATGTATGGCCTGGGTGGTTGTTTAGCCTAGCGTCTGATTTACATATAAAATGGCTTCAAAGTCTAGAGAAGTGAGATAAGTAGCCCCACCTCGATCGGGAGAGTCGGTGGATTAGTTATGATATCTACTTCTCGGGATCCCAACCGACGAATGAAGAGATGAACCTTGTTTTAAAACATGCATTGAAGTTATGTTCTTTATATCATGATCTTGATATATGTTTGTATGCATGTTTAGTTGCTTTTACTGGGAAATCTATTTCTCACCGGAGTTATCCGGCTATTGTTTTGTTGTATGTGTCATTGCAATAGGAGGGAGTGGAACCGGGCAAAAGCGAACGTGAAGAACAAAGGATAAGAAGATAGCGTGATGATCCGAGTGTAGATGGTTGTGTGAGCTGTCATGATGTTGTGGAGTGTCTTAAACATGAGCATGTTAGAGCTACTTGTTCCAAGACTTCTTGATGAATAAGTTGTGGTCTTGTGATGAATATAGGATTTGAAATGATATGTAAATCCTAGAGACAACATGATGTTGTAGCTTTATGCCTTTTCTATAACAATGATTTTTGTTTGATAAGTTAGCCTATCTTGAGATGATTTTAAGGCTTTATTATGATCTAAATCTATCATGTTAGAATGTATGTTAGTTGTTGATTTTGATTAGATCATGTGTGAACTGAAGCTAGATGAACAAAATGAAGGAAAGGAACTCATTTGACAGCAAAATGCAGTTTCTGTTCTGCTTCTGAACCTGTGCTCGCTCGATCGGGCAATTCTTACCGATCGAGCGAGGCTGTTAAATCAGAAACAGAACACTTGAAGGAAGTGGCTCGCTCGATCGGTCATTTGTTGCAGATCGAGCGAGGCCACCACTCGCTGCACCCGAGAGTTTGAGCATTGTGCTCGCTCGATCGGTAGATTTTTACCGATCGAGCGAGGTGCTTCCTGTTTTTAAAAAAAAAAAAAATTATTTTGTTTAGACATTGATTATTGTCTATTCTATTTGATGATTTGATTTTCGAGAGATTAAAACTCGGGTCGTCACATAGAAACTATCTACAAGTTTCCAAGAGCACACTTTATTCAAATGGACTCGAGCTTCCAAGAGCACACCTTGCTCAAAATGGCTTATTTTTTAAATTAGGTACACGACTAGTCAAACTAGATCCACCCTCTATATGCACTAGAATATATGGAGCATTTTTCATTGAGAATCCCTTGCCTCAACTTCATAAGATGAAAGGAAAAAATTGGAGAAAAATGAGAAGGGGTGTTCGGCCAAGAGGGAGAGAAGTGAAGTGAGGAGGTTGCTTGTCTTGGTACTTAAAATGTGTTATTACAAAAGTTAAAGCATGCATAGAAACTTGTGTACCTTGTCTTGCAACTCTTGATCTCCTCAATCACATGTATTGTATGTATTTTAGGTCAAACATATACATACATGACCCATAAACTTATCATTTAATTAATTATCAAGCTCAAACTCATTTAAGCTCAATCAATACACACCCAATATTGCCAGTGTTCTAATTGGTGGGGCGGTCACCTCGATCGCCTAAGTTCTCGTTATTCATCCAATTTATGCACAAAGAAGCGTATACAATATAATACTATCTAGACAATGTGCAAATAAATATATAGATGCAAACTAACAAGATAACAAAACCTTGAATATTAAGTAAAATTATGTTAAATATACAATAACTAACCTAAAGGGCTGTTGGCATCAGTTTGAGGCAGGTGATGGCTGATGAAGGAGAATTCTTGAAACCAAAAGTAAAAACAAATGAGAATGGAATGTGTTTTTATTATAATCAGATTTTTAAAATTGATTGACTTTAAATTGTTTTTAAAGTTAATTGACTTTGATGGGATTTTAAAATTATTGGTCATCTCCATCGTCTGCTTGCCCTTTAGGTTAGTAATTGCATATTTATACTTGGCAAGTCTCCTCCTCATCACCATTGTTTTGTCACTCAGATGTTTCTAATTTCTTGCCCAAGCTTCTCCTCAAATTCAAACTCTTCTTTCGATTCAGACAATTGCTCCATTTGTAGTCTATATCGAAGCCAGAAAGTATTCCCAGTTGGATTATTCTAAGCACAAATAAATTTGACATCGAATTGGATTATTCTATTTTTAGAAAAAAGTTATCCTAATTTTTCTCTATGGTCGCAACTTGAGTTTCTATTTTTTAATAATTATCGAAGGCAGGTAAAAAGTGCATTAACCTTTGAGTCAATTATGAATAAATCCCCAAACCCAAACCTTTCTTTCTCCCAACTCCCTCCCTTAAAGATTTTTTCTTTGCACTCCCTAAGGACCACAAAACTTGATTATTTTAATATTTAATTCTTGTACTCAATATGGGTTGTTTTGTGCTTAGATCTGAAGGTTTTATATTTATATCTAAAGATCTCTGTGCTTATATCTCATGTTTTAATGCTTATTTTAGAACAAAGAATTATGTGCAAAAAATGGTATCAGAGCTTTAGGTTAAATATTCAGACTTAATATTATTCGTTAACTCATACTTTTTTTTGTTGAGGAGAAGATTTTTTACAAAAGATTACTTCAAACGAAGATTTGAATCAAGAGGATTTTATTTATATGAAATCCTATAAACAAGTTAATCTGTTCACAATAGATTACTTACGACAGAAAGATGATTTCTAACTCTCAATTTTTAGAAATTACCCCAGATTCCTCTAAACTCTCCGGAGATCTTAGAGAAATTCAAAAGACGGTACAATATTACAGCAATCAGCTGTATGAAATATCTCGGCAGATTGAAGGAATCCTTAAGAAACAAGAAAAAATTCTTGTAACCCTAAAGGATCTTCAAACTAAAATCACAAATCTAGAACAAACTTCAGGTTCTAGAAAAGAAAATACAGGAGGAAGGTTACCACTCTCGTTTGGTACCGAACCGTTGTTACATCAGAAAGGTAAAACCAAAATGGTTCAAAAACCTTTAACTGATGATGAAAGTATGATTAATCTTATAAAAGCAGTATCAGAGAAAAACACTATCTGATGACTACTTTAGAAAGATTAAATCTTGAGGATCTACAAGATCTCGCGGATTCTTTTGCGAATCTCAAAGTAGTAGATCTAAAAATGAACTCCCCTGAGGGTGAACAACCCATAGGGAATCCCCCAAGATATGCGGTTAAAACAGAAGAACCACATAGTGAGTTTCAGGTTGGAGAAAATTCACATCCAGCAGGAACCAGATCAAGAAGGAGTAAAATCCCACTCCATCAAACTCCTTACGGAAAAACTGTTTTAGATCCAATACATCCTTACGGGGTTATGTTAAACCTTGATGTTTTGGACTTCAAAAATAGAGAAGATCTTATAGATGATTGGACGTCAGCTATGAGAATTGCAGCAGGGACATTAGATCTCAATAAAGAAGGATTCATTAAACTTCTAAAAATGAGTCTAATGGGATCTGTCAAGATTGCTTGGGAGATGACTATGCCAGATACGAAGGAATCAATCTTAGCAGGAGAATCCCTCAGCGAAATTGGAGAAAGAATGGCCACCCTATTTAAAGCACAATTCATAGGGGTAGACTATTTCAACAATCAAGATACAGAGAAAAAGAGAAGATATACTCAAGCTCTGTATAGCCTCAAGTTACATGATATCTGTTTAGTTGATGAATACATTATGTTATTCACTAAATACAGATGGAATTCAGGAGTCGAGGAAAATGTAGCTATTCAGCTATTTTTCGCAAAAATTCCAAGTCCCTGGAGAGAAATGCTGATTAAAGAATACGTTCCAGGTCATCTTGACACTTTGGCAAGACGCGCGTCCTTTTTGAAAGGAAAATTGGCAGAATGGTGTCATATGGCAGCATTACAGAAGAACTACAAGAAAATAAGGGGTATAAATAAACGTACACCTTTATGTTGTAAAGATAATGATCTTCCAACGATCATTGGAAACAGATCACAGGGATTTAAAATGAAGAAATTCAGAAGTAATCCCTACAATAAAAGAATGAGAAGTTCTTGGAAACCAAGAACATTTTGGTCCAAACAAAAGGCCAGATCTTATAGGTCAGGAAGAAGAAGTGGACCTACAAGAACATCCCCAGTAACAAGCTCATCACAAAGCAGGGGAAGAACACCATCAAGAAGAACTTTCAGAAGAACTCATACAAGAGCAAGTGAAAGTTTCAAGGATTGCAACTGCTGGACATGTGGAGCAAGAGGACATATATCTACAAATTGTCCAGAAAACGAGAAAAAAGGAGTTAAACTCTTTGAAGCAACACCAGATATGGATGATGCGGTCTTCTTTCAAGATCTAGTCCAAGTATATCAATTTGAGGATATCCCCTCAGATGAAAGCATATACGAAGAAGAGATATTGTTTAGTCAAGAAGATTCTGAGGATGGATCAGAATCAGAATCAGAATAAAGAAGAAGTGTTTCGGCATGAAACACATGAAAGTTTGGCTGGATTCTTTAGCCAAACCACGATATCTCATAATATGGTCCAAAGGATTATGAGAAAAAATCCAACGTTATAAAAGTACCAGGGATTTTCGGCAGGACAAGTAGAAAGAGTCTTAGGAAACCTAGGGCTTAGACAAAGAAGACATAATTTGATCTACAAAGTATCCAGAAGGGAAATGGCAATCCCCAT
The DNA here is from genome assembly GCF_033568475.1 of Henckelia pumila. NCBI lineage: Eukaryota > Viridiplantae > Streptophyta > Magnoliopsida > Lamiales > Gesneriaceae > Henckelia > Henckelia pumila. Next base: position 107,899,466 of record NC_133121.1, read on the forward strand.
GGAGTTAACAAGTAATCAAATAGAGATGCAGTTAATTCCTTTTGAAGAAATAAGAGAGGAATTGCAAAAGTTGAAAGGTGAGGTAGCAAGGACAATGTCTTGGATTCATATTGGAGCAATCCAAATAATGATCAAGGCAACTTTTAAAGAAGGAATAGATTCACCCATAGATATCGTAGTATGCGATAAAAGAATGGGGAATATTCAAGATGCTGTCCTGGGTACTATCTCAGGAAATCTTTGTGCAGGAAAAATTGTAGGAGTTATCTATCCAAGAATAGCCTACAATTTAGCTGATAGGGACTTTAGTCGAGCCTTGACGTTGCATCAAAACTTCAAGGAAAAGAGACTAATGAAGGAAGGTAATAGACCATATTCTATTACATATCAAATTTCATATGCTCTTTCTAATACTCATCATTCTGAATTATTTATTAGAAATGAGTTCATTGAAATTCCAGAGATCTTTGGGAAAGTTGCTCATGCAATATACCCAGAAAGAATCGAGTTTCCTTTAATTCAGGAAACAGACATTCAAATCCAAGACAGACCGGTTCTATACAGAGACCTTAAAATAGAACCTCGAAGGTTATCTTTTCAAGGAAACCGAATGACAAGTAGGAGATGGGACAAATCTCCTATTCAAGAAATTCCACCAGAAGAAAAAGAGTTTTCTATAATAGGAAAACTTAGATCTCCAGTAGGATAGAAAGAAGTGAAAATAGTATTTGATATTACAAGTCATCGGAACCAGTTCCCTTGTAACTTGATTTAATATTTGGAACAACATGAAAAAGGAACTTATCAAGGATTGATAAATATTGGAGAATTGGAAGTTCAAATATGTGGAATTCCAGGAAAAGAAGTGGATCAACTCATTCTTGGCCTAGAGTTTCTGGAGGACCATAAACCATGGAAACGCCTTGAAAAAGGAATAGAGTTCATGGCAAAAGAAAAGACTTGGAGGATTCAATAAGAATTCTACGAAATGGAAAACCAAGAGAATTGGATAAGGGACAATCCCTTAATCAGATTCGAGAACTCTGTTTACAAACAGAGAAAGAAGCAGCTGTTGAAATTAGTAAGTCATGAACATGATTTACTAGATCGCATTGAAGAGGTAGAAAGGAGTAACCATACTCTACCTTCTGAAGCCTTAGGAAGACTAAAGGTGAATAGTCTTAATCGGATTACTGAGTTACAACACAGTCTGTTAAAAATGGTAGGGCCATTTAGTAATCCCTTTAAAAAATGACAACAAGTCCTTTCTCCATATACATTCCGATAGGGATGTTGTATGAACAATATAAGGCTGAATACTTTGCCGCTTATATTGATTCGGGAGCAGGAATTTGTACAGCAAAAAGAGGAGTCTTCCCTGAAAAATGTGAAGAAGATTTGCCAAAAATTGCTGGACGAGATTTCTCTCGAAGAATTTTAATTCTTTGCAAAGGAATAAAACAAGCAGAGATCCTTATAGGAGGATCAGGTCAAATACCTTGGTACAAGGTAAAGACACCACCAATCTATTTCCATGATACAGGAGCTGATATCCTGTTAGGAAATAACTTCTTACAAATGTTTAAAAAGTACACACAAGACAATGAGTCAAGAAGACTTATGTTCACTACAATTTGTGATCATAAAATTATCGTTCAAAGACTCAAAGTTGCTTTTTATCGACAATTGCTGATAATATTTCGCAGCCAGCGTGGTGATAAGGGACAACTTTTTCACCCAAAAATGAAAGATCCAAGAAGGTTTGGAGAAACTATTTTGAAAATAACAACAGAACAAGAACTCCAAACAGAGGATATGGAGCTTTTCAAGGTAAGTCTAAATCATAGAGATATAGAGTTAGAAAATAAGGTATCCCTTGAAGATGTCAAAAAGAGGCTCAAAGAAAGTTATAATGAGCATCCTTTGGCATGGTGGGATAGAAATCAACTCAAAGCCAGTCTTACTCTAAAGGAAGGCAAAGATTATGAATTCGTCAGATATAAGCCTATCCCGATGAACATAACAGATCAAAGGGATATGAGAATGATTATCAAGGAACATTTGGACCTTGTTCTAATCAAAGAAGGAGTTTCATCATATAGTAGCCCAGGTTTTCTGGTCAGAAATCATGGTAAAATAAAAAGAGGGAAACCCAGGTTAGTTATTAACTACCAAGGTATTAATAAAATCCTGGAGTTTGACGGGTACTTCATACCTAGTAGAGAACATCTAATTAGCTGTGTACGAAATGCTAGAGTGTTCTCAAAATTTGATTGTAAGTCTGGATTCTACCAGATAAGAATGGAAGAAGGCAGTAAGAAATTCACAGCCTTCTCTACTCCACAAGGACACTATATTTGGGAAGTTATGCCTATGGGATTGGCTAATGCACCCCAGATATTTCAAAGAAAGATGGATAACCTTTTTAAAGATTATTTCAACTTTATGTTTGTTTATATTGATGATATTCTTATAGCATCAAAAAATATAGACGAACACGTTAAACACTTAGAGATTTTCTCTAAAATTTGTAAACAAGAAGAACTGGTGTTATCTGAAAAGAAAGCAGTCATAGCAACAAGGAAAATTGAATTCCTCGGTATTGAGATTGATGAAACTGGAATAATTCTACAACCCCATATTGTGGAAAAGGTAAAGAATTTTCCAGATAAACTCAAAGATGTAAAACAACTCCAGAGTTTTCTTGGAGTAGTTAATTTTGCAGGGATGTTCATTAACAATCTAGCAATGTACAGATAGGTGTTCAGTCCTTTGTTAAAAAAGGATGCTAGGTTTATATGGACCGATGACCATACTAAAGGGGTAAAACAATTAAAAGAGATATGTAAGAATCTCCCAAAAATGGCTATACCCGTAGATGAAGATGATCTGGTATTATTTACGGATGCCAACGACGATTGGTGGGCGGCAGTCCTTACCAAAATCACTCCAGATAGGGAAATACCATGCAGATACTGTAGCGGTCTTTTTTCAGAATCTGAGGCCATTAGATGGCATATCAACGAGAAGGAATTTTATGCGGTTAAAAGGGCTTTTGAAAAATGGCCATTATTTTTACTTGCTAAAAATTTCACTCTGAAGGTTGATAACACCCAGGTAAAAGCTTTTCTAAAGAATAAGATTGAATCTAAACCTGAGAAAGCTAGGTTATTAAGATGGCAAGCATTATGTCAAAATTATATTTTTGATATTGTTATAATTAAATCTCATGAAAATATTCTTGCAGATTTTTTAACAAGAGATGGAAGGCAGTGATGTGGATTCCATCCTGAAAATGCAGAGGCATCTCAGGGAACACCTTGGGTTGCTTCAAAACGAGTTCAACCAGTTAGCCATTAATGCTGAAATGGCCGGCAGGTTACAACAAGCTGATCGGATCAAAGTATCTAATCGAATTATAGGATGTATGCAAGCTCAAACACAACTATGGGCTGCTATTCAAGGGCCAATTGTGAAGGCTATAGAGAAACCATTGGTTTCTCATAAACAAGATATACTAAAATCATTGGTTTTACAAGAACAAGAAATACAACCACCGGTTGTGAAACAAGATGTTGAAGAATCTAAAACTCAAGAAACAAGAGCTAATCTATCATCAGCCTTTGATGATCTGGATGAAGCAACAATTGATGAGGATAACTCATCAAGTCAACCCTCCGCCTCTGGGGTAAAAGAGGAAGAGATCAATCTTAGGCCCAACACTGACAAGGGAAAATCTAAGATTGATACTAATCCATCTATTATTTCTCCATTCCAGGTTTATCAACAGAAGTTGGAGAAATTGAATACAAGGAATGAAATCAACCCGAACACTTGCAGGGTTGATGTTGCAGGAATATATCCAAGGGTTTGGCTAAAAAACAATGTCAATCCTAAATATGTAAAACTCTGGTATGAATTTGGGGCTTTGGCCTCAGTTTATACAACGTCACCAAGCTTTCTGGAGATATCACAGTTACCAAAATGGATTCAGGAAGCAGTCCAAGAAACATGGGCAAATAATGATCATTTGTCTAGAGGAAATGTGCTTGAGTTATATTTTTTCAGTACAGCTCCAGAACCAACAGTGAAAGGATCACACGAACCCTTTTATTTTATCAAGCTGAGGAGACCTGATATAAACAGTCATAAATTTATCAAGGATCCTAAAACTGAAGAAATACCCTTGGTGTCCACTTTCGGGAAAAATGAGATCTCAACCAGAAGGGCATGGGGTATTTGGGTCTGTCTTACTGAGATGGACAAATTCAAGTTTCCATTCAAATTTTATCAGAATTCTGTGAACGGATCGTTCCTGTTGAACACAATGACAGGAAAAACTACAGCATTTGCGGAAGAACTCTTCGAAAAGAAGAGAAATCTTTTGTGGAACAACAAGCTGCCGGGGAGTAAAGAAACTCGCCGAAAATTTTGTAACATGGCTCATATTGGACGATGGTCAGAGAATATCTGCCCAGAATGCCCAAATCAGAAGAAGCCAGAATTTGGAAAAACCTTTAGACCCCGAACGGATAGAAAGGATTTTTCCGAGACAAGCAAAGGTGGACAAGGACCACCAAAGATGCGTTTTCACAGGGGTCTACTTCAAAAGCAAAAGATGTCCCAACAACAATAAAGCAGGCATGTGAGGAGAATAAAGCCAAAAGAAAGTGGCAGGCATGTGATTCCTCCACTAGTAAAAGATGCCATCAATAATGGCATAAAAAATTCAAGACAGCTGCCTCCTCCACTAGTAAAAGATGTCATCAATAATGGCATAAAGAAATACAAGACAGCTGTAAGATTCCCTGAAGTTTCTCGGTGAAACGAGTGGAACTACAGCTATAAATACAGGCATTTGAGGAAGCTGAAGACATCGATCATTCCTTTCAGTTTTCTTACGAATAAAATTGTTGTAATATTTCTCTTTCTATTGTAATAAGTTTTCGTTTATATATTTCAAGAACGAGGCTACTATGAGTAGCTAAACAAGTTGTCTTCTCCTCTTCAAATGAGTTGATTTATGTAATAATATTATGTCTGAATAATTTTTCTAAAGTCTCTTGTTCTTTCATGTTCATATTTTATAATTAAATTTATATACCATACGCCTTAAAGTAGAAAACGAATTAAGGCTGTGCTGGGTGTCGTTGAAGGAGCTTGTGCAGAAACCATCTGTTGCGACTGGGTGGTTAGAGTGTAAGGAGCACTTCGTAAAACTCGGCAGGTATGACCCGACGACATTATGGTCAAATAGGTATTTAAATTTGATTTACTTTACGGAAGCATGTTGGACCCTAATCTAAAGTATATAGGCTGGAAACCTTGCGCAACCAATAGTTCTTCACGACATGAACTAGTTCGATAGGTAAAACCACGCCAAAGTACAAAAGATTAGTTGAATACTTGTTTAATCAAAATTGGGGACCACTAGGGAGTGCAAACTAAAAAATTTGAATGTAGGGAGTTAGGAGAAATTTATGTTTAGGTTTAGGGATTTTAAAATAATTACCCCTTAACCTTTTGTAAAAAAAAAGTAATTATTATTATATACATAAACCCTTTAGTTAATTAGTTTAATAAATATATATATATATATATATATATATATATATATTTCTACTATAAAAGTATGAATGATGGGCAAAGTTTTTCATTGTGAATTTATAACTTTGCCCCCAAATTGTGTAGGAATCAAAAAATATTTTCTATTTCTTCTACTATAAAAGTATGAATGGTGGGCAAAGTTTTTCATTGTGAATATATAACTTTGCCCTCAAATTGTGTAGGAATCAAAAAATATATATGGGCAATTATGGAAAAATGAGGTAAAAAAACAAGGGCAAAAAAGAATTAAAAATTTAGTCAAACCTTAGGAGGTGATTTATTGCATAGTAATGAATATGGATTTAACTTTTCATTTATATCTAATTATTACCTAAAAGTTAATTATTGATAAACTATGTATACTATATAATATAAAATTTCACACACAATATTTGGCTAATATTTTTATAATGTAAACTATTTTACTTTTGAAAGGTGAAAAAAAATCCGAATGTTTATTGACTACTAAATGACACAAATCGAATGTCTAACGGCTACACACCATAAAAAAATTGAGCAGCAATATTGTTAAAAATTAAATAAATTTTTTTTTATTTAAATTAGTAATGAGATTAATTAAGAGTTATTTTTTTAATTAATTTGTTCATTAGCCTATTTTCTTTTAATTTTTTTCACATTTTAAATTTATTCATTAGCCTATAACTTCCACTTTACTCCTTTTCTACTAATAATTGTGCCAAATTGTCACAAAATTTGTTACACATAAATTTCATATGTTATTATATGATTTTTTTCATTTCATCCATGTATTTTCAATACTCCAATATAAATTTTGTAATAATATTCGATCAAAGAATAGATTATTGTAACCGAAAAATTATATTAAAAAGTTTTGAAAAATTAATAAATATTTATGGTTAAAATTAGAGTAAAATTCATTTTGATACACGAACTATTGGTAAAATATCAAATTGGTACATGAACTATTGAAAATGGTTTAGTTGGTACATAATCAATTTATAAAGTCAATTTTACCCTTTATATACATTATTTTAAAGTCTAATATTTTTGTTAAATTAAAATAGATACACATTTTATTTTTCAAAATTATTTTACTAATAGAATTATAAGCATAAATTTAAATTTATTTAAATTTTATATTATAAACAAGGGATCGTACTTATTGTACGAAACATTGTAAATATTAATTAATACAAACATGTACATACACATATATATAATGATTGATAAATTATATATTCAAAAATAATATATATTAAAAATATATAATAAAAGATATTTTTAGGTTTATCTATGTTATAATATTATTATTTATATTAATCAAAATAAAAATGATATATATGTGTGTGTCTTTTTATTTATGATCTACAAATTTTACGTTGAATACTTTTTCGTATACTTGATATATAATCATCTTTTTATAGTATAGTAATTAGTAAATATGAATTTATATTTATAATTATAATTAATATAATAATTTAAAAGACAAAAATATGTATGTAGTTCAATTAATCAATTTAATAACAATATTCAACTTAAAAGCAACTTAAATAAAGTGCAAAATTGACTTTTAAGTTTGATCATATACCAATTAAACCATTTTCAATAGTTCATGTACCAATTTGAAATTTTATCAATAGTTCATGTACCAAAATAATTTTTACTCGTAAAAAAATTTTATAGCATTTTGAAAAATTCTGATAAAATATTTTAAATAAATAGAAAAAAAATCCAAAAATTCAAATTTGTTTCAAATAGTATATTAAAAAAAAGTCTTGCAAAATAAATAAATGATTATAGTAAAAATTATATGGTATTTTCAAAAAATTTATTTTTTACTATAAAAGTATGAATGTAGGAGTAACGTTTTTTCATTGTCTATATACATATTTACCCTTTTGTTCTATATAAATTATATAATAATGAGTAAAGTGGAAGTTATAGGCTAATGAACAAATTTAAAATGAGAAAAAAATAAAAAGAAAATAGGCTAATGAACAAATCAATTAAAAAAACACTTAATTAATCTCACTATTAAATTAAATAAAATTAATTTATATTGAATTTTTAACAGTATTGTTGCTCAAATTTCTTATGGTGTGTAACAGTTAGACTATAATATTTTAAATAAGTAGAAAAAAAAATTCAAAAATCCAAATTTGTTTCAAATAGTATATATATTAATAAAAAGTCTTGCAAAATAAATAAATTATTATAGTAAAAATTATATAGTATTTTAAAAAAATTTATTTTACTATAAAAATATAAATGTAGGAGTAAGGTTTGTTCATTGTCTATATATATGTTTACCTTTTTGTTCTATATAAATTAAATAATAATGAGGGTTATATAAGTAAAATGACAAAAAAAAGAAACAAAGATGGAAAAATACACAAAACAATTAGGTGTAATAATTTTTCACATATAACTTTTCATTTAAATGGAGTCTATTTAATTTTATAAATTTTAATTTACTTTCTTTCTACTATTAATTGTGTCAAATTATCAAAAAAATTTGTTATACATAAACATATGTTATTATATGAAATTTGAGCAGCAATACTATTAAAAATTAAATATAAATTATTTTATTTAAATTAATAATGAGATTAATTAAGAGTTTTTTTAATTAATTTGTTCATTAGCCTATTTTCTTTTATTTTTTCACATTTTAAATTTGTTCATTAGCCTATAACTACCACTTTACTCTATTTCTACTATTAATTGTGTCAAATTGTCACAAAATTTGTACATAAATTTCATATGTTATTATATCATTTTTTTTTCATTTCATCCATATATTTTTCATTAAAATTATTAAAGATAATAAATATTTATTTTATTAGATTGTGTATTATTTCGATTAACATAAAAATGATTAGATCTTGGAAAATAAAAACTTCTATTTATTAAAATTATTAAAGATAATAAATATTTATTTTATTAGATTGTGTATTATTTCAATCTAAAACAATTAACATAATAAATATTTTCACTCTAAATTTTTTATTTTGTCCTTAGATTGTGTATTATTTCGATTCATTGTATATATGGAGATTTTCTACATAATGCTTTAAAAATATAAAAATTGATATATTAAGTGAATATATATATATATATATATATATATGTGTGTGTGTGTGTGTGTGTTTGGAAAATAAAAAATATTTTCACTGAAATTATTAAAATAAAATCATGTATATTTAATAATCTATTACCTTACCTATCTAAAAGTATGAATAAAAGAATAGAGTTTTATCATTGTGAAATAACAATTTTGTCATTTTATTTACACTATAAGTAAGGTCATAATTAAAGTTTATAACAAATTTTTTTGATAATTAAAGTTTATTTGATTTTTATTATGAGGCCGTGAAAATTTCAATAATTATAAAATATAATAAATAAATATATTGTATAAACAAAGTCTCACAACGTGCATCGCACGTGCTGTTTACTTATATATATCAAATGCTACGTTAGTAAGTGAAACGGGTAATGGTGTTGGATAAATTTACAAACATCATTATTCATCAATTGGATAAAATTATCTTTTTTAATTATTACAAAAGAAAATAATCCGCCCTAATATTACAGTGTGTAGCACAATTGCACGTAAAATTTATTACATTTAAATTGAGTTATTTGCACCAATCACCCCTGTGAAATATTGAAAATGCACATTTCTCCCCTGCAAAATTTTAATAGGCATATTCAACACTGATCTTTTAAAAAATTAGCACACTCACCCCTTCAAATGAGTGATTGTTGCGCACGCTCCCCTCATTCAACTGGGCAAAGATTTTGATATTTTTTGAACCAAATATCCCTGTGAAATATTAAAAATGCATATTTGACCCTTGTGAAAATAATTTTTAAATTTATTCAACTCATAATACACAATTTTTAATAAAATCTAAATTTATTATCATTAATTAATTATTTTCTAAAAAATATTATTACTTTATCCTGATATCATTATTTTATTAAACTCACTTCGTATTTCCAATTTTTCCATTAAACATGCATTCATAAAAAAATATTTAAATAATTTCAAGCACCAAAATATTGAACTAAATTGATAAGTTCAAACATATTGCTTTTTCGATTTAGGATTATATATTATTGAACCAAAATTTAAATTTTTCGATAATATACATTGCACAATTTGTAATAAATAATAAAAAAAATAGCATGCTTATATAATTCTAAATTGAAAAAGTAACATTCATGAACTTATTAATTGGTTCAATATTTTGGTATTTTTAGATATTTAAATCCTTATTTATGAATCATGTTTAATGAAGAAGTTGAAAATACGAAGTGATTTGATAAAATAATGATAACGAGATAAAGTAATAATTTTTTTTAGAAATAAATTAATTATAAATTATAAATTTAAAATAAAAAATAAAAACAAATAAAATTAAAAATGTTTGGTAATTATCATGCACTTATCATTTTGATTTAATATTTTGGTACTTTTAGGTATTTAAATCTCGTTTATAAATGCATTTTTTATGGAGAAGTTGGAAACAAGAAGAAAGTTTAATAAAATAATTATAACAAGATAAAATAATAATATTTTTTAGAAAACAATTATATAATCATAATAAATTAAAAATAAAATTAATAAAACGAAAAATGTTTGCTAAATATTTTATAATTAGATTTTAATAAAAATTGTGTATTATGAATTGAATAGATTTAAAAATTATTTTCACATGGGTCAAATATGAATTTTTTATATTTCACAGGGGTATTTGGTGCAAAAAAAATATCAAAATCTTTGCCCAGTCGCATGAGGTGCGCGTGCGCAACAATTACTTATTTGAAGGGGCGAGTGTGCTAATTTTTTAAAAGGTCAAGGCTAAAAATGCCTATTAAAATTTCACATGGAAAAAGTGTGCATTTTCAATATTTCACAGGGTGTTTGGTGCAAATAACTCCATTTAAATTTGACGTATAATTTTTCTAGCAATCCCTCAAGTCTATTGTCTTAAATATTTTGAGGGATAATGATATATATATATATATATATATATATATATATATATATATAATGATGATTACAAATTGCATTTAGAATTATAAAATTATTCATACGAAAAATCTTTAAAAAATGTATTTATGATAATTTTGTAATTTTAAATTATTTTATAACCCAACGTTACAACTTACCTCTCAATTTCATCAATAGAGAAATCAGGTTCCACGGGCTTCTCCAACACATCAAGCAAATCCATTTGCGAGTTATTCCTCAGGCTTCTAGCCCTCCAACTACTACTACGACCCACCTTTGCAATTGCAACACATGTAGCAAACTCCGACGCTCTCGCCGGCAAAGAACTGCCACATCCCACCATCCATTGCGGCCGGGCCGCCACGACCCTCTCCCGAGCCTTGAGCTCTGCCGCCTCCCTCCTCCTCTTGAGCCTAAACCAAGCTGCTTGTATAAAACAGGCAGCCCACATCCTCCACTGGTGTGAATGAAACCGGAACTTATGCTTCAGTTGCTTGCTATGCAGTTTTCGAAACTGCGACGTGACGAACTTCACGTCCTCAGCCACAAGAGCGAAAGCCTCCACCTCCGTCATGGCCTTTACGGTTCGAGTTGATGAGGGTAGGAGAATGCTTGGGCGAGGATATAGAGCCCAAGAGAGGAGTTCTTCCCCGCAGAAGTCTCCGGTTCCGAGTCGACACGAGTTGAAAAACCCGGTTCGACCTCCATTGGTCGTGTAGGATTCAAGATGGCCTCGTAAGATGAAGAGCATTTCGATCACGGGGTCGCCCTCTCTCATTATGCAAGTTCCAGAAGTGCACAGAACAGGCCTCAATCTTTCACATATTGCATCAAGTGTGCAAGAATCCATCTCATCAAACAGAGGAACCTATAATGATACAGTACTTCACAGATTGTGAAAAATATAACTAGCTCCTGCTGGTCTAACCTGAAAAAAATACTCACATTTCCTTTTCTTGATTTATATGCTAAGATAAATAAGATGGAAACTTACTCCTCGAACAAGATCGAGACAAATGTGGTGCTTGATGTCTCTTCGGAGATCCAAAGGAAGACCTCGGAGGATACATTCCTCGTCGACTCCTCTTGCTGCAACCCATCTAAACAGGTCGTGTTTTCGCACTCTCTCCTTTAACTTGTGGGGAAGTTGCCGGTGATGCATCCATTGTTCGGTGTCATTTCTTCGAACCCTCCATTCCTCTAGTCTTGCGGTACAAGATTGTAGATACGCCTATTTCAGACAATCACCATGTTTTCAAACAAATCAAAGTTTACAGTGTATCAAGAGGCAATGCAAAATATTAATCATGAAACTTACTTGCATGTTCCCTATAAGCAACGCAAAAAGCACCAAACCAAGAATTGCAATGGTTACCGCGAAATTAATCTCCCCAATATAGGTAGTTGTCATCAGATTCTGTCCGATAGAGCTGCAGATGATCGTTGTGTAGGTGATAACTAGTCGAAATCAAACGGGAATATCAACATAATAATACAAAAATTTGGCCTACCTCAGATTTCGTAGTCCCCACCAGAAACAATATGAGTATTTGTTGAAGAAACTAGCCGTCGTCACACTATAAGTCAGTGCATCGCTGTAAATTCCAAAGTCATAGAAATCGCTACCAGGACCACAGAGCACTGAAATGTTGCTTGATTCAAACCAAGCCCTCCTACCAGAATCGTCCTTCGTTTGACAGTCGAAGTAGAAGTATTGACAGTTTGTTTGTTGAAGATCACAGATCTTTTTCCAGCACTCTTCAAGCCTCTGCACTGCAAGAAGGTACCAGCACGAACCTATGACCTTAACAAATAGTAGTCGATGAGATTAAGAAAATAAGCCAACAAATCAGTATACTTTTCTGGGCATGATTATGCCAAGCAAATATTTCATAGCACAAATATGTTTCAAGAAACCTGCGACGAGTGTGAAACTTACATGACTTGCCAGCATAAAGAGCAAGAGATTGAAAGCTGCACCAGCCCATGCAGCTTCCACCACCACACCAGCTGTCTTGATGATTTTAGATGAAAGAGGAAAAATAAGATACAGCCTCAAAAGGAATTGAAACATTATTGTGATCCGAAAGCCATGTTTCGCACTTATCATAGTCGAGCCCCTCAGTGATGGTAACACAGCCCAAATTAACACCTATATATGAATAATAATAATCATCATCACCAGCTGTTTGATTCATTCACATAAAACTGAACAACGTATGTTGTGTAGCCGTCTAAATGTTACCTGTGGAAGGGGTAGAGCACCCAATAAGTGGATCCAGAAATCTCTATGAAGATATCTTGAAGCTATCTTTGAAGAACTGATAACAAGCTCTCCTCGCCCAAATACGCGAGAAGAAGGTGCAGTGTAAGCTGTTCTAAACTGAACAAAAATCTGAATCACGTAAATTGCATCTACCAGTGACCGAACAACGGTTAGAACAATCTCAAAAGTAACACTTGCTTGCATACACGAGTCCTCCTTTACGCTTGGAAGGTAAAAGAATAAAGGGTCAACAAAAAGAGATGTGAGACATGATAGGAGAAAAATTTTATTCCATCTGCTTAAAACGTGCCCTCGTGGATCCAGTATATTGTTATTCACCTTCTCATAGTCTTCTGAGAAAACTCTGGATAGTTTCTTGTCCTGAAACAATCTGCCAGACGCCTGAATATCAGGTTTCTTGAGGTGATATGTGGCTGTTTCTTTACCCGTCTCGATTGTGATGAAGGCAGCAGAGCCATAACATTTTGGTGGACAACACTTTGCACCTTCAGGATCATCTTGAAATCTGACAACATAGATAAAATATAATGTCAAACATTATTGCAACTCAAACACTGAGATACATAGAAAACAAGATGAGGATTTTTCGGACCACCTTATTGATTTTGAATTGGCAAAGCTCATGTTTCTATTGTAGGATATGTTTATGCTTTCAAATTCAATCCCACAGTACCAGGTTCGAAAATTTGGCCAACTTAGTGCTATGTCATGGATTGTCACTTCGGATTTCTCTTCGAGAAAAGAAAATGACTCATACACAAAAACTTGTGCTACTATTCTTGGATATCAAATGCCAGAAAACAAGCATCCAGGGATACGTAATGTGAAAGAAAAATGATAAAACATGGAATCGGGTGTTTCTGTTTCGACGAGTTGTCAAATTCTGGTTTTTGTAATCTTTTTCATGCCCTTTGATTTTGGTTCAGTTGTATGAATCTTGCGAAATCTTGAGTTTGATGATTATTTTGGTAGTATGGGTGATTGAAATGGATCAGCTGCAAATGAAACCAAAAATTTTCTGTCAGGAGTGTGCTAAAGACACGGCTCTGGATCCCTTCCCAAGCATAACTGAGACAAAACTTGGAATTCTTCACATAATTGTCTGTTTTAACAGCCACTCTTTTGCCCTTATTTTGTCTGATTAGTTCATGATTTAGGCCACTTGTTATTAGCATTCTAGAGGAAATGTGCCGTGCACCAAATGTATGGTAAGTCATACTTCCCTAGCCATCATTATCTTTAAATTTGAACAAATGAATCAACTAATTATCAGTAGCAGTTTTATGTAGCTGTTTGAGGGGTTATTAAAGACCTCAAATTTCATATTGCACAAGTGTAAAATGTTGTTTAAGCTCCCCGATCCAACCTAACTGGCCCGACATCAATTAAGGTTTTTATGTTTTCCACCTGAGAAGCTAAATCCGATCTCAGTCTGACTCATGAGTATTGCTTTTTCATGCAAGGGCAACCTTTGCGTCTGATTCCCAAACCAATCCATCCTAAATTTTCCTCAGAGGCCGGTACACTGAGCCTTCGAGGGGGCGAAAAGAGATTAGTCTTTCTTTTAGCAATAATAGAATAAAGCTACCTGCATATTCATTTCACAATCACAAAATCCTTGATAATGGTACACCATGAAGGCTAAATCTTATCCAAAATTGCAATTCAAATGAAATGGTGCCCAGTGGACCGAATAGTTCACATACAGACATTGCAAAAAACTTAAAACCATTCAGGATCCTGTTAGACAGGAGAGCCAAAATATGAAGTTGCAACTTAGAGTGCATAAATATAAAGTTCGTGAGATTTATATCGACCGTCAGCTCCAACAGGAATGTAGCTGCAACCCTTGATTCCTCCTCCTCTACTGAGCTCTGTTATACAATGAGAACTTATATTTAGTTAACATGGACTAAATAAATTTTGTAAGATAAGGCAGAAGAGTACAAACTACATATGAAAAGGAAAAATATGGGTGTGATGGTTATCCTCGAAGAAAGTACCAAATATCTGAGGTACATACCCAAATTTACTTTTCCATAACGACTGTGAAAGACTCCCTCCCTAAAATTGACGCCTTGGACGAGAGTCACGGGAGTCACGGGATTCAGCAGCGCTAACTCGGATAGGCCTGCCATTAAGGTCCTGTGCCAAGAATTTTCAAATAAGATAGTCAGTATAAAAGAAAAAATACTACACGTGCACCACATAATTAGCCCTAGCAGAAGGCCAGACCAGATTTCGAACCACTTCTGAAAAAAATGATGAAAACCAGACATGAAAAAGGAATTTGGGCCATGTTTATTTACCTATGTTGAATCATATATAACTTGATTATGTCAAGATTATCAAATATTAAAGGCGTTCACCACTGGCAAAGTTTGTATCAAATGTTTATCAAAATAATTGCTGGAAAAAGATTTGTTTCTAAAATTAGAACCTAAGTTGTTGAAAGTGTTCAGTATCAAGCATAGGCGGAACCAATCTTGAAGTACGTATACTGAGCACAAATAAACAAAAACACATAGTGCAACCACCATGAGCTTTAGGTGAAAAATATATTCAAGGAGCTATGCACCAATGGCCGAGCCATGTCATTTTCAGAACATTGTACTTACAGATCCATCCAATGACTCGATGGCATTGTTCACCTCATCAGGAGAACTGAGAGTTACAAATCCAAAGCCCTTAGATCTACCACTGTCTCTGTCGTACACCACCCTGGCTTCCTTGACCTTTCCTTGCTCGCTAAACAAGGTTTCAAGTGCAAGATCATCTACACCCCATGAAAGGTTACCCACATAAACTCTGTTTGAATCACCAGAACTCGTCCTTCCCCTAGGTCCCCCCGGACCCCCCCTAAACGAGGAATTTTCCCGAAAAGAGGAATTTTCCCTAAACGAGGAATTTTCCCTTTTGGCTGGTGGTGGCCCAGAATTTACCCTCAATGGTCTTCCCTGCAATTCCTGTGATATCATTTGCTATGGCACATCAATTCCAATTGCCTAAAATATAATTTTAATTCACAACCTTCATAAAGATTAAGTACGGTGCACTCTACGGAAGCTTACATATCCATTAAATTGTTGAACCGCAGCTTCAGCTTCTTCGATCCTAGACATGGTCACAAAACCAAAGCCCCTGCTTCTTCCCGAGAGCCTGTCGTAGATAACCTGCAAATTTCACAAGTTCCATGAGTAAAATCTTTAGTAACAGTATTTTAAAAAATTCTTCAGTACCCAATTCGACTAATGAATTAAGGCAAAGTTTACAGCAGTAAAGGGAAATGCAGACGTTTGTGAATCGTTTGAGCCTAATACATGCATTATGCTTACATAGAAATGTCAAACTGAATCAACATAAAAAAAAATCGAGCCACGCAATAGAAAGTGCGTCAAAATAAAGCTGGCATACAATAATAATTTATAAGCACAAACAAGAGAAGGGTCAGGATTCAGCAAAAGTAGGCAATTTAAAGCGATACAAGATATCAATCCCAAGAATTTAACAAAAACTCGAAATTGAATGGGTCGGAAACTAGAATTCTCCATTGAATAGCTGCGAGAAGACACATTTCAACTAGAAATAACCAAAGCTTTACAGCAAATCAAGAGGTATAGCGCCACGTTAACCAGTAATAACAGCGTCCAAGTAACAAAAGTATTACCTCAACCTCCTCGACATTTCCGGCCTGCTGGAACAAGCCAGCAAGAGCTGCGCTATCAACATCAAAAGGCAAGTTCCCCACGAAGAGCTTCAAGTCAGGCGATAAATTCGCCCGGCCCGGCCCAGAAAAATCATCTTCATCCAGGTCCAAATCTGACGAAAACGCAACCTTTCTCAAAATTTTGGAAGTGGTAGTCGCATGGTTGCTGTTAATTACGCCAAAGTTGCTGGCGGAAAGCGAAAGATTTGATTTAAGCAGTGGTTTGATAGTGAATAGCCCGAAAGAAGATGGTGCGGCGGCGGCGGCGGAGGAGTGGTGCGAAAGGGTTTGGGGGTTAAGGGTGAGGAAGTGGAGCGAGGCAGCCATAGCGTGAGAAGATAAGGTTTCTTCTGAGAAATGGGGTTTTTGGTTTTGGACGAAAAGGGTTTGGTACTATATATTTATGGATGGAGATAAAGGTTCTAGGGCTCAAGATCAGCCAGCCAATTACTATATATGCTCTTTTATTATATATATATATATAATAATAATTAAATAAAATTAAAAACAAACAAACACTCATGGATTGGTATACCAGATACGAGTAGACTCGATTGAAATCGAAAATCATAAATAATAAAAATACTAGTATGTCTATTGTAAGATTCGTGGGACGAGCCAATTGTGTCACGATAATTTTTGTGAAAAATAATATTTTTGCATGAATAAGATTAAATGTAACGTCCCACATTCGACAATTGTCTATGTTGTATCAAAATCAATCTTTTCAGCGTGTTTATGTTTTCACTCTCACACATCCTGAGAAACTTCTGAGGCGGTCACTCATCTTATAATTACCGGGGCACCCATCCTATTAGAAAGTGGGTCATTCATCCTATAATTGTCTCAAGTCAAGCAAGCTTAATTTTAGAGTTTTTATATGATGAATTCACGAAAAGAAAATGAATCTTCTTGATATGAGTAATACTTATCAAATCTTTTCAGTCATCATCAACCGTGAAGTCTCATACCTACACAGTCTCATAATTTCTCTCATTTCGATATGAAATCGGTTCATTCATGTCTCTTTTCTCCTAGAAGCCTGTCAGGAGCCGCTCGTTGTCTGTGTAAGTTGTAACCTTTTGGCACCAGGGGTGAAAGATTGGGTGCCCGGTTAGCCAACTTGTGGCTAAGGGCTTTTGTGACTCTATGTATAAACAATCTTTGTTTAATATAATTTACATTCATTAATGGTATTTTCTTTTATCTTTCTTCATATTGTTATATTGTGATATACTATTGTTGTTTTGATAAAGACCTAAAATATACTATAGTGTAAGTAAGATGAGATAGTGAATAAAAAGATATCACTATTATGAAACACATCTTATAGTCACTGTATATTCTAAACAGTTCCTAGTCAATTGAGCCGTCCGCTAATAAGGATAAAGATCACTCGAGATTGAGACTAGCATTTGTGATGCCAAGTACCACGTTTCATTGGTAATGAACATGGAGATGTTCAAAGCATGCAAATGGATATTCATATGATGGATGATCGAACTACCCTATTCGGACTTTCCAAGTGGTTATTATTATTTGAGTGGATAAGTCCGCGGTTTTGGTTGTACACCATTAGTCCTTACTACTTGAAACATCATTGAGACTCTATATGCTAGTACTGTACTTTGACTCGTTTACCGACTCTATGGGGTCATCAGGTGTCGGGATTGGGTATAGTTACGACACATATAGGAGTCGATGCTTTGTTGTCAAGGATTCACCACACGCTTGCGAGTGTGGATATCCTATGCGATCTGAGGAGATATTAGTGTGACAAATCTCTGGCCAGAGTACTCGATGTGATTTAGGTTACTTGGTTTCCTAGTAGCACATGTGATGTCACTATTTGATCTTCAAGATACGTTGCATAGTTATCGAATCTCGAACGACTCTCGATGTATCAATGGTTGTTGATTCGATCGGGATATATGGATGAAGGAACTGTACTGTACGCTAACCAAAACTTACTGGTTCTTGCAGGCACTATCAGTAATACCTAGGGAATCATGGGGCGATGTAGCTAGACGCTCTTACCATGATTCGTTGGGTAAGTCAGAAATCGTTGTTCCGAGTCACAAGGAGTTGTGAACCCACGGCTAGCTGTATCCCTGAACCATTGAGGGTCACACAAGTAACAGATTACTAAACCCCATTGAGATAGTTAAATTAAAAGAGTTAAATTTAATGAAAGAGAAGTTGGACTTCTTAACTAAAGGGAGTGGAATTTCCTAAAATGACATAGAGATGAGCATTTTTGGAAATCACTGAATTCGGATTCAGAAAAATTATCTTGACTTTAAAAGGTGCAGAAATGGTTTTTGTGCACATTGGTTAAATCAGTTTATCAATCGGAGTCATGATGAATTTTATATTAATTTCTATAATAACGGGCTTGGTTTGTTGGGCTTAAGTTATGGATTATGGGCCCTAAGGAGTTAGAGCCCTAATAGAGATATAACTTAATCCAGTCTAGAAATTATATATAAATATATGTGTAGTGTTCGAAAATGAACAGAAGATTCATCTTGGAGTTTTTGAAAAACACACTAAATATTCTAAGGGGATTTTCGAAATCCTCTACTCCTTTTTGAGAAAATTCAGTCTGTGATTTTTCCGAAAAATTACATTCTGAATTGACAAATCAAATCTGTTTAATCTCTTCGATAAACATCTGATTGATTTCTAGTGCAATCAATCAGAAGGTTTTATTTTTTTGTTCGTGGACCTAATTTCGGAGATTGATCAAGCGAGTCATCGGTTCCCGGGATTTACAACAAGATCAGATTAAATCTGTTGGATTCCACTAATCAAGCCATTGCTTGAAGAGGTAAAATATTAATTATTATTATTATTATTATTTTACTTGCATAATTTAATCGTTAGGATTTGATATCCATGATATGGAATTGTTCCATATAAAATTTTAAACTTCCGCTGCACCGGGTATCAGATCGATTTGATCGTGAGAGCGACACGTGTTCCAACAGTGGTATCAGAGCCAGGTTGCTCTCGCATCAAACGATTAAATTAATCGATTGTACAAAATTTTTAGCCTCGGGTTTTGGAAACAAAACGAAATTTTTTAAATTAAAATTTTTAAAGGAAACAAGGGCATCACGGGCAGCGATTAGATCGCTGCCCACCTCCACGTGGGCAGCCCTGTCCCACGTGGAGGCGGTCCCGGGCAGCCCGAAAAATAAAATTTGATTTTTATTGGAATTTGAAATTTTTGAAATCTTAGTTTTTGGTCCGATCGAAAATTATTTTTTATTGGTCCACGAGGCATCGGATCAATTGTTTGAGTCCGAAATTTTTAAAATTGATTTTTGGATAAATTTGAATTTTTGGAAAATTTGTAAATTTTATCCGTTAAATTAGATTTTATAAAATTAATTATTTTGGTACAATTGATGATAAGATATGATCTTATGAGAATATTAGATAAAATTTGATTTTATCTTTTTAATTATGATGTCATTGCATGTTATCCAATTATTTAATTATTAAATTAATTATTGGATAAGAGGATGATCGATTGTCATGACCAATATTGTAGGTGTATGTTAGGTTGTTTACATTTGGTTTTATTGTTGTTGGATTTTATTAATGGGCTTGGTTTATGGCCCAATTTGAATTGTTATTTGTAATAAAAAGTGGGCCTTGTTTATGGCCCGTTCCTACCCTTAAATATGTATCCCCTACTTATCATCGAAATTTATTGTAAATTTATTAAACGTAGTGGGAGATAAAGATTTGAAGACAATGGTGGGCCCAGCAGACAATAAAGACCGAAGAAATGTAAATTGGAAGCTAAATGTAATAGGATTGCATTGCATACCTGCATATCACCTAGGATTGGACTTAGACTCGTGATTGGCAACCACGGGTCGATTAGTTATTGAGGTCGATCACCCTTTAAATAATATATGATATTATTGTTGTATGCATGTTTAGACTAAATTGTATGAATCCCGCAAGCATACAAATACTAAATGATGAGACAGTTTTCAAAATTAAAAATCCCTCATTTTAAATATGATTTAAAATTGATATCAAGATAAATAAAGGGAATTTAAATATTGTTTAAATGTTCCTACCTTCCATCAACGATCAATGTATGAGATTCTACCCGCGGGCATAGTCCGGCTCATATTATTGGGGGGACCCGTTCGTCGGAAAGCTGTACATTGGATCGACACAAGTTGTAAGTTGGGTGGAACTCCCATGGGATTGGCTCATATTATTGGGGATCCACATGGCGACCGTCCATCACAACTTAATATTGATGGGTTATCTTGACATGTCACAATAAATGGCGTCATATTATTGGGCCCTTATTGGACATGAGGTAAAAACATGGGGATTGATTTGGAAGCAATTGGGCTCTATCTTTTGAAAATTATGGTTGGCTGATATTATTCGGGACTATAGTTTGTCAATTGGACTCCATGTTCCCACTAAGGAAACAAGTTTCCCCTTTTCACTAGAGGGTAGTGAAATCGTTAAAATAGTGGGAGTGAAATTCATAAAATTAAATCTTGCCATATTTTATGTCTTAGTAAATTAATTAAACAATCACTGATTATTGTCTGTTTCTTTTCAGTATTTCATTACAATGAATTCGCGCAATCCACTATACTCAATTCTCGAACAAAACAAATTGACTGGGGCAAACTATACGGAATGGTTCCGTAAATTAAAGATTGTTCTAAACTCGGAGAAAATTTTCTACGTGTTAGAAAAGAATCCCCCAAAGGAAGCACCGGCTAATATAAGTCCGAAAGAATTGGCAGAACTTGATCAATGGTGGGACCATGATATCAAGGCTAAATGCTATATGCAAGCTTCAATGTCTGATGAACTCCAGAGGCAATTTGAGGATGCCGTGAATGCTGCTGACATACACATGCACCTCAAGGAACTTTTTGGAGCTCAGTCAAGGTCGGAGAGGTATGCCACCGTCAAAGAGCTCATGACATGCCGCATGCAAGATGAGACTTCTGTCCGTGAGCATGGGGTACACATGATTGGGCTAATTGAGAAGTTGGTAACACTCGATTTGACATTGGAGCATGAATTGAATACGGACTTATTGCTTCTTTCACTTTCTTCGTCGTTTGACGGATTTGTGGTGAACTTCAATATGAACAAGATAGAGGTCACCCTTGAAGAAATGGTCAATATGCTTGTGTCTTATGAGGCCACATTAAAGAAGGAAAAACCGGTACTCTTGGTTGGCTCCTCTTCTTACTCCAAGAAGGGGCCAAGTGGAAAGGGTAAGAAACGTTCTGCCCCACCCAAGAAAATTTTACCAAAGAAGAAGGGCAAGACAAAAGCTTCAAACGTGAACATATCTGGAGATGTTTGCCATCACTGCAAGAAACCCGGTCATTGGAAACGTAACTGCAAGGAATACCTCGAGCAGTTGCGAACTGCAAAGGGTATGTTTTACATTGAAATAAATGTTTCACTTAATACTACTTCTTAGGTATTGGATACCGGATGTGGATCTCACATTTGCAATGATTTGCAGGTGATGACAAGAAGTCGTAAGCTTAGGATGGGTGAGACCCAGCTGAGGCTCGGAAATGGTTCCAGAGTTGAAGCCAAAGCAGTGGGAGACGTTTATTTAGTTTTGCAGAACGATTTTAAGTTACTTTTGAGAGATGTTTTATTTGTGCCATATTTGATTAAAAACATTATTTTTGTTTCTATGCTTGATAGAGATGAGTTTTCTTGCAATTTTGTGAATGGGATTTGCAATATTTACAAGAATGAATGTTTAATTGGAAATAGACAACTTGAAAACGATCTATATAACTTAAAATTAAAAGACGTTCCAATTAATTATGTTGATAAACCGGTAACAACAAATAAAAGAAAAAACGATAGTCAAAACCCAGCAAACCTTTGCCATGCTAGACTAGGTCACATTTTCTCAAGGAGGATGAACAAGCTAGTGGGAGAGCGTGTAAGGCCCGAAAATATTAAGTTCTTAATTACGGGATTTAAGATTTAAATTCCGAATAAAAGTGAAAAGATGAATTTAAGAATATGAAAATTAGAGATTTCAATTTCGGGTCAGAAATATTTAATTTGAGGATTTTCGGATTTTAAGATTTTAATATCCGGAATTCTTAAATTAAAAGATTAAAAATATTTGAATTGATATTTATGGAATTTAAGATGTGAATTCCAAGATTATAAATATCGAGAATTTAATTTTAGGATGAAATCCGAGCAAGGACCCATTTGCAAATATTAAGTAGTTCAAGGACTAAAATGCGATAAGGTCCAAAATGATTTAATTTTAATCCGAAAATATTTAATTTGAGAATATTTAGAGTTTAGAATTAAATTATATTATTTTTAAATTATTTAGGATTGAAAATGAATTAAATCGCTTGTTCGGGGACTGAATTGCAATTAGGCCAAAGTTCAGGAACAAAGTGCAAATTGCCTTGCAACTTGCCTTAAAAATGTGTAAAGAAGGGAAAGGAATCAGAATAGTCAGCAAGGAACCGAGAAGAGAGGAAAAGGGTTCCAAGTTCAATTTTTGTCCCTTTAAGCTCCAATATCTTTTGATCCGCCCGGTAGAATTTCCGATTGAATATATATTTGCGATCACAGCTCCGAGTGCTACGTTTTGACGTAAGTTTTATGAAGTTCTACCATGTTTGAATTTTAAGTTGTTGTTAGAATTACGATTTGATTGTATAAACGTGTTCTAGTATATACGACAATAGCATATCTAAGACGGATCGAGAAAAGATCGTCGTTTGAACATGATTTCGATTTTTGTACGAATTTTCAGAAATCTGATTTTAGGGGCTGCATATTTCGAAAATTCAGCTGAAGAATTGATGATGTTATATTATTAAGTTGATTATCATATTGATGTTAAAGCCTTCGGGATTTCCGAAATCATATCGTTACGCCGCCGGTTCAAGATTTTGAATTGATATGCATTCTAAAGGTCTAGAGCTCATCTTCAAGTTTATTGTAGATGAATTGAATATGAGATTGAGTTTAGAATGTAGATATAATGATATTTGAATCGAAAGATTTATCGGACTCGAATAGTTGCGACGTCGGTTTGAATTCCGATTGTCTTAGCAAGATTTTAACTGAATAAGCTTTAATGAAACATCGATTCAGATTTGAACATGATGTTTAGCTATGTTATAAACCATTTTAGATTTGAATTGAAGATTATCGAAGTCGAATCGACGAGTTCGATTTCGAATGACTTGAAGTGTTTGAAGTTGAATCAAAAACACCTTCAAGTAGCACTGATTGAAATGAGCAGATTGTGATGACCGATTTGGCTAGCTTTGAGATGATCAGCATTGGAAACAAATTCAAGATATTTGAATCGTGATGAAAGGTATGAGTCGACATTATTCTTGCCAGGTAGAACAACTCGAGAACGTGGTGGTTTTTGAGTTATCCTGAAATCACATACTTAGTTGTTTAAGTGCTCTTATGTGATTTACTTGCTTTTGTTGCTATGAATATTGATTTATGTGTTAAAGATGTTTATCAGTATTTATTTGAGTAATGCATACAGATTATGTTGCATTCATCTTGAACTCCAGCCTAATAAGCACAGAGGTTTAAAAGCCTAGAGTGCATATGACGTTTGGCGGATTGTAGTTGAGTGGCACGGAATGTAGACTTACTTCCAGAGCCAGAAGACTCACTATAGTTGCACCAAAGTCAGAGGAAATAAAGTATTTAACTTCACCTCGACTGGGTGAGTTGGTGTTCTTCCCAAGAACTAAGCTTATTGGTATCAGATTTGATAGCCTATTCCTTGGCACATGCATTGCATTTATGCATTAACCTAGAGTTTTCTATGGTTTAGAATATGCAGTTATAAATGCTAGCATGTTGTGATATGTCATTCTAGATATGAATGTTTTATTATGCTTTATATGCTATTGTTGTAGATGAATCGTTATGCTTTAAGAATTTAAGAATAGATGATGATTCTATGATCTACATGTTATTACATGTTTTATGATTTTAGATTAGTATGGCATATAGATTCCATATGCTTTCATGATGTATATGCATGTCTTTCATACTGAGATTTATTCTCACCGGAGTTATCCGACTGTTGCTTTGTTTGTATGTGTGCATTGCATCAGGTTGGGGCATGATCAAGCTAGAGTTGGCTTGGATAGCTTGAGAAGAGAGATAGCATGTGGTGATTCGGGTTTTAAGCAGATGATATGAATTGTTAATAACATGTTAGAAGACAAAGAATCTTGTACATGTTTCTATTTGGTAAATCCTGGTTTATATTCATGAATTGATGTATTTATGAGTTAGGATTTATTTGTCAATGCATGTATATTATTTTATAGCTTGTATAAGACTAGATGTATTTATATTCCAAGTTTGACAGCATTAAGTTGCAGCAGAATTTCAGAATTTGGAGCCCGCTCGATCGGGTGACTTTTGCGGATCGAGCGAGGCCTTTATTTTTCAAAATAGAAGATTGAAATTTTATGCTCGCTCGATCGGTAAAGTTTCACCGATCGAGCGAGGCCAAAATGGATGCAGGCAGAGAGTTTTTTACTTTTAGCTCGCTCGATCGGCTAGGTTTGCCCGATCGAGCGAGGGGCCTTCTTTAAAAAAAAATTTTTGTTTGCTCTTGGTTTGAATATTCTTTTATTGTTCGATTAATTGTCTATTAATCGTTAATTGCCCTAAGATAAGATTAGCAACCCGGGTCCCCACAACAGGTGGTATCAAAGCGTAAAGTCTTGGACTAAGATAGAAGTTGAGCGGGGTAGATTGAGTCGCATGCATTTATAGTATTGCATGAGTATGCTGTACTTGCTTTACAGAATTGTATGCGACTATGATTGCTTGATTGAACACTACTTGCTTTATTGAGAATTACATTCTTATATGTTGATATGTATGCATGATTTCTTGAATTCATTAGAATAAGTGAATTCATTTTAAGCATGTAATATGTGAAAAAGCATGAGAAATTGCAAGTATGTGTTCTATTCAGAAGCATGAGATTATATGTATGATATACTGACATTGTATGTTATAATCTCTGCCATATATATTGCTTCTGTTAATGAATAAGACAGATTATGCAGATAACATGAGAACCTCAGACAGAACAGAACCGCAGATAGAACAGAACAGTGTTAAGGTATGTTTTTGAGCCGATTGCACTGAGGAGTATGTTAGTTGAACAACTCCAAAGCTATGAATCATCAACTCAGAAAGATACAGAATATGCTATGTCTAGAAAGGAGTTGATTTGAAGAGCTGGATCAGTTGTTCAAGAGAAGAATATTCAGATGAACATAGAATCAGCTTGATTTTATATCAACTCCAGGACTTAGCAAGAAGTTGGTGAAGTTGCCAGAAGAAGTACTGAAATTGTTTGGCAGGTAAGTAAACAGAATTGTTTCTTTTCGTATATGCTAAAGATGATAGAACAGTAGAGACGCATAAGTTGATTTCAAGCCAGTAAGAGAAGAACGAAATCATGAACCGGTAGTATGAGGCAGAGTTGAATTTTTATTCATGCTTCTGTAATTGTGGAAACACTATGATCATCACCTCCAATACAACTTCCATAGCAGTTTAGCTATGAAGCAAGAGATAGTGGCAACAGCAGAAAAGATTGAAAGGCTCAAGTTGTATCAGATAAGAATATTACAGGTAAGTGAGTTAATTCTAGTTAACCGCTTATATATTGATTGCATAGTTTACAGTCATAGATTAGTTATTTGTTATGCTATAATCCGTATCTGATGAGCCTTTATTCAATATATTTGCTGAGATTTTTGCCTTTGAGTAGAAGAAATGCATTTGAATGATTAGACAGAGAAGATGAAATGCAGACTTGAGGAAATAAGATTGAATATGCATTATAGATATTAATGCAATAACTGAGTATCAGATAAGAATTGATTGATTCTGTGCAGTGATTAAGTTAGATCAGCAATATCAATGAGTAGAGATCTATTTGATATGAGTTGCAGAAATAAATTTCTATTATGTCGGTACTGTTTATATCACGATGACCGTGAAAGAATGTCAGTAGAAGTTTAGTCGATATATTGAACTAGTACAAAATTAACCTAGAATTGACAGCTATGTCAGTGGTTAGAATGTACAGAAATAGTTCAATGACATATTCGACTTTTCTACGACATGAACGCAGTTCTATATAGAGTGGTGTCTAGTACGAAAGTATTATGGCAACTCGTATAGAAAAGCATTACGTGAACTCAAGAACTTCAGAAACAGCTAGCAGATTGAGTAGAAAAGAATTATGTAGTACCGAAATGATGATTAATTCTAGGACAATAAGTTAAGTCAAAAAAAAATATTTTCGACTATTGTCAGCTAAGAATTAATAATTGAA
The DNA here is from genome assembly GCF_033568475.1 of Henckelia pumila. NCBI lineage: Eukaryota > Viridiplantae > Streptophyta > Magnoliopsida > Lamiales > Gesneriaceae > Henckelia > Henckelia pumila. The sequence continues at coordinate 107,926,482 of NC_133121.1, forward strand.
CTCATGTCAATAGAGAATAAGAAAAATCAGTTACAGTTGAGCTTTTTCTTCAATTTTGCTGAAGCTATTCCATCATAGAAATCTTGATTCTTAAATTTCTTGCTATCGATTCTGAGGTTTTTGTATTCGACCTCGATCGATTTTGATTGACTCTTATTCCTTTGCTAGAGTCTGATTTGATTTACTCGCTTTAAGTTTTGATATGCAAGTGATTTGTTTTCACTGTGCAGATTTTGTCATTCAGAATGTTTGATTTTGGGTGACCTTGACTTGAGCGAGTTCCTTTGATTTGAAATTTGAGAATTCTTGATTATTTGATGTGAATATTCAGTTTATCTTGAAGAATTTGGCTTGTAACTGATAAAAATTCAGATTCAGACTATTAGCAAGATTTATGGGTTTTAGATAATTATCGGATTTATTGGGTACAGATCTGTACTTGTTGAATATTTATGCTTGACAGATACGTAAACGATCAGAATTGTTGCGATCCAAGCTAAAATTGAATTAGTTTGGAAAGATAAAAGCAATATTGATCTTAGATCAAGCAATAGAATATTGATTGAGAATGCGAGATTAAGATAAGAGATAAGACCGCAGAGCAGAACAGATGAATTTTTTTGCGGTGAATAATCGTTTGATTATGTCAGATAATCTAGATATGGAATATCAGATTCTGAAAGAAGCATATGACAACAGATTTAATATTCATTCAGTTGTCTAAACATGTATGAGTTACATGTAGTTTTTACTTGGAGATGAGTATTGGTGAAAGAAATGAAAGCAGATACGATAGACTTGACATTACCAATACTAAAATTCCAGTAACATAAGCAAAAAAAAAAAAAAAAAACTCAAGTGGTTTATGTAACAGATTAGTTACATAAGAGTTGAAAGAAGATCAACTTTGTGAACGACTTTAGTTTGAATCTACTCGAATTGTTATGATTGTGCAATTTAGTTTGTAATAGATTTCGACAGATTCACGAATATGTTGTATTAGATATGATACAAACATAAAAGCGATACTGGTTATGCATTCAGCAAGAGGATTCGATTACAGGAATTATTGAAATCTATTGTCGAGATAGAGACTTTAGATTTGTTTTCTAGATTATGGCATTGATTGTCAGATGTTCTGAGTGTTTGGTTGTATGAGATTTCATTATACCATCCTCTGATTAGTGGACTATCAGATATGATTATCCACATTTCCAAGGATATGCTCAGAACTATAGTACTAGATTCAGTACTAGTTGATTGATTATTTGCCACTTGATTACTATGATTCCTGTGACAGCTATTTGATTGATATACAAACAATATTTTGATGATTGATTGATCAGAAACACAAAAATTGTCTGTATATGGAAACAATATTTCAGAAATATCAGCTATCAGACCAGATATGAGTCAAGAAACGATAGAGAATGTGAAGATTGCTTTGAACAGAATAAGAACAGAACATCATAGACAGAATGAGCAAATGAGCAACAGATATAGAGATTTGAAGCCTAAACAGAATGATCAGAAAAGAAATTCTTTCCCAAGCATCATTAGGTTCAGAAAGAGATTTTAGAAGCTATGAGTATTTGATCTAGCTAGTTGATTAATACTCAATCGTGAATTTTCAGATAGATGAATTGTTATCCATATGCATTGACTGAAGAATATCAGCTAGAATATGTATGTGCATTCAATTCAGATACAACATAAGTTGATAAGATTGTAAGCAAGATAGACTAACTAATGCAGAGTTAGATCACAAGAAAGAGCAACTTAGATATAAGTTGACTCAGTGATTATATGTATTGCAGAAGCAATCAGAACGAAGATTAAGATATGATAGAAGATAAGATATCAGAATAGATATCGAAAGCTCAGAGACTTGAAGTCAGTATTACTTCAGTCAGCTATACAGATTACGAGAATCAGCAGTAAGATCGAATGCGATTTCGAGGACGAAATCATTCCTTAGAGGGGAGGAATTGTAAGGCCCGAAAATATTAAGTTCTTAATTACGGGATTTAAGATTTAAATTCCGAATAAAATTGAAAAGATGAATTTAAGAATATGGAAATTAGAGATTTCAATTTTGGGTCAGAAATATTTAATTTGAGGATTTTCGGATTTTAAGATTTTAATATCCGGAATTTTTAAATTAAAAGATTAAAAATATTTGAATTGATATTTATGGAATTTAAGATGTGAATTCCAAGATTATAAATATCGAGAATTTAATTTTAGGATGAAATCCGAGCAAGGACCCATTTGCAAATATTAAGTAGTTCAAGGACTAAAATGCGATAAGGTCCAAAATGATTTAATTTTAATTTGAGAATATTTAATTTGAGAATATTTAGAGTTTAAAATTAAATTCTATTATTCTTAAATTATTTAGGATTGAAAATGAATTAAATCGCTTGTTCGGGGACTGAATTGCAATTAGGCCAAAGTTCAGGGACTAAAGTGCAAATTGCCTCGAAACTTGCCTTAAAAACTTGTAAATAAGGGAAAGGAATCAGAATAGTCAGCAAGGAACCGAGAAGAGAGGAAAAGGGTTCCAAGTTCAATTTTTGTCCCTTTAAGATCCAATATCTTTTGATCCGCCCGGTAGAATTTCCGATTGAATATATATTTGCGATCACAGCTTCGAGTGCTACGTTTTGACGTAAGTTTTATGAAGTTCTACCATGTTTGAATTTTAAGTTGTTGTTAGAATTACGATTTGATTGTATAAACGTGTTCTAGTATATACGACGATAGCATATCTAAGACGGATCGAGAAAAGATCGTCGTTTGAACATGATTTCGATTTTTGTACGAATTTTCAGAAATCTGATTTTAGGGGCTGCATATTTCGAAAATTCAGCTGAAGAATTGATGATGTTATATTATTAAGTTGATTATCATATTGATGTTAAAGCCTTCGGGATTTCCGAAATCATACCGTTATGCCGCCGGTTCAAGATTTTGAATTGATATGCATTCTAAAAGTCTAGAGCTCATCTTCAAGTTTATTGCAGATGAATTGAATATGAGATTGAGTTTAGAATGTAGATATAATGATATTTGAATCGAAAGATTTATCGGACTCGAATAGTTGCGACGTCGGTTTGAATTTCGATTGTCTTAGCAAGATTTGAACTGAATAAGCTTTAATGAAACATCGATTCAGATTTGAACTTGATGTTTAGCTATGTTATAAACCATTTCAGATTTGAATTGAAGATTATCGAAGTCGAATCGAAGAGTTTGAGTTCGAATGACTTGAAGTGTTTGAAGTTGAATCAAAAACACCTTCAAGTAGCACTGATTGAAATGAGCAGATTGTGATGACCGATTTGGCTAGCTTTGAGATGATCAGCATTGGCAACAGATTCAAGATATTTGAATCGTGATGAAAGGTATGAGTTGACATTATTCTTGCCAGGTAGAACAACTCGAGAACGTGGTGGTTTTCGAGTTATCCTGAAATCACATACTTAGTTGTTTAAGTGCTCTTATGTGATTTACTTGCTTTTGTTGCTATGAATATTGATTTATGTGTTCAAGATGTTTATCAGTATTTATTTGAGTAATGCATACAAATTATGTTGCATTCATCTTGAACTCCAGCCTAATAAGCACAGAGGGTTAAAAGCCTAGAGTGCATATGACGTTTGGCGGATTGTAGTTGAGTGGCACGGAATGTAGACTTACTTCCAGAGCCAGAAGACTCACTATAGTTGCACCAAAGTCAGAGGAAATAAAGTATTTAACTTCACCTCGACTGGATGAGTTGGTGTTCGTTAAAGATTTTATTCCTCGGGATCCCAAGAACTAAGCTTATTGGTATCAGATTTGATAGCCTATTCCTTGGCACATGCATTGCATTTATGCATTAACCTAGAGTTTTCTATGGTTTAGAATATGCAGTTATAAATGCTAGCATGTTGTGATATGTCATTCTAGATATGAATGTTTTATTATGCTTTATATGCTATTGTTGTAGATGAATCGTTATGCTTTAAGAATTTAAGAATAGATGATGATTCTATGATCTACATGTTATTACATGTTTTATGATTTTAGATTAGTATGGCATATAGATTCCATATGCTTTCATGATGTATATGCATGTCTTTCATACTGAGATTTATTCTCACCGGAGTTATTCGGCTGTTGCTTTGTTTGTATGTGTGCATTGCATCAGGTTGGGGCATGATCAAGCTAGAGTTGGCTTGGATAGCTTGAGAAGAGAGATAGCATGTGGTGATTCGGGTTTTAAGCAGATGATATGTATTGTTAATAACATGTTAGAAGACAAAGAATCTTGTACATGTTTCTATTTGGTAAATCCTGGTTTATATTCATGAATTGATGTATTGATGAGTTAGGATTTATTTGTCAATGCATGTATATTATTTTATAGCTTGTATAAGACTACATTTCTTTATATTCCAAGTTTGACAGCATTAAGTTGCAGCAGAATTTCAAAATTTGGAGCCCGCTCGATCGGGTGACTTTTGCGGATCGAGCGAGGCCTTTATTTTGCAAAACAGAAGATTGAAATTTTATGCTCGCTCGATCGGTAAAGTTTCATCGATCGAGCGAGGCCAAAATGGATGCAGGCCGAGAGTTTTTTACTTTTAGCTCGCTCGATCGGCTAGGTTTGCCCGATCGAGCGAGGGGCCTTTTTTAAAAAAAATAAAAATTTTGTTTGCTCTTAGTTTGAATATTCTTTTATTGTTCGATTAATTGTCTATTAATCGTTAATTGCCCTAAGATGAGATTAGCAACCCGGGTTCCCACAGAGGGCATGTTTGATATGTCTGATATTAACTCTCTACCTACTTGTGAGTCCTGCCTAAAAGGAAAAATGACTAAATCTCCTTTTAAAGGAAAACCTGAGCGTAGTCAAAATCTGTTGGATTTGATCCATACAGATGTTTGTGGTCCATTTAGTATTGGTACTAAATTTGGACACACCTACTTCATTACCTTTACTGATGATTTTTCTTGGTATAGGTATTTATATTTGATGAAATATAAGTCTGAAGCATTTGAAAAGTTCAAAGAATTCAAGGCTGAAGTAGAGAACAAACTAGGAAAAAGTATTAAAGCACTTCGATTGGATCGAGGTGGAGAATACTTAAGTACCGAGTTTTTGGACTATCTAAAAGAGAATGGGATTCTCTCTCAGTGGACTCCTCCTATGACACCTCAGCTTAATGGTGTTTCGGAGCGTCGCAATCGAACTTTGTTGGACATGGTTCGATCTATGATGAACTTCACTGAGCTCCCACTTTCGTTTTGGGGCTATGCGCTTGAAACAGCGGTATTGTTGTTGAAAAATGTCCACACTAAAGCAGTAGATAAAACTCCATACGAGTTATGGAATGGTAAAGCTCCTAAGTATTTGTACTTGAGGATTTGGGGATGTCCTGCTTACGTGAAGCGGACAGTAGGAGATAAGTTGGATCATCGATCCACCTTATGTTATTTTGTAGGGTATCCAAAGAATTCAATCGGATATTATTTCTATCATCCTACTGAAACAAAAGTGTTTGTTTCGAGGAATGTCACCTTCATGGAGAAGGAGTTCTTAATTGATAAGAAAGGCGAGATGATGGAACTCGAAGAAATTCGAGAAGAACCCGAGATACAAAATAAAGATCCTACAACTCAGGAACCATTGATTGACACGCCTATTCCTAGAAGATCCGAGAGGACTTCTAGACCTCCTATTCGATATGATCTTCTTCTTGAAGGGGATCAAAGTGAACCCGACATTGGATGTGATCCAAGAAACTTCAAGGAAGTAATTTCTGATGTGGATTCGAATTTATGGCTTGATGCTATGCAGTCGGAAATAGACTCGATGCATACAAACCAAGTTTGGTCTTTAGTAGATCCTCCCGATGGAATTGTTCCAATAGGGTGTAAATGGATCTACAAGAGAAAACTTGGGCATGATGGTAAGGTACTGACCTACAAGGCACGATTGGTCGCAAAAGGTTATACTCAAAGACAAGGAGTTGACTATGATGAAACCTTTTCACCAGTTGCAATGTTCAAGTCCATAAGAATCCTTATTGCCATAGCAGCTTGGTATGACTATGAGATATGACAAATGGATGTGAAGACTGCATTTCTTAATGAAAACATTAAGGAAGAGATCTATATGATGCAGCCCGAGGGATTCACATCTATGGGAAGCGAGCATAAGGTATGCAAGCTTCAGAGATCAATATATGGTCTCAAACAAGCATCAAGAAGTTGGAACCAGAAATTTGATGAAACAATAAAGGACTTTGATTTCATCAAAAACCCGGAGGAACCGTGCGTGTACAAGAAAGTAGTTAAGGATGCGGTGACGTTCTTAGTGCTTTATGTTGATGACATCCTACTCATTGGGAATGACGTAGGGATGTTGCAGTCAACAAAGATATGGTTATCAGGTAGATTCTCGATGAAGGATTTGGGTAGGCCTCCTATATTCTAGGGATACAGATCTATAGAGATAGATCTAAGAGAATGATAGGACTCACTCAAGCAACCTACATCGACACTATATTGAAAAGGTTTTCAATGGATGAGTCCAAGAGAGGACATCTACCTATGTGTCATGGAGTTTCTCTATTTAAGTCTATGTGTCCCAAGACTGACGAAGTGTAGTGGCCCGTAACCAAAATCGGTGATTAAGAAATTAATCATAATTACTTGGGAAGGATTCGGAAGCTCCGAAGGCAGGATCGGAAGCTCAGGACAAGATCGAAAGCTCCGAAGGTGAGTTCGGAAGCTCCAACAGGATCGGAAGCTCCGATCACCTCTATCCGAAGTCAACCAGTGAGATTTTGACATGTGACAGATAAGTGAGATCGGAAGCTCCGATGTCGGGATCGAACGTTCCGATCGAGGAACGGAGGTTCCGATCGTCGTCTATAAATAGGGGGTGCCGAGCTCACATTTGAGTGCACCAATTCCTCTCTTCTCTCTCAATTCCTTAGCCTTCTAACTCAGATCTAGGGAATTCTAGTCGTCCCGCGGGGAATCCGGAAGTGGCATAGCGATCCAGGACTCGTAGCGGAGCTGTGGCCTAGTTTTGAGGCACTCGACAGCAAAGGGCTAACGACGGATGAAGGTATAGCTTTTGCTTCCTATAAATATTTAGGAGTATGCAATAGCTTAGTTAAGGCTTTTAGAGCACTTTAATGATAGTAGTATCATTTGGCAGTGTAGAGCAGACTATAGGCGTGGACCTAGAGTTGGTAGAGCTTGCACTGATTTGAGGTACGAAAGTACTGTTCGAGATATCCTGACTGAGTATGCATGTATTATGTGACTGCATGGTTTATATGTCATTGATTTATGCTGCATTCATTTGCATACTGAGCTATCTCCTTCGAGATGTCTGTTAGTAGGGTTTTTCCCTATCCTGTTAGTGGTTGGACTTCCATCGATTTGGGTCCGGCATATCCACTGGTATATTGGTATGGGAGCCACCTCCTGAAGCGACGGCACAACGTGCTACATACCAGGGCCCGGTCTGTCTCTGTTATCTGATCATTGACCTCGAATTTATAGGAAGTTCACTTTGCATGCATGTATACTCATACTCTCATACTGAACGTTTTATGCTCACGTCTCATACTCTATATTTTCTGGACACCCTATTCCATGGGGCAGGTTTGCGATTGGATGAGGTGGGTGGATCCAAGAGGAGCTAGGCAGTGGTTGGCCAGCTGGAGCTTCGCCTAGGTTTTATTCTGTTGTTATTGGATTGATACAACTATTCGATTGGGTTGTATTATTTTTGGATATTTACAGATTTCTTGCCTTGGGATTGTATAATGTTTATGGTTTCAGCAGTTTTATTCTGATATCCATTTAATTAAGTTAATTGCATGCCTAAGTTCTATTTAGTAGGTGATCCAGGTAAGGGTCACTACATTTATGGTATCAGAGCATGCAAAGTATTCTTGGGATTTAGATTCTACATAAGATAACCTCTAGGTTAATTTTGTAGATGGCAGATCGTGACGACCAGAGTTGTCATGGCAGTATTGGTGGGCGTTGGGGTGATGCCGACCGGGAGCCTCGTCGGGAACGCCGCCATCGTCATCGAGATGAGGACCGTTTCAGTGTACGTCGATTCTTGCAGATGGGGCCTAAGCCCTTGGTTGGAGGTGAGTCTCCGGAGGATGCGGAGAACTGGTTAGACCGCATGGAGATGACTTTTCTGACTTTCCAATGCACCGAGGAGCAGAAGATGGAGACCTTTGGTTATCTTCTGGATGGACGTGCGCGCAGGTGGTGGAGGTTTACTTCTGCACCTTTTGTTGCAGCGAGAGGAGTGGCCACCTGGGCCGAGTTCCGCACAGCTTTTCAGAAGCTGTATTTTCCTCCTGCACTCCGTCAGTCGAAGGCGGGCGAGCTACTGAGTCTGCGACAGGGAGCCATGTCTATTGATGAGTATCAGCAGAAGTTCTTTGATCTGCTATCCTATTGCCCCGAGATTGCCGACAGCTCCGAGATGAAGTATAATTTGTTCCTTCAGGGCCTTAACCCTGAGATCCATGACTGTGTGGCGGTTGGTGATGACATGTCCTACGAGGGTTTGGTGAGCCGTTGTCACCAGGCGGAGGACAGCATTCGACGGAACAGGTCTTTCTCTCAGTCGAGACCTGCGAGTTCTTTGGATCCCCGTGCCCAATCTTTCAAGAAGTCTGGATCTACTTCTTCTTCCTCTGGCTCTGCTGGTGTTGTCCGTTTCGGTAAGAAGGACAAGTGCGATCACTGTGGGAAGAACCATCCATCCGACAAGTGCCGTAGAGCTTCTGGAGCTTGTTTCCATTGTGGAGAGACTGGTCATATCCGGAGGGATTGTCCACTATCTAGGGGAGGCGGTTCTGGTTCTGGTTCTGGTTCAGGATCTGGTTCTCAGGCCACCGTTCAGCAGAGGTCGCAGGGATAGCCTGCTGGGAGTTCTCATTTGAGGCCACGAGCTTCTGGCCAGGTGTTTGCCTTGAGGCATGATCAGGCAGTGGAGGAGAATGAGAAAGTCATCGCAGGTACATTTCTGCTTTATGGTATACCTGCTCTTGTATTTATTGACACTGGTACATCTCATTCCTTCATTTCTGCACATTTTGTTAAGAGGCATAAGTTACCATGCATTGCACTAGACGTAGTGATGTCTATTTCTACTCCGACGGGCCAATCTGCTTTGGCTAAGCGTCTAGTGATTGGTTGCCCTTTAGAGTTCGAGGGGAACATTCTGTTAGCGAATCTCATGGTTCTTGCGATGGATGATTTCGATTGCATTCTGGGAATAGATATGTTGACTACCTATCGAGCTTCAGTGGACTGCTATCAGAGATTAGTATGCTTTCATCCGGAGGGGAGTGAGAGCTGGTTTTTCTATGATAAGGGAGCGCGACCCTCGATGCCTTTGGTATCAGCTTTGAGAGCCTGTCGAGCTTTAGAGTCTGGCGGGGAAGGCTACCTTATCTATGCAGATGATTTGTCCGCTGAGAGCATTGGGATAGAGAGTATTCCTGTTGTGGATGAATTCCCAGATGTATTTCCTGATGAGATTTCGGGTTTTCCTCCTGTTAGGGAAGTCGAGTTTGGCATAGAGTTGATGCCGGGTACTTCGCCTATTTCTCAAGCACCGTATCGTCTGGCTCCGTCAGAGATGCGTGAGTTGAAGAATCAGCTACAGGATCTTTTGGACAAGGGGTACATTCGTCCTAGTGTATCTCCTTGGGAGGCTCCTGTTCTCTTCATTAAGAAGAAGGATGGGTCGATGCGGCTGTGCATTGACTATCGGCATCTGAATCGAGTTACTGTGAAGAACAAGTATCCTTTGCCTCGTATTGATGACTTGTTTGATCAGCTGCAGGGCACTTCAGTTTACTCCAAGATTAACTTGAGATCTGGGTATAATCAGTTGAGAGTCCGAGTTCAGGACGTAGCCAAGACTGCATTCCGTACTCACTATGGGCATTACGAGTTTCTAGTGATGTCATTTGGTTTGACTAATGCGCCGGCTATATTCATGGACCTGATGAACCGTGTCTTCAGGGAGTATTTGGACAAGTTTGTCGTTGAAACGACCCTAACTCTATAATTAATAAATAAATATGCGGAAATTTTTTTATATATATATACTTACTAAATAAAAGATGTACATATATGCCCATACATATATGCACAGAATAAAAAGATTTAAAAATAAATAAATAAATAAATAAATACGTAAATAAAAATACATTCTTTAATAAAATAAATATTTGAGTCTACATTTAATTAAAATACTGTCATGAGGAAATAATTAAAAACTGCATGCACTAAAAATATTTAAAAGTAACATTCCAAAACTCAAACACTGAAAAATACTTAAAATAAATGTAACATGCTGACATAAATAAAACATGCAATGTGACTCAGACAACTATCACGGTCACGGGGTCACTGCATGTCCGCTCATACATCCTCGCCTCCGGTGGGTACAACCTCATCCTCAACATACTCACCTGCACCATACCAGTGTAGTGAGCCTAGAGGCCCAACATGCTAACATAACAAGGGTTTAAAATAATTTAAATCAATTTAATACTGATACATACATATACATGAATGAGCATGCTTAAAAAAAATATCATAACATAACATAACTTAACTTAACTTAAATAACATAATACATAAATATTGTTGAGCAATTAATTTTCTAACATCGCATGGTTGTATCCGTAGTGTAACCTTAAATCATACATTAAATACTGATCAGCGTGGAAACCAACGTACGTGGCGGTGACGAATCACCTCTTAAATTGGCAGTAAACTGCCCTTCAATAAGTCACATATGGGGACGAATCCCCCTTAAATTGTCACACTACTTCAACTTCCAACATAAAATATTTTATTATTGCTCAACCTTAAACATTTAATTATGCATAAAATTATTTCATGAATGCATGTACTTAAATAAAATGTGTGTCCTTCATATATATTTAATTTAATTTCTTACTAACATATAAATATTAAAATAACTTCAATGCATAAAAATAATTAAATATATAATCAGGACACATGCAAATTTCTCATGGATGGTCCTGGACTGCTGGCCCTAACACTCAAGCCCAATTACTTAAATCTGGCCCAATAACATACTTAAGCCCAATAAAATTGTTCTAAGCCCAATTAAATTAATTTAAAGCCCATAAAACATTCTAGGCCCAATAACAACTTAAACTGGCCCAATGGGCCCAAAAGCCCAAAGACTGGCCCAATAACTTTTATGGGCTCAAAAGCCCATAAAATTAATGGACTAACTTAATTAAAATTTTAAAAGCCCAAATAAAATTATTTGGGAGTCCAAATAATTTTATTTCTAATTAATTGGCCCAAAAACCAATTAATTCATTAAATACTTTAAAAATAAAAAGACTCGAGCCCGGCCCACCAAACTCGGACCCGGACTCACTTAACCCGACCCACGACCCACTGACTTGACCCGGACCCAAGAACCCGACCCGGACCCAGCCCTAACCCTAAACCCGAAACTCACCCTCCCCTCTCCTTCTCGGCCGCCGCGTGCAACAGCCCTTCTAGGGCTGCTGCCGCCCTGCTCCGGCCACCCCTGGCCGGAGCCCCGCCGCCCAGACGTAGCCCACGTCTGGGCGGTTCGAACCTAGCCCATGACCCTGGCCCATGCACCCCACAGGCCATCAGCCGAACCCTCTTCCTCGAAACCCTAGCTACGCCTCCATCTGCCCTTCCAGCCCTCACCTGTTCGGCCGAGCCCAATCCAGCCCCTAGCCCAGCCATGGCTCAACTCTAAGGACCCTACCAGACCTAAGAACCATCAGCCAACAGCCCTTGACCGATCCATGTCAAAAGAACGTGAACATGCAACAAGAATGGGAAAATATGAACTCCTCAAACCATAACACACTTGTTTTTCTGAAAATTATTGAAAGAATCCAATGCATACACACACACACACCGTTATACACTGATATAATACAAAGAAATAAAGAAGGGATCATGCCTTTCACCGGAAACGAAGAGAAAAACGAGCGTGGGACGATTCCGGGACGACGGGGGCGATGACAACCGACTTGGACCTTCAAAAACCGAGGCTATGGTGTTCTTTCTTGTGGGAAGCCGATGAAGATGATGAATGGAAGGGAGGGAGGCGGCTAAGAGGGGTAATCGGTTAAGGGTTTGGGGTAGATTAGGTTAGAGTTTTTATTTTAATAAAAATAGGTTTTTAGGATAATTAAAATATATAAATAAGGGTTTTTAAATTCAAAATATATAACTTAAAACTCTAACTAACAATTAAAATCTGAAAATAAATTTAACAATCCCGAAATACATAATTAAGGAAATTTTAAAAAATACTAAAAAGTCAATATTTTGGCTTATTTTGAATAAAAATGAACTCCTAAAATTATATAAAATTAAATACTAAAAATTTTGAGATAATAAAACTCAAAATAATATTTTAGGGCTCTAAAAAGGCTCATGAAATTAATTGGCTAGAAAGTTGTCATCTCGTCTGTCCACGGTCCCGTCTACGCGATAAAATAATTAAAATACTAAAAATCATAAAAATCACTAATTATGGGTTAAATGCTTAAAAATAAATTTAAATCATGCACAAATAATTCACATAATTATTTAACCCATAAATCTAAAATTTACATAATTAAATATCCTAATTATGCATGCGGATTTACGTATTTAAAAATACCGGGTGTTACAATTCTCCCCCCCTTAAATTGAATTTCGTCCTCGAAATTAAAGTACTTACCCGAACAACTCCGGGTAGCGAGTCCTCATATCTGCCTCGGTCTCCCAAGTAACTTCCTCCTCCGAGTGATTCAGCCACTGGACTCTGACCATCGGTATGACCCGCGTCCTAAGCCTCCGCTCCTCCCTTGCCAAGATCCGCACTGGCCTCTCATCATACACTAGATCTGGTGGCAACTGTAAGGGCTCGAAATCCAACACATGCGACGGGTTGGAGACATATCTCCGAAGCATGGATACATGGAAAACGTTGTGCACTGCCGCTAGCCCTGGTGGTAGAGCTAAACGGTAGGCCAACGTGCCAACTCTCTCCAAGATCTCGAATGGCCCTATATACCTCGGATTAAGCTTGCCTCTCCGGCCAAAACGCACTACTCCCTTCATCGGTGACACCTTCAGGAATACGTGATCACCTACAGCGAACTCCAAATCTCGTCATCTGGCATCTGCATAACTCTTCTGCCGACTCTGAGCAGTCCTCATCCGATCTCGAATCTGAGTCACAATGTCAGCTGTCTGCTGCACAATCTCAGGACCCAGCAAAATCCGCTCACCAACCTCATCCCAATGCACAGGAGATCTGTATCTCTTCCCATACAATGCTGCATAAGGAGCCATACCTATAGACGACTGAAAACTGTTGTTATAGGTAAACTCCACTAATGGCAGCCTAGTCTCCCAAGAGCCCCGAAAATCAATGACGCAAGCTCTCAGAAGATCCTCGAGAACCTGGATCACCCTCTCAGACTGACCATCTGTCTGGGTATGAAATGCTGTACTGAACAAAAGCCTCGTCCCCAAAGCTGTGTGCAGACTCTTCCAAAACGTAGATGTGAATATCGGATCTCTGTCTGACACAATAGACACTGGTATGCCATGCAGTCTAACAATCTCTCTGATGTAAAGCTCTGCATACTGTGTCAAAGAATAAGTAGTCCTCACCGGCAAGAAATGAGCTGACTTGGTGAGTCTATCCACAATCACCCAAATCGCTGTGCAACCTCTGGCACTCCTCGTAAGCCAACCACAAAGTCCATCGTAATATTCTCCCATTTCCATTCCGGAATAGGAAGAGGTCTAAGAAGTCCTGCTGGACGCTGATGCTCTGCCTTGACTTGCTGACAAGTCAAGCACTCTGACACCACTCTCCCGATGTCACTCTTCATCCCGGGCCACCAATACAATAGCTGCAAATCTTTGTACATCTTCGTACTTCCGGGGTGAATGGAGTACGGAGATGTGTGAGCCTCTGCTAAAATCTCAGCTCTCAACTGATCGACGTTCGGTACCCACATCCTACCACGGTACTGAACGATACCATCCTCCACTGTATACAAGAGGTTACCTCTAGCCTCATCTATCTGTCTACATCACTGCAACTCCTCATCAGTAGACTGTCCCTCCCTAATCCGATCTCGCAGAACTGGCTGCACCGTCAACACTGACAAGCTCGGTGCACGACCACTCGGATAACACTCCAAGTCAAATCTCTGAATCTCTCTCTGTAGTGGTAACTGTACGGTCAAACATGATACCACTGACGACTTCCGACTCAAAGCATCGGCCACTACATTAGCTTTACCCGGATGGTAGCTAATGTCACAGTCATAGTCCTTCACCAACTCCAACCATCTGCGCTGTCTCATGTTCAACTCCTTCTGTGTGAAGAAGTACTTGAGACTCTTGTGGTCTGTGAAAATCTTGCACTTTTCTCCATACAGATAGTGCCTCCAGATTTTCAAAGCGAAAACCACTGCTGCCAACTCCAAGTCATGCGTCGGATAATTCTGCTCATGAATCTTCAGCTGCCTCGACGCATACGCAATAACCTTACCACACTGCACAAGCACTGCGCCTAAACCTAGTTTAGACGCGTCGGTATACACCACTAACTCCTCGTGTGGTACTGTCATCGCTAACACTGGTGCAGTAGTGAGTGCTTCCTTCAGCTGATCGAAGCTCCTCTGACAGTCTGAACTCTAGATAAACTTTGCATTCTTCTTGGTCAAGGAAGTCAAGGATACTGCAATAGAGGAAAAACCCTTGATGAACTTCCTATAATATCCTGCCAAACCCAAGAAACTGCGAATCTCTGAAGCATTCTTCGGAATACCCCAATTCTGTACTGCCTCAACCTTAGACTGATCAACTGCAATCCCATCTCTCGAAATAATGCGGCCAAGAAATGCCACCTGCTCAAGCCAAAACTCGCACTTGCTGAACTTGGCATACAACCGATGCTCCCTCAAAGTCTGCAAGGCTGTCTGAAGATGCTGTCTATGCTCCTCGATGCTCCTAGAATAGATCAAGATATCATCAATAAAGACTATGATGAACTGATCTAAATACGGCTGAAAGGCTCGGTTCATGAGATCCATGTAAACCGCTGGAGCATTGGTCATCCCAAATGGCATCACTAAGAACTCGTAATGCCCATATCGTGTCCTGAAAGCAGTCTTGGACACATCTATATCTCTAACACGCAACTGATGATAACCAGATCGCAGATCGATCTTGGAGAACACTGAAGCTCCCTGCAACTGGTCAAATAAATCCTCTATCCTCGGCAGTGGATACTTGTTCTTCACTGTGACCCTGTTGAGCTCCCGGTAATCGATGCACGGTCTCATACTGCCATCCTTCTTTTTCACAAATAACACCGGAGCTCCCCACGGAGAAAAGCTAGGACGAACAAAGCCTTTCTCTAACAACTCCTGAATCTGCTCCTTCAACTCTTTCATCTCGGTAGAAGCAAGTCTGTAGGGTGCCTTAGAGATAGGCACGGTGTCTGGCACTAAGTCGATGCTGAACTCCACCTCTCTCACTGGTGGAATTCCGGCAACATCCTCCGGAAAGACATTCGGAAAGTCACGAACCACCTCTATCTCTGATAATGATCTGCTAGATGGCTCTGAAGTCGTGACAATACTCGCTAGAAACCCCTGGCAACCCCGTCTCAACAACTTTCTCCCCTGAATAAAAGATATCACCTGAGGAATATCACTGCTCTGAGATGCATGAAAAGTGAACGGGTCGCCCACTGTAGGTCTCACTGACACTGATCTCCGACGAAAATCAATCGAAGCTCCATTGACTGTCAACCAGTCCATGCCCAAAATCAAATCGAATCCACTCAATAGCAAAACCACCACATCTGCTCGAATGGAGTGTCCCTGCAGCTCCAACTCCAGTCCTCGAATGACCTTCGAGGTAGAAATAATCTGCCCTGACGGCATAGTAACATCATACCCACTGTCACTACTCTCAGGTGTGATGCCTACCCGCCTGATAAACTCCAGGGAGATAAACGAATGCGTAGCCCCTGAATCTAGCAACGCAAACGTGGAGTTGCCTCCAACTAGAATTCTCCCTGCACGCAGAAAATTCCCAACAGTTTCATACCACTACTAAATTTTCCCCAATGAGTCACTACTAATTCTTAATTCTAATCACAAGTAAAACATGCTTCCTATTCTAACATGCAGTTAAATAACCCAAATAACAACAAATTCCAAATTAAAGACGAAATTTTAACCAAAGGAAAATTATTAAAATGTTAGGGGTAAGATATACCGGTGATCAAGGAGGTGTCTGGATCTACCTCCTCGGCCTGCATCACAAACACCCTACCAGCGGTGTTCTTCTTCCTCGGGCAGTTAGCTATCTGATGCCCTGGCTCCCTACAGTGGTAGCAAACTCCTGCTCCCAATAGACAAGGTCCCGAATGCATTTTCTGACACTTCAGGCAAGTAGGATAAGCTATGGCATTAGGGGCCCCGCCCCTCTGCTGCTGCGGCCTCTGCTGCTGTGGCCTCTGCTGTGGATTCGGGCCCTTAGCCGGCCCTGTAAACTGCTTCTTCGCAGGAGGCTGCGAAGATGGTCGCTGATACCCAGCCTGAAACTGCATCTTCCCTTGCTGCTCTCTCTAAATCTCTCTCCGACCCTCCTCGGAACGCAAGGCCCTACTGACTGCAGACTCATAAGTAAGGACTTCTTCCATGCGAACATCATGCTTGATATCCGCCTTCAAACCCTCCACAAACTGCCTCAACTTCTCTGGTGGACTATCTGAAATCAGAGGCACAAAGTGACAGCCCCTCTCGAACTGTCTCACATACTCAACCACTGTCTTGTCCCCCTGACGGAGACTCATAAACTCACGGATCATGCGACTGCGCACATCCTCAGTGAAGTACTTGGCGTAGAAGATACGCCTAAACTCTGCCCATGTCAGTGTAGGAAGGTGAACTCCTCTGGCTGCACCCTCCCACCAAAGCGCTGCGTCACCCCTCAGCATGTACGTCGCACAGTTCACCCTGTCGGTGTCTGTGATCCCCATATAAGCAAAGATGGACTCCAGAGAGCGAATCCATCCCTCAGCCACCAAAAGATCGGTGGTACCAACAAACTCCTTGGGTCCCTTCTTCTGGAACCTCTCAGCAACGTCCTCCTCATGGGACAACCTGGGACGAGTAGCCTGCTGCTCTAACAGAGCAGTAATCCCTGCCATCATATTCGCATTGGCCTGCTCCAATGCTGCTAGAGGGTTCTGCGGAGGTGGAGGTGGAGGTGGAGGTGTAGGTGGAGATCCCCCACGTCTGTTCATCGGTCTAGGAGGCATTCTGCACCACCACATATTTTTTTACGTAAATCTCCATGCATAACTAAGTTGTTTAAAATTAATGCTAACTTAAATTCTAAAAATTAAATCATGCTATAAACACTTAAAACTTACAGACCGGTAGCGTGGATTTCTGAGCTCGCATAGCAGTAATGACCCCTCCAAGGACCGTGCTCTGATACCAACTGAAACGACCCTAACTCTATAATTAATAAATAAATATGCGGAAATTTTTTTTTTATATATATACTTACTAAATAAAAGATGTACATATATGCCCATACATATATGCACAGAATAAAAAGATTTAAAAATAAATAAATAAATAAATAAATACTTAAATAAAAATACATTCTTTAATAAAATAAATATCTGAGTCTACATTTAATTAAAATACTGTCATGAGAAAATAATTAAAAACTGCATGCACTAAAAATATTTAAAAGTAACATTCCAAAACCCAACCACTGAAAAATACTTAAAATAAATGTAACATGCTGACATAAATAAAACATGCAATGTGACTCAGACAACTATCACGGTCACGGGGTCACTGCATGTCCGCTCATACATCCTCGCCTCCGGTGGGTACAACCTCATCCTCAACGTACTCACCTGCACCATACCAGTGTAGTGAGCCTAGAGGCCCAACATGCTAACATAACAAGGGTTTAAAATAATTTAAATCAATTTAATACTAATACATACATATACATGAATGAGCATGCTTAAAAAAAATATCATAACATAACATAACTTAGCTTAACTTAAATAACATAATACATAAACATTGTTGAGCAATTAATTTTCTAACATCGCATGGTTGTATCCGTAGTGTAACCTTAAATCATACATTAAATACTGATCAGCGTGGAAACCAACGTACGTGGCGGTGACGAATCACCTCTTAAATTGGCAGTAAACTGCCCTTCAATAGTTCACATATGGGGATGAATCCCCCTTAAATTGTCACACTACTTCAACTTCCAACATAAAATATTTTATTATTGCTCAACCTTAAACATTTAATTATGCATAAAATTATTTCATGAATGCATGTACTTAAATAAAATGTGTGTCCTTCATATATATTTAATTTAATTTCTTACTAACATATAAATATTAAAATAACTTCAATGCATAAAAATAATTAAATATATAATCAGGACACATGCAAATTTCTCATGGATGGTCCTGGACTGCTGGCCCTAACACTCAAGCCCAATTACTTAAATCTGGCCCAATAACATACTTAAGCCCAATAAAATTGTTCTAAGCCCAATTAAATTAATTTAAAGCCCATAAAACATTCTAGGCCCAATAACAACTTAAACTGGCCCAATGGGCCCAAAAGCCCAAAGACTGGCCCAATAACTTTTATGGGCTCAAAAGCCCATAAAATTAATGGACTAACTTAATTAAAATTTTAAAAGCCCAAATAAAATTATTTGGGAGTCCAAATAATTTTATTTCTTAATTAATTGGCCCAAAAACCAATTAATTCATTAAATACTTTAAAAATAAAAAGACTCGAGCCCGGCCCACCAAACCCAGACCCGGACTCACTTAACCCGACCCACGACCCACTGACTTGACCCGGACCCAAGAACCCGACCCGGACCCAGCCCTAACCCTAAACCCGAAACTCACCCTCCCCTCTCCTTCTCGGCCGCCGCGTGCAGCAGCCCTTCTAGGGCTGCTGCCGCCCTGCTCCGGCCACCCCTGGCCGGAGCCCCGCCGCCCAGACGTAGCCCACGTCTGGGCGGTTCGAACCTAGCCCATGACCCCGGCCCATGCACCCCACAGGCCATCAGCCGAACCCTCTTCCTCGAAACCCTAGCTGCGCCTCCATCTGCCCTTCCAGCCCTCACCTGTTCGGCCGAGCCCAATCCAGCCCCTAGCCCAGCCATGGCTCGACTCTAAGGACCCTACCAGACCTAAGAACCATCAACCAACAGCCCTTGACCGATCCATGTCAAAAGAACGTGAACATGCAACAAGAATGGGAAAATATGAACTCCTCAAACCATAACACACTTGTTTTTCTGAAAATTATTGAAAGAATCCAATGCATACACACACACACCGTTATACACTGATATAATACAAAGAAATAAAGAAGGGATCATGCCTTTCACTGGAAACGAAGAGAAAAACGAGCGTGGGACGATTCCGGGACGACGGGGGCGATGACAACCGACTTGGACCTTCAAAAACCGAGGCTATGGTGTTCTTTCTTGTGGGAAGCCGATGAAGATGATGAATGGAAGGGAGGGAGGCGGCTAAGAGGGGTAATCGGTTAAGGGTTTGGGGTAGATTAGGTTAGAGTTTTTATTTTAATAAAAATAGGTTTTTAGGATAATTAAAATATATAAATAAGGGTTTTTAAATTCAAAATATATAACTTAAAACTCTAACTAACAATTAAAATCTGAAAATAAATTTAACAATCCCGAAATACATAATTAAGGAAATTTTAAAAAATACTAAAAAGTCAATATTTTGGCTTATTTTGAATAAAAATGGATTCCTAAAATTATATAAAATTAAATACTAAAAATTTTGAGATAATAAAACTCAAAATAATATTTTAGGGCTCTAAAAAGGCTCATGAAATTAATTGGCTAGAAAGTTGTCATCTCGTCCGTCCACGGTCCCGTCTATGCGATAAAATAATTAAAATACTAAAAATCATAAAAATCACTAATTATGGGTTAAATGCTTAAAAATAAATTTAAATCATGCACAAATAATTCACATAATTATTTAACCCATAAATCTAAAATTTATATAATTAAATATCCTAATTATGCATGCGGATTTACGTATTTAAAAATACCGGGTGTTACAGTCGTGGTCTTCATTGACGACATCTTGGTGTATTCGCGTAATACGGAAGAGCATGTTTCTCACTTGCGGTTGGTACTGCAGACTCTTCGAGATGAGCAGTTATACGCCAAGCTGAGCAAGTGTGAGTTCTAGATGGATCGAGTGGTCTTTCTTGGCCATATCATATCCAGGGAGGGGATTTCTGTTGATCCAAGCAAGATTGAGGCGGTGCTTAATTGTTCGCGTCCGACGACGGTTGTTGAGATCCGTAGCTTTCTGGGTCTAGCAGGATATTATCATCGCTTCATTTTGAATTTCTCTCAACTAGCTTGACCTTTGACGTAGCTTACCCGCAAGGGTGTGGATTTCGAGTGGTCCTCCGAGTGTGAGGAAAATTTCTGTGAGCTTCGACGGCGGTTGACTTCTGCGCCGGTGTTGGCATTACCATCAGGATCTGAAGGGTATGTGGTGTACACTGATGCTTCTCTGCAGGGGTTAGGTTGTGTCCTGACTCAAAATGTGCATGTGATCGCATACGCTTCTAGACAGCTGAAGCTTCACGAGGACAACTACCCAGTCCATGATTTGGAGTTAGCAGCCATTGTGTTCGCTTTGAAGATCTGGCTTCATTATCTGTATGACGAGAAATTTGAGATCTTCACCGACCATAAGAGTCTCAAGTATTTGTTCACTCAGGCGGAGTAGAACATGAGACAGAGAAGTTGGATGAACTTGCTTAAGGACTATGATTGCGAGATTAAGTATCATCCGGGAGCTGCTAATCTCACCGCTGATGCATTAAGTCGCAAGGTGCGACTATCCGCACTTCAGACTTGTTCGATGTCTAGTGCAATCAGTGACTATTGTACTTCAGGATATACTTTCAAGCATAAGAAAGGTATGCAGGGTATCCAGATGTTTGCGATATTATCTGAGCCAGCATTGTATTCGCGGATTCGAGATGCTCAGATGTCTGATTCGAAGACCCAGCGTTTAGCTCGTCTAGCTAACGAGGGTAGCTCGTCTGGATTTCATTATCAGTCAGATGGTTTTTTGTGTTTTTCTGGTAGGCTTGTGATTCCGCGGGATTTAGAGTTGCGAGAGGAGATTTTGTCTCAGGCGCATCGCACTAAGTTGAGCATTCATCCTGGGAGCAACAAGATGTACAAGGATCTACGTACTCGTTTCTGGTGGAAGGGAATGAAACACAGTGTTTATCAGTTTGTTTCGAGATGTTTGGTGTGCCAACAGGTCAAGGCAGAGCACCGACGACCTGGAGGATTGCTTCACAGTCTGCCTATTCCTGAATGGAAATGAGAGTTTATCACAATGGACTTTGTGATCCATTTGCCGGTATCCCCGAGGAACTGTGATGCTATCTGGGTTGTGGTGGACCGACTCACCAAGTCAGCGCATTTCATTGCCTATAGCCGGGAGTACAATGTGGATCGTATGGCTCGATTGTACATTCAGGAGATCGTTCGACTTCATGGAGTGCCTGTGACCATTGTCAGTGATCGGGACCCCAGGTTTACTTATAGATTCTAGGGGAGTGTTCAGCGTGCGATGGGTACTACTCTCAATTTGAGTACTGCCTATCATCAGGAGACTGATGGTCAGTCAGAGCGCACTATCCGTACTTTGGAGGATATGCTTAGAGCATGCGTAATGGATTTTGGTTCAACATGGCAGGATCATTTGCCATTGATCGAGTTCGCGTACAACAACAGCTATCATACTAGTATTGGGATGACACCTTTTGAGGCGTTGTACGGGCGACGTTGTCGTAATCCACTCTTCTGGGAAGAAGTGGGGGTGTAATGAACTGGGCTAGCCCAGTTCATTCTTGCTCTCATGATCTTCTCCCCCCTGATGGGGAGTTTTTGCCCTCCCCAGGATTCGAACCTTGCACTCCAGGTTAAATATAGTGTTTTTATTTAAATAATATTTTTAGATCTCAAATTTCACTTACATGATTTAACCCTAAGAATTGAAATTTTTTTAAAATAATTAATAATAGCTTCATTCGACAAACTAATATATATATATATATATATATATATATCGGTATAATTAATGAATATTTGTAATAGTCTTCTCAACAAAAAATTATCTCTTCACTACAGTTGTCGCTACTCGTAAATTAAAAACTAAACTTACAAGTTCTTAAATTGACTTCTTGCTTCAACAATTTGTTTTAGGTTTAAAAAATTTAAAACTCATTTGTGCTTTAGTTTTAAACTTGGTGATTGAGCTACAATTTTTTAAAGACTATAAATCACAAATTTTCGGGTCACTTTTTACACCTTAAACGATGAAGATTAACTTAAATTTTTTGACCTTCTTTTGTATTTTCGTTTCCGTGTTTGGTTCCTAATTTATGTTCATAAAATATAATTTTTTAACTATAAAGGTATATTATTAATTTTATAAAAAAAATTCAAGGGGGGCACCCCCAATGTGGAGCCTCTCTTGTTTGGAACCGACAATCACTCTCCGTCCTTTTGTCAGTCCAGACGTCACATCAAATATGAAATATATATTACAAAATCGCTCTATACAATTTCATAGAAGTTTTTATTTTTATATGAACTCATCAAATCGATTCTCTTTTGAATCTCTATACGTGCAATTCCCTTGGCGCCAGAGGATATTCTCACATTCTTTTGTACATAATTTTTGATAAAATCTCTTATTTTTTGATCTTCTTGTAGACCTTTAGAATAATTTTTTGGTTGTGCAAACCAAAGGGAATGATGACGTTGGGTTGTACCAAGTCTGAAACCAAATGGATCTCTTTTTTGTCTCATACTCCTCCCCTAATATCTATCATCATATATCCACGAATTCATTTGTTCATATTCAGCATTTATAGATCTATCTTTCACTACAATAATTATATGACTAACTAACAATTAGTTACCCATTCTATGTAAGAAACCTGAAGATTAATGGAAGAATTTTTATTCTTATCTTTTGTTTGGAAAAGATTAATGGAAGAAATTAAAGTGAGCGTTTTGGTGTTGAGTAACACTCTTGTGAGAAAGTTTCATTCGTGAGACGGGTCAACTCTACTCATATTTATAATAATAAATAATATTTTTGGCATAAAATGTAATACTTTTTAATGGATAACTCATATAAGAGACTCGTCTAAAAAAATGACATTTGAGACCGTCTCATATGAGTTTTTGTCTTTGGTGTTTGCAAAACTCTAAACAATATTTGTCTCAAGAATAGCTTTACGAAGGGACACAACAATTCAATTTGGACATCCAATTTTTTTCTCCTGTAGCACAATGGATGTTTTGCTTTGCCAAATTGACAAATTCAATGTTTTTCCTTCTATCTTGGGCCAATCATTTTTTTATTTGATTTTATATGTTCTTTTGGCATTTAATGTAGAAATATAGTGTATATCATGGATCGATCCTTATTTCGACAAGAAATGAATTGTTTGGATGGTGTAGGAAAATATTATTGTTATTATTAGCAGTGTGTCTTTCAACATGTTGTGTATTTATACAATTAAAAAATAATTGTAAACTTTATATTTTTATGGTTTTCAGATTATTGATTTTTCTCTGTATGTCAAATTTAGTTTGGTGTCACAAATTCACTTTGTGACACCAAACTAAATTTACATACGCAAAGAATTTGGTTTAGATCTTTTAATCTTGTTATAAAATAAATAAGACCAGTAATTATATTTTAAATAATCCATTCAAAAATCATATTTTAAAATAATTTATTATCTTTTACATTAATTTAATCTCCCCAATCCCCATCCAATTATCCTATTACTCTGCCCATTCAATTGGGAATTTGGGATGGATCATTATTGGGCTGGAGCCGAGATATCGGTTGGACAAAGTACACTCGGACCGTTAATCCAGTTACTTGGAAAAACCATAATTACAAATTTATTTGGGCTGGAAATGTTCCCGTGACTGATATAAGTCTACTTTCTTGCCGTTTTATTTAAACTAGTTCTGTCTTTACCCTTTGTGTGTGTATGTTGAGTCTATTTTTTTGTAAGTTGTATAAAAACATTGCAAAATTAAAAATTAAATCAGTTTTTTTTTAAAAAAAATATATTTTGAAAAAATAATAAATTGATTTTTCATGGAAATTATTTTTTTATATTAGGGCTTGAGTATTATATATAGTATAGATGTCTGTAATCGGATTAAGATTGACAAAAATGCATAATACAGATTGGAGGTGGATTTTGCGTACAATAAATTAATGAAAACACAGGAAGCTATGCGGTTGGGGGTGTAACACGAAACCAAGAGGGGAAAATGTTACTGGCATTTGAGAAGAGGATAGAAAAAACCGCATTCGTTGTTTATGCGAAACTTTCAGGTATTAAAGAGGGGATGAAATTGGTGAAGAATCGACGATATCGTTAAGTTATTATTGATTCTCTATTAATGATGTAAACGATCACTTACCCCAAATGAGCATTTGCAATTGCCTACGAAGCTCGAAAACTACTTGACAATTTTGAAGGCTCAAAGATTTCTCATGTTAGAATGGTGAACGATATTGCACGTTCACTTGTTGTTTTTTTTTTTTTACTATTTCTTTCTCATCTCTTTTTTGTTTGGGAGATTGAGAATTTTTTATGTTTGTTGGTAAATTTTGTATTGATCGAATTATCTTTATTTTAATAATATTACAAGTTCTTATCGTCATATATATATATATATATATATATACATAAGTTAACTCATCAATTGTGCTAGTCAACTCACCTATTGTACATGGTGGACACGAAGTTGGGCATAGTTGTTTGGCACCATAAAAGAACTATATATATATATATATATATATATATATATATATATATATATATATATATATATATAGACTTGATCCCCCGCACTCACCCGTGCTCAAAATAATTTCGATTGATTTGTAGGATCGTTTTAAAATTACAAATCCAACGATATATCATATGCTATAAATTTCAATCTCGATAGAAATATGGTTAAATGTGCAATTTTGGTCATTTTCACGATTCCGGCCATATACATATATACAAAACTACTCTTACTATTAGATATAACAATAAATTCAAATTAATCTACATTGGTTTATCATAAAATATCAAGCATAATGTTTCACTTGCCCCGTATACGGATCTCGTTATGTGTACTTACTCAGGTGCTTGACAAGTGTATGTGTGAATTTAATTTTTTTTATTTTTCTACAATTAAATTCGAATTATATAAAATTAAACAAGGACGTTCAAGTATACGAATAAGAGGCATGTTGTGTGGATTAAGGATGATAATTAAGCGAAATAATCATACCACAAAAATAATAATAATAATAATTAGTGGAATAAAGTTGTGAGATCACGTGCTTAGGAAGATTAGATACAGTGAACCGACTTTCCTGACATAAATCAACGAGAAAAATTATTTTAAAAACTCATTTATTTTACGAACCCCAAAAATCACAACCCAATCTCCTAAGAATAACAAATACTAAATTATCATAGCATAGAAATAAAAAGAAAACACTGATTTGAGAATTAATTATAAAGTTATATTAAGTAAGAGGTAATTTTACAGTTTACAATCTTAATTCATTTGGTAATAAATTTAAATTCTCGAATATTTATTTTTCAAGTCATTGCGATGGATTTCGAATGCATCTCAACATGAAGTAATTTCGAATCCTCCATTCAAACACTTCCTCAAATCAAATAGCAACTTCTTAGAGATGGTCTTACGAATCTTTATCCTTGCGAAAAGTTTTTTCAGTCAATATTTACCATTAAAAAATAATACTTTGGTATAAAAATAACAGTTTTGCATGAGTGATCTAAATATGATATCTCCTCACAAAATTGATCCTTGAGAATTTTGTGCAAATTTTCATATCGGTTTAAAGGGGAAAAGAACTACATTTTCGTTGATTTTACTTTTAATTTATTAATTACGGATTGCAATATACCGTACCCAGGATGTAAAAAACATAAAAAAAAAAAGTTCTTTTTAATGACAAAAAGTCATTAAATTTATTAACATGTCAAGTATGTACAATAAGCTTCGCACACACTTTAAGTATATACTCCAAATGTGGATCAGGAATTCTACAAATAATTTATAAAATAATATAGGTTTAAATATAATCAAAATATGGTTAGAAATGGATTAAGTATTAACTAAGAGCATTAGTGTTAATCGTGCACGAATTATGCAATGATGTCAGTTCAATGAATGTGTTTGTTTTCCCTTAGTCATCTTCGCATTGGCAGGTTAAATTGTGATTTAAATTCAGTACTCTTTTTTATTTTTGTACAAAAAAATGATTATAGGTAAATTTAAATATCAACTCATACAAAAACTTCGAATAAAATACATTTTACAGAAAAAAATTAGTAGACATATAAATGTATCTACATGCATTGTCTGCGTGTATATATAAATAATATGTTGCTTATCTATATCATATAATAAAATTAAATGGAAGAAAATTTGAAAGATTCGATTAATCATATAATAAATATATTGATTTTTAAATGTTTAATTTGTTGTTTTGATGTAGCGAACGACCCCGACGTTTGATTCCATGCTTTCCAGGCTGTTCAAAACCAACAAATTGTTAAATTATTTCAATCTCACATAAATTTAAGTAAACAATTAATATAAACGAATCAGTTTAGACTTCCAACCCCCTAAAATATGTATATTAACTTATTTAAAATAGAATGGCAATTATTAAGCTTAAGTTTCGAACATGCTCGATCGTAATACGAACAGATGCATGTAGTGTGGCTCATGAATATTCATAATTTATAAATCGACAAAAACAAAAATTTATCGTAACAGTCGAAATGGAACATAAAATAACTTTATTTTCTTTATCATTTTGACTTTATAATGACATTGTATATTCTCGTTCCGTGATAATCTTCGCTAATAATCACAGATTAACGTGAACCATATATTTGTATTCACTACAAATATATATATGGAGTCGTTCTCATGAAAAAAAAATTGCCAACTAATTTGGCGCTTACTTTAATTGATCATCATCTTTATGAAGTTGATGTTTTCCAATTTAATGTGACAATATTAATTGCAAAAAATTAAGGAGTACGTAACATTTGCTAAAAGTCAAACCATTTCCCACGTCGACAATAATTTATCGTTTAAATTTTAATCTTTGCCTAATTCAACCGTTATTTATTTAATTAACCCTAAGTTTTATGAATTGCCTTGCCACGTAGTATCCTCATTATCACATGTACTGTGGTCAACGCACGTCACCAATGACCAACCTCGAATTACTATATACATACATTGCCCTCACACACACATACATACATACATAAAACCTCGAATCACGACAACTTACATGGAGTTGTGACACGCGTGATACAAATGATCCGTAAAGAAAATAGAGAATTAAATTTTAAATTTTTAAACGAAAGTTATCAATTTTTTGAATTTAATTGACACGAGAGATTTGCATATCTATTATCCAACTGAGAGCTTCTCTGATTCTCAGTGCTTCGGCGATTGATGGATCGGTAATTTCGGGCAAACTCCCTTGCATGGCTGCTAATTACTGCTCCTTGATGGTTGTTCGGGAAGACTTCCGTGTGCTTAATTATCGATTATTGTAAGATCTTGGCTTTGGATATTCAATCTTGTTCTTTTGTTTTTGTTCGAAAATTACCGAATCATACTGCTCATTTGTTAGCTCGGACAGCCGATTTTTTATTTGATCTAAAAGGTCGAGTAGTTCTTCCGCCTTCTGATATTTCCTATATAATATGAGTTGGTTTGATATAATATTATGTTTCCTCAACAAAAAAATAAAATAAAAAAATTGGCACGGGAGAAAATAAATGTAAGATAAACATGAAAATTGAAAACATATAAAGTTAGATGATGAAAGGATGTTTTTAAAATTATAAAGAGTTTAATATTTCAAAATTTAGGTATTCTATGGTTTTAATTAATTAATGGTTAATAGTACAAATAAGTATATAAACACGTACAGAGATTCGAATGTATCACAACTGGGAGGAGTACATATTTATAGGTGAGCAGACGACAAAGCCAATCAAATCAGAAAATAAAACCAAAATTGATTGTTTTAATTTGTTTCGCTTTAAATTATTTCGCCGCAATCGAATGCATTAATCCAAAGCCAACCTAAACCACATCAAAGTTGGACAATTATAAATTAGGCATGCGTCCTATTGATTGTGTTGGTTGAGTGAGATTACTAATGTTAAGTTTCCTCATAAATTTAGATTAAAAATATTTTCTACTTTTAAATATATACTCCAACCATTTCGAATATATGGTCGGTGTTTGTCTTTTCACACAAATTAAAAAAATAATTAGAAAAAAATATTATTTTATGAGGGTATATACACTCGTAAAAATAGTAAAAGATATTACTTAACATAGATAGATACAAGTGAAAAAAAAATAGATATAATTGAGACATATGTTGGCACCTTTGCGAGAAACAAACACCTTTTCTATTGTAAAGGGGGATATAATCTATTTATGTACAACTTATTTTTTTATTTTATTTTTTGTAACGTGAGAACCCGCAGCTATTATCTATGGTGCGCACTGGGTAAGCCCTCGGACTAACAAAATAGCTTGCAAACTATGTTAGTCAGGTAAACCACACTAGACAAACCCAGTGTGACAGACTAGTCCAAAAAAGTTTTGGTGGGAGGAATCGAACTCCTGACCTCTGGCCAAGAGTTTACCTACTCCACCAACTTGAACACCTCTTAGGAACATGTACAACTTATTTTGTTAAAGTTACTTTTGGTTAAAAGTAGAAGAAATAATGTTTGTTCAATACGTACTTTATTTATTTTTATTTTAGTTTTTTGATATAAAAGGGAGATTTTTAGGTTACAAGGGAAATTACAAATATATTTAATTTTATGACAAAAGACAATAGTCATTATCTTTTTTTTTTTTTGAGAGTCTGATTGGTATAAGGATTTTCCTGAATATATCTCAAGCAGCGGAATAATGTTGATTGTTTAGCAATTAACTGATCACCTATGTTTAAAAAAAATATCAAGCGAAATCCTTTCTAAACGGGAAAAGTGAAAATCACCCAGGATTTTATTTTATTTTATAAAAAAACTTCCATATATTTTGTTATTATATATGTATTTTGAGTACGTATTTATTTCCTTTTACTCAAACATTTCAAATATATTTATTAGTATTATTTTTTGTATGAGCTAGAAACCCATAACTTATACTTTTCAGTATGCACTTCAACGCAATCCTACACACCACGTTATTTTGATACACCCTGATCAAACCCTGAAATATATTTTATTATGTTCAAATGAATTTCTTTTCGTATATTAACTCTATCAAATATCAATTGATGGACCCTGATTTAATAATACATCGTGCACTTATCCAAAGTCCTAACATAACATTTGATTTCTAAATTTAATAATAAATTCAGATTATAAAATAAAATAAGCTCTATTTAGGAAGTTTCAAAATTGGTAAGATAAATAATAATGATAAATTCAGTTTATAAAATAAATAGGATTTTACGTTCATATCTCTTCTATTTATTAGATTTAACACCAACTTCTCTTGCTAAATATAAAAATGATAATATATTACAGAGATAAATGACAAATGTCATATTTATTTGAGATTCGTGTTATCATAAACTTACATAATCAAATTAAAATTTGATATGTAGTTGAAGAGTACTGTCGTCTTCGATTGATGTAAATAACTTATAGTTAATCTAATGTCATTATCCCATATTCAAAACGAAATATTGAGACTCAATTACAATAAATTTCTATTTCAAGTAAAAAGATATCGTTGAGTGGTTAGAAGAAAAAAAAACCTAAAATAAAGTCTATTTTAGTTAGAGAATTCATAAAAAAAATAGAAAGTTGGAACTCGGACCAAAACCTTATAATTCATCGTCACCGTTTATTTGCCCAGGATTTTATCTACTTCTCTCTCTCACACACACACGCACTATATATACAATCAATACGTACATAAAAAATTACCTATGTGTGTTTCTCTCTCTCTCTCTCTCTCTGTGGAGACTCTCTTACAGCTCACTCTCTCTCTATCTCTATATTCGTGTTGATATCTGTTCACTCATTGTTCATTCTCTTTCAATCACTTCGTTTTTACCAGTAAACGCGTGGGATTCCAGAAAGGCTCTGAAGTCTGATCCAACCCTGAATCGAAGAGAAACGGGAAAAAGGAATTTAATCGTTTTACGGAAAGGGCATGACGTACATGTTTTGCTTTCTGTAATTGGTAATTATATTTTCTGTTATTTATTTATGGATACACAGATCGGCGGTTTTTATTTTTATTACGGCTGGTTTGTATTTTCGGACGGATGAATGGTTTCAGCTGTGTTTTTGGGATATGGATTCTGTGTCTCTTTTTTGTTTTGGTGGAGAAATTAGGGTTTTGAATTTCTGTTTTGTTTATGTCTTTTGGTGGTATGGTTGCTGATGTTTTGTACGTCTGAATGGTTTGAAGCATGGTATACTTATCATTATCTCCAGTGTTCAGTGTATTTGTCCGATTTCATATTGTGTAGATTTGGTTGGTTGGTTTGTTTGTTTGTTTTTTTTTTCCTTCTAAACCTTAGCTTGGACACTTCGGATTTGCCGTGGTTGGGCTTGGAGATGAGCATTTTAACTTTTGATTTTAGTTTTTGGCCTTTCTTCATGTCGCAGACTAGCGGGAATTTACTGGGGATTGGTGGATTTAATCTTCTTTTACAATTTCCTTTTTTTTTTGGGTACTCTTTAATGAAACCTTTTTCCGATGAAGATTGGTCGAGTGCTGTTGTTTGTTTGCACGACTCGTTCAATTTTTTTGCTGGATGTCCTTGTGGTTTATTAATAACTATGCCTGGATTCCGAAGTTCAGGAATTTTATTAACTATGCCTGGATTCTGAAGTTCAGGAATTTTATTGATTAATGCATTTCCTTAAATGGCGTAAGTTTGAGGGACATGGATGTTATTCTAAATGTTATCCATCCTTGGGTTATTTGTGGGCTGTGGCATCTGATATGTTGTGAGCTGCGACGCCAGAGTTCAGAGATTTTTTGCTGTCTGCATATCATATTTATCGTTGAAGTTGTTTTCTTGAATTAGGAATGACCAGGCGCAATTACTACCAAAGAGAAGTTCAAGTTGTACAATAATTGTTATCACGATTTAGCAATGAAGAATAATCAGATTAAATCGAGTCTGTTCTGGCGGGAATATAAAATCAATTATGCATTGTGATTAAGGTGATTTGGAACGTGTATTTCCAGTGCATGGTTCGATAGTGTCAGCAATTGTCATGTAACAAGGATAAGCTGGGAATGAATTCATAAACAAACTTCTAGACTCAGCTCTCTCGACAAGGATGACATATGTTCCATTCTCCCTATAGTTGCCTCGAAAGAGTTGCCAAGTATTTTTTATCAGGCTATGTTAGTGGCATTCTTCATGTGTCAGGCGGCTTGTTATTGTTAAGCTTAGTGATGCTTGTCACATCTTGCAGCTGCTTGAAAGTTTCTACTTTCAGACGATGATTCCCATCTTCTTAAATTTTGACATATGAGAAAAATGGAAACAGAGAATTTGACCACTACTAGTCAGTCAACAATTCGTGAGCGGATGCTTGCTTCTGCTGGACCTTTACTTTGGATTGCTATCAGCTATGTAGACCCTGGAAAGTGGGCTGCTGCTGTAGAGGGAGGTGCTCGATTTGGACTTGATTTGTCTTTACTTTTGCTTCTCATAAATGTTGCTGCTATTTTGTATCAGTACCTATCTGCTTGTGTAGCAATTGCCACCGGAAAAGATCTTGCCCAGGTTGTTATTTTCCTTCAGCGCTTTAGTTTTCTCGAGATGAAATAAATTCTGGTTCAGAATTACTGTATTATTAGAAGTCAATCATTGATATTTTGGTTCATTTAAATCATAGTTGTTGACTGATAGTCATCTTACCGAATTGTTTTGGATTCTAAACATATAAATAGGTGATGGTAATCTTTCCTATCCGAATTATTAAGTCAAGGCTAATTTTTGGCTGCCTGTTTATTGAACCATGAGGAGAGTTGTTTCTATTTTCTATTGATTCCTTCAAATTCCTTATTCTATTCATTTTGGTCTTGTATTCTGTAAATACTCAACACACAATATGTATGTATCTATATGTGTGTGTGTGTGTGTGTGTGTGTGTGTTTATACATATATATATACATAAATATATATATACACAAATATATATATATATATATATATATATATTTGCATATAATGGATTCTGAAAGATGTACAAACTCATAATCTTGAAATTGCATAGGTTTGCAACGAGGAATATGATGATATGACATGCATACTCTTAGGAGTTCTGGCAGAGATCTCAATGATAGCTTTGGATCTCACTATGGTAATTTGATTCTTTCAAAAAGTGTTTGAGGTTAAATTTTTAGTTAACTGGCTACCCATTGTCATTTAATTAATAATCTTTTCTAATAGGTCCTGGGCACTGCTTATGGCCTCAACGCCGTCTTTGGAATTGACATATTTAATTGTGTTTTTTTGACTGGCTTTGATGCTATTTTGTTTCCGTTTCTCTCCAGCCTCTTTGTAAGTTATACTTATCCATTATGTTGCATTTCTGTATTTTTAAGATGGATGAAATGTAATTGTTTTTCATCTTCTGTTACTAGGAGAATCCCAAGGCAAAGTTCTTATCCACATGCTTGGCAAGCTTTATATTAGTATTTTGTATTTTTGGGTTGCTCATAAGTCAACCAGAAAGTTCGTTTCCCATGGGTGGGATGCTTACAAAGCTGAATGGAGAAAGTGCATATGCATTGATGAGTCTCCTCGGGGCAAATATTATGCCTTACAATTTTTACCTTCATTCTTCTGCTGTAAAGGTATCTCGTTCTTGCTCCTCTGTACACATGCACACTTGCGCACAGTGCTCATTTATTATCATTGCCTTCTGACATTGCGTAGTAATTGATTACTGATATCCTGGCATCTGTGACGTTCAATTTACTGCCAAATATGACACAACAAATATGTAGAAACCGTGGTGGTTAGCAGTTTCAGTTGTTCTGATCTGTTTGTGATGTTGATTTGTCGTTATGTTGGTTCTGCCTTTCACATCTTGTGATTTGAGTGTACATCTATCTTTGAGTAATCTTCTACTGTTTACCTGTCAACCTCATTACGCATAGCTTCATTCTCATTTTCTCTGATATACTTTACGTCTTTACGTGTATTTGTCTTGAAAGAAAATTAAACTCTCCGCCCCATGTTTTTGCAGTTAACTCAAGGGAAACTTAATCTTTCTAAAGGGACCTTGTGTCAGGACCATTTTTTTGCCATTATCTGTATCTTCAGTGGCATTTTCCTGCTCAACTATATGCTTACGAATTTGGCGGCTAATGTGTTATATAGTACTGGGCCAGTTTTGCTTACCTTACAGGATGCATTGTCTTTGCTGGATCAGGTTGGTGTTGGATGTGCAGAATATTCAATTGGTTAAGATTTCGGTGCAATTCCTTTCTTCACCAACATTTACTTATGATACACTTAATGATGATGCAGGTGTTTAGGAACTCAGTGGCTTCAGTTGGTTTGATATTTATCATGTTTTGCTCTAGTCAGCTAATAGCATTACGATGGTATCTCGGAAGACAAGTCATTATCCAAGATTTGTTTAAAACCGACATTCCTGGCTGGCTTCATCGGGCTACCATCCGAATAATTGCTATAATCCCAGCCCTCTACTGTGTATGGAATACAGGAGCCGAAGGGATATTTCAACTCCTGATCTTTACACAGGTTTTAGTTGGCCTTTTACTTCCATCTTCTGCTATCCCCCTATTCCGCATTGCTTCATCAAGATCAATAATGGGTGCATACAAAATACCTATGCTGTTGGAATTATTCACATTAATCTCATTTGTTGGTATACTGGGGATTCAGATTGTCTTTGTCGTAGAGATGATATTCGGCAGTAGTGACTGGGTTAGTAGTTTGAAATGGAACATTGAAAACAGTGTTCCTATTCCTTATCTTATTCTTCTACTTGGTGCCTTTTCGTCCCTCTGCTTGATGCTTTGGCTGGGTACAACACCGTTGAAATCTGCAAGCTCTGCAGTAGATGCTCAGGCATTGATCTGGGACATAAGAACTGCTGCGCCTGAGCCATGCGCAAATGCAGACCAAACCGAAAGTCGTGCATCCCAGCATCATTTAGACAGTGCCATAGAACAGCGGGAACCTTTATTGCCATTTGATAAATTTGGAGACGATCAAAACGTCGTGGTTTCAGGTGCTGATCCCAAATTTACTGAAACGCATAAGGATCCGGCATATGATCTATGTATGAATACTGGTCAGGAGATAATATCTGAAGTGGCAAGCCCTGGTTCAGAATTTTCTGAGCCATCTGCAACCATCGGAGAAATGTCTGAGCCTATATCTTTGCATAATGAGGTTCTTGAAAGCAAACTACCAGTTGCTAGCTCATTGAGCCCTGAGCCAAAGTATTTGGATGAGAAGACATCACCAAATGACGAATATTTGCCACAGGAGAAGGGTGATGAGGTTGACCCTTGGGAGCCAGAAGAGTCGACTAAAGATGTTCCTGATGGTAGCCAGTCTTTGGTATCTGACGGTCCAGGATCATTCAGAAGTTTTAGTGGGAAAAGTGATGAGATGGGGAGCGGGGCTGGAAGCCTTTCAAGATTAGCAGGACTTGGTCGCGCTGCCAGACGCCAATTAACTACAACTCTTGATGAATTCTGGGGACAGCTTTTTGATTTCCATGGGCTAACAACCCAGGAAGCCAAGTCTAAGAAGCTGGATGTTTTACTGGGGACAGATCCAAAGGTAGATATAAAATCTTCACTTGCGCCCCCGAAATTGGATAGTGCGTGTAAGGATTCTACTGGATATATACCATCTGTAGGTGCAAGAGGATCTGATTCTCTGAGAACTTCTAGTTTTTACAATTCTCCAAAACCGCAGATTGCCCAGAGTGGTATTGGATCACCTCTTGGGGTTCACAAGGGTTCGTCGATGTGGTCTCCCAGTCTGCAGCTTTTAGATGCGTACGGTCGAAATTCCAGCCACAATGCACTCGACTCTGGTGAGAGGCGCTATCATAGCGTTCATGTTCCAGCAGCATCCGATGGCTACAACCAACAACCAGCCACTGTGCATGGCTATGATTTAGCTTGGTATCTAGGTCGAACGGCTATAGATAAAGGTTCTGATCATAAAGTTGATCAATTGGAATCATTAAAGCAAAAGTCGACTCTGCCAGTCAAATCAAATCCAAAAGAGTTTGCTCGGACGTTGGGGCAGAAGTCACAGAATGGGTTGCGCACTCTGACTCCTCCTGGTTTTCACAATGTTCCTGTTTCTCGAAACAGTTCGTTGAATATTGAAAGGTCATTTCACGAGCTTTCTGCGCCTGATCATGTGGATTTGGCTAACAACCCAGCCGATTTGAAGAAATTTTACAGCTTGCCGGACATATCGGGGCTTTATGTCCCTCACCGAGATTCTTCTGTGACTGGTAATCATGATAATTTCACTGGATATGGGCAGTCCATTAGCCGCCTAGCACGTGAACAAACCTATCAGAGTGCTTCGTCATGGGCTGGTGCTCCTTTAGGATTTAGTGAGCTCTCTCCTTCGAAGGTCTGCAGAGATGCGTTTTCACTACAGTTCAATTCTGGTTTGGCTGCTAAGTCCCTGTGGCATAAGCAGCCCTATGAACAATTTGGTGTGGCTGATAAACCCCTGTCAAGTACACAAGAAACCACATCAATTGCGGAGTTTGAAGCCAAGCTTCTACAGTCTTTTAGAAGTTGCATCATGAAACTTCTGAAGTTAGAAGGATTTGACTGGCTGTTCAGACAAAATGATGGGACTGATGAGGACCTTATAGATCGGGTAGCTGCCCGGGAGAGAGTATTGTGTGAAGTTGAAGCAAGGGCCATTGATAGGAAGCTAGGTTCTGCCATGAAAAATGACGATGCAGACCATACAAAATTAATGTCGGTTCCAAATTGTGGTGAGGGATGTGTGTGGAGAGCTGATATTGTTGTAAGCTTTGGTGTTTGGTGCATCCACAGGATTCTTGAACTCTCACTTATGGAAAGCAGGCCTGAGCTCTGGGGTAAATACACTTATGTACTTAATCGTCTTCAGGTAGACACATCCTTTCCTTTTTGCGATGTTTGAACCATATATTCTTCTTAATTTCACTAAAAAATATCATTATATAGGAATAGAACTACCATTTTACCTTTTCTCAAAAAAAGAAAAAATGAACTACCATTTTACCATTGCCTTCTTGTTTTCTTTGATCTGTTTCTTGTTCCAGGAATATTAAAATCTGATCCCCTGCCGCCCTGCGGTCCAGGGGCAATAGGGTTGGGGGTGTTACGCCCCGATGTAAAATGTTTTCAAATGTCTGGATAAATTTTGGCACATCCCAAAATGCATCACAACCTTTTTCTCCACACACCCCATGATGAAAATTCATTGATAGACCATTTTGCTTTAGGCTATACTTTTTGGCTAGTGTTCTCACTTGTTGCTCAATATCTGGTTCTTTATGATATTTAATATCATGACCATGTATATACAGGGGATAATTGATCTGGCTTTTACAAAGCCTCGATCACCACCAGTTCCTTGCTTCTGCCTCGAGATTCCACCTGGATATGAAAGAAAGTCCAGCCCTCCTATTTCAAATGGTAGCTTGCCCCCGCCTGCTAAAATGGCTCGGGGAAAATTCACTACTGCATCTATGCTTTTAGACATGATCAAAGATGTTGAGATTGCCATATCTTGTCGAAAGGGACGAACAGGCACTGCAGCGGGTGATGTAGCTTTTCCTAAAGGAAAAGAGAACCTAGCATCGGTACTGAAAAGGTACAAACGACGTTTAACGATTAAACCAGTTGGATCCCAGGAACCTGGGCATGGATCCCGAAAGTTGTAGCATTAAATGCTTAAATTGGTTTCTTGATTTTGGACTCGACATACTCTCTTGTGTATTATATGCTCACTGGGTCGTTCTTGTAGTTTCCATGTATTTTATTACGTATGCATAGGATAAAATTTGTACTAGATGCAACACATTAGCTTAAGGAAATGGATAGAAAATCAGTGGAAATATGGTGGTTGCAAATTGATTCCTGTTGTAAAATTTTGCGAGGTCTAAAGCCATTAGTGAACATTCAAGGTCTTGTTCTATGACGTTTTAGTCCTTTGAACAATAATAAATATAAATATTTAAACTCACCCACACATTATCTATATATATATAATAGAAAACGTAAATAATTTAATGTTGAATTAAAATCACAATAAATATGAAATGTTAATGATTAGCTGAGAATGTGTGGAAGATTAAATAAAATTAATTGAAATTGATGTTAACTTTTGCATGACATGGTGGGTGTTTTTTGATAACGGAGTGATAAATGCAATTGTGTTTCTATTATTTTTGCCCAATGCTCCATATGTTTAAAATAGTTTTTAAACCGGTTTCAACCATTATATAATAGTGTGTGCTCTTTCGAGTCACATTAAATTAATTGGCAATTTATTTTGATTCATATTTTCAACCACAATGCAATTAATTTATGAGTGAATTGTCCTAAAATCCCTAATACCCTTCCTAACTTTATTAGAACTTCCTAGGCAAAAGATTCTTTACTATAACTCCCTAGGACCACCAAATATGAATATTTTAATATTTAATTCTTGTGCTGGATTTATGTTAATCTATGCTTGAAATCTATAGGTTCTATGCTTACCTTGTAAAGGTTTTATGCTTGAATCTGGAGATTTTGTGCTCATTTGCAGTATAAAGAATTATGCGAAAAAATGGTATCAGAGCTTTAGGTTAATTATTCAGACATAATATTATTCGTTAATTCATTCTTTTCTTTTTTGAGGAGTAGATTTTACAAAAAGATGACTTCAAACGAAGGTTTGAATCAAGAGGATTTTATTCATACGAAATCCTATAAACAAGTTAATCTATTCACAATAGATTACTTACAACAGGTTGCGACTAATGCTCTCAAATTTGAAGAGATAAAGAAAAATGATTTCTAACTCTAAATTTTTAGAGATTACCCCAGATTCCTCTAAACTCTCCGGAGATCTTAGAGAAATTCAAAATACGGTACAATATTACAGCAATCAGTTGTATGAAATACCTCGGTAAATTGAAGAAATCCTTAAGAAACAAGAAGAAATTCTTGGAACTCTAAAGGATCTTCAAAATAAAATCCTAAACCTAGAACATACTTCTGGTTCTAGAAAGAGAAATACAGGAGGAAGGTTACCACTCTCGTTTGGTACCGAACCTTTGTTACATCAGAAAGGTAAAACCAAAATGGTTCAAAAACCTTTAACTAATGATGAAATGATGATTAATCTTATAAAAGCAGTATCAGAGAAAAACACTATCTGGTGACTACTTTAGAAAGATTAAATCTCGAGGATCTACAAGATCTTGCGGATTCTTTTGCGAATATCAAAGTTTTAGATCTAAAAATGAATTCCCCTGAGGGTGAACAACCCATGGAAAATCCCCCAAGATATGTGGTAAAAACAGAAGAACCACATAGTGAGTTCCATGTGGGAGAAAATTCACATCCAGCAGGAACCAGATCAAGAAGGAGTAAAATACCACTACATCAAACTCCTTATGGAAAAACTGTTTTAGACCCGATACATCCTTATGGGGTTATGTTAAACCTTGATGTTTTGGACTTCAAAAACAGAGAAGATCTTATAGATGATTGGACGTCAGCTATGAGAATTGCAGCAGGGACATTAGATCTCAATAAAGAAGGATTCATTAAACTTCTAGAAATGAGTCTAATGGGATCTGTCAAGATCGCATGGAAGATGACTATGTCAGATACGAAGGAATCAATCTTAGCAGGAGAATCCCTCAGCGAGATTGGAGAAAGAATGACCACCCTATTTAAAGCACAATTCATAGGGGTAGACTATTTCAATAATCAAGATACAGAAAAAAAGAGAAGATATACTCAAGCTCTGTATAGCCTCGAGTTACATGATATCTGTTTAGTTGATGAATACATTATGTTATTCACTAAATACAGATGAAATTCGGGAGTCGAGGAAAATGTGGCTATTCAGCTATTTTTTGCAAAAATGCCAAGTCCCTGGAGAGAAATGTTGATTAAAGAATACGTTCCAGGTAATCTTGATACATTGGCAAGACGCGCGTCCTTTTTGAAAGGAAAATTGGCAGAATGGTGCCATATGGCAGCATTACAAAAGAACTACAAGAAAATAAGGGGTATAGATAAGCGTACACCTTTGTGTTGTAGAGAAAATGATCTTCCAACGATCATTGGAAACAGAACACAGGGATTTAAAATGAAAAAATTCAGAAATAATCCCTATAATAAAAGAATGAAGAGTTCTTGGAAACCAAGAACATTTTGGTCCAAACAAAAATCCAGATCCTATAGATCAGGTAGAAGAAGTGGACCTACAAGAACGTCCCCAGCAACAGGCTCATCACAAAGCAGGGAAAGAACACCATCAAGAAGAACTCATACAAGGGCAAGTGAAAGTTTCAAGGATTGCAACAGCTGGACATGTGGAGCAAAAGGACATATATCTACAAATTGTCCAGAAAACGAGAAAAAAAGGAGTCAAACTCTTTGAAGCAACACCAGATATGGATGATGCGGTTTTCTTTCAAGATCTAGTCCAAGTATATCAATTTGAGGATATCCCCTCAGATGAAAGCATATACGAAGAAGAGATATTATTTAGTCAAGAAGTTTTTGAGGATGAATCAGAATCAGAATCAGAATCAGAATCAGAGTAAAGAGGAGGTGTTTCGACATGAAACACATGAAAGTTTGGCTGGGTTTTTTAATCAAACCACGATATCTCATAATATGGTTCAAAGGATTATGAGAAAAAAATCCAACACTACAGAAGTACCAAGGATTTTCGGCAGGACAAGTTGAAAGAGTTTTAGGAAACCTAGGGCTAAGACAAAGAAGACATAATTTGATTTATAAGGTATCCAGAAGGGAAATGGCGATTCCTATGGAATTAACTAGTAATCAAATTGAGATGCAGTTGATTCCCTTTGAAGAAATTCGAGAGGAATTACAGAAATTAAAAGCAAAAGTAGCAAATACAATGTCTTGGATTCATATTGGAGCAATCCAGATTATGATCAAAGCTACTTTTAAAGAAGGAATAGATTCACCCATAGATATCGTAGTATGCGATAAAAGAATGAGGAATATACAAGATGCGGTTCTAGGAACTATCTCAGGAAATTTGTGCGCAGGAAAAATTGTGGGAGTTATTTATCCAAGAATAGCCTACAATTTAGCTGATAGAGATTTTAGTCGAGCCTTGACGTTGCATCAAAACTTCAAGAAAAAAAGACTAATGAAGAAAGGTAATAGGCCATATTCTATTACATATCAAATTTCATATGCTCTTTCTAATATTCACCATTCTGAATTATTTATTAGAAATGAGTTCATTGAAATTCCAGAGATATTTGGGAAAGTTGCTCAAGCAATATACCCGAAAAGAATCGAGTTTCCTTTAATTCAGGAAACAGACATTCAAATTCAAGACAGACCTGTTCTATACAGAGACCTTAAAATAGAACCCCGAAGGTTATCTTTCCAAGGAGACCGAATGACAAGTAGGAGATGGGACAAATCTCCTATTCAAGAAATTCCACCAGAAGAAAAGGAGTTTTCTATAATAGGAAAACTTAGATCTCCAGAAGGATGGAAAAAAGTGAAAATAGTATTCGAAATTACAAGTCATCGGAATCAGTTCCCTTGTAACTCGATTTACTATTTGGAACAACAAGAAAATGGAACTTACCAAGGAGTGATAAATATTGGAGAATTGGAAGTTCAAATCTGTGGAATTCCAGGAAAAGAGATGGATCAGCTCATTCTTGGCCTAGAATTTCTGGAGGACCATAAACCATGGAAACGCCTTGAAAAAGGAATAGAGTTTATGGCAAAAGAGAAGACTTGGAGGAATCAATAAAAATCCTACGAGATAGAAAACCAAGAGAATTGGATAAGGGACAATCCCTTAAACAGATTCGAAAACTCTGTTTACAAACAGAGGAAGAAGCAACTATTGAAATTAGTAAGTCATGAACATGATTTACTAGGACGCAT
Source organism: Henckelia pumila (assembly GCF_033568475.1). Classification (NCBI taxonomy): domain Eukaryota; kingdom Viridiplantae; phylum Streptophyta; class Magnoliopsida; order Lamiales; family Gesneriaceae; genus Henckelia; species Henckelia pumila. The sequence continues at coordinate 107,968,026 of NC_133121.1, forward strand.
CGAAGAAGTAGAAAGAAGTAACCATACTCTACCTTTTGAAGCCTTAGGAAAACTAAAGGTGAAAAGTCTTAATCGGATTACTGAGTTGCAACACAGTCTGTTAAAAATAGCAGGGCCATTTAGTAATCCCTTTAAAAAATGACAAGAAGTCCTTTCTCCATATACATTCCAATAGGAATGTTGTATGAACAATATAAGGCTGAATACTTTGCAGCTTATATTGACTCGGGAGCAGAAATTTGTACAGCAAAAAGAGGAGTCTTCCCTGAAGAATGTGAAGAAGAATTGCCAAAAATTGCTGGACGAGATTTCTCTAGAAGAATTTTAATTCTTTGCAAAGGAATAAAACAAGCAGAAATCCTCATGGGAGGAGCAGGTCAAACACTTTGGTACAAGGTAAAGACACCACCAATCTATTTCCATGATACAGGAGCTGATATCCTATTAGGAAATAACTTCTTACAAATGTTTAAGAAGTACACACAAGACAATGAGTCAAGAAGACTTATGTTCACTACAATTTGTGATCATAAAATTATCGTTCAAAGACTCAAAGTTGCTTTTTATCGACAATTGATGGTAGCGCTTAATCGTGTCACGCCCAAATTACCCGACTCAATCAGATAAACAAATAATGCAGTAGTATGAGTAGGGATCGTTCCCACGAGGAAAGACAAATTTAATGCGTTCTCAATAAATAAAGGGGGTTTTGAGGTTTGAGGTTAACTACTAAAAACTTTAAGCAATGAAAATTCACTAACATGCAAGATTGAATAATAAACTGGAAAAATTCAATAAGAGACGAGACTTGGTATCGGTCGACTACACCCTTGATATTCATTCATTCAATCATCGATTCTCTAAAAATAATTAATCCTATTAAATATTCGTCATTGAAAATCAAATTTTTGTTTCACCTTAATTTTAGTTAATTAGAAAACAACATTCTAAATTAACCCTTACCCCATAAATTAACCCAATACCAGCGATCAGATTTAAATCCACGGTAGCATTCAAACTAGTAAAACTGACGAACCTAGACAACACAAACACCAGCGGTTGTATTTAGCCTAGTCAATAATTGATCCTACGATTTAATAAATTCAACAGCAGAAAATATCAAACGTAGTTGCTTCGCAAATTAGATTATTCAAACAATTACGGATTTGAATTCTAATTTAGCTATCGTTCGCAATACAAAACTCTAAGATGGCCAATCCTAAAATCTCGCATACAAACATGAAATCAAACATATCAAAGATTGATACTTAATAAAGATTAAACACTACGAATCGAATCTCATGAATAAAATATATCAAGGTTTCGTCTCCCTCAACCAAGTATTAAAACTTAGCCACAACGATTCTGTTGGAACACGCGTTCTCTGATCACACGGATGTGATACCCGGAGCAGCGGAAGTTTAAAAATTTTATTTTTCGATATGGAACGATTCCATATCGTGGGTATCAAATCCTAACGATTAAAATTGTTGCAAGTAAAATAATAAACACAGTTAAATATTTTACCTCTTCAAGCTAAGGCTTGATTATGGACTCCAACAGAATTTAATCTACTCTTCTTGTAAATCCCGGGAACCGATGACTATCACGATCAACCTTCGAAATTAAGTTCACGAATAGAAAACTAAAACCCTCTGATTGATTGCACTAGAAATCAATCAGATGTTTATCGAAGAGAATAAATAGATTTGATCTGTCAATTCAGAATGTAATTTTTCACAAAAATTACAGACTGAATTATCTCAAAAAGGAGCAGAGGATTTTGAAAATTCCCCTTGAAATATTATACAGTATTTTTGAAAATTGCAAGAGTGAATGCTATGTAATTTTCGAACACTACACATGTATTTATAGATAATTTTTAGACTAGATTAAGTTATAATTGTATTAGGACACTAACTCCTTAGGGCCCACAATCCATAACTTAAGCCCAACAAGCCAAGCCTGTTATTATAGAAATTAATATAAAATTCATCGTGACTCCGATTGATAAATTGATTTTACCAATGTGCACAGAAACCATTTCTGCATCTTTTAAAGTCAAGATAATTTTTCTGAATTCGAATTCAGTGATTTCCAAAAATGCTCATCCCTATGTCATTTTAGGAAATTTCACTCCCTTTTAGTTAAGAAGTCCAACTTCTCTTTCATTAAATTTAACTCTTTAAATTTAACTATCTCAACGGGGTTTAGTAATCCATTACTTGTGTGACCCTCAATGGTTCAGGGATACAGCTAGCCGTGGGCTCACAACTCCTTGTAATTCGGAACAACAATTTCCGACTTACCCATCGAATCATGGTAAGAGCGCCTAGCAACATCGCCCCATGATTCCTTAGGTATCACTGATAGTGCCTGCAAGAACCAGTAGATTTTGGTTAGCGTACAGTACGGACCCTTCATCCATATATCCCGATCGAATCAACAACCATTGGTGCATCGAGAGTCGTTCGAGATTCGATAACTATGCATTACATCTTGGAGATCAAATAGTGACATCGCATGTGTTACTAGGAAAACCCAGTAACCTAAAACACATCATGTACTCTGGCCAGAGATTCGTCACACTAATATCTCCTCATATCGCATAGGATATCCACACTCGCAAGTATGTGGTGAATCCTTGACAACAAAGCATCGACTTCTATATGTGTCGTAACTGTACCCAATCCCGACACCTGATGACCCCAATAGAGTCGGTAAACGAGTCAAAGTACAGTACTAGCATATAGAGTCTCAATGATGTTTCAAGTAGTAAGGACTAATGGTGTACAACCAAAATCGCGGACTTTATCCACTCGATAAGTGATAACCACTTGGAAAGTCCGTATAGGTTAGTTCGATCATTCATCATATGAATATCCATTTGCATGCTTTGAACATCTCCATGTCCATTACCAATGAAACGTGGTATTAGCATCACAAATGCTAGTCTTAATCTCGAGCGATTCTTATCCTTATTTGCGGACGGCTCAATTGACTAGGAACTGTTTAGAATATACAGTGACTATAAGATGTGTTTCATAATAGTGATATCTCTTTATTCACTATCTCATCTTACTTACACTATAGTATATTCAAGGTCTTTATCAAAATAACAATAGTATATCATAATATAACAATATGAAGAAAGACAAAGAAAATGCCATTAATGAATGTAAATTATATTAAACAAAGATTGTTTATACATAGAGTCATAAAAGCCCTTAGCCACAAGTTGGCTAACCGGGCACCCATTTTTTCAATCTCCCACTTGCCCTAAAGCCAACTAGTCATACTACGTAATCCCATTGCTTCGCGATGTTTGTCAAACAATGGTCCTGGCAAGGGCTTAGTAAGTGGATCAGCGATATTGTCTGTAGAGGCCACTCTCTCGACAGTGATGTCTCCTCTTTCCACAATCTCCCGGATGATGTGGTATTTTCTCAGTACGTGTTTGGATCTTTGATGAGACCTTGGTTCCTTTGCCTGAGCAACGATACCAGTGTTGTCGCAGTACACCGTAACTGGACCAACAGCTTCAGGAATTACGCCCAACTCTTGGACGAAATTCCTCATCCAAACGGCCTCTTTAGCAGCAGCTGATGCTGCAATGTATTCTGCCTCAGTGGTGGAATCCGCTGTGGTGTCCTGCTTGAAACTCTTCCAAGAGACAGCACCACCATTGAGCATGAATACAAATCCAGAGGTTGACTTCGAGTCATCCACGTCGCTTTGGAAGCTAGAGTCGGTATAGCCTTCTAATTTCAATTCTCTTCCTCCATAAACCATGAATATATTCTTAGTCCTTCTCAAGTACTTAAGAATATCCTTCACGGCTTTCCAATGCATTTTGACCGGGGTTGGCTTGATATCTGCTCGTGACACTCGGAGCAAAGGCTACATCCGGTCTGGTAGATATCATCCCATACATAATACTACCTATGGCTGACGCATATGGTATGTGTGTCATTTTCTCTATCTCTTCGTCAGTCTTGGGACACATAGATTTGGATAGAGAAACTCCATGACACAAAGGTAGATGTCTTCTCTTGGACTCATCCATAGAAAACCTTTTCAATATGGTGTCGATGTAGGTTGCTTGAGTGAGTCCTATCATTCTCTTAGATCTATCTCTATAGATCTGTATCCCTAGAATATAGGAGGCCTCACCCAAATTCTTCATCGAGAATCTACCTGATAACCATATCTTTGTTGACTGCAACATCCCTACGTCATTCCCAATGAGTAGGATGTCATCAACATAAAGCACTAAGAACGTCACCGCATCCTTAACTACTTTCTTGTACACGCACGGTTCCTCTGGGTTTTTGATGAAACCAAAGTCCTTTATTGTTTCATCAAATTTCTGGTTCCAACTTCTTGATGCTTGTTTGAGACCATAAATTGATCTCTGAAGCTTGCATACCTTATGCTCGCTTTCCATGGATGTGAATCCCTCGGGCTGCATCATATAGATTTCTTCCTTAATGTTTCCATTAAGAAATGCAGTCTTCACATCCATTTGCCATATCTCATAGTCATACCATGCTGCTATGGCAATAAGGATTCTTATGGACTTGAACATTGCGACTGGTGAAAAGGTTTCATCATAGTCAACTCCTTGTCTTTGAGTATAACCTTTTGCTACCAATCGTGCCTTGTAGGTTAGTACCTTGCCATCAGGCCCAAGTTTTTTCTTGTAGATCCATTTACACCCTATAGGAACAATTCCATCGGGAGGATCTACTAAAGACCAAACTTGGTTTGTATGCATCGAGTCTATTTTCGACTGCATAGCATCAAGCCATAAATTCGAATCCGCATCAGAAATTGCTTCCTTGAAGTTTCTTGGATCACATCCAATGTCGGGTTCACTTTGATCCCCTTCAAGAAGAAGACCATATCGAATAGGAGGTCTAGAAGTCCTCTCAGATCTCCTAGATGTAGGCGTGTCCACTGAAGGTTCTTGAGGTGTGGGATCGTTATTTTGTATCTCAGGTTCTTCTCGAATTTCTTCGAGTTCCATCATCTTGCCTTTCTTATCTAATAAAAACTCCTTCTCCATGAAGGTGGCATTCCTCGAAACAAACACTTTTGTTTCAGTAGGAGGATAGAAATAATATCCGATTGAATTCTTCGGATATCCTACAAAATAACATAAGGTGGATCGACTATATAAATACCCATACCTAGAATAATAAATACCGATTGATTCAGACTTATATTTCATTAAATATAAATACCCATACCTAGAATAATCATCAGTAAAGGTAATGAAGTAGGTGTGACCAAATTTAGTACCGATACTAAATGGCCCGCAAACATCTGTATGGATCAAATCCAACAGATTTTGACTACGCTCAGGCTTTCCTTTGAAAAGAGATTTAGTCATTTTTCCTTTTAGGCAGAACTCACAAGTAGGTAGAGAGTTAATATCAGACATATCAAACATGCCCTCTCCCACTAGCTTGTTCATCCTCCTTGGGAAAATATGACCTAGCCTAGCATGCCAAAGGTTTGCCGGGTTTTGACTATAATTTTTCCTTTTATTTGTTGTTACCGGTTTATCAACATAATTAATTAGAACGTCTTTTAATTGTAAGTTATATAGATCATTTTCAAGTTGTCCATTTCCAATCAAACATTCATTCTTGTAAATATTGCAAATCTCATTTATAAAATTACAAGAAAAACCATCTCTATTAAGCATAGAAACAGAAATAATGTTTTTAACTAAATCTGGCACAAATAAAACATCTCTAAAAAATAACTTAAAACTGTTCTGCAAAACTAAATAAACGTCTTCCACTGCTTTGGCTTCAACTCTGGAACCATTTCCGAGCCTCAGCTGGGTCTCACCCATCCTAAGCTTACGACTTCTTGTCATCACCTGCAAATCATTGCAAATGTGAGATCCACATCCGGTATCCAATACCCAAGAAGTAGTATTAAGTGAAACATTTATTTCAATGTAAAACATACCCTTTGCAGTTCGCAATTGCTCGAGGTATTCCTTGTAGTTACGTTTCCAATGACCGGGTTTCTTGCAGTGATGGCAAACATCTCCAGATATGTTCACGTTTGAAGCTTTTGTCTTGCCCTTCTTCTGTGGTACAATTTTCTTGGGTGGGGCAGAACGTTTCTTACCCTTTCCACTTGGCCCCTTCTTGGAGTAAGAAGAGGAGCCAACCAAGAGTACCGGTTTATCCTTCTTTAATGTGGCCTCATAAGACACAAGCATATTGACCATATCTTCAAGGGTGGCCTCTATCTTGTTCATATTGAAGTTCACCACAAAACCGTCAAACGACGAAGGAAGAGAAAGAAGTAACAAGTCCGCGTTTAGTTCATGCTCCAAAGTCAAATCGAGTGTTACCAATTTTTCAATGAGCCCAATCATGTGTACCCCATGCTCACGGACCGAAGTCCCATCTCGCATGCGGCATGTCATGAGCTCTTTGACGGTGGCATACCTCTCCGACCTTGACTGAGCTCCAAAAAGTTCCTTGAGGTGCATGTGTATGTCAGCAGCATTCACGGCATCCTCAAATCGCCTCTGGAGTTCATCAGACATTGAAGCTTGCATATAGCATTTAGCCTTGACATCATGGTCCCACCATTGATCAAGTTTTGCCAATTCTTCCGGACTTATATTAGCCGGTGCTTCCTTTGGAGGATTCTTTTCTAACACGTAGAAAATTTTCTCCGAGTTTAGAACAATCTTTAATTTACGGAACCATTCCGTATAGTTTGCGCCAGTCAATTTGTTTTGTTCGAGAATTGAGTATAGTGGATTGCGCGAATTCATTGTAATGAAATACTGAAAAGAAACAGACAATAATCAGTGATTGTTTAATTAATTTACTAAGACATAAAATATGGCGAGATTTAATTTTATGAATTTCACTCCCACTATTTTAACGATTTCACTACCCTCTAGTGAAAACAGGAAATTTGTTTCCTTAGTTGGAACATGGAGTCCAATTGACAAACTATAGTCCCGAATAATATCAGTCAACCATAATTTTCAAAAGGTAGAGGCCAATTGCTTCCAAAGCAACCCCCATGTTTTTACCTCATGTCCAATAAGGGCCCAATAATATGACGCCGTTTAATGTGACATGTCAAGATGACCCATCAATATTAAGTTGTGATGGACGGTCGCCATGTGGATCCCCAATAATATGAGTCAATCTCATGGGAGTTCCACCCAACTTACAACATGTGTCGATCCAATGTACAGCTTTCCGACGGACGGGCCCCCCTAATAATATGAGCTGGACCGTGCCCGCGGGTAGCATCTCATACATTGATCATTGATGGAAGGTAGGAACATTTAAACAATATTTAAATTCCCTTTTGTTTATCTTGATATCAATTTTAAATCATATTTAAAATGAGGGATTTTTAATTTTGAAAATTATCTCATCATGCAATATTTGTATGCTTGCGGGATTCATACAATTTAGTCTAAACATGCATACAAAAATAATATCATATATTATTTAAAGGATGATCGATCCCAATCACTAATCGACCCGTGGTTGCCAATCACGAGTCTAAGTCCAATCCTAGGTGATATGCAAGTATACAATGCAATCCTATTACATTGAGCTTCCAATTTACATTTCTTCGGTCTTTATTGTCTGCTGGGTCCACCTTTGTCTTCAAATCTTTATCTCCCACTACGTCTATTAAATTTACAATAAATTTCAATGACAAGAAGGGGATACATATTTAAGGGTGGGAACGGGCCATAAACCAGATCCACTTTTTATTACAAATGACAATTCAAATTGGGCCATAAACCAAGACCATTAATAAAACCCAACAACAATAAAACCAAATGTAAATAACCTAACATACACCTATAATATTGGTCATGACAATCGATCATCCTTTTATCCAATAATTAATTCAACAATTAAATAATTGGATAACATGAAATGGCATCATAATTAAAAAGATAAAATCAAATTTTATCTTATCCTTTCATAAGATCATATCTTATCATCAGTTGTACCAAAATAATTAATTTTATAAAATCTAATTTAACGGATAAAATTTATAAATTTTCCAAAAATTCAAATTTATCCAAAAATCAATTTTAAAAATTTCGGACTCAAACAATTTGATCCGATGCCTCGTGGACCAATCAAAAACAATTTTCGATCGGACCAAAAACTAAAATTTCAAAAAATCCAAAAAATCAAAATTTTAAATTTTCGGACTGCCCTGGACATTCCCGGGCAGCTCCGCCTCCACGTGGGACAGGGCTGCCCACGTGGAGGTGGGCAGTTCGTCGCTGCCCACGATGCCCAATCGCTGCCTTGTCGCTGCCCTGGGCAGCGCCGTGCACTTGCCCCTAGGCAGCGACGCTCGCTGCCCGATTGCCCTTGTTTCCCTTCAAATTTAAATTTAAAAATTTTTTCGTTTTGTTTCAAAAACCGAGGCTAAAAATTTTGTACAATCGATTAATTTTAATCGTTTGATCAAAGTTTACGATCTGGCTCTGATACCACTGTTGGAACACGCGTTCTCTGATCACACGGATGTGATACCCGGAGCAGCGAAAGTTTAAAAATTTTATTTTTTGATATGGAACGATTCCATATCGTGGGTATCAAATCTTAACGATTAAAATTGTTGCAAGTAAAATAATAAACACAGTTAAATATTTTACCTCTTCAAGCTAAGGCTTGATTATGGACTCCAATATAATTTAATCTGCTCTTCTTGTAAATCTCGGGAACCGATGACTATCACGATCAACCTCCGGAATTAAGTCCACGAATAGAAAACTAAAACCCTCTGATTGATTGCACTAGAAATCAATCAGATGTTTATCGAAGAGAATAAACAGATTTGATCTGTCAATTCAGAATGTAATTTTTCACAAAAATTACAGACTGAATTATCTCAAAAAGGAGCAGAGGAATTCAAAAATTCCTCTTGAAATATTATACAGTATTTTCGAAAATTTCAAGAGTGAATGCTATTGATAAGTGTATTTTATACACTTAATTTATATATGATTTTAATTGTTAAATATTTGTTTCGAGCAGATTTATGTGGATATTTTGTTGTTTTTGTGTTTACAGTGATTTATTGAATTTATGTGAAAATGAGAGGAAAAAGGAGAAAAGAAGAATAAAAGAAAGGAAAAAGAAAAGAAGAGAAAATTGAAGAGAAGAAAGGAACTATCAGATCAAGAGAAGGAAGAAAATGAGCTTTCTTAATGGGCTTTAAAAGTTTAGCGCTAAAACAAGAGCTGATGAGGAAGGGAAGAAGAGCTATCGCGCAAGATTTGGAAAGGAGAGAGAATTTAGAATTCGAACAGAGGGCGCGCCCGCGCGGAGTCAAGAGCACCCGCCCTGTTGCTGTTTGGAAAGATTTTATTATTTCAGGCAATTATTCTATGGGCTTTTGAGTGGGCTTTTGTGCATGATATAAAAGGAATTCTTATCAGAGAGAAAAGGGAGGGCCACCACAACACAAACTTACGCACATCAGAGATTGATCGTGATTGTGAAGATTTCTGGGAAGAAATCTGGAGCTTTATCTGAAGAACAAAGACGGAGTTCGATAGACCGGACACGGCGTCGACGACGGATTTGTTTCTTTTATCTTTTATTTATTTTATTCTGAATATGTTTGAATTTATGAATTATTATTTTATTCAGAATTTTATTATGAACTAAATTTTTAGAGTCTAGAGGTCGGATGGAACCTGGTGTAGACGCTTTCATGAATTTTTGATTTTATTGAATTGAATTTCTTCTAGATTAATTGTTTTTTTCTAGAATTGATTGTCTTTTCAATTATCTGATCAATAATTGATTTGTTATATTTATTTGAAAGCATTGCTCGGGAGAGGAGATTTTGAATAGGACAGTAGAAACTACATTGTTAATTATTTATACAGCTCGGGAGAGTGTATGATTTTAACAGAGCTTTTAAAAAAAACATTGTTTTGTGATAGATCACTGCGATAAATTCTTAATAGGAATATTGGAATTGAATTGTAGTTGATAAACATTATTTGTTGCTCGGGAGAGGAAAATAATAAACTTAAGTGTTCTTGGCTATTAATTGACTGAAATTCATGAAGATTAATTATTTAGGATTGACTGTTGTTGAAACCAGGTGAATCTATACCTCTAGACCAATTTTCTCTGATTGATTATATCTGCAAGTTGTGTGCGTGCTATCAAAAACATCCTGATTATTTTTATTTATTGCAAATTTCTCACATATTGATTTTTCTAGATAAAGTTTAGACTATTTTAATTACAAGCACTGAATATTTTTATTTTACTCCCTGTGGGATCGATATCTGATTTTATCACTATATTAAAACTTGACACTCGTACGCTTGCGAGAATTTTCACAACAAGTTTTTGGCGCCGTTGCCGGGGAGTAATTTTGATTATTTTTTTTAGTCTTGTTACCAATTAGTCTAGATTTTAATTTAGAGTTTTTTTTTATTTTATTTTGAAGTTACTAATTAAATTCTTCTTAATTTTAATTGAAGTTTATGCGACGATCTCAAAGTGCAAATTCTCTACTTTTTAATTCGGAGATCGAACGAACTGCACGTGCTTTGAGAAGAGCGAGAAGAGAAGAAATTAATAACATGGCTGAAGAGAATGTGAATCAAGCTCCCCTGGTGCCTATCAGAGATCACTTCAGGCCGACGATCCAGGCTCACTACTCTGGAATAGCTCGAGGAACAATCAATGCCAACAATTTTGAGCTAAAGCCGGCCTTGATCAACATGGTTCAATCGAACCAATTTAATGGGAGTGCCACAGCTGATCCTCACTTGCATCTCAGGACCTTTTTAGAAATTACTGATACGGTAAAATTTAATGGTGTTCCTGAGGATATTATTCGTTTACGCTTGTTTCCGTTTTCTCTCAGGAATCAAGCCAGAAGTTGGTTGCAATCACTGCCGCTTGGAATCATCACTACTTGGGAGGGGATGACAGAAAAATTTCTTGCTAAATATTTTCCACCTGCCAAGTCCACCCAGTTGAAGATCGAGATCAGCACTTTCAGGCAGATGGATTCTGAACAGCTCTACGAGGCATGGGAAAGGTACAAAGAACTACTTAGACGTTGTCCTAACCACAATTTTGCAGATTGGGAACAGATCGAGTGGTTTTACAACGGACTGAATGCGCCTACGAGGATGAACGTGGATTCTGCTTCTGGAGGAACTATTTTTGCAAAGGACCCCGCTCAAGCCTATGATATGCTAGAACAAATGACGATAAACAGTTTTCAATGGCCATCTGAGCGTGTGGGAGTCAAGAAGCCAGCTGGAGTGTATGCAGTAGATCCTCTCACATCTATCACGGCCCAATTATCTGCACTGACTACACAGGTAGCTTCTTTGAATAAGATCACTGTTGCAGATTCCATTGGAGTTGAAGAATCACATAACCCAGAGGAAGTTAATTATATCCATCCTAATGGCTACCGAGGTTATGGAGCTTACAGAGGTAATCCTATTCTCAATACTTTTCACCCTAATTTGCGGAATATTGAAAATTTTTCATATGCTAACAATACTAATAAGGGTGATGGTAAGCCATCTTTGGAGGATGTGGTTAGTACTTTTGTGCAGGAATCAGGTAAGAGGATGACGAGAACTGAGTCTCGCCTTGACAGTTTGGAGACGCACATGGCCAACATGGGCGCGGTGTTGCAATCCATGGAGACTAGCATTGGGCAGTTGGCAAACGCACTAAAGGATAACAACCGCGGCTAGTTCCCTAGCAATACTGAGGTGAATCCCAAGGAGCAATGCAATGCTATATCGTTGAGAAGTGAGAAGCAAGTAGATAGAGAAGAGTGCCAACCTGAGAGCAAGACGCCTGAAAAAGCTGTTGTTGAAGAAAAGGAAGTTGAGGAGAAAGAGAAGGAGCCTGAACTTGACCCGAAACCGATGTACAAGCCTCCACTGCCATACCCGCAAAGGTTCAAGAAGAAGGCGTTGGATGAGCAGTTCTCCAAATTCTTGGAGATTTTCAAGAAAATTCACATCAACATCCCCTTTGCTGATGCCTTGGAGCAAATGCCGAATTATGCGAAGGTCATCAAGGAGGTGATGTCCAAGAAGAGGAGGCTGCTCGAGAACGAGGTGGTGAATTTAACTGAAGAGTGTAGTGCGGTTCTCCAAAAGAAGATGCCACAGAAGCTTAAGGATCCAGGGAGTTTTACTATTCCTTGCACTATTGGTTCTTTTTATTTTAATAATGCACTTTGCGATTTAGGAGCTAGCATTAATCTAATGTCTTTGTCTGTGTTCAGTAGTTTAGGACTTGGTGAGGTGAAGCCCACAATGATCGCGTTGCAGTTGGCTGATAGATCTATCACATATCCGCTTGGAATCATTGAAGATGTTCTGGTAAAAGTAGATAAATTTATTTTTCCTGTGGATTTTGTTATGTTAGATATGGAGGAAGATGCAAATATGCATCTGATATTGGGGAGACCTTTCTTGGCCACTGCTGATGCCAAGATAGAGGTAAAGAAGGGTGCGTTTTCGATGGGTGTGGAAGGCGAGAGATTGATTTTCAACTTATTCATGAAGACATCTAATCCACCCATCGAAGACTTATGCTCAATTGAACCGTTTATGAAGTTGGAGAGCTGTCAAAGAGCTGATTTTGCCGTTAATTCATTGAAGGAGAGAGCGCCAAAATTACCAAAGAATAAGTCCACGAAAAAGAGAGCGAAATTTAAAAAGCGGTTCGTGGAATTTATTTGGCGCGTAAAAGAGAAAGGGAAGATCTAACACCGATGAAAGTCAGGCTAACGACTTTAAACCAAGCACTACTTGGGAGGCAACCCAAACATTTTCTTTTATTTTATTTTATTTTATTTGCTTTTATTTTCAGTTTATTTAATTTTTGTTTTTATTTATTTTTTTTAGTATTTTGTTTTCAGTTTTTGAGCTTAATTTTTCTTAATTTTCAATTTTTTTTCAGGCTCCAAAATCTCAAATTCGAGCTGACGGCGCACCCGCCCCTTTAGTTGGAGCGCCCACGCAGCTCCTTGACGAATTAGGCTTGATTTACGAGCAAACGGCGCACCCGCGCCACTTCTCCCGAGCGCCCGCGCCTCTTCAACGTATTGGAGCTTACTTATTTTGCGCATGAGCAAGCGCAATCGCGCACACCATTTGCGCAATCCAAGAGCAAACAAGACACCATCAGCGCCATAACTATGCGCAAACGCGCAACTCCTATAGCTCAGCATCTTGCGCTAACAAGAACCCGTCCGCGCTTCCTCACAGCGCAATCGCGCCTCCTTATTGCGCCATCAAACTTCATCTGCGCTTAACATTGAGCAAACGCGCATCCCATCTTCACCAACCGCGCCGCTTCTTCATCAGCTAATATCCATACGCTAACCATCACTAAGTGCGCAACCTCTCATGTGCTATCGCCCTCCAGTTCTCATCACCTGCGCAAAACACCTCTCATTCTGCGCTTCCCCTCATGCACCAACAACCTTCAACAACTCACCATACTCGAGCCTCCAGCTGCTACTCCTCTGAGCTGCAACACCACCATGCACTAACCTGACTCATTAGCGCTGAATCAAGAGCAATCGCGCCTCTTCTTTTCCTTGTCTGCGCAATATATAGAGCAATCACGCCTCACATATTGCGCGAACCAACCTCATCTGCGCAGGTCCATTTTCAAGCGTGCAATCCAGCTACACTTCCATGCGCATCCCAGCTACTCTCCTCGCGCAAACATCCCTTTCAGCGCCTAATGATGAGCAATCGTGCAGGACTCCATCTAGAAACTTAAGCGCAAACGAGACCACCTTACCTGCACTTCCCATGCTCCTAAACAACATCTTCTAGCAGCTTTTCCACTTCAATGCCGCATCGAGTTCTAGAGCCACATCTCCTATGCGCACTCATAATTTTTTCTTTCTTCCTCTATACATTCCAACGCTATATATTGTCTTGATCGATTGTTTTGCGTTTAATTTTTATTTTTTTTGTGTTTTAATCGTATGCATGTATCATGTTCAGGTTAATTTGGATGTTCATGTTGTGCGTCGTCAACTTCCTTCGATGGTCGGCCGCTGTTAAGGTTGAAGGTTGATGATGCAAATTATTTTAATGGAGACGACGATAACGCCGAGTACTGACGCTCGGTGTCAAAGGTATGAGTCCCTTGTTCTTTTTATTGTTTTTAATCATTAGGGACAATGATTACATTAAGTTTGGGGGGATGAATTAGTTTTTGATTTTGATGATAAGGTTGAAAGTTGTTTAGTTGATTACTGTGTGCTTCATAGATAAAATTTTTGTTTGAGTGGTTGAGTTTTGTTGAATTGAGTTGAAAAGAAGTTGAGAAAGAAATGGATGCATGACCAATGATGAAAAAAATTTGTGCTATAACTGAAATCCATGACTGTCTACCTATCTGACAAATATTTTTGAGAAAAATGGAACCAATTGAATGAATAATTTCCTATATACTCTGTGATTAATACTTGAATCTGAGTTGTGAAACATACAGACATAGAGATGATTGAGGCATTGTTTGAAATTTTGGGCCTAATTTTCATTGAACAAATTTATCCTTAGTTGCCCATTTGAGCTTACACTTATATGAGTACATTGAGGTACATGATCTGAAATTTTTGTGAAAATCATCGTTTAATGTTTATGATTATTTATTCTGCACTGATTGAAATTTATATGATTTAATTGTGGATTGAGACTTGTCTAGAACTAGTTCGGACACTGTTCGAGGCGAAATACGGGCAATACTGTGATTAGGAATGATTTAGGCGATTTTTCTGAATTCGTTTGAGCCTTTCAAGCTACCTAATTATTTGTTATCCCTAGTACCTTGTTTGAGCTTTATTGAAAATCGAATGGCATGCGTGTAAACGTGTGATAAACCCCCATTCGTAATTATTTTCAAGGTCCTACATTGACTACCTGAATAACTTATACACTAATTCCAACCTTTAAGGGAGTAATTTGAATGCTAAAATATTGTATGCTCCTAGTTTTATTTGTGAAAAATGGAATGGTGTGGTGGATGAATTGAAAAGATGAAAAGAGGTAGTAGAAAAAAACAAAAGGAAGTTGAAAGGGATTTGAAAGAAATGAAAAAAAATTGTGAAAGAAGTTGAAAATCAATGAAATTAATGAAGTGAATTGAAGAAAAAAAGTGTGAAATTGTGAATGCAAAGGATTCGAAATTAGAGCATGAATATAAATTACTCCTTGTTTTGAATTCTTATCCTTCGTTTGTAGCCATGAGCCAGACCTTACATTATGAGCCAATTAAGTCATATTGACCGAGTCTCAGTTGCCCAATATACTAGTGGAGAAGAGTTGTAAGAATTTAGCCTATGGACTGTTGATTGATGCTTTTAATGATTATGAATTTTGATCGAAACACTTACACACTATTATTCGTTGCATTTACCTAATTGTGAGTGTTTTTAATTTTATATCCTTTATTTGATCCTATGCTACCTTGAAAAGTCCTCATGATCTATGAATGTTTGAATTGAACTTGGAGAATGGTGTTTTGAACTTGAGTTGCGGAGATTGTGAGTTTATGCAGTTATTTTGTTATGACTGAAACTTTCAAGTGTTAGTAGGTTGGACGAGATTGGATTTGAAATTTTTGAAATCATTGTTGATGCCATTGCTCCATAATATTTCTTGACTATTCTTGTTGATTTGATAGAATGAGTTTTTGGAATTTGAATTGTTTTGCTCGGGACTAGCAAAAGTATAAGTTTGGTGGTATTTGATAAGTGTATTTTATACACTTAATTTATATATGATTTTAATTGTTAAATATTTGTTTCGAGCAGATTTATGTGGGTATTTTGTTGTTTTTGTATTTACAGTGATTTATTGAATTTATGTGAAAATGAGAGGAAAAAGGAGAAAAAAAGAATAAAAGAAAGGAAAAAGAAAAGAAGAGAAAATTGAAGAGAAGAAAGGAACGATCAGATCAAGAGAAGGAAGAAAATGGGCTTTCTTAATGGGTTTTAAAAGTTTAGCGCTAAAACAAGAGCTGATGAGGAAGGGAAGAAGAGCTATCGCGCAAGATTTGGAAAGGAGAGAGAATTGAGAATTCGAACAGAGGGCGCGCCCGCGCGGAGTCAAGAGCGCCCGCCCTGTTGCTGTTTGGAAAGATTTTATTATTTCAGGCAATTATTCTATGGGCTTTTGAGTGGGCTTTTGTGCATGATATAAAAGGAATTCTTATCAGAGATAAAAGGGAGGGCCGCCACAACACAAACTTACGCACATCAGAGATTGATCGTGATTGTGAAGATTTCTGGGAAGAAATCTGGAGCTTTATCTGAAGAACAAAGACGGAGTTCGATAGACCGGATACGGCGTCGACGACGGATATGTTTCTTTTATCTTTTATTTATTTTATTCTGAATATGTTTGAATTTATGAATTATTATTTTATTCAAAATTTTATTATGAACTAAATTTTTAGAGTCTAGAGGTCGGATGGAACCTGGTGTAGACGCTTTCATGAATTTTTGATTTTATTGAATTGAGTTTCTTCTAGATTAATTGTTTTTTTCTAGAATTGATTGTCTTTTCAATTATCTGATCAATAATTGATTTGTTATATTTATTTGAAATCATTGCTCGGGAGAGGGGATTTTGAATAGGACAGTAGAAACTACACTGTTAATTATTTATACAGCTCGGGAGAGTGTATGATTTTAACAGAGCTTTTAAAAAGAACATTGCTTTGTGATAGATCACTGCGATAAATTCTTAATAGGAATATTGAAATTGAATTGTAGTTGATAAACATTATTTGTTGCTCGGGAGAGGGAAATAATAAACTTAAGTGTTCTTGGCTATTAATTGACTGAAATTCATGAATATTAATTATTTAGAATTGACTGTTGTTGAAACCAGGTGAAATCTATACCTCTAGACCAATTTTCTCTGATTGATTATATCTGCAAGTTGTGTGCGTGCTATCAAAAACATCATGATTATTTTTATTTATTGCAAATTTCTCAAATATTGATTTTCTAGATAAAGTTTAGACTATTTTAATTACAAGCACTGAATATTTTCATTTTACTCCCTGTGGGATCGATATCTAATTTTATCACTATATTAAAACTTGACACTCGTACGCTTGCGAGAATTTTCACAACAGCTATGTAATTTTCGAGCACTACACATGTATTTATAGATAATTTCTAGACTAGATTAAGTTATAATTGTATTAGGACACTAACTCCTTAGGGCCCACAATCCATAACTTAAGCCCAACAAGCCAAGCCTGTTATTATAGAAATTAATATAAAATTCATCGTGACTCCAATTGATAAACTGATTTTACCAATGTGCACAGAAACCATTTCTGCATCTTTTAAAGTCAAGATAATTTTTCTGAATCCGAATTCAGTGATTTCCAAAAATGTCATCCCTATGTCATTTTAGGAAATTCCACTCCCTTTTAGTTAAGAAGTCCAACTTCTCTTTCATTAAATTTAACTCTTTAAATTTAACTATCTCAACGGGGTTTAGTAATCCATTACTTGTGTGACCCTCAATGGTTCAGGGATATAGCTAGCCGTGGGCTCACAACTCCTTGTGACTCGAAACAACAATTTCCGACTTACCCATCGAATCATGGTAAGAGCGCCTAGCAACATCGCCCCATGATTCCCTAGGTATCACTGATAGTGCCTGCAAGAACCAGTAGATTTTGGTTAGCGTACAGTACGGTCCCTTCATCCATATATCCCGATCGAATCAACAACCATTGGTGCATCGAGAGTCTTTCGAGATTCGATAACTATGCATTACATCTTGGAGATCAAATAGTGACATCGCATGTGTTACTAGGAAAACCGAGTAACCTAAAACACATCATGTACTCTGGCCAGAGATTCGTCACACTAATATCTCCTCAGATCGCATAGGATATCCACACTCGCAAGTATGTGGTGAATCCTTGACAACAAAGCATCGACTCCTATATGTGTCGTAACTGTACCCAATCCCGACACCTGATGACCCCAATAGAGTCGGTAAACGAGTCAAAGTACAGTACTAGCATATAGAGTCTCAATGATGTTTCAAGTAGTAAGGACTAATGGTGTACAACCAAAACCGCGGACTTTATCCACTCGATAAGTGATAACCACTTAGAAAGTTCGTATAGGGTAGTTCGATCATTCATCATATGAATATCCATTTGCATGCTTTGAACATCTCTATGTCCATTACCAATGAAACGTGTTACTTAGCATCACAAATACTAGTCTCAATCTCGAGCGATCCTTATCCTTATTTGCGGACGGCTCAATTGACTAGGAACTGTTTAGAATATACAGTGACTATAAGATGTGTTTCATAATAGTGATCTCTCTTCATTCACTATCTCATCTTACTTACACTATAGTATATTCAAGGTCTTTATCAAAACAACAATAGTATATCATAATATAAAAATATGAAGAAAGACAAAGAAAATGCCATTAATGAATGTAAATTATATTAAACAAAGATTGTTTATACATAGAGTCATAAAAGCTCTTAGCCACAAGTTGGCTAACCGGGCACCCACTCTTTCACGATTCATGACCAAGATCAATAAAAATTCAAAGAAAAAAAAAACTAGAGATAGAAATTCAAGAATAAAACCTAGTCTCCAAGAGAGAGTCTCCAAAATCTGATAATAATCCTCCAAAATCGGAATTAAGAGTCTAATAAAGGCTAGAGAATAAAATAACAAAGTTTCCAAAATTACTATTTTTTTCCCGACAGACGAGCGCGCTCGATCGCATAAGTACGCACGATCGAGCGCGCTATTTTACATGATTCACTGCCCAAAATTCCTTGCGCGCGCTCGATCGCGTGAGTTCGTCCGATCGATCGCGTGAAAATATGTGTTTCTCTGTTTTCAACTTCTCGGCCCGCGCTCGATCCTGCTGAGTACGTGGGATCGATCGCATGGGAAAAACCAAAATTCTGCCTTTGTTTTCTTCATCTTGAAATCTCCTACACATTAAACCCGGGAGTATGTTATGAATATAAATGCATGCAAAAGACAAAACTAAGATAAAACATGAACAAACACAATTAAATGCATGCAAACTGCCAATAAAATAACAACAAAATATGCAAACAAAACACGACTATCAAATACCCCTACACTTAATCTTTGCTCGCCCTCGAGCAAGTCATGCAAAAACAAAATAAAACAGGATAAACACATAAGCAAGGACGATTATGCATAAAATTTAGCCTCAGAGAAAACCACTTTCATCAAAAAAAAAAAAAAACAAGTTCATAGCTACTCTCAATCATCAATGATAAACCTTCAGTCGAATGCGAACGTGTGTGTGTGCCATGTTACCCCAGTTACATGCAACTTCAAAAGAGCAAAGTTTCAAGACTGTTCGCCGACCTATAACAATTCAGTGTAAGCCTCACAATCCAGAACTCTCCTCTCAACAATCCTTCAACACAACACAACTTCCTTGAGAATAATTACGCACCGTCGGATTTTGCACCCGACATTTTAAAAGTCCCAATAATTACCCGCATACTTAGCCACAAACAAGATGAATAGAATTTCAAATATCTCGCTCGCAACCCGGATGGAATTAATTGGTTTCCAAAAATTAATTTTCTTCTTAAAAACCAAAAATTTTAGGTGCGCCTAAGAAAGTATATACCACATCAAAGAAATCATCAAAATTCAAGAACTATCATGTTCCACAAACACCTATTGTCATGCAATGGTCCAACAGACCTCCACAATATCTAATACATCGCTACACTTCACTGGTTAAACATGCGTGCTTAAGAATATTCAACAATCAACCTATGATTTCTCATGTCCAATCAAGAGTCAAATTTTTCAAAAATTTCATTTTTCAACTACCTCATCATAGGTTAACAACCCATCCTCAACTTATGCATACGACACAAACGAATAACGACACAACAAATCGCCAAACTCAATACAATAACAAAACAAAACAAATGCAACAATATGAATAAATCCCCCCACACTTAAATGAAGCATTGCCCTCAATGCGTCAAAACACAAAACACAAACAAACAACTCAACACAATGCAATGCAAAAAAATTTAAAACGAAACTCCCCTGGTTTAAGTGTTGGCACTGTCCTCTTCAACGTCTGACAGCATCACGGAAGAATCATATTGAAACTTTTTCTGCGGAGGTGGCGGCATTCGGGAAACTAAAAACAACAAAAATAAAAAACCAAAAACAAAATGAAAGAGAAAAACTAACGAAAAGTAAAGAACACTGGGTTGCCTCCCAGTCAGCGCTAAATTTATAGTCAGTCTATAGCTCGACTGCATACTTCTTTTCTTCATGGTGGTTCAAATCTAGTTTTCTTAACCACCTTCACCCACTTGCGCAGTTTTTCAGTAATGTCTGTTCTTCGCTTCCTCTGCTTTGATTTTTGGGAGATTACTTTTGATTGATCCGGAGGCAGTTTCGGTTCAACTTTAGATGCCTGCAAATCAGAAGGAAAATTTTTAGCATTAGAATTCTCAGCAGGTCGTACATCAATCTCCTTAACTTTATCCTCAATGACAAACTTCTTGTGTTCTTGCGACAAGTGATTCATGACATCAAGATTATTAACAACACTTTCACAATCAGGAATTTGCAGGGTATCAAAAATATGAAACTTAATAATCTCCCTATCAAACTCCATAGTGAGAGTACCATTATTCACATCTATAACAGACTTTGACGTTTTTAAAAATGGTCTTCCTAGCAAAATTGGACTATTCAAATCATTATTTTTCATATCAATCACATAGAAATTGTAGTGACCCTTACCCGAATCACCTACTAAACAGACTTAGGCATGCAATTAACTTAATTAATCATATATCAGAATAAAACTGCGGAAACCAAAAACATTATACAATCTCAAGTAAAGGAATCTGTAATTTATCCAAATAATATACAACCAAATCGAATAGCTGTATCAATCCAAAACAACAGAAATAAAACTTAGACGAAGCTCCAGCTGGCCAACCACTGCCTAGCCTCTCTTGGATCCCCCAGCCTCGTCCAAGCGCAAACCTGCCCCATGGAATAGGGTGTCCAGAAACACAGAGTACGAGACGTGAGCATAAAATTCTCAGTACGAGAGTATGAGTATACATGCATGCAAAGTGAACTCCCTATAAACTCAAGGTCAAGGATCAGATAACAGAGACAGACCGGGCCCTGGTATGTAGCACGTTGTGCCGTCGCTTCAGGAGGTGGCTCCCATACCATAATACAAGTGGATATGCCGGACCCAAATCGATGGAAGTCCAACCACTAACAGGATAGGGAAAAACCCTACTAACAGACATCTCGAAGGAGATAGCTCAGTATGCAAATGAATGCAGCATAAATCAATGACATATAAACCATGCAGTCACATAATACATGCATACTCAGTCAGGATATCTCGAACAGTACTTCCGTACCACAAATCAGTGCAAGCTCTACCAACTCTAGGTCCACGCCTATAGTCTGCTCTACACTGCCAAATGATACTACTATCATTATAGCGCTCTAAAAGCCTTAACTAAGCTAAAGCATACTCCTAAATATTTTTAGGAAGCAAAAGCTATACCTTCGTCCGTCGTTAGCCCTTTGTTGTAGATAGCCTCAAAACTTGGCCACAACTCCGCTACGACACCTGGATTGCTATGCCACTTCCGGATTCCCCACGGAACGCCTAGAATGCCCTAGATCTAAACTCGAAGGCTAAGGAATCGAGAGAGAAGAGGTGAATGGTGCACTTCAAAAATGAGCTCGGCACCCCCTATTTATAGACAACGATCGGAACGTCCGATCCTGCCATCGGTGCTTCCGAAGATCCTGATCTGCCACGTGTCAAAATATCACTGGTTGACTTCGGATAGGGCGATCGGAGCTTCCGGTCCTGTCACACGTCATGCCTGACGTAATATCATCGGAGCTTCCGATCCACCTTCGGAGCTTCCGAACTCTACCCAAGTAATTATAATTAATCCCTTAATTACTGATTTTGGTTACGGGCTACTACATTCTCCCCCACTTAAGATATTTCGTCCTTGAAATCAGATCTTAAGTACTGAATGAAATATAGAAATCAGAAACATTCTTTATTCAAATCAAACGTTTACAGAGTTTGCAACTGAATACAACTTAAGAATGAAATCAAAACAACTCAGGATGGTCTTCACGCATCCTGTCCTCAAGCTCCCAAGTAGCTTTCTCAGTGCCTCGGCGCTGCCACTGAACTAAAACTAGAGGAATGACTTTGTTCCGTAAAACCTTATCCTTATAATCCAGGATACGAATAGGTTTCTCAACATAGGTCAAATCCTTGTTCACCTGAACCTCAGACCGCTGCAGAATATGAGATTCATCCGCCACATACCGTCGCAACAGAGATACGTGGAACACGTCGTGAATACTGGATAGATGTGGTGGCAAAGCTAGTCGATAAGCCAAATCGCCAATGCTCTCCAAGATCTCAAACGGACCGATAAACCTGGGAGATAACTTGCCCTTAAGGCCGAATCTGAGAATCTTGCGGAAAGGTGACACTCTCAGAAACACTTTCTCCCCGACATCGAACTGCAATGGCCTACGCTTGGTGTTAGCATAGCTGTCCTGACGATCCTGTGCAGTCTTAATCCGTTTCTTGATCTGATCAACAATGTCTATCGCCTGCTGGATAAACTCCGGTTCCTCAGCCTGTCTCTCCCCCACTTCTTCCCAGAAGAGTGGAGTA
The DNA here is from genome assembly GCF_033568475.1 of Henckelia pumila. Taxonomy (NCBI): domain Eukaryota; kingdom Viridiplantae; phylum Streptophyta; class Magnoliopsida; order Lamiales; family Gesneriaceae; genus Henckelia; species Henckelia pumila. The sequence goes on from NC_133121.1 coordinate 107,990,853, forward strand.
CGACAACGTCGCCCGTACAACGCCTCAAAAGGTGCCATCCCAATACTAGTATGATAGCTGTTGTTGTACGCGAACTCGATCAACGGCAAATGATCCTACCAGGCTGAACCAAAATCCATGACGCACGCTCTAAGCATATCCTCCAAAGTACGGATAGTGCGCTCTGACTGACCATCAGTATCTGGATGATAGGCAGTACTCAAACTGAGAGTAGTACCCATCGCACGCTGAACACTCCCCCAGAATCTAGAAGTAAACCTGGGGTCCCGATCGCTGACAATGCTCACAGGCACTCCATGAAGTCGAACGATCTCCTGAATGTACAACCGAGCCATACGATCCACATTGTACTCTCGACTATAGGCAATGAAATGCGCTGACTTGGTGAGTCGGTCCACCACAACCCAGATAGCATCACAGTTCCTCGGAGATACCGGCAAATGGGTCACAAAGTCCATTGTGATAAACTCCCATTTTCATTTAGGAATAGGCAGACTGTGAAGCAAACCTCCAGGTCGTCGGTGCTCTGCCTTGACCTGTTGACACACCAAACATCTCGAAACAAACTGATAAACACTGCGTTTCATTCCCTTTCACCAGAAATGAGTACGTAGATCCTTGTACATCTTGTTGCTCCCAGGATGAATACTCAACTTAGTGCGATGCGCCTGAGACAAAATCTTCTCTCGCAACTCTTCATCCTGCAGAATCACAAGCCTACCAGACAAACACAGAAAGCCATCTGACTGATAATGAAATCCAGACGAGCTACCCTCATTAGCTAGACGAGCTAAACGCTGGGTCTTCGAATCAGACATCTGAGCATCTCGAATCCGTGAATACAAAGCTGGATCAGATAATATTGCAAACATCTGGATACTCTGCATACCTTTCTTATGCTTGAAGGTATATCCCGAAGTACAACAGTCACCGATCGCACTAGACATCGAACAAGTCTGAAGTGCGGATAGTCGCACCTTGCGACTCAAAGCATCAGCGGTGAGATTAGCAGCTCTCGGATGGTACTTTATCTCACAATCATAGTCCTTAAGCAAGTCCATCCAACGTCTCTGCCTCATGTTCAACTCCGCCTGAGTGAACAAATACTTGAGACTCTTATGGTCGGTGAAGATCTCAAATTTCTCGCCATACAGATAATGACGCCAGATCTTCAAAGCGAACACAATGGCTGCTAACTCCAAATCGTGGACTGGATAGTTTTCCTCATGAAGCTTCAGCTGTCTAGAAGCGTATGCGATCACATGCCCATTTTGAGTTAGGACACAACCTAACCCCTGAAGAGAAGCATCCGTGTATACCACATACCCTCCAGATCCTGACGGTAATGCCAACACCGGCGCAGAAGTCAACCGCCGTCGAAGCTCACAGAAATTATCCTCACACTCGGAGGACCACTCGAAATCCACACCCTTGCGGGTAAGCTGCGTCAAAGGTCGAGCTAGTTGAGAGAAGTTCAGAATGAAGCGACGATAATACCCTGCTAGACCCAGAAAACTACGGATCTCAGCAACTGTCTTCGAACGCGACCAATTAAGTACCGCTTCAATCTTGCTTGGATCAACAAAAATCCCCTCCCTGGATATGATATGGCCAAGAAAAACCACTCGATCCATCCAGAACTCACACTTGCTCAGCTTGGCGTACAACTGCTCATCCCGAAGAGTCTGTAGTACCAACCGCAAGTGAGAAACATGCTCTTCCGTATTACGCAAATATACCAAGATGTCGTCAATGAAGACCACGACAAACTTGTCCAAATACTCCCTGAAAACACGGTTCATCAGATCCATGAATATAGCCGGCGCATTAGTCAAACCAAATGGCATCACTAGGAACTCGTAATGCCCATAGCGAGTACGGAATGCAGTCTTGGCTACGTCCTGATCACGGACTCTCAACTGATGATACCCAGATCTCAAGTCAATCTTGGAGTAAACTGACGTGCCCTGCAGCTGATCAAACAAGTCATCAATACGAGGCAACGGATACTTGTTCTTCACAGTGACTCGATTCAGCTGCCGATAGTCAATGCACAGCCGCATCGACCCATCCTTCTTCTTCATAAAGAGAACAGGAGCTCCCCAAGGAGATACACTAGGACGAATGTACCCCTTGTCCAAAAGATCCTGTAGCTGATTCTTCAACTCGTGCATTTCTGACGGAGCCAGACGATACGGTGCTCGAGAAATAGGTGAAGTACCTGGCATCAACTCTATGCCAAACTCGACTTCCCTAACAGGAGGAAAACCCGGAATCTCATCAGAAAATACATCTGGGAATTCATCCACAACAGGAATGCTCTCTATCCCAATGCTCTCAGCGGAAAAATCAACTGCATAGATAAGGTAGTCTTCCCCAACAGACTCTAGAGCTCGACGGGCTCTCAAAGCTGATACCGAAGGCATCGGAGGTCACGCTCCCTCACCATAGAAAAACCAGCTCTCACTCCCCTCCGGATGAAAGCGTACTAATCTCTGATAGCAGTCCACTGAAGCTCGATAGGTAGTCAACATATCTATTCCCAGAATGCAATCAAAGTCGTCCATCGCCAGGACCATGAGATTTGCTAACAGAATGTTCCCTTCGAACTCTAAAGGGCAACCCATCACTAGACGCATAGCCAAAGCAGATTGGCCCGTCGGAGTAGAAACAGACATCACTACGTCTAGTGCAATGCATGGTAACTTATGCCTCTTAACAAAACGTGCAGAAATGAAGAAATGAGATGCACCAGTGTCAATAAGTACAAGAGCAGGTATACCATAAAGCAGAAATGTACCTGCGATGACTTTCTCATTCTCCTCCACTGCCTGATCATGTCTCAAGGCAAACACCTGGCCAGAAGCTCGTGGCCTCAGATGAGAACTCCCAGCAGGCTGTCCCTGCGACCTCTACTGAACGGTGGCCTGAGAACCAGATCCTGAACCTGAACCAGAACCGCCTCCCCCAGATAGTGGACAATCTCTCCGGATATGACCAGTCTCTCCACAACGAAAACAAGCTCCAGAAGCTCTACGGAACTTGTCGGATGGATGGTTCTTCCCACAGTGATCACACTTGTCCTTCTTACCGAAACGGACAACACCTCCAGAACCAGAGGAAGAAGTAGATCCAGACTTCTTGAAAGATTGGGCACGGGGACCCAAAGAACTAGCAGGTCTCGACTGAGAGAAAGACCTGTTCCGCCGAATGCTTTCCTCCGCCTGGTGACAACGGCTCACCACTGTTGGAAAAAACTGGCGGTCAGATCAATCACGATTGATACCCGGTGCAGCGGAAGTTTAAAAATTTTATCATGGAACAATTCCATGGTGTGGGTATCAACCATTCAACGATTAAATTATTGTGTGTGTAAAATTCAAATAACAATTAATTAAATTTTACCTTCAATCTCGAATCGAGATTAATGGACACCACACAGATTTCTCTGCGCTTCTTGTATCTCCCAGGAACTGATGAACTCCTTCAATCAGGTCCACGAATGGGGTTTAAATCCCTCTGATAGATTGCACTAGAAAATCTATCAGAAGTTTTTCTGCGAAGAGATTAAACGAATCTGATTCGTTATTCCTGACTGCGATTCAAAATCACAGACCGAAATTTCTCGGGCAGAGAACAGGGAGGGGACGGCCGAAAACTTTTGAGAGAGAGAGGAGGGTTTCGATTTTCTGTCTCAAAAATTATGAGCTGTTGTGTCTAATTTCTGTACTGCAATAACTTATTTATAATGCAGGCCACTAACACCTTAGGGCCCATTAGTCATAAGTTGAGGCCCGACAAGCAAAGCCCGCTCGTTCAGAAATTAATATAAAATTCATCGTGACTCCGATTGATAAACCGATTTTACCAATGTGCACAGAAACCATTTCTGCACATTTTAAAGTCAAAATAAATTTTCCTGAATCCGAATTCAGTGGTTTCCTAAAATGTCCATCCCTATGTCATTTTAGGAAATCCTACTCCCTTACTCTTATTTAAGAAGTCCAACTCCTTAGTTCATTAAATTTAACTCTTTAAATTTAACTATCTCAACGGGGATTAAAACTCCATTACACTGTGTGACCCTCAATGGTTCAGGGATACAGCTAGCCGTGGGCTCACAACTCCTTGTGACTCGGAACAACACTTTCCGACTTGCCCAACGAATCATGGTAAAGCGCCTAGCAACATCGCCCCATGATTCCCTAGGTATCACTGATAGTGCCTACAAGAACCAGTAGATTTTGGTTAGCGTACAGTACGGTCCCTTCATCCATATATCCCGATCGAATCAACAACCATTGGTATATCGAGAGTCGCTCAAGATTCGATAACTATGCAATGCATCTTGAAGATCAAATTAGTGACATCGCATGTGCTACTAAGAAACCATTTCTTAAATCACATCAAGTACTCTGGCCAGAGATTTGTCACACTAATATCTCCTCAGATCGCATAGGATATCCACACTCGCAAGTATGTGGTGAATCCTTGACAACAATGCATTGACTCCTATATGTGTCGTAACTGTACCCAATCTCGACACCTGATGACCCCCATAGAGTCGGTAAACGAGTCAAAGCACAGCACTAGCATATAGAGTCTCCATGATGTTTCAAGTCGTAAGGACTAATGGTGTACAACCAAAACCGCGGACTTTATCCACTCGATAAGTGATAACCACTTGGAAAGTCCGGATAGGGTAGTTCGATTATTCATCCTATGAATATCCATTTGCATGCTTCGAACATCTCCATGTTCCCTACCAATGAAACGTGGTACTCCGCATCGCAAATGCTAGTCTCAAACTCGAGCGATCCTTATCCTTATTATCGGACGGCTCAATCGACTAGGAACGGTTTTTAGAATATACAGTGACTATAAGATGTATTTCATGATAGACATCTCCATGTTCTACCACATCTTACATACACTATAGTATATTCAAGGTCTTTATCAAAACAACAATAGTATATCACAATATAACAATATGAAGTAATATAAAGTCATTGCCATAAAAGTGTAAATAATATTAAACAAAAGATTGTTTATACAAAGAGTCATCAAAGCCCATAGCCACACAGTTGGCTCACTGGGCACCCACTCTTACAATCTCCCACTTGCCCTATAGCCAACTAGTCATACTACGTAGACCCATTGCTTCGCGATGTTTGTCAAACAATGGTCCTGGCAAGGGCTTAGTAAGCGGATCAGCGATATTGTCTGCAGAGGCCACTCGTTCGACAATGATGTCTCCTCTTTCCACAATCTCCCGGATTATGTGGTATTTCCTCAGTACGTGTTTGGATCTTTGATGAGACCTTGGTTCCTTTGCTTGAGCAACGGCACCCGTGTTGTCACAGTACACCGGGACTGGACCAACAAATTCAGGAATAACGCCCAACTCTTGGACGAACTTCCTCATCCAAACGGCCTCTTTAGCAGCAGCTGATGCTGCAATGTATTCAGCCTCAGTGGTGGAATCCGCTGTGGTGTCCTGCTTGGAACTCTTCCAAGAGACAGCACCGCCATTGAGCATGAACACAAATCCAGAGGTTGACTTCGAGTCATCCACATCACTTTGGAAGCTAGAGTCGGTATAGCCTTCCAATTTGAGATCTCATCCTCCATACACCATGAACATATTCTTAGTCCTTCGCAAGTACTTAAGAATGTCCTTCACGGCTTTCCAATGCATTTGACCAGGATTAGACTGATATCTGCTCGTGACACTCAGAGCAAATGCTACATCCGGTCTGGTAGATATCATTCCATACATGATACTACCTATAGCTGACGCATATGGTACATGTGTCATATTCTCTATCTCTGCATCAGTCTTGGGACACATAGACTTGGATAGAGAAACTCCATGACACATGGGTAGATGTCCTCTTTTGGACCCATCCATTGAAAACCGTTTCAATATGGTATCGATGTAGGTTGATTGAGTGAGTCCTATCATTCTCTTAGACCTATCTCTATAGATCTGTATCCCAAGAATGTAGGATGCCTCTCCCAAATCCTTCATCGAAAATCTACCTGATAACCATATCTTTGTTGACTGCAACATCCCTACATCATTCCCAATGAGTAGGATGTCATCAACATAAAGTACTAAGAATGTCACCGCATCCTTAACTACTTTCTTGTACACGCAAGGTTCCTCCGGGTTCTTGATGAAACCAAAATCTTTTATTGTTTCATCAAATTTCTGGTTCCAACTTCTTGATGCTTTTTTTAGACCATAAATTGATCTCTGAAGCTTGCATACCTTATGCTCGCTTCCCATGGATGTGTACCCCTCAGGCTGCTTCATATAGATTTCTTCCTTAATGTCTCCATTAAGAAAAGCAGTCTTCACATCCATTTGCCATATCTCATAGTCATACCATGCAGCTATGGCAATCAGGATTCTTATGGACTTGAACATTGCAACTGGTGAAAAGGTTTCATCATAGTCAACTCCTTGCCTTTGAGTATAACCTTTCGCCACCAATCGCGCCTTGTAGGTCAATACCTTACCATCAGGCCCAAGCTTTCTCTTGTAGATCCATTTACACCCTATTGGAACAATTCCATCGGGAGGATCTACTAAAGACCAAACTTGGTTTGTATGCATCGAATCCAATTCTGACTGCATAGCTTCAAGCCATAAATTCGAATCCGCATCAGAAATTGCTTCCTTGAAGTTTCTTGGATCACATCCAATGTCGGGTTCATCTTGATCCCCTTCAAGAAGAAGACCATATCGAACTGGAGGTCTAGAAGTCCTTTCGGATCTTCTAGGTGCAGGCGTGTCCAGCAATGGTTCCTGAGGTGTAGGATCGTTATTTTGTATTTCGGGTTCTTCTCGAACTTCTTCGAGTTCCATCATCTCGCCTTTCTTATCCAATAAGAACTCCTTCTCCAAGAAGGTGGCATTCCTAGAAACAAACACCTTTGTTTCAGCAGGATAATAGAAATAATATCCGATTGAATTCTTCGGATACCCTACAAAATAACATAAGCTGGATCGACTATCCAACTTATCTCCCACTGTCCGCTTCACGTAAGCAGGACATCCCCAAATCCTCAAGTACGAATACTTAGGAGCTTTGCCATTCCATAACTCGTATGGTGTTTTGTCCACTGCTTTAGTGTGGACGTTGTTCAACAACAATACCGCCGTTTCAAGCGCATAGCCCCAAAACGAAGGTGGAAGCTCAGTGAAGCTCATCATAGATCGAACCATGTCCAACAAAGTTCGATTACGACGCTCCGATACACCATTAAGCTGTGGTGTCATAGGAGGAGTCCACTGAGAGAGAATCCCATTCTCTTTCAGATAGTCCAAAAACTCGGTACTCAAGTATTCTCCACCTCGATCCGATCGAAGTGCTTTAATACTTTTACCTAGCTTGTTTTCTACTTCAGCCCTGAATTCTTTGAACTTTTCAAATGCTTCAGACTTATATTTCATTAAATATAAATACCCATACCTTGAATAATCATCAGTAAAGGTAATGAAGTAGGTGTGGCCATGTTGAGTCCCTACTCTAAATGGACCACAAACATCTGTATGGATCAAATCCAACAGATTCTGACTACGCTCAGGTTTCCCCTTAAAAGGAGATTTAGTCATTTTTCCTTTTAGGCAGGATTCACAAGTAGGTAGAGAATTAATATCAGACATATCAAACATGCCCTCTCCCACTAGCTTGTTCATCCTCCTTGAGGAAATATGACCTAGCCTAGCATGCCAAAGGTTTGCCGGGTTTTGACTATCGATTTTCCTTTTGTTTGTTGTCGCCGGTTTATCAACATAATTCACTGGAACGTCTTTTAGTTTTAAGTTGTATAGATCGTTTTCAAGTTGTCCATTTCCAATTAAACATTCATTCTTGTAAATATTGCAAATCCCATTCACAAAATTGCAAGAATAACCATCTCTATCAAGCATAGAAATAGAAATAATGTTTTTAATTAAATCTGGCACAAATAAAACATCTCTTAACAATAATTTAAAACCGTTCTGCAAAGTCAAACAAACATCTCCAATGGCCGTAGCTTCAACTCTGGAACCATTCCCGAGCCTCAGCTGGGTCTCACCCATTCTAAGCCTGCGACTTCTTGTCATCACCTGCAAATCATTGCAAATGTGAGATCCACATCCGGTATCCAATACCCAAGAAGTTGTATTAAGTGACATGTTTATTTCAATATAGAACATACCCTTTGCAGTTCCCAACTGCTCAAGATATTCCTTGCAGTTGCGCTTCCAATGACCCGGCTTCTTGCAGTAATGGCAAACATCCTTGGATTTTCCATTGTTTGAAGCCTTTGTCTTTTGCTTCTTCTCGGGCTCGACTTTCTTGGGTGGGGTAGAACGTTTCTTGCCCTTCATACTTGGCCCCTTCTTAGCAGAAGATGAGGAGCCCACCAAGAAAGCTGGTTTATCCTTCTTAAGTGTGGATTCATATGTAACGAGCATATTGACCATCTCTTCTAGGGTGGCCTCTATCTTGTTCATATTAAAATTTATCACAAATCCATCAATGAAGAAGGAAGAGACAGAAGCAATAAATCCACATTGAGTTCATGCTCCAACACCAAATCTAGGGTCGCCAACTTCTGTATGAGCCAAATCACTCGTACCCCATGATCACGGACCGAAGTCCCTTCACGCATGCGGCACGTCATCAACTCCTTAACAGTAGCGAACCTTTCAGCCCTCGACTGAGCCCCAAAAAGTTCCTTGAGTTGCGCATGAATGTCAGCAGCATTCACCGTGTCCTCAAATCGCCTCTGGAGTTCATCAGACATCGAGGCTTGCATATAGCATTTGGTCTTGATGTCATGGTCACACCATGCATCAAGTTTGGCCAATTCCTCCGGACTTATGTCAGCTGGTGCTTCCTTCGGAGGTGCTTTCTCCAATACGTAGAGCATTTTCTCCGAAGTTAAGACAATCTTCAACTTCCGGAACCATTCCGTATAGTGGCGCCAGTCAACTTGTTTTGTTCGAGGATCGAGAATAATGGATTTCGCGAATTCATTGTATGAAATACTGAAAAGAAAAACAGACATATATCAATGATTGTTTAACAATTTACTAAGACATAAAATAGGCGAATTTAATTTTATGAATCTCACTCCCACTATTTTAACGATTTCACCACCCTCTAGTGAAAACGGGAAACTTTTTCCTTAGTGAGAACATGGAGTCCAATTGACAAACTTATGGTCCCGAATAATATCAGCCAACCATAATTCTCAAAAGGTAGAGCCCAATTGCTTCCTAAGCAACCCCCATGTGTTTACCTCATGTCCAATAAGGGCCCAATAATATGACGCCGTTTAAAGTGACATGTCAAGATGACCCATTAATATTAAGTTGTGATGGACGGTCGCCATGTGGATCCCCCAATAATATGAGCCGATCCCATGGGAGTTCCACCCAACTTACAACATTTGTCGATCCAATGTACAGCTTTCCGACGGACGGGCCCCCCCAATAATATGAGCCGGACCGTATCCGCGGGTAGCATCACATACATTGACCGTTGATGGAAGGTAGGAACATTTAAACAAATTTAAATTTCCTTTATTTATCTTGATATAAATTTTAAATCATATTTAAAATGAGGGATTTTTAATTATAAAAATATTTGTCTCATCATATTTAATTTATTGCATGCTTGCCGGATTCACGCAATTATGTCTAAACATGCATACAATCATAATATCAAATATTATATAGGATGATCGATTCCATTTCTAATTGACCCGTGGTTGCCAATCACGGGTCTTAGTCCAATCCTAGGTAATATGCAGTATGCAATGCAATCCTATTACATGTGCTTCCAATTTACATTTCTTCAGTCTTTATTGTCTGCTGGGCCCACCATCTTCAAATCTTGATCTCCCACTAAATCTAATGCATTTACAATAAATAACAATGACAAGTAGGGGATACATTTTTAGGGGTGGGAACGGGCTATAAACCAAGCCCACTTTTATTACATATGACATTCATATCGGGCCATAAACCAGGCCCATTAATAAAACCAACAACAATAAAAACAAAATGTAAATTCATAACATACACCTACAAAATTGGTCATGGCAATCGATCATCCTTATCCAATAACATTTAATTCAAAATTAATTTATTGGATAACATGCAGTGGCAATTCAAATTTAAACAAGATAAAATCATATTTTATATATAAAATCTCATTTCACATATAAAATCATATTTTATCTCTATATCAAATAAAATCATATTTTATCTATAAAATCCAATTTTACAAATAAAATCATATTTTACTCAATAGATCATAAGATCATATCTTATCATCAATTGTACCAAAATAATTGATTTCAAAATTCAATTTACGGATAAAACATTAAAATTTTTCCAAAAATTCAAATTTATCCAAAATCAATTTTAAAATTTACGGACTCGAACAATTCGATCCGAAATCTCGTGAACCAATCAAAAAAAATTTTTGACCGGACCAAAAATAAAATTTAATCACATTAAAATTAATTTTAAATAAAAATTTAATTTTTCCCGCGGGCCGCCCGGGACACTCCCGGGCCGGCCCGCACCCGTGGGCGCGGGCCGGGGCAGCCCGGCTGCCCCTTTAGGGCAGCAACAATTGCTGCCCTGGCGGCGCCTGGCGCCGCCGCTGGGCGGCGCCGAGCGTCGCCCCTGGGCGGCGCCGTGCGCCGCCCTGGGCAGCGCCCAGCGCTGCCCTGCGCAGCGCCCAGCGCAGCGCTGGGCAGCGCCCAGCGCTGCCCTGGCGGCGCTGAGCGCCGCCCCTGGGTGACGCCGTGCGCCGCCGTGGGCGGCGCCGTGCGCCGCCCGGGGCAGCAACAATTGCTGCCCCACCGGGCAGCGATCCAATCGCTGCCCGGGTTTTGCCCCCGAAAATTTTTTTTTTATTTAAAAATATTTATTTTGTTTCAAAAACCGAGACTCAAAAATTTTTGTACAATTGATTAATTTAATCGTTTGATCTGAGCAACCTGGCTCTGATACCACTGTTGGAAAAAACTGGCGGTCAGATCAATCACGATTGATACCCGGTGCAGCGGAAGTTTAAAAATTTTATCATGGAACAATTCCATGGTGTGGGTATCAACCATTCAACGATTAAATTATTGTGTGTGTAAAATTCAAATAACAATTAATTAAATTTTACCTTCAATCTCGAATCGAGATTAATGGACACCACACAGATTTCTCTGCGCTTCTTGTATCTCCCAGGAACTGATGAACTCCTTCAATCAGGTCCACGAATGGGGTTTAAATCCCTCTGATAGATTGCACTAGAAAATCTATCAGAAGTTTTTCTGCGAAGAGATTAAACGAATCTGATTCGTTATTCCTGACTGCGATTCAAAATCACAGACCGAAATTTCTCGGGCAGAGAACAGGGAGGGGACGGCCGAAAACTTTTGAGAGAGAGGAGGGTTTCGATTTTCTGTCTCAAAAATTATGAGCTGTTGTGTCTAATTTCTGTACTGCAATAACTTATTTATAATGCAGGCACTAACACCTTAGGGCCCATTAGTCATAAGTTGAGGCCCGACAAGCAAAGCCCGCTCGTTCAGAAATTAATATAAAATTCATCGTGACTCCGATTGATAAACCGATTTTACCAATGTGCACAGAAACCATTTCTGCACATTTTAAAGTCAAAATAAATTTTCCTGAATCCGAATTCAGTGGTTTCCTAAAATGTCCATCCCTATGTCATTTTAGGAAATCCTACTCCCTTACTCTTATTTAAGAAGTCCAACTCCTTAGTTCATTGAATTTAACTCTTTAAATTTAACTATCTCAACGGGGATTAAAACTCCATTACACTGTGTGACCCTCAATGGTTCAGGGATACAGCTAGCCGTGGGCTCACAACTCCTTGTGACTCGGAACAACACTTTCCGACTTGCCCAACGAATCATGGTAAAGCGCCTAGCAACATCGCCCCATGATTCCCTAGGTATCACTGATAGTGCCTACAAGAACCAGTAGATTTTGGTTAGCGTACAGTACGGTCCCTTCATCCATATATCCCGATCGAATCAACAACCATTGGTATATCGAGAGTCGCTCAAGATTCGATAACTATGCAATGCATCTTGAAGATCAAATTAGTGACATCGCATGTGCTACTAAGAAACCATTTCTTAAATCACATCAAGTACTCTGGCCAGAGATTTGTCACACTAATATCTCCTCAGATCGCATAGGATATCCACACTCGCAAGTATGTGGTGAATCCTTGACAACAATGCATTGACTCCTATATGTGTCGTAACTGTACCCAATCTCGACACCTGATGACCCCCATAGAGTCGGTAAACGAGTCAAAGCACAGCACTAGCATATAGAGTCTCCATGATGTTTCAAGTCGTAAGGACTAATGGTGTACAACCAAAACCGCGGACTTTATCCACTCGATAAGTGATAACCACTTGGAAAGTCCGGATAGGGTAGTTCGATTATTCATCCTATGAATATCCATTTGCATGCTTCGAACATCTCCATGTTCCCTACCAATGAAACGTGGTACTCCGCATCGCAAATGCTAGTCTCAAACTCGAGCGATCCTTATCCTTATTATCGGACGGCTCAATCGACTAGGAACGGTTTTTAGAATATACAGTGACTATAAGATGTATTTCATGATAGACATCTCCATGTTCTACCACATCTTACATACACTATAGTATATTCAAGGTCTTTATCAAAACAACAATAGTATATCACAATATAACAATATGAAGTAATATAAAGTCATTGCCATAAAAGTGTAAATAATATTAAACAAAAGATTGTTTATACAAAGAGTCATCAAAGCCCATAGCCACACAGTTGGCTCACTGGGCACCCACTCTTACAACCAAACCCTCATAGGACATGTCATCGCCAACCGCCACACGGTCATGGATCTCAGGGTTAAGGCCCTGAAGGAACAGATTATACTTCATCCCAGAGCTGTCAGCAATCTCGGGGCAATAGGATAGCAGATCAAAGAACTTTTGCTGATACTCATCGATAGACATGGCTCCCGGTCGCAAACTCAGTAGCTCGCCTGCCTTTGACTTTAGGAGTGCAGGAGGAAAATACAGCTTCTGAAAAGCTGTGCGGAACTCGGCCCAGGTGGCCACTCCTCTCGCCACAACAAAAGGTGCAGAAGTAAACCTCCACCACCTGCGCGCACGTCCATCCAGAAGATAACCCAGGGTCTCCATCTTCTGCTCCTCGGTGCATTGGAAAGTCTGAAAAGTCATCTCCATGCGGTCTAACCAGTTCTCCGCATCCTCCGAAGACTCACCTCCAACTAAGGGCTTAGGACCCATAGCTAAGAATCGACGCACAGTGAAACACTCGTCGTCATGATGACGATGACGCCGTTCTCGACGAGGCTCCCGGTCGGCATCACCCCAACGCCCACCAATACTGCCATGAGAACTCCGGTCGTCACGATCTGCCATCTACAAAAGTACCTCACGGTTACCTTATGCAGAGTCTAAATCCCAAGAATACTATGCATGCTTTGATACCATAAATGTAGAGACCTTTACCCGGATCACCTACTAAACAGACTTAGGCATGCAATTAACTTAATTAATCAGATATCAGAATAAAACTGCGGAAACCAAAAACATTATACAATCTCAAGTAAATGAATCTGTAATTTATCCAAATAATATACAACCAAATTGAATAGCTGTATCAACCCAAAACAACAGAAATAAAACCTAGACGAAGCTCCAGCTGGCCAACCACTGCCTAGCCTCTCTTGGATCCCCCAGCCTCGTCCAAGCGCAAACCTGCCCCATGGAATAGGGTGTCCAGAATCACAGAGTACGAGACGTGAGCATAAAACGCTCAGTACGAGAGTATGAGTATACATGCATGCAAAGTGAACTCCCTATAAACTCGAGGTCAAGGATCAGATAACAGAGACAGACCGGGCCCTGGTATGTAGCACGCTGTGCCGTCGCTTCAGGAGGTGGCTCCCATACCATAATACAAGTGGATATGCCGGACCCAAATCGATGGAAGTCCAACCACTAACAGGATAGGGAAAAACCCTACTAACAGACATCTCGAAGGAGATAGCTCAGTATGCAAATGAATGCAGCATAAATCAATGACATATAAACCATGCAGTCACATAATATATGCATACTCAGTCAGGATATCTCGAACAGTACTTCCGTACCTCAAATCAGTGCAAGATCTACCAACTCTAGGTCCACGCCTATAGGCTGCTCTACACTGCCAAATGATACTACTATCATTATAGCGCTCTAAAAGCCTTAACTAAGCTAAAGCATACTCCTAAATATTTTTAAGAAGCAAAAGCTATACCTTCGTCCGTCGTTAGCCCTTTGTTGTAGATAGCCTCAAAACTTGGCCACAACTCCGCTACGATGCCTGGATTGCTATGCCACTTCCGGATTCCCCACGGAACGCCTAGAATGCCCTAGATCTAAACTCGAAGGCTAAGAAATCGAGAGAGAAGAGGTGAATGGTGCACTTCAAAAATGAGCTCGGCACCCCCTATTTATAGACAACGATCGGAACTTCCGATCCTCGATCGGAACGTCCGAACCTCGATCGGAACGTCCGATCCTGCCATCGGTGCTTCCGAAGATCCTGATCTGCCACGTGTCAAAATATCACTGGTTGACTTCGGATAGGGTGATCGGAGCTTCCGATCCCGATCGGAGCTTCCGATCCTGTCACACGTCATGCCTGACGTAATATCATCGGAGCTTCCGATCCACCTTCGGAGCTTCCGAACGCACCTTCGGAGCTTTCGAACTCTACCCATGTAATTATGATTAATCCCTTAATTACTGATTTTGGTTACGGGCTACTACATAAATCAACAGGAAAAACCAAATTACCAACTTGCACAAGAACATCTTCTAACAGACCCCTAGGATAAATAGTAGATTTATCAGCCATTTGAACAACAATTGCAGTTTCAGTCAAAGGCCCAAGATTTAAGGAAGCATAAACAGAGTATGGCATGACATTAATAAATGCTCCTAAATCTAGCATGGCCGTATCAAGCTGACTATCTCCTATTTTATATGGAATCGAGAACATACCTGGTTCCTTGCATTTTGTAGGTACCTTTATTTGAATGACGGCAGAGACCTGTTCTCCCAATTCAACTCTCTTACAACCCTTCAACTTTTGTTTTCTCTTCACAGTACACAACTCTTTTAAAAATTTAGCATAGTGAGGTACTTGTTTGATAGCATCTAACAAAGGAATATTTACCTCACATCTACGAAACACTTCATACAACCCTTTAATTCCATCATCTTTCCTAGATTCTTTCAATGCTAAGGAAAAAGGGGCTACAGGTTTATACTCGGAAAAAGGAGGGAACTTACCTCTAGGTGCTTCCTGAATTGTGTCGTCCTCCTCTACCTTGGATTCCTGCTCATCTTTGTTCTGTACTGGTTCTTTCACCACTTCTTCATTAACCTTCAACTCCTTTCCACCCCTCAAGGTAATTGCACTCACATTCTCCCTCGGGTTCACCACAGTCTGTGATGGTAAGCTGTTCGAATTCAGTGCCTCCAACCTGTTCACTGCGGTTGCCAACTGGCCCATTTGAGTGTTCAACTGTTGGATACTTGCTCGAGTTTCCTGTTGAAAAGCGGCAGTATTAGTAGCAAGATCCTTAACAATATTTTCTAGAAACTCACCAGGCGTGGGGACTTGAGGATGCTGTTGCTGTTGAGGATACGGTGGCCTATATGCTTGATTGTGCGGTGGTGCTTGAGTTGCTTGCGGGTTCCCATATCTCAAGTTTGGATGATCCTTCCAACCAGGATTGTATGTGTTGGAGTATGGATCATACTTCCGTTGTGGCGGTCCGGGAAATCCTCCTGCTGCATTGACTTGCTCAGCCGATCCCTCTTGAATTGTGGGACACATGTCAGTCGCATGTCCCCTTGCATTGCAAATTCCACAAACCTTCATATTTTGTCCATTCCCTAAAGTCATTTGACGCACAAGAGACGTCAGATCAATCAGTTGTTGTTCAAGGGAAGAAACATTTACCTCATTATTCTTTCTTGGTGCAGGATCACTTCTGTTGGTGCCAAATTGCTGAGAATTGGCAGCCATACTCTCGATTAGATTCCTTGCTTGTACTGGAGTTTTATCGACGAAAACTCCACCACTGGCCGCATCCACCATGCTCCTGTCATGAGACAACAACCCTTCATAGCAGTATTGAATTAATAAATGTTCACTTATCTGGTGCTGCGGGCAGCTGGCGCATAGTTTCTTGAAACGCTCCCAATACTCATGCAGTGACTCTCCCATCTGCTGCTTGATGCCATAAATTTCCTTTCTGATGTTTGCCGCTCTTGTAGCTGGAAAATATTTCTCTAAGAAAATTCTCTTCAGTGCCGTCCAAGTGGTGATGGATCATGAAGGTAGGTAGTATAGCCAATCCTTTGCAGCGCTCTTCAAAGAGAAAGGAAAGGCTCTGAGTTGGATCTGCTCCTCTGTCACTCTATGTGGTTTCATGCGGTGCATACGACATGGAATTCCATCAAGTGCTTGTGCGGATCCTCACCTGCAAGACCATGAAAAGCAGGCAATAGATGTATCAGTACAGATTTTAATTCAAAATTAGCATTATTTTCTAGAGTAGGAAAAGTAATGCATAAAGGCTGCTGAGTGAGATCAGGAGTGCCAAGTTGTCTCAAACTCAAGTTCGCATTCGCCGCCATAACTTCCTCAGAAATTTCAGTCTTAATTTCGTCCTCTTCTTGCCTTCTACGAGCTTCTCTCCGTCGCTTAAGCAAGGTTCTTTCTATCTCTGGGTCGTATGTAAATTCTTCTTCTTCATAATATTCACCTGAAAGCATGAACAAACCAGAGTAGCACTACGAGGAATAATAAAATAAAATAAAATAAACTAAGAACAAAATAAATTAACACCGATCCCCGGAAACGGTGCCAAAATTTGATAGCGCTTAATCGTGTCACGCCCAAATTACCCGACTCAATCAGATAAACAAATAATGCAGTAGTGTGAGTAGAGATCGTTCCCACGAGGAAAGGCAAATTTAATGCGTTCTCAATAAATAAAGGGGGTTTTGAGGTTTGAGGTTAACTACTAAAAACTTTAAGCAATGAAAATTCACTAACATGCAAGATTGAATAATAAACTGGAAAAATTCAATAAGAGACGAGACTTGGTATCGGTCGACTACACCCTTGATATTCATTCATTCAATCATCGATTCTCTAAAAATAATTAATCCTATTAAATATTCGTCATTGAAAATCAAATTCTTGTTTCACCTTAATTTTAGTTAATTATAAAACAGCATTCTAAATTAACCCTTACCCCATAAATTAACCCAATACCAGCGATCAGATTTAAATCCACGGTAGCATTCAAACTAGTAAAACTGACGAACCTAGACAACACAAACACCAGCGGTTGTATTTAGCCTAGTCAATAATTGATCCTACGATTTAATAAATTCAACAGCAGAAAATATCAAACGTAATTGCTTTGCAAATTAGATTATTCAAACAATTACGGATTTGAATTCTAATTTAGATATCGTTCGCAATACAAAACTCTAAGATGGTCAATCCTAAAATCTCGCATACAAACATGAAATCAAACAGATCAAAGATTGATACTTAATAAATATTAAACACTACGAATCGAATCTCATGAATAAAATATATCAAGGTTTCGTCTCCCTCAACCAAGTATTAAAACTTAGCCACAACGATTCATAACCAAGATCAATAAAAATTCAAAGAAAAAAAAAAAGAAAACTAGAGATAGAAATTCAAGAATAAAACCTAGCCTCCAAGAGAGAGTCTCCAAAATCTGATAATAATCCTCCAAAATCGGAATTAAGAGTCTAATAAAGGCTAGAGAATAAAATAACAAAGTTTCCAAAATTACTATTTTTTTCCCGACAGACGAGCGCGCTCGATCGCATAAGTACGCACGATCGAGCGTGCTATTTTACACGATTCACTGCCCAAAATTCCTTGCGCGCGCTCGATTGCGTGAGTTCGTCCGATCGATCGCGTGAAAATATGTGTTTCTCTGTTTTCAACTTCTCGGCCCGCGCTCGATCCTGCTGAGTACGTGGGATCGATCGCATGGGAAAAACCAAAATTCTGCCTTCGTTTTCTTCATCTTGAAATCTCCTACACATTAAACCCGAGAGTATGTTATGAATATAAATGCATGCAAAAGACAAAACTAAGATAAAACATGAACAAACACAATTAAATGCATGCAAACTACCAACAAAATAACAACAAAATATGCAAACAAAACACGACTATCAATTGCCGATAATATTTCGCAGCCAGCGTGGTGATAAAGGACAACTTTTTAACCCAAAAATGAAAGATCCAAGAAGGTTTGGAGAAACCATGTTGAAAATAACAACAGAACAAGAACTCCAAACAGAGGATATAGAGCTTCTCAAGGTGACTCTAAATCACAGAGATATAGAGTTAAAAAATAAGGTATCCCTTGAAGATGTCAAAAAGAGGCTCAAAGAAAGTTACAACGAGCATCCTTTGGCATGGTGGGATAGAAATCAACTCAAAGCTAGTATTACTCTAAAGGAAGGCAAAGAGTATGAATTCGTCAGATATAAGCCTATCCCGATGAACATAACAGATCAAAGGGATATGAGAATAATTATCAAGGAACATTTGGATCTTGGTCTAATCAAAGAAGGAGTTTCACCATATAGCAGCCCAGGATTTTTGGTCAGAAATCATGGTGAAATAAAAAGAGGGAAACTCAGGTTAGTTATTAACTACCAAGGTATTAATAAAATCCTGGAGTTTGATGGGTACTTCATACCGAGTAGAGAACACCTAATTAGCTGTGTACGAAATGCTAGAGTGTTCTCAAAATTTGATTGTAAGTCTGGATTTTACCAGATTCGAATGGAAGAAGGCAGTAAGAAATTCACAACCTTCTGTACTCCACAAGGACACTATATTTGGGAAGTTATGCCTATGGGATTGGCTAATGCACCCCAGATATTTCAAAGAAAGATGGATAACCTTTTTAAATATTATTTCAACTTTATGTTTGTTTATATTGATGATATTCTTATAACATCAAAAAATATAGACGAACACGTTAAACACTTAGAGATTTTCTCTAAAATTTGTAAACAAGAAGGACTGGTCTTATCTGAAAAGAAAGCAGTCATAGCAACAAGGAAAATTGAATTCCTTGGTATTGAGATTGATGAAACTGGAATAATTCTACAACCCCATATTGTGGAAAAGGTTAAGAATTTTTCAGATAAACTCAAAGACATAAAACAACTCCAGAGTTTTCTTGGAGTAGTTAATTTCGCAGGGATGTTCATTAACAACCTAGCAATGTACAGAAAGATGTTCAGTCCTTTGTTAAAAAAGGATGCTAGGTTTATATGGACCGAAGACCATACTCAAGGGGTAAACCAATTAAAGGAGATATGTAAGAATCTCCCAAAAATGGCTATACCTGAAGATGAAGATGATCTGGTTTTATTTACGGATGCTAGTGACGATTGGTGGGCAGCAGTCCTTACCAAGATCACTCCGGATGGAGAAATACCATGCAGATACTGTAGCGGTCTTTTTTCAGAATCAGAGGCCATCAGATGGCATATCAACGAAAAGGAATTTTATGCAGTCAAAAGGGCTTTCGAAAAATGGCCATTATTTTTACTTGCTAAAAAATTCACGCTAAAAGTTGATAACACCCAGGTAAAAGCTTTCTTAAAAAATAAGATTGAATCTAAACCTGAGAAAGATAGGTTATTAAGATGGCAAGCATTATGTCAAAATTATATTTTTGAT
Source organism: Henckelia pumila (assembly GCF_033568475.1). Taxonomy (NCBI): domain Eukaryota; kingdom Viridiplantae; phylum Streptophyta; class Magnoliopsida; order Lamiales; family Gesneriaceae; genus Henckelia; species Henckelia pumila. The sequence goes on from NC_133121.1 coordinate 108,010,744, forward strand.
ATTGTTATTATTAAATCTCATGAAAATATTCTTGCAGATTTCTTAACAAGAGATGGAAGGCAGTGACGTGGATTCCATCATGAAAATGCAGAGGCATCTCAGGGAACACCTTGGGTTGCTTCAAACCGAGTTCAACCAGTTAGCCATTAATGCTGAAATGGCCGGCAGGTTACAACAAGCTGATCGGATCAAAATATCTAATCGAATTACAGAGTGTATGCAAGCTCAAACACAACTATGGGCTGCTATTCAAGGGCCAATTGTGAAGGCCATAGAGAAACCATTGGTTTCTCATAAACAAGATATGCTAAAACCATTGGTTTTACAAAAATAAGAAATACAACCACCGGTTGGAAAACAAGATGTTGAGGAAGCTAAAACTCAAGAAACAAGTGCTAATCTATCATCAGCTTTTGATGATCTAGATGAAGCAACAATTGATGAGGATTCCTCATCAAGTCAACCCTCCGCCTCTGGGGTAAAAGAGGAAGAGATCAATCTTAGGCCCAACACTGACAAGGGCAAATCTAAGATCGATACTAATCCAGCTATTATTTCTCCATTTCAGGTTTATCAACAGAGGTGGGAGAAATTAAGTACAAGAAGTGAAATTAACCATAACACTTGCAAGGTTGATGTTGCAGGGATATATCCAAGGGTATGACTAAAAAACAATGTCAATCCTAAGGATGTAAAGCTTTGGTATGAATTTGGAGCCTTGGCCTCAGTTTATACAACGTCACCAAGCTTTTCGGAGATATCACAGTTACCCAAATGGATTCAGGAAGCAGTCCAAGAAACATGGGCAAATAACGACCATTTGTCCAGAGGAGATGTGCTTGAATTATATTTCTTTAGTGCAGCTCCAGAACCAACAGGAAAAGGATCACACGAACCCTTTCATTTCATCAAACTAAGGAGACCTGACATGAATAATCAAATATTCATTAAGGACCCTATTCCTGAGGAAATACCATTAGTGTCCACTTTTGGAGAAAATGAAATCTCAACCAGAAGGGCATGGGGTATTTGGGTTTGTCTCACCGAGATGGACAAGGTCAAGTTTTCGTTCAAATTTTATCAGAATTATGTGAACGGATCATTCCTGTTAAACACAATGACAGGAAAAACTACAGCTTTTGCGGAAGAACTCTTCGAAAAGAAGAGAAACTTTTTATGGAACAACAAGCTGTCAGGGAGTAAAGAGACTCGCCGAAAATTTTGTAACATGGCTCATATCGAAAGATGGTCAGAGAAAATCTGCCCAGAGTGTCCCAACCAGAAGGAGCCAGAATTCGGAAAAAACTTCAAACCCCGAACGGATCGAAAAGATTTTTTCGAGACAAGCAAAGGTGGACAAGGACCGCCAAAGATGCGTTTTCACAGAGGCCTACTTCAAAAGCAAAAGATGTCCCGACAACAATAAAGCAGGCATGTGAGGAGAATAAAGCCAAAAAAAAGTGGCAGGCATGTGATTCCTCCACTAGTAAAAGATGTCATCAATAATGACATAAAAAAAATACAAGACAGCTGTCTCCTCCACTAGTAAAAGATGCCATCAATAATGGAATAAAGAAATAGAAGATAGCTGTAAGATTCCCTGAAGTTTATCGGTGAAATGAGTGGAACCTCAGCTATAAATACAAGCGTTCAAGGAAGCTGAAGATATCGATCATTCCCTTCAGTTTTCTTACAAATAAATTGTTGTAATATTTCTCTCTCTATTGTATTAAATTTTCTTTATGTATTACAAGAACAAGGCTACTATGAGTAGCTAAACAAGTTGTCTTCTCCTCTTCAAAGGAGTTGATTTATGTAATAATATCATGTCTGAATGATTTCTTTAAAACCTCTTGTTCTTTCATGCTCATATTTTATAATTAAATTTATATATCATACGCCTTAAGGTAGAAAACGAATTAAGGATGTGCTGTCAAAGAGGTATTTAAATTTATTTCATCTTACGGAAGCATGTTGGACCCTAATTCGTAGTATATCGGCTGGAAACCTTGCGTAACTGATAGTCTTGCATGGCCGGGGCTGGTTCGATAGGTTAACAATGCCACATACAAAGGATTAATTGCTAAATAATATTTAATTCAAAAATGGGGACCATTAGGGAGTTGAAATAAAGAAAATTGTGGTTAGGGAGTTAAGATAAAGTTTTAAGGGTTGGTAGGTATTTTTAAATCATTTACCCTTAATTTATCCGGACCCTTAATATTTAAATTAGAGTGAACAGAATGAATCCACAATCAACATATATAAGTTTGATTACCGTGATATATTATCACAATAAGTGCAATTGATAATGGTGTGGACATTTATTGACTTGAAAATTGGAGGGGTTCGTTTTATCTATCTCCCCATCCCCACCCATATAGTCATATAGATCTTAATTAATACTAGTGCAAAATGCACATGAAAAGCATATGTAAAATAAATGATTTTTTATGTAAATTTTTTGAACCAAAAAATAGATTGAGAGGGAGGTTTATTGAAAGAGTGGATAAGAAGAGGGTAATTATGAAATAAAGAATTTTGGTGTCCTCAAAGTTAGTTACTATAATAGATTCAATTTTTATATAACAGTATAGATAGTATATATTAATCACGCAATAACAATTCAAGTGTATTACAATTATCGATTTTATTAATGGCCCAACTTTAATCATAAGATTACCGATAGTCTAATTATGTCATACAAATAATTTCTTTAGATTAAAACTGTTACAAAAGTATATAAAATCTCATTTAAACGCATGTACACATTCAGAATTATATGAGTAAGTAACCTTGATTGAAAAAGTTATGCAACTATAATCTGTTTTTAAAAGAAGTATGAAGTTATCATTTTCAATTTTTTTGAGCATTCATTTTAATTTATTAAATAAATTATGGTTGCGCTTGAACGAAAGTATTTCAAATTTGTTACTCCGATAAAATATTTCCACCCGAGCCCATTTATAATGGGTTTACTTAGCATAGCCCAAGGTGGTAGGGTCCAGTCCAGTCCAAAGCTATGTTGGGCTTTGTCATGACCTGGGCTGGTCATAATGGGCCGAGCTAGGTTATGCTTTAAAAGGCCATGTACAATTTTTTTCTAATTCAAGTGGGATTTTGATATATACGAGATAAGCTTAGATCTTATCAAATATTTATGAGATAGAGATAAGCTTACAAAGGAACCAATGAGTGAGGAGTCCTACTCCCTAACATGTTATAATTCGACTAGGTAACTTATTCTATTTCTACTATAAATACAGGTATTATTCATTATTCACGACTCACTTTTATATTCACGCACTCATATCTCTCAGTTTTCGCATTAATCATACCCTCTGCCTTCAAGACACTGACTTAGGCATCGGAGGGGTCACGCCGAAAACACCTTCGGCGTCCCTTTGACCTAGCTGTTGCTTGTGCAGTTCCGCCACACCCGACCCGACATACTCTATAAAGAAATTGGAGGATCCATTCTACCAGACCGAACCCGAGGTAAAATTCCGACTTCATCAATTGGCGCCGTCTGTGGGAATTTGAAAAAAAAGAGTTTCGATGGCTGATCAGAATGGAAATCATCCTAATTTAGAGTTCTTAATAGCTCAGGCTGTTCAGAGGGCTTTGGCAGAGAGGGATGAGGCAAACATTCCGCACCCCGATCATAATGCCCACCTCGAGGAGATCAAAAAATTGAAGGAAGAAATGGAGCAGCTCAGGAAGAAGCAGGCCGGGTACCTAGCTACCACAATCAGAAACATTCCTTTTACTCAGGAGATATTGGACGCTGACCTTCCCAAACAATTTAAATTGCCCCACGTCGGGGAGTACGATGGTAAAGGCGATCCAGAGGAACATTTAGCACGCTTCGAGAATGCAGCTCTGCTGCATAAATATTCGGATCCGATCAAGTGTAGGGCTTTCCTTACTACTCTCATAGGACCAGCCCAGCAATGGTTCAATACGTTACGCGCTGGGGAGATCAAGGAATTCAAGGATTTTAGCAAATCCTTTTTGCATCACTTTGCTAGTAGCAAAAAGCATCCTACCACTACATTCAGTCTCTTTGCAATCAAACAACGGGAATATGAAAATTTGAGGGCATACATTCGAAGGTTTAGTGCCTTGGCTCTCGAGGTACCCATGGCTACCCCAGACCTACTCATCAGCGCATTCATGCAAGGGCTGGATACAAAAGATTTTCTTAAATATTTAATAAAAAGGCCGCCGAAGACGTATGAGGAATTACTTGCCCGAGCTGAGAAATATGTCAACATGGAAGAGATTCAGGTCTCGCGAGCAGCTGTGAAGAGGGAGCGACCAAAAATTCCAAAGGGAAATAGGGTTCCGAGCAATGGGACAGGAATGGGACAACCATTCCGACCTGCGCTGTAACACCCGGAAATTTTAATACGTAAATTCGCATGCATAATTAGGAGAAATTAATTTTAAAATAAGGGTTAAATGAATTTATGTGTTATTATGTGATTTATATGCATAATTTAAGTTATTTTAGCATTTAACCCAAAATTAGTGATTTTTGTGATTTATGGAAATTAATTGGTTTTGATCGCGTAGACGGGACCGTGGACGGACGAGATACCAAAATATTTAGCCAAAAATATTTTATGAGTTTTATGAGCCTTAAAATAATATTTTAAGGTATTTTGTCAAGATGGCCCCGTGACCGTCTCGCTAGAATTTTATTTATGCATGAGTTATTTATTCAGGATATTTTTATGTTTTCAGTGGTTATGATTACTTATTGATTTTTCATGATTTTAGTAGACATAAGTTATAAATTTTCATTATAGACATTATTTTATCTATTGCATGACTCAAGATTTTATCAAATAAATGTTTATGATTTTATTAAGCGAGTTATTATTTGTAATATTATTTTTAAAGTTTATACATATATGTATGGGCGTATATGTATATAGTATAGTATAAAATAAAAATAAAAAGTTTTTCCGCATTTTATTAGTAGTAGGCGTTTCAATTGGTATCAGAGCCACGGTCCTCGGAGGGTGTCCATCTGCCACGTGAAGCTCAGAAATCCTGCTACTGGTCTGTAAGTTTTAAATGTTTTAATAAGATTTAGAAGGAGCATATGTATTAATTTTAAGTATTTCATGTTCAGTAAGATTTTTGAAACCCTTAGTTATGCATTGCGATTTACGTAAAGAAATATGTGGTGGTACAGAATGCCTCCCAGACAGATGAATAGACGCGGAAGACCTCCACCGCCACCGCCACCTCCGCAGAACCCTATGACAGCACTGGAGCAGGCCAGTGCTACGATGATGGCAGGGATTACTGCTCTGTTGGAGCAGCAGGCTGCACGTCCCAGACTATCCCACGAGGAGGACGTGGCTGAGAGGTTCCAGAAGAAGGGACCTAAGGAGTTTGCTGGGACCACCGATCCTTTGGTGGCTGAGGGATGGATTCGCTCTCTTGAGTCCATCTTTGATTACATGGGGATCACAGACACCGACAGGGTGAACTGTGCGACGTACATGATGAGAGGGGATGCAGCCCTTTGGTGGGAGGGTGCAGTTAGGGGAGTTCACTTGCCCACACTGACGTGGACGGAGTTTAGGCGTATCTTCTACGCCAAGTACTTTACTGAGGATGTGCGTAGCCGCATGATCCGTGAGTTCATGAGTCTCCGTCAGGGGGACAGGTCTGTTGTGGAGTATGTGAGCCAGTTTGAGAGGGGCTGTCACTTTGTGCCCATGATTGCTGACAGTCCGCAGGAGAAGCTGCGACAGTTTGTGGAGGGCCTGAAGGCTGAGATCAGGCATGATGTGCGTATGGCAGACGTCTTTACATACGAGTCTGCAGTGAGTAGAGCCTTGCGTTCCGAGGAGGGTCGGAGAGAGATCCAGAAGGAACAGCAGCGTAGGAGACAGCTCCAGCTGGAATCTTATCCACCATCTTCGCAGCCACCCACGAAGAAACAGTACACAGGGCCATCTAAAGACCTTAACCAGCAGAGTCAGCAGGGTCAGCAGCAGCAGCAGCAACAGAGGGGCGGGGCCCCTAAGACAGGAGGAGTACCACTTTGCCCGAAGTGTCAGAAACCACATTCGGGTCTGTGCCTGAGTGGGTCGAATGTGTGTTTTCATTGCAAGGAGCCAGGGCACATGTCCATAAATTGTCCAAGGAAGAAGAACACCACCGGGAGGGTGTTTGTCATGCAAGCAGCTGGGGCAGACCCAAACACCTCTTTAATATCCGGTATGCCCTAACCTATTCTTTTAAGGGAACTTTGGTGAAGTTAAAAATATTTTGTTATCAGAGTGCGCAGCAGAAGCATTACTTTTGGGATACCGAAACTTGGGAACTAGATATGTGATAATGAGTTTAGCGAATTGGATTTTGAAGAACTCCGTTATTAGAATTTGATCCGATGGATTTCGAGGACGAAATTCAATTTAAGGGGGGGAGAATTGTAACACCCGGAAATTTTAATACGTAAATTCGCATGCATAATTAGGAGAAATTAATTTTAAAATAAGGGTTAAATGAATTTATGTGTTATTATGTGATTTATATGCATAATTTAAGTTATTTTAGCATTTAACCCAAAATTAGTGATTTTTGTGATTTATGGAAATTAATTGGTTTTGATCGCGTAGACGGGACCGTGGACGGACGAGATACCAAAATATTTAGCCAAAAATATTTTATGAGTTTTATGAGCCTTAAAATAATATTTTAAGGTATTTTGTCAAGATGGCCCCGTGACCGTCTCGCTAGAATTTTATTTATGCATGAGTTATTTATTCAGGATATTTTTATGTTTTCAGTGGTTATGATTACTTATTGATTTTTCATGATTTTAGTAGACATAAGTTATAAATTTTCATTATAGACATTATTTTATCTATTGCATGACTCAAGATTTTATCAAATAAATGTTTATGATTTTATTAAGCGAGTTATTATTTGTAATATTATTTTTAAAGTTTATACATATATGTATGGGCGTATATGTATATAGTATAGTATAAAAAAAAAAAAAAAAAAGTTTTTCCGCATTTTATTAGTAGTAGGCGTTTCATGCGCTGTTGGGAGAATTCAGCTCTTTCACTCCCTTGCGCATGAGTAAAGTCCGAGCCCTCCAAATTTGTGATGATCGGAAGCTCACACAAAGGCCTCCATGGACTGAGAAGGGACCTCGGAACAGGGAATCAGATAAATATTGTCACTTTCATAATGAGTATGGGCATATTACTGAGAACTGTCGTCAATTAGATCAAGAGATTGAAAGAATAATACAACAACATGCTGAATTAAAAAATATATTGACCCGTCAAGAGGGATATCGCCCGAACAAGAGACAGCAAGAAAGACCGAGGCAAAGAGCCAGGACTGCTCCTCCCCATGAAGATTTCAATCACCCGAATCAGGGTCAGCCCGACGATGACCGAGCTCATCAAAGACCAGCTCCGCCTACTAGAGGAATTATAAACATGATTTCTGGAGGCCCTACTGATGGAGATTCCAACCGAGCTAGGAAAACTAGCAGTAGAAAATTAATAAATATGGAGATTGGAAATCAAATCTTCCATACTGGCCCGACCCTCTCCTTTGGTCCAGAAGATTTGAAAGGGGTTTCCAGCAACCATAACGATGCGCTGGTAATAAGGGCCACAATCGCAAACTATGACGTAGCTCGGATATTCGTGGATTCAGGCAGTTCAGTCAATGTTTTATTCCAGGAAGCAATAAATCAAATGGATTTGGGACAGTACAAGATGGAGCCTGTGGTAACATCACTCTTTGGTTTCACGGGTCATGCCATCCGACCTGTTGGATTAGTCCACCTACCCTTAACTCTTGGAAAAAACAACACTCGCAAAACCCGAATTGTAAGTTTCATTATAGTGGATGCCCCATCCGCTTATAATGCTATACTAGGCAGACCTGCCATGACCACTTTCATGGCTGTGGCATCAGCTCTGCATCAGAAAATGAAATTCCCAGTGGGTAATGAGGTTGGGGAGGTGCAAGGTGATCAAGTTATTTCGCGCAAGTGTTATGTGGAGGAGGTCAGAATAGAGCAAAAAGTAGCCAGGACTGATAACGTCGACCGACCTGGAATTTCTGGCATGGAAAAAATCAACTTGATAGAAGGTACATCTGTCACCACTGAAGAAGAAACTGAAGAAGTAATAATCTCCCCTCCTTTCGGGGTAGTAAAAATTGCTCGAACCCTGGAAACAGAGTTGAAGCGAACACTGCTGGAATGCTTGCAAAAAAATAAAGACGTCTTTGCATGGTCAATTTCAGACCTGGTAGGGGTCCATCGGGAAATATCATAACACAAGCTCAATGTGATAAAAGGTTATCGCCCTATTATTCAAAAGAAACGACAATTCGGTCCTGAAAAGGATGCAGTAATAAAGGAGCAGGTGGGCGAGTTACTCAAGGCGGGGCACATTGAAGAAATTCACTTCCCGACCTGGTTGTCCAACATAGTCCTAGTTCCAAAGTCTACGGGAAAATGGCGCATGTGTGTAGATTTTCGAGATTTGAATAAAGCATGCCCTAAAGATTGTTACCCCCTACCTAGAATCGATCAGCTGGTTGATTCGACTGCAGGGCATGAATTACTCAGTTTCTTGGATGCTTATCAGGGATATCACCAAATTCCCTTGGCAAAAGAGGACAAAGACAAAGTGAGTTTTGTCACATCAACTGGAAATTATTGCTATGTGGTCATGCCGTTTGGACTCAAAAATGCCGGGGCAACATATCAGAGACTAATGGACAAAGTGTTCGAGCAACAAATTGGAAAAAACATTGAGGTATACGTTGATGATATCCTGATCAAAACCCGAACTGCAGACCAGTTCATCACCGACCTGGCTCAAACATTCCAGACATTGAAAAATTATCAATTGAAGCTAAACCCTAGCAAGTGTACTTTTGGAGTCCGGGCTGGTAAATTCCTGGGTTACATGGTTACGAGAAGGGGAATTGAGGCAAATCCTGAAAAAGTCCAAGCTATCATTTCTATGAGCTCGCCCAGAAATGTACAGGAAGTACAAAGGCTGACAGGAAGAATTACCGCATTAGCCCGGTTTATAAGCAGATCTGCAGATAAAAGTTTATCTTTCTTCAAGGCACTGCGAAATACCAAAAATTTCGAATGGAATGAGGAAAGTGAGAAGTCCTTCCAGGATTTGAAGACCTATTTAAAACAATTGCCCATGCTGAATAAGCCTATTCCAGGGGAAGAGTTGTTCCTATATCTGGCAGTCACACCCCGAGCAGCCAGTTCAGTCCTGGTCAGGAAGGACGGGGCAAATCATCAGCCTGTTTATTTTGTGAGTCATGTCTTGAAGGGAGCCGAGCTCAATTATTTAACCCAAGAAAAACTTGCCTTAGCTCTGGTAATCACCGCAAGAAAATTACAGCCTTACTTCCTGTCACATCCCATCACCGTGCTCACCAATAGCGTCCTGGGAAAAATTGCAACTAATCCAGATGCATCAGGTAGACTGGTCAGATGGATCACAGAATTGAGTGAGTACGATCTCAAGTTTGAACCTCGAACAGCTATAAAAGCTCAAGCCCTGGCTGACTTCTTGGCAGAGACAGTCCAGCTAGAACAAGAAGAGCTATGGAAGATTTTTGTAGATGGGTCATCATGTCAGTCAGGGAGCGGAGCTGGAATCGTGCTCATCTCACCTTGGGGTGAAGAAACTAATATATCAATCAGATTGGACTTCAAAGCCTCTAACAATGAAGCAGAATATGAGGCATTGCTACTCGGACTTAAGGCAGCACGGAATTTGGGTATCTCCCGGGCTACTCTATATTCCGATTCCCAACTAGCTATTCAGCAGAGCAACGGAAAGTTTGAGGTCAAAGATGATAAAATGAGGAAATATGCTAAGGCATTAGACACAGCTAAGGAAGGATTCACCGAGCTGAATTTAGAGCTCATCTCCCGCGCTGAGAACATCAAGGCCGACCATTTGGCTCGCCTAGCTAGTGCATTGAATGATCGGCCTGATCCCATTGTTGCAGGTCGGGAACTTGTGTCTCAGTTGGAAACTCTTGATGATATGCTAACTCAAGTACCAGAAGGGGATTGGAGATATGACATACACACATATCTGACTAAGAAGGAATTACCAAATGATAACAAAAAGGCCAAGGAAGTAAAAAGAAGGGCTCTTCGCTTCGTCATGATTGATCACATTTTGTTCAAGAGATCTTTCTCTCAGCCCTTGTTAAAGTGTTTAGGCCCTGACGAGGCAAATTACGTATTACGAGAAATTCATGAAGGGTCTTGCGGAAGTCACCTGGGCAGTCTTGCCCTAGCTCGCAAAGCTCTTCTTGCTGGTTTCTTTTGGCCTACTATGCGCAAAGACTCCTCAGATCTGGTTCATTCGTGCTATAATTGCCAAAGACACGCTAACCTACAGTGGAGACCTGCAGAGTATATGAAGGCAGTGGTGGTTGCTTGCCCTTTTGACCAATGGGGGATGGACATAGTAGGGCCATTCCCTGTTAGCACAGGACAAAGGAAATTATTGTTGGTCGCAGTCGATTACTTTTCCAAATGGGTGGAGGCCGAACCCCTTGCGAAGATTACGGAGAACGAAGTGCTCAATGTTTTATGGAAAAATATAGTATGCCGCTTTGGGATCCCTCGCAGGCTAGTGTCAGACAATGGGCGACAGTTCTGTGGATCTAAAGTCCGAGCATGGTGTCAAGAAATGAAGATTGAACAGGTTTTCACCTCTGTCGCGTATCCACAGGGGAATGGACAGGTCGAAGTTACCAATAGAACGATAGTCCAAGCTCTCAAGACACGACTGGATGCGGCTAAGGGCAAGTGGGCAGATGAGCTCCCTTCCGTATTGTGGTCCTACCGAACTACAACTCGGTCCGGTACAGGTGAAACCCCTTTCAGCATGGTATACGGGACTGAAGCTGTGCTCCCAGTAGAAATAGGGCAAGAGAGTGCAAGAATCATGGCGTATGGGGAAAACAATCAAGAATTACGAGCAATGGATCTAGATTTACTCGAAGAAAACAGGTCCCGAGCTGCAATTAGGCTAGCGCCTATCGCAAACGAATGACCCAAGCATACAACAAAAGAGTATACCCCAAGGTTTTCCAAGAGGGAGACCTGGTTATGCGAAAAATACAACATCAAGGGGAATGAGGAAAGCTAGAAGCCAAGTATGAAGGCCCATTCAAAGTGATAGGAAAAGCCGGAGTAGCCGCATATTACTTGGAAGATGCTCAAGGTAAAAAGGGAAAAAGGCCATGGAACGCTCAGCACTTGAAAAAATATTATCCCTAACAGCTCAGTTCGGGCCTCATCATGTTATCTATTTTTCACTAAACTGGCACTTAACCAGTTATTTATATTTTTGAAGTTTTCTTGTTTACATTAGGATCATTCCTGTCTAGTGTCAATTTTATTTTGGAAATATGGCGCTGAAAAGTTTTGGCCTGTTTTTATAAAACAATTTTTTGAGAAACATACCTTGCAAAGCCCAGCAGTTCTGGCACTTAAAATCCACATCAGTGGTCTCAAAGCCCAGGCAGGTCTGGCACTCAAAATCCACATCAGTGGTCTCAAAAGCCCAGGCAGGTCTGGCACTCAAAATCCACATCAGTGGTCTCAAAGCCCAGGCAGGTCTGGCACTCAAAATCCACATCAGTGGTCTCAAAGCCCAGGCAGGTCTGGCACACAAAATCCACATCAGTGGTCTCAAAAGCCCAGGCAGGTCTGGCACTCAAAATCCACATCAGTGGTCTCAAAGCCCAGGCAGGTCTGGCACTCAAAATCCACATCAGTGGTCTCAAAAGCCCAGGCAGGTCTGGCACTCAAAATCCACATCAGTGGTCTCAAAAGCCCATGCAGGTCTGGCACTCAAAATCCACATCAGTGGTCTCAAAGCCCAGGCAGGTCTGGCACTCAAAATTCACATCAGTGGTCTCAAAAGCCCAGGCAGTTCTGGCACTCAAAATCCACATCAGTGGTCTCAAAAGCCCAGGCAGTTCTGGCACTCAAAATCCACATCAGTGGTCTCAAAGCCCAGGCAGGTCTTGCACTTAAAATCCACATCAGTGGTCTCAAAGCCCAGGCAGGTCTGGTACTCAAAATCCACATTAGTGGTCTCAAAGCGCAGGCAGGTCTGGCACTTAAAACCCATATCAGTATTAGAGCCTAATAGCTGAGCAGGTCCAGCACATCAACTACTTCGGTAGTAAGCAGGTCTAGCATTAAAACAATTTCCATTAACGGTACTTAGAACTTAAAAGTTTAAATATGGATCGATCTCAGGGGCTGAATTAAGGTTGAATAAATTCATTATCGCCCTGCCGTAATTAAGTCAGTTCGGGCATATATAGGTCGGGACTTCATAAACTTGCATAAGTTTGCTCAGTTATTAAGTCAGTTCGGGCATATATAGGTCGGGACCTTATAAACTTGCATGATAAGTTTGGTTTCAGTTATTAAAACAGTCCGGGCACATGTAGATCGAGGCCTTAAAACAGTCGGACTTGGTAAAATTTCTCGCATTTTTTAAAGAAACCCGAACTAAAAATAGAATAAGAAATAAACGTTCATTCATAGCAACAATGTGTCAGCCCGACCCGGGCAATAACAAAAATCGATGACCATGCAGGGTATCATTCATATCATGTTTTTAGACAATGCAGAGCAGGAAGAAGAAATAATCAAGGGGTGGGGGCATCCTGTGGCCTTGAGTTCTGGCCGGGACTTGTTGTTCTCTCTGGCTCGGCCTCCTCGGAGTCCTCATCAGGCATGTCATCTAGGGCCTTGGAACAGTCCAGGAAAAGGGCGGGGTGCTCGGTCTCGGAATACCCATTAGCCCTGAACTGGGCTAAGCACCCCTTAAAACCCTCGTCAAAAAAAGTAGCTGCCTTCTCAGCTACGGCGTTAGCAAAATCAGCGGAATTCAAGAATTCTCTTTTCCCGACCTCCTTCGCAGCCTCAAGTTCCCGAGTCAGGGCCCGTGCTTGGTTCTTTAGTTCAATCTTGTCCACTTCCAGCTCGGCAGTCTTTTTATGAGCAGCCTCCAGAGCATCCCGTATGGATTCAATCTCCACCCTCATCTCAGTCACCTTTTCATCATGATCAGCCTTCATTTCCCGGGTTTTTCGTGTGAGCTCAGAAATCCGAGCAACGAAGGCCTCCTGGTTCAGGTTGTGTTCCTCCCGGTCTTTGAAAGCTCGGATGGTGATCTCCCCTCCCCAAGCTAGAGCCTATGAAAACATGAAGGTTAAAACCCAGCTCGGTACATGACAGCTCCGTATACAAGGTAAGATCAAAAAATGCAATATACCTGCAGGGATGCAAGAGCGAAGTTCTGTTCAGCCTCCAAGGTAGGCACTCCTTGAAGGATTTTTAAATCAGAACGAGAAATCAGGTTCTGCATTATGCCTAGGCACCCTTGGGGGTCGGGCTTCGAGAAAAATGACATCTCTGGGACCCCGGGCTGATCTGGCATTCCCTGAGGTTCAGCGTCAGGTAGGGACCCGAACTATATTATGGGTTCTTTGCCACGGGCTCGGGACGAGGAAACAATGGACGGCTGCTCAAGCTCGGGAAGATTGGCGCTGGGCTTTTCCTTGGTTTTGGAAGCTTTCTTTTTTGATTGTTCAGGGGGAGGAGGTTCGGGATGAGTTCTGGCCTCACTGTCCTCTGTTTTCTTCCTCTTCAAGTTCTTCAGTGCAGCTCTAAAGTTGGCAGGCATAGCGGCAGATTTGATCCTGTCGTCTAAAAATAAAAAATGTATACATATATAAAAATACGGTAAATCAAAGGCATAAGGGGAATCAGTCTAAGATAAGGATAGCACGGGTACAGGGGTACTACCTACATCCCCTTGGATCTCTACTCCCTTCCCACTGAAGCCATAATGACAGAGCAGATCCTCCTCAATCAGGCTCTCAATATCAAAAGTTTGCGCAGACATGGTATTGATAAAATTGGTAAAGTTGTGAGTAGGTAAAGCTGGCAGTTCAGGACTGGTAAAGTTCATAGCCCAGTTAGACCGGAATTCCCATGGCTGGTTGGGGTTGACAAAAACGTATCTGTTTGTCCAGCCTTTGTGGGAGCTAGGCTTACCCTTCAGAAAGGGGTATTCGGGTCGCATGGAAATATAGAAGCGGCCCGGGGCGGTTTTCTTAATTTGCAAGAAGTAAATAAAATTTCCTATGTCTAAGGGAATTCGGAAGAAACATAAAAGTACACCTAATGATAGAATTGAACTAAAAGAGTTCGGGGATAATTGACTCGGGCACACACAAAAGTATTGACACAAGTAGGAAATGCAGTTCGGGACTGGAAATCTTAAACCCATCTTGATTTGATCTAGGCTGAAGCTCAAGAAATTAGGAGGGGGTCTGTGAGCCCAGTCTTTACGGCCCGGGATTATAAGATCATAGGTATCGGGCATTCCCGATTTCTCCCTAATGAGGGGACCTAGGTCTGGACTTAGATGGGAGGCCAGGACTTCATACCATTGTTTCCCTTTGGCAGATAATCGGGCTTCATCCGACCTGAGTTTGTGCAATCGCTTTAATTTTTCTATACGAGTCTCCGACAGATCCAGGTCTGAGCTTGGATTATCCGAGTCGGAGGACTCGGGGTTGTTAAGGGGAGAGCTGGGTGTTTCAACAAATTCTACTATTTCTCTAATAGAGGTCTCATCTGGGGAAGACATGTTAACTAACCTAGTGAAAGGAAGACTTACAGGTGGAACAGTTGAAGCTTGGTAAGTAAATGAGCAGGTCGGGAGCAAGTAGTCCGGGTCGGGGGAGCTCTTGAAATTTTGGCAGCGTGACAGTACAAAAGTGAAAAGTAAAAAACAAAATTTTTACTGACCTATTTATAGAGGAGGTGAGATGATCTAAGCCGTCGATTAGCTTCTTGATCTACGGTTCGGGACGGGACAGGTCAGAGCCACTAAGGCTTCGGGAGATGCACCGTCCTAAGACATCTGAGTCGTCCATTAAAAGCACATCACGCGGATCTTGATCTGGACCGTTCAAAGAAACACATCTCGTGGGTTCAATTCTGGGCTGTCTGTACAAAGCCTGTATAGAACGGGGTCAGGACTGAGTAATTGGTCTAAACTCATTCTTCTTTTAGACCAGTTAGGGAGGTACTATTGTTACTCCGATAAAATATTTCCATCCGAGCCCGTTTATAATGGGTTTACTTAGCATAGCCCAAGGTGGTAGGGTCCAGTCCAGTCCAAAACTATGTTGGGCTTTGTCATGACCTGGGCTGGTCATAATGGGCCGAGCTAGGTTATGCTTTAAAAGGCCATGTACAATCTTTTTCTAATTCAAGTGGGATTTTGATATATACGAGATAAGCTTAGATCTTATCAAATATTTATGAGATAGAGATAAGCTTACAAAGGGACCAATGAGTGAGGAGTCCTACTCCCTAACATGTTATAATTCGACTAGGTAACTTATTCTATTTCTACTATAAATACAGGTATTATTCATTATTCACGACTCACTTTTATATTCACGCACTCATATCTCTCAGTTTTCGCATTAATCATACCCTCTGCCTTCAAGACACTGACTTAGGCATCGGAGGGGTCACGCCGAAAACACCTTCGGCGTCCCTTTGACCTAGCTGTTGCTTGTGCAGTTCCGCCACACCCGACCCGACCTACTTTATAAAGAAATTGGAGGATCCATTCTACCAGACCGAACCCGAGGTAAAATTCCGACTTCATCAAAATTCATGCATAATTCGATTATATTTCAGTGTTAACGATGAAACAATAGATCAAATCATAATCTATATACTACTTATTTACACCTTACTTATATAAAATATAATGATTTTTAAATGACATCATTATTGAGTGGACTTGAAATTCATCCTAACATATATATATATAAACCTTAAAATAGTGAATTTGAAATTTATGATACTACTTCTCTAAACAACAAAATACATTTAAATATATTCGAAATTCATAGATTTGAAATACTTTCATTCCAGCATAATCTAATTTGATTTTGAAATAAATTTGGTGTGGCACATGCAATTTTTCTAATATTATTAAATGGTTCTCATCCAAGACACACATCGTATTATTTTGTTGGTCAAATCATATGATGAATTAAATAATTGAAACCTAACTTGTCATTTGTCTCACCTAAATCTCTTCACAACAATTTCCTTGACATTTGCCATATTAGCGATGTATTTAGCTAACAGAATTAAGGGAGATCATATGCTACTGGTGTAGCATCGACCTTTTTTTGACATGAAGTTCCACCTCAAATGAATAGTGTAAACTTCCACCTCAAATAAATATTGTAAATTTATCAATTTATCCGACTCGACTCAACTCGACTCGATCTAACCTGAGATGATGGACTATAGAATCTCCATGGAATTAATAAGAAAACTCAATTTGGGAATTCTTTTTACATTTTTATGAGTTGATGAACGGCTCAAAAGCATCGTCCACCAAACCTCACTTGCATCCAACGGTCAATAATTCACTACATCGCCATTACAAATGTTTTCCTTGTGAGTGGCGTCATCACATGACACGTCATGTGGAAATTATTATCAACTATTAAGCACATACTTTTGTATGTGGATGCATTTTCTACCATAATATAAATATTTATGTCAATCAATTACATAAGGAATGATGGTAACAATTGCAAAAATAGGCAAAAGAGAAATATAAAAGTAATGCACATATCTAGCTATTTACCTACCATCATCTTGTGACTCAACAATGATGTCATTGACATCATTGTTACTAGAAAACTAGTGCAAAGAGAAAAACCAAATGGTTTATTTCATGAACAATGCTATAGTTATATAATGAGATTTTGTATTGAATTTGTCACGAAAGTTCGAATACATATAATTTTTTTATTGAATTCTTTGTGCTATATAAAAATTGTTGTACAATTTTTGTTGTAATATGACTCTTATTTTATTTATTTGTCAAGTAACAATAATAGTTAATATAGGAGCTAAACGAAGAATCTGTACAATTCACTGATATAATATTTTTGTCCAGAAACGAGGATGGATTATACGAAGATCAATAATAAAAAAATTAATTAATTGTTTTTATAATTTTGAGAAAAGTTTTAATTTTTTTTCAAATATAGTTAATAGTCTAGCCATCACTAGGTAGTGATGTAAATATGTAATGGACGTGTGAAAACTTTTCAGAGCACTAAAAATTAAATTCTGGAGAAAGTAAACCAAGGAATAATGGTGTGTTCGATTTCCGATTAATTTTGCCCACAATTTCCTAGTGCCAATGAGTTGACCATTTGACCCAATAATTTTTCTTCTCCTTGTGAATTGTGATCAATAATCATCGATCCTGTACAAATAATTATATGGTTGGTATAGGATTATATTAATAATTTTATCAATATTATGTTTACTTACTTTTTGAGGGCTTGTATTAACTCATAAAGCACATTCATATTTATCTAATTTAAACTTTAAACCTTAATGATTTATCACAAATAAATGATGTGATAAATAATCATTTTTAACTAATTATGTTTTCAATTTGGAAAAAAATTACATTAATATATATCATTTACTTCCCAAAAAATAATATATGAAAACTTAATTTAAAAAAATTATGTAACATGAATATAAATTTCAAATACTTTAAGATATATTAATACATTTCATATGATTTTAATATATGAAAAATTAATTTAAAAATTATAAAACATAAATAAAAATTCTAATAATTAAGATATGATTAATACATTTCATTGGATTTTATCCTTATTCGTGGAAAACTTTTTTTTAACTCAATTTATTAATTTTTGTTCTAAAAAATAAATAATATTTATACTCAATAATTTTGGTCAATTAAAATATTTTACATGTGGATTAATAATAATTTACATTCTTAAATAAAAATCAAAATTTCAATTTTGCAAATAAAAACTAAAAATAAGATTATATATTATAAGCAAATAGCAAAATTGTAACTCGTCATTTAATCATAATATCGATCACAAAATTGATCATTCAAAGTAAACATATGATTGCTCATCCATCATTATTCAACATCCTATAAAATTAGTTTAATAGTCTTAGTATTATTGATCTATATATAATTAATCTTACTAAGTAAACACAGCATATATATATATATATATATTGATATATCAAGTAATTTGATATTACCTTAAAAAAAAGTAATTTTATATTAAAAAACTTGAAATTATGCTAAAATTAAAGCTTCAAATGCTACTAAATCTTTTGATAATCAATTAGTATAACAGTTTAAACTTTAAATGGTATATATAGTACGTTTATTTTCAAAATCCATGTCGTGCTTTACTATAATTTTTGTGGATCATGATTCATGAATCATATAACTCAATCCATAATCATCGAACAACAATATATATAACTATTTGAGCACATATCCTGTTTATCTTATATATGTTCTGTCTTCATCGACTATATATCCATTGATACATATTATGTTATCGAATATTACCATCTTTGATAATTTTAAATGAGTCGACATCTCTCTTTATCGACCCGACTCGACGACATATGACGAAATATGATAAATACAAACCTAACATAGAAGGTTAATATTGTAATCATAATCCCAAGATTCATGTGATACAATTGGGAAAATGGTTCGCATTCTACCAAACTTTTGGACAAGAAATGAAAATATAGAGAGGGTTTGGTGGCCCTCTCGTTGGTTGTGAAAATGGTAAAATATCATCTCAGCCGCCAAAAAAGACATACTTCTAACTTCATCAATGCATTTAATTGAAATGCATAGATCGAATTAAAACATAATCTTGATTTTTTTTATATAAAAAAAACTTGATAAACTTTTGTTACATTTAATAGTTTTGAATGTGTTATTGTAATTGCTGTCATGTGATTAATTTCAGCCCGGGAATTTTAATATATAAAAATGTAATTTAATATTGATAAAAATTCTTAAACTAACAAGTCCCCGGCAGTTCATTCATGGGTTTCGTTTTATTTTATTTAGTGTCCCTTGTATGTGATGCGTGTATATACATAAATTTTTTTATGTTGTTAATTTTTATGTTATTTTTAGAACTGGCATGATGAATTAGATATTCAAAAGTTTAAGAGTACTGATAGCTATATAATCTAAAATTAAAAATACAAACAATGATAACGAGTGTTATTTTGACAAATAAGATAAAATCTAATGGCTAAAAAAATAGACTATATAAAATGATTAATTTGTTTAATAATTTTGATTTTGTTATAAAGTGAGTTATGATATAATCGTTATCTCAAGTTTCATCAATTAATTGAAAGTTTATTAATTAAATAGTCTATATTATAATAATATATATATTAAGATATTTCTGAAAAAAATTCTCACATATTTTATCATTTCCACGTGATGATTCTCACATTACCAACGTATTTCTTCGAAAATTCGCAGCTAGACCAACTTTAAATTTGACCACCGTGATCGATATATAGAATTTAAGCTCGAGTAGTGAATATTCCTGTCAATAAAATTTTTCAAATGTATTTTTTTAAAAAATATAAAAATTAGATTTCGTATCTGGTTAAAACTAAAGATTATTTGTATATAATGTAATTGAAATATTAGTTTTATTGTCACTCAAAATTGTGTAAATCATAATCTAAAAAATAATAAATTATGTAAATAATATACATCTAATAAATTTGTTTTAAAATTATATATATATATATATATATATATATATATATATATAATACATGGGCATGTAATGTAGTGCTTGATCCAGTTCTTTTAAAATTAATTGTCCACTAATTTTTACTTCAATTTGACAAGATGATCTACATTAGCAAACACATACGAGGCATTTTACAGGGGATTTGTTTATTTTATTCACAATGGTTAATTGGTTATATAATAGATATACTTCGTACATTAAATATTATAAAAATTATCGATATACGTAATTTTTAAAAAGCATAGCCTCTAAGATCGCATAGTACACATGCATATTCTCAAGACAAAATGATCTAACTAGGACAAATGCTATTTCTTTTTTTCCTTTTTTTCAATCAAAATAATAAATTAACGGGTTTCTCTTTTTTTCCATCAAACATATGGTCAAATAATATCACTTGTAGCCGATAACAAAAAAATTTGATAGATGAAAGAATAAAATCCAAACTTTCAATTGTGTGTAGCTACATCTAAACATTGGAAAATCCTGCGGGTAACTACTTGAATTTGGGTAGTAGATATCAACAGGTAAAACACGATATTTATGAAATATCATATAAAAAGTTTCATATTTGTCATCATCGGAGGAAAATGGTTAAACCCGACATTTAGAAGGCACCAATTATTCTTAGAGAAATTTAATTTAAAAAAAATACATATGGGGTCAAACAATCAACAATCTAACCTCCAATTACTATTATAATATATAACAACCAAATTAATTGTGAACTGGAGTAAGATGTGAAATGTCGAGAATAACCCTCACCAATCCATTGAGCACCAGCTACCACTTCGCAAAATGCTTTTATTATTATATATAAATTAACAAAAAAAAAAAAAAAAAAAAAATCGTGTCTCCATGCAAGACCCACGTCCACGAATCCACACCGTCCATAGGATGAAATCAAGGGTTGAGATGAAATCTCAACAAACTCCCTCGCGAAATTGACATGTCCCGCCTGCAACTCGAAAACTCTTTATTATAATTTCTTCTTTGTGTGCCACAAAGCCCACCTACCAAAATCATCGTCTGCTTATTCAAACCAAACCAAACCAAAACAAACACCAACCTCCATTCCTCTCTATTTATACCCACATATATATCACTTATATCTTGGGAATCACTCACACATTACATATATATATATATACAAACAAGTTCTTGTTCAGAGGGAGACAGATTAAGAACAATATCAATCAGCTTGCATATTTCTGATATAGATCGATGGCAGCTGCTGCGATGGAGAATGGAAACCATTCGTACTCCAACGGGAAGTTTTGCGTGGAGAAGGTGGACCCTTTGAACTGGGGTGTGGCGGCGGAGGAGATGAAGGGGAGCCATCTGGACCAGGTGAAGAGGATGGTGGAAGAGTTCAGGAAGCCGGTGGTCAAGCTGGGAGGGGAGACGCTGACGATATCTCAGGTGGCGGCGATCGCGGCCAGGGATTATAATGCGGTGGCGGTGGAGCTGGCGGAGACGGCCAGGGCTGGTGTCAAGGCCAGCAGTGATTGGGTCATGGACAGCATGAACAAAGGGACTGATAGCTACGGCGTCACCACCGGTTTCGGCGCCACCTCCCACCGGAGAACTAAGCAGGGCGGTGCTCTTCAGAAGGAGCTCATCAGGTCTATATACAATAATAAACTTCATTCCATTTTTATTATTTTATCATATTCAATTCACAAGCTAAGAGACTGTTACATCTAGCAATTCCCTAATTTTTTTTTTTAAAAGTTATCATTTTGTAAAACTTTGAATAATTTATTTTAAATAATCAAATTAATTTATTCGATCAAGTACTGTAAAATTTGAGTGTCATGATAATTAATTGATATGAATAAATGAATGAGTGTGAAACTTCGAATAAATTATATTTCAATTATTTATAAAATTATATTTATTGGTTGAAAAAATTAAATAAATACAAACAAGTCAATTGTTTTTTTTTTCCAAAATCATAATTACTTGGCTAATAATTAAAATAAATTATTTATAAATAATTTAACAAATTGTACTATTTGGACCTGTTCCATTGAAATTGGGAAGAGAATGTTAGCTATGCTAGTTATAGGCTTATCGCAATGAGCATGCGTGACGTATGGAGAGGCGTAATTGGATGCATGAATGATTTGTTTTCATGTTACAACTTATAAAATTTTATAAAACTAGATTATATGAACATTTTAATGTTTTACAATGATTTGTTTTCGAGTTGATGTGCGTATGTCACAACCTACAAGTGGTAGAATTGGGAGGAAACTTGGATGGAATCGCAAGAAAATGTTGAAGTGGAAGGAATTTCTGTAATCTTGTGAGAATTAATTTTCAAACTTTCAAGTATGTCTCCCTAACAATGGAGGAATGTGGTCGCTTGTTTCAGGTTCTTGAATGCCGGAGTATTCGGGAACGGGACGGAAACTTGCCACACTCTGCCGCGCACCGCAACCAGAGCGGCCATGCTTGTGAGAATCAACACCCTTCTCCAAGGCTACTCCGGCATCCGGTTCGAAATCTTGGAAGCCATCACCAAATTCCTCAACCACAACATCACCCCATGTCTCCCTCTCCGCGGCACGATCACGGCCTCCGGCGACCTTGTCCCCTTATCCTACATTGCCGGGCTCCTAACCGGCCGCCCCAACTCCAAAGCCGTCGGCCCTAAAGGCGAATCTCTGAACGCAGAGGAAGCGTTTAAGCTCGCCGGTGTCAATGGAGGGTTCTTCGAGTTGCAGCCTAAAGAAGGCCTTGCGCTTGTCAATGGCACGGCTGTTGGTTCTGGTTTGGCTTCGATCGTCCTTTTCGAGGCCAATGTTCTAGCTTTGTTGTCTGAGGTTATGTCTGCTATTTTCGCAGAGGTTATGAATGGGAAACCCGAGTTTACGGATCATTTGACGCATAAGTTGAAGCATCATCCGGGGCAGATCGAGGCTGCTGCGATTATGGAACATATTCTTGATGGAAGTGCTTATGTGAAGGCTGCTCAGAAATTACACGAAACCGATCCTCTGCAGAAGCCGAAGCAAGATAGATACGCACTCCGAACATCGCCGCAATGGCTCGGCCCTCAGATTGAAGTAATCCGAACTGCCACCAAAATGATCGAGAGAGAAATAAACTCTGTGAACGATAATCCCCTGATCGACGTTTCGAGGAACAAGGCCATACATGGTGGGAATTTCCAAGGCACACCTATTGGAACTTCCATGGATAATTCAAGATTGGCCATTGCATCCATCGGGAAGCTGATGTTTGCTCAATTCTCCGAGCTTGTGAATGATTACTACAACAACGGGTTACCTTCGAATCTCTCTGGTGGGAGGAACCCGAGCTTGGATTACGGTTTCAAGGGCTCCGAAATCGCCATGGCGGCCTATTGTTCCGAGCTCCAATTCTTGGCGAATCCTGTCACAAACCATGTCCAAAGCGCCGAGCAACACAATCAAGATGTGAACTCTCTGGGATTGATATCTTCAAGAAAGACAGCAGAGGCTGTAGATATCTTGAAACTCATGTCTTCCACCTATCTGATCGCCTTATGCCAAGCCATCGATTTGAGACACTTGGAGGAGAATCTGAGAGCTGCTGTCAAGAACACCGTCAGCCAAGTGGCTAAGAGAACTCTCACAACAGGCGCCAATGGAGAGCTTCATCCGTCAAGATTCTGCGAGAAGGACTTGCTCCGCGTGGTGGACCGCGAATACGTGTTCGCATACATTGACGACCCCTGCAGCGCGACTTACCCCTTGATGCAGAAACTCAGGCAAGTGCTTGTGGATCATGCCTTGAAGAATGGAGACAGTGAGAAGACCGTGAGCACGTCTATCTTCCAAAAGATCGAATCTTTCGAGGATGAACTGAGAGCCCTTCTGCCTAAAGAAGTCGAGAGTGCTAGGATCGCGCTGGAAAATGGGAATCCCGGGACCTCTAACAAGATCAAGGAATGCAGATCTTACCCTTTGTATCAGTTCATCAGAGAGGAACTCGGCGCCAAGTTCTTGACGGGCGAAAACGTTACGTCGCCGGGGGAGGAATGTGACAAAGTGTTCACTGCGTTGAGCCAAGGATCGATTATCGATCCTTTGTTGAAGTGCCTGGAGGGATGGAATGGTGCACCTCTTCCTATCTGCTAGTGTAATGTCGTATTCAGAAATCAAGAAGTTGTTAATTCTTATTTTTTTCCAAAAACAAGAAATAAAGTATGTGTTTGTAATAATTTCTTTTGTTTTTTTTTTGTTAAATTTTGCTTTAGACAATATGGGTTTCTTTGTAAGGTGGGAACAGCTTGTAAAAAGTTGCAGATATTGTAGCTGTATACTTAAAATCCTTTTATTCGATTCGCTGTGTTATTTGTGTACAACTTTTCATTGAAATGTTTGTCATGCAATAAAACAGAAGAAAATAATTGGGTTATTGTGAACGGGCTGTGTGTATATATACTATTACTCAGACAGGTTTATATATATATTTTTAGTAAGTTTCTTGTACGTTACTGAAGCAGGTTTTTATCTTTTGATAATGAGGCAAATTTTAGCAATTTTTTTTTTAAAAAAATAATATGTTGACATAAAAAATAAATTTTTTTATTAGTAATCCAAACTAGAAATCCGTGAGACGCGTGAACACATAAGATTGTTGCATAAATTTATATTTTTTTTATAATTATAAAAACATAGGGACAAGGTATTTTGGTTCTCGATAATTAATATATAAATAATAAATATAATTTTTTTAAAAAGAATAATAATAAAATAACAAAATAAACATATAGATGTGGCTGCCGGGATTCGAGCCCAGGTCTACACGGCCACAACGTGGAATTCTCACCACTAAACTACAGCCACTTTTCTTGGGTTCAATATTACAGTTTATATAAATTTTATTTCAGGGGTAAGATGAAGATAACCAATTGGCAATTAACACTCGTTTTATTTATTTTCACCCAACCTGAGTTCTTCACTTTTTTGGGTTTGTACATCAAATTCTTTATTTTATACATCTGTAAAACAAGATCCTATTTATATGGAGTTCAATTTTAAAACTTTTGGAAAGTTCATTGGGTATAATATTACAAGTGAGATATAAGTTTATTATAATATGATTTTACAGTATCTATCTATATATATTAGCATGGTTTTATGTTAAATAAAAACTAAATAATTTTGTCAGTTTAAAGAAATATTTTAGTTTATAAAAAAATCTCAATAGATAATAATGATAATGGAATATGCTTTGTTTTCATAATATACACAAAACTCTTAGGGTCCGTTTGATTTGACATATTACTAATCTAGGTATAAATTATCTTATTCAGTCTCATATTTTTTTGCGATATTATTTATTCATTTTTCAATTATTTATCTCACATCAATCAAATTATTAATTATTTATCTTACTTACATCAATCAAATAATTGAATTTAAATTATTGTATTACCTTTTATAAATAATATTATTTATATTTTATTAATTATTAAAAGGATAACATGATAATTTTTTATTTTTATATAAAATATAATCAATCAAATCAAACAAACTATAATCTATCAATCAAATCAAATCTTATATTAACTATCATTTTTTATTACAATATATTACTTATCTCTATATTATTTATCTTTGTATCAACTCCAAACAAACCCTTATTAAATAGTCATTTGAATTAATTTTGTGAAATTTGTAAGAAAAAAATTATTTTTCATTATAAATACAAACCCTATCCTATTATTACCTCATGTATCATAATATAATAATATCTATAAATTTATAAAATATTATAAGTTAAGCATTATTTGTGGTTGTCCTTCAAACGCCTCTCGTCGCAATGATTTCTGTTGTAATCATTATTATTATTATTATTATTATTATTATTATTATTATTATTAATTAAAATTCAGTAAACAATAGCAAATGGGTATGGCTCATTATCATTGCAATCATAAAGTGTCCGAAACAGGATATCCATATTCACTCTGGTTGACTTTGTATTAATCCCACTTACTAAGTGGAATTTCCCTATTAAGGCAACTCAATCACAATCCTAAATAGTATTCACTTCTAATATATATAAATATATATATATATATATATAATTTGCTAAGCATAATATTTTTTTTAGATTTACATAATCATCATCTAGAATAGAAATCTTAATTTTAATTTTAAATTAATAAATAAAAAGAATATATAAGAAAATGCTTTTTGCCATTCACAATTGCTGATTTTTTATTTTTATTTTTGGAAAGAGTAATTGATGGATCTTATAATCACTAGAAAGTAGAAAGGTAAAAATAGGTCACCCACTCAGAATTGTCTCATTATTGGTGAATGGTGATACCCCATATGATTAATAAAATTTTAACACGACCAAACAAACAGTAGAAAACCTGCCACTATAAATAAATGAAAGTGAAATTAACATTAATCCCATATTTCCTCTGTTTAATCCAGGTGAGTTTACTAGCAAAGAATGCAGGCCATAGAATGGAGATTAAACTCCTCTCAAGAAGATGATTTAAACATTCCATTAAATTAGGCATCCAATTCAAGTTTTCATAATTGGACAGAGGGGTCTTCCAACCTCCTTCGAACCCAAAACGGGTTCGGGTTCATGTTCTTCGACCCGTTCATACCTGTTAACGACGTTCTTTCATATTCATGCGTCGCTATGCTATATATCTAACAGTTCATGCGAATTGCATTAGTCCATAGGAAGATGTTACTCTCATGTTATGAATATGTTCAGCAACATATAACACAGTGGTTTTTATATCTGCAGCATTCAGGAAAACAGACAATGAAAGTGGTGGCATTTCTCTTAATTCCTTTGGTGGCAAGCATTTGCTTGGTGGCTCCCCGGAGAGCTCTAGTTACTGGGGGAACCAACGTCGTTGCCACAGAAACAGTTGCCGCGCATGTAGATGAAAATCATCACAACATACCTAGAGAGTACTTTAATCAGAAAGGTGGTGGTTCAAGTGGAGGTGATAATGGCAACGGTGGTGGCTGAGCACATGCAAAGGCAATTCATATCATATAGTTCCAATCGAGTTCTGTCTCATGTTTTGTATGTACCGATGGCGATATCACATGTATTTTAGCGTAGATTTATAAATAATATGTGACAATCACCTGTATGCGTAGAATAAAGCAGTCCAAACACGACTGCGATAGAAGACATGAGATGATTTGGACGAGGGTCATTTATGTAGTGTGATATATTACAGTGGTGATGGTTCTCTCTGTTTTTCTTTTGGAACTAGCGCTTGTACGATAATATTTGAAATATGATATCTGCATATTTCTGAGCATTAGAAACATACAGATTAATCATATATCATCTCAAAGGACTGTGACCAGAAACCAACCTTAATTCTTGCACACTATACAGTTATCTGGTCATCTTCCAAGACAAGTATCAATTCCCATTAACGCTCCTTGCGATTCTTATGTAGTCTCTCAGTGTTATATCAGTGCTTCCACCTGAAGATATGCGATGAAAATGAGCAATCTTGGGTTTCTGGCCTTTGGGATATGGATACATGATTGCCAATTCACAAACACGCCGCAGGATGGGCTTTGGCAGAGGACGCCAGGCCATATTGCGTCTCTTCTCTCCCTGTATCGATTTGGCATGAAAAAGAAATGTCAACCTAAATCATACATAGCTGTCCATGATGAGGTAATCAAATAATTCAGTGAGTTTTAGAATTAGTGTAGGGCAAGGCAATTTTATCAGAGAACGAAAAGTGAAAAATGTAAATGACTTACCTGTCTTTTGTTTTGTTCCTGAATGCCACTTGCTTTCAAAAGATTTCGCCATTTGTCCTGTGAAAAATAAAGAGTGCAATGACCAATGAGAAAGAAACAGAACGTTGCAAGACCAGCTGAAGAGAAGGGAATAGCTTACCTTGATATCAACAGAAGTACGATGAACAGATGTCGGAAAGAAAAGCTTCTTTATACGACTCCATCTTCCTACTCCATACTGAGAGATACCATCGATTAACTTCCTGACCTCTGAGATTGTCCAAAGTCTGTGATGTTTCCTTCGATGAATAACTTCTTCAGGGCTCTCTGTGGAGTAATAATAATCGTCCTTTTTCTTACAACGAGCAGCTCTGAGACAGACATCCCTTTTCTGTAGAGTCACTGCAACATGGACGTCCCTTTCCTTTGGATTGATTTTGTGGATAGCATAGCCATCCCTTGTCTTTAGGCAAGCTTCAGAATTATGGTAGTTGGTTTCAGCTGGATGAGCTTCAGTAACACAGTCCTTTTCCCTCTGAACTGCTGCCATGGTGAAATTCTCCCCTTTCTTTTGGCGAACAGTTGTAGTAATGCTGTTCCGTTTCTTTTTCTTCTCTAGTGTGGTACAGTGTTCTTTTGACTTACCCGTTGCACCTTGTTTGGGAATCTATTCGCAAGAGCACTAATCTCAAGACACCGAGTTTGGTGTTTGCAGGATGAATTGTCATCCATGCGATTGAAATAACAATCTCATCACCAGATAAAAAATTTGGAAGTTTCAACCATGGGAAAATTGGAAAGATGACCATTTCCCTTTCCCACTAACAATAATTCCCAATTTTAGTTTTTATTTACACTGGAAAATTGAAGGAAAATATCATCATTTTCCCCCTGTCATAGTGAAGTATTTAAATCATAAATAGGATGTAACAGCAGATACTGAACATAATAAAACAACAGAAACCTTGTGGAGCTAGCATATAATGGTAAAGTTCATTCATGTTTTTGCCGTGGAGGAAGAATAGTGGAAGAAATGGAGAACCTAAAACCAGTACTATTCATTCAGTTTTTCCTTTTCACAAAGTAATTCAGTTTTTCCTTCATCAAAGTGACGCTTCTTAACCCAAAAAAGATTGTTTTTTTAAATTTATCCATGAGGTAACAATTTAGCCCCTATTTTGTTTTTACTTGATCTGGTTGCATGATATTAGCTTATTTTCACATAAACTGATAATATCAGATCAATTTGAATAAAGTACACAGAAAAGTAATTCAACAGAATAGAGGCATTCATGTCCACTGGAATGAGTTGCGCCTCAGGGAATGCATGTTTGACAGAAGAAAGACGAAACCAAAGGAATACAAGAAGGAAGCAGTAAACATTTTGCTTTAAAACTTACCACATCAAATGCATGTTTCTTTTGAGATTCTTTCTGCACTAATGAACAAAAGGGCACTTGAATAGCTCTGACGGAAGACTCCTCAGCAGGTAATCTAATCATTCTAGACTTCACATGGCACGTTTTGTGATTATTTACTCCTTGAGACTTAGGCATGCCAGCTAAAGAAGAAAAATTCCGTTTTCTTGTAGGATGTCTTGACAAAGTAATAGCTAATTCATCAATGTACCTCTGAGTGACCTTTCGTGCTCTCTTTAGTGCAGGAAGAGCATCAGTTTGGCTCACATGACCTGCTGTCATTGCTGATGAATCCTCCTCATGAATTTGGTAATTCTCAATACCTTTACTCATCACTCCACATTTGTCATTTTCCAGAATCTTTGAGCTGCAGAAAAAATTACCTGATGGAGAAAGGCTTCCGTCATTCAAGTCAGGAAAGACGTCTTGGTAAGAACAGCTTGACCAAACATCCTGAAACTTGCCAATATTTTGCACATAACTAGATTTAGGCGATTTTAAAGAGTTCTCAACAAATGATTCGGCATCGTGACAACTTTGAATTTCACCAACTTCAGAGCTGCTCAAATTTAGTTGGTCGTTCTGGTATTCAGGAACTTCCATAATTCTCAGACAATCTGATTTCCAAGGCATGTCGGCGTCAGCACTAGATGTTAAAAGCGAACTGTCGGAAACTGAAGCATGCAAGCTTTCACTCGAACCTTGATCCAAATATGTTATACTTTCAGCAAATTCAACACCTGACCTCAATACATAATTTTTTTTGCCATTTTTTTAGGGGTGGGGGATACACTGTAAGCCAGATGCTGTCTTGATTTAGTAACCAGGAAAAAACTCAAAATCTAGTAATATATTCCAACCTAAAAAATAGTCTTCCCCCATGGTACAGAAATCATTTTGAAGCTGAAGATAGCAAACCTCAGTTCCAGTATGCATCCCATCAAGAACCTACATGTGAAACATCACAGAGATAAAAACGGCATCATAGAAAGCAGAGATACATAAATGGAAAATCAGTTTCTTTCCTAGTTTTCATCATAACAAATACCACCTGCTGCCAAGTGGATAGGTTAGCAGCGTCGCATTGACACATTAAATTAAGGGTTACATTTCACTCTCAAAGAACAAAAAAGATTAATTTTTGGTATTTTTGACACGTAAGAAAAATGATTCAATGTTTATGGACATCCTAAACATAATGAATCACCAATTTCAAAGGATCTCACCCAACCATAAAACAAGGATAAACAACCAATTATGACGTACTTCTCCACGGAGAATATTTGCCACTTCGCTAGTAATTGCAGCATTCGATTGAGCTGCAAACATCAACAAAATTATGAGAAATTCCAGGTAAGATAATAGCACCACCCTTGATAGACAGCCATGCATGGATCAGATCAGATTCACTTGCTATAATCAATAAAATAAGAGCGGATAGCCCACTCGTCGGTGGCATTCAGTAAATAGCAGTGTTTTCTTTTGAAACAAGCTGAATCTGGGCATATTATTTCATGCAGACTAATAAAAATAGAGACAGGCACTGAATCTACTCAAAGAAAAAACTTAAAACAAAGGACCAGTGAGACAAGACTACCATCTCTTTCATGATAATAGGTTCCCATATGCTGAATATCTAACTACACATTAAGGATTACAAGGTGGACGTAACCCTGAGGGCTGCTAATTAAGCATCACCAAGGATCAGGAACAGTTCCCTGATGAATTCTTATTGGCAGCTATTTTTCCCTCACCTCACCGTGCGTGTATTTTATTAGTCAGAGAAGCTAACACGCTGAAGATATGATATATACCAAAACCGGGGGAAACATCTTTCATGCACATGGTATTGTGCGGAATCTTCTCATCGAATCGCAAGACACTATCCATTGAAACATGCCCACCTTGGGGTTCTAAAAGAAGGCACTCAACTTCAGTTATTCCATCTTCAACTCCTAGAGTCGGAGATATATTCTCCATAGCCTGACAAATATTATGACACAAATTTTAGTTTCATCCCAATAAAACAAAATATTATATTTAAAGCATAAGAAAAACTACATATAAATTCCAATCACATCACATGCAACAGGAAACTCTGGAACGAGTGTGCCTTCAGAAACAAGAATAACTCAGCAGACTTGTGATAAGAAACCTTCGGGGCTTCCAGATTTCCAAAAGTTCAGCAATTACTTTACCAAAAACGCTACTTGGCACATATGCTAGTAAACCTCGAGTAGGCAAAATAAGTTGATAGGCTCAAAAACAAATGGTAATGCACCCCACCTCAATGATATGTCCGACAAGTGCATTGACACACTTTATTCTTTGAAGTATCTAAAACGTTATAACATGCAACAATTAACAATGCCGCATTCAACGTAAAGAGAAGGAAAAGTAAAAGAAAACAGTCCCATTTCCATTTGAATGCAATAATGAACCATAATAAACCCAAAAAATGCTGCACATATTTCCTTTTCTCTCTGAATCAGTTGTTCTCCCATATTCGCTCCAATATCACCGTCATCGATCCTTCGCATCAAGATTTCACTTTTATCTACACACACACACTGTAACATGATTATTATCACTCCTCGATCCAAGAAGGAGAAAAAAAACGAAAACCCAAAAAGAAATGGCATCAAACACGCACAATTAATTAACAAACAAAAATATCAAAACGAATAACACAAGAAAAAAGAAATGGAAACTATTCGTAACACCCAAACATTAACAGCAAAATCGAACATTGACTAGGAATTTTAGAGGCCACAATAACTGATGAACGCTTCAAGTCCCTGAGCTCTCTCTTTGAATTCTCAGCGCGACGATCGTGTGCGGAGTGAGAGAAGCTTACGGAGCTGATGATAGCAGGGATATTGCCCCATGTGGCAATATTTATCCTTCGGATTCGAAAGGGTATTTTACAAAGTCGTAATGGAACATATGTGTGGCGTCCGATGAGCAGTTATTGTGTGTGACAGCGACTCCTGACTCATGTCTTAATCTTAGTCAATTCCACTGAAGTCAACGATTTACTAAAGGATTTGATTTGTATCAAATTAAACACATTTGTCTCAGTTATGTCTTTATATAATAATTTGTCCTTATTCTTAATTTCAGAATATTACGTTTCTTTTCCTTAACTAGAAGATTTTCCAATCTTGATCATGCTATAATAGATAATAGATTGATTTGCAATATTAGATGCAATATTAGATGCAATATTATAACTTTTTTTTTTTCCAATTTCAGTCTTTTTTAAATCATAAATCTAACCGATAATCAATAGACAAAAAAATGCTTATTTGACAAGCGCACATGCGGACTAAATTTGTTCTTCAAATTTTACATGTGCTAATTATATCTCTCAAATTTTAAATCGTTTCTCGATTTCATCTCAACCATTGATTCAATATCAAGAGTTGATGGTTGGCGGCACACACATAAGGACCATACAACTCTATATTTTTTTACCCCAAGTTAGAATGACCAACATCATAATCTCTAATTTCACCAAAAAATTGAACCATTAAAGCAGGGCTTAAAGATGCATAGAGATATGAAATTAGTGACCATTCAATTTGATTGAAAAAAAATGAAGTAATTTGGTCCTCACATGCAATGAACGCCAATTCTTAACACTAAACTACTGAATTAAACCGTTGAGATGAGATCGGGATATAATCTAAAACTTAAAAGATATCCACATTTTACTATTTATTAATTATTAACTATCAAGAAATAATATAAAATTAGTAACAATCCAACAGGGTGTGTATCATGTGTGTGTATATATGCATAATCAATGATATATATATATATATATATATATATATATATATATATATATATATATATATATATATATATATATATATATACTAGTAAAAGTCACGTGCGATACACGTGGGAACATCTTTTGTTGTCAATAAACGTTGTTAAATAAATTAATTGAGATGAGAAAATGTTAACACGCAGTTAATAAATGATTTTCATGGTAATAATATATACTTTTTGAAAAAAAAACATATTACATGTCTTAGTGATGTAATCAATATAATATTCGACATTGCAATTAATAAAAATATTTGCAACATTTTTGAACAATGTAACACTTGCAATTTCAACGTTTGTATTATTTACGGTCATGATTATTTTACATTCATATTAACAGTTTAGAATAAGACATTATCAATAATTCATATAAGCTTATAAATATAAGTATTACATTTATTGTAGTTTTACATTAACACAATATTGATATTAAAACTTATGTAATTATTAAAACTCGATCGAGTTTTCTATTTTTTATTAATCTTGAAAAATTATGACATGCTTCGTACCATGAATTCGTTTTATTTTTTATCTCATGTATGTATAATTTATTCTTTATTTGTTAATAAGTTAGATATGTTAATCAAATTATATTAAATATGATTTTGTAATTTTTTATGTTATATGTTGATCACAATTGATTTATGAGAAAAAAATTGGTATAGATAATGCATTCTAAACCTTAATGTAAATTATTACGTCAAATATTTTTTTATTTTATATTTGAGATTTTTCTCTCTTTAACGATTTTTGTATCATGTGTTTTTTATTCTCCATGAAAGAATCATTATTATCATCATCTTTAATAACAATTCTTGTGATATTATCTTCATCAGTCATTTGCATTTTTCTATCGTTATTATTTAATCAGACAGTCTCTTTTTTATGCTAAAAATATTTACTTGCAAAGAATAACAATAATTTCATCATTCTCATTTGCATTCTGGCAGGGACGGATCCAGGATCCCGAGTTGGGGTGGGCTTGAACTTAATAAATAAATTACATATAATTAACAAAAAATATAACGAACTATCGATATATATATTTAATTATATTATACAGATCAACGTATTTGTGACTACGAGATTTTGAATCATAAAATTGAGTGTTACACAGTTGTACTACGAGATTTTATATACCACTAAAGTTTGAGTTTACACATTACACTCCAACTTCAAAGACATCAAATATAAAATACAATAAATATCTATAAATTTCGTTTCTAAAGTAAATAGAAAACGAATATAACAAAACAAGACACAGATGTTTTGTTTTCCCATTTTCCCTAGATTTACATATTAATCAATTAAATATTAATCAATATAAACATAAGTAATTATAATTTTGTTTAAAACAAATAGAATGAAAATTGAATGATAAAGAAAAATGAAAAGAACACTAGACTTGGATTTGTGCAAGGAGTGTCATATTGTTTTTGTTTTTGTTTTTTGAGATTAAAGGGTGTCATATTGTTATATTGTTGATTTAAAGTTGGATAATTTTTTTTTTGGGTCGAATAAACAATTTTTGGGTTGGATCACAAATTTTGAAGTCCTAAAAATTTTAAATTGAATCACAAAAAATTCAATTTTTCGGTTTTATAGAATAATAGTGGTTAAAGAAAAATAAATAATAAACAAATACTAAGAAAATAAAAAAATAAGAAATATTTTCAAAAACAAATTAGGAAAGAACGAGAAATTTCAAAAATTCCAAATTTAAAAAATTCCTAAGCAAAAAATAAGAAAATGAGAGAAACATGGATACATAATTCAAAGTAAAAACAAAACAAAGAAAAAATAACATTAAAAAAGTACAGGAAATACAAATTTTTTTTAAAAGAAGGTGGAGGTGGGTTGCTAAAAAGGGTGAGCTGTTGAGTGTTGTTCAATGTCCAGAATACAACCTATGAGAAAATATAAAAATCTCAATTGAGAAAAGACCACCAACTACAAATTGAAAAGTGATAATTAAGGTTTGGGCTGGACTTGAAAGGGTGGACTGGGCTTGGCTGGACTAGGCTAGTAGTAAAAAAAAAATTTTGGGCTGGGCTACAGCCCACCACAGCCCTTGAAAAGATCCGTCCCTGCATTCTGATATGTTATCGTTTTCCATACTTGTATGTCAATATTGTTAACGATCAATGTATTTGTTGGACATCTTCTTTTTTTTTTGATTTCTCGTTTTTCGAAATCTACTGATCTCTTTTAGCTTACAATGCTCTCATTGCTGAAATTTTTGATTGAAGTTTTAATGTCTTTAATTATAAATGTTAACATTCTATATTTTATCTCAACCGTTTTGTTGCATATTTTTTTTTTATTCATCTGATTGAAAATTTGCATAACGTAATTTTTACAGGATCTTTAATTTAATATGAGACGTGTCATCCATAATTTTTCTAGACTTCGTTTTTTGATTTATTAACTAACCCGTAGTAGATTGATTAACATAGATATATTTACAGACTTTAATAATATTTAAATAATATCAATCTTATAGTTTTGCTAAAAATAATTGAAGATATTCATCTCCAACTCTTGTAAAAATACTTTTTCGTTAATTGTAACATCATCTCATAAAATAATTGGTATAGTTTTAGATTTTTTGAGGAGGAAAATAGTTAATTTTTTAAATTTCAACTTTTACTTATATGATATTTGTGTTGGTTTGTTTTTTATTTATTATTTTGGATTAAAACTTGACTCCATATGAATTGATTTATTTCAACATCGATGTGTGATTTAATTTATATATATATATATTAATAACGTTTAAAAATATGATATTTTGTTATATTTATGAACTCATGATATAATTATTTAGTTCAATAGGTCCTTACGCAAATTAAAATACAAAAAAAATTTGTTATAAAAATATGTCATTCCATCTACAAACAAATAAAAGATAAAGTATTTTGGTGTTTCAATCTTTTAGGAAACTGGATAAGTATTTAATTTAATAAAAAATTTTGTGGAAAAAATATGTTCAATTTATCTAAAAAAAATAAAAACTAAAATATTTTAGTATTTCAATCTTTTTGGAAACTGAAACCTTATCTAATATGCACACATTGTCAATTTTGACCTTATCATAATAATTGATTTTACAAAAGTATCCTCATAGAATTTATTAAGTGTGTACTAACCAAAGACAAAGTTGAAAATACACACTGAAAAACTTTGATCTTGGTTCACACTTTTATAATTGGTATAGATAGTATTTTGGTGTTTCAATATTTTAAGAAACTGGACAAGTATTTAATTTTATTAAATTTTTTGTGGAAAAAAATGTGTTCACTTTATCTACAAGAAAATAAAAACTAAAGTATTTTGCTATTTCAATCTTTTTGGAAACTGGAACCTTATCTAATATGCACACATTTTTAATTTTGACCTTATCATAATAATTGATTTTACAAAAGTATCCTCATAGAATTTATTAAGTGTGTATTAACCAAGGACAAAGTTGAAAATACACAATAAAAAACTTTGACTTTGGTTCACACTTTTATAATTGGTATAGAGTATAGATAATTAATATAATATATTACTTTTATGTCCTAGCCAATATTTAACTTTTACATTTATATCCTCATATGTATTTTATGATATATATATATTGAAGGATAATAATTACATTTTCGATGGTGAATAATCAGTGTTCTAAAAAGCGCAAAAAATTGTCATTTAAGCGCGATTAAGCGTGAAGCGTGAGCCAAAATCTTTGCTTTGGGCAAAAGCGTGAAAAAAAATAGTCAACCCTTTGGTTGACCATATTAAGCGCAAAAAAACACGAAAAAACGTGACATAAATAATTTTTTAAAATAAGAATATTTAATTTTAAGTTTTATTTTTAAATATTTTTAACTTTTAAATTTTATTTTAAATGATAAATATTTAATAATATAAGTTTTTTTTTTAAAAAAAAAACCTTTAACGCTTCAAAATTAAATTTGTTTCGTACATTTCCTTTCTTAAGAGATAAAACCCTACCTAACACAAACATTTTATTCCAGATAATTTGTTATTTTGAGACTTACGTTTTTATAACTTAAAAATCAATGTATTTATTCTTAAAATCTTTAAGTTTATATGTTAATTATTCTATTAATTAATTTAATATAACTAAAATTATATAAAAAATGAAAAACATTTTTTCACGCTTAAGTTTATTTTAAACTCGCATAAACTTGTGAAGCTTGACCGTTACGCTTCGCTCGTTTTAGAACCTTGTGAATAACATGGCTAATAAGTGACTGGAGTGTGGCAGTGGGATGGTTGAACACGATTTTCTAATGATGGGAATACAGAGAATAAATAGCGACTATGCTACAAAACTGCTAAAAGCGCTTTCATTCCTTTTACAATACAATATGATGTCAAGATTCATTTCTTTCCGAACTTGAGCAAACAGAAGAAAGCTACAAACCTACATAATATACCACTTACTACCAATAAAACAAGACAATAACTCCAATGGTGAACACTATATCCCAGTTCATTCAACGCGTCGCATCGTGTTATCAACCATACTCCAGAGTATCTGAGAAAACACAAGGCAAACATAGTGCAAATTCAGAGCTTGGGAACTGTAAAAACACTCAAGAATCCAGTTACTAACATGTAAAGTTTCTGACCTTTGAGCATTGGCTATGAGAAACGCTTCCAAAGCCCACGACGGATAACAATACGGTCCTAATAACTTTCCAAATTTATCGTCCTTTCCTTGATTCGAGATGAGGGTGAAAACAACAGGAAGCAGCACACACCACTGTATCACAAGAAAAAGGAGGCTTAATCATATTTACACGAAAACACTTAGCGAAGAACGAGTTTGTGGTTGATATGTCTACGCTATCTCTGATGGCGTACCAGTTGTGCTGGACCTGGTTGAAGGAAGATGGCGAATATGTAGGCTATGCCTGTCACACAGTACACTAGGCAGAGCAAAACCACGTAATTATCCACGAATGTTGATCTTGGATTGTTGAAAAAAAAGAACATAGAAAGAAAAACCAGAGGCTTGATAAGGGTGTTGAAGTGATCTACTGTGTCCTTGGAGAGGAAATATGCTAGACTGCTCATGCCACTTTCGCTTTCTCTCCGGTAGTGTAGTTTGTCCAATGAAAATGATCGTAAAGCCGAAATCTTGCAAAGGAGTGCTGCGAATACCATATGATATTTTCATGTAAGAGCACTAAAAATTAAGTGAAAATGGATGCACAACAAGGTGCTGGTAAAAAAAGTTACTTACAGACAGCAATGATAGTATACATGTAACCATGATAACCAAATGTGTCTCCCTTCACTTTAGACAGCGTTCCTAAGCATGCTCCAGCTAGCAAAAGGATCATATAATCTGCTGCTTGTAGCTTGGCTTCTCGTAGTCGTTGCTTGCTGTTTCTGAAAAAGATTACAGCATATAAATGGAGACATAATCACTGAAACAGCATAAGGGTGAAAATAATGTAACCCATGAAAACGATCATCATACTCGCAAAATTTGAAGACCCTTAAGTCTCCATCACAATATGGAAAAAAATAATACAAAGTAAGAGTCTGAAACCCCATGGATGACGCCGAAAAAGACTCAGGTTATGTACCTTCCAACATAGTATCTATACTGCCGCATCACGCCAGGTGTAATTCTATTGGATAAATCATGGCTTTGGAAAAAGAGGAGTTGTTGATGTTCTTGATTGTCCTGCCATGAACCTTTAGTGAAAGCAGGTTCTGGAGTATCACTAGAGCTATTACCTGCACCGGCAGACGAATTTCCAATTTGATCACAGTACTGAAGCATGTCTGGAGGCACTGGATATCCATTGTGAAGCATCCATCGAACCGGTAGCTGTTCAACACTCACCCCTGAACTTGGTTTCACTAAACCTTCGAGAATGTCGATGTAGTGATCTGGTGGATTGACCCGATCCGGTACGTTAATTCCAAAGCTAGAGAAGTATTCTTCAACTTTCTTCACTGGTCCATGGTACACAGTGAGGCCACCTTTCGCCAAAAGGATCAAATCATCAAACATCTTGTACAAAGAATAGCTGAAAAATACCAGAACACACAAACTCTTAAATACTGGTTTTGTAGAGAAAAAGGGACATAGATGTATAAAAGTAGGTGATCATTTTTAGGACCCACCTTGGCTGGTGAACAACCATGCAAATGTTTACTCCTTCAAGAGCCTCACGTCGAAGAGCTCTAAGAAGTAAGTTGGAAGATGAACTGTCTAATCCTGATGTAGGCTCATCCAAGATTAGCAATGAAGGTTCCAAGACCAATTCGAGCCCAACATTTACTCGTTTCCTCTGGCCTCCAGAGATACCTCGCTTCTCCACTGTCCCAACAAGTGAATCTCTGACTGCCTGTAGTCCAAGGGACTCAATAACTCTTTCAACAACAAGAACCTTATCGGGCTTTGGCATGTCTTCAGAAAGCCTTTGTAGAGTAGGAGAAAAACATACAGCAGATAACAAATAAAGACATGAGACATGCGAAAACAAGGTGCATTAAATGAAAAGAAAGTTGAAGTTTTCTTCACCACCATGACACAGAAACTTGTTTTCGCAAGTCAACTTAGCATTCCAAAGTAGAAATTTTCAAGTTGATAGGAAAAGAAATTGCAAAATTTAGTCTTGAAATGGGCATACATCATAATTAAAGAAATATAATTTGTAACTTTGCAAAACTGATGAAATGACATGCCACAATAGATTATCGCATCTATCCAACATTGTCTCCTATAATTTGACATTATGAGAGCATGAAAACAAGGGAAGGTGCTGGCAAACACCAAACCCCAATTATGAATTATCCCTTCTACAACTCCTTCAACAAGTTGGGCAGAGATTGTTGATATGAACTGCACTTTTAAGTTAGGCTCTTTTCATGTATAATTACAGGGTATTTTTTGGGTAAGAAAACAAGTGAAATGAAATAAAAAGGATTGCTCCAAACACTCTTGGCCAACTATATGTTCCTTGAGTAACTTTTTATTATATCTAGCATTGTCATATGCCCAAGTGGATATAATTTTAAATTTACTCTTTGCTGAAGCCAAGGACACAATTTTTAAGTAAACCATATGAAATATATTAGAGATTTCCTATCTATACCTTATAAGTTACCAATTAACTAATTCAGTATATATTTCTCATGTGGTTCTTATCATGGAATGGGATGACTATAGTTGCTACAGGAACACGATGAATAACAAGTTAAGATACCTGCATCGAGCACTGAAGCGGAGGTTCTCTTCTACTGACAAGTTTCCATGTACAATATCATCCTGGGGAACAAAACCTATGATCTTCTTGTAGCACTGAATAGGATCAGGCTTTCCATTTATGAGAACTGAACCAGATATGGTGCATCCCTTTATCTTTCCTGTCACAGCAGAAAGAAATGTTGTTTTCCCCGCTCCTGATGGACCCATGACAGCCGATATTCGGCCAGGCAGTATTTTCCCTGTCACACTCCTCATCAGATGCTTGAATTTGTGATTCAGAGTTATAGTAAGATCCTTGAAGGCAACCTCAATTGTAGGCCTAGTCTTGATGTCTGTATCAGTGGCCATTGAGATTACTCCTGAAAAGGTCATGTTCTGATTTTTCTGCTCCATAGCTTTTTCTTTCTCGAGTTGACCGTATGCATACTTAAATATTTGACTCTTAGTATGTAAATTTTTTGCCTTGGGAGCTTGCTTTTTGATATTCTTGTCTCCTATCTCCATATGAAAGCCCCCTTGACCATCTGGATCATTTTCAAGAGATTGAAGCATTTTGGTGAGGCTGCTTGAATCCTTCTTTGCTTTTGGAGCACCAGAGGAAGGTGCACTACTTGGAAATTTCGGTGGAAGTTGTGTATCATTTGCGCTTGATTGATTCGCATTCTTCGATTGATCCCCTTGAGTTTTGCGTGAAAAAGTACGCGACAGTTGTTTCTGCAAACCTGTAGCTCCCTTCTTGGTAATTTCTTTTGCAACCTTCCACCTCTCTCTTGCTTGTGCGGTCTCTCGGGCACTTCTCGCTGCTCGTTCTCTGGACTTGGCCAATCTTGCATATCGAGTTGTGAGGACTTGATCAGAGCAATTATAAAAAACTATAAGTATCAAGGTTAAAGCTCCCTGCACAACAAATAAAATCAGATTATGACAATTAGTTGTCTTCTAGTGTTATGATCTCTATGCTTTTCAGGGAATTCATGATCCACTTTTTCCCCATTTTCAATTACTTCTAATTTCTAATCAGCCAAAAGAAAATTTTCTGGCAAGAAGGCGTGGATGGCATTGCATGCCAACAAGATGACAAGGGGTGTGTGTGTATGAAAGAACTTCATGCCTTTGTAGCACAAGACACAATTACACGTTAGCAAGAACTTACAATGAGCATGAATCCATAAGCATGCATGTTTTGCTTGTCTGAATTTGGATTGCAAGTACTCAATTTGAAGCAAGCTGCAAGTGTCAAGCATGAGAAAATTAGCAATCACGGTATACGTCATGAATGACTATACGCATCTAATTCAAAGCCGCTTAATTATATCAAAATGCAAACCTCATTCACATATAACCACTGTCATCTAATTATATCAAAATGCAAACCTCATTCACATATAACCACTTTCGGCTATTGGCATTTATTCCCTCTTCATAAAAATTGTAAGGACAATATCATTTATACAATCATCAGATGCAATAGGTGCTCCAGGAAGCAGCAATTAATAAAATCTTAAATCTGATGAACAATTTTCATAGATAATGAACGCGCATAAAGCTGCATCACATGTACAATTTTCAGATAATTTAAGTATACATTTCAAAAGTATATTTTGGAGTGTTGACGAGAGTTTCTCGACCCTACAGAAACCTTATTTCAAATAGCTGAAAAGTAATGGATTAGTATGCTTCTGTGTAAGTTTAATACGTTTCCGTAGAATACCTCTTTGTTCTGTTGAGCCCTGCCTGCAGTAATGTCTGGATGTGGATAAACATTGATCATTAGTATATGAACAGGCAAAAGAAACTCCAAATAAAAGTGTGGTAACCAATCATACACACCCCTTGGTGCAGGTAATCTTTTTGGTGGTTGTTGGGCAATAAGAGCCAGCAGAACAAAATAACTCCTCACTACTGGATACACTGGCCCATCTATCTGCTCCACCGCACGAGTGATTCGTCTTACCAGGAGGCAATTGATAAGCATACCTGAAATTTTCTTTACCAACATGCATATCAACATATCATATAAACGACAACGATTCTACGTCATACAGAAATTGATGTCCAGCAGGAAAACAAGACTTACGGATCGCATATGCCAGTGGTTTGATTAAGCTTTGAACGCGGGCAAAAGGAGCCTAAAGGACAAGCTACAGTAGTGTTGCAAAGCAGAAGATATGAGTTAGATCTTTCAATTCTTCATTAACAAACAAGCGTGCATTTATGCTTCGAAGGTTGAACCTTTAAATACTCCCAATTACTCACTAGCAGCAAAAAAAATGTATAGCTTATGGCCAACAGAATGGTTTAATGCACTTACGGATCATGCAAGTGAGGCCTCGAGGGCAGAAGAAACCTTCACAACAAGGTTGGCTATCACGAGTCCGATCAGGGATGTCCTTCGAGTTTTTCAGGTCAACCGTAACGTTTGAAGCAACTCCACAAGCCCAACCAGGCTCACAACCAGGTACCCAAGAAGTCAGATTACAGTTTCTGTTTGGTTTCAAGAATTGAGCATTGGCTGATTTTGTGTCCATGAAACTAGTGAAATAGAACTTCATTTCCGCTGCTGTGCATATCCTTTTCGTAACATCTGTCGAATTAAGTAATGACTGTCAAGCAATCAGGTCATAAAGAGCACAGAAGCAAGACAAACTCTAAACGAAGCAGATTTAAGATACGAAAAAATCAAATAAAATCTGATTTTTTTTTTCCCTTTTGTGATCATATATGTCAATACCTTTCGTCTGTTTGACACAATTATTCAAAAAATCCAGATTGCTGGAAAAATTGAAAGCTTCATTCATATCAGTGTCCCTGGGGAAGAAGCAACTCTTATAAATAGGAAACTAATTCGAATAATATGACAAAACAAAAAAAGGACTCCATGAAACTCACACATCATTAATGCAATATCCCAAGCTGTTGGT
This sequence comes from Henckelia pumila, assembly GCF_033568475.1. NCBI lineage: Eukaryota > Viridiplantae > Streptophyta > Magnoliopsida > Lamiales > Gesneriaceae > Henckelia > Henckelia pumila. The sequence goes on from NC_133121.1 coordinate 108,053,687, forward strand.
GATGTCCTTGTTGAATATCTTTGTAAGATTCGAAATTTGGCTGTAGATAAAAGATGTAACCAGTGGTATCGCTGTAGGATTACCAGTATTCGAGAAGTCGTCCCCATCCACACACCAAACCGGCCGCGAGGAACCCAGAATAAGAACCAAAACAAACAGCACCAGTGATTGAACACAAGAGGAATCGATCCTCATTCCTCTCATTTTAACAACAAAAAGCTTTCCAAATCTCATACATAAGGAAAATCATCCACAAAAACAAATCCTTTCCCAACAGTGTTTCTTCAAATGCTTTAAGCTAGCTCAAAGATTCCCGAGAATCTTGATCACTAATCCCATCAACGCTCTTTTTACATAATCTGTTTGGGGAAAAAAAACAAGAACTATGGAGGTTGATCACCGGGCCCGGATGGCGAAAATTTGAGGGGGATGATTCTTGAGCCAAAAAGACGAAAGCTTTTCTGGTGAAGGTGTTTAGAGGCGAGATGTGAGAATGGTATCCAGTGTTGGGGAGATGCTCCATTGTTTTTGGATGAAGAATTGGCGGGGAGAGATTGATGGCGCAATGTATGGACTCAAAAAATGTAACTCAATCCTTTTTTTACTTGATTTCTCTTGTCACATGATAGTACGTGCATGTACATTTAATTTACCAAAAAAAGGATAAAAATAAAATAAAATCTCACAACCCACGTGCCGACAATATTAGTGTATTATATATAATTGCAACTCTTCAAATTCGACGATTGTCTTCACTATATCAAGACGAGCCTTTCCAAACTTTTGCAATTGCTCCAAGTCAAGAATGATGAACTTTGGAGTTCATATATATGTGATGAGTTCGTACTATTTGATATAAATAGTAACTATCAAAATTTTATAACTTTTTTTCTATCTGAAATCGGTTCATTTATGTCACTCATCGTGTCATCCATTCATTGGTGACGTTTCTATATTAAGATAATACTCTAGGTTAAAATAAACCTTTTTGGAGAACCAATTTGACTTCAAGTGTCACAATAATAAACAGGATTCGAAGTCGACTTAGAAAATGGAAATGGAACATACATTTGACATTAATTGAGACTCATCAACTTCTTTCAAATAAATCTACAATTAATTTTAAAAAAAAACACACACAAAAACTCATCGAAACTGTTGTGAATTAGTCATATACATAAAAAAATATTATTTTATATGTCGACCGTGTCACATGAGACCTACCGAAAGTAAAATCATTGAACCAAGTTAACTAAGCTAAACCATGGGGTGTTTATCCCTAGCATTTTTAGTCGATTGACCCGACTCACCCGAGTGGCGGAGTGTGGACTAATTCAAACAAAGACCGTGACTTTCTTACCTTGTCAAAATCTTCTCTCAAACAAAGTTCCAGTATTAAATAAATGGCCGCCTTCACACTTGGCCTTCGGTTTTGTGCTGCGCGTCACTGTTTATATATGTGAATACAAACAATTATTTCTTCTTTCCCATTATTATTTTGAGTGTATTTAACTCTAGTCCTTGTAATATGTGGGCTTCAATTATTTATTTATATTTATTCAATAACAAGACTTTGGTGAGGTCTTGATGCTAGAATTTTGCTGTTCTTGTACCGTCTCTTCCGCAATCGTTCAAGATTGGATTTTTACTGGGTGATTTAAAAGATTTCGGACAAATATGAGTCCCTGGTTTCAGCTTGCGGAGGTAAAGTTCTTGATATAAGATTTTTTTTTAAACAGAAACTGGATTTAATTTGGATTCTTGATTTCTTGGGTGATTTAGATAGAATATTATGCAAGTTTGAGTGCCTAGACTAGGAGTCATGAAAAGATTTTATTCTTGGAATCAGACTGAGAAGCCTAAACGTAAGACTCATTTTGATATGGTATTACTGATTTGTATAAAACTAAATACACTCTGTGTTGATGCTATTGGACAATTCGAGGGTTCCTTGATCAAGAGTTGATATTGCATAAGATTGATCCCATATAATATTGACCCTTATGGCTCCACCACCTCGTATTAGATATCCTATTTTCAATTTTTCAGTAGGATCGAGCTACACCGTGCGCTTCCGGATATGGACGTTTGTCATGGTAAATGGTAATGGAAATTTAATTCATGGGATGAAATTGGGTGTTTGTGGATTTGCTGCTGCTGCTATTCTGTTATAAGTAAAATATTTGTCACTGTTCCCTTCTTTAACTAGTGAGATAGAGAATCTGTTACTGAAATTATTGTTATTGGAACTGTCGTAATGCCAATGGTATTTATTTACCTCATGATTTTTCCTTTCCCCGACCTTTTTAACTCGCATGTTACGACTTTTCATCGTACTTTGCCCTTTATAGCTTGAACATGAGCCAGTGACGGCAACTCAACTATGATATGAATGGAGATTTGTTTGAATACCGTGATTGTGCTGTCAACACTTCACACTTTAGTTTAAAGAAGAATGAATCCTACTTTATTAAAATTTTGAGTTGTTTTGTTTTGTTTTTCGGGGTAAGCAAGGGATGCCTTGATGATTTCTTCAAGAAGGTTCTCCTTTTCTTTTTTCGCAGATGGATTTGTTTAACCCCTTGAAATGTTTCCAATTTCGCAATGAAGATAAGAAGGAAGAAGGGAAGATCACAACTCCAAATTCAGCATTGTCCTCATTTACTGATCAAGAAATGAGGCAAGCAGGATCTGAAGTTAATTCTCAGAATTTATCAGATACAAGTACTGAGTCAAGAGGACGAAGCCAATTCCCAAATTTGTCTGATAGACCTAGTAATCTCCGAGTTTTTACATTTTCAGAGATAAAACAAGCGACAAAAAACTTCAGTCGAACTGCAAAACTTGGGGAGGGTGGATTTGGATGTGTTTTTAAAGGTGTGATCAAGAGTTCTGATAATCCATCTGAAAAGATTCAGATGGCTGTGAAACAACTTGGTAAACGAGGACTGCAGGTAGATTCTCTCACTCTTTCGTTGTTTTCAAGATTTCACCTTTTCTTTCCTTACTGTGAAAATATAAAACCATTGTTATGTCGTGTGTTATGAGCTCAAGTTTTTGGGATACACTGGTTTGACTTAGTGTTAGAATTGAGAAAGAGGTGGTGATGAGCTCAAGACCTGTGCAATGCAATCTCTTTATATTTAATCGGGCTCGTCTTGACTGGTTATTTTCGGGCCTTTATTGTCCAGTAATCGACCATTGCCCACATGTATGAACTGTGTCTTAATTTCGTGCATATATTCCTGGTCTCAGGCACATGTGAGGGGTTTGTTGTTGAAACAGAAAACTATTGTCGTGTCGATTCCTAGGAATTGAGCTAAAGTGTGTCCAAGACATAAATTCTCGTCTTCTTATGTTGACAAATTGTTCCGAGTATCTGCACTGGTGCCTCTACTTTAGAAAGTTGAGCTAAAATTTTTGTGGAACAGTTGCTCAATGGTAAGCCGAACCTTCTGTATTATTTTAGGGTCACAAAGAATGGGTAACGGAAGTTAATGTTCTTGGCATTGTTGAACATCCAAAGCTCGTGAAACTCATAGGCTACTGCGCGGAGGATGATGAAAGAGGTATTCAAAGGCTTCTCATTTACGAGTACATGACAAATGGAAGCGTGGAAGACCATCTGTCAGCTAGGTCAACCACGCCACTTTCCTGGGATATGAGGCTTAAGATAGCTCTAGATGCTGCCCGTGGCTTAGCCTACCTGCACGAGGAAATGGATTTTCAGGTCAACTTTTATGGCATCTTCCTATCTTTCGGATGGTTAGAGCTTGATTATATCATGTAGTTTGAACATGGCTTATCATTCAAAGACTGATTTTTCCCCCCATTTTTTATGTTCAGATCATCTTCCGAGATTTCAAATCTTCAAATATTCTCCTGGATGAGCAGTGGAATGCCAAATTATCAGACTTTGGATTGGCTCGGTTGGGCCCTTCTGAAGGACTAACTCATGTATCAACTGCGGTAAGCTCGACGAGACAACACTATATATTGGCTCTTACATTTTTCCTTTGGGGAGATAATTTCTGCTTTGTATACCACATGATAAGAAATATACTGGAGTTATTACTTTCATGCTTGATAAATACTTTGTCAATATCAGGTTGTTGGGACCATGGGATATGCAGCTCCCGAATACATTCAAACTGGTCGTCTCACATCAAAGAGCGATGTATGGAGCTATGGTGTCTTCCTTTACGAACTAATAACGGGAAGACGCCCATTGGATAGAAACCGTCCCAGAAGTGAGCAGAAGCTTTTAGAATGGGTAAAACCATATCTATCAGATCCTAAGAAGTTTCAGAAGATAATAGATCCAAGAATTGAAGAGAAGCGTATTCTTAAATCAGCCCACAAACTCTCGCTTGTGGCCAACCGCTGCTTGTCCAGACTTGCAAGAACTCGGCCCAAAATGAGCGAAGTCGTGGAAATGGTGAATCAAGTTCTGGAGGCATCAGTAGGTACAGGCAATCCAGAACCCTCTTTGAAGAATAAAGATTTGTCAAAAAGTTATGACGAAGAACCGGAAGGTAATGGTAAAAGAAGGATCTTGGATTTGAAAATGGGCGATGGTGGATGGCTAGTCCGCGTGTGGTTGCAGAAGGTCGTAAAAAGTTGTTGATAGAGTGTGACCTGGGATTATAGATCAGATTCGATAGTATTTCAGATTCCATTTTCGTGTGTATATTCTCTAAGGCTGCTTGGTTTGGTCACGGAAAGAAGATGAATCCCATCTAAATTTCTGCAAAAATGCTTCTTGCACTACTAGAGATTCCGGTTAGCTCCTATTTCGAATGTACAAGGAAATAAGAGAGAACAGATAGCTGCAGAGGAGATTGATTCTTGCTGTAAAGATACGCAGAATCTGCAACACATGGCTTGTTAAATATTATTTGAAACAAGATTAATAGCTTGTTAAATGTTCTTTGAAACAAGATTATTTTTGTTTTTCCCCCTTTTTCTGATTACTAGTAACATATTAATATAATAAAAAATAATTTCAAATTCACTAACAATTATAATAAAAACAAAATAAGTAATAATCTAAATCTCAAATATTTTAATTTTTTAGATATGTTATATTTGTAATAGAATAATAGTAACTAAAGGCTTTATGTTTGAATATTATTAAGTTTGTTTCGCTAAATATAGATTGTATTTTTATTTTTATTCTCAATAACTATATTTAATTTAATTATATTGATGAGTTTAATTTTAATATTTGTCTTTATTATATAACAATTTTTGTCAAAATTTTTGACACCTAATGACATGTAAATTACGCAACTACCAATCTTTCTCCATTTGTTCGTAATAATTTATTTTACAATTTTAAGCAAAAATGAAAATAAATTAACATAAATTTTTTAAAATAGTTAATTTTCTTATCAATATAATTATCATAATTTCGTTATATTCAACTTTATCGATCTATTTTTTGTTTTGTTTTTTTAAAACCTAAAATATATTTTCTGTTTTTATATCACATACATGTATATAGATTATAAGGATAAATATAAAAAAATATTACCCTCTATAATTTTTTTATCTATTTTTTAGTTTATTTATTTTGAAATATATTGTTTTATATTAATTAGTAGTTTTATCGTGGTCGTCACCATCATCATCCATCATCTAAATAATTTTTTAATATTTATATATAAATTAGAGTTTCAATACATATTATTTCATATTAATTAATAGTTTTAATTATGATTTTAATTCTTGTTCAAAATTTATCATATTAAATTAACATTTTACTGTCCTTTTTTTTACCAACTAAAAATTAAATATATCAAGTGTAATACCAATGCTTTATAATTACATTTTATTTATAAATATTTCATTATTACTCACATCTCTCTATTTTTTAATTTTTTTAATAAATTTTATATTATAAATTATAATCATAAATTTCTATTAGTTTCAATATATTTTTATTATTATACATATAAAGTTAAATCACATATCAAGGAAAAATTTTAAATAATTTAATTCATTTTTAATAATAATGAGTGTTTATATATTTCTATTGAAAATTATAGTAAAAATTATACTTTTGTATATAAAATAAAACTTTTAATAAAATACTAATAATAAAAACATAAATAATGTACTAAAATTTTGAAAAATATAGTAAATATTACCATTATTTTTTTCAGAAATAATTGAGTTATTTTTGCGATCAATATTTTATTTTATTTTTTATTTCTATTATAATATTTTTTAATTAGCATACTATAATTTTTAAATTTTTATTATATTTAAATGAGAGTTTCATTAAAGATTATTTCATATTAAAATAACATATAAATGTTCTCTATTCAAATATTATCTTAAACACATATTTATTGAAGTATAAATATAGCTAAAAAAATTTAAACAATGAGTAATTTTTTTGTGATGGACTCATAGTACAAATATTATGTGCATTTTTATTCATTACCAATTTATTCAAATTTGCATATAACTCATTATGTATTTTAATATGATAAATTAATACTAAAAATAAATTTTTTTTATCTAAATTATTTTATTTAATTATCTTTATCAGTATTTTATTTTTATAATTTTAAATATATTATTTTATATTAATTAGTAGTTCGTCGTCGTCGTCACCATCATCATAAATAATTTCTTAAATCTTTATTATATATAAATGGTAGTTTCATTAAATATTATTTCATATTAATTAATAGTTTTAATTATGATTTTAATTCTCATTTTAAATTTGTCACATTAAATCAACGTTTTGCTGTCTTTTTTTTTTTTACCAACAAAAAATTAAACATATCAAGTGTAATACCAATGATTTATAATTAAATTTTATTTATAAATATTTCATAATTACTCATAACTCTCTATTTTTTTTATTTTTAATTAATTTTAAATTTATAATCATAAATTTCTATTAGTTGCAATATATTTGTATTATCATACATATAAAGTTAAATCACATACCGAAGAAAAGTTTAAATAATTTTTAATAGTAATTAGTGTTTATATATTTGTATTGAAAATTATGACAAAAACTATACTTTTGTATATAAAATAGAAACTAAAATTGGTCACTCTTTTGGTTTTAAATATGTAAGAATAATTGTTGTAGAAAGATTTTTTTTAATGCACTAAAATATTTCTGCTTAATTTAGTGCATTCATTATGTTTCTTACTATTAGTATTTTATTAAAATTTCTACTATCTTTATTTTTTTATAATCTTTACTACATATTATATATTAATGAGAGTTTCATTAAATATTAATTAATATTTTTAATCATTATTTTAATTCTCATTCTAAATTTTTCATATTAAATTAATGCTTAATTTGCTGTTTTTTTTACCAACTAAAAGTTAAACATATCAAATGTAATACCAATGATTTATAATTCATTTTTATATATAAATATTTTATTATTACCATACCTCTATATATATATTTATTTTTAATCACTTTTAAATTATAAACGTATAATCATAAACTGCACATCCTAAATAATAATTATAATTATATATAATTATAGTAATGATAGTAGAAGAAATTTTAATAAAATACTAACAGTAAAAAACATAATGAATGCACTAAAATTTTGCAAAAAATATTAAACATTACAATTAATTTTTTGGCAAAAATCATTGAGTTATTTTTGCGATGAAATATTTTATTTTTCTTTTCTTTCTACTATAATATTTTTTATTAGCATATTATCAATTTTTTATTTTTATTATATATAAATGAGAGTTTCATTAAATATTATTTCATATTAAAATAACATATACAATCATGTTCTCTATTCATGTATTCTCTTAAACACATCTTTATTGAAGTGTAAATATTACTAAAAAATTTCAAACAATTAGTAATTTTTGTTGTGGATATGGACTGATAGTGCAAATATTATGTGCATTTTTATTCATTGCCATATTTATTTCAATTTGCATATAACTCATTATGTATTTTAATATGATAAATTCATACTAAAATATTTTTTTATTATCTAAATAATTTTATTTCTCTTTATTATTATTTTATTTTTATATTATCGGTAATAGTATTATTAATTTCTAATTCCTCTTAATTTACTTCATGTCGATATCTACATTTTTTAAGATAAAATTATAACCAATAATGCTAATAATAACTTAAAATAAGTATATGTGATAAAAAAAAACTTAAAATAAATATATATATTTATATATCCAATTAGAAGACTCCACAATAATAATTTACAAGAGAAAATAGATGATAGAATGTTGTACAATGAATTTAGGATGATTAATGACATAATTAATAGCACAATTACATCTAAATAATTTTATTTAGAATATTGCCATTATTTTTATCATCCAACTTCCCAAAATATCTATTTCTCTTTATTAGTATTTTATGTTTATATTATCGGTAATAGTATATATGAAAAATGCTAGATGTACACCTTGTAGTGTACACCTTGGTTTACACCCTTACTTAAATTTTTTTAATTTTCCTTATTAATTGCAAAATACCCATGATAAGAAATAAATATCTAGTTGATCAAGGAAAGTTTTATAATTAATAAGGAATGATGTAAACCAAGGTGTACACCGAGGTGCACATCTAGCATTAATCTATTTATATATCCAATTAGAAGACTCCACAATCAGTGGCGGTGCCACTAAGGGGCAAGGGGGGCAATTGCCCCTCCTTAAATTTTTTTTAATAAAATTACTAATATATTCCTATATTTAAAAATGATAATTTATGAACATACATTAATAAGAACCAAACACCAAAATAAAATAGAAAATTCAAAAAAAATTAAGTTAATTTTCATTATTTAATATGTACGAAATGACTTAAAAATTTGTGGCCCCTAGTCTTAAAAAATTGAAGCACTAACACTAAGTTTTTTAATCTAAATACAAATAGATTTTAAGTATTTTAAACATAAAAAAAATTATTGAAGAAAGATGTGGCATACTCATTTTCTTACAAGTTTGTGAGTTTGAAAATTTTTTGCGGTGAAAATTATAACGAATATTAATTACTTATATAGAAATATATATATATATATATATATATATATATATATATATATATATATATATATATATAATGATCTTTGGTTTTATTCGGTTGCTCTCCCTTGATAAAATTCTTGGATCCGCCCCTGTCCACAATAATAACTTATAAGAGAAAAATAGATGATGTAAATGTTGTACAATGAATTTAGGATAATTCCAATTAGAAGACTCCACAATAATAACTTACAAGAGAAAAATAGATGATGTAAATGTTGTACAATGAATTTAGGATGACTAATGACACAATTAAAAGCACGATTACATCTAAATAATTTGAATTAATATTGCCCTTATTTTTATCATCCAACTTTCCAAAATATCTATTTTTCTTTATTTGTATTTTATGTTTACATTATCGGTATTAAAATTATTAGTTTATAGCGTGTCTCTTAATTTATCGCCAATATCTACATTTTTTAAAACAAAATTCTCACCAATAATGCTAATAATAATTTAAAATAAATAAATAAATAAATAAATAAATATATTTACTTAAAAACTCCACAATAATAATTTACAAGAGAAAAATAGATATAGAAATGTTATACAATGAATTTAGGATGATTAATGACACAATTAATAGCACAATTACATCCAAATATTTTGACTTACAATATTGCCCTTATTTTATCATTTAACTTCCCAAAATACCCATCTTGCACTCTAATGAACAAAATTTGGGCATTAATGAAATTTTACAATGCAAAAACTTTATCCACCATTCATACTTTTATAGTAGAAATAGATTGTCTGTAGATATCAGATTTCCCGTCAATGTTCAAGTTTGTACTTGAACTGAGATAGATCATAGATAGTCATTTGGATTCAAGATTTACCAGTTTGAATCTCAAGAACAAATTATTTCAAAACCTCTTGATCAACAACTTTTACCTCTTAATATTTCGTCGAAATTCTTGAATCGAATGCAAAGATAACAACAACATATATATCATACGCTTGCAAATCTTGCCAGAGAGTTAATATGGATTAAAGATGGTCATATTTCTAACAATCATTTTCGTGAAAATGCAAAATTTCATCACAAAAAAAATAGTCAAAATCCATGGCTGCCGTTGCTCGTGTGTTTGTCTAGAAAATGCATGGATTTTGGACTTGTTTTTTTTTTTTTTTTTAATCAAAATTGCGTGCCAACCATTCCAGCTATCACCCTCAGAAATTAATTCAAATTACGCTACTCAGTCATAAATATAGCCAAACTTTGTAGGTGGAAATATCCGTGTTTTAGTTGACTACTTAAACCAAATATTATCAATCCAACACAACTTGCCCCTACAGTACTAGTTCATCAAAATAAAAATTAAATGTCAAAACGAAGAGTTAGATATAATTTAAAAGTCGGATGACGACTACTTAAATGTTGTGGATCCCATGTATTTTTACTTCGAATTCAGTTTATCGATCGGAGAAGTTGTAATAAAAAAAATTATGATAAATAAGTGTAATCATATCGAATTGACTCGTTCGTCCGTAAAAACAAAATGTGTAAAAAAGTGATTTCAAATTTACAACTTTTCAGCACGTTTAAGGTATTGTTTGCAACCTTTAAAAAATAAGAGATTATGGAGATTCTCTTCACAAATTTGTGAAAAAAAATCTCTATAATCACTTATTTTTAAAGGTTGTAAACACTTAATAAGATCTACTTAATTGAAAAGTCACTTGAAGTTGTGACCTTTTTTATAAGCTTTCATGAAGTATGAGGGGCGGGCAACAAAGTTGACCAATTTTTGTTAAGTTCTTAAAGTTATATTGCAAATTATATAATTAATAGTAGTTGTATAAATATATGCTTAATATCTCAATCAACTGTCGTTACACGATATTTTTTTTTAACAACAAAAAAATGTAAAATCGAGACATGGGGGGTGGGGGCATAGGAAGTATGAAAGCATCATGAATCAGCATATTTCAATTTTACGTGGATTTGTAAAAATTATTTTTTTTTAAAAAAAAAAGGAAAGAAAAAGGTTTAGTGCGTACACAGTGTACACCACCATACAAGATACATCCAAGTGTATTGCACTCACAAAAACATTAACAAAAATTGCATGGATCGAGTTGAAGTTATTAAGATTTAAGATAATTAATCTCGAAAAAATGTTGGTAGGTTAAATCTGACATAATTGTTGATTAAGTGTTTACATATTTTATCGATTCGAACATTTTAAGTGATTGGATTAAAATATATTATGTTAATAAAAATAAATAATGATTAAAGTATCTATAACGTGACGGAGTTGCTTTGGTATTTTACCATTTGGTAGACAAATTGGAGCAAAAACCGTACTCGTTTTACACGATAATCTAGAATTAACGCTGACTTGGGTGTTTATTGAAGAATGAAATAAAAAGATAATAAATCATCATATAATAATATTTCTTATATAATTTCAGATTCGCCGCCGTATAGGGATGAAGAATTTGTTGAATTTCATGGCAAGTCATGATTGTGACTCATGAAACGAAATTTATATATATATATATATATATATATTTGAAAAATATATTATTATTATTATTATGTTGAATATTGAATGTTAAATTTTGAATATTGAATTGTAAAATGTGGAAAATTAGTGTGTGATGATGTAGATGATGATGTATTTATTTTTGGATTAATCTCAAATGTGGATCTATAAATAGGTCTTCATTTGTGATGAAAAATACAATTGAGTTGAGAGAAAAATATTATAAAATGTAGAGTTTGATATATTTTGTGTTTTGGAGTATTTACTTTTTATCGTAAATTTTTATTTTTTCACAACACGTTATCAGCACGATCGCTCGAAGGTTCTCTATAATTTCCGACGCTCCAAAATACAAGAAGAAGTCAAAAATAATCAACAAGTAAGAATATTCACTTTTACTGTTTATATATTTTTATTGTGTATAATATCATGTTATGAATTTCAAAAACTTGTTATAAATCCTGGGAGGATGTTAAGACGATATCCCATACTCCCGGTAAGGGATACGACAAGTATAAAAGCCTCTAAGGTTTTTAAACAATATAATCATATTTGTATAATTTCATGTTATTATATAAAAGGCTGTCTATGACACCGATCTTATAATAATGTGATATGATATATTATACCTGACTTTATACTAACTATATTAGTATAATTTCATAATATTATATAAAAGGCTGTCTACGACACCGACCTTATAATAATGTGATATGATATACATAATTATTTAATTATGATTATCATTATATACATTGCATCATTATCACAAATTTTTATTCAACACATATTCGATTTTTTTTTTACCCCCAACGGTCACAAACGGCTAATTTTTGCCCTATAAATATGTTCACTCAAACTCATTTTTAATCACACCAAATTCACTCTTTCTCTCAAAATATTTTCTTCTCGGGTTTTTTCGAAAAAGAAGAAGATGGAGTTTTTGACCTTTCTAAGGCTATTTTTCATAACGACTATGATCATCATGCTCACGAGTTTTGTACTCACCGGCGATTTTTCACCACAGATTTTTTATCTATTTATATACGCACTTGTAATTTTCTTCCTTCCATTATTTTGTATTATCATACTAATAGAAATTAACTAATAAAATGCATTGTTATTTTTCTAGTACCACCATATCAAATTTGGCAAAGATTGAATTCGTTGCGCTCGATATCACTGGAAAGAATTATATGCCATGGACTCTCGATGTAGAGATGCATCTTGAGTCATTGGGTCTAAGTGATACCATCAAAGAAATTAATATATCAACCTCACAAGATAAAGCAAAGGCAATGATTTTCTTACGCCGACATCTTGATGAAGGGTTGAAATGTGAGTATCTCACAGAAAAAGACCCAATGATTTTATGGAAAGGGTTGAAAGAAAGATTTGAGCATATAAGGGAAGTGATACTTCCGACCACCCGTGATGAATGGAATTCGTTAAGAATCCAAGACTTTAAAAAAGTCAGTGATTATAATTCTGCGATGTATCGAATAGTCTCGCAATTAAAATTCTGTGGACTTGAAGTCACAGAGATGGAAATGCTTGAGAAAACGTTTTCCACTTTTCACGCATCAAATATAACTCTACAGCAACTGAAACGCCTACTACTAATAAAATGCGGAAATTTTTTTTTTTTTTTTTTATCTACTATATACATATACGCCCATACATATATGTATAAATATTAAAAATAATATTTCAAATCATAACTCGCTTAATAAAATAATAAACAGTTATTTGATAAAATCTCGAGTCATGCAATAGATAAAATAATGTCTATGGTGAAAATTTATAACTTATGTCTACTAAAAACCATGAAAAATCAATAAGTAATCATAACCACTGAAAACATAAAAATATACTGAATAAATAACTCATGCATAAATAAAATTCTAGTGAGACGGTCACGGGGCCACTGCCATGCTCGCTCATACGTCCTCGCCACCGGTAGGAGCTACATCATACTCACCTGCACCATATAAGCGTAGTGAGCCTAGAGGCTCAACATGTCTAATCCTTTATAACAAGGGTTAAAATAATGCATCACGTAAATACTAATACATATACATGTATATGAGCATGCATGGAAACATTTTTCATAACATAAATGCTGAATCATAAATCTTATACATAACATAACTTTCTTCATCATACATAACATAATTGAGCATGTCATAAACATAAAAACTGAGTATGGTCATATCCATGAATGTGACTAATAACTGTGCCGACTGATCAGTCTAAAGAACCATCGTACGTGGCGGTGGAATAATCCACCTCTATGCTGGTAGTAAACTACCTCTGTGCCAGTGGTAAAACCACTTCTATGCCGGTAGTAGAACTACCTCTGTGTCAGTGGTAAAACCACTTCTATGCTGTCACATCACTTCAATTTCCATAAAAATATTTTCCATGCTCAATTCTTAATCATAAACACATCATAAAATATTTCATGTATGCATGCACTTAAAATATGTCCGTAATATATATTTAATTAATTTTAATAATAAATATACTTTTACTTAAAATAGACTTCATGCATAAAAATAATTAAATATATATTCCGGACTTAGTTTATTTTCATGGATTGGTCCCGACTGCTGGTCTCTCTACTAAACCCCTTAACTGACTTAAAGCCTGCTAACTAACTTAAAGCCCATAATTAAATAACTACTTTTAAAAAATATAATTTTTACTAAAATAAAATACTTAAATGTTATTGGGCTTAAATAAAAATATTTAGGCCCAATAACTAATTAATTCATAAAAATTCCTAGACTGGCCCAATAAAATCACTGACTAGCCCAAAAATTCCGATGGACCCACGGGCCCATAAAATTATTGGGTTAACTTAAAATAAATTTAAAAATCCCAAATAAAATTATTTGGAAGCCCAAATAATTTTATTTCTAATTAAATGGCCCAAAAATCCAATTATAGCATTAAACATTTTAAAATTAAAATACTCGAGCCCGGCCCACCTAGCCCGGACCCGAACCTACCTGACCCGACCCTAGACCCTACTGACCCGACCCACTACCCTGACCCGACCCGGAACCACCCAGAACCCCCAACCCGATTCCCCCTCCTCTCCTTACCTTCGGCCGTGCGAGCAGCCCCCTATTCCGGCATTCGGCCGGCCAACTCCGACCACAAATGGCCGGAGCACCACCACCCTCAACAAGCCAACTCCCAGGCGGTTCTTTCACGACAAGAACCAGCCCAAACCATTGCCTAGAGACAGAGAACGAAGCCCTGCAAGTTGGCCCTTCCTCAGCTCGCGTGCAGCCGGAGCAGTCCCAGCGTTTTGCTTCGTGCCGATGACTCAGACCACCAAAGGCCACGAAACCAGTCCTCAATCTTAGCCAACATCCTAAGCTTTCAAACCCAACAAACCTCACCCAAAATAATGGCCTGAGGAAGGAGAACGAAGTCTTCTTCCTCAGGACCCTAATCTGCGCGAGCTGTGCAACAGAAATGGAAGGCTTCGACTTGGACCCCTCCAGCCTCAAACCGACCACACTACTCGACCCTAGGGACCTTAGGACACCCCTTGACCAAGCCCTTAGCCCTGGACCGAACCATGCTAGGCAAAAACATGAGTTATGATCATGAATTCTCATATACATGCATCAAACATCAAAAGTTTGCATAAATTCGAAATACTTATGAAATTTCTGAACAAGAACAATCATGCATGAATAATAGCTCATATGGTGGCCAAAGAAAAGTTTTAGACATGCCTTTAAATTATTGACGAACGGATGATGCGTTTACGGGACTCCGGGACGACGAACGACCAAATAAATCCTCAAATAAAAGTTGATCGGCTATGGTGGCTTGTTTTCTGCTGAAAAAGAAGATGGAGGCATGAAGGAGGGAGATGAGTGTCGGCTAAATAATTTGTAGTGGGTGGTGGGGTTTGGGGTAGGTTTAGGTTTTTAAATTAATTTTTGTATAATAAATATTAACTAATTAATATAGATAATATATCATAGAAAATATAATTAAAACTCTAATCATAATAATAATAATCTGATAAGATAACTCCAAATCTCGAAATTATTAAATAGGCTAATTTTAAAAATTAATAAAAGTCAATAAAGAGACTAATTTTGGCTAAAAATAGCCCCTTAAATAAATATATAATTAAATACTAAAATTTTCTTGACAAAATACCTTAAAATATTATTTTAAGGCTCATAAAACTCATAAAATATTTTTGGCTAAATATTTTGGTATCTCGTCCGTCCACGGTCCCGTCTACGCGATCAAAACCAATTAATTTCCATAAATCACAAAAATCACTAATTTTGGGTTAAATGCTAAAATAACTTAAATTATGCATATAAATCACATAATAACACATAAATTCATTTAACCCTTATTTTAAAATTAATTTCTCCTAATTATGCATGCGAATTTACGTATTAAAATTTCCGGGTGTTACAGCAACAGTATAGAGTGCGTGGTTTTACGAGATATTCTGAACTCATTGCATGTCTTCTTGTGGCGGAAAAGAACAACGAATTGTTAATAAGAAATCATAAATCCCGACCCACTGGATCAACGGCATTTCCTGAAACAAATGTCGTAATGAAAAATGAAAACCAAAATCAAAGACATAGACCAGAATTTGGTCGTGGACGAGGTCGAGGAAGTGGGCGTGGGCGTGGACGTAAAAATTATCGCGGTCGTGGTCGTGGCCGTGGATATGAAAATAATCGAGATAGTTATTTCAATAGCTCATCTCAAAAGAACGTCACGAACCACCCACCAAAAAGGCAGCATGAAAATACGAGTGAAAATGAAAATCACTCAAAAAGATCTGAGAGTGTTTGTTATAGATGTGACACTCCAGAACATTGGTCACATATTTGTCGAACCCCTGAGCACCTATGTAAACTCTATAAAGAATCGACAAAGGGGAAAGGAAAAGAGACCAATTTTGTTGAAAATAGTGACCATTTAATTGGTTCAACTAGTTTCAATGCTGCAGATTTTTTGAATGATTTCGAAGACATTGATTAAAATATTGGTGGGATTAGATTGTAACAAATTTGTATTTTTATGCATTCTTGTATTATAAAGCATGTTATATTTTGCATTTGTATTGTACTTAATTTTTCTTTATTGCATTTTTGTGAAGTTTGATATGGAAAATGCTATGAGCAAACATGGAAATAATATCATGGAAATTTGCATACCGGATAGTGGTACAATGCACACTATTCTGCGAGATGAAAGATATTTCTTGGAAATAAAACCAACAAAAACAATGGTGAATACAATATCAGGTCCTGTAGACTTGATTGAAGGTTGTGGAAAAACACATTTTTTTGTTACCTAATGGTACAAAATTTTTGATAAATGATGTTTTATATTCACCACAATCGAAAAGAAATTTGTTGAGTTTTAATGACATATATTCTCACGGATATGATACTGAGACGATAACTGATGGAAATCAGAAATATATGTGTCTTACCACATATAAATCAGGAAAGAAATATGTGGTTGAAAAATTATCAATGCTCCTACTGGATTGCATTATACACATATAAGGCCAATCGAATCAAATATGGTGGTTAATAGTTCTTCAATATTAATCAATTGACATGATCGATTGGGACATCCTGGTTCAATAATGATGCGAAGAATTATTGAAAATACGCATGGTCATCCATTGAAAGATCAGAAGATCTTTCAGAATAATAAGTTTCAATGTAAATCATGTTCTCTTGGAAAACTTATTATAAGACCATCACCAGCTAAATGTTGGAAAACGTGTTTAGATCAATTAAGAATTGATACCCGGTGCAGTGGAAGTTTAAAAAATTTTTATTTTTCTATATGGAACGATTCCATATCATGAGTATCAAAACTTTACGATTAAATTATGCAAGTAAAATAATAATAATCACAATTAATAATATTTTACCTCTTCAAGAAACGGCTTGATTATGGACACCAACAGAATTTAATCTGCTCTTCTTGTATATCCCGGGAACCGATGGCTTCACGATCAATCTCCGAAATAAGGTCAACGAACAGAAAACAGAAATCCTCTGATTGATTGCACTAGAAATCAATCAGATGTTTATCGAAGAGAATAAACAGATTTGATCTGTTAATTCGGAATGTAATTTTTCACAAAAATCACAGACCGAATTTTCTCAAAAAAGAGCAGAGGATTTTCGAAAATCCCCTTGAATTATTTTATGTGAATTTCGAAAATTCCTAGGATTAATTGTGTCAATTTTCGAACACTACACATGTATTTATAGATAATTTCTAGACTAGATTAATTTATAATTGTATTAGGACTATAACTCCTTAGGGCCCACAATCCATAACTTAAGCCCAACAAGTCAAGCCCGTTGTTATAGAAATTAATATAAACTTCATCATGACTCCGATTGATAAACCGATTTCACCAATGTGCACAGAAACCATTTCTGCACCTTTTAAAGTCAAGATAATTTTTCTGAATCCGAATTCAGTGATTTCCAAAAATGCCCATCCCTATGTCATTTTAGGAAATTCTACTCCCTTTTAGTTAAGAAGTCCAACTTCTCTTTAATTAAATTTAACTCTTTAAATTTAACTATCTCAACGGGATTTAGTAATCCATTACTTGTGTGACCCTCAATGGTTCAGGGATACAGCTAGCCGTGTGCTCACAACTCCTTGTGACTCGGAACAACAATTTTTGACTTGCCCAACGAATCATGGTAAGAGCGTCTAGCAACATCGCCCCATGATTCCATAGGTATCACTGATAGTGCCTGCAAGAACTAGTAGATTTTGGTTAGCGTACAGTACGGTCCCTTCATCCATATATCCCGATCGAATCAACAACCATTGGTGTATCGAGAGTCGTTCGAGATTCGACAACTATGCATTACATCTTGGAGATCAAATAGTGACATCACATGTGTTACTAGGAAAACCGAGTAACCTAAAACACATCATGTACTCTGGCCAGAGATTCGTCACACTAATATCTCCTCAGATCGCATAGGATATCCACACTCGCAAGTATGTGGTGAATCCTTGACAACAAAGCATCGACTCCTATATGTGTCATAACTGTACCCAATCCCGACACCTGTTGACCCCAATAGAGTCGGTAAATGAGTCAAAGTACAGTACTAGCATATAGAGTTTCAATGATGTTTCAAGTAGTAAGGACTAATGGTGTACAACCAAAACCGCGGACTTTATCCACTCGATAAGTGATAACCACTTGGAAAGTCCGAATAGGATAGTTCGATCATTCATCATATGAATATCCATTTGCATGCTTTGAACATCTCCATGTCCATTACCAATGAAACGTGGTACTTGGCATCACAAATGCTAGTCTCAATCTCGAGCGATCCTTATCCTTATTAGCGGACGGCTCAATTGACTAGGAACCGTTTAGAATATACAGTGACTATAAGATGTGTTTCATAATAGTGATCTCTCTTTATTCACTATCTCATCTTACTTACACTATAGTATATTCAAGGTCTTTATCAAAACATCAATAGTATATCACAATATAACAATATGAAGAAAGACAAAGAAAATGCCATTAATGAATGTAAATTATATTAAACAAATATTGTTTATACATAGAGTCACAAAAGCCCTTAGCCACAAGTTGGCTAACCGAGCACCCACTCTTTCAATCTTCCACTTACCCTAAAGCCAACTAGTCATACTACGCAATCCCATTGCTTCGCGATGTTTGTCAAACAATGGTCCTGGCAAGGGCTTAGTAAGTGGATCAGCGATATTGTCTATAGAGGCCACTCTCTCGACAGTGATGTCTCCTCTTTCCACAATTTCTCGGATGATGTGGTATTTCCTCAGTACGTGTTTGGATCTTTGATGAGACCTTGGTTCCTTTGCCTGAGCAACGACACCAGTGTTGTCGCAGTATACCGGAACTGGACCAACAGCTTCAAGAATTACGCCCAACTCTTGGACGAAATTCCTCATCCAAACGGCCTCTTTAGCAGCAGCTGATGCTGCAATGTATTCTGCCTCAGTGGTGGAATCCGCTGTGGTGTATTTCTTGGAAATCTTCCAAGAGACAGCACCGCCATTGAGCATGAATACAAATCCAGAGGTTGACTTCGAGTCATCCACGTCGCTTTGGAAGCTAGAGTCGGTATAGCCTTCCAATTTCAATTCTCTTCCTCCATAAATCATGAATATATTCTTAGTCCTTCTCAAGTACTTAAGAATATCCTTCACGGCTTTCCAATGCATTTGACCTGGGTTGGCCTGATATCTGCTCGTGACACTCAGAGCAAAGGCTACATCCGGTCTGGTAGATATCATCCCATACATAATACTACCTATGGCTGACGCATATGGTATGTGTGTCATTTTCTCTATCTCTTCGTCAGTCTTGGGACACATAGACTTGGATAGAGAAACTCCATGACACATAGGTAGATGTCCTCTCTTGGACTCATCCATAGAAAACCTTTTCAATATGGTGTCGATGTAAGTTGCTTGAGTGAGTCCTATAATTCTCTTAGATCTATCTCTATAGATCTGTATCCCTAGAATATAGGAGGCCTCACCCAAATCCTTCATCGAGAATCTACCTGATAATCATATCTTTGTTGACTGCAACATCCCTACGTCATTCCCAATGAGTAGGATGTCATCAACATAAAGCACTAATAACGTCACCGCATCCTTAACTACTTTCTTGTACACGCACGGTTCCTCCGGGTTTTTGATGAAACCAAAGTCCTTTATTGTTTCATCAAATTTCTGGTTCCAACTTCTTGATGCTTGTTTGAGACCATAAATTGATCTCTGAAGCTTGCATACCTTATGCTCGCTTCCCATGGATGTGAATCCCTCGGGCTGCATCATATAGATTTCTTCCTTAATGTTTCCATTAAGAAATGCAGTCTTCACATCCATTTGCCATATCTCATAGTCATACCATGCTGCTATGGCAATAAGGATTCTTATGGACTTGAACATTGCAACTGGTGAAAAGGTTTCATCATAGTCAACTCCTTGTCTTTGAGTATAACCTTTTGCTACCAATCGTGCCTTGTAGGTAAGTACCTTACCATCAGGCCCAAGTTTTCTCTTGTAGATCCATTTACACCCTATTGGAACAATTCCATCGGGAGGATCTACTAAAGACCAAACTTGGTTCGTATGCATCGAGTCTATTTCCGGCTGCATAGCTTCAAGCCATAAATTAGAATCCGCATCAGAAATTGCTTCCTTGAAGTTTTTTGGATCACATCCAATGTCGGGTTCACTTTGATCCCCTTCAAGAAGAAGACCATATCGAATAGGAGGTCTAGAAGTCCTCTCGGATCTCCTAGATATAGGCGTGTCCGTTGAAGGTTCTTGAGGTGTGTGGTCGTTATTTTGTATCTCGGGTTCTTCTTGAATTTCTTCGAGTTCCATCATCTTGCCTTTCTTATCTAATAAGAACTCCTTCTCCATGAAGGTGGCATTCCTCGAAACAAACACTTTTGTCTCATAAGGATGATAGAAATAATATCCGATTGAATTCTTCGGATATCCTACAAAATAACATAAGGTGGATCGACTATCCAACTTATCTCCCACTGTCTGCTTCACGTAAGCAGGACATCCCCAAATCCTTAAGTACGAATACTTAGGAGCTTTGTCATTCCATAACTCGTATGGAGTTTTATCTACTGCTTTAGTGTGGACATTGTTCAACAACAATACTGCCGTTTCAAGCGCATAGCCCCAAAACGAAGGTGGGAGCTCAGTGAAGCTCATCATAGATCGAACCATGTCCAACAAAGTTCGATTGCGATGCTCCGAGACACCATTCAGCTGAGGTGTCATAGGAGGAGTCCACTGAGAGAGAATCCCATTCTCTTTTAGATAGTTCAAAAACTCGGTACTTAAGTATTCTCCACCTCGATCCGATCGAAGTGCTTTAATACTTCTACCTTGTTTGTTTTCTACTTTAGCCTTGAATTCTTTGAACTTTTCAAATGATTCAGACTTATATTTCATTAAATATAAATACCCATACCTTGAATAATCATCAATAAAGGTAATGAAGTAGGTGTGACCAAATTTAGTACCGATACTAAATGGTCTGCAAACATCTGTATGGATCAAATCCAACAGATTTTGACTACGCTCAGGCTTCCCTTTGAAATGAGATTTAGTCATTTTCCTTTTTAGGCAGGACTCACAAGTAGGTAGAGAGTTAATATCAGACATATCAAACATGCCCTCTCCCACTAGCTTGTTCATACTCCTTGAGGAAATATGACCTAGCCTAGCATGCCAAAGGTTTGCCGGGTTTTGACTATCATTTTTCCTTTTATTTGTTGTTACCAGTTTATCAACATAATTAATTGGAACGTCTTTTAATTTTAAGTTATATATATCGTTTTCAAGTTGTCCATTTCCAATCAAACATTCATTCTTGTAAATATTGCAAATCTCATTCACAAAATTACAAGAAAAACCATCTCTATCAAGCATAGAAACAGAAATAATATTTTTAACTAAATCTGGCACAAATAAAATATCTCTCAAAAATAACTTAAAATTGTTCTGCAAAACTAAATAAATGTCTCTCACTGCTTTGGCTTCAACTCTGGAACCATTTCCGAGCCTCAGCTGGGTCTCACTCATCCTAAGCTTACGACTTCTTGTCATCACCTGCAAATCATTGCAAATGTGAGATCCACATCCGGTATCCAATACCCAAGAAGTAGTATTAAGTGAAACATTTATTTCAATGTAAAACATATCCTTTGCAGTTCGCAACTGCTCGAGGTATTCCTTGCAGTTACGTTTCCAATGACCGGGTTTCTTGCAGTGATGACAAACATCTCCGGATATGTTCACGTTTGAAGCTTTTGTCTTGGCCTTCTTTTGTGGTACAATTTTCTTAGGTGGGGCAGAACGTTTCTTACCCTTTCCACTTGGCCCCTTCTTGGAGTAAGAAGAGGAGCCAACCAAGAGTACCAGTTTATCCTTCTTTAATGTGGCCTCATAAGACACAAGCATATTGACCATCTCTTCAAGGGTGGCCTCTATCTTGTTCATATTGAAGTTCACCGCAAATCCGTCAAACGACGAAGGAAGTGAAAGAAGTAACAAGTCTGCGTTTAGTTCATGCTCCAATGTCAAATCGAGTGTTACCAACTTTTCAATGAGCCCAATCATGTGTACCCTATGCTCACGGATCGAAGTCCCATCTCGCATGCGGCATGTCATGAGCTCTTTGACGGTGGCATACCTCTCCTGTAGTGACCCTTACCCGGATCACCTACTAAACAGAACTTATGCATGCAATTAACTTAATTAAACAGATATCAGAATAAAACTGCGGAAACTATAAACAATATACAATCCCAAGTAAAGGAATCTGTAATTTATCCAATAATATACAACCAAATCGAATAGCTGTATAAACCCAAACAATAGTAATAAAACCTAGACGAAGCTCCATTTGGCCAACCACTGACTAGCCCCTCCTGGATCCACCCTCCTCGTCCAATCGCAAACCTGCCCCATGGAATAGGGTGTCCAGAAAATACAGAGTACGAGACGTGAGCATAAAACGCTCAGTACGAGAGTATGAGTATACATGCATGCAAAGTGAACTCCCTATAGACTCGAGGTCAAGGATCAGATAACAGAGACAGACCGGGCCCTGGTATGTAGCATGTTGTGCCGTCGCTTCAGGAGGTGGCTCCCATACCGAGATAACCGTGGATACGTCGGACCCAAATCGATGAAAGTCCATCCACTAACAGGATAGGGTACAACCCTACTAACAGACATCTCGAAAGAGATACAGCAAGATGCAAATGAATGCAGCATAATATCATGACATATAAATCATGCAGTCACATAATACATGCATACTCAGTCAGGATATCTCGAACAGTACTTTCGTACCTCAAAACAGTGCAAGCTCTACCAACTCTAGGTCCACGCCTATAGTCTGCTCTACACTGCCAAATGATACTACTATCATTAAAGTGCTCTAAAAGCCTTAACTAAGCTATTGCATACTCCCAAATATTTATAGGAAGCAAAAGCTATACCTTCGTCCGTCGTTAGCCCTTTGATGTCGATGCCTCTAGAACTTGGGCACAACTCCGCTACGACTACCGAACGCCTCGCCGACCTCCGGACCAAGCCTAAGAAGACTAGAACAGCTCCAAAAGGACTAGAATGGAAAGGAGAACTCGGAATTGGCAAATGAAAGTGAAGCCTCGGCCTTCTATTTATAGACAACGATCGGAACTTTCGATCCTTGATCGGAACGTCCGAACCTCGATCGGAACGTCCGATCCTGCCATCGGAGCTTCCGAAGATCCTGATCTGCCACGTGTCAAAATATCACTTGTTGACTCCGGATAGGGGTGATCGGAGCTTCCGATCCAACCACACGTCATGCCTGACGTAATATCATCGGTGCCTCCGATCGCTCATCGGAGCTTCCGATCCTGTTCAGAGCTTCCGATCGTGCCTTCGGAGCTTCCGATCCGTCCGATACCCAATTTAAATTAATTAGCATTAATCCTTTAATTACTCAATTAGGGTACGGGCTACTACATTCTCCCCCACTTAAGATATTTCGTCCTCGAAATCAGATCTTAAGTACCGAATGCAAATACAGAAATCAAAAACATTCTTTATTTCAAATCAAACGTTTACAGAGTTTGCAACTGAATACAACTTAAAGAATGAAATCAAAACAACTCAGGATGGTCTTCACGCATCCTGTCCTCAAGCTCCCAAGTAGCTTCCTCAGTGTCTCAGCGCTGCCACTGAACTAAAACCAAAGGAATGACTTTGTTCCGTAAAACCTTATCCTTATAATCTAGGATACGAAGAGGTTTCTCAACATAATTCAAATCCTTGTCTATCTGAACCTCAGACCGCTGCAGAATATGAGATTCATCCGCCACATACCGTCGCAACAGAGATACGTGGAACACGTCGTGAATACTGGATAGATGCGGTGGCAAAGCTAGTCGATAAGCCAAATCGCCAATGCTCTCCAAGATCTCAAACGGACCGATAAATCTGGGAGACAACTTGCCCTTAAGGCCAAATCTGAGAATCTTGCGGAAAGGTGACACTCTCAGAAACACTTTCTCCCCGACCTCGAACTGCAAGGGCCTACGCTTGATATTAGCATAACTGGCCTGACGATCCTGTGCAGTCTTAATCCGTTTCTTGATTTGATCAACAATATCTATCGCCTGCTGGATAAACTCCGGTCCCTCAGCCTGTCTCTCCCCCACTTCTTCCCAGAAGAGTGGAGTACGACAACGTCGCCCATACAACGCCTCAAAAGGTGCCATCTCAATACTAGTGTGATAGCTGTTGTTGTAAGCGAACTCGATCAACGGCAAATGATCCTGCCAGGCTGAACCAAAATCCATGACGCACGCTCTAAGCATATCCTCTAACGTACGGATAGTGCGCTCTGACTGACCATCAGTCTCTGGATGATAGGCTGTACTCAACTGAGAGTAGTACCCATCGCACGCTGAACACTCCCCCAGAATCTAGAAGTAAACCTGGGGTCCCGATCGCTGACAATGCTCACAGGCACTCCATGAAGTCGAACGACCTCCTGAATGTACATCCGTGCCATGCGATCCACAGAGTACTCTCGGCTATAGGCAATGAAATGCGCTGACTTGGTGAGTCGGTCCACCACAACCCAGATAGCATCACAGTTCCTCGGGGATACTGGCAAATGGGTCACAAAGTCCATTGTGATAAACTCCCATTTTCATTCAGGAATAGGCAGACTGTGAAGCAATCCTCCAGGTCGTCGGTGCTCTGCCTTGACCTGTTGACACACCAAACATCTCGAAACAAACTGATAAACACTGCGTTTCATTCCCTTCCACCAGAAACGAGTACGTAGATCCTTGTACATCTTGTTGCTCCCAGGATGAATACTCAACTTAGTGCGATGCGCCTGAGACAAAATCTCCTCTCGCAACTCTTCATCCTGCGGAATCACAAGCCTACCAGACAAACACAGAAAGCCATCTGACTGATAATAAAATCCAGACGAGCTACCCTCGTTAGCTAGACGAGCTAAACGCTGGGTCTTCGAATCAAACATCTGAGCATCTCGGATCCGCGAATACAAGGCTGGCTCAGATAATATCGCAAACATCTGGATACTCTGCATACCTTTCTTATGCTTGAAGGTATAACCTGAAGTACAACAGTCACTGATCGCACTAGACATCGAACAAGTCTGAAGTGCGGATAGTCGCACCTTGCGACTCAAAGAATCAGCGGTGAGATTAGCAGCTCCCGGATGATACTTAATCTCGCAATCATAGTCCTTAAGCAAGTCCATCCAACGTCTCTGCCTCATGTTCAACTCCGCCTGAGTGAACAAATACTTGAGACTCTTATGGTCGGTGAAGATCTCAAATTTCTCGCCATACAGATAATGACGCCAGATCTTCAAAGCGAACACAATGGCTGCTAACTCCAAATCATGGACTGGGTAGTTGTCCTCATGAAGCTTCAGCTGTCTAGAAGCGTATGCGATCACATGCCCATTCTGAGTCAGGACACAACCTAACCCCTGAAGAGAAGCATCCGTGTAAACTACATACCCTCCAGATCCTGACGGTAATGCCAACACCGGCGCAGAAGTCAACCGCCGTCGAAGCTCACAGAAATTCTCCTCGCACTCGGAGGACCACTCGAAATCCATACTCTTGCGGGTAAGCTGCGTCAACGGTCGAGCTAACTGAGAGAAGTTTAGAATGAAGCGACGATAATACCCTGCTAGACCCAGAAAACTACGGATCTCAGCAACTGTCGTCGGACGCGACCAATTAAGTACCGCTTCAATCTTGCTTGGATCAACAGAAATCCCCTCCCTGGATATGATATGGCCAAGAAAGACCACTCTATCCATCCAGAACTCACACTTGCTCAGCTTGGCGTACAACTGCTCATCTCGAAGAGTCTGTAGTACCAACCGCAAGTGAGAAACATGCTCTTCCGTATTACGTGAATATACCAAGATGTCGTCAATGAAGACCACGACAAACTTGTCCAAATACTCCCTGAAGACACGGTTCATCTGATCCATGAATATAGCCGGCGCATTAGTCAAACCAAATGGCATCACTAGGAACTCGTAATGCCCATAGCGAGTACGAAATGCAGTCTTGGCTACGTTCTGATCACGGACTCTCAACTAATGATACCCAGATCTCAAGTCAATCTTGGAGTAAACTGATGTGCCCTGCAGCTGGTCAAACAAGTCATCAATACGAGGAAACGGATACTTGTTCTTCACAGTGACTCGATTCAGCTGCCGATAGTCAATGCACAGCCGCATTGACCCATCCTTCTTCTTCACGAAGAGAACAGGAGCTCCCCAAGGAGATACACTAGGACGAATGTACCCCTTGTCCAAAAGATCCTGTAGCTAATTCTTCAACTCATGCATCTCTGACGGAGCCAGACGATACGGTGCTCTAGAAATAGGCGAAGTACCCGGCATCAACTCTATGCCAAACTCGACTTCCCTAGCAGGAGGAAAACCCGGAATCTCATCAGGAAATACATCTGGGAATTCATCCACAACAGGAATTCTCTCTATCCCAATGCTCTCAGCGGACAAATCAACTGCATAGATAAGGTAGCCTTCACCGCCAGACTCTAGAGCTCGACAGGCTCTCAAAGCTGATACCAAAGGCATCGAGGGTCGCGCTCCCTCACCATAGAAAAACCAACTCTCCCTCCCATCTGGATGAAAGCGTACTAATCTCTGATAGCAGTCCACTGAAGCTCGATAGGTAGTCAACATATCTATTCCCAAAATGCAATCAAAGTCGTCCATCGCCAGGACCATGAGATTCGCTAACAGAATGTTCCCTTCGAACTCTAAAGGGCAACCCATCACTAGACGCTTAGCCAAAGCAGATTGACCCGTCGGAGTAGAAACAGACATCACTACGTCTAGTGCAATGCATGGTAACTTATGCCTCTTAACAAAACGTGCAGAAATGAAGGAATGAGATGCACCAGTGTCAATAAGTACAAGAGCAGGTATACCATAAAGCAGAAATGTACCTGCGATGACTTTCTCATTCTCCTCCACAGCCTGATCATGTCTCAGGGCAAATACCTGGCCAAAAGCTCGTGGCCTCAAATGAGAACTCCCAGTAGACTATCCCTGCGACCTCTGCTGTATGGTGGCCTGAGAACCCGATCCTGAACCAGATCCAGAACCGCCTCCCCCAGACAGTGGACAATCCCTCCGGATATGACCAGTCTCTCCACAACGAAAACAAGCTCCAGAAGCTCTACGACACTTGTCGGATGGATGGTTCTTCCCACAGTGATCACACTTGTCCTTCTTACCGTAACGGACAACACCTCCAGAACCAGAGGAAGAAGAAGATCCAGACTTCTTGAAAGTTTGGGCACGGGGACCCAAAGAACTAGCAGGCCTCGACTGAGGGAAAGACCTGTTCCGCCGAATACTGTCCTCCGCCTGGTGACAACGGCTCACCAAACCCTCGTAGGACATGTCGTCGCCAATCGCCACACGGTCATGGATCTCAGGGTTAAGGCCCTGAAGGAACAGATTATACTTCATCTCTGAGCTATCAGCAATCTCGGGGCAATAGGATAGCAGATCAAAGAACCTCTGCTGATACTCATCGATAGACATGGATCCTTGTTGCAGACTCAGTAGCTCGCCTGCCTTCGACTGACGGAGTGCAGGAGGAAAATACCGCTTTTGGAAAGCTGTGCGGAACTCGGCCCAGGTGGCCACTCCTCTCGCCGCAACAAAAGGTGCAGAAGTAAACCTCCTGTTGTAGAACGCGGCGATCAGATCAATTAGGATTGATACCCGGTGCAGCGGAAGTTTAAAATTTTTGTATGGAACGATTCCATAATAGGTATCAACCTTACGATTAAATTGTGTGTGTAAAAATTAAATAACAATTATAAAATTTTTACCTTTAATCTCGAATCGAGATTTTGGACACCAACAGATTTCTCTGCTCTTGTTGTATATCCCTGGAACTGATGGACGAACTGTTCTTCAATCAGGTCCACGAACGGATAATTAATCCCTCTGATAGATTGCACTAGAAAATCTATCAGAAGTTTCTACGAAGAGAATTAACAAATTTGATCCGTTAAACCAGACTGCAAATTCAAAATTCACAGGCTGGGTTTTTCGAGCAGAGAGGGGAGAGGGGGCGGCCACAATAAATAAAATTAGGGTTTTCGAAAATTATTTTATGACCTGTTGTGTGTAATTTCTGTACTGCAATAACTTATTTATAATGTAGGCCACTAACAGCTTAGGGCCCATTAGTCATAAGTTCAAGCCCGACAAGCAAAGCCCGCATGTTCAGAAATTAATATAAAATTCATCGTGACTCCGATTGATAAACCGATTTCACCAATGTGCACAGAAACCATTTCTGCACCTTTTAAAGTCAAGATAAATTTTTCTGAATCCGAATTCAGTGGTTTCCAAAAATGTCCATCCCTATGTCATTTTAGAAAATCTTACTCCTCTACTCTTAAATAAGAAGTCCAACTTCTCCGTTCATTAAATTTAACTCTTTAAATTTAACTATCTCAACGGGGATTAAAAATCCATTACACTGTGTGACCCTCAATGGTTCAGGGATACAGCTAGCCGTGGGCTCACAACTCCTTGTGACTCGGAACAACAATTTCCGACTTGCCCATCGAATCATGGTATGAGCGCCTAGCAACATCGCCCCATGAGGTATCACTGATAGTGCCTACAAGAACCAATAGATTTTGGTTAGCGTACAGTACGGTCCCTTCATCCATATATCCTGATCGAATCAACAACCATTGGTATATCGAGAGTCGCTCGAGATTCGATAACTATGCAATACATCTTGAAGATCAAATAGTGACATCGCATGTGCTACTAAGAAACCATTTCTTAAATCACATCATGTACTCTGGCCAGAGATTCGTCACACTAATATCTCCTCAGATCGCATAGGATATCCACACTCGCAAGTATGTGGTGAATCCTTGACAACAAAACATCGACTCCTATATGTGTTGTAACTGTACCCAATCCCGATACCTAATGACCCCAATAGAGTCGGTAAACGAGTCAAAGCACAGTACTAACATATAGAGTCTCAATGATGTCTCAAGTAGTAAGGACTAATGGTGTACAACCAAAACCGCGGACTATATCCACTCGATAAGTGATAACCACTTGGAAAGTCCGGATAGGGTAGTTCGATCATTCATCATATGAATATCCATTTGCATGCTTCGAACATCTCTATGTTCCTTACCAATGAAACGTGGTACTCTGCATCGCAAATGCTAGTCTCAAACTCGAGCGATCCTTATCCTTATTATCGGACGGCTCAATCGACTAGGAACAGTTTAGAATATACAGTGACTATAAGATGTGTTTCATGATAGACATCCCCATGTTCTACCACATCTTACATACACTATAGTATATTCAAGGTCTTTATCAAAACAACAATAGTATATCACAATATAACAATATGAAGAAAGATAAAGTCATTGCCATTAATAAAAGTGTAAATTATATTAAACAAAAGATTGTTTATACAAAGAGTCATCAAAGCCCTTAGCCACAAGTTGGCTCACCGGGCACCCACTCTTTCAATCTCCCACTTGCCCTATAGCCAACTAGTCATACTACGTAGACCCATTGCTTCGCGATGTTTGTCAAATAATGGTCCTGGCAAGGGCTTAGTAAGTGGATCAGCGATATTGTCTGCAGAGGCCACTCTTTCGACAGTGATGTCTCCTCTTTCCACAATCTCCCGGATGATGTGGTATTTCCTCAGTACGTGTTTGGATCTTTGATGAGACCTTGGTTCCTTTGCCTGAGCAACGGCACCCGTGTTGTCACAGTACATCGGGACTGGACCAACAACTTCAGGAATTACGCCCAACTCTTGGACGAAATTCCTCATCCAAACGGCCTCTTTAGCAGCAGCTGATGCTGCAATGTATTTTGCCTCAGTGGTGGAATCCGCTGTGGTGTCCTGCTTGGAACTCTTCCAAGAGACAGCACCGCCATTGAGCATGAACACAAATCCAGAGGTTGACTTCGAGTCATCCACGTCACTTTGGAAGCTAGAGTCGGTATAGCCTTCCAATTTTAGTTCTCTTCCTCCATATACCATGAACATATTCTTAGTCCTTCGTAAGTACTTAAGAATGTCCTTCACGGCTTTCCAATGCATTTGACCGGGATTAGCTTGATATCTGCTCGTGACACTCAGAGCAAATGCTACATCCGGTCTGGTAGATATCATCCCATACATGATACTACCTATGGCTGACGCATATGGTACATGTGTCATTTTCTATATCTTCATCCGTCTTGGGACACATAGACTTGGATAGAGAAACTCCATGACACATGGGTAGATGTCCTCTCTTGGACCCATCCATTGAAAACCGTTTCAATATGGTGTCGATGTAGGTTGACTGAGTGAGTCCTATCATTCTCTTAGATCTATCTCTATAGATCTGTATCCCAAGAATATAGGATGCCTCACCCAAATCCTTCATCGAGAATCTACCTGATAACCATATCTTTGTTGACTGCAACATCCCTACGTCATTCCCAATGAGTAGGATGTCATCAACATAAAGTACTAAGAATGTCACCGCATCCTTAACTACTTTCTTGTACACGCATGGTTCCTCCGGGTTCTTGATGAAACCAAAATCCAGAAGATAGCCAAGGGTCTCCACCTTCTGCTCCTCGGTGCATTAGAAAGTCTGAAAAGTCGTCTCCATGCGGTCTAACCAGTTCTCCGCATCATCCGGAGACTCACCTCCAACTAAGGGCTTAGGACCCATAGCTAAGAATCGACGCACAGTGAAACGCTCGTCGTCATGATGACGATGACGCCGTTCTCGACGAGGCTCCCGGTCGGCATCACCCCAACGCCCACCAACACTGCCATGAGAACTCCGGTCGTCACGATTTGCCATCTACAAAAATACCTCAAGATGAGACTAAATCCCAAGAATTCTTTTGCATGCTCTAATACCATAAATGTAGTGACCCTTACCCGGATCACCTACTAAACAGAACTTATGCATGCAATTAACTTAATTAAACAGATATCAGAATAAAACTGCGGAAACTATAAACAATATACAATCCCAAGTAAAGGAATCTGTAATTTATCCAATAATATACAATCAAATCGAATAGCTGTATAAACCCAAACAACAGTAATAAAACCTAGACGAAGCTCCAGTTGGCCAACCACTGACTAGCCCCTCCTGGATCCATCCTCCTCGTCCAATCGCAAACCTGCCCCATGGAATAGGGTGTCCAGAAAATACAGAGTACGAGACGTGAGCATAAAACGCTCAGTACGAGAGTATGAGTATACATGCATGCAAAGTGAACTCCCTATAGACTCGAGGTCAAGGATCAGATAACAGAGACAGACCGGGCCCTGGTATGTAGCACGCTGTGCCGTCGCTTCAGGAGGTGGCTCCCATACCGAGATAACCGTGGATACGCCGGACCCAAATCGATGGAAGTCCATCCACTAACAGGATAGGGTACAACCCTACTAACAGACATCTCGAAAGAGATACAGCAAGATGCAAATGAATGCAGCATAATATCATGGCATATAAATCATGCAGTCACATAATACATGCATACTCAGTCAGGATATCTCGAACAGTACTTTCGTACCTCAAAACAGTGCAAGCTCTACCAACTCTAGGTCCACGCCTATAGTCTGCTCTACACTGCCAAATGATACTACTATCATTAAAGTGCTCTAAAAGCCTTAACTAAGCTATTGCATACTCCCAAATATTTATAGGAAGCAAAAGCTATACCTTCGTCCGTCGTTAGCCCTTTGATGTCGATGCCTCCAGAACTTGGGCACAATTCCGCTACGACTACCGAACGCCTCGCCGACCTCCGGACCAAGCCTAAGAAGACTAGAACAGCTCCAAAAGGACTAGAATGGAAAGGAGAACTCGGAATTGGCAAATGAAAGTGAAGCCTCGGCCTTCTATTTATAGACAACGATCGGAACTTCCGATCCTTGATCGGAACGTCCGAACCTCGATCGGAACGTCCGATCCTGCCATCGGAGCTTCCGAAGATCCTGATCTGCCACGTGTCAAAATATCACTTGTTGACTCCGGATAGGGGTGATCGGAGCTTCCGATCCTGATCGGAGTTTCCGATCCAACCACACGTCATGCCTGACGTAATATCATCGGTGCCTCCGATCGCTCATCGAAGCTTCCGATCCTGTTCGGAGCTTCCGATCGTGCCTTTGGAGCTTCCGATCCGTCCGATACCCAATTTAAATTAATTAGCATTAATCCTTTAATTACTCAATTAGGGTACGGGCTACTACATCTCCGACCTTGACTGATCTCCAAAAAGTTCCTTGAGGTTCATGTGTATGTCAGCAGCATTCACGGCATCCTCAAATCGCCTCTGGAGTTCATCAGACATTGAAGCTTGCATATAGCATTTAGCCTTGACATCATGGTCCCACCATTGATCAAGTTTTGCCAATTCTTCCGGACTTATATTAGCCGGTGCTTCCTTTGGAGGATTCTTTTCTAACACGTAGAAAATTTTCTCCGAGTTTAGAACAATCTTTAATTTACGGAACCATTCCATATAGTTTGCGCCAGTCAATTTGTTTTGTTCGAGAATTAAGTATAGTGGATTGCGCGAATTCATTGTAATGAAATACTGAAAAGAAACAGACAATAATCAGTGATTGTTTAATTAATTTACTAAGACATAAAATATGGCGAATTTTAATTTTATGAATTTCATTTCCACTATTTTAACGATTTCACTACCCTCTAGTGAAAACGGGAAACTTCTTTCCTTAGTGGGAACATGGAGTCCAATTGACAAATCATAGTCGCGAATAATATCAGCCAACCATAATTTTCAAAAGGTAGAGCCCAATTACTTTCAAAGTAACCCCCATGTTTTTACCTCATGTCCAATAAGGGCCCAATAATATGACGCCGTTTATTGTGACATGTCAAGATAACCCATCAATATTTAGTTGTGATGGACGGTCGCCATGTGGATCCCCCAATAATATGAGCCAATCCCATGGGAGTTCCACCCAACTTACAACATGTGTCGATCCAATGTACAACTTTCCGACGAACGGGCCCCCCCAATAAAATGAGCCGGACCGTATCCGCGGGTAGCATCTCATACATTGATCGTTGATGGAAGGTAGGAACATTTAAACAATATTTAAATTCCCTTTTATAAATCTTGATATCAATTTTAAATCATATTTAAAATGAGGGATTTTAATTTTGAAAATTTGTCTCATCATGAAATTTATGTATGCTTGCGGGATTCATACAATTTAGTCTAAACATGCATACATCAATAATATCATATATTATTTAAGGATGATCGATCTCATTATCTAATCGATCCGTGGTTGCCAATCACGAGTCTAAGTCCAATCCTAGGTGATATGCAAGTATGCAATGCAATCCTATTACATTGAGCTTCCATTTACATTTTTTCGGTCTTTATCGTCTGCTGGGCCCACCATTGTCTTCAAATCTTTATCTCCCACTAAGTCTAACAAATTTACAATAAATTTCGATGACAAGTAGGGGATACATATTTAAGGGGTGGGAACGGGCCATAAACCAAGCCCACTTTTTATTAGAAATGACAATTCAAATTGGGCTATAAACCAAGCCCATTAATAAAACCCAACAACAATAAAACCAAATGTAAATGACCTAACATACACCTACAAACTTGGTCATGGCAATCGATCATCCTTTTATCCAATAATTAATTCAATAATTAAATATTTGGATAACATGCAATTGCATCATATTTAAAAAGATAAAATCAAATTTTATCTTATCCTTTCATAAGATCATATCTTATCATCAATTGTACCAAAATAATTGATTTTATAAAATCTAATTTAACGGATAAAATTTATAAATTTTCCAAAAATTCAAATTTATCCAAAAATCAATTTTAAAAATTTCGGACTCGAACAATTCGATCCGATGCCTCGTGAACCAATCAAAAACAATTTTCGATCGGACCAAGAACTAAAATTTCAAAATATTAAAATTTTAATTAAAAAATCAATTTTAATTTTTTTCGGGCTACCCGGGACAATCCCGGGCAGCCCGCGCCCCAAAAAGAGGCCCGGGCAGGGCAGCCCGTGCGCTGCCCGATGTGCCCATTAAATTTTAATTTAAAATTTTTGTTTTTGTTTCAAAAACCCGAGGCCAAAAATTTTGTACAATTGATTAATTTAATCGTTTGATCTGAGCAACCTGTCTCTGATACCACTGTTGGAAAACGTGTTCAGATCAATTAAGAATTGATACCCGGTGCAGCGGAAGTTTAAAAAATTTTTATTTTTCTATATGGAACGATTCTATATCATGGGTATCAAAACTTTACGATTAAATTATGCAAGTAAAATAATAATAATCACAATTAATAATATTTTACCTCTTCAAGCAACGGCTTGATTATGGACACCAACAGAATTTAATCTGCTCTTCTTGTATATCCCGGGAACCGATGGCTTCACGATCAATCTCCGGAATAAGGTCCACGAATAAAAAACAGAAACCCTCTGATTGATTGCACTAGAAATCAATCAGATGTTTATCGAAGAGAATAAACAGATTTGATCTGTTAATTCGGAATGTAATTTTTCACAAAAATCACAGACCGAATTTTCTCAAAAAAGAGCAGAGGATTTTCGAAAATCCCCTTGAATTATTTTATGTGAATTTCGAAAATTGCTAGGATTAATTGTGTCAATTTTCGAACACTACACATGTATTTATAGATAATTTTTAGACTAGATTAAGTTATAATTGTATTAGGACTCTAACTCCTTAGGGCCCACAATCCATAACTTAAGCCCAACAAGCCAAGCCCGTTGTTATAGAAATTAATATAAAATTCATCATGACTTCGATTGATAAATCGATTTCACCAATGTGCACAGAAACCATTTCTGCACTTTTTAAAGTCAAGATAATTTTTCTGAATCCGAATTCAGTGATTTCCAAAAATGCCCATCCCTATGTCATTTTAGGAAATTCTACTCCCTTTTAGTTAAGAAGTCCAACTTCTCTTTCATTAAATTTAACTCTTTAAATTTAACTATCTCAACGGGGTTTAGTAATCCATTACTTGTGTGACCCTCAATGGTTCAGGGATACAGCTAGCCGTGGGCTCACAACTCCTTGTGACTCGGAACAACAATTTCCGACTTGCCCAACGAATCATGGTAAGAGCGTCTAGCAACATCGCCCCATGATTCCCCAGGTATCACTGATAGTGCCGCAAGAACCAGTAGATTTTGGTTAGCGTACAGTACGGTCCCTTCATCCATATATCCCGATCGAATCAACAACTATTGGTGTATCGAGAGTCGTTCGAGATTCGACAAATATGCATTACATCTTGGAGATCAAATAGTGACATCGCATGTGTTACTAGGAAAACCGAGTAACCTAAAACACATCATGTACTCTGGCCAGAGATTCGTCACACTAATATCTCCTCAGATCGCATAGGATATCCACACTCGCAAGTATGTGGTGAATCCTTGACAACAAAGTATCGACTCCTATATGTGTCGTAACTGTACCCAATCCCGACACCTGTTGACCCCAATAGAGTCGGTAAACGAGTCAAAGTACAGTACTAGCATATAGAGTCTCAATGATGTTTAAAGTAGTAAGGACTAATGGTGTACAACCAAAATAAAAAGATTTTATCCACTCGATAAGTGATAACCACTTGGAAAGTCCGAATAGGGTAGTTCGATCATTCATCATATGAATATCCATTTGCATGCTTTGAACATCTCCATGTCCATTACCAATGAAACGTGGTACTTGGCATCACAAATGCTAGTCTCAATCTCGAGCGATCCTTATCCTTATTAGCGGACGGCTCAATTGACTAGGAACCGTTTAGAATATACAGTGACTATAAGATGTGTTTCATAATAGTGATCTCTCTTTATTCACTATCTCATCTTACTTACACTATAGTATATTCAAGGACTTGATCAAAACATCAATAGTATATCACAATATAACAATATGAAGAAAGACAAAGAAAATGCCATTAATGAATGTAAATTATATTAAACAAAGATTTTTTATACATAGAGTCACAAAAGCCCTTAGCCACAAGTTGGCTAACCGGGCACCCACTCTTTCACTAAAATCCAAACAGAATCACCCATATTTCTTGAACGTATTCAGGGTGATATTTGTGGGCCAATTCATCCACCATGTGGACCATTTCGATATTTTATGGTATTGATCGATGTCTCCAGCAGATGGTCACATGTATGCTTATTGTCAACTCGGAATGTGGCATTTGCAAAACTAATGGCTCAAATAATAAAATTGCGGAATCAATTTCCCGATTATACAATCAAGAAAATAAGACTTGATAATGCTGGAGAATTTACTTCCCAAACTTTCAATGACTATTGTATGCCAATGGGAATTACTGTTGAACATCATGCTGCTCATGTTCATACACAGAATGGATTAGCTGAATCATTGATTAAACGTCTACAACTGATTGCTAGACCAATGATTATGAGAACAAAACTCCCTATTTCTATATGGGGACATGCAATTTTACATGCTGCGGTATTAATTCGCATCAAACCAAGTGCATATCATAAATTCTCCCCATTGCAGCTTGCATTTGGTAAAGAACCAAATATTTCTCATCTGAGAATTTTTGGATGTATGGTGTATGTGCCTATTGCACCACCTCAACGATAAAAAATGGGTCCTCAAAGAAAAATCGGTATTTATATCGGTTATGAAAGCCCATCAATCATTCGATATCTTGAGCCTCGGACAAGCAATGTGTTTACAGCACGTTTTGCTGATTGTCATTTTAATGAAAAAATCTTCTCAATATTAGGGGGAGAAAAGAAACACATCGAAAAAGAAATCACATGGTATGTACCATCATTGTTACATTTGGATCCAAGGACCAAACAATGTGAGAAATATGTACAGCAAATTGTGCACTTGCAAAGAATTGCAAATCAAATGCCAGATGCATTTGCAGACACAAAAGGGATAACAAAATCATATATACATGCTGTAAATGCCCCTGCTCGAATTGAAATTCCAAAGAAACAAATTGAAGATACTCATGATGTCATAAAACACTTGAAGCGTGGAAGGCCAGTCGGTTCCAAGGATAAAAATCCTCGAAAAAAAAGGCATAGAGAAACACGATGATCATATAATAGAAAATGGTGTTCCAAAAAAAACACCTGATGATGAAAATGTTCTGTCAGAACCACAAACTGACGAGAATCGTGAAATCTCTATCAATTATATTAATACTGAAAAAATATGGAACCGAAAAGATATAAAAGATATTTATGAGATATTTTCTTAT
Organism: Henckelia pumila; assembly: GCF_033568475.1. Taxonomy (NCBI): domain Eukaryota; kingdom Viridiplantae; phylum Streptophyta; class Magnoliopsida; order Lamiales; family Gesneriaceae; genus Henckelia; species Henckelia pumila. Next base: position 108,091,787 of record NC_133121.1, read on the forward strand.
AATGTAGCATGTGACATCATAAATGAAAACAAGGATCATGAACCAAAGACCTTTGGTGAATGTAAAACTCGTCATGATTGGGCAAAATGGAAAGATGTCATCCAGGTTGAATTGGATTCGCTGAATAAACGTAATGTTTTTGGACCTATAGTCCTCACACCTGAAGGTGTAAAACCTGTTGGATACAAATGGGTTTTTATTCGAAAGCGAAATGAGAAAAATAAAATAGTCAGATATAAAGCTAAACTTGTTGCACAAGGTTTTTCTCAAAAGCCTGGAATTGATTATGAAGAAACGTATTCTCCTGTTATGGATGCAATTACGTTTCGATATTTAATTAGTTTGGCAATGTCTGAAAATTTGAAAATGTGTCTTATGGATGTTGTTACAGCTTACTTATACGGATCACTTGATAGTGATATATACATGAAAATCCCTGAAGGATTTAAGATGCCTGAAGCACAAAGTTCAAAACCCAGAGAATTTTATTCTGTAAAATTGCAAAGATCATTATATGGGTTAAAGCAATCCGGCCGAATGTGGTATAATCGGCTAAGTGAGCACTTGATAAAAAGGGATATGTAAATGATCCAATATGCCCTTGTGTTTTCATCAAGAAAACAACATCTGGATGTGTAATTATTGCTGTATATGTTGATGATTTAAACATCATTGGAACGAATAAAGAAATTCAAGAAGTTATGATGTACTTGAAGGAAGAATTCGAAATGAAGGATCATGGAAAAACTAAGTTTTGTCTGGGTTTGCAAATCGAACAAAAAGAATGTGGAATTTTTGTTCACCAGGCAAATTATACAGAAAAGATCCTTAAACGTTTTAATATGGATAAATCAAATCCATTAAGTACTCCAATGGTTGTAAGATCATTAAACATAGAAAAGGATTCATTCCATCCATGTGAAGATGATGAAGTTATTCTTGGTCCAGAAGTACCATATCTAAGTGTCATTGGTGCCCTTATGTATCTTGCAAATTTCACTAGACCTGATATATCTTTTGCTGTAAATTTATTGGCAAGATTTAGTTCATATCCAACAAAGAGGCACTGGAACGAAATTAAACATATATTTCGTTATCTACGAGGAATGACAGATTTGGGACTTTTGTACTCAAAAGACACCAATCAAAGTATCATTGGTTATGCCGATGCTGGATATTTATCTGATCCACATAAGACACGTTCCCAAATCGGATATGTATTTACTCGTGGAGGCACCGCAATTTCTTGGCGTTCACAGAAACAAACACTCGTATCAACTTCATCAAATCACGCTGAGATTATTGCATTACATGAAGCAAGTCGTGAATGTGTATGGTTAAAGTCAATGACCAAACATATTCAAATATCGTGTGGATTGACAGTAGACAAGAAGCCTATGACACTATATGAAGATAATGCTGCATGTATTGCTCAAATGAAAGAAGGATACATCAAAAGTGACAGAACCAAACATATCCCCCCAAAATTCTTTGCCTACACTCAAGAGCTTGAGAAGAATAAAGATATTGATATCTGTTACATTCAATCAAGTGAGAACTCATCAGATCTCTTCACAAAAGCACTTCCCACGACGATATTCAGAAAGCATATATACAACATTGGGATGCGCAATCTACGGAATATGTGAAGAATCACTCATGTTAACATGAGGGGGAGTTTACGTGGCTGCACTCTTTTTTTCTTACTATGGTTTTTATCCCACTGGGTTTTTCCTAGTAAGGTTTTTAACGAGGCAGTATAAAACACGTAATGAAGACAGTCATCATATCACGATCATCATCACAAGGGGGAGTGTTGAAAAATATATTATTATTATTATTATTATTATTATTATTATTATTATTATTATTATTATTATTATTATGTTGAATATTGAATATTGAATGTTGAATGTTGAATGTTGAATGTTGAATATTTAGTTGTAAAATATGAAAAATTAGTGTGTGATGATGTAGATGATGCTGTATTTATTTTTGGATTAATCTCAAATGTGGATCTATAAATAAGTCTTCATTTGTGATGAAAAATACAATTGAGTTGAGAGAAAAATATTATAAAATGTAGAGTTTGATATATTTTGTGTTTTGGAGTATTTACTTTTTACCGTAAATTTTTACTTTTTCACAATATATATATATATATATATAATATTTGATTTTTTTATTTTTTATTTTGGTGAAACCCATAAAATATGTAAGATTTAAGATGCTCCAAATTGAATAAGCCTAGAAATTCAAATGAATAGTGTGTTTTACACGTTGGAGCCATCGAGGATTTTAACGAGGCCATCGACCTTAAAGTAAACTATGGTCGGCCGATTAAGGGAGCGTTTGAGATAATTTTTAGGAAGCAATTTTCAATTTTTTTTTAACAAAATTTTGAAAATTTATGAAATTTTGTTAAGGAAAAGCTGAAAAATGATTCATAGAAGCTTTCCCAAACACTACCTGAATATTCGGTTGTTGTTTAAGAAATCAAAATTAATTTGTTTTTAATAATGTTTTTTTATTTTAAATATTAGATTTTTTTTATTTTAATATAGTTTCATGCTCCTGCAGGTCTCAAATTCTACATCCCTTTTCGAATCAATGTTATATATCTTTATTATTTTCAACAACAAAACAAATTTTATTAGAAACTAAAATAATCGAGTATATTATATAAAACTGTGTACTTTTGATTATGTTTATTTTTGAAAAGACGGATGGATAGACTATCAAGTGTGTGCTTGATTCAAAAAATGACAAGCTTTATATTAAAAAAATAAAAATAAAAATAAAGTATGATCGGAATTAGACTACTGGCATGCTCCATCCAGGTAAAAGTAAAACAAAATTTTCATATAATATATGATTAAAAATATATATATATTGCATGTACAATCAAATTTGTATAAGACATCTTATCTTATCTTACACCATAAAAATATGAATACAAAAATTTTATTTACACATTGAATACAAAATATCATGATATAATATCAGAAGCTCACGATAAAATAGCAAAATCTTACGATATAATTGTTGTATCATCGTATGAGATACTAGTTGTTTTTTTAGCATTATTCTAAAAGAAACAATAGCATATAGTAATTACTGAGGCATGACAATAGTAATTATATAATATGACCATCATGTTTGGCATGTTATATGGTCCGAAATATACAAAAAAAATTTACGAGATTATCTTACGAGTTAATTTTGTGAAATGAATATCTGATATGATAAAGCTCATGAAAAAACATGACTTTTCATCAATCAGGTCGATATAAACCAGTAAATGAGATCTCTCTCAGAAGATACATACTATTTGGTGTTCAACCTTAAACAAATATCACAAAAATTTATGTGAGACCGTCTCAATCACGTCAATTTGTGACGAAAAAATATTACTTTTTATGCTAAAAATATTACTTTTTTATTATAAATATGAACGAGGTTGACTCGTCATGCAAATAAATATCCGTGAGATCGTCTCACAAGATACATAGCAAACCTATATATATATATGAAACACGTGTCCATGTTACGGAAATAAATAAAATGGCGAGATGTCCTAAATTGAGGATATTCCAACGCGTAAAATAATATACAACCGTTCAAGAAAAGGCCGCTTAAACCAACGGTATCTTTGGATCCACTCAAAGGTTAGCCGATTTCTCAACAGGTGACACTCCCATTCCGCATCAACTTGTTCGATCTTTAACAAATTCTACTCCCCCAACTGTATATAAACCCCTCCTTTAATTCGCCCCTCTATTTTCCCCCTTTCCAATTGGTTCTGCTGACTCTATTATCTCAATTATAGCTTCACGTACGTCACATTTGTATTGGGTTGTGATTCCTTTGTTTGTTTTTTTTTTTTTTTTTTGCATTGATTGAGGCTCAGAGGTTTTTTTTCTTTCTTTCTTTCTTGATTTTGTTGTTGTGCATTCATTGATTGAGTGATCTCCTTGTTTTTGTTGGGTTGGATTTCGATTTGGATTTGGAATTGCTCTGTTCTGAAGTTTTGGATTTTTCTAGGTGCTTCTTTTGTTTTATTTCTATTTAATGTGCTCGGATGTGACGAGGGTAGCTTAAATAGATTTTAAAATATCTGAATTCGTGGTTAGATTTTCAAAGACATCTGTTTTTTTTTTTACCGCAACAATTTTTTTTACTGAGATTATCATGATCAAAAGAAATGGTTTTGGAGACATATAATTTATATTGGGGGATGATGTCTGATTCTGCATGTTGTTGACGCGGGCAGTTATGTTGAAAAATGAATTTAAAGTATAATATTAGGTTGTATTTGTGTTTGTGTAATTGAGGAGTGGGAAAATTAATGTACGCAGGTATGTTGAATAACGATTTGAATTGTATTATATCTTTTTGCAGACTGTTCTTTTTCTATTTTTTTTGTCCGCAACTTGGTTGATTCCAGGAGGTTTAAGTAAAAGCCATTCGACTGTTTGAAAGTCAACCTTTTTGTTTCTATCTGGAAGCACCATTTTTGGTTATGGAATTGGCAGTAGAAAACTTTTATACACGGGGTTCACTTCTAAGCTAATCAAAGTTGATTGGATAAGACATGAACTTTGGGCTTCTTTCTCTTAAGAATGATATGAGAGGTCTTTGGCAACTAAGAAACTGAAGGAAATTTTAGTTTTGAAGACACATTCATATCATCATATGGGCTTCAAATTGGCAAAAAGTTGATGATGTGAACATTTTCGTAGGTTATATGGCTTCACTCCAGGAACATCATGTGTATCTTGGAAAGATATTTATCAGTCACGAGTAACCAGATATTGTAGATGATCATTTGAATATATGTTGTTTTGCAAAATGATATACGTCGGAGTTGAAAGTCTATTGTCAATACTAGACACCTTTTGCTAATGGGTGGAGCAGCTGCAAAATATAAACTTTCCAAGTTCAGAAGCATATACAAACTTGATCTTTGAACTTCTTACGTACTTGACGGATGTAACTCAACTGAGAATTGTGGTTGTGGATAAAATAAGTTAAGGGAATTTTTAAATTCATCCATGGAAGTGGACTATACTCAGGATTTTATGTCATGTTATTTTAAATCATTTTATACTTATTTGTTTTTGTAAAAAAAATAAAATTAGTAGTTGGAAATTGAATTTGGTTTGCACGTGATTGAATTATCTAGTAGTGCCTTGAGATGTGTACTGTATTGTGTAGCTTTTTTTTATTTTACGACCTTATTTCTTCTACCAATAAATTAGCAAGAACTGAATACAAGAAACTGATTATCTTCACGTTAAAAAATTGTAGTGGATGGTCAACAGATACCTATCTCATTTTCTTCAAAGCTAGTGATTTGTTGAGAGCTAACTTGCTGAGGCATATGCTATTTCTTAACTGAATATATCGTTTTTTGTTTGGCTGGTAGGTGTTTCAGAGTGAATATTGGCATTGTTGATAAAAAGAGCACTGCTGCTGGTGAGCTCTAACAAAGTAGGGAATAATTATGTATGAACCGGAATCAGATGCTGCTCCTTGGAGTTTTTTCAATGTGGACCAAATATTCAGTAATAATTACTATGGCGATAGTACTCGACATGATTTAAAAATTTGTCATGAACAGTATATTAGAGATAGTCACTGTGATACAGATTATGTCAGCATTGACAACGATGAGATTATCGCACATGCTCTTTTCCAAGAAGAATTGTCGCGGTTATCAATTTCAGAATCTCCTGAATTATCAAATTCTGGTGAAGACTATTCACAAAATTCTAGTGTTGTTCCAAACTGGCATGAATCTTCAGATAATTATTTTCTTGGTATGCTATTGCTCCTTTTGAATCTTGTTTTCTCCCTAAGCTAAAGACCTGATGGTATCATTGTAAATTCCTAATAAAACCTGCAAAAATTTGTAGGCCATGAGGGTGGACCGTGTGAGAATGTTGATGTGGGCAGTATATGTTCCAGTCCCGGTGATAGATCTTGTGATGGTGATAATTCTTCTTATAATTTGGAAATAGCAGATGAGTTTGAAATCGATGGAGAAGTCGAAAAGAGGTTGTACCAGATGTTTCCTGTTCCTGTAAGTATAATTCCCCCAAGTCCTCTCTCATGCAGTCATTTGGGAATCATCACTGTAAATATCACATTTGGTTGGCATATCAAGGCCAAGAGCTGCGTTTTTCCTAAATTATCAATCATTTTTAGGTCTTTGATTTTGTCTAGAAAGCTCAAAACTTTGAAGTACTAGCCGTTAAACTCTTTTAGTTTTGTGTGCTTGAACAAGATTCTAATCCCTAGAAATTTTACAACCGAAGGAAATAAGTGTATGATTGATTTCATGCAGCATGTTCCTAGAATTAATGGAGAAATACCTTCAGTTGATGAAGCGACTTCTGATCATCAAAGGCTACTAGACAGGTACATCAGAACCCTATTGTTGTTTCCCGTACATATTTAGCTCCTAGTTCAACTGTGTTTTATGATGGTTCGATTGAACATCTTGTCTACACCAGATAATTTATGTTGGTCAATTAGCAAGTACGATTGAGATGTAAGTTGAAGGTTGTGAACGTTTCAGGTTAAAATTATATGACTTGATTGAGCACAAAGTTCAAGGAGATGGTAACTGTCAGGTTAGTTTACCTGTCTTTAACAATGATTATGTTTACTTTTAATATCATAGTCATATGACATTTTTTGGGTTTATTATGTTACCTTTAAGGTGTAATCTTCCTTTTATGTGATCATAAAATTATGGGGGACATAATTATTTTTGATGTAACATACTTATCTTCTACTTTTACATATCTAAAAATTTCAGTGACCTTGCTGTATGTGTTTTTGTACTTTAAATAAATTAACTCTGCTTCAATCTTCTTCTATTTGCTATAGTTCCGTGCCTTATCAGATCAATTCTATCGGACCCCTGAGCACCATAAATTCGTGAGACAGCAAGTTGTCTGCCAGGTTATTGTAGCTTTGTTATTTCTGTTGCCCCATTTCCTTTCTCTGGTATTCTCCGAATCATTTATTTACTTTATTTATCTGAAACTTGCGGCTTGCTATGTGTTGATTTGATATTGTCAGCTTAAAGCTCATCCAGAAATATACGAGGGGTATGTTCCAATGGATTATGCTGAGTACTTGAAGAGAATATCTAAGTATGATTGAAATTTTTCCTTCAATCGTTGTGTACAAATTTTAACTTTTATTTTTTAATTTTATTTTGAGTAATGGGATGGCGAAAGTCTTGAACTGAGACATCCCCCACTTTTGTGAAAATAACATACCACTGAGCCAAAAGGCCAGTGTTAAAAGTGTTAAACTTCTTAATACTTTACTTATGTGAGCGTTCTTGATGCTTACTCTGCTTAAATTATTAAATCAGGAGTGGAGAATGGGGTGATCATGTTACGTTGCAAGCAGCTGCGGATTCGGTATTATTTTCCACACACATTAGTTATATTTGGCTTTTAAACATTTTTGGATTTTCTATTTCAAAGAATATGTTTCCTGGAACTGATCTGTAGCAATTTTCCTATTGACAGTATGGTGTCAGAATTCTTGTAGTCACTTCATTCAAGGACACCTGCTACATCGAGATTCTTCCCCAACAACAGAAGTCAAAACGAGGTTACTTTTAAATGGTTATGTACATAGTCAATCTTGTGAATTACTTGATCATGATTGTCTCGTTCCAGTTAATATAAAGCTCGGATCTCACAACCCTCTTATTCAGCAATATACTTTGTGTGATGTTGATTTCTACATCCTAAAAATGGGAACACTGAAACATCTCGCCTTTCCAAAAATGTCCCGAAGGAGTTCTTTGTTTTGCTTTTTTTTTCAAGATATGCTTAATATGCTTCAACGTCCTGTGGCAGTCATTAAACATTTTGGTCATGTCTCGTGCAGTTGTATATTTGAGCTTCTGGGCTGAGGTGCATTATAATTCAATCTACCCACAAGGAGGTAATTTCTCTTCTTTTTTTTTCCTCTCCTGATAGAATGCTTCAAACTAGAATGGGGACTAAATGGCCATCTCTACTCGGTTGTTTTTGCTTGAAATATATTGATTGAATGCTTGGAGCAGATTGAGGAACTTTGCTCGGGGAAACTTGATGAGTTTCAGGGATATTGTATTTGTTTGTCACATATGTTAGATCCACCCGGGCTCATATCGATGAGTTAAAACCGTCGATAGTAGCTCAAATGACTAGCTTTACATGTCTATACGTATTAATTTCAGTAAAATTATCATCATTTCAGATTTGCCACCAGGTGATTTTAAGAGGAAGAAAAGGTGGTGGAACTTCCGAAATCAATACTAGACATACTGATCTTGTGAGCTGTACACCCCGATTCTTTATAGTTGCTTCGGCTGTATAGATTTCAAATTGAAGGTCATATTTATTTGTTACTTAATATTTTATATCATTCACTCAATTAGAAACTTGGTTTTAGTTTTACGGTTCGTTAAAGTTGCTCCCCACTCAGACTGTTAAATTTTGTATTCTTGGTATTTTCTTGTAGGGGTTTTCAAACATTTATTTTGAAAACAAAAATATTTTTTCAAATTATGAAATGATATCAGATGGCCATCAACCTCAGCAGTTCTTCTATTTTTATTTTGTTACTTCAAAAATAACTTTACAAGTTTGCTCAGACCACTAACAAGTTAATAACTACAAGTTGTACATAATCTATGTCACTATAATCGACTCGACTAAGAAATATCTATCAGAATTTCTTTATGAGTTTGATTTTTGTTTTTTGAAGTGCGAGTAATAAGTCATTTAATATTTTTTCCCGAGTTGCAAACTTGTAATATTACAAGTTTATGTGTAATTTAAAATGAAAAGAAAAATAAGACATGAACTTCAAACCAGCAAACCAGCACAGTTAAGGAATCGAGTGATCGGCAACACAAGCCTTGCACCAAGTGACCAGATGGCATGGAGATGCTCAGCAGAGACAAACAGCAAAAATAGATGAAGTTTCACATTCTCAAATCCATGGAAATGGCCCCTTTCGTCCCAACTCGTTCCGACCCTAAGCGTCCGATAAGATGAGCAGTCCGATGTTAAAGGACCACAGATAATCATCTCTTCAGAGAATGGCTAATTCATAAATACTTTCCTCTCATGCATCGGATGCAGCTTCAAGAAATCACATGCTCCGCCAATTGGCTGGCACAAACTTGTCGGAGCAAGAGAATTGATCGATAACAGCGAGTGTGTCTGCCACCATTCTTTACAGGTTAGGCATTTATTCAAAAGGAACACACTATCACATCTTAGTTTCACAGTTAAGTACCATGGAGGCTGCCGACGAGGGAAGCGTACACACTATCATCCGGTGTTATACCGCTCTTCTTCATCTCATCAAACAACACAAAAGCTTCATCCGATCTTCCTTCTTTTGACAACCCTGATATCAATGATGTATAAGTTACCACACTTGGAATCAAGTTCTTCACTGGCAAAGCTTTGAACAATTTCAAAGCCTCATCGACATCACCAAATATACATTCCCCATGCACAAAAGATGTATATGTAAACACATCTGGCGTTAGCCCCTTGTCTTCCATCTCCTTTTTAAGCATGTACGCGTCTCTGAGTTTACCTTTCTTGCAATATCCATAAATTAAAGCATTATATGTCACTTCGTTCGGTTTCTTCCCCATTTTGTCCATCTCAAGAAACACATTCTTAGCTTCTCGAAATTTTCCTTGCTTGCTATATATATCAACCAAAGTAGAGTAAGCGACAGTATTTAGCTCGACACCTTTATCCACCATTGACAATAACAATCTCTCAGCTTCTTCAAGCTGGTACAATCTGCACAAGCCATTAGCAATCATATTATATACATATACATCAGCTTCAAGGCCTTTCCCCTCCATAACACCTTGCAGTCTCCAAGCCTCATCAATCATCCCTAGCTTACAATAACCATCTATCAATGTATTGAAAATCACCCGATTAATGTCTACTCCTTTCCTTTGCATGTCTTTAAGCAACATTTCTGCGGCCTCCACTTTCCCTGTCTTACACAAGCCATGTATCAAAGATCCATACGTGTGGGAATTCGGGATAATGCCCTTCTCCACCATCTCATCAAACAATGCAAATGCCCTTTTCAAGTCACCCGACTTACCATACAAATTCATCATCAAACTATACAGATGAACATCGGCAGTCACATCCTTCTTAGCCATTTCATCAAACAGTTTCTGTGCATCTTCAACCTTGCCAGATTTTGAACACTGTTGGATCAAAAGTGTGTATGTGGCAACATTGAACTCCACCCCGTATTTCTTCATTGCATCTAGGATTTCCTCAACACCCCTTGAATCCGATTTCTGGACATAAGCATCCATCAAAGTGTTAAAGGCATATGCATTTGGTTTAACACCTCTGTTAATCAAGTCATCCATCAACTTTCTTGCTTCATCAATTTCATTTTTTTTACACAACCCATCAATCATAATTGTCATTGAATAAACTGTAATTTTCACATTATACTTCAGCATCCTCTGAAAAAAATCATATAGCAGCTCGAATTGATTGCTTCTCTTGAAAACAACCAAATAAACCATGCAAGAACGTTCTTCAATCTGGAACCCATTACTTACCATGTACTCAAAAACCTCTAAACCCTCTTGAATCATTCTGTTATCAGCGTAAACCCTGAATAACATATCGAAAAACTTAGCTTTACTTACGGTTTTTCCGCAATTCGCACGCACTAACAGAGCAATATCCGAAAGTGGGCATCTGAGATTATCAGCAACAACAGCCGCACTCAATATATTCTTGGCCTCGGCAAATTTCCTAACTTCAAATAATCGTAAAATCAGTGGTATACGAGCTTCAAGACTCTGTCTTTGAGGATTTTCGGACGAGTTTTCCCTCACAAATCTGCAAAAACGCAGGCAAGACGAAGCAGGTACTCGCGGGTTCGACGATACGAGGTTGGTTACCTGGGAATCAACATTTGAAATCAGACATGATGAAAAATGGAGGGCTTTAGAGGTAGAATTAATCCGGCCTTTGGCAGTTGAATTGGCGGCTACTTGATTCGATTTTGAACAAAAGCTGGGTCTCAAAACTTGTTTCGCAGCGAGGTTAGATTTGAGATGACACATGGAGAACAGCTACAGCAGCTCCGCGCCTGGGCCGAAACAGAGACTGCCGGAGCCACCAACAGCGTTCTGCCGTGAATGTAATTTCAAAAGTTTTTTTTTAAAAAAAAATATTTGTCTTTTTTAAGTTTGTTTTTAAAAACTTTTTCTAAAAAAATAAATATTGAAATAATTTTGTGTTTGGGTAAATAAATTGAAAACACTTTTTTAAAGTTGAGGTATAAAAAAAGCATTTATAAAGTTACAAATATGAGCTTTTAAAATATTACTTATTCCCCGCTTGGTTTCAAAAGTCAAGCCAAAAAAACACTTTTTTAAGTGCTTTTCAATTAACAAGGTGTTTGATTGACAAAAAAGTGCTTAAATAAACATTTTTTAAGTCAAAATTAGAGCTTTTTTAAAAGCAAAAAATTGTAGCTTTTAAAAGCACTTATTTTAAAAAATCTCTACAAAATCCAAACGGACTCTAATGCTTTTAAAAGCATTTCAAGTTTATTATCCAAACACATTTGAAAAAATAAATGCATTTTTTTTTTAAGAAAGAGCACTTTTTTGGGTTTGGCTTTGATTAATGGTTTTCATTCGGTTCAAACCGCCCGAACCCGTTTTTTGGTTAAACCAAAATTTTGGTTCTCCGAAACTTCGAACCGAATTGAGCGGTACAATTTGGTTTTTAATCGAAAATATTTCGGTTTTTCAGTTAACCGGTTTTTTTATTAAAAAAATTAAATTATTTTTTTATATAAAAACTAAATATTTTTATTTATTTTGTTAATGAATAATTTTTTGGAAAAAATTAACAATTGATTCAATCAAATATTTGTGATTTATTGCTTCGAAAAATATATTTGAAATAACTACATTGAGAACAAAGAAACTACTAAAGTTTTAAATTTTAATAATAATAATTTATGAAATTATAAAAAATAATATAATATATAATGAAAATACGTGTATAATGAAACACTGGTCCATACCAAATATTAATTGATTAATAAAGAAATTCAAATACAAAAAAAAAAATGATTTTTCAATTCGGTTTAATGAACCGCGGGAAAAGCCGAACTGAACCGAATTAACGGTTCGATTTTCTTTTCAAACCAAATTTTCGGTTTCGGTTCAGACGTTTTTCCAAACCGTGAACACACCCCTACTTTCGATACCAAACGGGCTCAACATTTAGATTATACAAAAATTTAATGAGATGTTCTCATATATTAATTTTGTTACAAATTTCTTATTCTACCGTTTGGTTTATAAAAAATATTATCTTTTTAATTATAAATGTAGAACAAAATAACGGTCCTCTATACTTCAAAATAGATATCAATAATATCTATTTTCAAAAAACTTATTCAACTCATATCCCCTAAATATTACCAAATACTCCATTTTTTATTTTTTTATTTTCTTTACAAGCACTCATACATATATAATTAAATAATATATTATTCATTATTTCCATTTGAGGTTTATTATATATTAAAATCAAAATTAATTAATTAAATAAAATGCTTCAAATAAATTTAAAAAATAAATTATAAAAAAATTGAACACTAAAATTATTTTTAAAAAATTAGAAAAATTAAATGGACCAAAACATTTTTTTAAAAAAAAAAATATACAAAAAGACTATTTTATTTTCGAGAATGCTATTTATATAATTAATGACATCATCTAAACGGTTAGAGAATGGCTAATTCATAAAAATGGATGATTCAAGCATCTTCAAGAAATCACATGCCCCTCCGATTGATTTGGCACAATCTTGTCGTAGCAAGGGAATTGGTCGATAGCAGCCAGTGTGTTTCCCACCACCATTCTTGACATGTTAGGCATTTATTCCAAAGGAACACACTATCACATCTTAGTTTCACAGTTAAGTACCATGGAGGACAGCATACACACTATTATCCGGTGTTATACCGCTCCTCTTCATCTCATCAAACAACACAAAAGCTTCATCCGATCTTCCCTGTTTTGACAACCCTGATATCAATGTTCTATAAGTTACCACACTCCAGTCCTTCATTGGCAAAGCTTTGAACAATTGCATAGCCTCATCGACATCACCAAATATACATTCCCCATGCACAAAAGATGTATATGTAATCACATCTGGCGTTAGCCCCTTGTCTTCCATCTCCTTTCTAAGCATATATGCGTCTCTGAGCTTACCTTTCATGCAATATCCATCAATCAAAGCATTATATGTCACTTCATTCGGTGTTATACCACTCTTTTTCATCTCATCAAACAACACAAAAGCTTCATCCAATCTTCCCCTTTTTGACAACCCTGATATCAATGTTGTATAAGTTACCACACTCAAGTCCTTCATTGGCAAAGCTTTGAACAATTTCATAGCCTCATCGACATCACCAAATATACATTCCCCATGCACAAAAGATGTATATGTAATCAAATCTGGCGTTAGCCCCTTATCTTCCATCTCCTTTCTAAGCATATATGTGTCTCTGAGTTCACCTTTCTTGCAATAACCATCAATCAAAGCACTATATGTCACTTCATTCGGTATTATACCGCTCTTCTTCATCTCATCAAACAACACTAAAGCTTCATCCAATCTTCCCCGTTTTGATAACCCCTGATATCAATGCTGTATAAGTTACCACACATGGAATCAAGTTCTTCATTGGCAAAGCTTTGAACAATTTCATAGCCTCATCGACATCACCAAATATACATTCCCCGTGCACAAAAGATGTATATGTGAACACACCTGGCGTTAGCCCCTTATCTTCCATCTCCTTTCTAAGCATATATGCGTCTTTTGAGTTTACCTTTCTTGCAATATCCATCAATCAAAGCACTATATGTCACTTCATTCGGTTTCTTCCCCATTTTTTCCATCTCAAGAAACACATTCTTAGCTTCTTGAAATTTTCCTTGCTTGCTATATATATCAACCAAAGTAGAGTAAGTGACAGTATCTAGCTCGACACCTTTATCCACCATTGACAATAGCAATCTCTCAGCTTCTTCAAGCTGGAACAATCTGCACAAGCCATTAGCAATCATATTATATACATATACATCAGCTACAAGGCCTTTCCTCTCCACAACACCTTGCAGTCTCCAAGCCTCATCAAACATCCCTAGCTTACAATAACCATCTATCAATGTATTGAAAATCACCCGATTAATGTCTACTCCTTTCCTTTGCATGTCTTTAAGCAACACTTCTGCGGCCTCCAATTTCCCTGTCTTACACAAGCCATGTATCAAAGACCCATACGTGTGGGAATTCGGGACAATGCCCTTCTCCACCATCTCATCAAACAATGCAAATGACATTTTCAAGTCACCTGACTTACCATACAAACTCATCATCAAACTATACACGTGAACATTGGCAGGCACATCCTTCTTAGCCATTTCATCAAACAGTTTCTGTGCATCTTCAACTTGCCAGATTTTGAAAACTGTTGGATCAAAAGTGTGTATGTGACAACATTGAACTCCACCCCGTATTTCTTCATTGCATCTAGGATTTCCTCAACACCCAGTGAATCCGATTTCTTGACATAAGCAAATAACAAAGCGTTATAGGCATATGCATCTGGTATAACACCTCTGTTAATCAAATCATCCATCACCTTTCTCGCTTCATCAACTTCATTTTTTTTACACAACCCATCAATCATAATTGCCATTGAACAAGCTGTAATCTTCAAATTACACTTCAGCATCCTCTGAAAAAAAATCATATAGCAGCTCGAATTGATTGCTTCTCTTGAAATAAACCAAATAAACATTGCAAGAACGTTCTTCAATCCGGATCCCATTACTTACCATGTACTCAAAAACCTCTAAACCCTCCTGAATCATTTTGTTATCAGCGTAAACCCTGAATAACATATCGAAAAATTTAGCTTTACTTACGCTTTCTCCGCAATCCGCACTCACTAACAGATCAATATCCGAAAGTGGGCATCTGAGATTATCAGCAACAACAGCCACACTCAATATATTCTTGGCCTGGACAAATTTCCTACCTTCAAATAATCGCAAAATTAAAGCTACACGAGCTTCAAGACTGTCTTCGAGGATTTTCGGACGAGTTTGTCCTCACAAATCTGAAAAAACGCAGGCAAGAAGAAGCAGGTACTCGTGAGTTCGATGATACGAGGTCGGTCACGAGGGAATCAACGTTTGATATCAGACATGATGAAAAATGGAGGACTTTAGAGGTGGAATAAATCCGGGCTTTGGAAATTGAATTGGCGGCTACTATATTCGATTTTGAACAAAAGCTGGGTCCGAAAACTTGCTTCGCAGCGAGGTTAGATTTCAGTTGAAACATGGAGAACGGCTAAAGTAGCTCTGCCGGAGCCACCAACGGCGTTCAGCCGTGAATGTAAGTTGGAATGAATTGTGTTAATTTATATGAGGTTACCTCACCACTGAATATTAAGCAATTTTGTGGTTATATGCAATAAGCATGAAAATAAAATCAAAATAGTGTTGTGCATATACCATACAACACAACATTTGGATTATCACGAAAATTTTATGGCATAATCCTATTATTTATTTACTTAGACCTATCAGAAAAACATGTTTTTTTTTAAAAAAAAGAGTTTTTTGTTTATAAGGTGTTTGGATGGCCATTGAAGGGCTTAAAAAATACTTTTTAAGTCAAATTTAGAGTTTTTTCAAAAGCCAAAATTAGAGCTTAAAAAAGCACTTTTATATAGGTAGAGCTTTAAAAATCATTTATCAGCTCTTTCCTCACAAATTTTTGAAATTCTGTTAATGAAAAGTTTTTTTAAAAAAAAACTCTTCCAAACACTATATAATTTGTTACAAATTTCTGAAAAATTATTATCTTTGTTTGAAATATTATTTTTTTATTGAAGATATTAAAGAAAAAATGACCGTCCTCGATACTCCAAAACAAAATAGATATCAATAATCTTTATTTTTAAAAAGCTTTTTTAATCAATATTCTCTAAATATTACCAAATACTGAGGTTTTATCATCAAAATTAATTAATGAATAAATAAAATAAAAAACTTCAAATAAGCTATAAAATAAATTATACAAAATTGCACACTAAAATTAATTTTAAAAAAAAATTAGAAAAATGAAATGGACCAAAAAATTTTCTCAAAAAAATAGAAAAAAAACTTATTTTGCAATTTTCGAAGATGTTATTTATATAATTAATGACATTATCTAAAATTGTGTTTCAGGATCACTGTAACACTTTATAAAATGAAGTGTGCAAACAGAGTAAGGTGGGACAGATTTCCCTCCTCTGAAATGGAGAAATCCTCAGAGTTGGAGTCTTGGAGATGTCCTCATATCAGGGTAATCCAACGATTTCGATAACCTATGTATTTATTTACCGGTAATAACAAAAGGTTGACTGAAATTAACGAGAGATCATATTTCATCCAACAAAAATGGAGAGAAGCATGTGGAGAAAAACCTTAAAATGCAAACAAAACTATATAAATTGTAGCAAAAGAGTGTTGTGTGGACTGCACCCATAATATCATAAGACAATCACCACAGCAAACTACGTGATGGATAGTATAATCTAGCACAGGCCAACATTTGCAGGGTTCCATTGGATCATTTGTAAAATATAGCTAACTATACAGGTCATCTTCGTCGGCAGCAACATTGTTGGGAACTGCAAAAGGGTCTGTGGCAGCAGCGGAACCAGTGTTGTTCTCAGCAAACCTGAACTCTGTTCCAAATCCTCTAGATTGCTGCAATGTCTGAGCAAATGCCTGATACTTGCGAATATCTGCGTCACTGACGCTCCTACGTGCAAACTTCATCGATTCCTCGAAATGGGCTGCCGTGATCTCGTATACCTCATCTTCACCATCCTCCTCCATGGCCTCTGGATTCTCACCTCGTTTCCTCTCCTTTTCAATGTCCTTCATATCAAGAAAATACATACGAAACTTCAGTCTATTAATCACATGTTGAATGCAAAAATGGAATGTAAAAAATTCTTACCTTCTCTATACTTTCTCTGATGGCGTACTTGCAGGCACGTTGACATATTTCAGTTATGTCCGCACCGCTGAAGCCTTGAGTGTACTGAGCTAGGGCTCTCAGGTCGACATCTTTTGATACTGGGGATTTTCGTAGGATAGATTTGAAGATTTGATAGCGAGATTCCGTGTCTGGAAGAGGGATATAAATCAACTGGTCGAGTCGTCCAGGGCGGAGGAGTGCAGGGTCGATTATATCAGGCCTATTGGTAGCACCGATGATGAAAACTGTTTTCTTGGCATTCATGCCATCCATTTCAGTCAGAAGTTGGTTTAAAACCCGGTCAGCAGCACCGCCTGCGTCTCCAACACTACCTCCTCTCTACAAGAAAAACGGGAGACATCTAATTTAGGAAAAATAAAAGCCAAGCATAGGAACTATGTGCACGAGCCATTATATGCACCTGGGTCGCAATTGAGTCCAACTCATCAAAAAATAGAACACAGGGAGCGGATTGGCGAGCCTTGTCAAAAATTTCTCGAACATTGGCTTCACTCTCTCCAAACCACATGGTGAGTAATTCAGGACCCTTGACACTTATAAAGTTTGCTTGGCATTCGTTGGCAATGGCCTTAGCCAGCAAAGTCTTCCCACAACCGGGAGGGCCATAGAAAAGAACACCCTTTGAAGGGGACATTCCAAACTTTTCAAACTTCTCAGGATGCTCCACTGGATACTGAACAGTCTATAAAGCACATGATGTCCAAGACAAGTTTAAGAAACCATTCAAACTTTGAACATACAATAAGTTGTAAGCAAATAAGAAGTTATAGTCCATGATGTGAAGATGGTTACCTCTTGGAGCTCACGCTTGACATTTTCAAGGCCTCCGATATCTTCCCAGGAGACATTGGGAACTTCAACAACCTATAACATCCATGAAGCATATTATTATATTTAGCATTCAAACAAAATAGACATAAGACAACAAAAAAAAAGTATGATATCAGTACTCACAGTTTCACGTAGTGCAGAAGGATTGCTCGTTCCAAGAGCAGTCTGGAAATGTTCGTTGGTGACAGCCATGGAGTTCAGAATCTCTGCGTCAATGGAATCATCTTCCAAATCAATCACATCCATCTTCTCCCTGATGCATTGGAGAGCGGCTTCGGTGCACAGAGCAGCTAAATCGGCACCAACATAGCCATGCGTGTCCTTGCCAATTCTTTCCAAATCAACCTGTGAAAGCAGATAAATCAACATCACTAAATCATGGTGTAAACTAAGAATTGTACGACTAAACCAAAAGTTAAGAGAAATTTGAACTTACATCATCGGCAAGCTTCATATTCTTAGTGTGGATTCTAAGTACTTCCAGACGACCAACTTCATCGGGAACGCCAATGTCTATTTCTCTATCAAATCTCCCAAACCGTCTCAAGGCAGGGTCAATGCTATTGGGACGGTTCGTAGCACCCATGACAATAACATGGGCACGGGACTTGAGTCCATCCATCAATGTCAAGAGTTGAGAAACAATTCTTCTCTCCACCTCCCCATGTGTTTTCTCCCTTTTGGGAGCAATTGAGTCGATTTCATCAATGAATATGATTGAAGGTGCGTTTTTCTCAGCTTCTTCAAACGCCTTTCTGAGATTGCTCTCGCTTTCTCCTGCCAATTTAGACATAATCTCTGGTCCGTTAATACAGAAGAAGAAAGCACCAGTTTCATTAGCCACTGCTCGGGCTATTAAAGTCTTTCCAGATCCTGGGGGTCCGTAAAGAAGTATTCCTTTTGGAGGCTTGACACCAATGGACTTGAAAAGCTGTGGGTGCCTTAGTGGCAGTTCTACCAATTCCCGAATCTGAGCCATCTGTTTACGGACACCACCTACGTCATCATAGCCAACATCATTCAATCGATCCTCATCCTCCCTTCTAATAGGTTCCCCCTCACAGAAGATCTCAGTGTCAGGAGCTACGACACAATACTCGGGAGGATCTGTCTCAACAACTTTGAACTCTACACTTCGCATTCCTCCCCTTACAAGAAATAGGTCACCCTTCCTCACAGGGCGGTATGCCTCGAGGAAATAAGCTACACAACAAGAGGAAAACATGAATTTCCATTGAAAAAAAAATTAGGATGAGGGGGCATTCAGTCCGTTCACATTCAACTGTGCACAATCTTCACATTGCCTAATTTTCCACAAAAGCATTTATTCAAAATCTTTAAAGCGGAAGGTTATTTAAAATTTAAAATTACACTAAATTAGATAAACTAAACAAAAAGTCACGTAACTGTCAATCACAGGCTTCAGCAGGTAAATATTTTACGTTGTTAATAAATTGCATTCATATATCCAAGACAGATTTTAGTTCTTGGTTGAAGTATGAATGCAACATGTTTGATTACTTTAAAGATAGATTTATTTTGAAGAATGAACATTGCGTAAACATGTAAAATCAATGAGGCAGCTTGAAAATATACATATGTACTACATGTTTGTGAAGAACTTACGTTTTAGGTAAGCATCAAAAAGATTTCCAGTGACACCTTCAATTGTGTCATCCACAGGAAGAATGTGAACACGCTTCCCATACTTCACATCAGCACATTGATGCACAGAAACCACATCTCCAAGTCTCACCTTGAGGTTGCTTCTGACAACCTTGTTCATCCGGATCTTTGGTTCATCACACATGTCATCAGCAAGGGCAATGCAGATTGTATCCTTCCTTTTCTTCCCCTATAATTAGATATGCACAGAATTACATATGTAAACCCAAAAAAAAACTGAAATCAGTGAGCAACATGTACATATGTTTCTGTCATGTACTAGACACTTAAGAGTGCTTACTATTCCAAATAATAATAGTTATTGATGGAAAATCAATTGCCTAAATCACAATACAAAAAATCTAACAACCCCACTCGCAAATGCACCCAAGTTTTCACTATCAATAATATTTATGAACTCAACCAAAACTGTACGACAGATAAATTATAGCTACCAAGTAAATCTCACGGTGCATGAATGCATCCATTAAAAACATGGAGAAAGTTATAAGATGAAACTTTTATTAGTTCATGATACATTTCTCAAACTCTTAAATCTAAGACATCAACTCTAGAAAACATAGATCAGAAAAAAGAAAAGTAAGAAAAAACATTGATACAGAAAGAAAAGATATGTGAACAATACAAGATGGCAATAATCCTTTGAAAGACCAGAACCACATCCAAAACCCCAAATCTAACAAGAAGCAGAGTTCGCCCACCAGCCCCAACCACCAGAAAAGGTTGAATTTTTAATGTGTAAAAAACGAGCGGGATAAAACCTTGATCAAGATTGTGTCACCGCGGAAAAGCTGGAGTTTTTCCATCGTTTCAGGGTGAAGAGACACCACCGAATTGTCATCGTTGACAGCTTCATCCACTACCAATCGATTGGCCGCCTTTTTCTTCTCCAGTATTGCAGTACTAAAATCTCTCTTTGTACCCTTACTGCACATCACACAACAAAACCCCCCAAAAAAATTAAAATCCGAGAAAGAAAACATCAAAGAACCAACAACAAAGAAGAAGAAACGTGATATATACGGTAGAGCAATCTATAAACAATCAAGAAAACAAATCTAACAATGGCATGAAATACTTACGAATCGGAGGATTCCGCCTGATTACTCATGGCTTTTGTATGATTGTGAATCAGATTAAAAGAACAGATTTTTCGAGTGGCTTTTTGTTGAATGTTGATGAAACGGAGAAAATATGCTATGAATTATGAAGTCTGCAAGGAATTGGGAGAAGAGATATATATATAGGGAAGATGGCGCAGTTTCTTGTTTGGAAAGAAAAGTAAATAATTTTATACTTTTTTATATAAAAAATAATAATAATAATTTTATACTATTGGACGGATGCCATTTACCAAGATGGAAGATCAACGGTGCAACTTTTAGATTTTTTTGGGATAAAAAAAAGGATTTCAGATTTTACAAAATACATTTTCCATAATTAAAGTATCCCTTCCTTAATAATAAACCCAATGGTTTATACATGGAGCCATAAATACTTTCCATATTTTATTTTTTATCCAAAGTACTTTCCATCTTCTAAACATAAAAAAATTGGTTTAATGAGTATTTATTTGATAAATGATAACTATAAAAAAATTAAAAAAAATTAGGAGATATATTTTTGTAATTAATTGAATTAATATTTGTGCATACGGCATACCTATTACCTATCCCGAACAACTTGCAAAGTTTTTTTTTATAAAAAAAAAATTAAAAGAATCCGAGAACTCCCATAAAACAAAGAACAATAAAAATACAAATACAAAAGAAATATAATATCAAAATCCAAATTCATCTACTAAAAAATATTATATTATATTATTACATAGCAAGTTGCATAGTATCAGTAGTTAATTAATATTAATAATGTTTACAAATCAGTTTTCGTTGAGTCGAAATATAATACGAGTATGCCTCGCATGACGGTTTTTTATTTGATCCGAGCCATAATTTTTTTATGATTATGATTTATGTGAGATAGAAGATTCATCTAACAAATTTTATTTGTGAAATGATCTCAAATGAAATTTTATTGATATATAATATAGAATTTGGGATTATATATCCAGCTGACAAGAGAGGTTGCTGATTCTCATTTTTTTGCTTTTGGGTTCGAGCGAGTTTTTTTACTTGATTTACTTATATGGTACGTGATATACCTCAATAAAGTGATCTTTTTGGATGAGTTAATTAGCCGCGCTAACAAAATTCCTCCAATAAATGATGACCTGTTGCTGGCCTGAAACCACGAACAAGAGTGTTAAAGGGGGGGCCGGAAGGTGTTCCGGCGTATCCCCTCCGACGCTCAAGTCAGATGCAAGGATATCAAAATATGAAGAGTGGTGTGTGTACACGAGTGAAAAATTAGGATGCAAATAATGAAAGTGAACCTGGTATTTATAGGAGAGAGCTCCGTATTTAACGCCTTCCTTCCTTATCAAGAACCCGAGAATCCCGGGATCACGATCCCGAATATCTAGGCTGAGATCTCGCCCGAATCTTGTCTGACAAAGGAAGTAATAATAATTGATATGAGCTGAACTACCATCCATAAGACTCTATATTGCCACTCTCCCAAGGTTGTTAAACCCCTTTACTAAGCTAACCCCCTACTGACATCGGGGCCGAGCTGAACTCCCGAGCTCCCGAGCTGAGCTAGGCTCCCGACCCAAACTGGGCATTATGATGAGAGAGCTTGGTCGAGCTCCCGACCCGAGCTGGGCATTATGACGAGAGAGCTTGGCCGAGCTCCCGAGTTCCCGAGCTCTCGAACCGAGCTGGGCATTACGGCGATAGAGCTTGGCCGAGCTCCCGAGCTGACCCCAGACGGTTCTGGCTAGTTAGGAATCGATCTTTTATCTTAGGGTCATCTATGAGGTGAGGTGATTTTCTCCCCCGGGTATCACAAGTCCCTCCCATAAAAGTCGAATTGAGTTCAAAGACTCGAAATTCGTTTTTATTCTGAGATGACCCTAAATGAATGCCGAGATGAGGTGCCCCACCAAGCCCAACTGTAATTCTAACAAATACTATGTAACGGTAACTTTTCTAATTCCACTCGATCTGATCCGTCCACCTGTCCTAAAATCAACGGCCTGAATTGATCCGAGCTTTCTATAAATAGGCCTCGCTGTAAAATTTCATTTTACCCTTCTCTGATTCCTATTCTCTGATTTTCTCTCCTCCATTCCCTTTTTTGAGCTGTCTTGCTGCTTAAAATTTCTTCCTGATTTTCGAGCTCCCCAAGTAAGTTTAAACCCCCTTAATGGCTTCTTCATCCTGCCCTCATCATGAGAGCTCAGATGAGGTATTTGCTGAGGTGGATCGATACGATTCACTCGCAATTACCCTAGCAGGAGAGTCCTCGGGCAAGGATCCTACTCCCGCCTCAACTTCCGCTCTGGATGATGATTTGGGGAGTAACCCCGAGGCCCCCTCAGTGCCCTGGTTTGATCTGTACTCATCTGAGCTAGATGCCTCGGATAAGGAAAAAATTAGGTCTCTATCTCATGCTCCCGAGGGTTATGAATTTATCATTCCTGACCTCGATGACCGAGCTGACAATCCCCCTATGGGATATTATACTTTTTATGTAGATCAGCTAGAAGCTGGCCTTAGGTTTCCTCTCCCCCCCTCTCTTTCAACAGCTCAGTCGCTACTACGAGCTCCACTTAGGACAATTTACCCCCAACTCCTTTCGGACCTTGTGCAACTTTGTGGTCCTTTTTAGAACCTTAGGTTTTGAAGTAACTTGTTTTACTATATGCAATTTTTTACTCCCTAAACGTTCTGAGGAGGGCCTCTTTTACTTCTCTTGCCGCCCTAACTGCAAATTTTTTAAGGACTCTCCCAGTTCCAACAAAAATTGGAAAAACCCCTTCTTCTTTTTTCACCCTACTGATACCTGGGACATATGCTCAGTCTGGAGGGAAACCCTCCCTCTCCTGCCTGTTCCTTCCCCGGGCTTCCGTCAGGGGGAGCTGTTTACTGGAGCCCTAAGGGCCATAGGGAGAAGGTGCTTTGATATCTCTGCCCTTCTGGCAGAGGACTTGCTCTGCCGTCATGGGCTCAGCTCGGCAGATGTTTCTATTCGAGGAAAATTAGGTATGGCTGTAGTAGCCCGTACCCTAATTGAGTAATTAAAGGATTAATGCTAATTAATTGAATTGGGTATTGGACGGATCGGAAGCTCCGAAGGCACGATCGGAAGCTCCGAACAGGATCGGAAGCTCCGATGAGCGATCGGAGGCACCGATGTTATTACGTCAGGCATGACGTGTGGTTGGATCGGAAGCTCCGATCAGGACCGGAAGCTCCGATCACCCCTATCCGGAGTCATCAAGTGATATTTTGACACGTGACAGATCAGGATCTTTGGAAGCTCCGATGGCAGGATCGGACGTTCCGATCGGGGTTCGGACGTTCCGATCAAGGATCGGAAGTTCCGATCGTTGTCTATAAATAGAAGGCCGAGACTTCACTTTCATTTGCCAATTCCGAGTTCTCCTTTCCTTTCTAGTCCTTTTGGAGCTGTTCTAGTCTTCTTAGGCTTGGTCCGGAGGTCGGAGAGGCGTTCGGTAGTCGTAGCGGAGTTGTGCCCAAGTTCTGGAGGCATCGACATCAAAGGGCTAACGACGGACGAAGGTATAGCTTTTGCTCCCTATAAATATTTAGGAGTATGCAATAGCTTAGTTAAGGCTTTTAGAGCACTTTAATGATAGTAGTATCATTTGGCAGTGTAGAGAAGACTATAGGCGTGGACCTAGAGTTGGTAGAGCTTTCACTGTTTTGAGGTACGAAAGTACTGTTCGAGATATCCTGACTGAGTATGCATGTATTATGTGACTGCATGATTTATATGTCACGATATTATGCTGCATTCATTTGCATCTTGCTGTATCTCTTTCGAGATGTCTGTTAGTAGGGTTGTACCCTATCCTGTTAGTGGATGGACTTCCATCGATTTGGGTCCGGCGTATCCACAGTTATCTCGGTATGGGAGTCACCTCCTGAAGCGACGGCACAGCGTGCTACATACCAGGGCCCGGTCTGTCTCTGTTATCTGATCCTTGACCTCGAGTCTATAGGGAGTTCACTTTGCATGCATGTATACTCATACTCTCGCACTGAGCGTTTTATGCTCACGTCTCGTACTCTGTATTTTCTGGACACCCTATTCCATGGGGCAGGTTTGCGATTGGACGAGGAGGGTGGATCCAGGAGGGGCTAGTCAGCGGTTGGCCGGCTGGAGCTTCGTTTAGGTTTTATTACTGTTGTTTGGGTTATACAGCTATTCGATTTGGTTGTATATTATTGGATAATTACAGATTCCTTTACTTGGGATTGTATAATGTTATTTGGATTCCGCAGTTTTATTCTGATATCTGTTTAATTAAGTTAATTGCATGCATAAGTTCTGTTTAGTAGGTGATCCGGGTAAGGGTCACTACATTTATGGTATCAGAGCATGCAAAAGAATTCTTGGGATTTAGTCTCATCTTGAGGTATTTTTGTAGATGTCAAATTGTGACGACCAGAGTTCTCATGGCAGTGTTGGTGGGCGTTGGGGTGATGCCGACCGGGAGCCTCGTCGAGAACGGCGTCATCGTCATCATGACGACGAGCGTTTCACTGTGCGTCGATTCTTAGCTATGGGTCCTAAGCCCTTAGTTGGAGGTGAGTCTCCGGAGGATGCGGAGAACTGGTTAGACCGCATGGAGACGACTTTTCAGACTTTCCAATGCACCGATGAGCAGAAGGTGGAGACCCTTGGCTATCTTCTGGATGGGCGTGCACGCAGGTGGTGGAGGTTTACTTCTACACCTTTTGTTGCGGCGAGAGGAGTGGCCACCTGGGCCGAGTTTCGCACAGCTTTCCAAAAGCGGTATTTTCCTCCTGCACTCCGTCAGTCGAAAGCAGGCGAGCTACTGAGTCTGCGACAGGGAGCCATGTCTATCGATGAGTATCAGCAGAGGTTCTTTGATCTGCTATCCTATTGCCCCGAGATTGCTGATAGCTCAGAGATGAAGTATAATCTGTTTCTTCAGGGCCTTAACCCTGAGATCCATGACCATGTGGCGGTTGGCGACGACATGTCCTACGAGGGTTTGGTGAGCCGTTGTCATCAGGCAGAGGACAGCATTCGGCGGAACAGGTCTTTCCCTCAGTCGAGGCCTGCTAGTTCATTGGGTCCCCGTGCCCAAACTTTCAAGAAGTCTGGATCTTCTTCTTCCTCTGGTTCTGGGGGTGTTGTCCGTTTCGGTAAGAAGGACAAGTGTGATCACTGTGGGAAGAACCATCCATCCGACAAGTGCCGCAGGGCTTCTGGAGCTTGTTTCCGTTGTGGAGAGACTGGTCATATCCGGAGGGATTGTCCACAGTCTGGAGGAGGCGGTTCTGGTTCTGGTTCAGGATCGGGTTCTCAGGCCACCGTACAGCAGAGGTCGCAGGGACAGTCTGCTGGGAGTTCACATTTGAGGCCACGAGCTTCTGGCCAGGTGTTTGCCCTGAGACATGATCAGGCTGTGGAGGAGAATGAGAAAGTCATCGCAGGTACATTTCTGCTTTATGGTATACCTGCTCTTGTACTTATTGACACTGGTGCATCTCATTCCTTCATTTCTGCACATTTTGTTAAGAGGCATAAGTTACCATGCATTGCACTAGACGTAGTGATGTCTGTTTCTACTCCGACGGGCCAATCTGCTTTGGCTAAGCGTCTAGTGATGGGTTGCCCTTTAGAGTTCGAAGGGAACATTCTGTTAGCGAATCTCATGGTCCTGGCGATGGACGACTTTGATTGCATTCTGGGAATAGATATGCTGACTACCTATCGAGCTTCAGTGGACTGCTATCAGAGATTAGTACGCTTTCATCCGGAAGGGAGTGAGAGCTGGTTTTTCTATGGTGAGGGAGCGCGACCCCCGATGCCTTTGGTATCAGCTTTGAGAGCCTGTCGAGCTCTGGAGTCTGGCGGGGAAGGTTACCTTATCTATGTAGTTGATTTGTCCGCTGAGAGTATTGGGATAGAGAGTATTCCTGTTGTGGATGAATTTCCAGATGTGTTTCCTGATGAGATTCCGGGCTTTCCTCCTGCTAGGGAAGTCGAGTTTGGCATAGAGTTGATGCCGGGTACTTCGCCTATTTCTAGAGCACCTTATCGTCTGGCTCCTTCAGAGATGCGTGAGTTAAAGAATCAGCTACAGGATCTTTTGGACAAGGGGTACATTCGTCCTAGTGTATCTCCTTGGGGAGCTCCTGTTTTTTTCGTGAAGAAGAAGGATGGGTCGATGCGGCTGTGCATTGACTATCGGCAGCTGAATCGAGTCACTGTGAAGAACAAGTATCCGTTGCCTCGTATTGATGACTTGTTTGACCAGCTGCAGGGCACGTCAGTTTACTCCAAGATTGACTTGAGATCTGGGTATCATCAGTTGAGAGTCCGTGATCAGGACGTAGCCAAGACTGCATTCCGTACTCGTTATGGGCATTACGAGTTCCTAGTGATGCCATTTGGTTTGACTAATGCGCCGGCTATATTCATGGATCTGATGAACCGTGTCTTCAGGGAGTATTTGGACAAGTTTGTCGTGGTCTTCATTGACGACATCCTGGCGTAATACGGAAGAGCATGTTTCTCACTTGCGGTTGGTACTGCAGACTCTTCGAGATGAGCAATTGTACGCCAAGCTGAACAAGTGTGAGTTCTGGATGGATAGAGTGGTTTTTCTTGGCCATATCATATCCAGGGAGGGGATTTCTGTTGATCCAAGCAAGATTGAAGCGGTACTTAATTGGTCGCGTCCGACGACAGTTGCTGAGATCCGTAGTTTTCTGGGTCTAGCAGGGTATTATCGTCGCTTCATTCTGAACTTCTCTCAGTTAGCTCGACCGTTGACGCAGCTTACCCGTAAGGGTGTGGATTTTGAGTGGTCCTCCGAGTGTGAGGAGAATTTCCGTGAGCTTCGACGGCGGTTGACTTCCGCGCCGGTGTTAGCATTACCGTCAGGATCTGGAGGGTATGTAGTTTACACGGATGCTTCTCTTCAGGGGTTAGGTTGTGTCCTGACTCAGAATGGGCATGTGATCGCATACGCTTCTAGACAGCTGAAGCTTCACGAGGACAACTATCCAGTCCATGATTTAGAATTGGCAGCCATTGTGTTCTCTTTGAAGATCTGGCGTCATTATCTTTATGGCGAGAAATTTGAGATCTTCACCGACCATAAGAGTCTCAAGTATTTGTTCACTCAGGCAGAATTGAACATGAGACAGAGACGTTGGATGGACTTGCTTAAGGACTATGATTGCGAGATTAAGTACCATCCGTGTAGTAGCCCGAACCCTAATTGAGTAATTAAAGGATTAATGCTAATTAAATAAATTGGGGATTGGACGGATCGGAAGCTCCGAAGGGACGATCGGAAGCTCCGATCGGGATCGGAAGCTCCGATGAGGATCGGAGGCACCGATGATATTACGTCATCCATGACGTGTGGCTGGATCGGAAGCTCCGATCAGAATCGGACGTTCCGATCACCCCTATCCGGAGTCATCAAGTGATATTTTGACACGTGGCAGATCAGGATCTTCGGAAGCTCCGATGGCAGGATCGGACGTTCCGATCGAGGTTCGGACGTTCCGATCAAGGATCGGAAGTTCCGATCGTTGTCTATAAATAGAAGGCCGAGACTTCATTTCTCCTTGCCAATTCCGGATTTCCTCTCTATTTCTAGTTCTTTTGGAGCTGTTCTAGTCTTCTTAGGCTTGGTCCGGAGGTCGGAGAGGCGTTCGGTAGTCGTAGCGGAGTTGTGCCCAAGTTCTGGAGGCATCGACATCAAAGGGCTAACGACGGACGAAGGTATAGCTTTTGCTTCCTATAAATATTTAGGAGTATGCAATAGCTTAGTTAAGGCTTTTAGAGCACTGTAATGATAGTAGTATCATTTCGCTGTGTAGGCGGACTTTAGGCTTGGACTTAGAGCTGGCAGTGCCTACCTGGTATTTGAGGTACGAAAGTACTGTTCGAGATATCCTGACTGAGTATGCATGTATTATGTGACTGCATGATTTATATGTCATGATATTATGCTGCATTCATTTGCATCTTGCTGTATCTCCTTCGAGATGTCTGTTAGTAGGGTTGTACCCTATCCTGTTAGTGGATTGGACTTCCATCGATTTGGGTCCGGCGTATCCACGGTTATCTCGGTATGGGAGCCACCTCCTGAAGCGACGGCACAGCGTGCTACATACCAGGGCCCGGTCTGTCTCTGTTATCTGATCCTTGACCTCGAGTCTATAGGGAGTTCACTTTGCATGCATGTATACTCATACTCTCGCACTGAGCGTTTTATGCTCACGTCTCGTACTCTGTATTTTCTGGACACCCTATTCCATGGGGCAGGTCTGCGATTGGACGAGGAGGGTGGATCCAGGAGGGGCTAGTCAGTGGTTGGCCAGCTGGAGCTTCGTCTAGGCTTTATTACTGTTGTTTGGGTTTATACAGCTATTCGATTTGGTTGTATATTATTGGATAATTACAGATTCCTTTTCTTGGGATTGTATAATGTTATTGGTTTCAGCAGTTTTATTCTGATATCTGTTTTATTAAGTTAATTGCATGCATAAGTTCTGTTTAGTAGGTGATCCGGGTAAGGGTCACTACATTTATGGTATCAGAGCATGCAAAAGATTTCTTGGGATTTAGTCTCATCTTGAGGTATTTTTGTAGATGTCAAATCGTGACGACCAGAGTTCTCATGGCAGTGTTGGTGGGCGTTGGGATGATGCCGACCGGGAGCCTCGTCGAGAACGGCGTCATCGTCACCATGACGACGAGCGTTTCACTGTGCGTCGATTCTTAGCTATGGGTCCTAAGCCCTTAGTTGGAGGTGAGTCTCCGGAGGATGCGGAGAACTGGTTAGACCGCATGGAAACGACTTTTTAGACTTTCCAATGCACCGATGAGCAGAAGGTGGAGACCCTTGGCTATCTTCTGGATGGGCGCGCGCGCAGGTGGTGGAGGTTTACTTCTGCACCTTTTGTTGCGGCGAGAGGAGTGGCCACCTGGGCCGAGTTTCGCACAGCTTTCCAAAAGCGGTATTTTCCTCCTGCACTCCGACAGTCGAAGGCAGGCGAGCTACTGAGTCTGCGACAGGGAACCATGTCTATCGATGAGTATCAGCAGAGGTTCTTTGATCTGCTATCCTATTGCCCCGAGATTGCTGATAGCTCAGAGATGAAGTATAATCTGTTCCTTCAGGGCCTTAACCCTGAGATCCATGACCGTGTGGCAGTTGGTGACGACATGTCCTACGAGGGTTTGGTGAGCCGTTGTCACCAGGCAGAGGACAGCATTCGGCGGAACAGGTCTTTCTCTCAGTCGAGACCTGCTAGTTCTTTGGCCCCCCGTGCCCAGTCATTCAAGAATTCCGGGTCTACTTCTTCCTCTGGTTCGGGTGGTGTTGTCCGTTTCGGTAAGAAGGACAAGTGTGATCACTGTGGGAAGAACCTTCCATCCGACAAGTGCCGCAGAGCTTCTGGAGCTTGTTTCCGTTGTGGAGAGACTGGTCATATCCAGAGGGATTGTCCACTGTTTGGGGGAGGTGGTTCTGGTTCTGGTACAGGATCGGGTTCTCAGACTACCGTTCAGCAGAGGTCGCAGGGACAGTCTGCTGGGAGTTCTCATTTGAGGCCACGAGCTTCTGGCCAGGTGTTTGCCCTGAGACATGATCAGGCTGTGGAGGAGAATGAGAAAGTCATCGCAGGTACATTTATGCTTTATGGTATACCTGCTCTTGTACTTATTGATACTGGTGCATCTCATTCCTTCATTTCTGCACGTTTTGTTAAGAGGCATAAGTTACCATGCATTGCACTAGACGTAGTGATGTCTGTTTCTACTCCGACGGGCCAATCTGCTTTGGCTAAGCGTCTAGTGATGGGTTGCCCTTTAGAGTTCGAAGGGAACATTCTGTTAGCGAATCTCATGGTCCTGGCGATGGACGACTTTGATTGCATTCTGGGAATAGATGTGCTGACTACCTATCGAGCTTCAGTGGACTGCTATCAGAGATTAGTACGCTTTCATCCGGAAGGGAGTGAGAGTTGGTTTTTCTATGGTGAGGGAGCGCGACCCCCGATGCCTTTGGTATCAGCTTTGAGAGCCTGTCGAGCTCTGGAGTCTGGCGGGGAAGGCTACCTTATCTATGCAGTTGATTTGTCCGCTGAGAGTATTGGGATAGAGAGCATTCCTGTTGTGGATGAATTTCCAGATGTGTTTCCTGATGAGATTCCGGGTTTTCCTCCTGCTAGGGAAGTCGAGTTTGGCATAGAGTTGATGCCGGGTACTTCGCCTATTTCTAGAGCACCGTATCGTCTCGCTCCGTCAGAGATGCGTGAGTTGAAGAATCAGCTACAGGATCTTTTGGACAAGGGGTACATTCGTCCTAGTGTATCTCCTTAGGGAGCTCCTGTTCTCTTCGTGAAGAAGAAGGATAGGTCGATGCGGCTGTGCATTGACTATCGGCAGCTGAATCGAGTCACTGTGAAGAACAAGTATCCGTTGCCTCATGTTGATGACTTGTTTGACCAGCTGCAGGGCACATCAATTTACTCCAAGATTGACTTGAGATCTGGGTATCATCAGTTGAGAGTCCGTGATCAGGACGTAGCCAAGACTGCATTCCGTACTCGCTATGGGCATTACGAGTTCCTAGTGATGCCATTTGGTTTGACTAATGCGCCGGCTATATTCATGGATCTGATGAACCGTGTCTTCAGGGAGTATTTGGACAAGTTTGTCGTGGTCTTCATTGACGACATCTTGGTTTATTCGCGTAATACGGAAGAGCATGTTTCTCACTTGCGATTGGTACTGCAGACTCTTCGAGATGAGCAATTGTACGCCAAGCTGAGCAAGTGTGAGTTCTGGATGGATAGAGTGGTTTTTCTTGGCCATATCATATCCAGGGAGGGGATTTCTGTTGATCCAAGCAAGATTGAAGCGGTACTTAATTGGTCGCGTCCGACGACAGTTGCTGAGATCCGTAGTTTTCTGGGTCTAGCAGGGTATTATCGTCGCTTCATTCTGAACTTCTCTCAGTTAGCTCGACCGTTGACGCAGCTTACCCGTAAGGGTGTGGATTTTGAGTGGTCCTCCGAGTGTGAGGAGAATTTCCGTGAGCTTCGACGGTGGTTGACTTCTGCGCCGGTGTTGGCATTACCGTCAGGATCTGGAGGGTATGTAGTTTACACGGATGCTTCTCTTCAGGGGTTAGGTTGTGTCCTGACTCAGAATGGGCATGTGATCGCATACGCTTCTAGACAGCTGAAGCTTCACGAGGACAACTACCCAGTCCATGATTTGGAGTTAGCAGCCATTGTGTTCGCTTTGAAGATCTGGCGTCATTATCTTTATGGCGAGAAATTTGAGATCTTCACCGACCATAAGAGTCTCAAGTATTTGTTCACTCAGGCAGAATTGAACATGAGACAGAGACGTTGGATGGACTTGCTTAAGGACTATGATTGCGAGATTAAGTACCATCCGGGAGCTGCTAATCTCACCGCTGATGCTTTGAGTCGCAAGGTGCGACTATCTGCACTTCAGACTTGTTCGATGTCTAGTGCAATCAGTGACTGTTGTACTTCAGGTTATACCTTCAAGCATAAGAAAGGTATGCAGAGTATCCAGATGTTTGCGATATTATCTGAGCCAGCCTTGTATTCGCGGATCCGAGATGCTCAGATGTCTGATTCGAAGACCCAGCATTTAGCTCGTCTAGCTAACGAGGGTAGCTCGTCTGGATTTCATTATCAGTCAGATGGCTTTCTGTGTTTGTCTGGTAGGCTTGTGATTCCACAGGATGAAGAGTTGCGAGAGGAGATTTTGTCTCAGGCACATCGCACTAAGTTGAGTATTCATCCTGGGAGCAACAAGATGTACAAGGATCTACGTACTCGTTTCTGGTGGAAGGGAATGAAACGCAGTGTTTATCAGTTTGTTTCGAGATGTTTGGTGTGTCAACAGGTCAAGGCAGAGCACCGAAGACCTGGAGGATTGCTTCACAGTTTGCCTATTCCTGAATGGAAATGGGAGTTTATCACTATGGACTTTGTGACCCATTTGCCGGTATCCCCGAGGAACTGTGATGCTATCTGGGTGGTGGTGGACCGACTCACCAAGTCAGCGCATTTCATTGCCTATAGCCGGGAGTACAATGTGGATCGTATGGCTCGGTTGTACATTCAGGAGATCGTTCGACTTCATGGAGTGCCTGTGAGCATTGTCAGCGATCGGGACCCCAGGTTTACTTCTAGATTCTGGGAGAGTGTTCAGCGTGCGATGGGTACTACTCTCAGTTTGAGTACAGCCTATCATCCAGAGACTGATGGTCAGTCAGAGCGCACCATCCGTACGTTAGAGGATATGCTTAGAGCGTGCGTCATGGATTTTGGTTCAGCCTGGCAGGATCATTTGCCGTTGATCGAGTTCGCTTACAACAACAGCTATCACACTAGTATTGGGATGGCACCTTTTGAAGCGTTGTATGGGCGACGTTGTCGTACTCCACTCTTCTGGGAAGAAGTGGGGGAGAGACAGGCTGAGGGACCGGAGTTTATCCAGCAGGCGATAGACATTGTTGATCAGATCAAGAAACGGATTAAAACTGCACAGGATCGTCAGGCCAGCTATGCTAATATCAAGCGTAGGCCTTTGCAGTTCGAGGTCGGGGAGAAAGTGTTTCTGAGAGTGTCACCTTTCCGCAAGATTCTCAGATTTGGCCTTAAGGGCAAGTTGTCTCCCAGATTTATCGGTCCGTTTGAGATCTTGGAAAGTATTGGCGATTTGGCTTATCGACTAGCTTTGCCACCGCATCTATCCAGTATTCACGACGTGTTCCACGTATCTCTGTTGCGACGGTATGTGGCGGATGAATCTCATATTCTGCAGTGATCTGAGGTTCAGGTAGACAAGGATTTGACTTATGTTGAGAAACCTCTTCGTATCCTGGATTATAAGGATAAGGTTTTACGGAACAAAGTCATTCCTTTGGTTTTAGTTCAGTGGCAGCGCCGAGGTACTGAGGAAGCTACTTGGGAGCTTGAGGACAGGATGCGTAAAGACCATCCTGAGTTGTTTTGATTTCATTCTTTAAGTTGTATTCAGTTGCAAACTCTGTAAACGTTTGATTTGAATAAAGAATGTTTCTGATTTCTGTATTTGCATTCGGTACTTAAGATCTGTTTTCGAGGACGAAATATCTTAAGTGGGGGAGAATGTAGTAGCCCGAACCCTAATTGAGTAATTAAAGGATTAATGCTAATTAAATAAATTGGGGATTGGACGGATCGGAAGCTCCGAAGGGACGATCGGAAGCTCCGATCGGGATCGGAAGCTCCGATGAGGATCGGAGGCACCGATGATATTACGTCATCCATGACGTGTGGCTGGATCGGAAGCTCCGATCAGAATCGGACGTTCCGATCACCCCTATCCGGAGTCATCAAGTGATATTTTGACACGTGGCAGATCAGGATCTTCGGAAGCTCCGATGGCAGGATCGGACGTTCCGATCGAGGTTCGGACGTTCCGATCAAGGATCGGAAGTTCCGATCGTTGTCTATAAATAGAAGGCCGAGACTTCATTTCTCCTTGCCAATTCCGGATTTCCTCTCTATTTCTAGTTCTTTTGGAGCTGTTCTAGTCTTCTTAGGCTTGGTCCGGAGGTCGGAGAGGCGTTCGGTAGTCGTAGCGGAGTTGTGCCCAAGTTCTGGAGGCATCGACATCAAAGGGCTAACGACGGACGAAGGTATAGCTTTTGCTTCCTATAAATATTTAGGAGTATGCAATAGCTTAGTTAAGGCTTTTAGAGCACTGTAATGATAGTAGTATCATTTCGCTGTGTAGGCGGACTTTAGGCTTGGACTTAGAGCTGGTAGTGCCTACCTGGTATTTGAGGTACGAAAGTACTGTTCGAGATATCCTGACTGAGTATGCATGTATTATGTGACTGCATGATTTATATGCCATGATATTATGCTGCATTCATTTGCATCTTGATGTATCTTCTTCGAGATGTCTGTTAGTAGGGTTGTACCCTATCCTGTTAGTGGATTGGACTTCCATCGATTTGGGTCCGGCGTATCCACGGTTATCTCGGTATGGGAGCCACCTCCTGAAGCGACGGCACAGCGTGCTACATACCAGGGCCCGGTCTGTCTCTGTTATCTGATCCTTGACCTCGAGTCTATAGGGAGTTTACTTTGCATGCATGTATACTCATACTCTCGCACTGAGCGTTTTATGCTCACGTCTCGTACTCTGTATTTTCTGGACACCCTATTCCATGGGGCAGGTTTGCGATTGGACGAGGAGGGTGGATCCAGGAGGGGCTAGTCAGTGGTTGGCCAGCTGGAGCTTCGCTTAGGTTTTATTACTGTTGTTTGGGTTTTTACAGCTATTCGATTTGGTTGTATATTATTGGATAATTACAGATTCCTTTACTTGGGATTGTATAATGTTATTTGGATTCCGCAGTTTTATTCTGATATCTGTTTTATTAAGTTAATTGCATTCCTAAGTTCTGTTTAGTAGGTGATCCGGGTAAGGGTCACTACAATCCGGGAGCTGCTAATCTCACCGCTGATGCTTTGAGTCGCAAGGTGCGACTATCCGCACTTCAGACTTGTTCGATGTCTAGTGCGATCAGTGACTGTTGTACTTCAGGTTTTACCTTCAAGCATAAGAAAGGTATGCAGAGTATCCAGATGATTGCGATATTATCTGAGCCAGCCTTGTATTCGCGGATCCGAGATGCTTAGATGTCTGATTCAAAGACCCAGCGTTTAGCTCGTCTAGCTAACAAGGGTAGCTCGTCTGGATTTCATTATCAGTCAGATGGCTTTTTGTGTTTGTCTGGTAGGCTTGTGATTCCGCAGGATGAAGAGTTGCGAGAGGAGATTTTGTCTCAGGCGCATCGCACTAAGTTGAGTATTCATCCTGGGAGCAGCAAGATGTACAAGGATCTACGTACTCGTTTCTGGTGGAAGGGAATGAAACGCAGTGTTTATCAGTTTGTTTCGAGATGTTTGGTGTGTCAACAGGTCAAGGCAGAGCACCGACGACCTGGAGGATTGCTTCACAGTCTGCCTATTCCTGAATGGAAATGGGAGTTTATCACAATGGACTTTGTGACCCATTTGCCGGTATCCCCGAGGAACTGTGATGCTATCTGGGCGGTGGTGGACCGACTCACCAAGTCAGCGCATTTCATTGCCTATAGCCGAGAGTACTCTGTAGATCGCATGGCACGGATGTACATTCAGGAGATTGTCCGACTTCATGGAGTGCCTGTGAGCATTGCCAGCGATCGGGACCCCAGGTTTACTTCTAGATTCTGGGGGAGTGTTCAGCGTGCGATGGGTACTACTCTCAGTTTGAGTACAGCCTATCATCCGGAGACTGATGGCCAGTCAGAGCGCACTATCCGTACGTTAGAAGATATGCTTAGAGCGTGCGTCATGGATTTTGGTTCAGCCTGGCAGGATCATTTACCGTTGATCGAGTTCGCTTACAACAACAACTATCATACTAGTATTGGGATGGCACCTTTTGAGGCGTTGTATGGGCGACGTTGTCGTACTCCACTCTTCTGGGAAGAAGTGGGGGAGAGACAGGCTGAGGGACCGGAGTTTATCCAGCAGGCGATAGACATTGATCAGATCAAGAAACGAATTAAGACTGCACAGGATCGTCAGGCCAGCTATGCTAATATCAAGCGTAGGCCTTTGCAGTTCGAGGTCGGGGAGAAAGTGTTTCTGAGAGTGTCACCTTTCCGCAAGATTCTCAGATTTGGCCTTAAGGGCAAGTTGTCTCCCAGATTTATCGGTCCGTTTGAGATCTTGGAGAGTATTGGCGATTTGGCTTATCGGCTAGCATTGCCACCGCATTTATCCAGCATTCACGACGTATTCCACGTATCTCTGTTGCGACGGTATGTGGCGGATGAATCTCATATTCTGCAGCGATCTGAGGTTCAGGTAGACAAGGATTTGACTTATGTTGAGAAACCTCTTCGCATCCTTGATTATAAGGATAAGGTTTTACGGAACAAAGTCATTCCTTTGGTTTTAGTTCAGTGGCAGCGCCGAGGCACTGAGGAAGCTACTTGGGAGCTTGAGGACAGGATGCGTAAAGACCATCCTGAGTTGTTTTGATTTCATTCTTTAAGATGTATTCAGTTGCAAACTCTGTAAACGTTTGATTTGAATAAAGAATGTTTCTGATTTCTGTATTTGCATTCGGTACTTAAGATCTGTTTTCGAGGACGAAATATCTTAAGTGGGGGAGAATGTAGTAGCCCGTACCCTAATTGAGTAATTAAAGGATTAATGCTAATTAATTGAATTGGGTATTGGACGGATCGGAAGCTCCGAAGGCACGATCGGAAGCTCCGAACAGGATCGGAAGCTCCGATGAGCGATCGGAGGCACCGATGTTATTACGTCAGGCATGACGTGTGGTTGGATCGGAAGCTCCGATCAGGACCGGAAGCTCCGATCACCCCTATCCGGAGTCATCAAGTGATATTTTGACACGTGACAGATCAGGATCTTTGGAAGCTCCGATGGCAGGATCGGACGTTCCGATCGGGGTTCGGACGTTCCGATCAAGGATCGGAAGTTCCGATCGTTGTCTATAAATAGAAGGCCGAGACTTCACTTTCAATTGCCAATTCCGAGTTCTCCTTTCATTTCTAGTCCTTTTGGAGCTGTTCTAGTCTTCTTAGGCTTGGTCCGGAGGTCGGAGAGGCGTTCGGTAGTCGTAGCGGAGTTGTGCCCAAGTTCTGGAGGCATCGACATCAAAGGGCTAACGACGGACGAAGGTATAGCTTTTGCTCCCTATAAATATTTAGGAGTATGCAATAGCTTAGTTAAGGCTTTTAGAGCACTTTAATGATAGTAGTATCATTTGGCAGTGTAGAGAAGACTATAGGCGTGGACCTAGAGTTGGTAGAGCTTTCACTGTTTTGAGGTACGAAAGTACTGTTCGAGATATCCTGACTGAGTATGCATGTATTATGTGACTGCATGATTTATATGCCACGATATTATGCTGCATTCATTTGCATCTTGCTGTATCTCTTTCGAGATGTCTGTTAGTAGGGTTGTACCCTATCTTGTTAGTGGATGGACTTCCATCGATTTGGGTCCGGCGTATCCACAGTTATCTCGGTATGGGAGCCACCTCCTGAAGCGACGGCACAGCGTGCTACATACCAG
The DNA here is from genome assembly GCF_033568475.1 of Henckelia pumila. Taxonomy (NCBI): domain Eukaryota; kingdom Viridiplantae; phylum Streptophyta; class Magnoliopsida; order Lamiales; family Gesneriaceae; genus Henckelia; species Henckelia pumila. Next base: position 108,129,789 of record NC_133121.1, read on the forward strand.
GGCCCGGTCTGTCTCTGTTATCTGATCCTTGACCTCGAGTCTATAGGGAGTTCACTTTGCATGCATGTATACTCATACTCTCGCACTGAGCGTTTTATGCTCACGTCTCGTACTCTGTATTTTCTGGACACCCTATTCCATGGGGCAGGTTTGCGATTGGACGAGGAGGGTGGATCCAGGAGGGGCTAGTCAGCGGTTGGCCGGCTGGAGCTTCGTTTAGGTTTTATTACTGTTGTTTGGGTTATACAGCTATTCGATTTGGTTGTATATTATTGGATAATTACAGATTCCTTTACTTGGGATTGTATAATGTTATTTGGATTCCGCAGTTTTATTCTGATATCTGTTTAATTAAGTTAATTGCATGCATAAGTTCTGTTTAGTAGGTGATCCGGGTAAGGGTCACTACAATGGCCCTTCCCCCGCCCGTGCTCTGCTTTACTAGTGTTCTCACCATTTACTGTCCTGACCTTTCCTTTGTCTTGTGCAGAAAAAAGAGTTATGAACGCCGCCATAAAGAGAATGCTGGAGAATAAGAAAACGGCTGCCCCGTCGGGTGGTAAGACTGAAGGGAGCTCGGCCAAATCTAAATCCCCTTCTCCCCGAGCTACTGGCAAACCTGAGCCTTCTACAACCCAATCCAAAGGCTCGAAAAGGCGGGCAACATCAAGCCCGCACCCTGATGTGCTGGAGCTGGACTCCGGGAGGTCTTCTATTCCAGAAGTGGTACCCCTCCGTCAGTTCAGGGCGGAGAAACCTCAGACTCCTGTGGTTCGGTGCAGGACCAATTTCTTTGAGATGTACCATGATGCCCTGCGTATCGTGGGGGTCGGGCCTACTCCAACTGCACGGGTCAGCCCTTCGGGATATGATCTCTCAGGCTGACGCTGATTATGTAAAGAACCTTGGATGGACTGAGCTGATGCAACGTTCTAACACTGCCTCAGCTTAGGTAACCTTCCCCCCACCATTATTTTATGTTCCTCTCTTATATTTATATTTACTTACTCTTTTCCTTTCTTAGGCCGCCTTCCTGAATGCCGAGCTGTCCCTCCGAGCTTCCATGACTCGAAAGCAATTTTCCAAGGATACCCGAAATTATGAAGCTCATTTTGCTGAGCTTAATCAGTTAGCGGAGGACGCAAAGCTTGGTTATGAAAATGAGGTGGCCAATCTCCGAGCCCAAATGGAGAAAATGTTGATGGGCTCTCAGGCTGAGAGGTTGAAGCTGCAAAATGACCTCCGAGTTTATGAGGTGCAGAAGGAGGCTTTGCAGGGGGAGCTCAAAGGTTCTCAGGATCATCTTGCTCAAGCCCTCCAAGAGTTAGAGTTGTCCCGAACCGAGCTGGCTAAGGGGGCTGAAGGCTTCAAAGAAGGCTTCCTAAAGTCGGACGAGTTCAAGGATGAGGTTGCTATCCAAGCCTATGGCTACCTATCCAAAGGGTTTGAGGGTTGTACCCAACAGTTCAGGGCAGCAGGCTACCCCCCTGAATGGGTCCCTGTGGATTTTTTGGATTTGGATGGATTTGCTCTCTCTCTCTCACCTCAATAGAGGCAGCCAAGGAGGGTGAGGGAAGGGCTGAGCGGGGCGAGGGCGAGGGCGAGGGCGAGGATGAGAGTTAATTCTAGTTTGTGGATGTAAATGCTGAACTCTTTACTTTCTTATGCAAGTTCCTTTGCTTTATTATTTACTTATCGCTATTGTATGTTGGACTGATCTCCTTTATATTCAAACGCGAGCTGAGCTGAACTGAACTGAACTCCCTGAGAGGAGGTATGATAAACACCAAAAATAATACTAACACTTGAAGGCGAGCTGAGCCCAGCTTCCATAGGAAGGCAAGATACATACTTAAAAATAAACTACCCGAAGGTGTTGAGCTGAGCTCCATGAGGGGAGATAAGTCTATCACTTAAAAATAAACCAACGCCCAAAGGTGTCGAGTTGAGCTAACACCCGGAGACATTGAACTGAGCTTAGTTCCCTAAGGGGAGCAAAGTATGCACTTAAAAATAAACCAACACCCGGAGGCGTTGAACTGAGCTGAGCTCCCTAAGGGGAGCAAAGTACTTATTTAAACATAAATGACCCGGGGGCGTTGAACTGAGCTGAGCTCCCTAAGGGAAGCAAATTACTTATTTAAAAATAAACCACCCGGTGTTGAACTGAGCTGAGCTCCCTAAGAGGAGCAAAGTACTTATTTAAAAATAAACCAACACCCGGAAGTGTTGAACTGAGCTGAGCTCCCTAAGGAAAGCAAAGTACTTATTTAAAAATAAACCAACAAGAGGAGCAAAGTACTTATTTAAAAATAAACCAACAGGCGGAAGTGTTGAACTGAGCTGGGCTCCCTAAGGGGAGCAAAATACTTATTTAAGAAAAAACCAACACCCGGAGGTGTTGAACTGAGCCGAGCTCCCTAAGGGGAGCAAAGTTGTGAGGCCTCGATTCTAATCATATACTTAGAGTAAAGCAATAGAACAACACAATTAAACAATAAGGATTAAGACATCGAAATATATATATATTTTTTTTAAAAGGTGCCCGCTCGATCGGTAAGATCCTACCGATCGAGCGGCCAAAGAATTCTAAAGACACTGCCCAGAAATCAGGACGCCCGCTCGATCGGTAGAATCTTACCGATCGAGCGGACACAAAATGTCCAACTCTCGGGTTCCAGTTACAGGGTGCTCGCTCGATCGGTAAGATTCAGCCGATCGAGCGAGATGCTCTGTACCAGAAAATTTTGGTTTTCTTCTTCAATTCCAACTCAACTCAAACCAAACATCAATAACATAAAATCCCATTCAACAAGATACAAAGGATTAGGTCTAGAGTTATACAATCCTCAAAATATAACATGCATAAAAATCCATCTAGTTCGGACTTATTCAATACAAAAAGGAGTTCGAAAAACATAAATAACTCCTAACATCCAAGCCTCACTCTATCCTATCCATCGTCTAGCCATGATGTCTCTGACTCTGTCTTGCCCCACCTGTTGCCAAGTACACATACAAACAAAGACAATAGCCGGATAATCCGGTGAGAATAATATTCCCAGTAAAAGAGACTAGCATAATATAACATGTAAAAATATCAAAACATGATATAAAATCAAATTCCACATATTTCTCAAGTAATTCATTCAATTGCGGAATTAAAATAATATGCATGACTTTAAAAATTCTGGATTATCAGACTCAGATAATCAAATGAAATTCTTCTTTCTTTCTTTCTTCGATTTTGGGATCCCGAGGTTAAAATATCCAACGATCACACCGAACTCCCCTTTCGAGGTGGACGAGGTATATTTTAATCCTCTAGACTCTAGGGCATTATAGTGAGTTAATCGACACTTTTAGTAAATCGCCTACCAAGGCCACTCAGCTATAATCTCCAGATCGTCTAATTCAAAATGAATAATCAATCGTCTCAATATGAATGATATGTAATCTCATGCATTCAAATATAAATTCAACCATAAATTCATATAATCATATAAACATGCAAGTATGTGATTTCTTCTAGGACACTCGAATGAATCCGGATTCGAGTTAATCGTCCTATTCCATTTCAAAGTCATCTTATACCTTCTCGTCGTTTCAAACTCTTCAATCTGAAAATAACAAATCCTCAATCAATATCCAACAAGTTCATCAATCGATAAGAGAAGACATCGATACTAAACCGGCTCGACTCTTCTAAACTGATCAAGACTGCAAGGCTCACAATCTTCAAGAACTTCAATTCAATCTATCAGAAGAAGTCATGGTGATCAAAATCGATATCAAACTCGTATAACTTAAAACATCAAAACGACGTTCAAACTTCAAACTGACGGCATAACGGCTATAAATTGATCAAACCAGAAACGCAGATAGCATGATAACAATCCAAAGAACTCATAATCAACCTCAAACCTCAATTCCAACACAATCCCAACACATCACAAAATCAAGGTTTTCGAAAATAATAAGAAAAATCGAAACAAATCCGATCGTCGTTAGATCTTCGAACCGTCTTAGATATACGATCACTGCTAATTCATAATAATCCTCTCCGAATATCAATCAATTCTAAAGACATCCAAAAATTCAAACCTCTTAAAAATAAGAGAAAATTACTTCCAAACGGAGCACTTGATGCTGTGGTCGTAGATATCAAGTCAGAATTCAATTCTATCGGACGGATTGAGCTAGAATCGAAATCACAAAAGCTTGGGGAAAGCTTTCTCGCCTAAAATGGTGAAGGGCGTTGTGGAGGGGATGAAGAAGTGATCCAAGGACTTAGTCAAAGTCTAATTATAACAAAACTCAATTTTGCATTTTAGTCCCTGAAATTTCCGAAATTTGCAAAAAGGTCTCTGATTAATAAAAAGCCCGATCTCGAATTCTGAAATCACTGATTATCTCTAATAACATCAATTAAGATAAAAAAAAAATGGGGCGTTACAAAGTACTTATTTAAAAATAAACCAACACCCGGAAGTGTTGAACTGAGCTGAGCTCCCTAAGGGGAGTAAAGTACCGATTTAAAAATAAACCAATACCCGGAGGCGTTGGACTGAGCTGAGCTGCCGTAGCCGAGCGGATCTCCCAGAGCCGAGCTGAGCTGCCGTAGCCAAACTTCCGACCTGACCTGACATATGTTCTCAGATCGCCTAAATGGGCTCCCGAGCTCCCAAACCAAATTGCCCTGACTCCCAGCTCATCTAAATGAGAGCAATGTGAAGTGACTCCTCATAATTACCAAGTGCGTGTTTAATTAACCTGCTAACACCATTTGTACTTGAGTATCTAAAATGGGCTAAGGGCTGAAATCAAAGTACTGTAACTGAGCTGAGCCCAAAAATCAGGGTCGAGGTGACGTGACTAAGGTAGGGTGCTGAACCAAAGTCGGGTCTAAGAGGCGTGACTAAGGTAGTGAGCTGAGCCAAAGTCAGGGGCCTAAGAGGCGTGACTAAGGTGATGAGCTGAACCAAAGTCAGGGGCCTAAGAGGCTTGACTAAGGTGATGAGCTGAACCAAAGTCAGGGGCCTAAGAGGCGTGACTAAGGTGATGAACTGAACCAAAGTCAGGGGTTCTAAGAGGCGTGACTAAGGTGATGAGCTGAACCAAAGTCAGGGGCCTAAGAGGCGTGACTAAGGTGATGAGCTGAACCAAAGTTAGGGGCGTAAGAGGCGTGACTAAGGTGATGAGCTGAACCAAAGTCAGGAGCGTAAGAGGCGTGACTAAGGTGATGAGCTGAACCAAAGTGAGGGGCCTAAGAGGCGTGACTAAGGTGATGAGCTGAACCAAAGTCAGGGGCCTAAGAGGCGTGACTAAGGTGATGAGCTGAACCAAAATCAGGGGCCTAAGAGGCGTGACTAAGGTGATGAGCTGAACCAAAGTCAGGGGCCTAAGAGGCGTGACTAAGGTGATGAACTGAACCAAAGTCAGGGGCCTAAGAGGTGTGACTAAGGTGATGAGCTGAACCAAAGTCAGGGGCCTAAGAGGCGTGACTAAGGTGATAAGCTGAACCAAAGTCAGGGGCCTAAGAGGCGTTAACAAAACTCCTCCAATAAATGATGACCTGTTGCTGGCCTGAAACCACGAACAAGAGTGTTAAAGGGGGGGCCGGAAGGTGTTCCGGCGTATTCCCTCCGACACTCAAGTCAGATGCTAGGATAGCGAAATATAGAGAGTGGTGTGTGTACACGAGTGAAAAATTAGGATGCAAATAATGAAAGTGAACCTGGTATTTATAGGAAAGAGCTCCGTATTTAACGCCTTTCTTCATTATCAAGAACCCGAGAATCCCGGGATCACGATCCCGAATATCTAGGCTGAGATCTCGCCCGAATCTTGTCTGACAAAGGAAGTAATAATAATTGATCTGAGCTGAACTACCATCCATAAGACTCTATATTGCCACTCTCCCAAGGTTGTTCAACCCCTTTACTAAGCTAACCCCCTACTGACATCGGGGCCGAGCTGAACTCCCGAGCTCCCGAGCTGATCTAGGCTCCCGACCCGAGCTGGGCATTATGATGAGAGAGCTTGGCCGAGCTCCCGAGCTCGTGAGCTCCCGACCCGAACTGAGGTAGGCTCCCGACCCGAGCTGGGCATTATGATGAGAGAGCTTGGCCGAGCTTCCGAGCTCCCGAGCTGGGCATTACGGCGATAGAGCTTGGCCGAGCTCCCGAGCTGACCCCAAACGGTTCTGGCTAGTTAGGAATCGATCTTTTATCTTAGGGTCATCTATGAGCTGAGGTGATTTCCTCTCCCGGGTATCAGTACGTGAAATATGCACTCTAGAATGTTCTACGTCATTCTGAATTGGTCCGCACCGGTAACTTGGGCCCTATTAAAAAGATAATATTGGGCTAGCTGAAGATTGATTAGAAAATTTTTATAAGCTAGCGGGCTGAAAATGGCCCATTCATGTTACACCTCTTGATGAAAATAATACAAGGCCCACCCTTAACGTGGTCGTGGGTATGAAAAGGGGCTAAATTAAGCTTAGACAGTGTTTGTAATTTATAATAATAAGTGATTATAAAGATTTTTAAAAAAACTTTTATAATCACTTATTTTTAAAACTTACAAACACTACCTTAATATCATGAGAATATTTTTTTTGTATTTGAAAATGAACTTTACTAATGGTTAAGAACATATTGGCCATAGAAACTACTCATAAACAAATTGAAAAGGAACAACACTTGAATTTAAGAATAAAAAGGAATATTACATTACAATTATGAAAATGGGTAATTTGAGCTATTTTGAGTTGATAATAATATATAATAAGTTTCTCAGTTATCAGAGTCCTATAATTTATTTTACCACCCATTTCGTATAAATTATATGGTTCATGTGTCTTCTCTCGTCTCACGATTCAAATAATTATGAACTTAATGTTGCGCTTGGATGAAAGTATTTCAAATCCATAAATTTTAAATATATTTTTGTTGTTTAGAAAAATACCACCATAAACATCAAATCCATTTTTTTTATATATAGTATCTCATGATAATCATGATAGATTTTTAAGTTCATCCAATAAAGTGTTCATTTGGAATCCATTTTAATCCACCAAACTAATATGTAAATAATCAAATAATGAATTAAAATTTCTCCATTTTCATTGTCAACACTAAGATACCGTTTGATATCATGGATGAGATGTTCGATAGATGAATAAAAACATGATGAGATGTGAATATGCAAGACATAGATATGAATAATATGTTGTTTATATGTTTTTTATTTTTTAGGATTATTGTGTTTATTCTCTTAATTATCATTGTCAATTTCACACAATTTCACTTATATGGCACTCATCATCAACTAATACCATGGGTTGAGAGGTATTTGTCATCAAGCATATATATCTAATGTCATATCGGGCCATGAGATATCATTAGGTTAACAAAAAAATAAGAGAAACATGAGATGAGTAAAAATTTGTGTTTCATCTCACATTCATCTCATGTATCAAACGGTAAAATTATAATCGAAATTCGTAAATTTGAAACACCCCGAAACTATGCATGGATTTTAGCCCTCAAATCCTCCAAAAACCGCGCAAGATCCCTGTCCGAAGAGCCGCCAGCAGCAGCATCCAAAGAATCCCACAGCACATCCCTCACTTTCTTGCTCTCGTCCCTGAATCCCCCAGTACACATCAACCTCTTTATCTTCCCCGCAACTTCATCTCTCGTCACGGATTCGCCGTCGCAAAGATTGATCCCAATCTTCCAATCATCCACCACCAGTTTCCTGTTCGTGGGCTGATCATGGAGCAACGGGAAACATATCATCGGGACACCATGACACATACTCTCCATCACAGAGTTCCACCCGCAATGCGTCAAAAAACCCCCGATCCCGGGGTCGGACAGCACGGAATCTTGATCGCACCACGGCACGATCAATCCCTTCCCCTTCACTTTCTCCTCGAACCCACCAGGGAGCAGGTCCGTAGCATCATCAGAACCTATGATGATATTTTTTCTGACGACCCAAATGAAGTTTACGTCCGCGAGCAGAAGCCCGTGAGCTATTTCTTCCATCACTTGGTTACCTTTCAAGTGAGCAAAGCTGCCGAAGGAGACGTATAGAACCGAGGAAGGAGGCTTGGATCGGAGCCATTCGGTGCATTCTGTTTCTTGTGTTAGGCTTTTGGAGATTTTGAAGTTTCTCGTGTAAAGATTCACGGGGCCGATTGCGTAAGTGGGGAGGATTTGGGTGAGGGCTGGCACAGTTTTGGGTTCTAATTCTTCAACTGTGTTTAGCAGAATGAAATCTGCATGTTCGATCTCCTCCATTGCTCGGAACACCACCTTGTGCTCCATTGTTATGTCCGATTCGTGGAGAAATGTCATCAAGTCCTTTGTGCTGATCGGATCCACTCCCGGCACGTATGTTATCGTGTCCTCTGAAAAAAAAAACATAGTCGTCCAAATTTATTTATTCCATATTTTGAATCAAATCGAAAATTAAAAGGTGATGTATCAAAATTCAAACTTTGAAAACTCTCATCGACTAAAACCCAGAATTAATCAAGCTACGTACTGAACCAAGAAAAACATTATCTCTCAGTACAAAGTCAGTTTGGTCCCAGAAAACCAAAATCAAGAAACTTGAACCAAACGAACCTACTTATTTCATTACATTATCCCAATTGTCATAATAAAATCAAAAAAGAAAGTGCATGTGAACATCTCATTTGCATAAAATATAAACCGTCACTAACCAAACCGTCACTAACCAGTGGGGTAGCATCGACACTTTCTAAAATCAGACATGAATATAAGGAAAAAAACATACGGAGTGGGGAATTAAAGAAATTAAACAGTACCCTTTGGCGGCGGATAGTGTCCATTTTTTCGCAGAAGGTCCAAGTGATAATCCAGAGCAAACATTAAAGCCGGCTCTGTCCAGAAAGAAACATCCACCATATTATACTTGTTCGCAATCTTGGCATGCCATGTACAAAAAGTGTCCGCAATCAAGAAAGGTTTCATGTGTTGGCACGATGATTTTACCATATTTTCCATCAATTCATCGACGTGAACTATGAAACCATCGAGCAAGTATTCCCAGAACTCGAATACGTTTGTGTCTCTATCGAAATCCAGAGGAAAACCATCGCTGATCGTCGTGTATCGAATGTCTAGGCCCGATTTTCGAGCCTCCGAGAACATATCTGTGTCTGTATCATTGTTGTTGTCGGAAAGATTTTTGTGGGATTTTGATAACAAGTGGTGGATGAATTTTGTGTTGACAAATGTGATTGTGAAGCCTCTGGAAGCAAGATTGAGAGCTAGATCGACTAGGGGGTTGATATGGCCTTGATAAGGGGCTGGAATCATGATTGCATGAGGCCTGATTTCAGGTGTTTCGGCCATTTTTCTAAAATGTTTGTTTCTTTTTTTGGTGTTTATTATATTTTATGATGAATTGTGCGTGATTGCTATATATTGATTAACGAATGAAATGATCCCACGAGTCGCTATCATCTTATCTTCTCTCATCTTTTCTTTTCTTTTCTGTTTTTTTATTGGAATAAATCTGTTAGAATATTTTTCAAAATATTTTCAGAAATTTTGTTGTCGATGACGAATAAAGATTTTTGTTGCGAAAATTACGGGAATCGACCTGGATACATTGTTTGACTAAGAGTCACACTCGTTCAGATACGTCTTTTCATTCTCTATAAATAGAGGTGCATCATCAGATTCAAAGGTCTTGAATTAGATTATTATCTCCGTTGTATCCTGAGAGAATCTTAAAAACATCTTTTAAAAGATAGCGTTTAAAACGTGCCTTGGAGTTTATCATTAAATCCTTTTTAAATTTACGAAATTCTTCAACAGCTTCGCTACTTTTTCTCGTCTCGATTTCATAATTTAAATACAAGCGCAAAAAGCCAAAAATATACTATTGTAATTGTGTGATTTAAAAGGAGTTATTTGCACCAAACACCCTGTAAAACATTGAAAATACACATTTTTCCCTTGTGAAATTTTAATAGGCATTTTCAACTCTAACCTTTTAAAAAATTAGCACACTCGCCCCTTCAGATGAGTGATTGTTGCGCACGCGCCCCTCATGAGACTGGGCAAAGATTTTGATATTTTTTTGCATCAAATACCCCTGTGAAATATTAAAAGGGTAAATTATAAATTCATACCCAAACCTATTTTCATCTTACATTTTAATACCTAACCCATTAAAACTTATTTTCTACTCCCTGGAGAGAGAAAATTTTGTTTAAAAATACCAATTCTACCCTTATCTATTAAAAATCCTAATAAATCACTAAAAAAAAAAAAGGTGAGATAATGGATATTAAAAACAAAACAAATCCAAATAGTATTTATATAAAAATTCAAATTAAAATCAAAGAACATAAATCATATCATATACATGCTTATGTTGATACATGAGCAAGTATGTGTCTAGCAAGTAAACACATACTCCCAACTCATTATTGGAAGAAATACGACAAAGGATTAAAAGTTCGAATAGGAGATGGATCAATAATCATGCTTAATACAGTAGCAGAAAAATTAAAAATAGAAATAGAAGAAACAAAATTTGTAATACCCATTATATATCAAATAGAATCAGGAATGGACATTATAATAGAAAATAACTTTTTAAGAGAATATCTTCCCTTTACACAATTTGAAAATTACATAACTTTAAACAAAGGATCATCAATGATTTATATTCCTAAAATACGAACAGCATTTCGTGTAGGAAATGAATGATTTACAAAGAATTTTCATAAACGAAATACAAATCCAATAGAACTAAAAATAGAAAATATTTTAACAATTAATCATGAAAAAGAAATCATGAAAAAATTTCATGATATTTGTTCTGAAAATCCTCAGGACAAAATTAAGAAAATAAAACAATTCATTGCTTCAATAAAACTTAAAGACCCTAATATCACAATCCGTGAAGCACCAAGAAGATGCAACATGGATGATGTAAAAATATTCGAAAAAGAGGTTCAAGAATTACTAAAACTTAAGATAATCATCCCAAGAAAGAGTCCACACTCTTCACCAGTCTTTTATGTCAGTAAGAAAGAAATTGATAAGAAAATAATGGTAATTGATTATCGAAAAATGAATAATGCAACAATTATGGATGGATATTACATCCCAAACAAGAATGATTTACTATCTTATATAGGAGGAATGAAATATTTCTCCAGTTTAGATTGTAAATCAGGAATCTGGCAAATTCAGCTAGAACCACAAACACAATTACTTACATCATTCAGTTATCCAAAAGGACAGTATCAATGGACTGTATTACCTTTCGGACTTAAACAAGCACCAGGTATCTTTCAAAGATATATGGATGAATCTTTTAAATCATATGTAGATTTTTGTTGTGTTTATATAGATGACATATTAATTTATTCAAAAACACTAGATCAACATTATAAAGACATCATGACACTAGATTTTTGTTGTGTTTAGATAGAATTATACTTTCTGAAAAGAAAGCACAATTGTTTAAAACAAAAATAAATTATTTAGGATTACAAATAGAAGATGGAAAACATTATTTACAACAGCATATACTTAAGAAAATTCACGATTTTCCTAGTGAAATCAAGGATAAAGATCAATTAAGAAGATTTTTAGGATTATTAACTTATTCTAGAAATTACATTAAGAAACTTGCAGAAATCAAAAAACCTCTTCAGGTAAAACTTAAACAAGACTACAAGTGGAAATGGTCTAAAGAAGATACTAATTATTTAAATACTATTAAAAAGAAAATAATTAGTAATCTTCCTGAGTTATATTTTTTTTCCAATAAAGATATAATAATAATTGAAACAGACGCTTCAGATGAATACTGGGGAGCATGTTTAAAAGCTTATACAGGAGAAAAAAATTTAGAAGAACTTACTAAAACAGCTACTAGAAATAATGAAGAATTATGCAATTATACATCAGGAACTTTTCAAGGTGCACAATTAAATTATCATTCAAATGAAAAAGAATTATTAGCTTTAATATTCACAATTAGGACTTATAAAATTTATCTTATTCCTAAACCATTTTTAGTAAGAACAGATAATATGAATTTAACATATTTCAAGACAAGAAAAATATCAAGAAATGCAGGGAGAAATGCAGCAAGTCTAATTAGATGTCAATTGGAATTGAACCATTATCAGTTCGAGATCCAACATGTCAAAGGAACGAATAATTCATTACCCGACGCATTAACCAGAGAACTTTATCCAAATTATACTATCCGTAGTAACGGAATAACAAAAGAGATCCTAAGTGATCCAAAAAATGACCACGAGTCATCCGAACATGCCTTAGAAAGCATGGGGAATATCAGAGACATGAATTATTTTATGACTTTCAGTCATCCAAACATGCCTCAGAAAGCATGGAAAATATAAATTGATAAAAATGAGATTTATATTCAGAAACATGAATTACTCTATGAGTAAAGACAATCAATCTCATTTATGAAGATTGATTCAATTCTTGCAAAAGAATTTCATAAATGCAATGATACGCATAATAAAACTATCCGAGTTACTCACGAAAAAGATTTAAATTTCTAACCATTTATATATATATATATATATATATATATATATATATATGTTTTATTGTGCAGGATGGAACAATTAAATCAATTAGAAGAACAATTGATTGATATAGATGAAGAAATTCATATTCTTCAACAAAGAAAAAAGAATATAAAAGGAAAAATTCAGAGGATTAAAGAAAAGATGACAACATCATCATCATCATCCTCACCAAAAACTTCAATCAAGTTAGCAATTCCATTTAACAAAATAATGGAGATGAATGAAAAATAGTCAGTGGTCACAACCAACACTGATAACCAAGAAAAAGAAAAGAAGAAAGAACCGGTGGTCACAGCTAACACCGAGAAAAATGAAAAAAAAAAAAAAAAAGACCTTTAAAAGTGCCCTTGAAGCAAGAGAAAGAAAGATGGTCAATTTGCGACCACAAAAACCAATTTTTGAAAAAACAAATTTTTCAGAAAAACTCAAGACCGAATTCTTTGAAATACTAAACTATTTAAGAATAGCCAAACCATCTGCAGAATCTTGGCTACAAACTTGTGACACACAGAGCATATCAAGAGCAAGAACACTGCAAGGTGCTCCAGCGCATGAAGTCGCAAGATTCTTTTCAAATGGATTATTAAGTGGATTGGAAGTCAGTCTCAACAATCAAGAAATATAACTATTTCCATATCAGTTGAGAAATAGTATCATCCAGTTCAAGAAAGCAGTCTTTAAAGACGATCCAGTATTAATATTGAGTATTCACTCAACCCTTCCAGATTGGGATGATAAAAAATTCTATCAACCAATGGTATATATTCAATGTCGAAAACAAAAAGACAAGTTCTTATTCGAATGATCAAATGAAGAGAAACCAGTAATGTATATCTCAACACTTCCTGAGATAAGAATAAAGACATTGATTGACATGATCTCAAAGACAGGAAAGATTGATGGAAACTCAAAGGTTAAAATAAATTTTGCAACCAGTAAAATTTTATTAACCACTGGACACAAGGAGACAATCCAAAAGAAAGAACAAGTCATGTTAGCTCAATTCGAAGCTCCAATCTATGAAGCAAGAGTTGACATGATCCGAGAAACCCAACAAATGCTATGTCAAAGACTAAGAACAATGATTTCCACTCACAAATGTGGACATTGCCAAACCATTCAGACAGAAGAAGCAGCTGTCAAAGAAGACAAACCAATAAAGAAATGGTCCGAATGTACTAGTGATTCAAAAAGTGACACAATGTAAAAACAAATGAAATCGTGGACCACACCACATGTTAAAGGCATCCACTCAGATGTAAAATGAGCTGTTTTCCATTATGTAGTGTCGGGTGGTCCCCCTCTTTTCTTTTATTATGTATATGTTTCTCCACGCCTATAAAAGGAGATGTTTTGTGCTGTAAATAAAAGAAAAAGGCAAAGTTTGAGTATCTCTCTCTTCTAAAGTTTCTTGCAATCTGGTTCATACAAGACGTATGAAAACTATCAGAAACTAAGAAACATAAAATCAGAAACAAAAATAATTCTTATGGCTAATAACTAAACAAGCAGGGCGTAAGGAGGATAAGGTTGAAAACCAACCATTGAAGATTCATGGTTAGAGTAAACCTGGAGATCCATAGAGCAAGTACCAGTTGATCAAGTGATCGTTAAGGGAAAGCAAGGATTTGGCTTCTGCTCAAAACCAAGATTCATTCAAACAAGGTAACCTTTCTAAATCTCCTGCAACCCTTAATTCAAAGAAATATTCAAAATACGTTAATCATGTCATCATCCTTCATAAGAAATGAAAGATTGATAATAAAAAACTGTTTTGAAATAAAAGATGATCATGAATATGATACATTTCATGAATATCGTTTAAATACTTCTGATTTAACCATATTCGAATCAATTTATCAACTAAAAGTTGTAATTATAACCCATGAATGGAACCAAACTAATCTGAAAACATTTATCTGTTATAAATGAATCAGATCTGTAAAGCAATGAATGAGAAAATTCATAAGAATTTGAAGAATTCCGCAACCTGGTATCAGAGCGGTTAATTAAAGCAGATTATTAATGCCTGGATTAACTTTAGAAATTGAGATTAAAAATTTATTTGATAAAATAATCTTACTAAAAGATTTACGTCAAATAGATCAATTATGGAATAAAATAAAAGATCTCCAAACCTTTTATTTCAAAAATCATAAAAAAGAACATTTTTCAAGCAACTGGAAAATGATAATTCAAATTTCTGAAAACGATGAAATTGAAGACATAACAATATGTTATGAATAAGAACAAACTTTGTTATCAAAATCCGATCAACAAAAACAAAATAATAAAAGTAACAATTTTTACTAAATGGAAAATGTATGAAAATACGAAAATGAATATCTTTAATTTATATTCTCAAAATATAAATTTTGATATAGAAAATTGTGAAAACAATTTGAAACATCTTAAAAATTGTCAATCTTCAATTAATAGTTTCGAAGATTTTTAGAATTTATTAGAACAGATAGATTCAACAAAAAGGCTTTTAATAGCCTTAAGAAAATTAAGAAGTTCTATCATCTGTTAAAATGACAGAAATAACAATTCCAAATCATAATAGTCAGATTGATGAATCTGAAGAGAACCAAGAGTATAATTTGAATATTATATTTAATCAGAATAAGTTTGCTGAGATACAAAAAATGGTTTTTTAATTCAAAAATAAATCTAATAGACCAACCAGGAATATTAAGCAAGATTTCAAATTTTATTAATCCCAAAAAAAATTTAATTTATTATTCGATTCGTACAAAAGAACGATCTTGTAAAATAAATAATGAATTAAGGTCTAATACTCTGAAGTTATTAACAACTCAAGATATTGATACCATCATGGCAAAAGCCAGTGAAAAAGAACGATCTGAACTGAAATATGTTCACATTGGAGGAATCGAAATAATAGTATCAGCTCACTACCGAGAAGGAATATATACACCAATTGAAATCACAGTTCGTGACAAAAGGATACGTAATTTTGAGGATTCTATCCTTGGAAAAATTGAAGGAAACTTATGTTACAAAAAGATGAAATTTTGTATTTATCCACAATACAATATATCTCTTTTTGATAAAAACATAAATGACGTTTTAACATTAGATTATTACTTTTATAGAAATAATCTTATGTTAACAGGAAACCATCCGATCAATATAAACTATGTTGTCGGTTTAGCAATAAGTAATAAATCTCAAACAGGAATAATTTCAACAAAACCAACTATTTCTGTTGAAATAATGTTTGAAAATATTACAAGAATTGAACACCCTCGAAAAGCATTTATTGAAGAAATAAATCCCTATAAAAGATGGAGTTCAGATGACCTCCAAATCACAAAACAGTCTGTACCAAGAAGATCATTATCATTTGCTAGAAATGATGAAGATATTCTTGAAAAGATTGGAACCATGAATCAAAATATTCTTAAAATTAAACAAGCTATTGTTAATGAATCAACCTCATCGCAATGACGTCCTTAATAAAATTAGAAAAAGATCTAGGAGATTTAGAAAATAATATCAATAAGATCAATCTATCAATACAAGAATTAGAGAAGAATTTCAAAGAATATATTGATTTAGCAACGACTAGATTAATAATTGAACAAGAAAGACATAGTAATGAAATATTAAACTATCTTAAGGAAGTTCTTCCAATAGATAAAGGAAAAAGGAAAATGGAAGAAGAACCACCATTCAAAATTGAATCATGGTATAGAAATCCCCTTAGTTATGACAAACATAAGTATGGAGATGTTTAGTGAAACATACTCATCGGAATCTGAACAAATAAGAGTAAATACAGAAGAATTATATCATTCACATCAGGAATAAGAACAATACAGAGATATGGATATTTCAGAATTAGAGTCTAAAGATGATTCTAGACCACAATTAAATCTACGAACAAATGTAGAAGGTAGTGGTGGAAGAGATGATGAAGAATTTAAATACAACAGAGACCAATACTCTGGATCTTATAAAGATATTAGAGACATTCTTAGAGAATCAAAAACATCAGGATTTGTGAAACAAAATATTTTAGATTTAGGTTGTTCAACAACTAAAGAAAGAAAATCAAAGATAGATCATTTGGCAAATGAACTATCAGTACAAATTCAGTTAACACCATTATTAGACAAAAGTGAGAATATTCAAGTTTTATGTAATGGCCCATTGTATCAAGACGGGTCTTTTCAGCGTGCTTATGTCCTCACTTACACGCACCCTGGAAAACTTCCCAGGGGGTCACCCATCCTATAATTGCCCCAAGTCAAGCACGCTTAACTTTGGAGTTCTTATGTGATGAGCTTCCGAAAAGAAGATGCACCTTCTTGATATGAGCAGTACATATGAAATCTTTTAAGCCCTCCTCAACTATGTAGTCCCATACCTACACAGTCTCAGAATCCCCTCTCATTCCGGCACGGGATCGGTTCATTCATGTCTCCCTCCGCCTAGAATCCTACCAGGAGCCGCTCATTGTCCGTGCAACCTCTTGGCATCGGCGATCACTCCCTGCCTCTTCAGCCCCGGGCGTCACATGCCCACCAGCTTCCGCTTGGTTCGTCCCCGAACCATACCGTACTAAGAGAGGTCGGCTTTGATACCATTTGTAATGGCCCACTGTATCAAGACGGGTCTTTTCAGCGTGCTTATGTCCTCACTCACACGCACCCTGGAAAACTTTCCAGGGGGTCACCCATCCTATAATTGCCCCAAGTCAAGCACGCTTAACTTTGGAGTTCTTATGTGATGAGCTTCCGAAAAAAAGATGCATATTTTTGATATGAGCAGTGCATATGAAATCTTTTAAGCCCTCCTCAACTATGTAGTCCCATACCTACACAGTCTCAGAATCCCCTCTCATTTCGGCACGGGATCGGTTCATTCATGTCTCCCTCCGCCTAGAATCCTACCAGGAGCCGCTCATTGTCCGTGCAACCTCTTGGCACCGGCGATCACTCTCTGCCTCTTCAGCCCCGGGCGTCACATTTTAACTCATGGGATGATAAAAATGACATTGGTAGGAGCAGTAAGAACTTGGGCTGAAAACCTAGTAATTACTAATCTACCACAAGGAATGACAGGACATCGATATTTCGAACTATTTGTTGATGTCTTGTATCAAGAATTTTTAGGAGTTTCTAATAATGATGCTAATCTGGTAGCTAAGAACATAGAACAAAATAGAGCAATTTTTATTCTAGATAATATTAAACTATGCAATTTATGTTATCTAGTAGAATTTATATGTGATTATGAAACAAACTATTATCAGTTAATAGATGATAAAAAAAACATTATAAATTAAGTATTTTTAATAAAATACCTAATATACCAATAAATAGTAAAGATGAATTCTTAACTAGCGCTTATGCCAAAACACTAGGAGGAGCTATTAAATTCATTAAAGATGTTATAACAAAGAAATGTCATGAAGTAACATTAAATAAAAGAATATCCAGATCTTAAAAACAAAACAATAAACTTTGTTGTGACAAAATGGAATTTACAGTAAAGGAATACGGTTGCAAAACAAACATGTCACACAAACATTTAAAACGACAGAAACAGAATAAATTTAATAAACTTTATAAATCTTTTAATAGAAAATTTATTCCCTATAAGAAAAAGAAATTTAAAAGGAATTTCTTCAGAAAATCTTATAAAAGAAAATTTTATAAAAAATTTGATAACAAAAAACCACATTGCCCAAAGGGTAAAGGAAAGAATTGCACATGTTGGTTGTGCAACGAAGAAGGACATTATGCGAATGAATGTCCAAAACGAAACGAAAAGAACAATAAAGTTAAACTTCTTGAAGAAATATATACTATTGGATTCTATCAAGTAGAAACAATTGAATTTTCATCCGACGATGAAAATATTTATTATCTTGATGAATCAAGTAAATCAGATTTTGAATCTGATTCCACATTTGATAATTCAAGAAAAAAAAATGATTAAAATAACGACAAGGGTATTTTTGGAAAATGCAACTCTAGGTACTAAACTCAAATTTTTGTTTGGTTTGGGTACCTATTTCCAAGTTGTCCATATTAAAAATGCATATTTGATCCATGTGAAAATAATTTTAAAATCTATTCAACCCATAACACACAATTTTTATTAAAATCTAATTATAAAATATTTAGCAAACACTTTTTGTTTTATTAATTTTATTTTTTTAAAATTTATTATGATTACATAATTATTTCTAAAAAATATTATTATTTTATTTTGTTATCATTATTTTATTAAACTTTTTCTTTTTTTTCACTTTTCCATTAAATGTGCATTCATAAAAAAATATTTAAATAATTTCAAGTACCAAAATATTGAACTAAACCGATAAGTTCAAGCATAATGTTTTTTCGGTTTAAAACTATATATTATTGAATCAAAATTTAAATTTTTCGAAAATATGTATTGCATAATTTGTAATAAATAATAAAAAAATAACATGCTTATATACTTTTAAATCGAAAAAGTAACATTCATGAACTTATCATTTGGTTAAATATTTTGGTATTTTTAGATATTTAAATCCTTATTTATGAATCATGTTTAATGAAAAAGTTGAAAACACGGAGTGATTTGATAAAATAATGATAACGAGATAAAGTAGTAATTTTTTTAAAAAATAAATTAATTAAAAATTTAAATTTAAAAATAAATTAAATAAAATTAAAAATGTTAGAAAAATATTTTATAATTAGATCTTAATAAATATTGTGTATTATTATTTAATGCAAATTCTGCAATGCATTTTAAAAAAAATTAGATTTTGGTTCAAAAATCTATAATCTTAAATTGAAAAGTAATATGCATGAAATTATCATTTTGATTTAATATTTTGGTACTTTTAGGTATTAAAATCTCGTTTATGAATGCATTTTTAATTGAGAAGTTGGAAACAAGAAGAAAATTTAATAAAATAATGATAACAAGATAAAATAATAATATTTTTTAGAAAATAATTATATAATCATAATAAATTTAAAATTAAAAATAAAATTAATAAAACAAAAAGTGTTTTCTAAATATTTTATAATTAGATTTTAATAAAAATTGTGTATTATGGGTTGAATAGATTTAAAAATTATTTTCACAGAGGTCAAATATGCATTTTTAATATTTCACAGGGGTATTTGGTGCAAAAAAATATCAAAATCTTTACCCAATTGCATGAAGGGTGCGTGCGCAACAATCAGTCATCTGAAGGGCGAGTGTGCTAATTTTTTAAAAGGTCAGGGTTGAAGATGCCTATTAAAATTTCACAGGAGAAAAGTGTGCATTTTCAATATTTCACAGGGGTGTTTGGTACAAATAACTCGATTTAAAAATACTTTTGTGAAAGTTGACCAGGATCAAAGCTGCCAAGCAGCTGACTCATTTGACTTGTTTAAAACAAGTACCCGGCAGAAAATAAATTTTTGGGTTCCTTAATTTGTCTTTTTTTGTTTTTTTAAATTTTAGTTTCGATAGAAAAAATATAATTTCCAAAAAAAAAAATTCTCACTTTAAATAAGGCAAATAATTAAGGGCATAAATTCATAAACACTCTCTGGAAGCCCAATTGAAAAAAAAAAACACTTATGCTGATTTTTTTTACTAGCTCAATTAGTACCAGGGATGATAAGAACTTGTACTTAAGACTGAAGGTGCAAGTTTCTATCCCTGGGGAGGGCAAAAACCCACTGCCAGGAGTGGGGAGTTCATGAGTGCGATGCCCGTCGAACCATGCGGTCCGAGCCCATGTTATAGGTTGGGGAGGGATGCGGTGGAAGGACGTGGGTCGTTACAAAAAAAGGTACCAGGAATCATAAAACTTTGTATTTAAGCCTGGGGTACAAGGTTCAATTCCTGGGGAAGGCAAAAACTCCCCACTAAGGGGAGAAGACCATGAGTGCAAAAATGGCTTGGCCAGCCCAATCCATTACAAAAAAAGTCAACATTTTTTTTTAAAAAAAATGATCTCCCCAAATGCATTTCATATCACTTGGGAAATTCATTTTTTTTTTTAAAAAAATGTTGATTAGTTTATATACCCAAAAATCCCCTAATACACAAGGCTCTCAGATTCTGAAGAATGTCTTCAAGGAAGTTGCAAGCTTGTTATCGGATATTTCTTCTAAAACAAGGTATGTTATCATGGAAAAAACAAAATATTTTTTTCATATACAAGATCACATTTTTTTATATAAATATCATTAATATTATCAAGAAACCAAAATGAATGATATGTAAAAAAAAATTTAATTTCTGAGTAGTAATATTTTATTGCATGTGAATAAGGGTGGTAAAAATTCCCGAAATCTCGAGCCTTCCCGAATTCCATCATATTCCCGCCCCAAAAAATTCCAACCCGAAATTTTTCCGACCCGAACTTTTGGGATTTTCCCATCCTGATTAATATCGGGAGAGGGATAGGGAATAAAACCTTATCCCGACGGGATTCCCGACCCGTTCCGAAATAATATAATAAGCTAAATATTATTATGTTTCAACTCATAAAACACTTAATTGTGGACTAAATTCGCCTAATTTTTATTGTTGGGACGATAACATTGTAAAATCACGAAATGACATTTTATTTTGTGTATTTTTTAAAAAAATTAATAATTTAATTAATTCATATTTATAATTATCTAATTAGAACAAATATATAGAACAAGGCTCAAGAGGTTAATTTGACAATCTATTTAACAAAATTTATTAATAATTGTATCCGAATATTTTATTAATAATTATCCGATACATTTTTTTTCTTAACAAAACCTTGAAACATTATCCAAAATATTTTAATATTATATGTTTTAAGTTAAATATTTATTTTTATTTATAAATATAAGTTTATAAATAGTATATTTAATAAAATAATCACATTTTTTTTTATAATTCGGGATTTCTCTCCCTATCCGACGGGATCCCGAATAGTCGGGTCCCAAAATGTTTCGAGTACGTGATCGAAAGAAAAAAAAATTTCCGATTCTTTTCGTGACGGAAGTTGGGTAGTGGGTTTACGGGGTGGGTCCCCACCTTGGGGTGAGCATTCGGTTACTTCGGTCAAAAACCGAACCGAATTAACCAAATTTTTTATATTAAAATCGATTTAACCGAACCAAATTAAAAATTTGTTGACCGAATTAACCGATTTTTTTTAAAAAAATAAATTTTTTATAAAATTAATAATTTAAATATGGTTTTTTTATAATTATAAAAATATATTAAGCTTAAAAAATTAAAATATGAAAAATTAAGTAAAATATTAAATATAAACCCATTAAAAATATATAATAAATTATATATAAGGCAAAATAAAAAAATCGAAAACCAAACTGAATTAACCGATTTAACCGAAATTTTCTAACATAAAAATCGAATTTTCAAATTAACCAAATCGAATTTCCAAATTGATACGATTCGATCGATTAATTCGGTTTAACCGAAATTTTGCTCACCCCTGATTCCACCCCTACATGTATGGTTTCTTATAATAACCCTCCATTTATACAATTACAATTATTTCAAAGGGAAAACAAATTCATTATTATTATTTATTTTCTTTCATAAGATAAATATGAAATGACGTTGAACCATTAATGAACATAGAGCTATATATTGATTATATCATCAATTTTATCGAATCCTCTCACAAGTAATCAAATTAACTAGTTACGAGCATGGATTTTAGCCTTCAAATCCTCCACAAAACGCACAAGATTCTTCTTCGAAGAGCCGCCATCAGCATCCACAGAATCCCGCAGCACATTACTCACTTTCTTGCTCTCCTCACTGAATTCCCCACACATCAACCTCTTTATCTTCCCCGCAACTTCATCTCTCGTCACAGATTCGCCGTCGCAAAGATTGATCCCAATCTTCCAATCATCCACCACCAATTTCCGATTCGTAGGCTGATCATATAGAAACGGATAACATATCATCGGGACACCATGCCACATACTCTCCAGCACAGAATTCCACCCACAATGCGTCAAAAATCCTCCGATCCCGGGGTCGGACAGCACGGAATCTTGATCGCACCATGGCACGATCAATCCCTTCTCCTTCACTTTCTCCTCGAACCCGCTAGGGAGCACGTCCGTAGCATCAGAATCTATGGCGATATTTTTTCGAACGACCCAAATGAAGTTTACGTCCGCGAGCAGAAGCCCGTGTGCTATTTCTTCGATCACATGCTTAGTCGTCTGAGCTAAGCTGCCGAATGAGACGTATAGAACAGAGGAGGGAGGCTTGGATTGTAGCCATTCCGTGCACTCTGTCTGCTGTAACAGGGCCTTGGAGATCTTGATGTCTCTCGTGGAGAAATTCACGGGGCCGATTGCGTAAATGGGCAGGATTTGGTCGAGTGCTGGCACAGTTTTGGGTTCTAGTTCTTCGACTGTGTTTAACAGAACGAAATCTGCATTTTCAACTCGCTCAAATGCTCGGAACACGATCGTGTGCACCACTGTTATGTCCGTTTCGTGGAGAAATGACATCAAATCCTTTGTGCTGATGGGGTCGACTCCCGGGACGTATGTTATTATAGTGTCTTCACTCTTCTCTGGAAAGAAAAAAGATTAAAATTAGCAATCAGGAAGGAAAAGCATAAGCAGGGGAAAGAATTCAAGAAACAATGTTTTTAACTTGGTGAAGTAGGTGAACTCTTGGCCAGAGGTTAGGAGTTCGCTTCTTCCTATCAATACCTTTTTGGACTAGTCTGTCACACAGAGCTTGTCTAATGTGGTTTAACATAGTTTGCAGGCTATTGCGTTAGTCCAGGGGTTTACTCAGTACGCACCGAAGATAGCGACCGCGGTTCCACTTCACAAAAAAATCAAGAAACAGTACCCTTTGGCGGCGGATAGTGTCCATTTTTTCTCAGATGGTCCAAGTGATACTCCAGAGCAAACACTACAGCCGGCTCTTTCCAGAAAGAGACATTAACCATGTTATACTTGTTCGCAATCTGGGGATGCCATGAATTAAAAGTGTCCGTAATCAACAACGGTCTGTATAAAGCCAGTAAATCGCATGATTTTAGTATATTTCCAATCAACTCATCGACATGAAGTACGAAACCTTCGAGCATGTATTCCCAAAACTCGAACACGTTCGTGTCTCTGTTGAAATCCAGGGGAAAACCATCGCTGATCGTCGTGTATCGGATGTCGAGGCCCGATTTACGAGCCTCGGAGAAGATATCGGTGTCGTCGTCGTTGTCGTCTGTGCGTGTGCGTGAAGCCTCTGGAGGCGAGATTGATAGCTAGATCGACGAGTGGATTGATATGGCCTTGGTAAGGAACTGGAATGATGATTGCATGAGGCTTGATTAATTCCGCCATGATATATTCCTGTTTCTGTGGGATTAACGGATGATTTTTGCTGATTGAATTGTAGGATGATTTGTGATTGATATATAATGATTAAAGAATCATAAAGTGATGTCACACAAAACACACTGGAAATCTTGCCATAATCTTTTTGGACTCGCATTCAACGTACGTGCCTTTCGCTTATAACCTGCGGCCGGCGGCGATGGGGACTAATAAGTGATTTTTGTGTCTCTTTTTTGTTTTTTTGTTTTTTAGGAACAAAAAACAAATTTCGTGTTTCCATGTAAAATTGCCGGTTTTCATTCTCTTAGGTTTTGGTTGAACGATTCTTTAATTTGGTGCATAGCTAGAAAAGCTTTCACGAGTCAATTTTAAATTCGTGTCCATATAGGTCATCAATAAGCAAAAGGATTAATATATCGATGTTCCATTTACTATAAGATTTTAATAATTTTCATACACGTGAAACATATATCATTTTGCTAAATTTTGTTAAACCGATTTTATATATAATATCATAATTAAACCAAATATCGTAAAATAAACATCATATTATTTGTATAACATATATACATAATATTTACATGTGTATTGTGTATGCTTCCTTCGATGATATATAATTATCGGCTGATTATATTACGTTAGTGTCGATATACATACGATGTGTGTGTTATGTAATTTTTTGTTTTTTAAAAGGCTGTTTTTCAAATTCATATAATGGCTTTCAAGCTATTTCAATGGCATTGATTAAAAAAAAAACTATATTAATGGGAAAAGAAGATTTTTCATGTTTTTAAAGTTGTAAATTTTTCCATATTTTTCTCCTTCATATTGTTTAGTTAAAGTATGAGGAATATAAAAATAAAATTAGATTGGTGTTATATAGACGGACTAAATTTGATAATATACATGTCTCAAGTTTAATTAATATTGCATATAAGATATATGTTACATTTTAGTAGCATTTTTTAATCTAAAACAACATAACAAATTATTTGACTCGTGAGATGAGATGATGAATGTTATATATATATATATATATATATAATATAATAATGATAAGAAAAAATATATGAATAACTCTAATATTTCAAAAAAATTAAGTCAAGTGTTGGATGAAATGAAGACCTGCAATCAATTATTGTTTGAACTCGAGTTTGATTAAGAGCAGGCCCAAGGGGTGACCCCA
Organism: Henckelia pumila; assembly: GCF_033568475.1. Classification (NCBI taxonomy): domain Eukaryota; kingdom Viridiplantae; phylum Streptophyta; class Magnoliopsida; order Lamiales; family Gesneriaceae; genus Henckelia; species Henckelia pumila. The sequence continues at coordinate 108,154,966 of NC_133121.1, forward strand.
ATTAAATCTCGCCCCTTGGATGAAGATGGTGGGCTCCCCATGGTGAAGCCCACCAATTCTTGTTTTTAATTTTTTTTAAATATGGACGGTTGAGATGATTTGATCTGTTGAAATCAATGGTCAGATCATCTCAATCATTATTTTAATTTTAAAAAATAATTTTAATTAAAAATAAATTGTTAAAAAAATTCAGAATAATTAATAAAAAACTTTTTAAAAAAACCAACGACTATATTTTTTAAAATCCATGAAATTTTCTATAAATACACTCATTTTTTCATTTTCTTTTATTTACTTGTGTCAAATTTAATTCTTGTATCTTTTTTTTCATGTGTGTTTTTTATTTTGGAATATTATATAATGCTTTTAAAATTATGTTGTTTTTATGTTTTAAAAATATTATTTTTAATTTGTTATATTTATGTGCATTTTTTATCTAATTTTTAAATGTAATTATATTTATTTTTAATTTGTTATATTTATGTGTTTTTTTATTATGTTTTAAAAACATTATTTAATGGATTAAAAAAATATTATTTTAACATCACCACACCTCTGTAAAAACATACAATGAAATTATCAACGCTGATATCATCATGCGATCAAGTTATCAACTTCACCACACTAACTTCCTCACATCCTTGTACATGCTCTAATGTATTTTCCTAGACATTTTCTAAAATTTAATTTTGAATTTTTCAACAAATTTCTAATTTTTTTTTAGTTTAATGAAAAGAAACTAGGTTTCTGTTTAATGGTTTAATACTTGGATTTCTGCTGTGCTTTTCTGGCTGCTAATATTGGGGTTTGAGCCAAAAATAAATTTCAAAATGATACTCCATCCGTATCATATATATTGTCTTGTTTTAGTTTTTATACGAATTAAAAAAAATTTATTGAGAAAGTAAATTTTATATAAACTTCCTATTTTATCCCTATTTAATGTATTAAAAAATAATTGCACAATTTTCAAGGTGCAGTTAATAGGGGTATATTAGTAAAAAAGTGTAAAAAAATATTACTAAATATGGTATATGACTATATATTTGGAACAAAAAAAATGAAATGTGGACACTATAATTGGGACGGAGGGAGTATATGAATTCAATTTTAAAACAAAACAAAACCGAATTTCATGAGGTTCGACTCGATTTTGATGGAGCAATTAGGTCGGTTCGATTGGACCTGGGAAAAAAAAACCGGTCTGTTTAGCTTTACTAGTTCCGGTTCGGTAGGTTCGATTTTGATGATCGGCTCACCCCAGCCCACCCCGCTCCTTATTCTCTTGCTGGAAACGGATAAGCCCGAACCACACAGGCACACAGCACACAGCCAGCACCAAAGGTGAGTTCTTTGAGATGGAGAAGTACTTTGGCAACGCATATCGCGGCGACGAAGGTGTGCCGCACTCCGGCCCGGAACGGTTCGTGAACATATGGATCGGGTCCGCCGCCTTCTCAGCCCTAACCTGGTTCAACCCTTACATGTGGCAACTCTCCAACCAGTTCAAGTAAACCCTTTTTCTCCTAGCTATGTTTGCTGTTCTGGGATTTTTCTCGGTGGAATTGGGTGATATGTTGTTCAAATGTTTTTGAATTTTAAATAAAATTCCCTGTGCTAATTGGATTTGCGAATGTTCTATGTTTGAAGCCTGCGGAGGAAATTCCTGCTTTGTGGTTTGGGTGGATTGCAGCAAATTGATGAAGCCTTTTATCTTTTTGTATCTTTTATATCATTATTTGGGTCATGCTTGTTAGACCATGCAATTGTCGATGTGAGGCTTTCTGTGTTGTTACTGAAGTATAGATGTTGAGAGTTTGCGATTTTTGTTGGAGGAAGAATTTTATGATGCGTTTTTTAGTCCATTGGGTAAGATTTTCTTTAAATCATAATTTTTTGGTAGTATTTACATGGATACGGTCATCTTTTGTTGAGCAAAAGCAGTTATGCAAAACATGTCTTTCTTTTGGCTGTGTTCGTACTCTTGAAGTAGAGTTATCAGTTCAACTTGATGGTTTTAGTTTTTGCCACAAGTCACTGCTTGAACATGTGGATTATTATTTGCGAGGCTGGTTCTAACACTATTTGCTAGACATAGCACTCTAGCATTCTGTTTATAAATACATGTGCAAAAATTACAAATTTCTCGTCTGTAGCTTAATGTAGACCGCATACCCAGTAGTAAAGCAACAACTTGATATTGCGAAGAATAAGCTGTATGTGTGGTGAGATACTCCTGAAGGTTTGGATCAAGGGAAAACAAAGTCATTTTTGATATGGCAAGGACCCTTTGCCAAAGAGGAATTGTCATGATGGAGGTTATAGAGAGTGATGTATCCTGATATTTTCTAGTGAGCCTGCCTCCATACGGTTATGAGAGATTGGGAGTTATGTTAAATTGCTTTGGAAAAGTGAACATCCCTTGTTATCTTCTATATAATTACTCTTCTATAAAAAGAATTGTTTGCTTCTTTCTTGTTATTGAACTGAATCTTGATTGGTTTTTTATGTAGTTATTTGAATTTCCTTTTTAACTCGTGAAAGTCACTTGATTTAGGTTGCATTTACTATAATTTTTTGTCCCTCAGACCTGATCGTAACGTGTTTTATGCTCGTTTCTGTAATGTCTTTTGTAATTGTATGTCTTTCCAGTTCTTATACATATCTTTATTTTGTTGCATAGTTGGCATGACAAAGCAATGCTATTTGAGCACTACCACTGGAAAAAAGCAGCGGAAAAGAATCAACCCTACAAATTTAAGGTACTCCGTCTAAAATTTAAGTTTCAAAGTCTTTAGTGTCAGTTCCACTCACTCTTCTTCTCGACAGTGGAATCAAATGAGCAAAGAAGTGCGAGACTCGTACTACGTCAACTGGCCAGTTTACTTCCCTTGATTTTCTCTTCCAGTGGCTCGAGTTATTCGGTTGGAAGCTTCTTAATTCCCCTGATCTCATCCCTCCTCTTTCTAGTGCAAATAAATAGAACATGTGAAGAAAGAAAGTAAAAGGTTGCATCCGTAATGATCTTTCCTGTTTTTAAGGATTGCTGTTCAAACTAGTGACCTCTTTTTTACTGTCTGTCAAAGACTATTTCATATGTTGTTTAGTTGCAATTTGCTTTGTTATGCTGATCACACGACGGCTTATGTTATTTCTACTCCTTCGACGTGCGCAAAAGCACAGCCTTTCGGTTCCTCTTCACACCTTCTGCATAGTCCATAGAGGTGATTTATGTAAGCATTCAGACTCTTGCAAAACCATCAGTTATCTCATGGTAAGGTCCAGTAATCAATGCTGCCATGTACAATGCTAACTTGTAGGCCCTTTGAACAGCTATCTATCTTGATAATTGCTAAACTACGAAAAGTAATCCTTCATTAGAAAAAATTAACATAAATACCAAAATTTTCCTCACAACGACTACAATCGTTTTCGGTCGGCCTCTTTTTAGGTGTAGCCTTAGTAATTGTTAGTGTGTAAAATTTATGTGAGTTTCATGTATGATATTAGATAATCCTCTCTCTTTGAGCTAGCTTTTGAGGTTGTCTTAGTCCAGTCCATGATTTGATATGACATGAGAGATCAGAGCCACAATTGTGTTGGACTGTTCATAGTGGATCAGTCGTTAATGTTTCTATGCTCCAAATGTTTATTCATGGACGTGAGGAGTGTGTTAGTGAGTAATTATACCATATCGGTTGGATAACGTTCTTGGAGGTTGAATATATGGATTTGAACGATCCTCTTCTTTTGAGATTGAATTAGGTTGCAAGTTAATATTTTGGGGCTTGACAAAATAATCCAAACTATATGAATATATGAAGAGAAAATAGGAAAGTCCTCTTGACGAAGGAAATGGAATAGTGTGAAGAAAAAGATGGGCCGATTAATGGGAGCCCAATAGATTTTTCAAACTTTGGAAAAAATGGCACTCTTGACCTTTTCCCCGTGAGTAGAATTTGCCAATTTGAACCATTCTCAAGCTTTTATCACAAATGGAGGCTGAGTCAACAAACGGCTGAAATTCTTTATAGAAACGAATTCAAAGTCCACAATATCATAATTTCAAAAAAAAAAAAAATCCACAATATCATAAATTTATTATTAAATTAATCGATCGACGATTTCCTTAAACAGCACAATACTCGCACTGCTTTTAAAAAATAAATAAAAAATAATTCAACATGTTTACCATTAATACTAAACATCTTTGGGAAATAAAACAATAATTAGGATAAGAACATCGTTATTGTAAAACCATTTTTTATTCTTTAAATATTGATGTATTATTTTGCATTGGAATTTGGCTCCATTTATAAGTACGTGATTCGACCTCTATTATATTCCGGTAAATAATTGTCTTCTAGACTCCATTATTTTCAGAAAGATACATATGTAACACCCTATATTATATAGGTTTTCTTTTCTTTTTTTTCGGTTTTCCTTTTTTCCCTTTTACTAAAATATCTCAATTAACTCAGTCATGTAAAACGCATGAATTTTTTTTAATGAATCAATAAAAAAAATAAAAACTTGTTCGTAATGTTGTTTTTTCAATTATTTTGCAATAAATGGGACAAAATATAGTACATAAATTGGCAATAAAAAAATTTATATAAATAAAACTAAAGTAATTGTTTGATCGATCATGTCACGCAATGCGCGTTTGGTTTGGGCAGATTAGGCATCCCCCTTCAAACGTCGCCGTAACGCCAAGTCTGCGTGACATGGAATGGACCCATTGTTTGACTCCCCACATTTTTTTAAATCTTTTATTTATATATTCCACCAAATTCCAGAAGCCCAATCTGAAACACTCACATTTTTACCTCCCATAACCCTTAAATCCAAAAAATGGAAGTTAATATAGGACATATTTTATCATTTTTGTTTGGTTTGATGTATTATTAATTTATGTATAACTTATCCCAATGAATTTCACCTTATTTTCGTCATATTATTTATCTATTTATTAATTAATAATTTTACATCAATTAAATCAAAAAAATTATAATCTATTCATCAAATCAAATAATGTATTACCTATTTTTTCTTATTTATTTTTAATTTACATTATATTACTTATCTATGGATTACTTATCCTATCACTCAAACCAAATAGTGTTAAATTATAATTTTAATAACCCTTTATAGTTTGATCGAAGATCATTTTTTTATATGTATGTTGAACTTGATTTTTTTCTACCGTCGGTTCTCGACAGCAGTAAATGATATGCTGCACTCGAAGTTTTATTCCAGATGTCCAATTAAGCTATAAAGCACCTTGAATAAAACTCTAGATTTTACTCTAGGTGCAACATCTTAATTATATACCTTGACAACATATTGTATAGTTAATTAAGCATAGTCGAATCAATAATGCAAGATTCTTCCTTTTTAACATGGTAAATTGAATAGGAGTAAAAAAAGAAAAAAGAAAAAGTATAGTACGATAAATTTAGAGAACTAGGGGCATGGGAAATGTTGAGAATATTGGAATCTTTATCCCCTCGTTGAAATTGATTCTACTAAAAAACGAATCCTAAGCGAGAAGTACTAATGGCTACACCAAAAACATTACAATCCTTAGTATTCTTACCCACGTCATTAATAACAAGATAATGTATTAAATAATCTCTAAGCAATTTCAATATTTGTCGGTGTGGTAGATACAACTTACAAGTTACAAGACATGTTTTCTCGTGTGGAAAATTTTAAAAATTATGCAAATACATATATTCTCTATTAATGAAAGTCCACTTTTTGAGGGGTGGTGGAGATCACAACCAATTTTACATATATTAAAAAAAGTGCATTTTTGGTTTTCTATATTTGTTCACTTGCGCCGATCTTTCTTAATTAGATCTCTATATATATCGTCCAATTTCAATCTTAGTCCATTATTTTTGTTATTTATTTATTTACTTTTACAGTATTAGTCATTTTTCAACATATCACTCATATGACATCGATATGATGATGACACATATAGTGTCGCATCCGATAAAATCTTAGATACTAAAATTATCAAAAATCAGAATATACATGACGAATACTAAAATTGCATAATAATGTTAACCAAGATCACACAAAACAAATATAGAACAATTATTAATTTGTTTTTACGTAGGTCTTGCGATTTTCTTTTTAATTGTTGTGATGTCCTTTCATTAATTAATGACTAACAATTGGCGGATGAACCATGTGATTCTCTTTTATTTAACTTGTGATGTCTATTAAACTCAAGCCCAAGATCCTTTTCAATATTTTATCGAATATTATGAATGTAGAATCTTTATCGTATATAGGCTATCGAATGCGCATGCGGCATGCGTAATGAATTGAAGAACAAAGTATTGTGACGATTTAAAGAATGGGAGCATTTTATGTGCATACATTTGGTCTTCGCGTTTTAGGGTATAAGATTTTTGTAAAATCTGTGTGCGACCACTAAAACTTGAACCAGATTTTAGTATATATATATATATATATCAAGTTACAATTATTTTCTTCAAACGGCCTCTTATTTCTGAGGAGAATATTTTATTAACAATCATATCTTTAAAATAATTATGACATCCCATGTATTTCATTAGGTAATAATTTACAAAATAGAAGTCAATATATATTTCTTAAACAAATAGGACAAGTTTCGGGGATATGTTCGAAACGCATAATAACAATACATTTAATTTAATTTGGGGACAACGTACCTAAACGATATATAAGTACTAACTTCTAACCTTCCCCACTACAGAGAAAATTAGGTCTTATTCTCCCACAAGTTCAATAATTTAGCTCTATTTTTATCTTTTGTAGAATAGATGAAGTCATCGAATCTATGTTAATTTTTAATTATTAGCCTTTTTTGTAATTCTTTTATTAACTATAACTTATTAAACATACATTTACAATTCGACTTCCCAAAATTTTTTGTTTAAATTAAAAATCTACGCGATTTTCTAAGTTATCCATTAATCGAAAAATTGAATTTTGTTTATGATTTAATATATTAAAAGTCAAACAAGTTGCTATTAAACATGCAAAATGATGTATGCATTGCGCACCAAGTTTCAAATACTTTTCAATAATTAATAGTGTCTTTTATTTGTTTTGTTTTGGCTGGTTTTCAACCAAGAATTTCAAAAGGAAACGCATCTCAATCATTGTTTTATATTATCTTGAATTTATCCACTCACTCGTGTGACGTAATACACGAAGGGTGTGTTTGAAGTGGTAGTTTATTAGTATGCCTATAAATTATTTTATCTATTTTATGTTTTTTTGGTTATATTATTTATCCATCTTTTAATTATTTATCTCACATCAATCAAATTATAAATTATTTATCTTACATCAATCAAATCATTGAACTTAAATTATTATATTACCTTTTATAAATAATACTATTTATATTTTTTATTAATTATTACAAGGATAAAATAGTAATTTACTATTTTCATATAATATATAAATCAATCAAATCAAATCAAACAAACCATAATCTATCAATCAAATCAAATTTTATATTAACTATCATTTCTTATTTATTTTTTATTGCAATATATTACTTATCTCTATATTATTTATCTTATCTCCAACTTCAAACGGACCCGAAGAATACAACAATAATTTATCGAATCAATAAGATTATGTTTTTAATTTAACCACATGGCAGATTAAGTAACATCGATGGTAAAAAATTTTAGATTATCGCTGCAATTTTTGTAATGTTTCCGATATAAAAATTTACAATAAAGTAATATTTTTGACATAAATTTAATATTTTCTATGAGCAACTAAAATAGGAGATCTGTATTACAAAATTAACTCGTAAGTTGTAAAACTGTATTACCAGATTTTTTGTATTAATTTTATTACATGTGCATGGAACCCCAAACAAACAATTTTATCTATATTAAATTAGAGTTGATATTTACACTCCATTTTTTGTTATCTGCATTTCACTTATAAGTAAATTTAACATATATTTTAAACATGAAGTTTAGTGTAAATAACATAAAATAAACTGTAATATCAACTCTCATATTGAATATTAAGAAAATTAGAGGATGTTGGGAGCCGACAAGTCCCACTTTATGTGTGGTTGCAAACATTTATTTTTCAAGAAAATCAACTAGAATGGCCCCCTCGAATATAACCTTATACATTCCCTTAATTAAATTTAATTAAATTTACTAATAAGATAACCGAAAGCGTAGAGCATTGAATTAAATGTTGAAAATGTAGTTTTTGTAATTTTGTAATTATAGATGTGATACTGAAATTAAATATAGAAATATGGAAGATATTATTAGAACATTATCATCTTCAACACAACTTGGCCAGTCCCGATTCGACTAAATTCCAATTTTGTTTTCCAATACCAATTATTCACATGTTGAAACCATATATATAATCGTTTAATTTTCTTTAAATTCCAAATGTATAAATTTGATTTGTACCAATATATTAAGAGCTAATTTTGTCTTATAATTCAATATTAACTACTATTTAGTGTAACTTTGTAAATTAAACTACAATTTCAATATCTTAATTCTTGACCTTCTAATTACAATTTACGCCAATTTAAATGTTTATACTATAAAAATGTAACTTTATAAACTACAATTTCAATATCTAAATTCTTGACCTTCTAATTACAATTTACGCCAATTTAAATGTTTTATACTATAAAAATTTTACGTAATATATTATATATATGAAGGTGACATGGTGCTGGTGCATGTCATTGTAGCTTGAACTATTGGACTTCATGCCACAAGTGTACACATTAATATTCTTGTTTAATTACAAATCATATATGTATCGTTACAATGTATATGCTGCTCCCAAGTACAATACATATATACGTGCATTTTTATCGCCTAAGTCAGTCGAAATATAATTATAAATAAAATGAACTTGAAATTCAGTGATATATATCGTGAATAATTACATTTAAACATACTCTAAATGAAATTCAATAGCAATCACACTTTAGATTACATTGTGCAATTAGCCAATTATTATATATATATATAATTAATTAGTGAAATTGCTCAAATTAAAACTATTAATTGTCAGCGCTCGCATTCACCACGAAAAGCCAAAATTTTAAAGTCGTTTTAGCACCAATTAGGGGTTCAGTGCCATGCAGAAATCAGCTTTTTGATGTTGTCAAAAGTCAAATTGATTTCGTCATATTTATTATTTTCCCGACATGCAAAAATGATAGCAATTTTTTATATATTAATGTTTAAGTAATACCAGAGTTCAAATTGTAGACTAGATAAATGTTAATATTGCTAGAGATTAATTCTTATATGTGTTTGAGTTGTGGCCAAACTCACTTAAATATATGTAATATGTATAAGTGTGATCCATTTGACATCAAGATCCCAAATTTAATTAGGACTAAATTTCAAATACAAACCTTAAGTTATAAAAAAAAATATCTCCCAACTCAATGTATATGTACAATATATTGGTGAATCGAGATAACATTTTATATTATCGATCTATATAAATATATATTGCTAATCCTTTTTAATTTCTTAAAAAATTATTGTTGCTTTCGTATTCGTGCAAACTTCACAGATAGAGACTTGGGGACAGTAGATTTGGTAAAATTATATATATATATATATATATATATATATATATATATATATATATATTGAATATGATTTGGTAGAAATTAAATTGTTTTTTTAATATATATATATAAAAAATTGAATATGATTTGGTGGAAATTAAATTGTTTTTTTAATATATATAACAAAAATTGAATATGATTTGGTAGAAATTAGATTGAATAATTATTGGAATCGAGGTTAGGCCCCGGGGGGCACTCGTCTTGCCAAATATGTGGTGCAAATTGCGACCCAACCACCGCCACCTCCGTACATACACATGACAAATAATTAACAATTGATTAACGGTGATTAAAACGTAAAAAAAAATGAGTGATTTATTTAATTTTTCCGTAAACCAACAATTAGGCCACTTGGAATATTTTTTATCCATGAGCTTATCCAAAGAAAATAACAATGTGGACCCACATTTTTCAACTTATTAAATTATCTTATAAATGATGTGGCCATTCTACTATTTTTGGACCAATTATATACTCCACATGGTTTATAAATATCTGAATAACATTATTAATCATCACAAAGGTATACTATTTAATATAATGTTATACATAATTTTATATTGGTATCAAAATAGAAAAGATATGTAAGCTCCATTCCAATGTTTTCTAGGTGATGGAGATTAAGACCAAACGTACCATCGAAAAATGGATGATAGTTGTAGTCGACGACTCGAGTCCTTCAAGATCCCTAGACAAGAGGATCAAATTGGTACTTGCGCGTAGTTTGATGTATGCACCACCTCCTTTCGACCATATGAGAAATTCATAGATAATGTCCATATATATATCATCTCCACCTCGCACAAACTATACGATGGATCATGCCAAGAGCGCCGCCAGAGACGGAGTTAGGATTTTTAAGTGAGGGGGACGAATTTAGTATTATGTAATTATTGATTATTAAAAAAATTTAAAATATATATATACATAATAATATAAAAAAATAATTTTGACTCATATCATTGAGAAAGTTTATTAAAATTTTGAAAAATATTGAATTTCTTATAAAGAAATTTAAAATAAATATTAAATATGTGGTTTCATATTAAATTATGTAAAAGTTAAAAACAACTATTTCAAAGTTTTTCAATATTTAAAATACTAAAATTAAAATTTTAATAACTGCAAAGAAAATATTTAACATGCAGATTAAAAATTAAAATAATATGTAATTTTTTTTATTTACATGTATATTATATTTAGATAAATTGTTATACTCGATTGTTTTATATACAATTTCAAACTAAGTAATGATTAAACTTATTATGAAATTTTGAACAAAATATTTATAAGTGTAATATCAATGAATAAATGTTAAAACATAAATCTTCCATATTTAATTACAAATTTTACACCTAAAACTCCACGCTTTATGAAATTAAAATTGAAATAGTTAAATTAATCTAATTAATATATCTATGATATACTAACATTTATATTATTTTTCAGTTTTTTAGAATAGTAATTATAATTTTAGTAGTTTGATACATTAAAAGTTGATGATTGTACAAGAAATCAGATTAAAAAATATAAATATTTGTTTAAAGGTAACTGTTTTTTATTTGTTAAACTGTTGAATACATTTGTTTCAAAATCTTTGCAATTAAATGTGATTCATATTATTTGAATTTTTGTATTAGAGTTTATTCTTGCGGGATTAATGAAAAATATACATTGATCTCACAAATATAAAAAGAGTTTTTAATTTTTTATTTAATTAACTATATATATGATATATATAAATATAATATATATAAAAAATTTGAAAAAATTGAGGGGGGCGACGGCCCCCACCGCCCCCCCTCTAGCTCCGTCCCTGAGCGCCGCCTTCTGCATCCAAGGGTCACTGATATTTGTTCATAGAGACATAGTATTTGTTTTGCTGTAATTGTATTCAAAATTTTAGAGTTATGTCATTATCATATATCTTTTTTGAATACATGGTAAGCATTAGGTAATCAATGACTTCGATCTTTTCTATTGAATATTAGATATGAATATATTAAAATACTTCATACTACACGCGCGATACGAAACCATAATATGTAAAAGTAAATTATTTTCTAGAAACATGATTAGCACTCCAAATATTGTCATCAAAGCATAATTTTAACACCATTATAATTATTTATAAAGCTAAGATGTGGTCTTAATTAATAGACTACCTACAAAAAATAAATGCAAAAGTCAAACAATACAACAACTAAAGCGGCAATGACGGCAGGTTAAAATAATAGTATTAACATTTACGTACCATTATCATAAAAATAAACAAATATACCCATAAAAAACAAACAAACAAATATATATGTCGTTTTCTTGTATAGAGAATCGACTTAACTCATTACTACAATTGTTTTTTGGATGAAGTGTAATAAAAAATTTCTAATATAACTCACTTACCATTATATCGTCTTGTAAAAATTTGTGTGTATACTGTATATAATGAGAAAGACAGAGAAGGAGAGAGTTTATAAATGCCCAAAAATTAGTATTCTCATGTACACTTTTTTCATAAAAATACGTCACTCAATTGTATTAATTTACAGTAAAAAAAAATATAGATCCTCCTCGCGCACGTTCACATTATGAAGCATCCATTAGGGTTTTCATCACTAAACATTTGATCGTTCATGTTCAAATAGGTGGGCGGCGGCGGACCACTCATGTACTGTACGACGTAGCCGGTGCTAGGATAACCAGCTGGAACATTCTGGTACATGGGCACTCCATAATCTTGATTCATGTAACTGCTGTTGTACATTGGCATGGTGGCATAGTACGTGTGAGGATTGTACCCTTGGAACTCCATCTTGTTCACCTCCACCTTGGTTCCTCCTCCGCCGCCGCCGCCGCCGGTTTCCTTTTTCTCACCTCCACCGCCTTCCTTCTCTTTGTCATTCTTGTCACCAGAAGCAGTGGGTTCCTTACCTTTCTTGTCTTCACTAGCCGCCTTCTTGTCTCCCCCGCCGCCGCCGTCTTTCTTGGCCGGAACAATCTCTACGGCTCTATTGAGCTTTTCTTTGACAATGGACACCAGCTCTTTCACGTTCATCGTCCCATTCACCGTGACCAAATCTTTTTCTAAGTCCGTTGAGACTGAATCAACTCCTGGATAATAAAAAATACAATTTTTCGAGTCAATTTCGTTAGACGAATATTTTATTCTATGTGTCCACAAAATAGTGTTCTGTTTTATGGCAAGAAATAATTACTTTATTAACAAATGGAGATTAGCCTCATAAATACACACTAACCATAGATGTTCTTCTTAATGAGCCGCTTAATCTTGTGTGCACATCCGTCACAATGCAGTTTAATTTTCATCACAACGGTACTTACGGCAGCCTGGTCGACAATGATAATTATAAACACAGATTAATATATGGATTAATCAAATTTATCTGAAAATATATATTATTAATTTTTAAGAGCCAATTTGCACTAAAATAACGCAAGTCAGCGATCAAAGCCTATAAATTAATTAACCTCTATCAATATATTTTATTTTAATTATTTAAAAAGTTAGAATAAGTGGCAAGGTGTTAATTTTTAACATTATATATATAATATTTTGTAAACATTTTCACAATTATTCAATATTATCTGTTATTATCGTTACCTCTTTGGGTTTCTTGTCATCACCCTTTTTCTCTTGATCAGCTTTCTTCTCCGCCGCCTTCCCATCGGTCTTCTTGTCGCCTCCGGCAACGGGGCCACCGTCTCCACCGTCCTTCTTGGGCTGAGGGGAGACGAGCTCCACCTTCTTCTTGGTCTTGTATTCGACTCTCTCCCGGAGCCCCGCCGGGTCCACCTTACCAACCACCGTTATTTTGTTAGTTGCGCAGTCTGCCTTCACTTTCTCCACACCTTCACATTTAAATCGGACTCAATAAATTTCTTTTGGCAGAGTAATTTTCACGTACTTAATAAATAAAATAAAATTTGAGTTTAACTTAGGTAGTGTTTGCAACCTTAAAAAACTAAGTAATTATAAAAATTGCGAAGAAAAAATTTATAATCACTTATATTTAGATGTTGCAAGCACTATCTTAAAACGTGTTATACCTTCGAAATGGCTGATGGAGCGTTTGACTTTCTTGGCGCATCCTTCGCAATGCAAGTCCAGCTTCAGCACGACGGTGGTGGCTCCGTCGTCTTTCTTTCCGCCGCCGTCGGCCTTCTTCTCGCCGCCTTCGTTCTTCTTCTCATCTTTCTAGAAAAAAAGATCACACCGAAAATTCATGAGAAAAACGATAAAATAAAATAAAATAAAATAAAATAATCGATCGTTGTTGCCTGAGAACTGAAACTCAGAAGAAGATTAATTAATTACCTCACCCATTTGATGTGTTATTTCTTCCCTATATTCTTACAGAGCTTTATGTAGATAGATGGAATGGAAACAAGAAACGGAATGGTTTGAATGGAAGGAATTTGGAGGCAAGCAAAGGAATATATAAATAATATATGGCAAAAAAAAATAAAATAAAACAGTGGCTGAGTTTTTGAGGGAATGCGGGGCCCATAAATAAAATATTTGTATTTTGTTGTAATTTAGGAAAATTATTAGGTCACCCAATGTGTCGTATTTGGTAAAATTTTATTTGGAGAAATCTTTTGTTCGACCTACGTACTGATTTGGTTAATAAAGGTTCTCCGGAACATGTATTATTTTTTAAAAATATTATCGTGTTTAAATATTATTATATGATGTTTTTATGATTCTTTTTCCCCCTCTGTAAATAAAAGTTATCACATATTTTTCTTTTTTTTTTTCAAAAAATATCTTAAATATTGTTTTAATGTATATAATAGTTGAGTTTTGCTATCCTGCCCACCCACCGTGCCCACCTAATGTGCCCACCATGAGGTAGCACTCAACTATTGGACGCACAATTCATCACATCCAATAATTGAGTGCCACCTCATGGTGGGCATATTAGGTGGGCACGGTGAGTGGGCAGGATAGTAAAATTGTATAATAGTTAATTTAAAAGTTTTATCCAACCTCGCCCATGTACTTTCCAAATTAGAAATATATTTAACATATGTTGTATTCAAATACTATGATTAATATAAACATGTATATAGATATCTAAGATTGGTCGACTCATTCTATATTTAAAATAAAAATATTATTTTTATATAAAAATAATATATTTTAATGAATCGGGTCGAATCCGATCAATCTCATAAATAGTCCGTGAAAGTTGAAACGACTTCGGAAGAGTATTTGTGTGTGTATATAGACAAAAGGATTATATTCTTGTACGAGTCTTCAAGGATGACCATTTCTTGCCGTCGGATTAGACTAAGCAGCTATAGCCGAAAAGTCTACATTGCCCCCATTCTCATGGACCACTTCGAACGTCGGTCGGTGGGCTTTTAGTATTAAACCTATAATGGTGACTACAAAAAAAAAATTCCAAAATTCCCATTTAAAAAATATTACATCACATAAACAGGATAAATTTAATATCAAGATGACACAACTAGGATGGGGATAACGAACCAAAATACCGGCTTTTCGGGAGATCGTACCAAATTTTTTTTTGATATATAGACATTTTTTTGTATATCGAATTTTTTTTCGGTATCTGTACGGTATCAATATGAATTTTTTCTATACCAAAATTTCGGAATTTCGATATCGGTACCGATATGAATTTTTTTCATACCAATATTTTTTATACGATATACCAAAAACTCACCTCTAGACATAACCATTACATGGTAGAATAAGTAGAAATGGCTCAGTACGTCCCGAGGGTGTTCAAGTTGTTGGACTTGTGATTAATTTTTTCTATCGACGTTTTTTTTGCATAAGCTTATCGTATTTGTCCAATATCATTTTACTTTGGTTGACCTAATTTTTAGGTTATTGAGTTCAATCCGAAGATTTATCAATACGCACTACAGGTAGTTGCTGCGATTCTCGGTAAAAAGAAAAGTAAATGGTTCACCTTAGGAACACATATTTTTGTCAATTAACTCTATACAAGATATTTAGGCATGGATGTAGCAAATGGCCATGTTAATTAATTGGACATATAATTACATATGGGAAAAATGTGGCCCCTAGCCTCGGTCATTAAAGCAAGCCTAACCTAATTGTGTAGGACGGTATAGGATAGGAGACATCTTATAATTAAATTGGTATTATTGTTGCATAATGCGCGGATTCAATTGGTGAATTTGACTGATTGTGTATTTGTTACCAAACTCATAATACTCAATATCCAATTGTAATAATGTTTTTTTTTTCTTTTTGATTTATATGATTTTAATTTGTATTATATATAGTTGATTAATTATTTTGAAAAATTGATTCTTTATAATGATTTAGGTATGGTTAAGGAATTTTTAAAGAAGAATATAATGATACATATTGGTTTATATATTCGTTTTAAAATTACAAAATTATGTCTTCACTTTATTTGAAAAAGCTTTTTGATTAAACACACATTTAAGATAATTACGTAATTTCAAATATAATGTGTAATCCAGTGTGTAATCATATTCTATATATGTACATGTAGCATAACCCATTTTTAAATATATATATTATTTATTAATGTTTATGTAATGATTATTATTTTTTATATTCCCCCAATTTCCTTTTTTATTTTTTGTTGAGTTAACATTGACCCGCCTAACTCGCATGACGAGTTAGATTGAGTTGTAATTTTCCCATATATGATCCCCCAGTGTTGTACTTGTCATGTCAAGATCCAAAAAAAAAAAAAACATCGGGTTTCAATTGCAAGTAACTTGTTAGATTAATCAACAACCGACAAGTGGTGGAAAATTACCATTGACAGAAATCGTATTGTAATTGTAGGTTAAAATAAAGAGTCAGTGTTGTCCGCGGTGTCACAACATCAACGACAACACAGTGCAGCGGAAAATAAATAAAAATAAATAACACAAGAAATTAATTTTGCACGAGTATAAAAACTCGTGCGGGTTCCTTAGGGCTAAATATCACTAGTAAACGTAAGATCAGTCTTACAAAGTAATCCTAGTGATTTTACGAAAAATCATTAAATCCTAAATTTTTCAACAAGTTGAGAAATCAAACTTGCATCCTAAAATACAACAGAGTATAAAAGAAATTGGATGCTACTCCCGTAGCCTAAATTGAAGAGACAGAAAATATCTTCAACAACACAGTTCCCACAGTATTGTCTCTGATGTCTTCAACACGAACGGCAACACGGGGACATGCAACAATGATGGTTGCAAAACTTTTTCAGAATCTTCGAATTCTTCTATGTGATTTTCTCTGAAAGCTCTTATGAATTCTCCTCTGAAGTGTACGTTTGTTTGTGCGCAGAAATCCTTTCTTATAGATGAGAGTCCAAGCATGGAAGAATTTCCTTGTAGAGTCCTACACAAATAAGGAAATTAGTCTTTGTTAGGAATAAGACTCTTTTAAATATAATTGATAATATCTTGATAATATATGATAATCAATAATACACAATATTTCCTTATCAAGATAATACTCAATCTAGGTAAATATTTTATCTCAATATTTTCGATAATAGCACATAAATATTTACCCTATCATATCAATTCATATCTTGATAATATTTCATAAATCCTTTCAATTTGATATCAAGATATAATTAAGTTAAATATCTATCCTAAATATATTATCGAGATCATAGAATATTTAACCATATCATATCAAATCTTTTGTCTAAAAGGCAAAATTCAATATTCTAATTAGCACGCTTAAGGAAAAGATTTTCAAGGAATTAATATTCCTTTCAATCTCCCCCTTTTTGCCTTTCTGGACAAAACCAGCACAAACAATTTTAAACATAAACTCCCCCTGAGTTTAAAACACTTCTCCCCCTGAATTGTAAGTCTCCCCCTGAAGGTGTTGTCCCTCGTGTTGGCAACACCAAGGATAACACGAACCTTGACGCTTAGGGATTCTATAATTCATATATCAGAACATAAGAGGGGTAGAAGTAGTTATTCTAGTTAAAGCATATCAGAGCAATTAAGGCACATAACTAGATCAAAACAAAAAGAGATAAAAAATCAAAAAATTAAGGTTAAGATGAGATAAGGAAAAAAATATGGGGTGACACCAATCAATCTAAAATTGATCAGTATCAGATCCCTCCTGATCTTCAGTGTCCTCATCCTCATCGTCCTTAGTCCCAGATGGACCAGCCTCATCTTGTGCATTCTCTCCCCCTTTTTGGTCAGAAATGCCAAATCTTGTACGACAGTCACCTAACAAGGCTCCATAATGATCCAAGTCCTCCTGGGCTTGGGAAACTTCTTTTCAGCATGAGCCATGAGAGCCTGAATGATAGAAACATAAAATTTCCGAGAAGAGGGTGTATGCACAATTTCATCAGTTTCTTCAGTGTTGTCTCCCGTGTTGGCAACACCGGGAACAACATCAGCACCAGTAACAGCAGCAATAGATTCAGACCAAGGAAGGTAAAGGTTTCTCTTCTCTCTTATTAAATCAGCTGCAACCTGCAGATCTTCAGACAGTTCAGAGATACATTCACCAAAATCACAAAGCAAACCTTGAAACTCCAAAATTCCATAGATCAAAGATGGAAAAGGCAGCTTAATGGATTTTAATCTTCCATCTTCAAACTGGAGTATAGTCTTGAATACGAGCTTTGCTAAAAATGAAAGTGCTCTCAGTCCCTATAACAAATGACACAAACGTTTGTGGTCGAGTCACCACGTTGAAGCTTGTAAAAAACATCCAATAACATAAGATAGAGTAAAAGGACGTGAGCTGTGCAACAGAGAGTTGTCCAGGAAACTTTTGAGCAAACCACCGATGAGTAAGCAGTAGCTTCATGAATATTAGGGTGGTTCCCTTCTTCAACATCCGATGTGTCATAAAGAGTATTGATTGTGGCAGGGTTGAACTCAAAAAGCTTTTCTCTCAAATAAAATTCCAGCACTGGTTTCCTGCTGTAGAGCACCACTACAATAAAATAGCTTTTGATCCTTTAAAAATTCAACCAAATTGATCCTTCCATAGGCATCCACATCGATATTTTTCTCATCAATCAGCATCGATTCACATACAAGAGCCACATAACAGTATCTTCTCCATAGTAGAACTTGTGGTAAAAGACAGTAGTCAAATAAAACTCAGTAGCAGCCGTGTTGTCTGTGATGTTGGCAACACCATCAACAACACCAGCATCAACATCAACATCAACATCATCTTCCTCGGAAAACTTGATTCCTCACTAGCTTAAGCATCATAATCATCTTTAAATGTGGAGGAATTATCAGATACATAAGACCTGATTACAGCAAATTATTCAACATCTCTTTATCAAGCTCATCATCGGAAGGTTGAGCAAAAACAACCACAGAATTATCAGCCTTTCCTTGCTTCAGAATGTCCAGAACTTGAGTCAAGGAAGCTTCAGCATCATCATAAAAGACAATTTTCTCAGTAGCAATAGGAGGAACAAAAACATCAAATTCAATCATCGATCGATACTCGGCCAATAAGGCTTCATAGTATACACTGTCTTCCTTCTCCTGACTTATTTTTTTCACTGCATGATCCATCAAAGATTGTACAGCAGCATGAGTGATCTACAGAAAATCAGCTGTGGGAGCAGTGTTGCGCGCAGTGTTGGCAACACGAGGCACAACATCAAATTCAGACCAAGTAGGTCTATTTTTCCTTTCAGCAAAATATGAGCAACCTTCAATTCTTCACCAACCAGAGACACAGACTCATCAATGTCTCGGATAAAGCCATATAATTCAAGAATCCCAAAGATGAGGGATGGAAAAGGCAAATTTGTGGACTTTATCAACCTCCATCAGCAAATTGGAATATGAACTTGAATATCAACTTCACCAACTTGAAAGGATATCAAGTTTCAACTGCAAAAAGTACTAGAGCTTGTACTTGGTTACCACAATAAAGTTGGTTGAAGGAGTCTCGTTCTTCACAACACTAATTGATTTTCAGCAAAACTCCTATCTCTTCATCATCAAAACTGCGACATAGAGCAGTGATAAAAACTGGATCAAACTCTATTCGCCCATGCACAGACATTCTGTCAAACTTGGTAGATTGCTCAGCATCTATACTAGCAGCGAGGTTTGCAAAGAGTTCCAGAAACAAGCTTTTGACTGTTAGGAACAAAGGCAAAGACAGTAGCAAAAAGTGAAAGAGTGGGTGCTCGGTTAGCCAACTTGTGGCTAAGGTCTTTTGTGACTCTATGTATAAACAATCTTTTGTTTAATATAATTTACACTTTTATAATGGCATTGACTTTATCTTTCTTCATAATGTTATATTATGATATACTATTGTTGTTTTGATAAAGACCTTGAATATACTATAGTGTATGTAAGATGTGGTAGCACATGGGGATGGCTATCATGAAACACATCTTATAGTCACTGTATATTCTAAACAGTTCCTAGTCAATTGAGCCGTCCGCAAATAAGGATAAGGATCGCTCGAGATTGAGACTAGCATTTGCGATGCCGAGTACCACGTTTCATTGGTATGGAACATAGAGATGTTCAAAACATGCAAATGGATATTCATATGATGAATGATCGAACTATCCTATTCGAACTTTCCAAGTAGTTATCACTTATCGAGTGGATAAAGTCCGCGGTTTTGATTGTACACCATTAGTCCTTATTACTTGAAACATCATTGAGACTCTATATGCTAGTACTGTACTTTGACTCGTTTACCGACTCTATTGGGGTCATCAGGTGTCGGGATTAGGTACAGTTACGACACATATAGGAGTCGATGCTTTGTTGTCAAGGATTCACCACATACTTGCGAGTGTGGATATCCTATGCGATCTGAGGAGATATTTGTGTGACGAATCTCTGGCCAGAGTACATGATGTGTTTTAGGTTACTTGGTGTTCCTAGTAACACATGCGATGTCACTAATAGATCTCCAAGATGTTATGCATAGTTATCGAATCTCGAACGACTCTCGATGCACCAATGGTTGTTGATTCGATCGGGATATTTGGTTGAAGAGACCGTACTGTACGCTAACCAAAATCTACTGGTTCTTGCAGACACTATCAGTAATACCTAGGGAATCATGGGGCGATGTTGCTAGGCGCTCTTACCATGATTCGATGGATAAGTCGGAAATTGTTGTTCCGAGTCACAAGGAGTTGTGAGCCCACGGCTAGCTGTATTCCTGAACCATTGAGGGTTACACAAGTAATGGATTACTAAAATCCCGTAGAGATAGTTAAATTTAAAGAGTTAAATTTAATGAAAGAGAAGTTGGACTTCTTAATTAAAAGGGAGTGAGATTTCCTAAAATGACATAGGGATTGACATTTTTGGAAATCACTGAATTCGGATTCAGAAAAATTATCTTGACTTTAAAAGATGCAGAAATGGTTTCTGTGCACATTGGTGAAATCAGTTTATCAATCGGAGTCACGATGAATTTTATATTAATTTTTAGAACAACGGGCTTGGCTTGTTGGACTAAGTTATGGATTGTGGGCCCTAAGGAGTTAGAGTCCTAATATAATTATAACTTAATATAGTCTAGAAATTATCTATAAATATGTAAGCAGTGTTCGAAATTCATCAGAGAATTCAGTCTAGAAATTTCGAACACTACATATAATTTTCAAGAGGATTTTCGAAAATTCCTCTGTCCCTTTTGGAGAAAATTCGACTTGTGATTTTGGTGAAAAATTACAAATCGAATTAACAGATCATATCTGTTTATTCTCTACGTAAAACTTCTGATTGATTTCTAGTGCAGTCAATCAGAGGGTTTTTGTGTTTCATTCGTGGACCTAATTCCGGAGTTAGATCGTGACTGTCATTGGTTCCCGGGATTTACAAGAAGAGCAGATTAAATTCTGTTGGAGTCCACAATCAAGCCTTTGCTTGACGAGGTAAAAATTTAACTGTGTTTTATTTTTACTTGAACAAATTTAATCGTAAAAGTTTTGATGCCCATATATGAAATCGTTCCATATAATAAAATAAAATTTTTAAACTTCCGCTGCATCGGGTATCAATTATTAATTGATCTGAACACGTTTTCCAACAAAAAAACCTCGAGTCTTGAACAAATTTAACCAAATTCTGCCTCTTGCAAGCATCCAGATCAATCTTCTTCTCTTCAATGAACTCATGGTTGACATACAGATGTCAATCAACAGTAGAAGCTTCTGAATATAAATTGTGATATAAGGAAAGTGACATGTCACACTCTGCATAAATAGTGTTGCCTCCAGTGTTAGCAACACCATTCACAAAATCATCACCAGCAGAATCTTTAGTATTCGCTTCCTCAAATTCGTCATCCTCAGAGATGAAAGATGAACTACCATAAATATTTGGCCTGTTATCTGCAAGTTTCTGTTGCATATCTGCATCAGGTTCTTCCTCAATGACAGCAGAAGTAGGCAAATGTTTGGAAAAACCAAAACAAAAAGACAATCTGATTAGCACAGAAAGCAGATAAGCTTAAGGTTAATCAAAGCGAGAGAATGTAGGAAGACAATTTGATTACTTCAAAGACCAATTAAGCATAAGAACGATCAAATCAATGAGTAATATATGCTTAAAAGAAATTAATTGGTCAGTAAAAGAAATTCAAACAATCAAACAGTCACATTCTGAAAAACTCATCCAGAAACACTTACCAACGAAAATTATTATGGGTAAAACTTTTCAAATCGAGGAAATAAAATCCAACCCAATTATGAAAATAATCCGAGATTGAAAGCAATCAAAAATTCCCATAAATAAATCCACATCGGCTCAACTCCACTAAATCATTGTCAATCACAAAAATTCAATTTTCAGTAGATAGAGTATTTCACCAAATTTGTTCGTTTAGAACGTCAAACCCTGAACAGAAAATATTCACAATTCTGAATGCATATGCATGTCTTATTTTATGCCTAAAACAGAATGTAACATAAAAATAAAATGCAACCACATGCACATGATATGTTCACAAGTGTAGTGTTGCCTCTCACGTTGACAACATCAACAACAACACCATAGTTTTTAAAAAAGTATTTGAAACTTACACACTTGATTACCCTTGATTTCAGAAAATTTTCAGAAGTGGTAGCCTGCACACTAAAAAAACAGTCTTCATTGGACTCAATTAGGTAGCTTTTTCCATTTTCTTCCGATTATTGATAAAGTTTGTACATATGACATTGGTCATCAAACTTTTTTAAAAAGCTGAACACTGAATTTGCGAAACCACCTTTCACATGGGACAAGAACATGGAATACACGTACATCCCTCAACTACTTAGTGGTTTAGTCAGAGTTCCATAAACAAGGGTCAGTGTGTTTAATAAAAATTTTGTTGAAAAACTTGGCATCAGTCGAATCACTGTAACAGAGATTTAAACACTACACATAACAAAGTGTATGCAGAATGCCTAAAATCCTAACAATGCATGACAAAAAAAACAACAGTGTTGTATATGGTGTTGTAACACCGAGGACAACATCAGTAAATGGTTATAATGCACATATGCTGAGAGACCTCCCATGATTGAAGAATCTCTCGAAATATAAAACTTTTGTAAATATAACTGCCAGTTGGTTATTAGTTCCAACAACATCCATTCGGATCATATCATTTTCTACCAAATCTCGAATAACGTGACGCCGAATGTCAATGGGTTTTGTGCGAGAGTGTTGAACTGGGTTTTCTGAAATGTCAATCGCACTCAAATTATCACAATGAAAAATGGGAGGTTGACGAAATCCACAATCCTCTAACGTTTGGTTCATCAAAAAAGGTTGTGTACAAAAAGTTCTATCTCCAAGACAACAACACCCTCCCATAGTGCTTTTACTATCATTAAAATCTCCAGCACAGTCAACACAACCAAAACCAACAAGATTGGTATCCCTAGTATACCACAATCCCAAATCCAATGTACCCGAAACATATTTCAAAATTCTCATAACAACTTTTACATGGGTTACCTTTGGATCAGATTGGTACCTAGCACATAAACATAAACTAAACATGATATCAACATGAATTGCAGTTAAGTACAAAAAACTTCCAATCATGATGTGGTACATGGTGTTGGCAACACCGGCCGCAACACCATTTTACCCAACTTTTCACTAAATCCCATTGGTGTTTTCATACTTTTAGTGTTCTCATTACAGAACATTTTCACCAAAATTTTGAGATACTTGTTTTGGGATAGAAAAATACCATCATGCATTTTCTTAACATCAAAACCAAGAAAATAACTCAACTCAACTACCATGCTTAATTCAAAGATGGAAGACATGCATTCAACAAAATCATCAACATGCTTTTGATCAGAAGAAGCACAAAACATGATGTCATTCACAAAAACTAGGCAAACAGGTATTTCACCTTTGGACTTTTGAATAAAAATGGTTTTATCAAAATTACCTCGTTTGAAGTCTATTTCAAGAAGATATTCAATCAACCTTACCTCGTTTGTGGACATGAAACTCATGCATACTGACCCAATCACCTTGAGATAGTACACTTTGTCCTTCATCCGAGTTTGCATTGTTCCAGAAGCATCTTCAAAAGTCTGTGATGATGGATGGTTCTTCTGTATTTTGCTTGAAATGTCCTTATCATCATTTATCAAAACAACATAATCATTGCTTGGTTGATTATCCTCAATTTCAGTCACTGTTAGACCCGGTGTTGTGCTTGATGTTGCAAAATCAGAGAAAACACTTGAATCTTTCAATGGACTGAAAATTTCCAACAGATCATCTTTAGTAATTTTTCCTTCGATATCTTGGACAGCTTCATACTTACACAGATTTTTCAATGCCTCCAAATTTACATGACACAACTTTTGGTGTCATGAATCAAGATCATTCACTTTCATGTAGTTGCAGACACGTTCCTCTCCAAATTGGTAGTAATCTGCTGATCTTGTACCTATCAAAACACATATGTTAGCATAATCAATAACTTCACAAGTATTTTTATCAAACTTGACATGAAAATCATCATCACACAATTTATTAAAAGATATCAAATTTGAGTTTAGTCCCTTGACATGTAGCACATTGTGAAACTTTGAAAATCCTTCCATGTTCGGTGTTCCTTTGCCAACAATCCTTCCTTTTGCACCACCTCCGTAACTCACTTTACCACGTCTTTGTTCAATACAGTCCATGAGATGTTCTTTCGAACCTGTCATGTGACGTGAGCTTCCACTATGAAAGTACCAGTAACCTGCAAAGTTAGTTTTCAAGGAAGTATAAACATCAAAATAGTGAAAATCAAACTTTGGTACCCAAATTTTCTTTGTTGTGGGTCTGTTTTTGGTGGTGTTGCTCCTGGTGTTGTGCAACACGGGGGGCAACATCAACTTTGACTTCCAATACATGCAGTCATTCCTGATCTTGAAACAAAATGACCTGATGTGATCTGGTTTGAAACAGTAATGACACATAAAATGGTGCTTCCATTGCTTTGGCTTTTGAGGAGGAACACGCTCTTTTGATGAAAAATTCTTGAATGGCGGAGCGACAATGGGTGTGCTAGAAGTATTGCTACCTTCTTTCACAAGCACAGTTGGTTTTGATGATTCTCCAACTTCAAACACTCTGTTAACTAACCCTAGACCAGCCTTACCATTTTTACCCATTATAAAATCAAGCTTAGATGTACTTGAATTAAACTTAGCAAGATTTAGAGTTACCTTTTCAAGCTCCCCCTTATCCTTGCAGAATTCAAGATTTTTCTTACCTAAAATCACTTCAAGCTTGGCCATGTCAGACTTCAAATAATAATTTTCTTTAGAGAGAGTTGTGTTCAACTTGTTCTGTTTGATCCGATCAGCATACAACTCCTCATAAAGATTCTGTACACACTTTAGAGTTATATCATCAGTGACAGCTTCCTGATCACCAAAATTACCAAGAGTAGATGTATTCAAGCAAACTGATTTTTCACTGGTGTTGCGACTTGGTGTTGCAACACCGGAGGCAACACCCAGTGGGTTGACTTGAAAACATCTCTTTTCTTTCAACAATGCAGCCAGGGAGGTATGATCTTCTTCATCATTCTGTTCTTGATCTCTGTCAGAGTCATCATCACTCAAGAACATAGCCATACCTTTGTGGAATCGATTTGCACATTCAATTGCGTAGTGTCCATATCCATTGCATTCCCTGCATTGTACATAATCAAAATTCTTAGTATTAGATTCATAATTAACAACATACCTTGGTCGAGATGGTTCTCGAGTAGGTGACACCCTCAACAGATTTTTAGGAGCAAGAAAACTAGGGTACTTAGATTGTTGTCCAAATTTCTGTTTGTCTTTTCTCTTCAAATAATCTTCAAACTTCTGGGTGATCAAAGAAATTGAATCTTCACATAAATATGACGTATTGACTTCCGGTGGTCGGAATCTGACGTCAACAACCGGCACGTCCATGATAAACCTACAAAACAAAAATAACCAGAATCTCTCTTAGTAAAGTCAAGAGTTGGCTCTGATACCACTTAACAGAAATCGTATTGTAATTGTAGGTTAAAATAAAGAGTCAGTGTTGTCCGCGGTGTCACAACATCAACGACAACACAGTGCAGCGGAAAATAAATAAAAATAAATAACACAAGAAATTAATTTTGCACGAGTATAAAAACTCGTGCGGGTGCCTTAGGGCTAAATATCACTAGTAAATGTAAGATCAGTCTTACAAAGTAATCCTAGTGATTTTACGAAAAATCATTAAATCCTAAATTTCTCAACAAGTTGAGAAATCAAACTTGCATCCTAAAATACAACAGAGTATAAAAGAAATTGGATGCAACTCCCGTAGCCTAAATTGAAGAGACAGAAAATATCTTCAACAACACAGTTTCCACAGTGTTGTCTCTGATGTCTTCAACACGAACAGCGACACGGGGACATGCAACAACGATGGTTGCAAAACTTCTTCAGAATCTTCGAATTCTTCTATGTGATTTTCTCTGAAAGCTCTTATGAATTCTCCTCTGAAGTGTACGTTTGTTTGTGCGCAGAAATCCTTTCTTATAGATGAGAGTCCAAGCATGGAAGGATTTCCTTGTAGAGTCCTACACAAATAAGGAAATTAGTCTTTGTTAGGAATAAGACTCTTTTAAATATAATTGATAATATCTTGATAATATATGATAATCAATAATACACAATATTTTCTTATCAAGATAATACTCAATCTAGGTAAATATTTTATCTCAATATTTTCGATAATAGCACATAAATATTTACCCTATCATATCAATTCATATCTTGATAATATTTCATAAATCCTTTCAATTCGATATCAAGATATAATTAAGTTAAATATCTATCCTAAATATATTATCGAGATCATAGAATATTTAACCATATCATATCAAATCTTTTGTCGCAAAATTCAATATTCTAATTAGCACGCTTACAAGGAATTAATATTCCTTTCAACCATGATATACTTGTAGAATATATATGTGCCACCCCATGCATGCACGCATCTTAATTCCCATTTTCATGGACATGATTTTCCTTCTCTTACTAATATTTTTAATTCCCATATGCTTTTTGCTGCGATTCTAAGTTTCCTCTTAGCATGCATTTCGTTCTGGATTGGCTACAGCCATGCATGCTTAAAACTTGAATGATTACTGCATGTAATGCTTTCGCGAACCTCTTGCGCCAACTGTTTCAGATCATCTATCTGCCATGATAAAAAGAAAAAAGCTCAGCCAAGACATACCAAAATGATGGAAATTAGTTAACTAAAATATGTATTGTGAGAGCATGTATGATGCATCCATAAGTATATATTTAGGAATTAATCCTTGCCATAGTAACCCCAAGAAGTCCCATGCATTGATTTTATTTGCATGATAATTAAAAATGTAAATTTTTTATAATTGTTGTGTTCTGTCAAGCACACCTGATCAGTAGCTGCAGGCCCCATTTGACAAAATGATCTTTTTGCCAATTTAATTCCGAAGCAAACAGGAAATAAATGGATATATGTTGACAAAATTAATGATCTTTTCAAGGCTTGAGCATAACTTATGCATGCATTCTTTCCCAGACCACAAATTGAAAACGCAAGCTATGTTTTGCATGATAATATATACTGCAAGCTGCATCATCTGCCAATGGAGCTAGCCATCAGAATTGGGAAGATGCCAGGAATTAATTAAAAGTCTGTACAAAGACAATAAAATCCTGTTCGATATATATACATGTTGCGCAACCACAGATGATTTCCCACACACACACACACACACACACACACATATATATATATATATATATATATATATATTATATATATATATATATATATATATATATATAAGATACACTATGGTTCGAATACGTGCAACAGTAATCAATGAACTTAATAAATTGCAGCAAAAAATAATCTACCGTCTAAGTGCAGAAAATATTTTAGCCAATAAACTCTTACAGAAACATTAAACACGGTAACTGAAAAGGATATATAATTAAGATGTTACGTGTATGAATGAAGATATTTTTACATACAACACACATTGGAATGTTGATTCCTATAATCCGAGATATATATATATATATATATATTTAATCAGCTGTCAAACATGATATCCAATTAAAGAGCTAGCATTGTCTCCATCATATTCATGATATCTTTCATGTATCGATGCTGAGGAAGTATCAACATGACTTACTGCCTCCATTTATATATATGAACAAAATATTAAGATAATGAAAATTAAAAAAAAAAAAGAGATTTCCATATAATACAATATCGAAAGATTACAGGTAAAATTTTGAAATATCTTGCCTTAAATGCATATGGAGACAGGAGACTACTATTACATGAATATTATAAATAGTCTTTAACTATTATAAATTGGGTGTATTTTTTTATAGAAATTATTTGTTGAACGTATTTTGTAGATTTTGAATTATATTACTTAAATTGCTTGTGCCTAGAACTTTCACATGACCGGTTCGTAATTGCTTTTGCAAAAATGTACGTTTTTCTTCTATAGAATACATGAAAACCTAGGATGGTTTTACTAAAATCGGAAAAAATACCCGAAATCTCGATCTTTTTCACTTTCCATCTCGAACCCATCCCAACATTTTCCCTACCAACTCAATATTGGGATAGGGAATCGGTAAATAATTTCCGGCCGAAGGAAATCTCGGTCCGATCGAATTATATTAATAATATTATTTTTATCGGGGTTCGGCCCGGTTCAATGTTATACCTTCACTTTTCACTTCTGCGGGCCGCTCTCTTTTGCTCTAAAGAGTGCAGTGTATATGGGAAAAACACTTTCACTCTCGTGATTTCAGAATAATTGAATCACTATGTTCTAGATTATGCAAAATCCATCCTTGTTCGTTGTTCCAGGTAATACATCGTTTTGGAGTTTCTATTTATTGCTTATTTCAGGTTTTTTTTTTTGTTTAATCTCTGGCTCAAATGATCCATGGATGTGTGCATTTTCTATTTCTTGTTTAATTTCTGGAATTGAATCACGATTTCAAAATAATATCTGTTTGTGTTGTTAGGGGTGGTCTCTATTTGTCAAATTTGGTACCGCGTCAACATTTGCAAAGATTGATTTCTGATACTTTGTTCCTTCTTTGGTCGGAAATTGAAATTTTATATCCCTGTATTTCCTTTACGTTTTGGGTTCATTAAATAATAATAATAATCGGCCTCTGATCTTAGTCTCTTACATTTGGGTGCTGAGTTTTAAATAATAACAATAATCACTATTTCATTTATTTTTCAAGAATTTGGGTTTGAGGTCTGCCAGAAAGTGGAATATCCAATATGGATTTCTACGCGTGAATGAGACGTTCGATTTTTTTATGGGTTTGATTGAGCTTTAAGTTGATGCCTTGTTGAGCTGCATTGCAGCTGCTTCTTCATCTGGCTCTCCAACGCCAAATTCTCCTAAGACCTTCTTCAGGTATACGACTTTTCTTCCAGATGTCACTCAAGATTTCATCCACCCATGTTTGGCTGCTATGAAAAATAATCTTTTAAATGACTAGGTTGTTTGATAATATATAGCTATTGGATTTCGAGCATCTTTTAAAAAAAGACGCTTTAGTAATGAAAGAATATGGACAGAATATAATTATATGCAGCAGTAATGTAATGATAATGGGCTAATCACTAATGGCAACATTGCTTTGTTTATTTATACATATGTATATATAGTGTTACCTTAACTATTTTTTAGGTATTCTTAAGAATCGGTCATTTGTCAGTGGTGCTTGGTATATATTTATAGTTTTATGTAATGGTTGCATTTCTAACTGCTCTTTGGTTGGGAAAATGTTTTAGTGTGTTTGGTATGTACTAAGAAAATGTTTTAGTTTTTAATGATTATGAACCAAATAGTTGTTTAATTTATTTGTAATGTACCAAGAAGTTGTTTGAGAGTCTCCATAAATTAGAAAAAAAATATTTATCGGGACGGGATATCGCTACCCAACCCGACGGGATCCCGAACATTCGGGTCCCGACACTTGTCGGGTACAGGATGGAGAGAAAAATAATTTCTCTATGGGAATTGGGTAGGAGGGTTACGGGACGGGTCTCGACCCAATCCCACCCCTAGACTTTAGTGCCCTCCCCCTCTTTTCGTTCATCTTTCTTGATACAGTCGAATATTTTTGTTTTTTTAAGCGTTAAGTTCCAGCAAAAATTATATATCTGCACCCTTTTGAGTTAAATTTGTGTTGAAGAAGCGGGAAAAGTGGAATACTGTTTGGGTATTGGAATGTTCTGTGTTGAACATTTTTGTTGTTTGTAAATGACTGATAGAATTCACGTTGTTCTTGCTTGATTAATTATAAATGATAGTTGTGCTGTGTGAAAAAGTTTTAAGCTTTTATGTCATGGTAATAATGTTCGCGCCTCGAGGCTTGACCCCAATTTTTGGCCTTTGCTTTTGTATTGGAAACATTGTTTTTTGTAGGATTTTTTATTTTTTATGTAATTTTCTGTTGCAGCTTGCAAGGCTAAGGATCCGATCTTAGAGTTCATTTCAAGATTTTGTTTTTAGGACCCTGGTTTTGCCCTACTTTGCTAATAGCAAAGAAGTTAGAGGCGACTTTCTCCCTTGTCTAGTTATTCTCTTGTGCTTGTTTCTGGGATTTTTGCATCAGGAGGTTTGGGTTTTGCATTTAATGATTGGTAATTGCTATTGAAATAATTGTTGCATCCTAAATCGTGAATACAAATTCTATGTTCAACCACCTTACCATTGCACGCTTTCCTTTTGGTTTTTTCCTCTTCTTCTCCGTAACCTGACTCGAATCATCATGGGAAGTTTCATCTCTTCCACTCTGATCCACCAGAGACTCCGTATTCATCAAAACTTGACCCGAATGAATCCAAGAAATACCTGAAAGATTGTCCCTTCGAAGTCCCATTTGAGGGCTGAAAGATTTCTCAGCAGCAACTAAAATGAATTTGTCAAATATCCTATATACACATGTCTCCCTAAAAAACCAAACAAACAACAATTTGTGTTAAACCATTCATAATTCAAATGACAGTCTTTTAACTCCAAAAGTATTATTTGAATTCTTAGATATGTTGTCGTAGTAGAATTTATATCCATTGATTCAAGCACATATATTGACAAGAGATTTATCCGAATGGTTGCATTTTTGCCTGATTGATCCTTCTATGAAGGTATTAGGGTTAGAGAAAATAGAGTTTCAGTTTGAGTCCTGTTGCCACAGATTCATGCAAAATTCCTGTCTGTGATGCGTCACAAAAAGTATAATACTTAATAATGAAATAGCTGAGCTAAAGACTATTAGTATTATATAGGTTATGATAGTTTTCAAATGTGATACCCAAGAACCAAGCCCGAGGGGTCAATGTAAAAGTAATCTATTCATGGTTGAAGAGAATGCATTTGGTTTGAAAAGTCAATCCAAGAAAAAAAATACTTATTTCGTTTTTAAAAAAAATGTTTTTTTTAAAAAAACCCAGCTTTTGGATACAAAAATTATTTTAAAAACATTTAATTGCTTTTTTAAAACTTAGAAATTTTGGTTTTTTGGCTTCTGTGTTTATTTCTATTTAATTAAAAGAAACACTTTTCAACATTTATCCAAAACACTGAAACCCCTTCTGGTTTTTTTTTTTATAAAAAAAAACACTTTAAAAAGCTAGACATATTTAAGTGTTTTTTAAGCTACAACTTTAGTATCCAAACTCATTCTTAAGAGTTAATAGGTTAAATACTTAAATCGTTAGACGAGACATTGATATTTAGTCTCCAAAAATTATTGATTTGAATTGATTGATTTATTATTCAAGTAGCACTCAGAAGATGAATTTATCCATAACTCGTTTGAAGGTAACAGTGAAAAGTTTACTGCACAATCTTGTGGCTTGTTAATTCTTTCACATCTTTTAAGATATTGTAGGGAGCTTACATTCTCAGCTAAATTTTTTTTTCTATAATTCTTTTTTAAGTACCAGTGATAATTTTATCAAACAACCTACTTGCAACATTTGTTTTTATGTTTCTAAATTTTTGTTTCTATATTTCCTTTTTAATTCCCACCTTCCTAACCTTAGTTTAAGGAGCTAAGCCCCTAACCAGAACTTTTAATACAAATCCCTTGAATGTAATGTCAAAAGTTCGCAAAATGCAATCTGACGTGACTTTTTATTGCAGATTTTTTTTTGTTCCAAATCATTCTGCATCAAACAGATACGATGTCCAAAAGCATGTCTTCACCTGCTTCGGTCCTTCAACCATAAGTGGCCAAATCAAAGAAGATATAGAGAAACATGGCGATCAGAAATTTGGCAAATAAATCTCAATACCTAAAAATTCCGTTGGCCAATTATCTTTACTTTTTGCCCCTCTTCTCTCAATCCTACCCCATACTTCATAACACCAGGTAATCTTTTTAACCACTTTTGTCAATGACTCAATATATGTGTTTGAATCAATGGATATAAATTCTACTACGACGTCATATCTAAGAATTCAAATAATACTTTTGGAGTTAAAGAAACTGCTATTTAAAATTATGAACGGTTTAACACTAACTGTTGTTTGTTTGGTTTTTTAGGGAGACATGTGTATACACGATATTTGGCAGATCCATTTTAGTTGCTGCCGAGAAATCTTTCCACTATCAAATGGGACTTCGATGGGACAATCTTTCAGGTGTTTCCTGGATTCATTCGGGTCAAGTTTTGACGACTGCGGAGCCTCTGGTGGATCAGAGTGGAAGAGATGAAACTTCCCATGATGATTCGAGTCAAGTTACGGAGAAGAAGATGAAAAGACCGAAAGGAAAACGAGCAATGGTGAGGTGGTTGAAGTTTTTTAGGTATAAGAAGAAGAAAGACTATGAAAGGATGACCTCAGAAGAAAAGGTTTTATACAAATTAACAAAGGTAGAAACTTTTTTTTTTTTTTTTGAATAACAAAGGTAGAAACTTTTAGTCCACTGATTTAGTTACTTTATGTGGTTTCATTACTTTTGAATGTTAAATCTATATTTTTCATTGAAGACTCAAGTTTATTTACGTGCAGTCTTTTTTATATGAAGGTTCATTATTTGCGATCTTGAAGTCTTAACATTCTGAATTCGTTTTGATGAACACAACTATGAGTTCTGCCTCATGAAAACATTCTTAAATGTTTCTGTTTTTCCTGCATAGATGAACACATAGAAGTAAAATGGCACGTCTATGCTTCACCGAGTGTTCTTCACCCGGTGGATCTTGGCTCTAAATGTGTGGGTCCCATGCCCAATGAAGGGCAATGCTGCATCGGGTGAAGAACACCTGGTGTAGCATAGTCATCATAGAACCTGTGAAGTAAAAGTATGATCGACGAACACTTGCATCATCGAAACTAATAGGAAAGAAATGATTTCTGCCTGCTACCTAAGAAGTAATGGAACTAAGTTAAGTATGGATTGACATTTCTCTGTTCTCCGCATGGTTAATTTGCATGGCGCACATTTTACCTGTGTCAGCTGCTTTGTTGTCCATGAGGATACATAACTGAAACAGCAACTGATTTCAAATTTGTTGTCGGGTCCGTTTGTGTTGTTTCACCAAGGCTAAGAGAAAAGAGGAAAGATTGCTCGAAGCTCTTGATAAAATTGAACCCAAGGAGTCATCAGAAACTACACATGACCCAGAAATATTAACCCCTGAAGAGCACTTCTACTATTTGAAGATGGGTGAGAAATGCAAGAATTATGTCCCAGTTGGAAGACGTGGAATCTATCAGGGTGTGATATTGAACATGCACTTGCATTGGAAAAAGCACCAAACACTGAAAGTTATAGTGAAGACATTTTCTCCAGAAGAGGTGAAGGAGATTGCTGTCGAGTTAGCAAGACTGAGTGGTGGCATTGTGCTCGATATCCAAGAAGAGAACATTATTATTATGTACAGGGGAAAGAACTACTCTCAGCCACCAACGGAGATAATGTCTCCGAGGACAACTCTCTCCAGAAAAAAGGTTTGTCATTTTTTGCCGTTGCTCTATGATGTTGGTTCATTAGCATCCGTAATTAAAAAACTAATGCGCCTATTTTTCCTATTTTCTTAAGTTCAGGCCTTGGATAAATCCAAATATAGGGATGCACTGAGAGCAGTAAAAAGATACATACCAAAACTTGAGCAGGATTTAGAGCTCCTTCAATCGCAGGCGGAAAGGAAAACATGTGAAAAGCAATTAGTTGGTGTTTGTAATGTTGATTCTGGTGGTGATTCTGAGGGGTCAAACAGACTGAAAGAATTGTTAGCTCAAAATGGCGAAGTCACTGGCGATTATGTATCAATGATTGGATCTGGCATGGGTTCAGAATCCGAATCACTGTCAGATCTTTTCGAGACAGACACTGATGATGAGGATGAGGAAAAAGAAGAAAAACCTCTATACCTGGACAAGTTTGAAAAGTTTACAGCACGTACTACTAGTGGAGAGGAAAATTTTGAATACCATCTGCACCAAGTATCTTCCAATTCTCCTCAAGAGAAACAAAATGGAAAAGATGCAGAATTGTCGGATCTTGATGAGGTTGACAGATTAGTTTTACGAGCTGCCTCACTTTTGAAGAAAAAGAGGAACTAGTTAGACGCAGAGTCAAGAAGGCTTAATTATAACCCAGTTGGCTTCGTCTCATGGACGGTGATAAGATGATGATTGGTGCTACCATTTAAGGTGCTATCATTAGTTTGGAAATCGGGTTAGGTATTGTTTGGGATTGCTTCCAAACACTATCTTAATTCCTTTTGTGAAATGCGGAAATCTGTTGAGGTGCAGTTCTCAGTCATTCTATATGAGGAGAAAATGGAGGTACATACCATGTTCTATGGGATCTGTTCAGAAGAAAGTTAAGTAGCTAACCATTCTTGCTTATCCCAAACTCTTTATTTGGTCTATCTTCTGAGAAAGTTGGTTACACGTCTCTACCAAGTTGAAGCCTTAATTCATAATTTATCGATATTTGAGGCAGAGATGAATCAAATGAAGGAGGTAAATAGTGATATGCACCATACCAGCGAGTGAACAACGGCAATCGCCCCTCTCAACTACTATTAGAGAATTTTTTACAAAATTTTTACAGATTAGCTAATTGAGGGGCTCGTTCTCGTGGTCTACGGCGATTCTTGAGGTGTAGAAGGTGAATACTTGAATTGATGCTTAACAAATCTGGATGTGCAGAAACGTGAGAGGATTCATATCTTGATCCAGTTTCCAAGTTGTGGCACATGCATACAGTACACAGATGAAAGATAGGTCTATAAAGGCTATTGAAACTTCTATCTTTCTTTAAATTGTTTAACAATTATGTCCATTGTGTCGTTAGTTTGAATTTTTACGCGAGTGAGAGGTCGGGTTATGAGGAGGGGTACAAAGTATTTCGTTAATATGATATTTTTCGGAAATGCTTTTTACATGAAATAATAAATTGAGTTTATGCTTGTGTTTAGAATAAAATTATATATATATATATAAATTTTTCGCTGCCCAACTCGTTCCTGACTATTAAAATCCGGTACCGTGTTTTAGTGATACGAAAAATTAAAAAAAAAAAAAAAAACTAAAACCCAGTACCGAGTTTTGGTGATCAAGAACGAGATGAGCAGGAATGGTTGGGCAGTTGAAAATTATTTTATATATATATATATATATATAGATATATATTATATGAGACATGGAACCCGCAGTTGCGTACTGGGTAAACTACAGATTAATACAATAGATTGTAAATCATGCTAGTCCATTAAATGACATCGGACAAGCTTTGTGCGATAGACTAATTCAATAAAGTGTTAGTAAGAGAATCAAATACCTGATCACTGACTAAATGTTTATCTACTCTACCAACTTAAATATATGCAGACGTAAGTGACATGACATCTCATTATTTGGTGTTACTGTTGCATAATGCATGGATTCAAATTAATTATTATTTAAATGCATGGCATGAAATTGTACATTAAAATGGTGGTTGTTTATGCATTCTTAGAATTTTTTTAAAATTTTGAATATTTGTGAACAGAAAAATATTTGTGGTGCTGGTATTTTGTAAAGGCCCAAGAAGAGAAATACAGCTTGTGCTTCGAAAATGGGGTCTGCAGCTAATTTTATTTTCTCATGGCCCAATAACGTACCATTCTCTTTGAGCTTTTAAGCTCCGTCTCACATAAACGTTTGCTTCTTATTGGCGAAATTTACACGTGCCACTCCTAAATTACTTCATCCACGCCTACATAACTCTGGCAAATTTGCTCTTAATTTGATTGTATCCTGTGCGATCGTGTGTTTTTTAGCCAATGTTTGGGAATGTATGCATTCATTGCCTCGTGCCAGACTCCATTAAACACTGCATTTGTGATCGATGTTGGCTTTAATTGTATTTATACTTGAATGTAATTAATTATCATCAAGGATGGCAAATTTTTTATCAGAACTTACAACAACTAGAGATCTTCTGAAATATTCGCGATTGGGTTGCTTAATGAACGTATTCGAGCCAATTTGTAAAATAAATAATCTATAATCACTTATTGTTAGATATCACGTACGTACATCTTAAAAATTGAAGGTTGCATGTTATTTGCTTGTAGATTTTGAGCACGACAAGTTTCAAGCTGCTTTCAACTTGTCACTGCAAACGTACAGAAGCTGTCCATGATTTCAATTCACACTCGTGTCTTTGTGTGCCGACAATATATCTAGGACAAATCAATGTTCTAAACAACATTAATAGTTAATAATTAAGGGCAGCGGTCACCTATCGAATAGCGTTTAGATGAATGTTTAGACTATTAGTTTTTTAGCCTAAACATCTAATTATTCGTATTCGTCTTAATAGTTCTGATCTCCTATTTCCTCATTATTGAATTTCAATTCAAGTGATCATCTGATACAAATTGATGGACAAATATGACAAATAATTTTTTAAAAAAATTTAAAATAAAAAATATTAAATATTAATCTATGTGGTCTTCTAGCTAGCCTGATTTTGAGCCGCCTAAGCCACGATTAATGTAATAATATTCAGAGACATCAACTTGTCTAAAAATCAAGACGATAGGCAACCGTCTAGCGCTTATGCGAAAAATTGAACACCGATGCATGATTCTAGAATATAACGTTTGTGAAATCATATACGGAACGGAATGACTATTAAGTTTCTATTTCTATGAACTACACATGTATTTATAAATTTCACCCTTAAATACACTGTTAGAACAGTGCTATACAGATAGAATGAAATCTTCCAGAACTAGATGATGGGATTTGGTCCTGAAGTAATTATATATATATAAATTATAATATAATTTTAGTGTTAACTGTTAGTATTGTGCGTAACTAATCTATAATCATACATACATACATACATACATACATACATAAAATGCATTAAAAAATCAAATTTAATATCTTATCATTTTCTAGGCTACTTATATTGATATTGACAATATAATAATCCTTGATGGATTCAGATAAACGAAAGAAAGTGGACTTTTGGAATTTGGAAGTATAATTTTCCATTAATTTCTAGAAGCATGTCCATGCGTACAATTTCACGTGCTGACACGTGATCTCCTCTCCAAACATGCAATCGAAATTTCAAGAAAAATATATAGTCATCGTTGTGTATATATATATGTTCAATTAATTAATATATATAAATATATATGTATGTATGTCTAACAATAATGTAATTAATCATTTTTCACCTTAGAGCTAGCATCAACAATTAATGGTGATTTCTTCATGAGTTAGCTAGGGGCAACTAGCTAGCTAGAAGTCTTTGTGTGCCGCGATACATGATTGTACATATCAATTCATTCATGCATGCATCTGGGATATTCACGTTCATATATAATATATATGAAATGACATGTATATGGAGCCATTATTAATTGAATGCAAAAGTTGGCATGCATGCACTGCTAAGTAATTAATTAAGTTCCTATGCGTTTGTTTGATTGATCACAATGTCGTCCCAAAGAGCCACCATAGGAAATTGAAAATTGTGCATATTCTATATAATATATGCCAACTAACAAGTGGCAAATTTGGACGTATATTAATTGGGTTGCGGGAGATGCATGGGGTATGGTCCTGCAGATGCACTGCTCTGTTCTGTTCTGTTCCACACCCATTAATTAAATTAAAAACTTAATCTGCAAATTGCACCAAAAAAATAAAAAATAAAAATTACTGATTATATTTATATTTTTCCTAGGTATATTGGAAATAGAACCCCGAAACTGGGAGTCTGATAAACAATGAAAAGGGGCTTTTGGAAGTATAATTTTTCCTTTGGATTTTAGAACAGTTTTCCAAGGTGGCATGCAAGTCCACGTACGGGTACAACTTCACGTGACTTTACAAGCGGACAAATGACTGTTTATGTACACCTTGTCCATCTCCTATAGGCTATAATTAAGTAAGCACAA
The DNA here is from genome assembly GCF_033568475.1 of Henckelia pumila. Classification (NCBI taxonomy): domain Eukaryota; kingdom Viridiplantae; phylum Streptophyta; class Magnoliopsida; order Lamiales; family Gesneriaceae; genus Henckelia; species Henckelia pumila. The sequence goes on from NC_133121.1 coordinate 108,193,628, forward strand.
TGTATTTGTCCATTTGTGTTTACTTAAGTATAACTTTATAATTAAGTAACACACTCACCGCCATATGCATGCGCGTGTGTGTGTTTCTATATATATGCACAAATATTAGCCAAGACTCAAGAGCTATACGTACTAGATGGCTTTTTTCTTCTGCATTTGCACCTGCACCTCGATCCGTTCTATACATACACCAACGGTACGATGGGAGGTGCAGATGCTGATGCAGATGAAGATGGCATCTTAATTCATGTACATTCTTGAATTTTATCAACCCGGAAACCGTAGAAGAACCATGTTTACGTGGGTGGGGTTTTGTTGATCACTTTTTTTATATATTACTTGATATTATTGGTAGAAAATTGCATGTATGCATGCATGATTTCATATATATTTGATTTCATTCATGGTGTATTAATTTCTGATCATATATAATTCCTTCCATCTGTGGCAGTTCCATTTCCGATCATACGTACATATATATATGATCCATATATCTCGAAGACATTCGTATAAGCATATATGCATACAAGTACGTACGATGATTGTTTGTGATCTACCACCATTGGTTTCAGCCGCTTTAAACCAAATATATGGTACTGTTTAGCATTTCAGTAGCTTAATTAATGCATGTTTTTTCCGATTTCCTATTAATCACTGATCATATGTGAGATCGGAAAACGTTAAAATTTGGTAACACACACACACACACGTTTACGATCTTCTTCTACATGAAAATATGACGTTTTGGGTGGCTTTCAGACAATTCTACTCTTTTTTCATTAAATTCTTCTTGATGCCAAGGCAAGACTTTTATGCTTTGCATCCCTAATAAATCTATATAGTTTTTTACTTCTGAAATCTGACGATCGTAACAGATCAATAATATGTAAATATCGTAATGTTAATTAAATGTACACCTTAGACCATGTACACCTTGGTTTACATATTTTTTATTAATTACAAAACTTTTCTTGACCAAGGATAATATTTTATTTCTTATTATGAAAAATTTTGTATTTAATGAGAGAAATTGTAAGTTGGTGTAAGTACACTACATCTAGCATTTTTCTAATGTGAAATTATAATTTAATTTTTGATTTATTAATTTTGATGATAGGTTTGTGTTAAGTTCTCAAAAAAAAAAAAAGAAAAGAAAAGATGGGGAGATTAATTAAGAAATATGTTGGGTTGTTTTAATGTTTTCGAAGACTTAATTAAAAAAAAGATAAAAAAATTTGAAATCGTGGAAGTGTGGAACCGTAATTTCGTCGGCAAGAGTTTTTTTTTTTTTAAGAAACCTCACATAAAATTAGATCAAATGTCTTTTAAGACTTGAAATCCGTGAAAATTGAAATATAATATTTATTTGATTAATATCTGATGAATAATTATTTTATTTTTAAATATTAGTTGCACGTAGTAGCCAAGAGCCAAGTACTTCACTATTTCGTGAACAATAGGGGGGAAAAATCATGCATTATGCATGTAAGATGATATTTTCTTAACGACAAATATAATACTTATCATAGATATACAAAACAGTTCATAGATATACAAAACAGTTCGAGCATATCTAGACTATACAATCATAAACACAACAAACCTAGGCTACATAACCCAATCCAACTAGTGTCTCCATCGAGAAAAACAAGACTGAAGCTAATCGACATCGTCGATCGATAAATCAAATTTTAGTTTTGATTAATTCCTTTGATATATTTCTCTAACATAACCACAATGTAGTGCTCACATATTGAACTAACATATTAGCACTTCATTTTTTTTTTTGAAATTACCAAAATTTGTATCTGAAAATTGGTAAGGGGCTAATTGAAAAAGCTTTGCATTTTACTTTTTTTTTATTAATTATTTAATAATATATATTATTACCGTTAATATGTATATACATATACATATATTTATTTATTTGTAGATGTGGAATAGATGTATTTTAGTTATTTTTAATCTTAAAAGAAAACATGGAATAGAGTAGATGTATTTTAGTTATTTTTAATCTTGGTTCTAATTTATGTATTTCTTATTATCTACTGAAGCATTATGTAATCTAAATTTTAATTATTAATTAATGTTGAATATTTTCACTATCATATATGGAATATTATGAACTATTTGTAATAAATAAATATATAAAATAAATTGCTAGTTATTTTTTTAACATAAAAATCTGTATGTAACGTTACAAAATTTTGAAATTGAATTTAAATTATATTTATTTTTTTATTAATTAAATTATTAAATATTTATAAAAAAAATATATTTATTTTCTTTAACTATAAAAAAATTCACAAGTTCATTAATAAAATTAAACTATTTATAAAAATTATATATATATAAATATGTAAAATAAATTGATTGTTGATATATTTGAATTGAGTGTGGGGTCCATAAAAAAGTTGTTTGAGTTTTTTGTTATAATGGAGAGTTAAATGAGATTTTTGATTTTGATGTGGCGGAGTGAGGACCATAAAAGAACGATGACAGGGGTGTTACCATTGTGGAGGCCTTAAAGAAGCAAAATATGGGAATTAAAATGGGAAAAAACAAAAAGAGAAAAAAAGAAGCAATTATCCCATATGTCAAAGCGTAAACGTGTCATCTTTCCACCACCAATGTAATGTGAGTAATAATAAAGCGTCTAATTTTCTCCCGAAAAAACATGTGGCCTCTGACTCGCTTTCATTTTTTCCTTTTCCCCTTCTGCAGATCATCGCCAAGATTCCTCTCGTCTCCATCCATTTTCTTGATATTCATTTCTTGCTCGTCTTTTGATTCTCCCACGTCCCACTAAATTGATTGTCACGAGGAGTGATCGACAATGGCGGAATCGTCCACCCTTTGTATTTCATCCCTTTCTTCGTCTTTTCCTTTTTGTAGCGAGCCCATGTCCTTGACTTTTTCCTTTCATTCTACTTCTCTCCCACTTCGGAGATTTCCTTTCCAAATCCATCGCCACCAATCGTCACCGCGCCGCTTCGTCGCCAGGGCAGCTGGGTCGGGGTATTTTCCAGAAGACGATGATTCCTTTGGGTTGTACCCCTGGCAGAATTCTGACACCGCTGATTCAAGTATTCCTGGTTTCTGTCTCTTGATACATGAATTTGTTCGTTTGTTTAAAAGAAAAAGAATCGGAGTTAGCTTGTGGTTTTTATGCCTTGTAGTTTCCATACATGTGGCGTGCGGATTTGATTGACTTGGGAATTTGATTTCATGTGTAATGTGATGAGATTTTGATGGGACTTGCTTATTATTTATGGGGGTTTTTGGATTTGTGCTGTTTTCTTGGCAGCTATTCAGTGGATTCCGGAGGAGAGAGTTACTTTATTTACTGCCGATGGGCTGATCCAAATTGGCGGAAAACTTGTCCCGCGCCGAGTTTCTTCTTCTGATGTATGGTTTTGTATGCTTGAATTACTTTATTTATTGTGTTTGAGTTGTTGATTGAATCGCATCAAAGTTTGACTCTTTCAAAAACCAGTTCTGGAAAAGAAACTGATAATTCGGGGGAAGCGTGCTGTTTGTGGTTTTATTAGTATGTTCTTATCACGTAATTTCTAAAATACATATGTTTGTTCAATGTATGCACACCGAAATCTACAACAGGCATATGGATCTGACATTTCGAATGATGAAGAAGATCCTTTACTCTTTCCGTCTAACTAAATCCGATTACTATATGCACATAAGAATTAGGTTATTAAAACTTCCAGCAAGAATGAATTCGTATTTTGCAGCATTTTGTCTCGATGTTTTACCACCATAACAAAGTTCTTAGCTTTGAGATTTGTTTAGAAACTAAATTCGATCCCAATTTGGCTGTCTACCTTGTGCGTTCAGTGAATTCTATGGTAGTTCATTGCTCTGTGGTAGTACTTCATGTGTGGCTCAAAAATGTTCTTTAACTATGGATTTACCCTAGTTAGGATTCTGTTTCAAAAAGTTTGAGATCCTTAAGTTCTGAATTTTTAGTTGGTTTAGTTATATTCTTTTCCCTTGTTTTGAAGTAGTTTTTATGCTTGTTAGTTTGCAAAAAAACGGCAAGGATAAGAACTATTGCTCCTTTGTTTACACGATCCGTTAGTTGTAGTTCATGATGTACTTGATTAAATATGACTTCTGCAATATAATAATAGCTTCTTGGGGGCTATTTGTAATATCTCGGCAACAACATAGCTTTTTTTGAATATATATTTATTTTATTTATTATACGACCTTTGAATCCTCTATTTCTTAATGAAGTCAAATGATTAGTTGTATGCTTCTGGCACGCAGAAGAAGCAAGGGAAGGCCAAATTATCTCAAAGGTACCAGCGGTTTCAAGAGAGTAACTACATGGATCCAAACCAAAGCCTCTGCCTTGGTGCTTTATTTGACATAGCGGCAACAAATGTACATCTTTTCCCTTTTACTTGGAAAATCTTTGTTGTGTCAGCAACTTTCGGTTAACTTATGAGAAGCGATCAATGTTAGGGACTTGATGTGGGTAGACGACTTTGTATTATTGGGTTTTGCCGTTCGATTGAGATGCTTTGTGATGTTGTGGAAGATACTGTTTTGGAGCATGGTGGGGAGGTACTTGTTCTATGCTTTGACTCGTATCTGTAAATATCTGATGGAATATATCACCTCTATGATACCTCCAGTCCCATGAAAGTTGATGAAATTGACAACTCACTGCGACACTTGGTTCCTCTGATCTTCTTTCGTGGTTGTTTCATCTTTATTGGGTACAAATCATGTGGCTGTGTGTATGAATCAACATTTTCATTGGCCAATCCAATAATCTTGTGATGAGTGATTCAGTGTTACGCAAAATATGCACTTGTTTGAAAAAGAACGCATGAATTTTTTCAGTTCAAGTGGCGGTACTAATGGTGCTACTGTTGAAACTCAGGTTGTGACGGCGAGAAAAGCTAGCAAAGAAGGGCTGCACGAAAAGCTAACAATGACCGTTGCGGTGCCATTGCTATGGGGAGTGCCTCCAGCCTCGGAGACTCTTCGTCTTGCGGTCAGGAGTGGAGGCGGGATTGTGGACAAGGTCTTTTGGCAATGGGATTTCCTATAGATAACTAAACTTACAGCTCTAAAATTCTAACCATTATTGCTGCCTATGTAAATACTTTATTGTTATTTTTTGTAAATTCATGTACAAAATTATTGGAATATAATCAATTGTATGTACCCATAGCACATGCACATTTGTTAATATAACTTCTCTTTATCTAGTAGACCCATATTGCATTTATATGGCTACCTCATTTTTCTGCGTTACCTGTGAATCAAATTTTGTTTATTAATTATTAGTGCTAGCGTGTATAATTTTTCAGAGTTTTGGGGAGCATGTCTAAACATTTGAATCATTCCTGGGAGTACAAGCACATTGACACATTGCAGTAAGATGCAACTAGACTTTCAAGATTTCATTTAAAAGTTGAGGAAAAGGAAGTCCTATTATGGGGAATAATATACATGAAATAACACATGCTTTTCAAAATAAATCGGTTTGTTAAACTCACCAGGGACGGAACTAGGATTTTTTGAAAATATAGCCGGGGTGATCGCCCTCACCGCTCCCCTCTAGCTCCGTCTCTGCCTACCAAAATGAACAAGGTGAGATGGATGAATCACAATTCACAGGTTGGGTATGCCTTCCTTATAGTTGAACTTGAACCTCTTTCACTTCTTGTTTGAATTTGTAATACCGAAAGGGTTTGTTTTATTTTTGCAAAATAACATTTAAATTTGTTTTATCCAAACATATGACAACGTTTGATTCCATCTTGTTTGTAAAATTTCCGGTGAAGAAAATAGAATCGTGTCTCCTTTATTGCCTAAAATGCCTATCCCACATCTTCCCAACCTCTTCCGAAACCTTAACAATTATCCCAAGAAAAAAAAAGATGAAAACTAAAATTATTCCAACGAAATCAAGAGGGAAATAATACATCGCATTTTCTTCACTTTGTACCCACAATGGCTGTGGTAAATGCCTCCTGTATCTCTTTTACACCACAGTCATCTTCTTCTCCTATGCTTCTCAGTTCGAATTTCACCACCTTCCCATCAAGCTTTTCTTCCCGACCACTCTCTGTCACTGTAAAAATAAGGGTCTTTTTGGATACTCTTTCTGCTATCAACAAGAAGAGCAATGTTTGTGAAATTGTAGAGTCCACTGAAACCCAATTGTATTCGTTCTCCCCTTTGCCTTTGCTTGTTTTAGCTGCTCTTCCAGGAGGTAATGCTGCTACATTCATGTTTGCGAAATAATGTTTGATTGTGGATTTATCATACCCTTTTGTGTATCTGTTAAGGGTCGAGTAAATCTTGTAGTAGATTTCTTTGGACAGATTAATACTAGGTTCAGCCTTGTAATGCAGCCATGATGTGTTATTTTGTTTCAAGATTATCTTTACTGAAAGCTATTGACTAATTCTCAGCCTTCTCATATCTCCAAAAATGAAAGAGGTATTTTTGCTCAGTATTTTTATGATCTGTATGTTGAAAAGGAACTAGCTTTGATTTAAATCAAATCGATTTCTCTTGGCGAATATCATCTAAAGGAGATTGACTAATGAAATAGAAAAGCGAGAGTTAGTATAAAAGTGATTTAGTCTTTGATGTTTACCAGCTCTTTCTTTGGTTACAAGTTTGACTGGGGGAGGGGGGAGTTTCTGGTTAATCCATATATCATAGCACAAACAAAAATCATTCCAAATGTTTGAACTTGCATTGATCTTGATAATTTTTTCCAAGCTGCAACTGTGACATCTGTCTTCGACCCATTCGTCGAACTTGTGAAGTCATGGAACCTGCCTGACTGGCTAATCCAGTGGGGTCACCCTGGTAACATGGTAACTTCCTTTCCTCTGATTTTTGAAACTCGGCTGTGCAGTATCTTGAGTAGTTGGTAAATATAGAATTCCATCAAAAGCAAGAAAATATTGTTTCCACAATCAAAAAAATTTGGTAAGAAAGGCAAACTAGTAAATGAATAAAACTTAATAGGCAATGAAATTAGTTGGAATCATAATCTTGAATGTCTCTTTAGTATTTACTTCTCTTTAATTTTATAGTGCACTTCACATGCTATTGTAGGCGGTTGTGCTGTTTGCCATGGGAGGATACGGAACATATTTGGGTTTCCGTATTCGTTTCTCAGACAATGCGGTAACATGCTAATATATAAAACTAAATACTAATAATTTTCTTCATTTATCTAGTTATCATTAGTTTGCATTGAAGTTTCTTCATGCTCATTCAGGAAGAAAAGGCTAAGGCCAAAGCTTTGCATCCTAAACTTCTTGGAGGAATGTTCTTCTTCTTTGCTCTTGGAGCTACTGGTGGAATCACGTCTCTTCTCACATCGGATAAACCCATTTTTGAAAGGTATTTGTTAATTCCCAATCCATTCATCAGTTTGCTGGAGACTCGTATTTCTGGCATGTTCTAGAAGTAGTACCTTATACTCTCAAAAGTCGAACTCGCTAATGCATTGCCTTCACAAAAAATACAAGTATAACCGACCGGGTAATTGACAAGAATAGCCTGATTCTGGGGTAAAATACAGCAAATGTTCCCGTGGGTTCTCCCAGTTCTAATGATCAATAATGAAATCGAGGAATCCATCTCAATCCAAAGGGGGGAGATAGTTTTGCTCACAAAGTTCCAATCCTCATAAGATGGTCACGAGTTCAGCTCGAATATTAGAGCTAACACCAGTACAATCCCAAAATGGCAAAACAGCATTTGCTATATGATCTCGAATAATACCACAACAGAAGACTAAAACACTCCAGAAACCTGAAAATATTGCCGATCATGACTTGGTTTCTTTACTCTCTTTGTATTCTCCAGTCCTCATGCTGTGACAGGTTTCATAGGACTCACTCTTTTGACAGTTCAGACAATACTACCAGCATTGTTTGAGGTAAAACCAAGATGGGATTATATTATCTTCATTTGGAATTTCCAAGATTCGTGTTTTCTTGGGCACACATAGTGTGTATTATTCTGGATTTTGTTTGTTTTGCGCAGGGGAATCCGGGATTGCGCAATGTTCATGGAATATTGGGCAGTGGGATTATGACATTGTTCTTAGTTCATGCAGCTCTTGGTCTTCAACTCGGCCTCAGTTACTAATCCCTCGCGATCAAAGGCGTCTTTGCCTGGAGATTTTTGTTTTCGTTCTCTTTTTAGTTTTTTTTTACACAAACTACTATTTATAGTTTACGCATTAGACAGAGATGGACAATATTGCGTGGAATAGTATTTTAAAAATGGTATAAACATTTCACATGTATTAACTTTTGATCTATAATTTCACCCAAATTTTCCTTTCAAGGATTCTTTTTTCCGATAATTGTTATATGGATCCCAACCGTAACCTGGGTTCCCTGAAACGAGAAACAAGCATGTAAAAACAAGAAATTTGAGATATCTTCTTGCAATCTAAGTAAGTTGGATTCTTGGGATCAACTCATGCAATTTTCCACATACACTTCACGTTTTATTTATTTTTTTCTGTGAGTTGGGGCAGGGGATTTTTATTACAATACTTCGTCTCGAACTCAATATTTCGTCTCAAATTTGGGACTTTGCTGTCAAATGAGCTACACGTTATCGACATTTCACGTTTTAATTTAAAGTTATGATATTTTTTTCCCACTTTTTGGAAATGTGTACTCTTCTCTTCGTCTCACTTATTTAAATTACATATCTTTTTTTATTCGTCCCAATTACGTGATTCAATTTTCATATTTAAATCATTTCTTTACATTTTACTAATTTATCTTTATTAAATTAATATAATTAACTTCTTGTACAATTTTTTTATTATATTAAAACCTTCATTAAATAAGCAGAAAATGGAATATTACTTTATAGAATTTATATTTCCAAACAAATCTATGTGACAATACGCACTACTAAATACTAATTGACTTATAAATCAGTTTACCTACTATTACATTAATATGAGATTTCCTCAATGCCCATAGAAAGATCGATATAAAAAAATCTTAATTGAATTCGATTGATTGATAGTTTTATAAATCAATTGTAATTTTACTAAAATAATAGAATCAGATTATTACATATAATTTTGGGAGATAAACATTATCCTCTTCAATTTATTTAATAATTAATAATAATAAGTTCCAAAAGGTCAAATATATTTGGCATCAATAATCATTCATTCTTTTATTATCCCCACCTTGGTCCTCCTCTCTCCTTCACAAATCTGTCTGTGTATATAATAATCATAAATATTAATATATATCTTCTTTCTTCTGTCTTTTGTCCGTTTCATCGCCGGAATGTTCCTACCGCCGGCGACTCGCCGTTAGCGGATTCGCCTGACATTTGTTTCCTCCGGCTTCTACCGTAGATCCGTTGACTCGTTCATTTATTCCATATAATTAACATTTGTACTTGTTTTGATCTTTTGTCATTATTAATCGTTGCGGAATATTGTGCGCGTTATTGCCTGTACTTTTGAATTTTTGAAATATGGATGAGCAAATGTTTTGTAAAGGGTTAGGGTTTTGATTGTGAATCGTGGGGGGCGAGAATGTTTAACAAGATAATGAAGAGGGGACACCGCAAGGTGGCCAAATCGGATGCTGATTATGGTTATATGCCGCAGAATCGGAGCTCGGAATCCGTTTCTACGTCTGATGTTGTCATCAATCATGCTTCTCGAAGCGGGGGGCCAGTTTCGAATTCACATCAGCCTCAGCATGTAGCTTCTGCTGCAGTTGTGCCGCCTCCTCTTCCTTCCACGGGTACCATTGAGAATCTACCTATGTTTAGAGATGTTATGGTTGCCGAGCGTCAGAATTTGTTTCTGCGGAAACTGCAAATCTGCTGCTTCTGTTTTGATTTCTCAGAGACCTTAAAGATGCTGAGGGAGAAGGAGATTAAAAGGCAGACTCTTGTGGAGCTCGTGGATTTTATTCAATCTGGATCAGGTAAAATAACTGAATCTAATCAAGAGGAGATGGTTAAAATGATCTCTGTGAATATATTCCGTTGCTTGCCCCCGGCCTCCCATGAAAATACCGGATCTGAGACTGCGGACCCTGAGGAGGAGGAGCCGTATCTCGAGCCTTCGTGGCCGCATTTACAACTTGTTTATGAGCTGCTGCTGCGCTATGTGGTTTCGTCGGATACAGACACAAAAATTGCCAAGCGTTACATTGATCATTCCTTTGTTTTGAAGTTGCTCGAATTGTTCGATTCTGAAGATCCAAGGGAGAGGGAGTATTTGAAAACGATTCTGCATAGAATATATGGGAAATTCATGGTACATAGGCCCTTTATTAGAAAGGCGATAAATAATATCTTTTATAGGTTTATATATGAGACAGAGAGGCACAGTGGGATAGCCGAACTCTTGGAGATACTTGGGAGTATAATAAATGGGTTTGCCTTGCCAATGAAGGAGGAGCACAAGCTGTTTCTAATCAGGGCGTTGATACCACTCCACAAACCTAAGCCGGTAGCAACGTATCATCAGCAGTTGTCTTATTGCATCACACAGTTTGTGGAAAAGGACTATAAGTTGGCAGATACCGTGATAAGGGGCTTACTGAAATATTGGCCAGTCACCAACTGCCAAAAGGAGGTGCTCTTTCTAGGGGAACTTGAGGAAGTGCTGGAGGCAACACAGGCTGCAGAATTTCAGCGCTGCATGGTCCCTCTTTTCCGGCAAATTGCTCGTTGCCTCAACAGCTCCCATTTTCAGGTGCTAGAAATTTACCAAGATAATTGTCTTGTGATGAATTGCACAGCGCTTTCTGTTCAAGTTTTATGTTATTTATGTTCTTTCATGTGTGCTGTATAATTTTCTAGTTTGTTTTCGTTAGTAGCTTGTTTAATGCTGCTGAAAGTGGATTGGTGGTTTCCATGGAATGTTTGCTACACTAACCTTACCTAAGAAGTTTATAATGTTTGTTAGAGTATATTAGCATCTATAATATGTTTATTTTGTTCTGAACCTTTTCAATATTCTAAAAACTGTATTTGATTTTTTAAGAGGGATGTCCATACTTTTTTGTGGTTTTCTTTTCATACTTGTACTCTCTCTTACCACATGCAGAACACAAGTGATGGAATTTTAAATCAGATAGTCCATCCTCTTTCCTAATTTAAGCTATCTAGTTTTATCAACTTGTTTTATTGAGTTGTTAAGATTAGTTTGGTCTATCTTCTTGAGGGAGGAATAAGCTAGTTAAGTATTTTGTAGAAAATTTCTCTCACGGATTAAGACCTGAATTTATGCTGTTCGTCTTTATCCTTACGATTGGCTTTACTGCTTTTTTGGAAATTGCAGGTTTTCTAGCGATTGATAAAGTCAGATGGGACTTACCGGTCTTAGTCTGATGGTGGTGATGAAAACACGTATAAATTCAGCTTTATGAAAGTAGAAACAAACTCAGATATCCATCTTCTCATTGACCTTTAGCAGTTCAATGCTCCCACTATATTATCACCTTCCAGTTCTTTTTAACCAAAAACTAATTCAAAGTCATTGTTTAGATTCTTGTTGACAAGGTATTTGTAAGCGGAGAGAAATTTGAGAGAAAAGCTCAGATAATGAGAAATTTGAGAGAAAAGCTCAGATAATGCAATTGAGCCTCTTGTTCCCAATATATTTAAGGAAAGAATGAACTTGTGTTCGATACCTGGGCTGCACATGCTAATAAATATGCTTGCTGAACAAAATGGAAATTTTTGTAGACTGTCTTTCAGGTTGAAACTCACTGGCATGCTATTTCATTAGGTTGTTAATGTTGCAGGTTGCAGAACGAGCTCTCTTTCTATGGAACAATGAACACATAGTGGGATTGATTGCTCAAAATCGCAGTATTATTTTGCCAATCATCTTTGCAGCATTGGAAAAGAATATCCAGTCCCACTGGAACCCTGCAGTACACGGTCTAACTGTTAACATACGAAAAATGTTTGTGGAGATGGATACCGAGTTATTTGAAGAGTGCCAGAGGCAGTATGCAGAGAGGGAGTCCAAAACCAGGGAACTGGAAGATCAACGGGAATTCTTGTGGCAGCGATTGGCAGCTGCTGCCACTCAAGGAGGCTGAAACTGACATTTTTATTGATTATTGGTTGTCACCTACGATGAGGGGGATCATGTGAAAGATGGATGAGCAAACCATGGAGGTCTATTTTCTTGGCTTCAATGGTAATCATCTAAAAATATTTTGAATTAATCTTGAATTTTCCAAATTAATGATGCGGGCAAAGCAGTCGACAATGTGATTTTAGATGTATTGTTATGTTTTTAAATTTGCTGAAAATTAAGATTGGCTTGTTAAGTGCCTTGTATCTGTTATACATTCTTTGCCTGTGGTATTAGTTTTTTACTCTCATATATTGGAGCTTTTGATGAGGAGAATTAATTTCTTGATTCTTACCAATGATTCGATTTGGGGTTTGAATTTTGATTGTTTGAGTCAGCGTCCATCAAAGTTTTTAGATCCATCCCGTGTGTAGGTGTTGGTACATTTTATATACACAGTTATGTTACACGTTGTGTACTTGTACATTTTTTGTTTTTTCATGTTTTTTTTAAAAAAAAAAAACAAGTGTGATATGCTCATTAAAAAAAATAATAGGGGCACATGAGAATTTTGCAATTGGATGGTAAAATGTGATTTTTTGGAGCAAAAGTAGTGACCAGTGTATCTGATTTGTACTAGTAATTTTGCTAGTGTGGATTTTGTGGGTTATTTTTGTAAAGTTGGATTAGTTATTGATTGCTGATTTGAAGATTAACATTCATTGTTTTTTTTTGGGTAAATTGGATTAAATTGTGGTTGGACTCTTTAGTGGGTTTTCTTTTTTTCTTTTTTCCTTCTATTTTCACCATTTGCACCAAAAATTTCATCTGACCCCTTCTCACTTGATAGATACTAGCGGCAACAAACATATTACGTGTGTAATGTAATTTTGTTCGCAAAATTATGTGTTGTGTATATATATATATATATAATTGATTTTAATATGATGTCATTTTTTTTACAATTTGATAATTTTGTTGGTCTTTTTGTTATTTAAAGTTGAGCATGTCAAAATACTAACTAAAGTAGGTTTTCTTGCTTAATATATAGTATAGATGAATAGAAAGTAGATGCAATCAATTGAGAAAAAAAATTGTTAATTAAGGAACGTATTAAACGAGGTGGCTGATTAGCGGGCATCTAGCAGCCTGGCAGTAGTTACTGCACATGATTCCTGCTGTCTATGCCCTCAACTTTTATTAGATTTTATTCTGAATTTGTCATGTTCTTTAATGATTGCCGCATGACTACAAGCCGAATATTTTAAGGTTTACATTTAACGCTTAAAAGTTTTTAAAAAAATGTATATAAAGTTGAAATTAACTGCCTTATTTATGCAGCATATTCCGTTATTGAATAGATAGAAAATATAACCTCCATCCCACATAAGGTAGTATTGTGATAGTTTTTAGGAAACACTTCTCAGCTTTTCCTTAACAAAATTTTGAAAATTTTGAAAATTTTGTTTAAAAAAAGCTGAAAAATACTTGTTATCCAAACACTACTTTAGTTTCTCTTTGGCATTAAACAATAACAAACAACTAAATGAAAGTATAACATTTATATATATACACTCACACTCTCCATAAATACAGGCTGTGTTTCCCAGCCTGAAATTAGTAATCCGCGCTCGACGTTACATTATCACGGAGTTAGTTATTGTTTGCATTATCTAAAAAAATGTTATTATAGATATTTTCTTTAACAAATTTGTAAATAAAAAATCCAAAAACACTTATTTTTAAAAATTTCAAACACTATCTTAATATATCTTTATCATATTTAATCAGCGTCGTCTAGACAATTTGGAAAACATTAGTTTCATTCAGCCACATGATGTGATTGTGACCAAAGATGTCAAAGCTCTTTCGTGGAGGCAAAGCATTCTTCTTTTCTGGCGACTCCTTCACATTCCAGATGTATCAATAACTTAAACTAGCCACAATGCACTGAAATATTTTATTTTTTTAAAATTAATTTGTATGCAATGATATATCAAAATTAAATGCGAATCTAATATAAATTTTAATACTTGCATCATTACAATATGATTTTCTTTTTATAATTTGAACACCCATTGATGAAATAAAGGGTCGCAGATTAAAATTTTCACCCTGCAAAAGGCCCATTATCACGTTCTTTGATATGTTATATTTTCTACTGTACCTGTATAAATGTATTTTAAGCATCAAGTCAATACAGCAAAAGTGAACTTTATTACACGAATTTAATTTGTTCTAAAATCCATATATTAGTTAAAAGAACAAAAAAAGCAAGGCCTCGGCTTCTCTATATTACGTTCGATGTTCAATTCATCACTGCAGGCTGCAAGAAATACTTTGATCAACACTGATGATTTAAATATAAAGAAGAACTGGTAATTTCTTCTTGGTCAACTTCATTATCTTCAGGGACAAGATCGGATTCAGCACCTTCTGTTATTTCAGGTGTTGTAACGCGCCCTGTCATAGGATCAACAGGGCGAGTATCTCGTGGGCCACCTTTTCGTCCCATTGCAAGCATTGGAGGTGGGGGTAACAAGCCAGCTCGAAAGAGGAGGTGTTGAACAGGTTCCGAGGGTTGTGCGCCAACAGAGAGCCAGTACCTGCACAAGAAAGAGGAAGTCATACACTTCATTAATTAAGCCAATTTTGGGACAGCAGTTCAAACTGTTCATGATCACAAGCATATCAAGTAAGAAGTTCTTGTTCTTTTCAAACTAAGAGCATAGGAATTATATAACAGGGGCAGATGTTAAATTTCAATTATGCATGTACCCTAAAATGTACAACTCATGAGAGGAAATTGATGAAAATTCAGTAACTTATTTGGTAGTAAATCACACAGCTTTCACAAAGAATGAGACAAGGATTAAGTGTATGTCAATCAGGACCTTCCAATTTTTGGTCTTCTGCAGGTTATATTGACAGTATAGTCAAACAAAGAGCTAACATAAACAGGTAAAAATGTATTTAACATAATAACATGACACATGCTACTCAATATCAAGGAAGGTCTTCTCATATGTTTATAAGGGGGGATAAATAAATACCCAAGATTGAATTAGAGGGCCAAGGACAAAATGGTGTTAGAACTCGGTCGAATAAATGCAATATCCAGGACTTAAAATAAAACTACTGCATTGATACATCAATCTAGTATGGATTTCCTACATGTATGCAGTTCCACATTATTCATACAAAGAAAAACAGACAATGAACTCATGTAGCAATCGTTTCATGTTTGTGCCTCATCACAAATAACTCATCAACAAATCTTCGATTAAATCGTACAAACTAGCAAAAATTTAAGATGACAATATGCCAGTGAATGTCGGTAAATAAATGCATATATATACATCATTTTCTTACAGCAGGTGAAAAAAGAAATGTATTAAAAGGATGCTCTGTAAACTATATTAAAACATTGATGCAGTTCAATATTCAGGAAATCTACAGCTTATCCTTCATGCAATGAATAGCTCCACAAGCATTGATAAACAGATCATCCATTCAATTTCATATTCAAAGCATAAAACAATTATATATCAAACCAAGAGAAGTAAAAAACACATATCCTCACATTCAGCATTTCTCAAAAATTAATCTCCCTCCCTCCCGCAAACTCAAACTAAATTTGAAATCACTTACTTCACTCTATCAAAATTAAGACCCATTCTTTTACCGCCATCCTGACCTGCATTATTCCACAAAATTCAGAAAGAATCAGAAATTTTTACCAAAAATAAATAAATAAAGCACCGATTGCAATTAGCTTCCAGATGAGATGATGCGAGATTAAATCTGCTGATGAACTACAATTCGAATCAAATCGATTTAAAATTGGAAAAAGATTACTTTGTGGATGGGATAATGAGTTACCAGGAAGAGGGTTGTAGTAGCCCAAGACTTCCAAATGCTTTCCATCTCTAGGGGATCGGCTATCAGCAGCCATTACTCTGTAAAATGGCTTGTTGCGGCATCCCAGCCGAGAAAGCCGCAAACGCACCACCATTTTCTCGCTGTCTCCTTCTCCGATTTGCCTAGGGTTTTTGGGGTTTAAATCAAACGGACTCTTAACAAAACGACATCGTTTCCAACCAAAAAGTGCAAATTTTTTTCTCTCGTCTCATGAATGGTTGGACGTTAAGAAATGTTCATAATTACTAACATTATATTAATTCACTAAAAAATAAAAAAAAAAAAAAACACAAGTATGCGAAAGTTATCAAACCTATATAAGCAATCTGATGGGATGTCGTACCATATATATTATTGACTCTGAAATTGAAAATATTATTGATGTATTTATTCGATTTTGGATTATATCAACATATGTTATATGTTATATTACGATGATTTAGATTCGAAGATTATTTAAAATAATTTGAAATGACTTTGAAATTAACTACAACAATAACTCTAAAACAATTAATTTTGATTTGAATTCATTGTAGTTAGAAAACTTACCAAAACAAACAAATTGATTTATTATTATAAATTTGAAAATTTTCACTTCAAATGTATATATCCAAATGCAACCTTAATTTTCAAGGTTACAAAAATGAATAGGGTGTGGATTGCTAAAATTAAAAAAAAAGTTAGAGGCGCAAAACACAAAAGCTCAAGATAAATAGGAGGCAAAATTCAAGAAAACATAACAAAATAGTTACCGGTGGAAGAGATACAAAAAAAATGATAACAGTTTTAGCTAGTGAACTGAGCCACAGATACAAAAGAACACAATTATTTGGCTCTCACTCTTAACTCCTCACCACATTTGGAGGAAAAACCTTCTGAATGAAATCTAAAAATCGCTCAGAATAGAACTTAGGGTCGACGGCAGAGATCAACAGGGGATTGAAGTGAAACGATTTGTATGCGTGTTCCATCTTCTTACTGACGTTGTATTCTTGCAGAATGTCGATGATACCCAAATACAGGACAACATCATATGCCTCGTGAAAGATCTGAGCATCATCTCCTCTAGAGTTGTGTTCTGCTCTAGCTGGCATATTCACACCAAGCTGGATTTGAAATCTGTCAACAAACATCAAAGTCACTCTACTGTATATCTTTTATACTATATATTAATCTAGACATATGACAGTCCTGAGAGAGATACAACTATATGTGACAGCCACAATGAAGGTAAGTTTCTTGATATTGATATCTTCACAGAAAGCTTCAATCTTCTGTCGTTTAAACAGTTGTAAAGTTCTCAGAAAACGTGGCGACTGATCATCGTTGTAATTTAAGGGACTTTGGATGAAAGAAAACATATAATGTGCTGGAGAAAAATCTGCTTATTCGATACCTTGCAGTACCAGGAAGGAGAAGATCTACTTCCTCGTTGCCACTTGCAGATGATGCACGTAAACGGTTGCCTCTGATATGAGAGCCAATAACGACATCTTTGTCACCAGCACCGCGAGGGACCAAAACCAGGCTTTGCCGAGAGTTTTCATCCTCCATTGACTCTGGAGGTTGTAGATCAACATGATATGAGTAAACTAAAGAATTTAGAAAACAAAACATGAAGAAGGTACATCAGATTTTGTCATGATTTACATGCCACAGGGAACAAAATTTACCATTTTCTGCAACAATTCCCAGTCCATCTACCAAAATACGCTGACTATAAGACAAATGAGAGCGCAGATGCTGTGGTGCTCGGTGATGTACACCTAGCAAGAGGCTGTAATCCATTATGTTCTCTGATTCCAAGAATTTGCTATCTGTTTTGATCTGTCTGGATAGTAGAACAGAACAGCAACATTACTATGCCATCAAATAGACCACATGATACTTCAATCCGAAGGATAATCATTGAATTTTCTTTTCAAGATTGACACCGGCATCCACTCAAGGTTAACTCTCCATCTCAAGCAAAGAGAAAAGAACAAAGAATAAAGCAAGTAGATTTATCATGTTTCATAAAAACGTATGTTTGATTAATGATCTCCGCTCTATGACATGGAATTCTCCTAGAAGAAAATTAGAGCAATGTGTCCCGCAGGATGTTAGTTTTCGGGTGATGAAAAGTAAAGGCCTAAAGGGAAATGAACCTAAATTTGAATTTAATAGCCACTTACTGTAGGAGGACATTTTGCCAAGAAGGTTCCAAATAAAAGCAGTAATTCAAATCTAGATCCTTGAGTATTGTATTCTCGTCAATTTCCACCTTGTCTGCAGAACGTCCTAAAGTAGAACCTTTCAAATCAAATCTCCGATGTATTCTTAACTCAGTGCAGAACATGTTTCCCATGACGACAAAACGGAACTGCCAAGCAGATATTGAGCAAAAAGGTTAGTCAACAACTGAGAGACAAGGAATAAGTCGATTGAATTAGCACATGCATAGAAATACTTTCCAAGACAAGTCATCTGGAAAAGAGGCAGCGGGGGCAATGATTTTGAAAAAGAACCAATGATAACAAAGAAATTGTGTTGAGGTCGCATAAATCAAAATAATCGTCCTAAAACTAATCCTAGTTACCTTTTGACCACTAGAAGGTTTAATCCTGTGAAGACCAAAAAATTTAGTTATCAGGGTGTTCTCGTATGTGCACACATGACGATAATAGTTTGGGAGCATCCGCAGCAGAACCTACAAATGCAACCATGGGACATATAATTTTAGTAACTATAATATACCTATTTTAAAATGTTAAAACCACGGAATCATAAGAACATATCACATCACTTTAGACAGCTCACAACACCAAGAACACAAGCTAACCAATAAAAGTTATGAGTGAGATATAAGACCTTAACTTCTGATTTTCGTAATGTCTTGATCATGAACCGATCATCCTGAGACAGGAAAAACACACTACCACTTTTACCGGGAGAAGAAAGTTCCCTGAGGGCATCATTTCCACATATTGACATCATGTAGTCAGCGGCATCAATCTCGAACATCTCTCTCAGATTCCTAGAAGAAAAACAAAATGTATCATTTTTATATAAAAAAATTTAACGAACTTCATTTTCTAATAACACTGAAATCGAACGTTGTTGAATTGCAAAGTAAAGGAAATATATCTAGACAAAATCATTTCATGTTTAATTGGGCCAAAGCAGTATAAGCACCACATGTTTCAGATATAGTGACTGGAAACAAAATGGTGCAATTTAAAGTCCAAAAGAACAAAATCTGGAGCTGAAACAAGGCTAGAGATTTTCAGTAAGACGTGTATCAAGTTGATTCTCAAAATGAGAATATGCAAGCGCATTTGCAGAAAGCAAGAACATAAGCATGAAAAATGAAACTAATAAATTAATGCTTACCACAAAATGTTAATTAAAATTTTATAAACAAAAGGTCTCCATAAATAAGTTGAAACACTTTTAGATTAAAAGCCAGAATCAAGAGAGGAACATCCACACAGGCAAAGGAGCTTCTGTCAGAGAAACGCACCTGAAAACCATTGGACAGTAGTCTTTCCATTTGAAATCATCAGACCGATGAGGAGGTGTTAATTGCGAGCCTTCTCTAGGAAAATTCATCCAAAAGCTTGCATGGGAACCAAAATCTGTTGCTCTAACTTCTCGACTTGGTATGGGAGTAATTTTCCCCACAGTATATCTGATCATGTTCTAACTGTTATTCAGAAGTGATTCACGACAAGGGCAAGAAAAGGGTCGATTTAAGAACTGACTAATATGATAGTGTGGATTTTTCTTGTTTTGTGAGCAAAATACGCATTCTTCAAAATCAACTAATGGCAGGAGAATAATGATTGTATCCATGGGCACAAGCCTTAAACAAAGAACAGGAAATGTAAAGAATAACTGTGAGGCCCGGTTATTCTAATTATGTTTAATGATCATCGAATAAAATAATTAATAGTAAAACAGCGGAAAAACGATTTAAAATGAAATATGGGTCTAAAAAAAATATCCGGCATGACCTCTCTGTTAAACAAGATATAATTCTTAGCCGATAGATATGATTATTCACGCTCACTAATTTCAATGAAACCAGCAATTAACTCCCAAATCTGTTCTCATTACAAGTTTTTACACACAAGATGAAAATCACGCATAAATGGAGCATTTGAGCTTTGTTTTTTCAGAAACATTTCTTCCATGAAATTAAGTTTGATAAGAATTCAAGATATTGTTTTTACTAACTATAAATTATGTAAATAATAACAAGTTACGGAATGTTAGAGCTTGTTTCCAAAATTGAAATTCCACACGAACAGAAGGAACTTCCAAGTTTTTCAATCTTGATAAAGCTGTAATCCAACTTGATTAATCAAAAAGATTCCAAAAAGGAACTCAACAAGCGAGTCGAATAGACCAGAACACTTATTCATTTAATTCCTGATTGATTTAATCCAGGATTCTTACAAAATAATCCAATCAATTTGCAAAAGGACAATTGCATTCAATTTTGGAAGTCAGGACATGCAATACACTCTTAATTGAATCAGAGTTGCATTACTAAATTCTTAGAGAAAGAAAAAAAGGATTACCACTTAATTGGATAGAAATCCAAAACACATTTTCCAACTCTGAAAACCTAATAGCATAATCACAAATGTCCAACTATGGACTTTTAAAAAGGCATGAAAATAATGTGCACTTGTCAATGGTCATCATACCTGATCCCAAGTTGCAGACTAAGCATTAAATCATAACTCCTGTGGCCTTTAATAATTTGTTCACCCAGCCTCTTTATCTCCCTTGCAAGTCTCTTCTGTCGCCTGTCTGCTCTTCTGGATGAAGGTGAAAAACGATTGCTTAATACAAGCTCACTGATTAAGACTCCCTCTATGTACTCTCTTTCCAAGATTGGAGGGTTTATGTTGATCCCATTATCTCCTCCATTTAGAACTGTGTCAGATGTACTCGATGATCTGTAGTGCCCAATAACTTTCTCAATAGATACTTCAAGACTCCAGCTCCTTTTCAGGGAAAAATTTTCCCCGTGAGATTGCTCAAGATTTAACAATCCCCTTGAGAGTTTATTAGATGAATTCAAAACAGAATTTCGGATTCCACCGACCTCAACATCTCCCATGTCTACTGATGTTGCATGGTGAATATGAGAAACCTGATTTTGTTTTCTTAAATCAGGCAACAACCCTTTTTTTCGCAAGGCGTGAAGATATAATTGCTGACCAGCTGGAAGGCTACTGCCTTTCGGATAAAATGTTCCTTTCCCATCCTTCAGGCCTCGAGTCCAAGTTCCAACATAGCAACCACCATCAACCCATGTGTAGACCCCAAATCCATGAATCATGCCATTTAACCAGTTACCTTCAAACGAGTCCCCGTGAATCCAATTAAGAGTTCCCTTCCCTGACATTTTCCCCCCCTTCATATTTCCCAGATATACATTTCCGTTCGCCCAGGTATACTTTCCAGGCCCCTCCGGGGTTCCCCTAATCCAAGATCCTTCAAATACATCTCTATTGGGATAGCTCTGATACCCCAAACCATGTTTGAGATTTAATCTCCAACGACCCTTGTAGGTCATTCCATCAGGTCTGGTATATGTCCCAGTTCCATGCATATAATCACCTGAAAACTCACCTTCATAAAGTGCACCTGAAGGCCATTGAAGTTTACCATATCCTTGCCTCATCCCATGTCTCCATTCACCCTCATACTCGCTTCCATCAGCCCAAGCATATCTCCCGGAACCCTCAGGTTTACTGCCAAGTAGGGATCCAGAATAAGATTCCCCATTGGGAAGAAAGAACTCACCAGTTTTAAAGCCATTGGTTACTGATCCAGCTCGAGAATCCTCCCCACAGAATTCACTTAAGATGCTTTTTTCATTAGATAAAATAGAATCAAGAGATTTTGTCCTATCAGAAAAGGAGATTGCTCTTTCAACCTTATCAGCAATGGCCTCAAGGCCAGACATGCATAATTCTTAAGTCTCTGTTTGCAAACTAAACATATGGCAAGCATCCATATAACTCTTGCAAGACCAAGAGAAACACCTTCTGAATGAAAAGATCTCTGAAGTTTCTCATCTGCATACCTTGGAGATGAAACAAAATGATATTTAGACTTGAATAATTCCTTGGGTGTAAAGTATGGATAGATAATCCAAAAAGCAGAAGCACAAATTTCTACAGGTGACGTGATTCCAGAAAAGAGTTTGACACATTTTCTGATTACAAACAATACTATGATCCATCACAAACTTCTCCACGTTTGACAAATGCGTTTCAAATCCCACTTCAGTGAACCATTCCAAAACACAACTGAAAAAAGTTGATCTCGACCACCAGAAATAAAATTAAATTAAATTAAAAAAAAAAAAAAAAAAAAGATAACAAATCACAGCAAAAAGTCACTGATGATGACTGTTTCCAGAATTAGTCATTCTAGGAGAATTACATTGGATGTTCAGTAATCTGGTTCAGCTCCACCTGCATTCAAACAAACAAGTTTGCACATCCAACATTCTCTAGTTGTATGTTGGATTGAATGATTTTTTCGTAGATATTCAAATCCCGAAATCCTGAGACCACCACATCTGTAATCTACATTTGCTGAAATGAATGCGTAGTTTTAACTTTTAATACTGTCGAAAAATCCTTAACAAATATCCTTCGTCCAAAACTTCAGTTCATAAGTTAGCACCTCTTGATATAAAATGACAAAACATTAAACCCAAAAAAAAATGTATAAAAGTAATCAAAGGAGGATAACATCAACACAAGACACAATCAGTCTAACAAAGTTAAGCAATAGGTTCCAACTCTCACACCTTCTCCCCGCGAACAAAAATAACTCCAAACGTATATCAAGATTGAATTACATATCATTAAAGCAAAAACCCAACACGAATTTCTCCAGTTCGGTCCCAAACATCATGTTTCAAAGAATAAAATACAAAAAAAACATACACGTAACACCAGTCCGCAGTTGTTAAAAGATTCACCTTCTATTCAGATAAAAGTTGAAAAAGATGCTAGAAGTAGAAAATGAAGATCTGGGAGTTGTGACTTTCGCCAGCAAAAATTCAAGTCAAGCCTTCAAAGCTTCGATGATCCTATTTAACAGCAATGGAACCCAAGATTGATCCAATCCCACGAGGAAGAAGGCAGGTAAATGCTCAAGTTGCTAGATTTTCCTGTGGACCATTGATATATTATTATATTATTTTGCATTCGCGAAGTAGAATGAATAATTTTGTGCAATTTGAATGGACAATCGCAAGATGTGGACTATGTTGTCTCTTTCAAGTGTGATGTGTGAATTTTCTACACACATCATTCACCATGTTTTATTCCGAATAATATATAATTTCATTTTTGGACTATTATTTCGTTGGTTTGGGTTAGGTGATTTATTTTTATTTTATAATATAATAAACAAATATTTTAATATAATTCTTTATTCGGCATACGTTTTCTCTATCCACTTAATCGAATTATTTGATGGTAGACAACCGACCATACTAGCAAATGAAGATATGAATATGTGATCTAGGCTTGTTGGATAGTTGAAATAGGTAAGTTCGATATGAGTTTGATTCTTTTATTAATTTTTTATAGAACGAAACTCTTGTTGCACAAAACTTGTGTATAATGGGAGTTATCTAACTAATATAGTTTGTCCAAGGTTACGTTAGTTTGGTGTTTATCCTATACACATCGAAAAATATCTTAATAAATGAAGATATGGTAATTTTTGGCCAATCAAATCTTCTGCTGCTGCTTCTCCATGGAACCGGCGGAATCCTCTACTGATCCATTTCTTGATGTTTTAAATGCCAAATATGGTAATTTATTGTGGGTGGAGTCTGCAGGCCGCATTAGTGTGATGCAAGTTGGGTTCTAACTTTCAACTCTGGCTATCCCAAGTGGAGATATTAAAATGTATTTGCCTTTCTTTGTTTTAAACGCATTATAATTATGTTAAAATAAAATAAATTGAACTACTCTCGATTATATTTAGGGGTGTAGTAACAAAAATATCAGTATAAAAAAAATTCATTCGGTATTGATACCAAAATTTCAAAATTTTGATATAGAAAAAATCTATATTGATATCATATACATACCGAGCAAAAATTCGATATGCCAAAAAAATGTCTATATATCGAAAAAAATTCGATACAATATCGGTATATTTCAGTATTTTTGTACGGTATGTGAGCCCTATCTATATGAGAGGTTCAAATTTTGTTTTTTTTTTTAAAAAATAATATGGTTACATTTTTTAAAAAAATAAAAAAACTGTTCGATGAAATGTTATCACATGTTAATGTTTAATTTTGGGAAGAATTAGTATTGATCACTTAATCTGACATTATCGAAATGATTTATATAGTTTACCAAGTATTAGAATGACATTCTCACGTTAAAACTCCATTTGTATTTTTCTATTAAAAAAAATTTATTCAAATGAGACTAAATGAAAACTCATCTTGAAATATGATTTTATATATATATCATCAAATTCAAGTATTTTAACGATTGGAGAAGCATTACAAATCTTGCAATGTTATGGTTTGGGGTAACTCAAATTACGGGTTGCTGAGAGTCTAGCATGAGAATACTACCCTCATACTACATTCAAATGTCAAATTTTAATCTAATTGTGTGGGATTCATACATTTTTATGAACCTCACATATATAAATCAAATTTGAACCTTAGATATAGGATAAACTCCACCGAAATTACGTAGCATCAAACATCAATGCCTTTACGTGTGCTCTCACCGATATATATAAAATATAAATATATTAAATACCAATTGACAATGTCAATTTTTTAGTATTAAATTTACTTGTGGCCAAAATTTTCTTTACGGAGCTGGTGGGCGCATGATAAAAATATAATTGTGGAGTATAATAATCTGCCTTCAGAATTAATAATTGTGTTTTCATCATACTGTACGGACATGACATCACCACCTGCTATTACATTTTCTCAATA
Organism: Henckelia pumila; assembly: GCF_033568475.1. Lineage (NCBI taxonomy): Eukaryota > Viridiplantae > Streptophyta > Magnoliopsida > Lamiales > Gesneriaceae > Henckelia > Henckelia pumila. Next base: position 108,218,644 of record NC_133121.1, read on the forward strand.
TAAAAAAATCAACCTCCCCCTTTAAATAAAATTCAAAGGTCTATCCTCTCAAAAAAAGAATTCAAAGGTCTGTACTTGAGAAAACAGTTGTTAGTAAAGATTCTCAAAGTTATCATGTTAACGACAAATTTTACCAAATAGCAACTAATCTCATCATTATTGATAATAAACAATCATCACCAGAGAAAACCGGAATATTATAAAGTTTGTCCATAAATCATGACAAACGTAATTGTTGAGTGACGGAATAATAATTATTTAAAAAAAAACGATTGTAAATTTGTATAATCCATTTTCGAAAATCCCCATCATCTTGGCCGCCAGCCACCACCGCCATTTATATTTCATTCCACTCTCCATAAAAAACCAAAACAAATTTTAATCATTTCCATGGATTATTAATGATGATGATGGTGCTTCATTTGGGATCATGCGTAGCCGGGAGAGGGAGAACAAAAGCCACCAGCACCCACACACACACACAACACACACAAAGAAAAGAAGAAAAAAAAAACACCAAATAATTTTATTATCATTTTTTTAGAAAGAAATAAAACAGCAAATAAATTAAGTTTACATTATTTACAAATAAGGAATTCCAAAGAAGATAAAGAGTTGAGCCTCGAATAATAATAGGAAAAAAAAAAGGTTGGTTAGAACTCAGAAACAAACCAACCGACAGGTGGAGAATTGTTTTATCCGACTAAAACTTTACAGTTCAACCTTTTTCCGACTAGGCAAAATGGTTCTGTCCCCTTTTGCATCTCAGCTAACCCACAAACAAACTGCAAGTACTTTACTCACGCACGCACTAACTAACTATCTAGACTAATAAATAACGGGGCAGGCAAATCATCAAAATTTACACAAACCTGCAAAGCAAGCTATTGAGGACGAATGGTTTTGCTTTGTTAGTTACTGCCGGGGGGCGGGGAATCTGATTTATCTTGGTTGATAATACGACATTTCGGGACTTGTTTTTCTAACATGGACGTCCCCTTGAAAGTAATCAATTGCCAACAGGTTCTTTTGTAATTCAAGAGCTGCAACAAACAGAATATCAAATATCATTACATGTTCGAGGGAGAGTGAGTTTGGCGAGGTTTGGTTAACTTCTAGCTAGTTGTACCTGCTCTTCAGCAATCGTTGTGAATCCAAACTTTTTTGTCCATATTGATTTCGCCTCTTCAGCTGCTGGGAGAACAAAGAGTTTCACGCCCAAGAAAGCAAGCAATTTTTCGATGCATGTGTACAGAATTTGGAAGTATCCCTGCAAAGGCATGCAACATGAGACAGACCATAAATTGCAGAGGGAAAATCTTGTAAAAAGAAAACAACCAAGGACAGTCTTTCAATGATGTTTTCGAACAAGATTTGGTATTTACTGAATGTGATCAACAAACACCATCATTTCTAAATATTTTCATTTTATTAAAATACAAAAAGGGCACATTTGGATGAATTTATACCTATTTGATTTGTTTGGATACATTTATACGGGATGAATCGCAAATCCAATTTTTATTAACTTCAGCAAATACAATAGTAATTGATATAGGTTTGAAATACACTCAAAATAGATGTCATTTCAATTTTGACACAAGGCACCAACATTTAATAGCTTTTTGCCTCCAAAGACCTACAACTACTGCTCTTTGATGAGTCAAACAAGAAGGAAAAAGGGTACGTACCCTATCTTGATTACCAACACGAGTTGCAGCCAATGGAAGTTCAGCCATCTCCTGCCCAAAAATCCGCAGGATCCCTACTGATACAACTGTTGAACTGCAATGTAGGAAAAAATTGTTGAAAACACAATGTTACATCAGCAGTGCTGGACGAAACGAAAGCATGGATGTGAGAAGCGGGTCTAACTTTACTGTCAATATAGCACAATGCATTCCACTGAAGTCTTGACCCCTTATATTCCTCCTGTCAATGAAGAGAGATTTGGGAGCAACACCCAACAACACAAAGTTATACGAATTTATGCAACAGAGAAATTCATGGCAAAAGGCAAAAGATGTTAACCATACCCGTAAACCATAGACGGAATGAAGTCCCTTCCAGTCTCTGAATCCACAATTGGGTCAAAACATTCCTGGAAACAGAACAGATTAATACAGAGAAGTCCATAAAAAAAAAAACCTACAAATAACACTACGAAATCACGAATTATATCTAATGAATTGTAATGAACAGCTCAAATACTCTGAACTGGACCACAGCCAAAGTACCACAATTTGATTGTTATTCTCGCATATACAGCCAAATAACCACATAAGTGATAAGACAGTGAGGGCAACTATAGCCCACCCAAAACCATTTCCTCGTTAGTAATCCAACTGCTCTTGAGATTTCAAACACACGGCCCAACAATGATACCAACTTTCGCACAATGTATTTAACCATTTTATCAAGGGAAATTGATTAGCATAATGATGCAATTCAAATTCTTTAATAACACAACTCAAAAATCACGTTTGGATACTGTGCATTACCAACAGCCACAGAGGATAGAATAGACAATCAGAACCTACACAAATCCAGCATTCAGCATTATGATGAAGCTTCAAGTCACAGCTAGAGAAGGTCGTGAACATTGAAATCATGAAGTTATAGCTATTAAGAAAACTGGATGCTCCTTCCATTTATTAACAAAAAATGACTATTATTATTTATTACCATATGTTTCAAGTCAACAGCAAACTAAACCTTGCTCACTCAATTTGTGCACCTACTCGAAGACAAGAAACTAATAATTTTTCTTTTATGAGAACAAGAAACTAAACTCTAGACACAGTGCAAAAGTGAAATCACAAGCATTTAAATTAAGATGCGACAAAACTTACATGAAATATTGCCACAGCCTGTGATAGCAACACTCGGGTTTCACGAGAAGTATTTTTCCCATTTAAGAGCCTCCATCTCACATCAAGATCTGGATCAGCAACTAAATTCTTTCCCTCCCACTTTTTCATTATGACATCTAAAGTAGCTTCTGGAAGCTTTTCCGCCCCGTTATTTAGCAAATTTTGCAGTGCAGAGTATATCCTCCCGCAATTCACAGAACAGAACCATTTTTCTTTGGGAAGTTCCTGTTGAAGAATCAGATCAAACTCAGAAATAGAAACAGGGAAACAAGAAGAACATTACAAAAGAACAGCACACAGCCACAGGTGATCTTTTCATTGAAAGTGCACCTTTAGATCAGACATCTTGCATTTCTTCAAACAGCCAACATGATACTCCTTTTCGCACTGTGAAATATGAAATTATAATCAGAAAATGGTCTCCATATTCACAGTAACTCAGTTAAGAAGGACAAACAAAGATGAGAATCAGGAAGAATACCTGATCACACAGTATAACAGTGTGTGGACCAAAACCAGATTTGCTAAAATCATAGCCTCTGTTTATCCACAAGAAGTTCAGATACAAACAAAAGAACAAAATTTATCACCAAGTTTCAAAACCAAAATACCAAGCCAATTATCTAGGGGCAAGTATGTTACCTGCAGATCACACATGCTATTAACTCAGCTTCTTCAGGGCTCCTGACAATGCGAATGCAACGGCTTTTTATCTGCTCTATCGCATCAATACCTAAAACTCTTCCAGCTGCAACAGCATTGGCATTGGATTCAACGAATCTCTCTCTCTGAAACATGTTTTGGCAGTATGTGCAATACCATTTACCACGAGGGATACATGGCAGCAATGCACATTCTGAAAAGTGACACGAGGAGGCAAATCAAAAATTAACTCAATAAGACACATTACACAAGTGCATACCTCTGCCTTAATGGCACATCATCATAAAAAAAATTCAAAACCGTCGCTGAGAAAAATGATGCACTGAAAATGAGCAGGTGAGAGAACAGAACCACGGTATAGTCACACATAAGTCACAGTTGTCTTGTCACTGACCGGCACTGAACTTGGGTACTGGCACAATTTTTAAATTCAATGCCAATCTTTGGCCCCAGCCATATACGACAAAACCTTATTCTGTGTACAAAATAAATAGGTTTTTCTCTAGAAGATATTGCAGGCTAAAACCTTCATTACTTCAACACAAAAGCTCATAGTCTCATATAAGTGCAACATACTGCAGGCAGATGCATGCACATGCATTGATACCCACAAAATACAAATATCCCACAAAAATGCTCCTACATTTAATTTTTGGTAAAAGTTCATCCAAGCTCGTCATTCAATTTTTGGTGAAAGTTCTGCCAGAATTGTGCGGAAAATTATATTTTTTGACTGAATAAATTCTTACATTATTTAAGGTGGCAACTGAGATAAGACTATAAGAGTTATGAGTTGATATATGGCTTTAAATGCCTTTGGCTTCGTAAAGGCGTAAAGCGCAATAGATGGCCCATGGCAGGGTGTTAGACTGTTAGTAGTAGGGACTCAATGAAAATATGAAATAGTACTTAAAGACCTTATAATCCTGGGTAACGAACTCAACCAGGTTCCTGATGATGTGACGTGACAATTAATTGTTCCGATAAATGGCTCTAGGAAAACACATAAGAACTGTTATTAAAGTGCCAGATACCCTAAAACTAACAGCCACGAGGAAGTCCCCTTTTGCAAATAATTTTTCTATTAAGATCAATTCCACAGTATTTTCTTCTTTTAAATTGTATGCATGAAAGAGGTGCAGTAGTAAAAATAAATAAGAATTTCTCCACAAAAATAAACAAAGAATCACGGGAAAACCTAGGCAGTTCAAGTCTGCAGAATCCTGTAAAAGAAGTCCAAGCAGCACGACAATCAAAACCAGCTATCAATATTGCCAGTCACTGAAAGTTATTGATCTCCCATGGCTTGAGATGTACTCAAACCAGACAAAAGAATGGGGAACAATGAATCAGGATGAACATACTGGCAGTGCATAGTAAGAAGAATTTCAAGTTATTCTAGCATCCAATGCTGCCCCTTTTCCACCAAAATACAAGACCAGGGTGGGAGAAAACAAAAGGATACAAAAAAATGTTGGTTATCATTAGGATTCATCATATGACAATAATAGTGCCATTTCAATTGGAAAATGTGGCAAGCAATAAATCAATGTCAATCTACATATAAATTTAAAATTTACCTTTGTGAAATGCCCTAGGACATCCATCACAAAGCACAAGTTTCCCACCATCCGCACAAATGATGCACAAGTCATCATTATTCTTGGCCGAACCATCACGACCTTTCAGCAGAGAGACAGCGAATTCATGGAGGGACACCCCATTAGATGTGTAGATATACATATAGCTGCAGAATAAATGGGAACGCATCAGGGCTAAAAATATATGCATTAAATAGAACGTGTTGATCACAATATTTCAGACAAACAGATAGAGAGGCTGACGGTTTTCTGCGGGCTGCCCAACCAGCATGAGCTTCAAACTGAGATGGACTGATCTGCTCAAAAGAGGTAACAAGAATCAACACATTAGCAAAAACAATCAGAACTTTCAACTTAAAAAAATCAAATTGATAGTTTGATACCTGAGCGTTGCAACAACGGCAAACTATTCCTGATCCCATTTTATAGCCTTCACGCAATTTCTGCGTACAAACAAAGGAAGATAACAAACCCAAAACTCAAAATAAGATTAAGAATCTAGCTGTTATCTAACTCACCTTGCCATGGGAATAATATGCTACTTCAGTTCCATCTGGTAATCCACCATCCTCAAAAACTAGCCTGTGCATCCTCTGATCCCTGTATAAAGGACAACACCAGAATATTTTCTTGTATGCCAAAGTAGAAAACATATACATGAAATGCAAAGTAAAAATGATATTTAAATATCTAAGTGGAAACAACTTTTTAGTTATCTTCCATGAACTCTTTGATTGAACTGATATAGATGGAGATTCAGTTTCTGAGGACTTGGAGAGTGAATTTGTATTTGACAACCTGTACCACAAGACGGAACATTCAGGTACAAAATATTGCTCGAGTTTGACCAGAGACAAAATGCATGAATTTACAAAGGATAGACGTTTACACTAACTTCTTTAAGAGCTTTCCACTAGCCTTGTTCTTCAGGGAACCATGTGAGGGATCACTACCATCTGTATCCACATATGACACAGACCTTGTATACCTCACTGAAGCACGTACACCGGATTTAGATGCAGAAGATGATTGAGACCTCCTTCAAACAACAAACAAAAGCATATCAAAAAAGTGATTGCATTATTACTATAAGTATAAAACTAAACAGCAAGTAATGAAAATTACTTTTCACTTGAAAAGTGGTCAATAAAAATTAAAAACTCACATATTTGTTATCTCCCATTTTCCTTTTGTCGTTGACATTGGCGATGATTTTTTGGAATACTTAGAATCAGAAGCCAACTCCAGATGCCTACAGACAAAAACACAGTGGCACGATTTTAAATCTAAGATTTCCTTCAGCATATGGAAAAGCAATATAGACTATGTTGCACGGATACGGGTACGAGTATCGTATCAGACACGACACGGATACGGCGATACGACAAATTTTACAAATATAAGACACGATACGGCTAGGATACGGCGAATATTAAATAATATAAAAATATTAAATATATATAAATTTAGTATTAGAAAAATAATCTGGGCAGTGGGCATTGATTTCAGAAGGAAAAAGAAAAAAAATGTACTAGAAACTTGAGTGCAGCAGCAGGCGACGGCGAGCAAAGGGGAGCGGCGACGAGCGGCTAGTGGCAGCAGCGATCGGCGGGCCGCGGCGAGGGACAGCAACTGCCGATGGGATGACTGATGATAGATGGACGATGTCGATGATGATAGAAAGACGCACTGGGCAGAAAAATAATCGGAGAAGAAAGCCTACTGATTAGGGCTTTTTAGGCCCAATTAATTTTGGTATATTTATTAAATAGTCCTCAAAGTCTTATTGTTTTTTAATTTAACCCTAGAAATTTTAAATTTTTTAAAATTGAGCCCTGACGTATCTAAAAACGTATCCTAGCCGTATCCTCGCCATGTCCTCGCCGTATCCGACTGGTCAAACTTCAAAAAAGTCAATGACACGTTTTTTACCGTATCCGATACGCGTATTTGTGTATCGTATCCGTATCCGATACTTCAAAAAAAAAATTCTGGAGTATCCGTGTTACATAGAATATAGAATTAATAATAAAAAACATATAATATACACACTTTCTTTTCTTCCTTCCTTGATGACTTTCATTTTGGGGAGTGTTGAGATCTTCAGTATTTTCAGAAATTGTAAAACAAAGAGCTGGCTCCGAAGGGCTGAATAAGACAAACCAAAAATTAAGTTAAAAAATGGAAAACTTCAATTATTATGATTTATAAACAACATGTATAAGTTAATGACTTGATAATTGCTGTATAGTTACATCAGTCAGGCACAACAGAAAAAACTGAAATAGCTCATCAGTAATCATAGAATTTGTGTTTAAGATTTAGTTACGATAGCATTGAACACTGGCAGTTATAAGAGATAAGTATAGAGATCACTTGCATAGTCAGAATGAAATTCAAGAATTTAGAAAATCAGCATCTACAGGCCTTCTGATTTTGACACAAAGGCCATAGAGAGCTTTTGTTGGCCCTAGCTCTCACATCAGGACTATCCGGAGCATACCTCTAACATCTGGTTACTAATAAATCCATAACTCGCAACCATCAATTCTGGGCACGAGTCCGATACATGTTAACTATTTCTTTTTTCCAAAACTTATAAAAACCTTGCATCAGGCTTCATGTATATTTTCGTCATGGTACATGTCCAGCAGTTAATAAAAAAAAGTTATAGAGCCTCCAAGCAGGTCATATCCACGAAGAGTTTGAGAAAAACGCAAATAGACTCAAGATCTCTCAGATAGAAAGAATACCCAGATGTCACACATTCCGCAACAGCGTCCAAATTCACATTAATCAAGCAAGAATCACAACGTTGCTCCACCTTTGCAGGCGATGTCGCAAGATACGTATCTGGCATACAAAGGTACCAAATTATCTTTTGTATAAGAATACATGAAACGTAAGAAGATCAGAGATGATAAACCACACTCACTCTTGCAACTGTGACAGACAAAAGATTCCTTCACATGCACGGGACCTATGAAGTTTCGTATGGTTTCTTCTAACTCCTTCACAGAAGCTTTGCCGCATTCTTTGACAATGTCCAGGAGACTTTTACCATTCTCTAAGCATATATACTGAGATGCACGTCTATATGATTTACAGGCATGGATCTCAAATTTACAAGGAGGTACTACCTATAATGTAAACACGACATGATCTCAGGATATATTTACAAGCACGGAAGCAAAAAAACAATAAGCACCCACACTTCTTCATGGTGGTGATCACACCAAACTACTAAATAAATTAAGCCCTCACCACAACTCCTTTGCACAAACTGCAAGAACAACTGATACCACCGTCTTTTATGGTCCCCCGCAGAGGAAACCCCTAGAAAAGAGAGCACGAAATAGTTAAGACTCTGAAACAAAACTGTTTCATGCACAAATAGTGATTGATGAAAAGCAACAGGCTAAACATAATTCATACAATCTGTAATACCATTAAAAAAAAGTCATGTTAATCCTTTAAGGAGACAAATCTATTTCAGTTTTTAACTCTTGTACACACGTTCCCACAAATATTTATATTTTACAACTTCCCGATTTTATCACATAACAACATAAGCATCCGTGATTTTCACAGATTAACAAATCCAAAGTTCTAAGTCAATTGCCTGATTAGTTATGTTAAAAGGCTTTTGCGGTCCTTCGCAAAGCCTCTTTGTAGGGACAAAAATAACATTGAGATTTGAGACAGTATCAATAATGCATCAACAGGAAGATTTTTTTTTTAACGATATTTACTTTTCAACAAAAAGTTTTCAAATACAAAAAATCTCTAGGAAACAAAATATTGATCTATACTATGTGATAAAAACTATTAAAGAAGGTTATAATCTTAGCATCTTCTACTCTCCCATTTCAAATTTTAAAATTAAAATTAGAATTTCTTTTTAATGAAAGCTAGATAAAAATGACAATTTAAACATAATCAACCACCACCATAACAACAATAATAACAATCACAAGACAAAACTGGTAGCTAATCATACTACCTTCTTGCCACCATTGTAGAAAACTGGATACCCCTCCAACAACCCAGTCTCTAAGAGCTCTCGAACAGTTGTAGGGCATCCTTTTATCAGGATATTTTCGGACATCTTCGATGTCATCGGACTACCCGATGCAGCCACTGTCGCACCCTTCGATCCGTCTACCTCAAAACCCTCCCCATTTTCAGCTTTAGAATCCTCAACCTTTAAGTTCAGTACTGATCGCGTAAATCTCCGGTGACCATCTCTCATCCCCACCGCCATGGGTTTCTGCTTCCCTTCAGTACCACTAATGGCGCCTAATTTATCCACACTTCCACCAATACTTACAAAGTCACCACGACGGGCTGCAACATCACAGTCCGAACTTACTACCTCCGCGGCCTTAGTAGAGATTCCCGAACATTCTACGACATTGTCAAAATATCCAATTCTTCTCCCGTTTCCACTCTTCAACCGCCCACTCCTCGAATAAACGGCGTAACCATTCGCCTCACTCGCCCTAACCCCTGTTCCATGGCGGTGATCCATGAAAACCGACCGGTCGGTCTCGGGTCCGAGAACCCGAATCCCCTGACTAAAAATTTAGTCGCTTTTAACTGTCCCAGACAAACAATTTCTACCCCAAATCCGGGCTTCAATTCTGCTTCTTTGTCCTGTTAATCTGTTTTTTGAATTCACTGATGCTGTGCCCAGGAACACAGCACCAGCAAACGGAAACAGAGGGATTCAGCGTACGGATCTGCGTCAAAAACGCGATTGAATTCCGTGCATTAAAGAAAAAAAATAGGGTTGATTCAAATTTCTCGGTGGTTCGGAGGATAAATTAGAGAGCGAAACCCTCGAAATTGAGAGAAATTGGCGATGAAACAAATTTCGAAAATCTTTTGGAATAAACAAATTTAAAGATTTTGAGAGAAGGTTTTTTTTACTGAATATAAATATCATAGATTTATATACACACGCCATTCTGCCTTGTTGGGGCGGACTCGCTGCGGTGCCTATGGTGTGGTACAGTACAATTACAACTAAAGTCGCATTTCACACCAAGGCTTTTATAAAAAAAAACGCCACGTCTTATTCATCAGATTGTGCGAAACGTAAGAGAAAAATCATGGTACCAAACTTTCGATATTTATTAATATTTTTTTGCATGTTTAAGTTAATGATTTTTTCGTTTCATTCCAGTCTAAAAAAATTTAGAAGCAATTTAAATTTATATATATTGTTGGATCAACAAATTTGAGACTCAAGAGGCTGTTTTTTAAAAAAATTCAAACATTATAAAAGTCGTCAATACTCAACACAAAGACACAAGGATGATCTTTTTTTTAAAAAAAAAACTCTTATTCTAACATTTTTCTTTCCAAAATACCCTTACAGTCTTACTTATTTTAATAAATTTCTATCATCTCCTCACTAAATATTATTTTCCAAAAAATTCCAAATAACATAAAATTTTGTAGATTAAAATATAAAATAATTTTAATTTTTTAATATAATTTACTCTAAAATTGTATTAGTATATGTATAACTTATTACATTATCTTCATCGTATTATACTAATTTTAGTAATTTTGATATTAAATACATCTTATAATATCAAACATATATTATTTAAAATAAGTTCATTCAAATTTTTTAACAACTTATTATCCTAAAACAGTTTTTAAACTCTAATGCACTAGATGTGCAAAACAGTTTAAATTTTTAGTTTTGATTTCAATTCCGTTGTAATTCAACATTTTAGTTTTTGATCATTTATCAAAGAGATTTGAATTCTCAGTTCGAAACTCTTTGTTGTTTGTTTACAAGTTAGATTGTGCACCTTGTTTTCATCCCGGCACGATTAGATGTTCAAGTTCCGACATGTCCATGCAAAAATAATGTTACAAATAGTCAAAGTTCTAAAAAGCGTGAAGCGTGACGAAGCGTTACGGTCAAGCTTCAAGCTTTACAAGCTTAAGCGAGTTTAGAACAAGCTTAAGCATGAAAAAGCGTTTTTCATTTTTTTATAATTTTAATTATATTAAATTAATTAATAGAATAAATAACCGATAACATATAAACTTAAAGATTTTAAGAATAAATAAATAAATTTTCAAGTTATAAAAAACGTAAGTATCAAAATAACAAATTATCTAGAATAAAATGTTTGTGTTAGATCAAATTTCATCTCTTAGTTGCAAATAAAGGAAATGTACGAAACAAATTTAATTTTGATGTATTTAAATGTTTTTTAAAAAATATATATATTATTAAATATTTATTATTTAAAATAAAAATTAAAAATTTTAATTTTAATTAAATATTATTTTAAAAAAATTATATTTTTTCACGCTTTTTTCGAGCTTTTTTCAAGATTTTTTACGCTTTTTTACGCTTAATATGGTCAACCAAGGAGTTGACCATTTTTTTCACGCTTTTGTCCAAAGCGAAGCTTTTTGCTCACGCTTAATCGCGCTTAAGTGACGTTTTTTCGTGCTTTTTAGAACACTGCAAATAGTCAAGTACTTATATATTTTTGAAATAACCTATAACAAATTTTAGAAGTCGCGGTTAATATTATAAACTCAAACATTAATTCGTTATTCCATCATTATTTTTCATTAACAACGGAATAATTTCAATCGAGAGATGAACCATTGCGGAATGGCTAGTGTCTTAGAGCATATTCAATGGTGTGAGGATGTTAGTGCGATGAATTTGGTAACTTCGTTGCATGATGATGTTAGCGATGATAACTTCATTGCTTGGATCTGTCAGGGTGCATGAGATGATGTTTAAATATTAAATTTTTATTTTCATTGAATATATGAGTAATTAAACACAAAATAAAATTGCATATTGAAAAAGTTTAATATTACACATAATTAAATTTTAAAAGCTTACACATAATTTTAAAAACATAATTAATAAAAATAACACACATATAAATATAAAAAACACAAATAATTAAGTAAAAATACATTATTAATTATTCATCCCCATGTAAATTCCATATATGTTCGATCAAATCCTTCTTAAGCCTATTATGCAAATCTCTGTTCCAAATGCCGACACGTCGCTACAAAAAGGCGTTAAACTCTACTGTATGATTTCTCGAATGAACAATATCTGGTGGCACATATTAATAATCTCGAGCATGAAGATAACAATCTTCGAACATATCATCTCTTTCGTCCTTCACAATCATATTATGGAGAATTATGCAAGTCTTCATTATATAATCTAAATCAATTGGATTCCAAATGCGGGATGAACCTCTCACAATGTGCCAATGTGCTTGGAGTATATCAAATACTCATTCAACATCTTTTCTCACGCCCACTTGATATCTTGCAAAAGTCCTATTTTGTGAGAGAGGCCGAGGGATGTTCTTGACAAAGACATCCCAAAATGGATAAATATCATCGGCAAGATAATACCCTATGTTGTATTCATTCTCGTTCACCTTTAACCCCACTGGAGGGGCTTCACTTTTTGCAAGGTTTAAGAATATATTGGACCTCTCCAGCACATTGATATATGTCGTTATTACATCCCGGTACGCCGAAGTATGCGTGCCAAATTCATATATAAATCTTTCGATGCAATGGACTACAGTATGATTGAAAGTCCCTTTTCATGTCCACTTTGATATTGTCGTGTCCAAGCTGTTGGACAAATTTTCCAAGCCCATAGCATACAATCAATGCTTTCAAGCATCTCGGGAAATCCCCTTCGAGTACTCTCAGCAGTTAGCCGAGCAACATCCTAATGTGCTGGTTGCCTCAAATATTGCTCAGAAAATATATCATACACCGCCCTACAAAATTTTTTCAAACATTCCAACACTGTCGATGGTGATGCGCCTATTCTCAAGTATTCGTCAAAAACATCACCTGCTACATCATATGCAAGCAGTCGGGCTGCATCCGTAACTTTTGCGTGATTTTCGCTTGCAAGCGTATGATGTCGGGTTTTAATCTAGAAAATGAGTCCAAGTCGATCATAAAGAGAATAAATAAAACAATATTATATTAAATATTTGTAACTAATAAAATTTTAATCTTATGTAGAGCTACGATGATTGTTTGAGTTTAAATAACTAAAAATTGAAATAAATAAAATTAATTAACGACGAGTTCATATGTGATTCTTCTAACGACTTCTGTGGATTTATGTCTTTCGAATAATATAAATACCAAAGATGTATTTTTTCTTTTTCCTATGTCGTATTCAAAATCCCCTATCTAGAGTGATAGATTCCAAACAATAAATCATTCAATATATGGTCAGTAAATTTAAATCATTAAAATAAAAAACCCAAATTAACTGTGCGAAGAATTCAAATACATAAATCAAAATATCCAAATCATGGTTCCAAGTCAAAATCCATCTACCTCTAGGCTAAGAAATTATTTCATAATGAATTTAATCAATAAAATAAACATGTTCTTTCAAACTTAATTCATAAAAATAAAATAGAGTATCAAAGTGAATCAAGAACGAAGTTAGAGTCCGTCGCCGAATGCCACCATCTTTCGTCTTCGTACCGAATTCATTGGCTCTTTTGCACTCCAAAAACCTTCAAGTCATCGTCCTCTCTCCAAATATGTTGCTAACCCTCTCGAGAATGCCCCAATTTAGTCAAGAAATCTCCTTAAAAATTTACCTAAAAAATTTCCAAATTTTGATACAGCGCAGCGTTGGAGCGATGCCTCTTCGGCGCTGGGGTGCTAGAACTCAAACTTTATGGGCGCTCTCTAGCGTTGGAAAGTAGGCGCCAGGGCGCTGATCTGTGCACTTTAATTTCCTAATTTGCGCTATTTTCTTCTTCTTTTTCGTATATTTCTGACTCCTTTAATTCAAATAAAATATTCATAACTCCAATTAATTCCTGCAAACAAGACCAACAACAAGAAAAAATGCATAATATCGTTCGATACATAACAAAAGTCAAGTCAAATCATATAAAATATAAGTGCAAAAATTGTACTTATCAGTAACCTTCTGAAGTGATGACAACTCAAGCATACCAGTTGCGTCCTTCCATTGGACAAAGTAAGCTACACATTTGTCTATAAAGGTTCAAAAATTCTAAAAAAAAAAAATCTCCTCGTTCGAAATCGCCTTCGAAAATCTTTCTCGTCGTAGAGAGGACTATCAACGAATTAATATTTATATAATCTTCCAGCCCCGAAAATACATTCTCGATCTTTTTGTGTCTTTTGTAGCCACGTTTGAGGTCGACTATCCCATTTCATGCAAAAAAACGGTGTGCTCCAAAAATCGATAGATTGGTTGTCGTGAATAGAAATTGATAAATCATGGGATCGAAAATTTCATCATCTGATGATGGTGATGATGAAGAAGAATAAGAATAACTCTTGTATGTCATGAGAAACAAATGTGATTGAAAGAAATTGGATTGATGTAACGAGAAACAAATGTGATTGAAAGAAATTGGATTGTTTTTGAATGAAAGTGGAAGAATATTGATTTTTTGAAATTACTAGCCGTTTGAGATTTTTATGCAAATTTTTTAAAAAGATTTTTCTATTAAATTTTTTTTTTGAAGACTAAAATGATATTGAACATTGATCTACTACGACAAAATCATCTCATTCACTCTTTTATATTTTTTAAATAATATTTTATTATTAATTTTATTTAAAAATATTTTTTAAATATTTAAAACGATTATTAAATCTGGTCGTTTGATCTCTATCTGACCGTTAGATCAAAAAGCTTTTTTAAATAAAAACAAATAAAATTTTTAAAAAAATGTTTGTTAACTTCACTACGTGGAAGAAATCTGCGCGGGGCCCGCCTGCAACGCAGGTAGAAGGGATGGTCCTCATGCAACTTTCTCGCCCCTAGAAGGGGCGAGAAAATTAAATGGATGGTGGGCTTCTTCACCCACTGGAAATGCTCTTAGTTAGCGTCGAATGATAGCGCACATTATAATTTACTAAATCTATAGCTTAAATGTACTACATATGACTAATTATTTCTCATAATTGGTATTAGGACACTGATAGTAATACATATTTAGGAACTTGATCATCTCCTCGGATAGATTCATTCTTATATCTTCCTTAAGTTCTAGACATCCAATGTTGGATACTCTCGCATAATGATTTCTTGTATACATTACCACATTTTACGTTTATGGAATATTAATTTGAAAAAGACTTCCTTACCATACCAAATCGGTCGGTAAAAACCACTTGAACTTTACAATAGTAAAATATATATATATATATATATATATATATATATATATATATAGATATATATTATATGAGTACATATGCATGTTTATTTGAATAATAATTATTTAAGGAAACAAATTAAAATGTTTATTCCCCAAATACATTGACCTCTGATATAATAAGCTTAGGTGTGCCTAAATAAAAGCAATCAAATACAATAATTTATAGTTGAGACCAAGCTTGGAGCTTCCGGTCATACAATCAGAACACTAGAATACATATAATTAAGAGAATCGAGAGTGCCAAAGGATAGAAGTTGCCCTACATAAAAACATCATGATGCCACCACTTGATCCACACTATTCATGCAACCAGTGGAGCCACCTCCACTCCGCCTCCGCCACCGCCACCGTCACCCCTCGATTCCTCCGAGCTCAGCCATCAGAATAAGTGATCGATGCGGGGGTGGCTAGCTAGCTAGCTAGCTAACACAACCAATTCTTTGAACACATAGACATACATACATGTATGTATGTATATGTGTGTGTGTGTGGAAGGTGTTGGCAATATTAAGAGGGTTCGATGAAGATGGGGTTGTTCGGGAGTTATAAAGAAGTTGGAAGTCACGAAAGCAATAAAAGAGTGAATGAATTTGTGGTCACTTTTGGGTAAAGAGAAGGGGAAAAGGTGGAGAAAGAGAGTGAGATCAAAGTGTACGTGGGATCTAATTGGCATCTTCCATAGGATATGCCATTTGCTACTCCAATTCTTTTTCCTAATATGTAATAATAGTTTTAATATTATAAGAAACATGGGATGGATGCAAATCGAATTTCTGGCGTTGTCTTAGATTTCAAGAGCTCACAAATTTAATGTTTACACAAGATTAAGGACAATAAACAAAGAGATAAATATTTTTTCTTAGGATTGTGAATCTTGTTATTCTCACACGGTCGCCTGATTCAAATTTACAATGAAAACTAATACTTTGTTTGATCGATCCGTATCATAAAATTGACTCGTGAGATCGTCTTATAGGTTTTTATGTGTTAATTATTTGGACGACTAGAGATAAAATAATCGGGATATATTGTAATGTAATTATTCTTTTGGGGTTGTATCCAAATCGAGAAATTTTTTGATTTTTTATGTGCCATAGGAGGGGTACGTAAGCACTAAACATGGTTTTCGAATCATACTCGAGAGTATATTCTTTTCCAGATATTCCAGTGTTGAAGTTCTTACAAAATATAAAATAAGATTTTAAATATTATTCGGGACAAAAAAGCCATTAAACTCTTCTCTATGTTTAAATATTTACATAGGCCCAAACCAAATTACAATCGTGCTTGATGCGGATTTTGGTCGTTGCCTAATGGGCTTGACGATCACCATTATGGGCCGTAAATAAACAATGATTAATTGATGGGTTAATTACTGTTCGGAAAACTAGGGCCGACAAATTGAAAGCACGCAGGTCTTCAAGTTAATTTATTACACTTTACAAAAAACATTACATGTCTTCGTGTAAAACAAGTGTAGGTGAAACAATATCATTTTGACTGGATCTTATATAATTTTTTTTTTTTTTCGGTGACGTGGGAATCCGCAGCCGCTACTTTTTAGTGCACACGGACTAATGTAATAGCCTGCAAACTATGTTAGTCTGGTAAATCACACTAGGCGGTAAATCACACTAGGCAAGTCATGTGTGACAGACTAATCCAAGAAGATGTTGGTAGGGATAATCAAACTCCTGACCTCTAGCCGAGAGTTCACCTACTCTACCAACTTGGACACCGGGGATCTTATATAATTTTTTGTTTAGAACTAAGATAATCACATGATTTATGGACTGGAATTTTTGGAATTCTTGGTATGACTCATTTATCTATGTTTTTTTAACTTTTTATTTATTTAACAAATAAAGGTTCATCTAAATTCTAATCGCACACACCAGTATTTCTTGGGGAAAATAAAAATAAGAACCAGAGCTCCACAACTTCTTTTCTAAGTAAAAGGACCAAAAACATTTATAATAATTGTATTCCAACCAAAAGCTTCAAATGATCTCACAAGAAGAAATCAATGCGGATTATTTCGAGCTATTCGGTAACAATAAAAGGCATTACTGACTTTCTCTACTGATGAACTCAGTAGAATACCAATAATTCTAGTGCTAACGATGTATATATTGCTATATGAATTCAGTGTATTTAGTATTGGATTTTTTTTTTTCGCCTTATCTGCTATGACAATTTTATCGACTCAATAAAATTCTTCTTCGTGGAGTCACGAGATTTCACGAACTCGAGAAAACCCGAAAAATCAGTGCCTCTGTAACGCCTTGGATTCGACTCGTTGATAAGAGCAGAAGATGGCTGGACCGTACTCGCGAACGAGAGGCTATGTAACGAGGCCACCGATATCCTATAGTTATAAGAATTCACCAGAACTCTATGGAGAACACTCTTGTATCGTCCATTGCTGAATATCTGATCCCCAATACAAATAACTCGATCAAAACTACTAGTTTAATTTCAGCTTAATATATAGTTCCAACAATTTTACAACACAAGTATATATATTTACACAAATATGAATACATACCTCGAGGTGGTCTCCAACATTAACAACAAAGGATCCGGGAAGGGGTTCGACAGTGACCCAATGATCTTGGTGGTGTATTTGCAATCCCCGGATCTCATCCTGGAGCAGAAGCGTTAGGAATCCGTAGTCCGAATGTGGCAGCATGCCCACGGTCAGTTCGGGTTCGGGGCATGGCGGATAGCAGTTCATAACCAATATTTGGCTGCCATTTTCCAATTCTTTTAGCATCCCATCATCGTCTCTGTTTCTTATCCCAAGGCTTTCTAGGATTGCTTGTGCGAGTGATAAAAACAACAACTTGGTGGCTTTAGCGTAAGCAACACCCGATTCCCTGTTTATAAATTGCATACCAATTATATATTGTCAGCACCCACCCCATTTTATTACATTAATTGACTATGGACTATGTCAAGAAAATAAATAAATATATACGTGCATGTATACGCATAATTTTATGTTAACGCGAGTTGACTCTTACTTCAAGTCAATTGGAGCACATGGCCAATGGGAGAGGACGTCTGGTTGAGGATCACAAACTAATTTGAGGAAGTCCCTCCAGCAAAACACTTCGTCCTTTATCTGATTGAAGCTCGTCCCGTACCGGACCGGAGACCTCATATCCAACGACATGTATTTCTCCCTGTCGGCGAAGGGCAACTCGAAAAACTTCTTGCTCATGTCCGACATATTGTTTATTATCTCTTCGGGGATGCCGTGATTCGTCAGCTGCATCGATTAATTAGTACCCCAATGAGGATATTACGAACTTTATAGTTTATACTAATGTACCTAATTAAAGTAAGGTCACAAATAGAAAATATGGTTAATTTTTCAGCTGTCACAATTGAACTTGTCCAAGTGTACTTAATCCAACCGACATGAGACGTCTAACGACGTTCTACCTGGAAAAACCCGTAGTTTTCGCAAGCATATGAGAGGGAGGCCAGGACTCGGCCCCGGTTAGGACCATTGAGTTGGGCACAGTCGATCTCCGGCAGTTTGAGGTTAAGCTCGGCGCGGCTCGATCTTTCGTTGGGGCGATCGGTTTCGGGCAAAATGTACTTCCTGGGAACATGCTGGATACCGTTCTCGTACAGGCGCTTCACTCCTTTCTGGTACTCTGCTTCATGTGACAACTCGTGTTGCATCGGAGACATTGTTAATTCACGGGGTCGAAAGGATTCCTGGGACACACGAAAACGAATCAAACATATTAGTTCAACTTATTGTAATAAAGCAGTCGAAACAGGGCTATGTTGGGATAGTGATCCAGTCCAAAAACAAAAGATTTCGAGTTTTGTAAGTATTATATTATAATAATAATAAGCCCGAATCATATTATATACTATTACATTATATTTTGGATGAGGGGTTTTGGATAGGATTATGTGCCAACCTGCGTGGGACTTTATTGGAAATTGGGAATGGTGGGAATTGATGAACATTGAATGTTATTTATAGAAGAATCAGGGGAGATTTGTGTGGAGCTAATTGTTCCAAGTGAGTAGCTAGTTTCCAGGCATCGGGAACCGTTGACATTTTGTATAGGTTTACCAGTAGGTACAAAATACGCCATGCCATTTATTCATAGCTTATACTTATTATTTTTAACACAAGTCAACGCGTGAAATATCATATCATATCAAAATCAGAAAAAATGAAAAACCACACAATTTGACCACAAATAAGATTCTAATTTCTACATGAATAATAATAAACTAATTAATTAAGTAAACATTATTAATTCTCTCCGTTTCAACATATACGGTTTCATGAAAAGTCTGGATTTTATAATACACGAACTTTCTCATACATACAATTTAATTATAACTTAAAAAATATTGAATTGAGTTGACTTTAAATATGTTAGCATGAAATTTCGTGGTTTTTGTTGTTTTCAAGTTATTTTTGTAAATCACATGGATATATCTATATATATTCAGCATGACAAGAATATGCGAGACGATACTTGTTTAGATATTAATTAACTAAAAGTGAATGTTTAGTGTGTGTATATATATACATGTATAATCTCAATATAAAAAGTAGGTTTAGGAGATGCCCCGCCCAATGTTTTCATAATCGGACCGGTGATCGAACCGGTCTACCTAAAAAAAACGGTCCAACCGGTCGGACCGTTTTAACCGGACGGTCCAACCGGAAAACCGTTTATATAATATAATATAATAAATAATATATTTTGAATTTTAAAAACTCAAAAATATATTTAAATAGACAAAAAAATATATATTTGTCATAATTTGAAAGCTAAATAAAGATGTTAATATATTCAAAATATCAATTATAGTTATAAATTATTTAAATAATGAAATATTTAATTTTAAAAAAACAAATAACTATTAAAATAAATTTTTTTAATGAAGTAAAAATTTTAAATAATAATGTATATACATAAAAAAAATTAAATTTAAAGTTTTAAAAATAAAAATTTAAATTTTCAAAAAAAAATAAAAAAAATTCGGAAAACCGATTCAACCGGGTTTTCGGTTATTGACCGGTCCAACCGGTTCTTGACCGGTTGGACCGGTTTTTCGGTTCTTAGGAGAGAACCGGACCGGACCGGACCGGCGACCGGTTCCCGGTCGAACCGGTCGAACCGGCCGGTCCGGTCGAACCGGCCGGTCCGGTCCGGTTTTAATAACACTGGCTCCGCCATCAGGGTCGTTCCTATTTGGAGGCCAAAGAGTCGTCCGACTCGGGCTCATTTTTTTTCGGGGCCCATAATTTTGAAAAAATATTATATAAAAGTGTAAATTGATTCAATATAAATTAATTATTCTTGGACTTTTTTCATTCATATCTCAGAAAATTATTTTTTCTTTGCCTACTGCCTAATATAAAATTATTTTTTATTATTTCTGGGCTTTTTGATAAATTCATTTATGAAGTTTATTATTCCTATGTCTCTTGATAATTTTTTTTAAATATAAATTATTTTTCTCGTGCCCAATATAAACAAAAAATATTTTTATTCCCTAAATTTATTATATATTAGTGTAATTGGACAAATATAAAAACATATTTTCTGACTCATAAGGGTTGTTATGATAATAATGAGCACGATTTATTTTCGGAGTTGACATTCTTGAAGTTCTCATTACCAAGAGAAGCAAAATCGACAATGGATGTAGTAAATTACTTGAAAAAAAATTGATGGATATTTCTCAAATACTCATATTGCTTATAAAATTTTGTTGACTATATTTTTTACAGTTGTAAGTGCAAAACAAAATTTCTCAAATTTAAAGCTTTTCAAAACATTTTCTCAATAAACCATGTTATATGAAAAGATTGAATGAATTGGTTATGCTATTAATTAAGAAAAAAAATTCCTGAACAATTTGATCAATATTGTTAGCTCTAAACTGTTAGACGAGTTGTTTTATAGTAATCATTTTGTACATGTTTGATCTTATTACTCAATTAAAATAAAAATATTTTAACTATTGCACATTTCTTAAATCGAAAAATTTGTTATTAGTCTAAAAGAATATGAACACACATTATGATTTAGGGGCCTCTTTTAAAAGTTAGACTCAGGCCCAAAAATTGTTAGAATCGCCATGCCCGCCATGCATTAATTCTAACATATATAATAAGTCAACTCATTTAATATCAAAAGAAAATCAATTTTAACCTACGATTTTAACAAACAACAAGCATAAATTTATGTTCAACAATAATTTCAAAAAAGTTCACTTGAATTTAATATTAAAAATGTCAAGCAACATGGTCTTTATATATATATATATATATATATATATATATATATAATATGTACGTGTATGTATGTATATATTATATATCCATACTGTTCACAGATCAATTTTATTATATAAATCTTGATCCGACGCATGAAAAATATTATTTTTACATAAAAAAATATTAACTTTTATTTGTAGTAGTTTTGATTTGAGTCGATTTATCTATATATATTAAACCGAAGAATTGTGACTACGAATACATATTGGAGATCAATCCCATTGCCGAAGACTCACGTCTCTCCCTTTTAAAATTTCACGCACAAAATGGCTGACTTTTTGAATATCGCCTGTTGTAATTACATGGTTGACTTTTGTATGCATCTATCTATCTATTGAGTTTGGATTATTATTTTATAGAATTTTTCAGTCGGGGATATTCTATTGGTTGTTTTCTTTTTGTTGTGTAAATTATTTATGAAATTTTTTTAAATAAGGGATTGAATGGTTGTTTTTTGTGCACGGCTGTATCTATATGAAAAATAATCAGTCCATCAGTTTTGCAGATGCGATATTATTTATGGTAAATAGTAGAATAAATAAATAACATTCCGAGTTAATTAGTGATAAAAAAGTAAAAAATAAATGATGAATGACGTATATTAAAGATAATAAATCAATGTATTTGGACAAGATTGTGAAGACTTTTGTTGACTAAGCATTAGTTGTAATGAACAGTTTGGATCAGCTCAAGGGTTAAAAGACTTGATCTAAGGGCCAAGATTATAACTACGGTTAGTTGTGGCAGTTAAGGAGCTAAACTTATACTTAAGGGAATTGGATCCTGATCGATGGTATAAAGGGGCATAATTCTTTCTGCAGATCTAATAAGAGCAAAGTCATATTCTTCTCTCCTGGAAATCGGATATATTCTCAAAGATATCACAAACAGTTATCTTCAAGATTGAAGGTTGAGATCGAAGCAAAGCTTGAGGAGTTTGGACTTCGATGAACTCAGTAAAGTGATTTTGGTCTTGTGTATTAGCCAAAGTAGATTTACAGCTTGTGATCATCTTGTTTTGTGAGGATTGTATTGAACATATTCGAAGTTGATTGATAGTGAATTCATATGGGTGATAACCCATAACCTTGGATGTAGGATTTAATATCCGAACCAAGTAATTCCTTTTGTGTTCTTATTCGCTTTTGTTTTTATTCTCTATCCTTCATTGATAGTTTATGTCTCTGTTCTTGAGTGCTTGTTCATTGCGTATTCTGTGAATTGGTATTGGGTTCTTGAGCTCGGAATTTCAACAAGTGGTATCAGAGCCTCAAGATTAAGATCTTGGGGCTAAAGACTCTGATCAGGTGTTTTACTACTTCTTCTCAGTCGATAGAATCATTTGTTCATCTCTTCAAATTCTTGGGTGAATTATCTTTAAAATGTCTACTGGCGCCAGAGACATTCTTTAGCAATGTCCACGTCAAGGTTTGAGGTGGAGAAATTCGATGGGAAAAATGATTTTAATCTATGGAGGGAGAAGATGATGGCACATCTGGGAAATCTTGGACTAGATGAAGCACTGTTAGGGGAATCTAAAATTCCAGATACAAAAGAGAACAATGCTAAAATTCTAAAGAAGGCAAGAAACACGATAGTGCTTAGCCTAAGTGATCAAATTCTCAGGAAGGTAGTAAGGGTGAAAACGGCTGCTGATATGTGGCTCAAATTGGAGCAATTATATATGACAAAAGCGCTGCCTAATAGAATATATTTGAAGCAGAAGTTTTATAGCTACAAAATGGATGAAAAAAAATCAATTGATGAAAACATTGACGAGTTCACTAAGTTGCTATCCGATCTTGAGAATATGGAGGTGAAAATAGATGAAGAAGATCAGGCTATATTTCTTTTGAACTCTCTGCCGAAAACATTTGATCAGCTGAGGGACACTTTGAAGTATGGCAGGGAAACTCTTACTCTTGATGAAGTGACAGGGGCTGCCTATTCTAAGGAGCTAGATCTGAAGGCAGATGGAAAGTCTCAAAAGGCTGATGTAGAAGGTCTAAATGTAAGAGGAAGGTCACTCGAAAGAAAGGGGTCAGCTAGTAGATGGAGATCTAAGTCTAGATCCAAGTCAAGGCCAAAAAGAACATATTGGTCTTGCAAGAAAGAAGGCCATATCAGAAGATTTTGTCCCCTTAGAAAGATAAATCAAGGACAGGAAGCCACTCCAACTTCTGACACAGCAAATGTCCTTGAAGGATATGAAGAAGCTGAAGTCTTGACAATATCCACTGAAGATCCTAGGGAGGAATGGATATTAGACTCTGGATGTACTTATCACATGTCTCCAAGAAAAGACTGGTTTACCGAGTTTCAAGAAACAGATTCAGGTTATGTTCTTCTTGGTAACAATCAACCGTGCAAAATCCAAGGGATTGGTTCAATCAAGCTGAAAATCTGGGATGGTTCTATCAAAATCTTAACTAATGTCAGATACATTCCAGAGTTGAAGAGAAATCTGATTTCCTTGGGCACTTTAGATCAAAAGGGACTTAGCTATAAGGCTCAAGGTGGAACTCTTAAAGTAGTAAAAGGGTCATTGGTTATCATAAAGGCCATTCTAAGGCATGGATTGTATGTTCTCCAAGGAACAACTTTGTCATCTGAAATCAATGTAACCACAATTGACAAGAATCACACACAGCTGTGGCATAAAAGACTCGGCCATATAAGTTTAAAAGGACTTCAAGAACTCAGCAAACAAGGATTTTTGGATCAAGTACAGATCACTAATTTGGAATTCTGTGAAAATTGTGTCCTTGGGAAAACTCATAGACTCAGTTTTTCAACAGCCACTCACAGTACTAAAGCTCCTTTGGATTACATTCATGCTGATCTTTGGGGCTCTCCACAGGTACCTTTATCCTTATCTAAATGTCAATATTTCCTTTTCTTAATTGATGATTATACAAGAAAGGTTTGGATATATTTTTTGAAATGTAGTAACCCAGAACTCATTTTAAGATAATAATATGTTAAACATGATTAAAGGTTGGTAATTAACCAATTCCGGGATTTAATCGGACTTCAGAAGCAAAAAATGAAATTTCATTGTCTGAGCCAGTTCGGACGATCCGAAGAGGACTTCGGACGGCCCGAACTTGACCACCGGGGGCTCCTCAGGTGAGCTTGTTGGCTTCGGATTTAAGGCTGGTTCGGACGATCCGAACTCAAGTTCGGACGGCCCGAACTTGTTTGTGCCAAGTAGGCAGGATTACTCAGCAATGAATTTTGACAAGTGTCGGAATTAGAGAACTTCGGACGACCCGAAGTAGAGATCGGACGATCCGAACTCAACGTGTCTCGCATGCAGATAGTGAGTTAGATCGGATGATCCGAACTCAGGTTCGGAGGGCCCGAACTCGTCCGAAACTTTTTCTATAAATAGGGCTCATTCGATTTCATTTTGAAATACGAATTCCCGAGGTTCCTTCTTCAGTTATATAGTGTGAGATATACACTTGAGGGCCCTATCGGTTATAATAGAGGTTCTGGAATAACCAAGGAGTGGTTATAGTCATCCGGGTCTAGCGACTCCAAAGGGCTATCTATGGACGAAGGTATGGTCCGGAAATCTATTTAAGTTTTGGGAGTACTTATTAGCTTAGTTAAGGCTTATAGAATTTATGTAGTGATACGGTGAACTTTTGAATATAGGCTTGGAACCTAGGATCCTACTATACTTGAATTAGCCTAGAGGTACGTACACATTGACTGAGATTGCCAGCGAGTATACATGTTTATATGTTGCATTTATTTGGCATTATTATATGGCATGATATATGATTTACTGCTTTCTATATTCATATGTCATGTGCATATACACATTGAGCCTATACCTTGTTATACCTGACTATAGAGCCGCTCAGCTCTATATTCGATAGTCTATCATTGAGAGTACCGCAACGGCGGGGGCATTTATGTCTTTCTTGTAGTGACCCTGCATGGTATCACCTACTAACTGGCAACTAATAGCATGCATTAAACTTAATAAAACAAAATACTTAACAGAGTAAAACGTGCGTAAACATAATCCATAATTTACATATCAGCTTAGTAAAATATATCCAGACTTAATACTGTAGTGATACAACCATATTGAAAAATTTAAAAGTAAACATTATACAGCTATATCGAATCCTGCTGTATAATAAACTCCTCAAGGCCTGCTCCCTAATCCTGCCTTGAACCACCAGCTCCGTCCATCCTGCGACCTGCCCCATGGAATAGGGTGTCCAAGATAACAACTAGGACGTGAGCGCTAACGCTCAGTACATAAACATGAGTACATGTATAAATATGATGCATGCAACATGATGACTGGTAAATGGTCATCTGAAAATTCATGCTCAGTACAGGCGCCACATGAGTGCTGCCACCGCACGGATCAACCTCTGGGTGCAACCACACTCGTCAAGTACACCAGAGTAGTCAGACATAAATGTTCCCACCATCGCGGTACTCTCAGTGACAGACTATCGAGTATAGAGCTGAGCGGCTCTATAATCAAGTATATCAAGGTATAGGCTCAACGTGTATATGCACATGACATATGAATACAGAAAGCGGTAAATCATATATCATGCCATATAATAATGCCAAATAAATGCAACATATAAACATGTATACTCGCTGGCAATCTCAGTCAATGTGTACGTACCTCTAGGCTAGTTTAAGTATAGTAGGATCCTAGGTTCCAAGCCTATATTCAAAAGTTCACCATATCACTACATAAATTCTATAAGCCTTAACTAAGCTAATAAGTACTCCCAAAACTTAAATAGATTCCTGGACCATACCTTCGTTCGTAGATAGCCCTTTGGAGTCGCTAGTCCCGGATTACTATAACCACTCCTTGGTTATTCCAGAACTCTATTATAACCGATAGGGCCCTTAAGTGTATATCTCACACTATATAACTGAAAAAGGAACCACGGGAATTCGTATTTCAAAATGAAATCGAATGAGCCCTATTTATAGGAAATGTTTCGGACGAGTTTGGGCCCTCCGAACCTGAGTTCGGATCATCCGATCCAACTCACTGTCTGCATGCGAGACACATTGAGTTCGGATCGTCCGATCTCTACTTCGGGTCGTCCGAAGTGCTCTAAGTCCGACACTTGTCAAAATTCATTGCTGAGAAATCCTGTTTACTTGGCACAAACAAGTTCGGGCCGTCCGAACTTGAGTTCGGATCGTCCGAACCAGCCTTAACTCCGAAGTCAACAAGCTCACCTTCGGAGCCCCCGGTGGTCAAGTTCGGGCCGTCCGAAGTCCTCTTCGGATCGTCCGAACTGGCTCAGACAATGAAATTTCATTTCTTGCTTCTGAAGTCCGATTAAATCCCGGAATTGGTTAATCACTAATCCTTAATCATGTTTAACATATTATTATCTTAAAATGAGTTCTGGGTTACTACATTCTCCCCACCTTTAGATATTTCGTCCGCGAAATAACATCTAAAGACAAATCAAGATAACAATATGAAATATCAAACCATGTTTTATTACAACAACTGTAATTACAACTACATGGTAATAAAAAATACAAAGCAAACAACTCAGGATATTCTGCTTGCATACGATTCTCAGTTTCCCAAGTTGCTTCTTCAACGCCTCGGCGCTGCCACTGTACCATCACAAGTGGTATAGTCTTGTTCCGAATAACTTTCTCCTTTCTGTCTAAGATACAGATTGGTCGTTCAACAAAAGACAGATTTGGCTCTAGCTGAATATCAGTAGACTGAATCACATGAGATTCATCAGCTATATACTGTCGAAGTAACGACACATGAAAAACATTATGTATACTGGAAAGATTTGGCGGTAAATCCAAATGATATGCAACATCTCCGATCTTCTCCAATATCTAGAAAAGGTCCAATAAAACGAGGAGACAATTTGCTTTTCATGCCGAATCTCATCACCTTCCTGAAAGGTGATACTCGTAGAAACACATATTCACCAGGCTCAAACTGAAGTGGCATGCGACGAATATTAGCATAACTGGCTTGTCTATCTTGAGCAACTTTGATCCTATGCTTGATCAAATCTACCTTGTCTATAATCTGCTGCACCAATTCAGGACCCTCGACTTGTCGTTCCCCGACTTCATCCCAGAATAACGGAGTACGACACCGTCGACCCTACAATGACTCGAAAGGTGCCATATCAATACTACGATGATAACTCTTATTGTAGGCAAATTCGATCAAAGGTAACTGATCCTGCCAAGATAAGCCAAAGTCCATGACAGAAGAACGTAGCATATCCTCCAATGTACGAATCGTCTGCTCTGACTGTCCATCAGTCTCTGGATGATATGCAGTGCTCAAACTCAGAGTGATACCCAACGCCTCCTGAAAACTACCCCAAAAACGTGAGGTAAATCGCGGGTCTCTATCACTGACTATGCTCACTGGAATCCTATGCAATCGCACTATCTTCTGGATATATAAACGTGCCATGCGATCATAAGAATACTCTCGGTTATAAGGAATAAAGTGTGCTGATTTCGTCAAACGATCAACAACGACCCAGATAGCATCACACGACGTGAAGTCATAGGTAAGTGGGTAACAAAATCCATAGTTACGTGCTCCCACTTCCATTCGGGAATCTCAAGATTCTCCAATAATCCACCTAGTCGTCGATGTTCAGCCTTGACCTGTTGACAAACCAAACATCTTGAAATAAATTGATTCACACTCCGCTTCATCCCTTTCCACCAAAATCTAGTTCGCAAGTCTTTATACATTTTCATGCTTCCAGGATGAACTGATAATCGACTCCTGTGAGCTTGAGATAGAATATCGTTCCTGAGCTCCGCAACATTAGGTACAACCACTCGATTAGATAAGCACAATAAACCATCTGCCTGCAAATGAAATCCAGATGTATTAACTCCATTGGCTAAACGTGCCAAACGCTGAGTCTTAACATCAGATATCTGAGCATCTCTGATCCGAGAATACAATGCTGGCTTAGACAAAATAGTATACAATCGAATCCCATTTCTCCCTTTCTTGTGCTTGAGCGTAAAACTCAATAAACAGCACTCTTGAATTATATGAGATACTTCACTAGTCTGAAGTGCAGAAAGTCTCACCTGCCGACTCAAGGCATCAGCAGTAAGATTAACAGAACCTTGATGATATTTGATTTCACAATCATAATCCTTCAGAAGATCCATCCAGCGTCTCTGTCGCATATTCAACTCTGCCTGAGTGAATAAATACTTCAAACTCTTGTGATCCGTGAATATCTCAAATTTCTCGCCATAAAGATAATGCCTCCAGATCTTGAGTGCAAATACAATGGCGGCTAACTCGAGATCATGTACTGGATAATTACTCTCATGCGTCTTCAACTGTCGAGAAGCATAGACAATAACATGTCCATGTTGTGTCAGAACACATCCTAACCCCTGACCAGAGGCATCAGTATAGACAACATAACCTCCTGATCCAGAAGGTAGAGCTAGCACAGGTGCAGTAGTAAGACGTCCACGCAGCTCGTGAAATGACTTCTCACAATCCGAGGACCATATGAAGGCAACATCTTTCCGTGTAAGCTGTGTCAAAGGTCTGGCCAACTGTGCAAAATTCTCGATGAACCGACGGTAATATCCAGCTAGACCCAAGAAACTACGAATTTCAACAACCGTCGTCGGACGAGACCAGTTCAGCACTGCCTCTATCTTACTAGGATCAACAGATATCCCTTCATTAGAAATCACATGACCGAGAAACACTACCCGATCAAGCCAGAATTCATACTTGCTCAATTTCGCATACAGCTGCTTATCTTGTAACGTCTGTAAAACAATCCTCAAATGCTGTGCATGCTCATCCTTGTCATGAGAATAGACAAGAATATCATCAATGAAGACGATGACAAATCTATCCAAATATTCTCGAAATACCTGATTCATCAGATTCATAAATACTGTCGGTGCATTCGTCAAACCAAATGTCATAACCAAAAATTCATAATGCCCGTATCTGGTCCTAAAAGCAGTCGTAGAAATATCTGAGTCTCGTACCCACATCTGGTGGTATCCAGATCTCAGATCTATCTTGGAGTAAACAGAAGTACCCTGTAGTTGATCGAATAGATCATCAATCCGCGGCAAAGGATACTTATTCTTGATGGTGACACAATTCAACTGCCTGTAATCAATACACAATCGCATCAATCCATCTTTCTTCTTGACAAAAAAAACAGGTGCTCCCCACGGAGAAACACTCGGACGAATAGATCCCTTATCAAACAGATCCTGTAACTGCTGTTTCAATTCCCTCATCTCTGATGGTGCTAGACGATAAGGCGCTCTGGATATAGGCGTAGTTCCTGGTACTAAATCAATACCAAATTCAACCTCTCGCACCGGAGGAAAACCAGGAATCTCATCAGGGAATACATCAGGAAACTCACTGACTACCGGTAACTGATCAATACCTGTACTACTCATGGACATATGAACTGCATAGATAAGGTAGCCCTCCCCACCTGACTCCAAGACATGACATACCTTCAGAGCCAAAACAAGTGGCATCGAAGGTCGCGCACCCTCATCATAAAAATACCAGCTATCACCCTTAGCAGGATGAAACTGTACCAGACGCTGATAACAATCCACAGTAGCGTGATACAAAGTCAGTATATCTATTCCCAAAATACAATCAAAATCTGCCATTGCTAATATCATCAGATTAGCTGACAATACATTACCCTCAAACTCTAGAAGGCAACCCATCACTAGACGCTTAGTTACTATCTCCTGCTCCAGCGGAGTAGATACAACTAAATCCATATCTAATGATACATAAGGTAATCTATGTCTCTTAACAAAGCGACTAGAAATAAAGGAATGCGATGCTCTAGTATCAATTAAAACAAGTGCAGGAATACCACATAACAGAAAGGTACCTGCCAACATGCGATCACTTCCCTCAGTAGCCTGTTCTTGAGACAAAGCAAATACCTGCCCTTGAGTCTGGGGACGGTAACCAAAAGAACTCTGTGGTGCTGGCTGCTATCGTGGAAAAGTAGAAGCCTGAGATCCAACCTGTGATCCCGATCCACTAGCAGAACCCATGCGCTGAGGACAATCTCTCCGCAGATGTCCCTGCTGACCGCAAATATAACAAGCACCAGTAGCTCTCCGACATGAAGCTGCAGGATGCTTCCCTCCACAGTGACTAAAAAACTCCTTCTTCTTCTTCTTCTTCCCAAAACGGAACATACCTCGTGAACCACGAGATCCAGATGAAGTAGTAGGAGTAGAAGAAGACGTAGGTCCAGATTGCACAACAGATTGAGCTCTAGGCTCAAATGATCCACTAATCTGTGCTGGCATCAACAACTGTGCACGCCTGTTGCTGGTCTCCACAAGACGGCAACGGTTCACCAAAGTCTCATAAGATACTGGGTCATCACAGACAACAACCTGTGAGTAGATATCTTGGTTCAGGCCTTGTAGAAAGAGATCATACTTCGATGCATCACTCTCATTAATATGAGGACTGAAAGGTAGCAGATCAAGAAATCGTTGCTGATATTGATCAATAGTCATTGATCCTTGCCTCAGAGTAAGAAACTCCATCAATCGTGCTTGGCGAACAACTGGAGGAAATACAGTTTCTGGAACTGCTGACAGAAATCTCCCCAAGTCACCTATCCTCTCTCAGTACGTGCCTGAGCAGCTTTGGCATCCCACCAAACGTGCTCGATTCTCTAGAACAAATTCTAGAACTTCCAATTTTTGATCCTCAGTACAATCGAAAGCACGAAAAGTACTCTCGAGTTTAGACATCCAACTTCTTGCTTGTTCAGGATTCTCGCCTCCCACCAAAGGTTTCGGTCCTACTTGCATGAATTTATTGATAGAGTAGCGACGTCTACCCTCATGATGACGATGTTGATCATCATGATGGCGGTGATGACGATGATGATGACCACCTCCCTGGCCAACACTACCGTGACTCTCGTCAGTCATATCCTGAAAAGTATTGCATATTAAAATCCCAAATGCGCAAGCGATGCGATTGTGTATTGATTACAGGCAGTTGAATCGTTTCACCATCAAGAATAAGTGTCCTTTGCCGCAGATTGATGATCTATTCGATCAACTACAAGGTACTTCTATTTACTCCAAGATAGATCTGAGATCTGGATACCACCAGATGCGGGTACGAGACTCAGATATTTCTACGACTGCTTTTAGGACCAGATAGGGGCATTATGAATTTCTGGTTATGCCATTTGGTTTGACGAATGCACCGGCAGTCTTTATGAATCTGATGAATCAGGTATTTCGAGAATATCTGGATAGATTTGTCATCGTCTTCATTGATGATATTCTTGTCTATTCTCATGAAAAGGATGAGCATGCACAACATTTGAGGATTGTTTTACAGACGTTACGAGATAAGCAGTTGCATGCGAAATTGAGCAAGTGTGAATTCTGGCTTGATCGGGTAGTGTTTCTCTGTAACGCCCCACTGTATCAAGACGGGTCTTTTCAGCGTGCTTATGTCCTCACTCAGACGCACCCTGGAAAACTTCCCAGGGCCTATAATTGCCCCAAGTCAAACACGCTTAAACTTTGGAGTTCTTATGTGATGAGCTTCCGAAAAGAAGGTGCATCTTATTTTCGGAAGCTTATCACATAAGAACTCCAAAGTTAAGCGTGCTTGACTTGGGACAATTATAGGATGGATGACCCCCTGGGAAGTTTTCCAGTGTGCGTGTGAGTGAGGACATAAGCACGCTGAAAAGACCCGTCTTGATACAGTGGGGCGCTACATTCTCGGTCATGTGATTTCTAATGAAGGTATATCTGTTGATCCTAGTAAGATAGATGCAGTGCTGAACTGGTCTCGTCCGACGACAGTTGCTAAGATTCATAGTTTCTTGGGTCTAGCTGGATATTACCGTCGGTTCATCGAGAATTTTGCACAGTTGGCCAGACCTTTGACACAGCTTACACGGAAAGATGTTGTCTTCATATGGTCCTCGGATTGTGAGGAGTCATTTCACGAGCTGCGTGGACGTCTTACTACTGCACCTGTGCTAGCTCTACCTTCTGGATTAGGAGGTTATGTTGTCTATACTGATGCCTCTGGTCAGGGGTTAGGATGTGTTCTGACACAGCATGAACATGTTATTGCCTATGCTTCTCGACAGTTGAAGATGCATGAGAGTAATTATCCAGTACAGGATCTCGAGTTAGCCGCCATTGTATTTGCACTCAAGATCTGGAGGCATTATCTTTATGGCGAGAAATTTGAGATATTCACGGATCACAAGAGTTTGAAGTATTTATTCACTCAGGCGGAGTTGAATATGCGACAGAGACGCTGGATGGATCTTCTGAAGGATTATGATTGTGAAATCAAATATCATCCAGGTTCTGTTAATCTTACTGCTGATGCCTTGAGTCGGCAGGTGAGACTTTCTGCACTTCAGACTAGTGAAGTATCTCATATGATTCAAGAGTGCTGTTCATTGAGTTTTACGCTCAAGCACAAGAAAGGGAGAAATGGGATTCGATTGTATACTATTTTGTCTGAGCCAGCATTGTATTCTCGGATCAGAGATGCTCAGATATCTGATGTTAAGACTCAGCGTTTGACACATTTAGCCAATGGAGTTAATACATCTGGATTTCATTTTCAGGCAGATGGTTTATTGTGCTTATCTAATCGAGTGGTTGTACCTAATGTTGCGGAGCTCAGGAACGATATTCTATCTCAAGCTCACAGGAGTCGATTATCAGTTCATCCTGGAAGCATGAAAATGTATAAGGACTTGCGAACTATATTCTGGTGGAAAGGGATGAAGAGGAGTGTATATCAATTTGTTTCGAGATGTTTGGTTTGTCAACAGGTCAAGGTTGAACATCGACGACCAGGTGGATTATTGCAGAATCTTGAGATTCCCGAATGGAAGTGGGAGCACGTAACTATGGATTTTGTTACCCACTTACCTATGACTTCACGTCAGTATGATGCTATCTGGGTCGTTGTTGACCATTTGACAAAATCAGCACACTTTATTCCTTATAACCGGGAGTATTCTTATGATCGCATGACACGTTTATACATCCAGGAGATAGTGTGATTGCATGGGATTCCAGTGAGCATAGTCAGTGATAGAGACCCGCGATTTACCTCACGTTTTTGGGGTAGTTTTCAGGAGGCGTTGGGTACCACTCTGAGTTTGAGCACTGCATATCATCCGGAGACTGACGGACAGTCAGAGCGGACGATTCGTACATTGGAGGATATGCTACGTTCTTCTGTCATGGACTTTGGCTTATCTTGGCAGGATCAGTTACCTTTGATCGAATTTGCCTACAATAACAGTTATCATCGTAGTATTGATATGACACCTTTCGAGGCATTGTACGGTCGACGGTGTCGTACTCCGTTATTCTGGGATGAAGTCGGGGAACGACAAGTCGAGGGTCCTAAATTGGTGCAGCAGATTGTAGACAAGATAGATTTGATCAAACATAGGATCAAAGTTGCTCAAGATAGACAAGCCAGTTATGCTAATATTAATCGCAGGCCACTTCAGTTTGAGCCTGGTGAATATGTGTTTCTACGAGTATCACCTTTCAGGAAGGTGATGAGATTCGGCGTGAAAGGCAAGTTGTCTCCTCGTTTTATTGGACCTTTCCAGATACTGGAGAAGATCGGAGATGTTTCATATCGTTTGGCTTTACCGCCAAATCTTTCCAGTATACATAATGTTTTTCATGTGTCGTTACTTTGATAGTATATAGCTGATGAATCTCATGTGATTCAGTCTACTGATATTCAGCTAGAGCCAGATCTGTCTTTTGTTGAACGACCAATCCGTATCTTAGACAGAAAAGATAAAGTTCTTCGGAACAAGACTATACCACTTGTGATGGTACAGTGGCAGCGCCGAGGCATTGAAGAAGCAACTTGGGAAACTGAGAGTCGTATGCAAGCAGAATATCCTGAGTTGTTTGCTTTGTATTTTTTATTACCATGTAGTTGTAATTACAGTTGTTGTAATAAAATATGGTTTGATATTTCATATTGTTATCTTGATTTGTCTTTAGATGTTATTTCGCGGATGAAATATCTAAAGGTGGGGAGAATGTAGTAACCCAGAACTTATTTTAAGATAATAATATGTTAAACATGATTAAGGGTTGGTAATTAACCAATTCTGGGATTTAATCGGACTTCAGAAGCAAGAAATAAAATTTCATTGTCTGAGCCAGTTCGGACGATCCGAAGAGGACTTCGGACGACCCGAACTTGACCACCGGGGGCTCCGAAGGTGAGCTTGTTGACTTCGGAGTTAAGGCTGGTTTGGACGATCCGAACTCAAGTTTGGACGACCCGAACTTGTTTGTGCCAAGTAGGCAGGATTACTCAGCAATGAATTTTGACAAGTGTCGGACTTAGAGCACTTCGGACGACCCGAAGTAGAGATCGGACGATCCGAACTCAATGTGTCTCGCATGCAGACAGTGAGTTGGATCAGACGATCCGAACTCAGGTTCAGAGGGCCCGAACTCGTCCGAAACTTTTCCTATAAATAGGGCTCATTCGATTTCATTTTGAAATACGAATTCCCGAGGTTCCTTCTTCAGTTATATAGTGTGAGATATACACTTGAGGGCCCTATCGGTTATAATAGAGGTTCTGGAATAACCAAGGAGTGGTTATAGTCATCCGGGACTAGCGACTCCAAAGGGCTATCTATGGACGAAGGTATGGTCCGGGAATCTATTTAAGTTTTGGGAGTACTTATTAGCTTAGTTAAGGCTTATAGAATTTATGTAGTGATACGGTGAACTTTTGAATATAGGCTTGGAACCTAGGATCCTACTATACATGAATTATCCTAGAGGTACGTACACATTGACTGAGATTGCCAGCGAGTATACATGTTTATATGTTGCATTTATTTGGTATTATTATATGGCATGATATATGATTTACCGCTTTCTATATTCATATGTCATGTGCATATACACGTTGAGCCTATGCCTTGTTATACCTGACTATAGACCGCTCAGCTCTATATTCGATAGTCTGTCACTGAGAGTACCGCGACGGCGGGGGCATTTATGTCTGTCTACTCTGGTGTACTAGACGAGTGTGGTTGCATCCAGAGGTTGATCCGAGCGGTGGTAGCACTCATGTGGCGCCTGTACTGAGTATGACTTTTCAGATGACCCTTTACCAGTCATCATGTTGCATGCATCATATTTATACGTGTACTCATATTTATGTACTGAGCGTTAGCGCTCACGTCCTAGTTGTTATCTTGGACACCCTATTCTATGGGGCAGGTCGCAGGATGGACGGAGCTGGTGGTTCAAGGCAGGATTAGGGAGCAGGCCTTGAGGAGTTAATTATACAGCAGGATTCGATATAGCTATATAATGTTTACTTTTAAGTATTTCGATATGGTTGTATCACTAATGATGAATAAGCTTGACACTTTTATACTAAGCTGATATGTAATTTATGGTTATGTTTCCGCACGTTTTACTCTGTTAAGTTATTTTGCTGTATTAAGTTTAATGCATGCTATTAGTTGCCAGTTATTAGGTGATACCATGCAGGGTCACTACATGAAAACTAAGGACCAAGCTTTTAAAAAGTTTGTAGAGTGGAGGACTTTAGTTGAAAACCAATCTGGACATAAAGTTAAAACGTTGAGAATAGACAATGGTTTGGAGTTTTGTAATAATGAGTTTGATGAATATTGTGCTAAAAATGGGATTACTAGACATAGGACTTGCACCTATACACCCCAACAAAATGGAGTTGCGGAACGCATGAATAGAACAATTATGAACAAAGTAAGATGCATGTTGAGTGAAAGTGGTTTGCCACCAAAATTCTGGGCAGAGGCTGCTTATACTGCCTGTTATTTGATAAATTTGTCACCCTCTTCTGCCATTGAATTTATGGTGCCTGAACATAAATGGTCTAACTCGAAACCAAGTTATAAGCATTTAAGAACTTTTGGTTGTGTTGTGTACATTCATGCTAATAAAGGGAAGTTAAGTCCTAGAGCTAAGAAGGGTATCTTCTTAGGCTATCCTACTGGTGTAAAGGGTTACAAAATCTGGCTCTTAGATGAGCAAAAATGCATAATTAGTAGGGATGTAATATTTAATGAGCCTGTTTTTTATGCTAACAAAATTGTCCCAGCTATAGCCAGCTCTAAACAAGCTGAGCAGGCTTTACATGATAAAATTCAGGATCATTCTCAAAGAAATACACAGAGTGAGGATGAAGGTGGAGCTAATCATCAACAACCTGAAGATTACTATGATGTAAGCTGTGATGAGAATCAGATTTCTCATCAAGAATCTGATGTTCTAAATGAAAACAGAGGTGAACAAGGTAAAGACAGTATACATGATCATAATATGGAAGATTATAAACTGGCAAGGGACAGAGTTAGAAGAGAAATCAAGCCTCCTTCTAGGTATGCATCATCTGAATTTACAGCTTTTGCTCTCAATGTGGCTGCATTGCTGGTTTTGGAAGAACCATCAACCTATGAAGAAGCAATGAATAGCAAGGACAATGCACAATGGAAAAGGGCAATGCAAGATGAATAAAAATCCTTGATCAAGAATAACACATGGACATTGATAGATAAACCAAAAGTTAAAAGATTGATAGGCTGCAAATGGATATTCAAGAGGAAACCAGGAGTTCCAAGTGTTGAAGGGCCACGGTTTAAGGCAAGATTAGTTGCAAAGGGATTCTCGCAAATAGAAGGAATATATTACCATGAAGTTTTTTCTCCAGTGGTGAAGCATTCCTCAATTCGAATTCGATTGGCAGTCACAACAATTCATGACCTTGAACTTGAACAATTGGATGTTAAAACAGCCTTCCTACATGGAAATCTGGAAGAAGAGATACTTATGGCTCAACCAAAAGGTTTTGAGATTAATCCTCAAGCTGGACAAGTTTGCAGGCTGGAAAAATCACTCTATGGTCTAAAACAGTCACCAAGGCAATGGTATAAGCGGTTTGATGATTTTATGCTGCAGCAAGGATATGTTAGATCCAAGTTTGACAGTGTGTGTATTACAGAAAGATAGAAAATCAGTCTTTTATCTATATTTTGATTTATGTTGATGACATGCTCATAGCCTGTAAAGAATTTAAAGAGATTCAGAAGCTAAAACAACAACTTAATTCAGCATTCGAAATGAAAGATCTTGGTCCAGCAAAACAAATCCTGGGAGTAGAAATTATAAGAGACAGAAAGATGAGGACTTTGTGTTTGTCTCAAGAATAGTATATTAACAAGGTCCTAGATGTGACGCCTGGGGCTGAAGAGGCAGGGAGTGATCGCCGGTGCCAAGAGGTTGCACGGACAATGAGCGGCTCCTGGTAGGCTTCTAGGCGGAGGGAGACATGAATGAACCGATCTCGTGCCGGAATGAGAGGGGATTCTGAGACTGTGTAGGTATGGGACTACATAGTTGAGGAGGGTTTAAAAGATTTCATATGTACTGCTCATATCAAGAAGGTGCATCTTCTTTTCGGGAGCTCATCATATAAGAACTCCAAAATTAAGCGTGCTTGACTTGGGGCAATTTTAGGATGGGTGACCTCCTGGAAAGTTTCTCAGGGTGCGTGTGAATGAGGACATAAGCACGCTGAAAAGACTTGTCTTGATATAGTGGGTCGTTACACCAGAACTCTTCAAGATGGCAGATGCTAAATCAGTAAGTACGCCTATTGGTGCTCATTTCAAATTGATGGCAGTACAAGAAGATCGAGAAGAATTAGAGGCATTACACATGAAGAATGTTCCATACTCTAATGCAGTGGGAAGCATCATGTATATGATGGTTTCAACTAGACCAGACATCACATATGGTTTGGGTTTAGTTAGCAGGTTTATGAGTAAGCCTAGTAGAGATCATTGGAAGGCATTGCAATGGCTACTAAGGTACTTAAAAGGAACAAGAAGTTTGAAGTTGAAGTATTCAAAATCTGAGCAGAGTTCTTGTGAAGTTGTTGGTTATTGTGACTCTGACTATGCAATAGATCTAGATAAACGAAGATCTATATCAGGGTATGTGTTTACATTTGGAGGCAACGTGGTTAGCTGGAAATCAAACTTGCAAAGTGTGGTAGATTTATCCACTACTGAAGCCGAGTACATTAGTCTAACTGAGGCTGTTAAAGAAGGTCTTTGGATCACTGGATTTGTTACTGAAATGGGTTTTGATCAGAAGGATGTAAATGTATTTTGTGATTCACAAAGTGCTATACACTTGTCCAAGAATTCAGTGTTTCATGAAAGGACAAAACAAATAGATGTGAGATTGCATTTTATAAGAGACATCATAGCTAGAGGCTTGATAAAGGTTCAGAAGATAGATACTTTAATTAACCCGACTGATATATTAACAAAGGTTGTACCAGTTAACAAGTTTAACCAAGCCTTGAGCTTGCTCAAGCTGGTGAAGTAAACTAGATTTAGCTGTCATATGGGAACTCAGATGGATTCACTTGATTCAACCAATTTAGTCAAAGGTGGAGATTTGTGAAGACTTTTGTTGACTAAGCATTAGTTGTAATGAACGGTTTGGATCAGCTCAAGGGTTAAAAGACTTGATCTAAGGGCCAAGATTATAACTACTGTTAGTTGTGGCAGTTAAGGAGCTAAACTTATACTTAAGGGAATTGGATCCCGATCGATGGTATAAGGGGGCATAATTCTTTCTGCAGATCTAATAAGAGCAAAGTCATATTCTTCTCTCCTGGAAATCGGATATATTCTCAAAGATATCACAAGCAGTTATCTTCAAGATTGAATGTTGAGATCGAAGCAAAGCTTGAGGAGTTTGGACTTCGATGAACTCAGTAAAGTGATTTTGGTCTTGTGTATTAGCCAAAGTAGATTTACAGCTTGTGATCATCTTGTTTCGTGAGGATTGTATTGAACATATTCGAAGTTGATTGATAGTGAATTCATATGGGTGATAACCCAGAACCTTGGATGTAGGATTTAATATTCGAACCAAGTAATTCCTTTTGTGTTCTTATTCGCTTCTGTTTTTATTCTCTATCATTCATTGATAGTTTATGTCTCTGTTCTTGAGTGCTTGTTCATTGCGTATTCTGTGAATTGGTATTGGGTTCTTGAGCTCGGAATTTCAACAAAGATAATGATGCATGCCGCCCACTAATATTTTTTTAATTTGAGTCAAACATTGGACAAAACAAAAATATATAATCGACCGTTTCTTATCCTCCGGAAGAGAGAAACGGTTAACTACTTGTTATCTTTCGACACTCCTAAATACCTCATGCCATCAATTTTCAACATAAAGATAAGATTAACATCAATATTTTTTTTAATTTTATTTTGGGCATCCATCAGTATG
Organism: Henckelia pumila; assembly: GCF_033568475.1. Lineage (NCBI taxonomy): Eukaryota > Viridiplantae > Streptophyta > Magnoliopsida > Lamiales > Gesneriaceae > Henckelia > Henckelia pumila. The sequence continues at coordinate 108,258,806 of NC_133121.1, forward strand.
GTTTTCTCAACTAATATTATTTTTTAAAGTTTTTTTTATGACTTGGATACATGAATGAACCCGGATTCATGAAATGTCTACGTATGCTGATAACAAAATAATCAAATATATGATATTAGAGAAATATTTTAACATTTATAAATGATTTTTTTTCTTTCACAGTGGTGAAGAGAGATTGTTAATAAATGAGTCTTTATGCCGAAATAACGTCTAAAACTTAAAAACTTAATGTTAAATGAGCTACAAATTATTGTTCATGGACAAAAAAAAAATAGGTTTTCAACATTATATTCGTTTGTAGCGACCTAGTTCTCAAATCTTTTGATTCACCCAACAATTTAAACCAACCGACCCGAATTAACAAATGGTTAATCATCTAATTAAATTTTAATCATATCCCACAAAATGTTTTTGAACATATCGAATGAAAGACACGCATTAGAAAAAGTTACATACAACAATTTAGCTGATTGATTAAAATAAATGCCGACCATTTATAATAATTGGCAATGTCGATCTCCCTTATGAATCATGTCAAATATTAAACTTTTGCAGCATATAAAATATAAAGAACTAATTTTGTAATTATTGGGCATATAGTTGCAATCGACCAAATTAATCAAACCACTATTATAAAACTACAATTAGCGTAAATTATTTTGTACAATTTCATGACGATACTTGTACCATGAATCTGGCCTCTTGTGCTAATTAAGATTTTACTTTTCTCCGATCCAGTTCAATTATTAATTAAAAGGTCCTATCAATGGCCTTGATTACTATCAAATATGTTTTTCTCTCACACACACATGCGTCCTATACGAAGAAGAAACTCGAAGTCAGTATGTTTTAGTGTATATTATGTAAACTTACGTAAAACACAAAAGCCCACGAGTCATTTTAACTTGATAAATAACGCTAAGCAAATTTTATATGACATTCACGGGTTGTTTCGACCCTTTAACTTGATAAATAACGCTAAGCAAATTTTATATGACATTCACGTGTTGTTTCGACCCTACCCCATGGGTATTATTACCCCATGGGGTAGGTGAAGCTCACTAATTGGTTCATATCATGTGGGCCCCACTCAATCATATGGGATCCACATGATATGAACCAATAAAATGATTTCATTCACCCCATGAGGTATTATCCATGAGATAAGAGCGAATTTTCTACATACACGTACGCTCGAAAATACGTAATAGGAAATCGAATACACATGATAAATTCATTAGTAAAATATTCATCCATACCAAGGCTATATGTGTTGACATTTTTTTTTATTTTTTTTTTGGAAACATGTTTTGACTTTTGATATGCAGGTAATCTATGTCATATAAATAGGGGCCTATGCTATGGGCATTATTTAAAAATTAAATGGTTATGAGTTTACTTTAATACGCAGTGGTTCGTGTTAGTTTACGTCGGAAAATTGTGGGCGATCCTGGATTAATTGATTTTAGTACGTACGTAGGAGAGTACTCTCTAGATTTTAATTAAGAAATTAATTAAGAAAACGAGAGACTAATAAACTTAAAATCAATTTGTCCACCACAATTTAATTTTACAATTTATTATATATATTATTATCGATTAAGAAGGGATCGATATTATTAGTCCGAATGATCTATCATCTTGAAAGTGGATATTCATAATAAATTATTAAAAACGAGTGACGACCAACGTGGCGCCAAGATGGGAAATATCAAATATGGATTTACTCTCGTGTCATGCACTTTTGTTTATTATTAAAAACAAATATTTTGTTTTATTTTTGTTGGGAAAATTGCGTTTTTTATTTGGTATATTTGTTATTTACGATTTCAGTTATTTATATTTTCAAATTTCAATTTTAGCCTGTTATATATGTTTTTTTTTTGACAATTTTAGTCTTTTTTCGATGTGTCGTTAATGTGCCACCAATTCAATGCTGATGTGGAACTGACTGTATATAATGTCACGTAAGCATTTTCGAATAAAAAGTGACTAAAATTGCCAAAAAAATGAAATATACAGTACTAAAACTGAAATATGAAAATATAAATGACCAAAATCGCAAAGTTGTAAACATACATGACCAAAATTATAATTTTCCTTTTTGTTTTATTCTAGAAAGTTGAATATTTTGTTTGATTAATCTCAAATTCATTGCATACTTACGTTTCATGTCAGTTACAACATTTTATTTAGTCAGATCCCTATGTTCTGATATGTGTAATTTATGCATATGGCTAAATGATTAATTCTTCGGGTGAATTTTTTTACGGGGGAGATCAAACACACGCCGATTTTATTTTTTTAAATGTAAAAATGGAAATTATCGATAAAATTTGGGGTAGCGTAGTAACTCGTAAATCATGTTATTTAGATAATTAACAATGGGAAGCTCGGTGCTACAAATTTAATCAAAAAAATATTGATAAGATGTATCAAACTCATATTATTGATCAAGTATTCTACTCTATGAGTCTATCACCCTCCTCATAGCAAGTAGCAACACACCTATTCTTATTATATGATAAAATACTTATTGGATAAAAATAAAAAGTTTCGACGTAATCAACAAATACTATAGATTTCAAAGTGATAGAAATTACATTTTTGGTATAGCATATTTGCTATTGGTATTTTGTTTGTCTATGTTATCAATTCAATCTTAAGTTTGTTTTCTTTGTTTTTTGGTATATGATAATTGATATCAATATATGACGTTGATGTATGTAACGTTAATTACATGAGCTCTTCAAATGAAGAATGATGAAAGTCGCCAATAATCAAAAAGTAAAAGATATATATATGATCTTAAAACTAAAATTTGATAATATAAATAATTAAAATTTTAAAAAAACGTAAACATACATGTAAGGTAAAAATGTAGTTTTACGTTTTCGAGGTTTCACAGTTCCGAGTTAAAATAGATAAAAAATTCTGGCTGAAACCAAATTTAGAACGTACAATTTTATTTTAATTAGACTATTTGATATAAAATCTATACACGTTAATTTAACAAATCCAAGTATTAATTTCTGTTTGGTTCTCCTTATTAATTAATTATATGTTATATATTTAGTTTAACCAAGAGGAATGGGATGTTTAGTTTTTTAATTAATAAGACGTTAATTTAAGTATTATTTTTGTTCAAAGGGCAAATCAAGTTCCTCATTATTATTATTTTTTTTGCAAGGGTTGATTCTATTCTATTTTGTTTTAAATTTTAATAAGATAGTTGCCCGTTTTATATATGTTGCTCAAGGGATGTAAGGCCCGGAATTATTTTATTTAATCCATGATTATTTAATATAATCCGAGATAATTTAATTTTAATTCGAGTATATTTAATTTGAGAATATTTAGAGTTTTGATTTAAATTCTAATATTCTTAAATTATTTAGGATTAAAATTGAATTAAAAAGAGGGCTGAGGACTGAATTGCAATTTACGAAGTTTGAGGGATTAATTGCAATTTGTATTGAAGTTATCCGATTTAATATATATATATATTATCAGCTTGAAACGAGTATTGTATATAGACAATTCAGAATTCAGAAACAGAGGAGTCGGGTTCTTCAATTTTCTTTGAATTCATGATCTTCAAATCTTTATAACTTTTGCTCTGGATATCCGATTTCGATTCCGTAAATTGTTTTGGAATCCTTACGACGAGGGCTTCGATCTCGTGTAAGTTTTGTGTTGTTTTATATGGATTTCGAAATCAGTTATTGAGAAGAGATCAGATTTCATGCTTTTGTCATGTTCTTAGCATTCTATCGATTGTTTATGCTATATCGGATCGAAGTTGGATAGTTGAATATATTGGTTATGACTTCTAGCATGTATATTGAAAATTATAGCAGCTGATATGAGGTTTGGGGTGATGAATTCAGCTGATATATAATGACCGAATGATTTGAATGATTAGAAATGATATCGATATTTTGTCGGTTACCGATTTTCAATCGCTACGCTGTCGAATCGTGTTTTGAAGCTGTTTTGATAGCCTATGTTTGAGCTGAAGTCTTTATCTAGTTGTTATGAATATTATAGCATTTTTATTCTTCAGTTTCAGTTAAGTTGGAAGGCTAACGATATAAGACGCCGAGTTGAATCGAATAAGAAGAAGTTGAGGTTTGAAATGAGATTGATTGATGAGCTATTGATGGTTTTGATTCGTTTATGATATAATAAGCTTGAATGAAGTTTGATATGAGTATGTTGATTGTTATATTTCAGATTGAAGAATTCAGAACCGAGATATACGAAGGTATAATGACGACATCGCAAATTAGAGACTTTGAAACTCAAGAACGACTATTCTTGAGTTAGCCTGCAAAAACCACACACTTGATATGTTTTGATTTATGTTTGATGTTGTCGATCCATCTCAGGTAGTGGATCTTTGAGTTTGAGTCGATATGATAGTATATTGAATTGATTCTATGCCAAGGTTGCGGTTAACCTTATTTTCTAGTCGGGATGGCTACGATAGATGGATATCCATGTCAAGATCGGTTACGAATCTTGATGGCAATGACGTTTTATGAATCAATTCTTAATCGATATATGCGTTATTTACTCTATTGTTGAGTCGAATATGAATAGAGTTGATATGATTTCATTAAGGTTTTATATATATGTCGATTATACTGAGAATGATTTCTCACCGGAGTTTATCCGGCTGTTGTCTGTTTTGTATGTGTGCATGACAACAGATGTGTGGGGGACCTCGGGTGCTAATCTAATCTTATAGGGCGATTAATAACAAGAAATATTCAACCAGAATATTAGTCTGCTTAAAAATCAAATAAATAATACAGGACATTTGGCGACGCAAAATCATACATTTGGCGATGCAAAAACACGTCGCAAAAGGTCAACAAATTTTATTTTATTTTATTTTATTTTTTTTTAGAAAACTTGATGCGCGGGCGCGCCTCATGTGACGCGGGCGCGCCTAAGGCTTGGGCCAAGGCACCCAAAGTGCCTTGGTTAGGCGCGGCCGCGCCTCTGGGCTAGGCGGGCGCGCCTGGCCCTCTGATTTGACTTCCAAATAGCTGAAAAATGAAGGTTTTGCCCCTGTTTTGAATCTCAAACATCCTCTAACTTATTAAGCATGAATTCAACATCAAAATCTAGAAGAAAACATGCAAATCCATGAGCTAATCAAGCAACTAAACATGGAACTTGACATACAACCCATAAGATCTTACATTGTTCTTATTCTTGCCAAACATACAAGTCTTTATATGCAAGTGTTTATAACAAAACATATATAAGATCTAGATACAAAGGTTGACATCAACTCTACTGCATAAACCCGAGTTCACCACATGCTACTCTTGATCTCGTTCTTCTTACAACCTTCTTTGTTCTTTGCTCGCCCCATCTATTCCCATGCACACATACAAACATAGAAATAGCCGGATATCTCCGGTGAGAATTGAATCCCAGTATAAAACAACTATATCATGCATATCATAGAGTTTAAGGAAATACTCATATAAACATCTCAACAAGCATTAAACCAATCTGTAGCAATGCATGACTTAAAAATCTGCTATCAAGTTCTATATCGGTTCTTGGGATCCCGGGGAATAAGAACACAACAAATCTCCCACCTACTCTCCCTTTCGGGGTGGCGTTGAGCTCTTTCCCGGACTTTGGCATACTATATCAAGTTTCTAACCATAGGAGTTGATCTATCTCCTAGGTTCCTTTATATATATATTCAAACGTCCGTATTCTTTTGGCGAATCTGCAATTTCAAATCTCAAAGGGTTGTTGGCTCAAGATGAATGCATCAAAATCTAGAAGCATAAGAATAAAAGCCAACTAATAACAAGCTAAGTCAAACAAGCAAGTAAATGTGCAAATACAAGATATATAAGCACATAGTATGTGGTTTTGGAACGACATTCAAGCAAAATCTCTTGAATGTACAAACCATTATTCAATGGTTGTCTTATTGTAGTGACCCTACCCGGATCCACTACCTAATCAGAGTTAAGAGCATAATTAAACATGCATTAAATAAATCGATGCGGAAGACTTAAATAAAAACAGACCGGCAGAATACAACCGGTTAAACCAATTCGATTTATACAACCAAATCGAATAAATAGCCTAAAGGCAAAACCTACAGCTAATCCTGCTGTCTTCACTGGTCACTGGCTACTCCAAGCTCCGTGTGCTCAATCCTGCACCTACACCTGCCCCGTCGGATGGGGTGTCCAAATATACAGAAAAGACTGGACGTGAGCTCTAAGCTCAATACGAAAGCACTGGGTAAAACATACAAATATGATGCATGTAAATGATAGGGTATCCATATCTGGGATAACTGTATACAACTGCTCAGTAATGGCGCCTAGGACATGAGTGGTACAACCCGGGGAGCAAACCCTGCATACACTGCTCATACCTACAGGACGTGGACTGTGTCCCCAGATGCTAATCACCCATGACCCGTCAGTCACCGAGCACTAGACATCAACCGTCTAGACAGGGCTGAGCGGTCCTACGTGGCTCATCTCACAAGATGGACAGACACAATATGATATGCACATGTTGCATAATAAATGACATACAAAATGCAACATATAAGCATGCAAAACCCGCTGGCAATCTCAGTCTGTACTTGCGTACCTTCACTACAGGCAGTTCCTAGCAGTCTCACTCTAGGTTCCCAGCCTATATCAGCTCTACAATGCAAATACCCATGCATCAATAATTTAGCTCTAAAAGCCTTAATTAAGCTATTGCATACTCCTAAATAATTTAAGGAGACCATAGCTATACCTGCGTCCGTCGTCAGCCCGCTGATGACAATTGCCTCAAAACTAGGCCACAGCTCCGCCTTGACGCCTGGATCTCTATGCCACTTCCGGATTCCCAATAGGATGCCTAGAACTCCCTAGATCTGAGTTAGAAGGCCTAGGAATCAGAGAGAAGAGAGGGAAAGGTGTACTTGAAAATGAAATCTCGGCCCCCTATTTATAGACGAAGTTCGGAGCCTCCGAACCCAGTTCGGAACGTCCGAACACGATTGGATCCTCCGATCCCATCTTCGGAGCGTCCGATTGCCCAATATTACGTCAGCCATGACGTCACCTTGCTGACGTAAGCGATGACGTGTGCCCTGGTCCCGATCGGAACGTCCGATCTTGCCGACAGAGCTTCCGATCCACTTCGGAGCCTCCGATCCTGAGTTCGGATCCTTCGATCCAGTTCGGAGCCTCCTGACTTGGTTCGGAGCTTCCGAACCCTCCGGACCTTCGGGACCTTTCCGGCTATTTTGAGTGTCCTGAATCCATTTTTGGACTTCGTTAACGCATTTGGGGATTTCCTGAATCATGTTTTACTTAATCTAAACATGATTACACGATTAATATACTCATTAATCACTAATTCTGGATACGGGTTACTACACTTATACCTTTCAAACTTGGTTTCAAAGCTCTTCAAATCTGATATAGCTGCACAACAAGAACACAATCAAAATCTGCTCATACTCTTCTCAATCTTCAAGGCTAACAAGTCACAAACCTTGTTCTTCCATCGATCGGTTTCGAAGTCGTGATTCTTAACTTGAAGTCCCCTGTTTCAATCTGAAAATACATCAAACATGTCTTAAGAACATCAGCAAGAACTCACATAATACTCACCTCAAACAATCTAGACTCAAACTTGATCATTTTTCAAACCGACGGCGTAACGGTACGGAATCGGTAACCGAAACTGAAATCCAACCAATCTATCATTCATATCTACTTCAAATACATGATATACCAGCCAAAATACATCAATATACCAGCATATCAGCAGCTACAATTTCGAAATACATGCTGAAAAATTCATAAGAAATAGAAACGGCATCCAATCTTTAACCTGATTGCGATAATACAACACATAGAATCTCAAGAACACATATTCATAATCAAATTCTGAGTTCTTTATCATCTCAATTTCGAAATATGCTGGATCATAAAGATACTTACACCAAATCGAAGCTCGTCTTTCAAGGATCGCGGAACTATGCTCGGAATTTAATTCGGCCGGACGGATCTTGAGATATTGAAGATTTAAGATGAGAATTTGCAAAGAAGAAGATAACTCTCGGTTTCTTGGCTGAAGGAATTGATAAATCTGATGAATTTTATACACAATACACGTGAATATGCATATGTAGACAAGTTTCCCACTCAAAAATCCATAATTGCACTTTGGCCCTTCATTTCTTCACTATTTGCAAATTGGCCCTTGAAACTTCTTTTTAATTCAATTTCAATCCTAAATAATTTAATAATATTAGAATTTAAATCTAAACTCCAAAAATTCTCAAATTAAATATTCTCGGATAAAAATTAAATAATCTCGGGCCTTACAATTCTCCCCCTCTAAGATATGATTTCGTCCTCGAAATCGTATGCAGTCTATACGCATATAAGATAAGGAAATAACAGAAATACTGAATAAGAACTCACATAAGTGAAATAGGTCTGGAAAGCGTTGTTTCATATCTGATTCGACTTCCCAAGTTGCTTCTTCAACTCCATGTCTACTCCACTGAACTTTCACAAGAGGAATAATCTTGTTTCTGAGTTGTTTGTATTTCTGATCAAGTATCTGTATCGGCTTCTCAAAGTAACTCAGAGTCTCATCTAATTTTGCTTCATCTGGCTGGAGAACATGAGAAATATCAGGCTGATACTTCCGCAGCATAGAAACATGAAAAACATCATGTATTCCAGAAAGAGCTGGAGGAAGAGCAAGTCTATAGGCAAGATTGCCTATCCTCTCGAGAATCTCATATGGACCAATAAATCTTGGAGATAACTTCCCTTGCTTGCCAAATCTGACAGTGCCTCTGAATAGAGAAATCTTCAAGAACACTCGGTCTCCTTGTTCAAAACACAAAGGCCTGCGTCGAACATTTGCATACTTGGCTTGTCGATCTTGTGCTGTTTTCATTCTTATCTGAATCAGTCTTACTTTCTCGGTCATCTCTCGGATCATATCTGGCCCAATATCAGGTGTCTCTGACATATCATCCCAATAAAGAGGAGATCTGCACTTCTTTCCGTACAATGCTTCAAATAGAGCCATCTCGATACTAGTCTAGTAGCTGTTATTGTACGAGAACTCTACCAGTGGTAATGAATCTTGCCAACTAGTGTCAAAATCTAGCACTACAGCTCTAAGCATATCCTCGAGTGTCTGGATAGTCCGCTCTGACTGTCCGTCAGTCTGAGGATGATACGCAGTACTCAAGTGCAATCGAGTACCAAGAGCTTGTTCCAAGCTGTGCCAAAAGTGCGATGTAAATCTAGGGTCTCGATCTGAAATGATAGATTTAGGCACACCATGTAATCTTACCACTTCTCTGACATAAATCTCTGTCATATGGTCATGTCTGTATGTCATTCTGTACGGAATAAAACAGGCTGATTTCGTCAATCTGTCGATAACTACCCAAACAACATCACAACCTCTGGATGAACGCGGTAGCTTCGTTACAAAATCCATAGAAATATGATCCCACTTCCATTTTGGAATAGGTAAGCTATGCAATAAACCACCTGGTTTCTTTCTTTCGGCCTTTACCTGCTGGAAATTCAGACAACGAGATACAAACTCTGTAACATCATATTTCATCTGCTTCCACCAATACCGAGTTTTCAAATCATTGTACATTTTTCTGCCACCAGGATGAACACTGTATCTACTGCAATGAGTCTCTTTCAATATCTGCTGTTTCAAGTCTGAAATATCTAGAACAACAAGTCTGTTATTCACATATAAAACATCATCTATACTAACCTTGTATTCAGACTGATGCCCTGATCTGACCATGTCAACGGACTTCTGAATATTCTGATAATTTCTCTGTGCTTCTTTAATTTTAACCAACAATTCTGGCTCAGCTTGAAGTGCACAAATTCTGATAAACTTTATATCTGTTTCAAATATCAATCCAGAAACACAGAAATCTTCTACCAATTTAGTGATACCTATCGTAGATAAGGATAAGTCACATACCTTTCTACTCAAGGCATCTGCAGCTGCATTGGACTTTCCCGGATAATATTTTATCTCACAGTCAAAATCTTTCAATAAATCTAACCATCTTCGTTGCCTCATATTCAGTTCAGACTGTGAAAATAGATATTTCAAACTTTTATGGTCAGAATAAATCTCATATTTCTCACCGTATAGATAATGTTGCCATATCTTCAATGCAAATACGATAGCTGCAAGTTCCAGGTCATGGATAGGATATCTGGTCTCGTGTGGTTTCAGCTGTCTCGAGGCATAAGCAATGACATGTCCTCGCTGCATAAGCACACAACCTAATCCCCTGTGATAAGCATCACAATATACAGTAAAATCACCAGTACCTGAAGGAATAGTCAAGACTGGTGCACTTGTTAATCTCTTCTTTAACTCAATGAAACCGGCTTCACATGCTTCAGTCCAGACATACGGTGCATTCTTCTGAGTCAACTGAGTAATAGGCTTGGCAATACTGGAGAAATCTTTAATAAATCTGCGATAATAACCTGCTAAGCCCATAAAACTCCGTATCTCTGGTACAGATGTCGGTCTAGGCCAACTGATCACCGCTTCAACCTTGCTAGGATCAACAGAAATCCCATCTTCGGATATAATATGCCCAAGGAAGACCACTCTCTTCAACCAGAATTCACACTTTGACAGTTTGGCATACAACTTTTCTGTTCTCAAAGTCTTTAAAATAATTCTGAGATGCTCGGCATGATCACACAGATTCTCAGAATAAATCAGAATATCATCAATAAAGATAATAACAAAGTCATCGAGATATTTCTGAAATACTCTATTCATAAGACCCATAAATACTGCTGGAGCATTCGTCAGACCAAACGGCATAACAATGAACTCAAAATGACCATACCTCGTTTTGAATGCGTTCTTTGGTATATCTTCATTCCGCACTCTCAACTGATGATATCCGGATCGTAAATCAATCTTGGAATACACTGAGGAACCCTGCAACTGGTCAAAAAAATCATCTATTCTAGGCAATGGATATTTATTCTTTACCGTTGCCTTATTCAGTTGCCGATAATTAATGCAAAGTCTCATTGAGCCGTCTTTCTTTCGTACAAATAGAACCGGAGCGCCCCAGGGTGAAACACTCGGTCTAATGTACCCTTTTGCTAAGAGATCTTCAAGTTGTTCTTTTAATTCTTTCAATTCAATTGGTGCCCAATCAGTATGACTCTTCTGTCATCTGCATAATCTAGGGAATCAAACAACATTTCCATATCCTCTAACAAGCCTTCATATTCAACTGAGTTCTCGGTTTCTTTCAAAGTAGGCGGCTTGAAGGATTGAAACCTTTTCAGTAAAGTCTCCATAGGTGTTGCTGTAACATCCATTGGGTCATTGGATGTACTACCCTGTTCTGGTCTAGGAGCTTCTGCGGCCTGTGGTACATCTGCCTGTTCTGGCGGAGGAACGACCAATGTTTGTCTAGTAACCGGCGCTTGACGAGGAGGCATATCTAATATTCAAAAGGATTAACTCACAAAGTTATCAATATATCAGACTCACCCATTCTGTTTCAGTCCCCCTCTGATTAGCATTTTCATGCCTTCTCTAGAGATCAAGTTCTGATCCAAAACCGGTTCTAATTCATTCTCAAATAATGCATACTTGATAAAGCAATAAATCATGCTTATAAAATCAATACACATAATCATGTGATCAATTTAATCTAAAACATTAAATCATGTAAGCAAAATCAATCAATCAAGAGGACTCGATCTACCCCGCTCGCTTCTTTCTAATCAGTCCAGAACTTACGCTCTGATACCATCTGTTGTGGAGGACCTCGGGTGCTAATCTCATCTTATAGGGCAATTAATAACAAGAAATATTCAACCATAATATTAGTCTGCTTAAAAATCAAATAAATAATACAGGACATTTGGCGACGCAAAACCATACATTTGGCGACGCAAAAACACGTCGCAAAAGGTCAACAAATTTATTTTTTATTTTTTATTTTTTAGAAAACATGACGCGCGGGCGCGCCTCATGTGGCTCGGGCGCGCCTAAGGCTCGGGCCAAGGCACCCAAAGTGCCTTGGTTAGGCGCGGCCGCGCCTCTGGGCTGGGCGGGCGCGCCTGGCCCTCTGATTTGACTTCAAAATAGCTGAAAAATGGAGGTTTTTCCCCTGTTTTGAATCTCAAACATCCTCTAACTTATTAAGCATGAATTCAACATCAAAATCTAGAAGAAAACATGCAAATCCATGAGCTAATCAAGCAACTAAATATGGAACTTGACATACAACCCATAAGATCTTACATTGTTCTTATTCTTGCCAAACATACAAGTCTTTATGTGCAAGTGTTTATAACAAAACATATACAAGATCTAGATACAAAGGTTGACATCAACTCTACTGCGTAAACCCGAGTTCACCACATGCTACTCTTGATCTCGTTCTTCTTACAACCTTCTTTGTCCTGTGCTCGCCCCATTTATTCCCATGCACACATACAAACATAAAAATAGCCGGATATCTCCGGTGAGAATTGAATCCCAGTATAAAACAACTATATCATGCATATCATAGAGTTTAAGGAAATACTCATATAAACATTTCAACAAGCATTAAACCAATCTATAGCAATGCATGACTTAAAAATCTGCTATCAAGTTCTATATCGGTTCTTGGGATCCCGGGGAATAAGAACACAACAAATCTCCCACCTACTCTCCCTTTCGGGGTGGCGTTGAGCTCTTTTCCCAGACTTTGGCATACTATATCAAGTTTCTAACCATAGGAGTTGATCTATCTCCTAGATTCCTTTATATATATCCAAACGTCCGTATTCTTTTGGCGAATCTGCCATTTCAAATCTCAAAGGGTTGTTGGATCAAGATGAATGCATCAAAATCTAGAAGCATAAGAATAAAAGCCAGCTAATAACAAGCTAAGTCAAACAAGCAAGTAAATGTGAAAATACAAGATATATAAGCACATAGTATGTGATTTTGGAAGGGCATTCAAGCAAAATCTCTTGAATGTACAAGCCCTTATTCAAAGGTTGTCTTATACCTTTCAAACTTGGTTTCAAAGCTCTTCAAATCTGATATAGCTGCACAACAAGAACACAATCAAAATCTGCTCATACTCTTCTCAATCTTCAAGGCTAACAAGTCACAAACCTTGTTATTCCGTCGATCGGTTTTGAAGTCGTGATTCTTAAATTAAAGTCCCATGTTTCAATCTGAAAATACATCAAACATGTCTAAGAACATCAGCAAGAACTCACATAATACTCAGCTCAAACAATCTAGACTCAAACTTGATCATTTTTCAAACCGACGGCGTAACGATACGGAATCGGTAACCGAAACTGAAATCCAACCAATCTATCATTCATATCTACTTCAAATATATGATTGTTGGAAAACGGTGTTCAGATCAATCAGAATTGATACCCGGTGCAGCGGAAGTTTTAAAATTTTATATGGAACGATTCCATATCATGGGTATCAAAACTTTACGATTAAATTGTGCGTGTAAAAATTAAATAACAATTAAATTTTTACCTTGAATCTCGAAACGAGATTATGGACACCAACAGATAACTCTGCTCTTGTTGTATATCCCAGGAACTGATGAACGAACAATTCTTCAATCAGGTCCACGAACAGAAGTTTAATCCCTCTGATAGACTGCACTAGAAAGTCTATCAGAAGTTTCTGCGAAGAGATAGAACAGATATGATCTGCTAATTCAGACTGCAAATTCGAAATTCGCAGACTGAAAATTCTCTAAGACAGAGAGAGGGGGGGCGGCCGAATTCTCAAGACTGGAGGCTAGGGTTTTCGAAAATTTTACCTCTGTTGTGTGTAATTTCTGTACTGCAATAACTTATTTATAATGTGGGCTGCTAACACCTTAGGGCCCATTAGTCATAAGTTCAAGCTTGACAAGCAAAGCCCGCATGTTCAGAAATTAATATAAAATTCATCGTGACTCAGATTGATAAACCAATTTCACCAATGTGCACAGAAACCATTTCTGCATCTTTTAAAGTCAGGATAAATTTTCTGAATCCGAATTCAGTGATTTCCAAAAATGCTCATCCCTATGTCATTTTAGGAAATCTTACTCCCTCTACTCTTAAATAAGAAGTCCCACTTCTTTATTCACTAAATTTAACTCTTTAAATTTAATTATCTCAACGGGGATTAAAAATCCATTACTTGTGTGATCCTCAATGGTTCAGGGATACAGCTAGCCGTGGGCTCACAACTCCTTGTGACTCGGAACAACAATTTCCGACTTGCCCATCGAATCATGGTAAGAGCGCCTAGCAACATCGCCCCATGATTCCCTAGGTATCACTGATAGTGCCTGCAAGAACCAATAGATTTTGGTTAGCGTACAGTACGGTCCCTTCATCCATATATCCCGATCGAATCAACAACTATTGGTAAATCGAGAGTCGTTTGAGATTCGATAACTATGCAATACATCTTGAAGATCAAATAGTGACATCGCATGTGATACTAAGAAACCATTTCTTAAAACGCATCATGTACTCTGGCCAGAGATTCGTCACACTAATATCTCCTCAGATTGCATAGGATATCCACACTAGCAAGTATGTGGTGAATCCTTGACAACAAAGCATCGACTCCTATATGTGTCGTAACTGTACCCAATCCCGACATCTGATGACCCCAATAGAGTCGGTAAACGAGTCAAAGTACAGTACTAGCATATAGAGTCTCAATGATGTTTCAAGTAGTAAGGACTAATGGTGTACAACCAAAACCGCGGACTTTATCCACTCGATAAGTGATAACCACTTGGAAAGTCCGGATAGGGTAGTTCGATCATTCATCGTATGAATATCCATTTGCATGCTTTGAACATCTCTATGTTCCATACCAATGAAACGTGGTACTCGGCATCGCAAATGCTAGTCTCAATCTTGAGCGATCCTTATCCTTATTAACGGACGGCTCAATCGACTAGGAACTGTTTAGAATATACAGTGACTATAAGATGTGTTTCATGATAGCCATCCCCATGTGCCACCACATCTTACATACACTATAGTATATTCAAGGTCTTCATCTAAACATCTTATAGTATGTCACAACATAATAATATGATAAAAGATAAAGTAAATGCAATTATAAAAGTGTAAATTATATTAAACAAAAGATTGTTTATACATAGAGTCATAAAAGCCCTTAGCCACAAGTTGGCTCACCGGGCACCCACTCTTTCAATCTCCCACTTGCCCTAAAGCCAACTAGTCATACTACGCAGTCCCATTGCTTCGCGATGTTTGTCAAATAATGGTCCTGACAAGGGCTTAGTAAGTGGATCAGCGATATTGTCTGCAGAGGCCACTCTCTCGACAGTGATGTCTCCTCTTTCCATGATCTCCCGGATGATGTGGTATTTCCTCAGTATGTGTTTGGATCTTTGATGAGACCTTGGTTCCTTTTCCTGAGCAACGGCACCCGTGTTGTCACAGTACACCGGGACTGGACCAACAACTTCAGGAATAACGCCCAACTCTTGGACGAAATTCCTCATCCAAACGGCCTCTTTAGCAGCAGCTGATGCCGCAATGTATTCTGCCTCAGTGGTGGAATCCGCTGTGGTGTCCTGCTTGGAACTCTTCCAAGAGACAGCACCGCCATTGAGCATGAACACAAATCCAGAGGTTGACTTCGAGTCATCCACGTCACTTTGGAAGCTAGAGTCGGTATAGCCTTCCAATTTCAATTCTCTTCCTCCATATACCATGAACATATTCTTAGTCCTTCGTAAGTACTTAAGAATGTCCTTCACGGCTTTCCAATGCATTTGACCAGGATTGGCTTGATATCTGCTCGTGACACTCAGAGCAAATGCTACATCCGGTCTGGTAGATATCATCCCATACATGATACTACCTATGGCTGACGCATATGGTACATGTGTCATTTTCTCTATCTCTTCATCAGTCTTGGGACACATGGACTTGGATAGAGAAACTCCATGACACATAGGTAGATGCCCTCTCTTGGACCCATCCATTGAAAACCTTTTCAATATTGTGTCGATGTAGGTTGCTTGAGTGAGTCCTATCATTCTCTTAGATCTATCTCTATAGATCTGTATCCCTAGAATATAGGATGCCTCATCCAAATCCTTCATCGAGAATCTACCTGATAACCATATCTTTGTTGACTGCAACATCCCTACATCATTCCCAATGAGTAAGATGTCATCAACATAAAGTACTAAGAATGTCACAGCATCCTTAACTACTTTCTTGTACACGCACGGTTCCTCCGGGTTCTTGATGAAACCAAAATCCTTTATTGTTTCATCAAATTTCTGGTTCCAACTTCTTGATGCTTGTTTGAGACCATAGATCGATCTCTGAAGCTTGCATACCTTATGCTCGCTTCCCATGGATGTGTATCCCTCAGGCTGCGTCATATAGATCTCTTCCTTAATGTTTCCATTAAGAAATGCAGTCTTCACATCCATTTGCCATATCTCATAGTCATACCAAGCAGCTATGGCAATAAGGATTCTTATGGACTTGAACATTGCAACTGGTGAAAAGGTTTCATCATAGTCAACTCCTTGTCTTTGAGTATAACCTTTCACCACCAATCGTGCCTTGTAGGTCAATACCTTACCATCAGGCCCAAGCTTTCTCTTGTTGATCCATTTACACCCTATTGGAACAATTCCATCGGGAGGATCTACTAAAGACCAAACTTGGTTTGTATGCATCGAATCTATTTCCGACTGCATAGCTTCAAGCCATAAATTTGAATCCGCATCAGAAATTGCTTCCTTGAAGTTTCTTGGATCACATCCAACGTCGGGTTCATCTTGATCCCCTTCAAGAAGAAGACCATATCGAATAGGAGGTCTAGAAGTCCTCTCGGATCTTCTAGGTATAGGCGTGTCCTCTGAAGATTCTTGAGGTATGGGATCATTATTTTGTATTTCGGGTTCTTCTCGAATTTCTTCGAGTTCCATCATCTCGCCTTTCTTATCCAATAAGAACTCCTTCTCCAAGAAGGTGGCATTCCTTGAAACAAACACTTTTGTTTCAGTAGGATGATAGAAATAATATCCGATTGAATTCTTCGGATACCCTACAAAATAACATAAGGTGGATCGACTATCCAACTTATCTCCCACTGTCTGCTTCACGTAAGCAGGACATCCCCAAATCCTCAAGTACGAATACTTAGGAGCTTTGCCATTCCATAACTCGTATGGTGTTTTGTTCACTGCTTTAGTATGGACGTTGTTCAACAACACCGCTATTTCAAGCGCGTAGCCCCAAAACGAAGGTGGAAGCTCAGTGAAGCTCATCATGGATCGAACCATGTCCAACAAAGTTCGATTACGACGCTCCGATACACCATTCAGCTGAGGTGTCATAGGAGGAGTCCACTGAGAGAGAATCCCATTCTCTTTCAGATAGTCCAAAAACTCGGTACTTAAGTATTCTCCACCTCGATCCGATCGAAGTGATTTAATACTTTTACCTAGCTTGTTTTCTACTTCAGCCTTGAATTCTTTGAAATTTTCAAATGCTTCAGACTTATATTTCATTAAATATAAATACCCATACCTAAAATAATCATCAGTAAAGGTAATGAATCGGCGATAATAACCAGCTAAACCCATGATGCTTCGGATCTCAGGTACTGATGTCGGTCTAGGCCAATTCGTAACCGCTTCAGTCTTGTTGGGATCGACAGAAATCCCATCACCTGAAATGATATGACCGAGGAAGACAACTCGATCCAACAAGAATTCACACTTAGACAACTTGGCAAACAACTGCTCATCTCGCAAAATCTGCAATACGGTCCTCAAGTGCTCTGCATGGTCAGTACGGTTCTTCGAGTAGATAAGAATATCATCGATAAAGATAATGACAAACTCATCTAAATAACGCTAAAAGATACGGTTCATCAAACCCATAAAAACCGCGGGAGCATTAGTCAAACCGAACGGCATGACTATAAACTCAAAATGATCATACCTTGTTCTGAATGCGGTCTTAGGAACATCTTCCTCTCGCACTCTCAGCTGGTGATAACCTGACCTCAGATCAATTTTAGAATAGACAGAAGAACCCTGCAGCTGATCAAAAAGGTCATCTATTCTGGGTAAAGGATACCTATTCTTAACTGTAGCCTGATTCAGTTGACGGTAGTCAATACAGAGCCGCATAGAACCATCCTTCTTTCGAACAAACAGAGCAGGAGTGCCCCAAGGAGATACACTAGGTCTGATGTATCCCTTGGCAATCAAATCCTCAAGCTATTCCTTCAACTCTCTCAGTTCAATAAGTGCCATACGATAAGGAGCTTTGGAAATAGGTTGAGTACCTGGCACCAAATCGATGCTGAATTCGATCTCTCGAATAGGCGATAATCCAAGAACATCTTCCGGAAACACATCCGCAAAATCTCTAACCACTGGTATATCAACCAATTCGGGGCTAGATTTCAGTACATCAATTGCATGCATACACCAAAAATCCTTCTGTACCTCTCTGTAACAAACGAGTCATAGATAACACTGAAATCAAAGGAATTCTAGATCGAGAACCCTTACCAAAGAATTTCCACTCGTCTGCCATTTCAGGTCTGAACCTGACAACTTTTAGAAAACAATCGACTGTTGACCTGTACTTGGTTAAAGCATCGATACCGACAATACAATCAAAATCTGACAGCCCAAGTACAATACAGTCGAACTCTAAAATATTACCCTCAAAACAAAGTTCACAGTTCCTGACTAATCTGACAGAAACAATTCCTTTACCTAAAGGTGAAGTAACAGCTACTACAGTAGGCAAAAACTCAGTAGGCAAACCATGCAATAACACAAATTTCTCAGAGATAAAGGAATGGGAAGCACCTGTATCTATCAAGACATGAGCAGAATAACCAAAAATCGAACAGTTACCTGCTATAACATCGTTAGGTGCTGCCTGAGCCTGATCCTCTGTCAGAGCAAAGACTCGTGCCTGCTGTCTCGGAGGCTGGTTCGCACTAGAGTTACCTCCCTGTCTGTTCTGTTGCTGAGGCTGGAAAGAGTGAACTGCAGAAGACTGCCTCTCAGGCTGAGCTGCAGGTCGAGATGAACTCCCACTCTGAGCTCGATCTCTGTTATGCTGAGGGCACACCTTAGAGAAGTGTCCCGGTTGCTGACAGGTGTTACAGTTCCCAAAGACTCCCACACACTAATGAAGTAGGTATGGCCAAATTGAGTACCAATTCTAAATGGACCACAAACATCTGTATGGATCAAATCCAACAGATTTTGACTACGCTCAGGTTTCCCCTTGAATGGAGATTTAGTCATTTTTCCTTTCAGGCAGGATTCACAAGTAGGTAGAGAGTTAATATCAGACATATCAAACATGCCCTCTCACACTAGCTTGTTCATCCTCCTTGAGGAAATATGACCTAGCCTAGCATGCCAAAGGTTTGCCGGGTTTTGACTATCGATTTTCTTTTTGTTCGTTGTTACCGGTTTATCAACATAATTTATTGGAACGTCTTTTAATTTTAAGTTATATAGATCGTTTTCAAGTTGTTCATTTCCAATCAAACATTCATTCTTGTAAATATTGCAAATCCCATTCACAAAATTGCAAGAAAAACCATCTCTATCAAGCATAGAAACAGAAATAATGTTTTTAATCAAGTCTGGAACAAATAAAACATCTCTCAAAAGTAACTTAAAATCGTTCTGCAAAATTAAATAAACGTCTCCCACAGCTTTGGCTTCAACTCTAGAACCATTTTCGAGCCTCAACTGGGTCTCACCCATTCTAAGCTTGCGACTTCTTGTCATCACCTGCAAATCATTGCAAATGTGAGATCCACATCCGGTATCCAATACCCAAGAAGTAGTATTAAGTGAAACATTTATTTCAATATAAAACATACCCTTCGCAGTTTGCAACTGCTCTAGATATTCCTTGCAGTTACGTTTCCAATGACTGGGTTTCTTGCAGTGATGGCAAACATCCTTGGACTTTTCCATGTTTGAAGCCTTTGTCTTGTTCTTCTTCTCGGGTCCGGTTTTCTTGGATGGGGTAGAACGTTTCTTACTCTTTGTACTTGGCCCCTTCTTAGCAGAAGAAGAGGAGCCCACCAAGAGAACCGGTTTATCCTTCTTTAAAGTGGCTTCATAAGTTACAAGCATATTGACCATCTCTTCAAGGGAGACCTCTATCTTGTTCATATTGAAATTCACCACAAAACCGTCAAACGATGAAGGAAGAGAGAGAAGTAATAAGTCCACATTGAGTTCATGCTCCAATACCAAATCAAGCGTTACCAACTTCTGAATGAGCCAAATCATGCGTACCCCATGATCACGGACCGAAGTCCCTTCACGCATGCGACACGTCATTAACTCTTTTATAGTAGCGAACCTTTCAGCTCTCGATTGAGCCCCAAAAAGTTCCTTGAGTTGTACGTGAATGTCAGCAGCATTCACGGTATCCTCAAATCGCCTCTGGAGTTCATCAGACATCGAAGCTTGCATATAACATTTGGCCTTGATATCATGGTCCCACCATTTATCAAGTTTGGCCAACTCTTCCGGACTTATATCAGCTGGTGCTTTCTTCGGAGGAGATTTTTCTAACACGTAGAACATCTTCTCCGAGGTCAAGACAATCTTCAACTTACGGAACCATTCCGTATAGTTCGCGCCAGTCAGTTTATTTTGTTCGAGAATAGAGAATAGTGGATTGCGCGAATTCATCTTAATGAAATACTGAAAAGAAACAGACAATAATCAGTGATTGTTTAATTAATTTACTAAGACATAAAATAGGCAAAATTTATTTTATGAATCTCACTCCCACTATTTTAACGATTTCACTACCCTCTAGTGAAAACGGGAAACTGTTTTCCTTAGTGGGAACATGGAGTCCAATTGACAAACTATAGTCCCGAATAATATCAGCCAACCATAATTTTCAAAAGGTAGTTCCCAATTGCTTCCAAAGCAACCTCCATGTTTTTACCTCATGTCCAATAAGGGCCCAATAATATGACGCTGTTTATTGTGACATGTCAAGATGACCCATCAATATCAAGTTGTGATGGACGGTCGCCATGTGGATCCCCAATAATATGAGCAAATCCCATGGGAGTTCCACCCAATTTACAACATGTGTCGATCCAATGTACAGCTTTCCGACGAACGGTCCCCCCCAATAATATGAGCCGGACCGTATCCGCGGGTAGCATCTCATACATTGATCGTTGATGGAAGGTATGAACATTTAAACAATATTTAAATTCTCTTTTAATCTTGATATCAATTTTAAATCATATTTAAAATAAGGGATTTTAATTTTGAAAATTTGTCTCATCATTTAAAATTTATATGCTTGCGGGATTCATACAATTTAGTCTAAACATGCATACAACGATAATATCATATATTATATTTTAGGATGATCGATTCCATTACTAATCGACCCGTGGTTGCCAATCACGAGTCTAAGTCCAATCCTAGGTGATATGCTAGTATGCAATGCAATCCTATTACATTGTGCTTCCAATTTACATTTCTTCAGTCTTTATTGTCTGCTGGGCCCACCTCCGTCTTCAAATCTTCATCTCCCACTAAGTATAATGTATTTACAATAAATAACTATGACAAGTAGGGGATACATTTTAAGGGGTGGGAACGGCCCATAAACCAGACCCACTTTTATTACATATGACAATTCATATTGGGCCATAAACCAGGCCCATTAATAAATCCAACAACAATAAAAACAAATGTAAATTTCCTAACATACACCTACAAAATTGGTCATGGTAATCGATCATCCTTATCCAATAATATTTAATTCAAAATTAATTTATTGGATAACATGCAATGACAATTAAATTAAAAGGGATAAAATCATATTCCATATATAAAATCTTATTTTACATACAAAATCATATTTTACCTTTTTATCAAATAAAATCATATTTTACATATAAAATCCAATTTTATACATAAAATCATATTTTACTCAATATTTTCATAAGATCATATCTTATCATCAATTGTACCAAAAATAATTAATTTCATAAAATCTGATTTAAGGATAAAATCTATAAATTTTCCAAAAATTCAAATTTATCCAAAAATCAATTTTAAAATTTTCGGACTCGAACAATTCGATCCGACGCCTCGTGGACCAATCAAAAACAATTTTCGATCGGACCAAAAATAGAATTTTAACATATTAAAATTTTAATTAAAAATAAAAATTAATTTTCCCGAGCCGCCCGGGACGATCCCGGGCAGCGACGATCGCTGCCCTGGGCAGCGATGGACTCGCTGCCCTTGGGAAGCGATCCAATCGCTGCCCTTGGGCAGCGACGTTCGCTGCCCCGGGTTTGCCCATTAATTTTAAATTTTTAAAATCTTTTGTTTCAAAAAACCAAGGCTTAAAATTTTTGTACAATCGATTAATTTAATCGCTTGATCTGAGCAACCTGGCTCTGATACCACTGTTGAAAAACGGTGTTCAGATCAATCAGAATTGATACCCGGTGCAGCGAAAGTTTTAAAATTTTATATGGAACGATTCCATATCATGGGTATCAAAACTTTACGATTAAATTGTGCGTGTAAAAATTAAATAACAATTAAATTTTTACTTTGAATCTCGAAACGAGATTATGGACACCAACAGATAACTCTGCTCTTGTTGTATATCCTAGGAACTGATGAACGAACAATTCTTCAATCAGGTCCACGAACAGAAGTTTAATCCCTCTGATAGACTGCACTAGAAAGTCTATCAGAAGTTTCTGCGAAGAGATAGACCAGATATGATCTGCTAATTCATACTGCAAATTCGAAATTCGCAAACTGAAAATTCTCTAAGACAGAGAGAGGGGGGGCGGCCGAATTCTCAAGACTGGAGGCTAGGGTTTTCGAAAATTTTACCTCTGTTGTGTGTAATTTCTGTGCTGCAATAACTTATTTATAATGTGGGCTGCTAACAGCTTAGGGCCCATTAGTCATAAGTTCAAGCCTGACAAGCAAAGCCCGCATGTTCAGAAATTAATATAAAATTCATCGTGACTCAGATTGATAAAACAATTTCACCAATGTGCACAGAAACCATTTCTGCATCTTTTAAAGTCAGGATAAATTTTCTGAATCCGAATTCAGTGATTTCCAAAAATACCTATCCCTATGTCATTTTAGGAAATCTTACTCCCTCTACTCTTAAATAAGAAGTCCCACTTCTTTATTCACTAAATTTAACTCTTTAAATTTAATTATCTCAACGGGATTAAAAATCCATTACTTGTGTGACCCTCAATGGTTCAGGGATACAGCTAGCCGTGGGCTCACAACTCCTTGTGACTCGGAACAACAATTTCCGACTTGCCCATCGAATCATGGTAAGAGCGCCTAGCAACATCGCCCCATGATTCCCTAGGTATCACTGATAGTGCCTGCAAGAACCAATAGATTTTGGTTAGCGTACAGTACGGTCCCTTCATCCATATATCCCGATCGAATCAACAACTATTGGTAAATCGAGAGTCGTTCGAAATTCGATAACTATGCAATACATCTTGAAGATCAAATAGTGACATCGCATGTGCTACTAAGAAACCATTTCTTAAAACACATCATGTACTCTGGCCAGAGATTCGTCACACTAATATCTCCTCAGATTGCATAGGATATCCACACTAGCAAGTATGTGGTGAATCCTTGACAACAAAGCATCGACTCCTATATGTGTCGTAACTGTACCCAATCCCGACACCTGATGACCCCAATAGAGTCGGTAAACGAGTCAAAGTACAGTACTAGCATATAGAGTCTCAATGATGTTTCAAGTAGTAAGGACTAATGGTGTACAACCAAAACCGCGGACTTTATCCACTCGATAAGTGATAACCACTTGGAAAGTCCGGATAGGGTAGTTCGATCATTCATCGTATGAATATCCATTTGCATGCTTTGAACATCTCTATGTTCCATACCAATGAAACGTGGTACTCGGCATCGCAAATGCTAGTCTCAATCTCGAGCGATCCGTATCCTTATTAACGGACGGCTCAATCAACTAGGAACTTTTTAGAATATACAGTGGCTATAAGATGTGTTTTATGATAGTCATCCCCATGTGCCACCACATCTTACATACACTATAGTATATTCAAGGTCTTCATCTAAACATCTTATAGTATGTCACAACATAATAATATGATAAAAGATAAAGTAAATGCCATTATAAAAGTGTAAATTATATTAAACAAAAGATTGTTTATACATAGAGTCATAAAAGCCCTTAGCCACAAGTTGGCTCACCGGGCACCCACTCTTTCAATGATATACCAGCCAAAATACATCAATATACCAGCATATCAGCAGCTACCATTTCGAAATACATGCTGAAAAATTCATAAAAAATAGAAACGGTATCCAATCTTCGACCCGATTGCGATAATACAACACATAGAATCTCAAGAACACATATTCATACTCAAATTCTGAGTTCTTTATCATCTCAATTTCGAAATATGCTGGATCATAAAGATACTTACACCAAATCGAAGCTCGTCTTTCAAGGATCGCGGAACTATGCCCGGAATTTAATTCGGCCGGACGGATCTTTAGATATTGAAGATTTAAGATGAGAATTTGCAAAGAAGAAGATAACTCTCGGTTTCTTGGCTGAAGGAATTGATAAATCTGATGAATTTCATACACAATACACGTGAATATGCATATGTATACAAGTGTCTCACTCAAAAAGTCATAATTGCACTTTGGCCCTTCATTTCTTCACTATTTGCAAATTGGCCCTTGAAACTTCTTTTTAATTCAATTTCAATCTTAAATAATTTAAGAATATTAGAATTTAAATCTAAACTCCAAAAATTCTCAAATTAAATATTCTCGGATAAAAATTAAATAATCTCGGGCCTTACAAGATGGGGCAGAAGCTGGTCATCGACGTCATTGACAGCTGGGAGAGAGAGTCTAGCAAGTAAGGACTCGGGTTGTAGATGAAGTCTTGAGATCTAGAAGTATCAAACCTTAGAACTTGTTGGTTTTGGAATGCATGTATGAAACTTGAGATAGTTTATGTCGTTTATCGTTATTTAGTGATTTGTTTGATGTAACAAATGCTTGAGAAGTTGTTTATGTTTATGTGCTTGATTTGGAACTAATAAATCATGTTTTGAGTTGATCTTGCATGAATTATGGGATTGGAATTCAGCTTTGATAGCAAAACAGTCATGCGGATTTTCTGGGCAGAGAGGCCGCTCGATCAGCAAGATTTGACCGATCGAGCGAGGCCTTAAAATGCAAAACAGAGAAATGTAGTTTTTGAGCCCGCTCGATTGGTAGGATTTGACCGATCGAGCGAGACCAATATATGCTCAGACCCGAGAAGAAAGATTTTCTTCTCGCTCGATCGGTAGGATTTAACCGATTGAGCGAGGTGCAAGTTTAAAAAAAAAAATTTATTTGGTTTGAGTATTTATTTTAATACTTGATTAATTATGTTATTAATCATTAATTGCCCTAAGATGAGATTAGTAACCCGAGGTCCCCACAACAGGTGGTATCAGAGCGATAAGTTTCTCGGATTGAGAATAGATGAGCGAGGTAGATCGAGTCATCTATTCTGATTTATTTATTGCTTTCATACTTGTATGGTATATGATTCATTGATTACAGATGTTAAATTTTCACATGATGTTGTGATAATTTGCGAAGAATATGCCGTACAATGTTTTGAATTACATGCTATTTGATTATTTGATTGAAGTAATAGCATGTATTGAATGAGTATGAATAATAACTCGATCTCTTGAGAAGGAATAATTGTGCTAATCAGAGGAGGAACTGAAACAGAAATGTGTTATGATATGATGAACTGTGCACTAATCTGTTTGTTTATCAGATATGCCTCCCCGACCAGCACCGAGAGGTAGACAGACATTGGCAGTGAATGAACCAGAACAGACAAATGTTGCACAGGTCCCAGTGACAGCAACTGAACATGGACAGAGTAGTACTTCTGTTGATCTGTTTGGTGATGCCAATCCGATGGAGAAGCTTTTGAAGAGATTTCAGTCCTTCAAACCACCGACACTGCAAGGGACTGAGAACTCTGTTGACTGTGAGAACTGACTGAAGGATATAGAGCAGTTATTTGAGTCACTTGATTATGCGGATGAACGACGTGTGAGATTGGTAATTCATCAACTACATGGCCTTGCGAAGAATTGGTGGGTAGCGACAAAGAAAGCATTTGAAAACCGAGGTATTGTTATTACTTGGGTTGTATTTAAAACTGCTTTCTATCAGCGTTTCGTTCCTGTGTCTTATCGGAAGGACAAGGGAGCGGAATTCGCAAGTTTGCAACAGGGCCAAATGAATATCGAAGATTATGTTGCAAAATTTACGAGTTTAATGAAGTTTGCTCCACATGTTGCTGCCAGTGACGAAGCTCAAGCCGATCAATTTATAAATGGCTTGAATCCTGACGTGTTTACTCTTGTAAATTTGGGAAGACCAAGTACCTTAGCTGATGCTCTGAATCGTGCAAAGGGTGCAGAAGCAGGAATACTGATACAAAGAGGAGCTCAGTTTGTTCCCCAACCTATGAAGCAACCACAAGAACAACCACAGATTCCACAGCCACCTCGATTTGAAGCTGGAGGTAGCAGCAGTGTAAAGAAAAGTTTCTTCAAGGGTAAGAGCAAACAGTTCAAGAGATCAGGTGGTAGTAGCTTTCTAGTTCAAGTAGTTCCCGACAGTCTAGAGCTGGACAGAGGTCAGATGTTTATTGCACCAAGTGTGGTGGTCGACATACCAATGAACAATGCCGAGGTGTATTTGGAAGTTGTCATATTTGCAACAAGATGGGACACTTTGCGAGAGTTTGTCCACAACGAGGTTCTGAAGGTGCTCAGGGTACTGGATCGTCTAGACCAGTAGCTCAGACTGATAGACAAGTAACTTCAGTACACTCTTTCCAACCACAGACTGCAGCACAGAGTAGAGGAGGAGGTCAGACGGTGAATCAACCTTCGAGGCAACAAGCACGAGTGTTTGCATTGATAGAGGAGCAAGCACAAGAGGCACCGGACGATGTGATTGTAGGTAACTGTTCTCTTTATGGTTATCCTGCCTATGTCTTATTTGATACTGAGGCATCGCATACCTTCTTTTTTGAACAATTTGTTACATTGTATTCATTGCCTGTTGAGTCATTAACTACTGTAGTGTCTATATCTTCACCGTTGGGAAAAGGTATAGTATCAGTAAAGTCTGTTAGAAACTGTGTACTACAGAACGAAGGTAATGAAGTTGAGCTTGACTGTATCGTTCTTGGTTTGTCTGATTTTGACTGTATAATCGGTATTGATATGTTAACCAAGTATAGAGCAACAGTTGACTGTTTTCAGAAGATAGTGAGGTTCAGACCAGTGATGGTTGACGAATGGAAATTTTATGGTAAGGGTGCTAGATCTAAAATTCCCTTGATATATGTTATTGCTATAACTGGTTTGTTACAAAAGGGAGCAGAGGGATTTCTGATCTATGCAGTTGATGTACTGAAGACTAGTCCGAAATTGACTGATCTGCCACACTGTAAATGAGTTTGCCGATGTATTCCCTGACGAGATTCCGGGATTGCTACCATTCAGAGAGGTAGAATTCGGTATTGAATTGATGCCAGGTACACAGCCGATATCGAAAGCACCGTACCGAATGACACCGATTGAACTGAAAGAACTGAAAGATCAACTTGAAGATTTGTTGACCAAGGGATATATTAGACCGAGTGTTTCCCCATGGGGTGCTCCAGTATTATTTGGTAGAAAGAAGGATAGATCGATGAGATTATGTATTGACTACCGGCAATTGAACAAAGCAACGGTAAAGAATCGTTATCCTTTACCTCGTATTGATGATTTATTTGATCAATTGCAGGGATCGTCAGTATATTCGAATATTGATCTACGATCCGGTTATCATCAGTTGAGGGTTAGAGACGAGGACATTCCTAAGACTGCATTTAGAACCAGGTATGTCCATTATGAATTCATAGTCATGCCTTTTGGTCTAACGAATGCACCAGCAATTTTTATGGGATTGATGAATAGAGTATTTCAGAGATATTTAGAAGACTTTGTGATTATCTTTATCGATGATATTTTGATATACTCTAAGAATCTGTGTGAACATGCTGATCATCTCTGAATTGTACTGAGGATATTAAGAGAAAAGAAATTGTATGCCAAGTTATCCAAATGTGAATTTTGGTTGCAGAGGGTTGTTTTTCTTGGTCATATAATTTCAGGAGATGACATTTCAGTTGATCCAAGTAAGGTTGAAGCTGTGATTAGTTGGCAGAGACTGACATCTGTGCCAGAAATTCGAAGTTTTATGGGCTTAGCTAGTTATTACCGTCGATTTATTCGAGATTTTTCATCGATAGCGAAGCCTATTACATAGCTTACACAGAAGAATGCACCATTTATTTGGTCTGAGGCGTGTGAAAGGAGTTTTATCGAACTAAAGAAGAGATTGACTACAGCGCCGGTTTTGAAAATCCCTACAAGTACTGGTGGTTTTGTTATATATTGTGATGCTTCTCACCAGGGTTTGGGATGTATTTTAATGTAGAAAGGACATGTTGTAGCTTATGCTTCTCGACAATTGAAACCACATGAAGTCAGGTATCCGATTCATGATCTTGAATTGGCTGCAATCGTCTTTGCATTGAAGATCTGGAGACATTTCTTATACGACGAGAAGTTTGAAATATTTTCTGATCACAAAAGTCTGAAGTATCTGTTCTCACAATCCGAATTGAATATGAGACAACGACGATGGCTTGATTTATTGAAGGATTTTGATTGTGAAATCAAATACTATCCAGGGAAATCTAATGCAGCAGCGGATGCCCTGAGTAGAAAGGTGTGTGCTATATCTTTGTCTACGGTAGGTGTATCTAATTTGATTGAGGATTGTTGTATTTTTGGATATATATTTGAGACAGATAGAAGGCCGATGAGAGTATATGCAATCAGTGCTGAGCCAAAATTGCTGATTCGTATCAAAGAAGCACAGAAAGCCGATCAGAATGTACGGAAATCAATTGAAATGATTCAATCAGGACATCAGTCTGAGTACAAGGTTAGTGACGATGATATCTTGTATGTGAATAACCGAATAGTTGTTCCCAATATTGCAGACTTGAGATAGAATATTTTGAAAGAAGCCCATTGTAGTCGCTTCAGTGTTCACCCTAGAGGCAGAAAGATGTACAACGACATGAAGAATCAGTACTGGTGGAAACAAATGAAGTCTGACGTGACTGAATTTGTATCCAAATGTTTGAATTGCCAACAGGTGAAGGCTGAAAGAAAGAAACCAGGTGGCTTATTACAGAGTTTATCGATTCCTGAATGGAAATGGGACCATATTTCCATGGACTTTGTAACGAAGTTGTCACAATCATCTCGAGGATGTGATGCTGTTTGGGTAATCATCGACAGATTGACAAAATCTGTGTGCTTTATTCCTTACCGAATGACTTATCGTCATGATCAAATGGCAGATCTCTATATTCGAGAAGTGGTAAGACTACACGGCGTGCCAAAGTCAATAGTTTCTGACCGAGATCCAAGATTCACTTCGCACTTTTGGCATAGCCTACAGGAAGCTCTAGGTACGCGCTTACATTTAAGTACTGTTTATCATCCTCAAACTGACGGTCAATCTGAACAAACTATTCAGACGCTTGAGGATATGCTGAGAGCTGTAGTACTTGATTTTGGTATTACATGTCAAGATTCTATACCACTCGTGGAATTTTCTTATAACAATAGTTATCAGACGAGTATCGAGATGGCTCCATTTGAAGCGTTATATGGGAAAAAGTGTCGATCGCCACTGTATTGGGATGATGTTTCTGAGGTACCTGAATTAGGGACAGATTTGATTAGACAGATGACTGAGAAAGTGAAGCTGATACAACAGAGAATGAGAACAGCGCAACATAGACAAACCAGATATGCGAATATACGACGACGGCCATTATCTTTTGATCAGGGAGATAGAGTGTTTCTGAAGATTTCACCGTTCAGGGGCACAGTCCGATTTGACAAACGAGGAAAGTTATCTCCACGATATATTGGGTCGTACGAGATTCTCGAGAGGATAGGCAATCTTGCTTATCGACTCTCTCTTCCTATATCTTTATCTGGAATACATGATGTCTTTCATGTATCAATGTTGAGGAAGTATATATCTGATGCGTCTCATGTGATTCGATCTGATGAAGCTGAATTGGATGATACTCTTAGCTACTTCGAGCAACCTATTCAGATTCTCGATAGGAAGACAAAGCAACTCCGAACGAAGACCATTCCATTAGTGAAGATTCAATGGAGTAGGCACGGAGTTGAAGAAGCGACGTGGGAAGTCGAAGAAGATATGAAGCAACGATTTCCTTATCTATTCCACTGATGTGAGTTCTTATTTAGTTTTCTGTTATTCTTTATTCTTATGAGTATACAGACTGCATATCTATACTGCTTATGAATTCGAGGACGAACTCATGTCTTAGTGGGGGAGAAATGTAAGGCCCGAGATTATTTTATTTAATCCAGGATTATTTAATATAATCCGAGATAATTTAATTTTAATCCGAGTATATTTAATTTGGGAATATTTAGAGTTTTGATTTAAATTCTAATATTCTTAAATTATTTAGGATTGAAATTGAATTAAAAAGAGGGCTGAGGACTGAATTGCAATTTACGAAGTTTGAGGGATTAATTGCAATTTGTATTGAAGTTATCCGATTTAATATATATATTATCATCTTGAAACGTGTATTGTATATAGACAATTCAGAATTCAAAAACAGAGGAGTCGGGTTTTTCAATTTTCATTGAATTCATGATCTTCAAATCTTTATAACTTTTGCTCCGGATATCCGATTTCGATTCCGTAAATTGTTCTGGAATCCTTACGACGAGGGATTCTATCTCGTGTAAGTTTTGTGTTGTTTTCTATGGATTTCGAAATCAGTTATTGAGCAGAGATCAGATTTCATGCTTTTGTCATGTTCTTAGCATTCTATCGATTGTTTATGCTATATCGGATCGAAGTTGGATAGTTGAATATATTGTTTATGACTTCTAGCATGTATATTGAAAATTATAGCAGCTGATATGAGGTTTGGGGTGATGAATTCAGCTGATATATAATGACCGAATGATTTGAATGATTAGAAATGATATCGATATTTTGTCGGTTACCGATTTTCAATCGCTACGCCGTCGAATCATGTTTTGAAGCTGTTTTGATAGCCTATGTTTGAGCTGAAGTCTTTATCTAGTTGTTATGAATGTTATAGCATTTTTATTCTTCAGTTTCAGTTAAGTTGGAAGGCTAACGATACAAGACGCCGAGTTGAATCGAATAAGAAGAAGTTGAGGTTTGAAATGAGATTGATTGATGAGCTATTGATGGTTTTGATTCGTTTCTAATATAATTGAAAGAGTGGGTGCCCGGTGAGCCAACTTGTGGCTAAGGGCTTTTATGACTCTATATATAAACAATCTTTTGTTTAATATAATTTACACTTTTATAATGGCGTTTACTTTATCTTTTATCATATTATTATGTTGTGACATACTATAAGATGTTTAGATGAAGACCTTGAATATACTATAGTGTATGTAAGATGTGGTAGCACATGGGGATGGCTATCATGAAACACATCTTATAGTCACTGTATATTCTAAACAGTTCCTAGTTGATTGAGCCGTCCGTTAATAAGGATAAGGATCGCTCGAGATTGAGACTAGCATTTGCGATGCCGAATACCACGTTTCATTGGTATGGAACATAGAGATGTTCAAAGCATGCAAATGAATATTCATACGATGAATGATCGAACTACCCTATTCGGACTTTCCAAGTGGTTATCACTTATCGAGTGGATAAAGTCCGCGGTTTTGGTTGTACACCATTAGTCCTTACTACTTGAAACATCATTGAGACTCTATATGCTAGTACTGTACTTTGACTCGTTTACCGACTCTATTGGGGTCATCAGGTGTCGGGATTGGGTACAGTTACGACACATATAGGAGTCGATGCATTGTTGTCAAGGATTCACCACATACTTGCTAGTGTGGATATCCTATGCAATCTGAGGAGATATTAGTGTGACGAATCTCTGGCCAGAGTACATGATGTGTTTTAAGAAATGGTTTCTTAGTAGCACATGCGATGTCACTATTTGATCTTCAAGATGTATTGCATAGTTATCGAATCTCGAACGACTCTCGATTTACCAATGGTTGTTGATTCGATCGGGATATATGGATGAAGGACCATACTGTATGCTAACCAAAATCTATTGGTTCTTGCAGGCACTATCAGTGATACCTAGGGAATCATGGGGCGATGTTGCTAGGCGCTCTTACCATGATTCGATGGGCAAGTCGGAAATTGTTGTTCCAAGTCACAAGGAGTTGTGAGACCACGGCTAGCTGTATCCCTGAACCATTGAGGATCACACAAGTAATGGATTTTTAATTCCCGTTGAGATAATTAAATTTAAAGAGTTAAATTTAGTGAATAAAGAAGTGGGACTTCTTATTTAAGAGTAGAGGAGTAAGATTTTCTAAAATGACATAGGGATGGGCATTTTTGGAAACCACTGAATTCGGATTCAGAAAATTTATCTTGACTTTAAAAGATGCAGAAATGGTTTCTGTGCACATTGATGAAATTGGTTTATCAATCTGAGTCACGATGAATTTTATATTAATTTCTGAACGTGCGGGCTTTGCTTGTCAGGCTTGAACTTATGACTAATGGGCCCTAAGCTGTTAGCAGCCCACATTATAAATAAGTTATTGCAGTACAAAAATTAGACAACAGAGGTCACAATTTTCGAAAACCCTAGCTGTGGTTTTTTAAAGTGGCCGCCCCCCCTTTCTCCTCTCTCTGCTTGGAAAATTCCAGCCTGTGAATTTTGAATTTGCAGTCTAGTTTAACGGATCAAATTCGTTAATTCTCTTCGTAGAAACTTCTGATAGATTTTCTAGTGCAATCTATCAGAGGGATTAAACTTCTGTTCGTGGACCTGATTGAAGAATTGTTCGTCCATCAGTTCCTAGGATATACAACAAGAGCAGAGTAATCTGTTGGTGTCCATAATCTCGTTTCGAGATTCAAGGTAAAAATTTAATTGTTATTTAATTTTTACACGTACAATTTAATCATAAAGTTTTGATACCCATGATATGGAATTGTTCCATATAAAATTTTTAAAACTTCCGCTGCACCGGGTATCAATTCTGATTGATCTGATCACCGTTCTCCAACAGTGGTATCAGAGTCAGGTTGCTCAGATCAAGCGATTAAATTAATCAATTGTACAAAAATTTTTTTTTTTAAGCCTCGGTTTTTTGAAACAAAATAAAAATTTTAAAATTAAATTTTGACGGGCTAAACACGGGCAGCGATGGTCGCTGCCCAGGGCAGCGATCGTCGCTGCCCGGCCCGAGCCCATTTTGGGGCGCGGGTTGCCTGGGATCGTCCCGGGCGGCCCAGGAAAATTTATTTTTAATTTTTTAATTAAAATTTTAATATGTTAAAATTCTATTTTTGGTCCGATCGAAAATTATTTTTGATTGGTCCACGAGGCGTCGGATCGAATTGTTCAAGTCCAAAAATTTTAAAATTGATTTTTGGATAAATTTGAATTTTTGGAAAATTTATAGATTTTATCCGTTAAATCAGATTTTATGAAATTAATTATTTTTGGTACAATTGATGATAAGATATGATCTTATGGATATATTGAGTAAAATATGATTTTATGTATAAAATTTGATTTTATATGTAAAATATGATTTTATTTGATAAAAAGATAAAATATGATTTTGTATGTAAAATAAGATTTTATATATGGAATATGATTTTATCCTTTTTAAATTTAATTGTCATTGCATGTTATCCAATAAATTAATTTTGAATTAAATATTATTGGATAAGGATGATCGATTGCCATGACCAATTTTGTAGGTGTATGTTAGGAATTTACATTTGTTTTTATTGTTGTTGGATTTATTAATGGGCCTGGTTTATGGTCCAATATGAATTGTCATATGTAATAAAAGTGGGTCTGGTTTATGGCCCGTTCCCACCCCTTGAAATGTATCCTCTACTTGTCATAGTTATTTATTGTAAATACATTAGACTTAGTGGGAGATGAAGATTTGAAGACGGAGGTGGGCCCAGCAGACAATAAAGACTGAAGAAATATAAATTGGAAGCTCAATGTAATAGGATTGCATTGCATACCTGCATATTACCTAGGATTGGACTTAGACTCGTGATTGGCAACCACGGGTCGATTAGAAATGGAATCGATCATCCTATATAATATATGATATTATCGTTGTATGCATGTTTTAGACTAAATTGTATGAATCCCGCAAGCATACAAATTTTAAATGATGAGACAAATTTTCAAAATTAAAATCCCTAATTTTAAATATGATTTAAAATTGATATCAAGATTAAAAGGAAATTTAAATATTGTTTAAATGTTCCTACCTTCCATCAACGATCAATGTATGAGATGCTACCCGCGGATACGGTCCGGCTCATATTATTGGGGGGCCCGTTCGTCGGAAAGCTGTACATTGGATCGACACATGTTGTAAGTTGGGTGGAACTCCCATGGGATCGGCTCATATTATTGGGGGATCCACATGGCGACCGTCCATCACAACTTAATATTGATGGGTCATCTTGACATGTCACAATAAACGGCGTCATATTATTGGGCCCTTATTGGACATGAGGTAAAAACGTGGAGGTTGCTTTGGAAGCAATTGGGCTCTACCTTTTGAAAATTATGGTTGGCTGATATTATTCGGGACCATAGTTTGTCAATTGGACTCCATGTTCCCACTAAGGAAAACAGTTTTCCGTTTTCACTAGAGGGTAGTGAAATCGTTAAAATAGTGGGAGTGAGATTCATAAAATAAATTTCGCCTATTTTATGTCTTAGTAAATTAATTAAACAATCACTGATTATTGTCTGTTTCTTTTCAGTATTTCATTAAGATGAATTCGCGCAATCCACTATTCTCTATTCTCGAACAAAATAAACTGACTGGCGCAAACTATATGGAATGGTTTCGTAAGTTGAAGATTGTCTTGACCTCGGAGAAGATGCTCTACGTGTTAGAAAAATCTCCTCCGAAGGAAGCACCAGCTGACATAAGTCCGGAAGAGTTGGCCAAACTTGATACATGGTGGGACCAGATATCAAGGCCAAATGCTATATGCAAGCCTCGATGTCTGATGAACTCCAGAGGCGATTTGAGGATACCGTGAATGCTGCTGGCATTCACGTACAACTCAAGGAACTTTTTGGGGCTCAATCGAGAGCTGAAAGGTTCGCTACTGTAAAAGAGTTAATGACGTGTCGCATGCGTGAAGGGACTTCGGTCCGTGATCATGGGGTACGAGTGATTTGGCTCATTCAGAAGTTGGTAACGTTTGATTTGGTATTGGAGCATGAACTCAACGTGGACTTATTACTTCTCTCTCTTCCTTCTTCGTTTGACGGTTTTGTGGTGAATTTCAATATGAACAAGATAGAGGCCTCCCTTGAAGAGATGGTCAATATGCTTGTAACATATGAAGCCACTTTAAAGAAGGATAAACCGGCTCTCTTGGTGGGCTCCTCTTCTTCTGCTAAGAAGGGGCCAAGTACAAAGGGTAAAAAACGTTCTGCCCCACCCAAGAAAACCGGACCCGAGAAGAAGAACAAGACAAAGGCTTCAAACATGGAAAAGTCCAAGGATGTTTGCCATCACTGCAAGAAACCCGGTCATTGGAAACGTAACTGCAAGGAATATCTAGAGCAGTTGCGAACTACGAAGGGTATGTTCTATATTGAAATAAATGTTTCACTTAATAGTACTTCTTGGGTATTGGATACCGGATGTGGATCTCACATTTTCAATGATTTGCAGGTGATGACAAGAAGTCGCAAGCTTAGAATGGGTGAGACCCAGCTGAGGCTCGGAAATGGTTCTAGAGTTGAAGCCAAAGCTGTGGGAGACGTTTATTTAATTTTGCAAAACGATTTTAAGTTACTTTTAAGAGATGTTTTATTTGTTCCAGATTTGATTAAAAACATTATTTCTGTTTCTATGCTTGATAGATATGGTTTTTCTTGCAATTTTGTGAATGGGATTTGCAATATTTACTAGAATGAATGTTTGATTGGAAATGGACAACTTGAAAACGATCTATATAACTTAAAATTAAAAGACGTTCCAATAAATTATGTTGATAAACCGGTAACAACGAACAAAAGGAAAATCGATAATCAAAACCCGTCAAACCTTTGGCATGCTAGGCTAGGTCATATTTCCTCAAGGAGGATGAACAAGCTAGTGGGAGAGGGCATGTTTGATATGTCTGATATTAACTCTCTACCTACTTGTGAGTCCTGCCTGAAAGGAAAAATGACTAAATCTCCTTTTAAGGGGAAACCTGAGCGTAGTCAAAATCTGTTGGATTTGGTCCATACAGATGTTTGTGGTCCATTTAGAATTGGTACTCAATTTGGCCACACCTACTTCATTACCTTTACTGATGATTATTCAAGGTATGGATATTTATATTTAATGAAATATAAGTCTGAAGCATTTGAAAAGTTCAAAGAATTCAAGGCTGAAGTAGAAAACAAGCTAGGTAAAAGTATTAAAGCACTTCGATCGGATCGAGGTGGAGAATACTTAAGTACCGAGTTTTTGGACTATCTGAAAGAGAATGGGATTCTCTCTCAGTGGACTCCTCCTATGACACCTCAGCTAAATGGTGTATCGGAGCGTCGTAATCGAACTTTGTTGTACATGGTTCGATTCATGATGAGCTTCACTGAGCTTCCACCTTCGTTTTGGGGCTATGCGCTTGAAACGGCCGTATTGTTATTGAACAACGTCCACACCAAAGCAGTGGATAAAACACCATACGAGTTATGGAATGGCAAAGCTCCTAAGTATTCGTACTTGAGGATTTGGGGATGTCCTGCTTACGTGAAGCAGACAGTGGGAGATAAGTTGGATAGTCGATCCACCTTATGTTATTTTGTAGGGTATCCGAAGAATTCAATCGGATATTATTTCTATCATCCTACTGAAACAAAAGTGTTTGTTTCAAGGAATGCCACCTTCTTGGAGAAGGAGTTCTTATTGGATAAGAAAGGCGAGATGATGGAACTCGAAGAAATTCGAGAAGAACCCGAAATACAAAATAATGATCCTACACCTCAGGAACCATTTATGGACACGCCTATACCTAGAAGATCCGAGAGGACTTCTAGACCTCCTATTCGATATGGTCTTCTTCTTGAAGGGGATCAAGATGAACCCGACGTTGGATGTGATCCAAAAAACTTCAAGGAAGCAATTTCTGATGCGGATTCAAATTTATGGCTTGAAGCTATGTAGTCGGAAATAGATTCGATGCATACAAACCAAGTTTGGTCTTTAGTAGATCCTCCCGATGGAATTGTTTCAATAGGGTGTAAATGGATCTACAAGAGAAAGCTTGAGCCTGATGGTAAGGTATTGATCTACAAGGCACGATTGGTGGCGAAAGGTTATACTCAAAGACAAGGAGTTGACTATGATGAAACCTTTTCACCAGTTGCAATGTTCAAGTCCATAAGAATCCTTATTGCCATAGCTGCTTGGTATGACTATGAGATATGACAAATGGATGTGAAGACTGCATTTCTTAATGGAAACATTAAGGAAGAGATCTATATGACGCAGCCTGAGGGATACACATCCATGGGAAACGAGCATAAGGTATGCAAGCTTCAGATATCAATCTATGGTCTCAAACAAGCATCAAGAAGTTGGAACCAGAAATTTGATGAAACAATAAAAGATTTTGGTTTCATCAAGAACCCGGAGGAACCGTGCGTGTACAAGAAAGTAGTTAAGGATGCTGTGACATTCTTAGTACTTTATGTTGATGACATCCTACTCATTGGGAATGATGTAGGGATGTTGCAGTCAACAAAGATATGGTTATCAGGTAGATTCTCGATGAAGGATTTGGGTGAGGCATCCTATATTCTAGGGATACAGATCTATAGAGATAGATCTAAGAGAATGATAGGACTCACTCAAGCAACCTACATCGACACCATATTGAAACGGTTTTCAATGGATGGGTCCAAGAGAGGACATCTACCTATGTGTCATGGAGTTTCTCTATCCAAGTCTATGTGTCCCAAGACTGATGAAGAGATAGATAAAATGACACATATACCATATGCGTCAGCCATTGGTAGTATCATGTATGGGATGATATCTACCAGATCGGATGTAGCATTTGCTCTGAGTGTCACGAGCAGATATCAAGCCAATCCCGGTCAAATGCATTGGAAAGCTGTGAAGGACATTCTTAAGTACTTACGAAGGACTAAGAATATGTTCATGGCATATGGAGGAAGAGAACTGAAATTGGAAGGCTATACCGACTCTAGCTTCCAAAGTGACGTGGATGACTCGAAGTCAACCTCTGGATTTGTGTTCATGCTCAATGACGGTGCTGTCTCTTGGAAGAGTTCCAAGCAGGACACCACAGCGGATTCCACCATTGAGGCAGAATACATTGCGGCATCAGCTGCTGCTAAAGAGGCCGTTTGGATGAGGAATTTCGTCCAAGAGTTGGGCGTTATTCCTGAAGTTGTTGGTCCAGTCCCGGTGTACTGTGACAACACGGGTGCCGTTGCTCAGGCAAAGGAACCAAGGTCTCATCAAAGATCCAAACACGTACTGAGGAAATACCACATCATCCGGGAGATCGTGGAAAGAGGAGACATCACTGTCGAGAGAGTGGCCTCTGCAGACAATATCGCTGATCCACTTACTAAGCCCTTGCCAGGACCATTATTTGACAAACATCGCGAAGCAATGGGACTGCGTAGTATGACTAGTTGGCTTTAGGGCAAGTGGGAGATTGAAAGAGTGGGTGCCCGGTGAGCCAACTTGTGGCTAAGGGCTTTTATGACTCTATGTATAAACAATCTTTTGTTTAATATAATTTACACTTTTATAATGGCGTTTACTTTATCTTTTATCATATTATTATATTGTGACATACTATAAGATGTTTAGATGAAGACCTTGAATATACTATAGTGTATGTAAGATATGGTAGCACATGGGGATGGCTATCATGAAACACATCTTATAGTCACTGTATATTCTAAACAGTTCCTAGTCGATTGAGCCGTTTGTTAATAAGGATAAGGATCGCTCGAGATTGAGACTAGCATTTGCGATGCCGAGTACCACGTTTCATTGGTA
This sequence comes from Henckelia pumila, assembly GCF_033568475.1. Taxonomy (NCBI): domain Eukaryota; kingdom Viridiplantae; phylum Streptophyta; class Magnoliopsida; order Lamiales; family Gesneriaceae; genus Henckelia; species Henckelia pumila. The sequence goes on from NC_133121.1 coordinate 108,298,328, forward strand.
TGGAACATAGAGATTTTCAAAGAATGCAAATGGATATTCATACGATGAATGATCGAAATACCCTATTCGGACTTTCCAAGTGGTTATCACTTATCGAGTGGATAAAGTCCGTGGTTTTGGTTGTACACCATTAGTCCTTACTACTTGAAACATCATTGAGACTCTATATGCTAGTACTGTACTTTGACTCGTTTACCGACTCTATTGGGGTCATCAGGTGTCGGGATTGGGTATAGTTACGACACATAGGAGTCGATGCATTGTTGTCAAGGATTCACCACATACTTGCTAGTGTGGATATCCTATGCAATCTGAGGAGATATTAGTGTGACGAATCTCTGGCCAGAGTACATGATGTGTTTTAAGAAATGGTTTCTTAGTAGCACATGCGATGTCACTATTTGATCTTCAAGATGTATTGCATAGTTATCGAATCTCGAACGACTCTCGATTTACCAATGGTTGTTGATTCGATCGGGATATATGGATGGAGGGACCGTACTGTACGCTAACCAAAATCTATTGGTTCTTGCAGGCACTATCAGTGATACCTAGGTAATCATGGGGCGATGTTGCTAGGCGCTCTTACCATGATTCGATGGGCAAGTCGGAAATTGTTGTTCCGAGTCACAAGGAGTTGTGAGCCCACGGCTAGCTGTATCCCTGAACCATTGAGGGTCACACAAGTAATGGATTTTTAATCCCCGTTGAGATAATTAAATTTAAAGAGTTAAATTTAGTGAATAAAGAAGTGGGACTTCTTATTTAAGAGTAAAGGAGTAAATGGGCATTTTTGGAAACCACTGAATTCGGATTCAGAAAATTTATCTTGACTTTAAAAGATGCAGAAATGGTTTCTGTGCACATTGGTGAAATTGGTTTATCAATCTGAGTCACGTAGAATTTTATATTAATTTCTGAACGTGCGGGCTTTGCTTGTCAGGCTTGAACTTATGACTAATGGGCCCTATGTAGTGACCCTGCATGGAATCACCTACTAACTGGCAACTAATAGCATGCATTAAACTTAATACAGCAAAATACTTAACAGAGTAAAAACGTGCGAAAACTTAACCATAATTTACATATCAGCTTAGTAATATAATCTAGGCTTAAATCTGTAGTGATACAACCATATCGAAATTCTTAAAAGTAAACATTATACAGCTAATAAATCATGCTGTATAAAAACTTTCAAAGCTCCTGCTCCCTAGTCCTGCCTTGAACTACCAGTTCCGTCCATCCTGCGACCTGCCCCATGGAATAGGGTGTCCAAGATAACAACTAGGACGTGAGCGCTACGCCCAGTACATAGACATGAGTAAACATATGTATATAATGCATGCAACATGCTGACTGGTAAAAGATCATCTGAAAAGTCATGCTCAGAACCGGCGCCATATGAGTGCTTCCACCGCACGGATCAACCTCTGGGTGCAACCACACTCGTCTAGTACACCAGAGTAGACAGACATAAATGCCCCCGCCGTCGCGGTACTCTCAGTGACAGACTATCAAGTATAGAGCTGAGCGGCTCTATAATCAGGTATAACAGGGAATAGGCTCAACGTGTATATGCACATGACATATGAGTATAGAAAACGGTAAATCATACATCATGCCATATAATAATGCCAAATAAATGCAACATATAAACATGTATACTCGCTGGAAATCTCAGTCAATGTGTACGTACCTCTAGGCTAGTTCAAGTATAATAGGATCCTAGGTTCCAAGCCTATATTCAAAAGTTCACCGTATCACTACATAAATTCTATAAGCCTTAACTAAGCTAATAAGTACTCCCAAAACTTAAATAGATTCCCGAACCATACCTTCGTCCGTAGTTGGCCCTTTGAAGTCGCTAGTCCCGGATGACTATAACCACACCTTGGTTATTCCAGAACCTCTATTATAACCGATAGGGCCCTCAAGTGTATATCTCACACTATATAACTGAATAAGGAAACTCGGGAATTCGTAATTGAAAATGAACTCTGAACGGCCCTATTTATAGCCAAATTTCTCGGCCAGGATCGGAACTTCCGATTTTGGGATCGGAGCTTCCGATCCAGCTCATTGCGTGCATGTCTGCCACGCCAGGATCGGAACTTCCGATCTACGATCGGAGCTTCCGATCTGCTCTATGATCGACACTTGTCAAAACTCGTGACTGAGTCATCGATCATTTCTGGCAGCTGGGGATCGGAACTTCCGTTCCAGGATCGGAGCTTCCGTTCCGATCGGAGCTTACTATCTAAGATCGGAGCTTACTATCCGGGATCGGAGCTTACTATCCGGGATCGGAACTTACTATTCGGCCCAAAATTAAAAAGCTCAAATTTTACTTCTGAAGTCCAATAACACTCCGAAATTGGTTAAATACCAACCCTTAATCATGTTTAACATATTATTATCTTAAAATGGTATCTGGGTTACTACATTCTCCCCATCTTTAGATATTTCGTCCGCGAAATATCAGCTAAAGACAAATCAAGATAACAATATGAAACATCAAACCATGTCTTATTACAATAACGGTAATTACATCTTACATGGTAATCAAAAATACAAAGCAAACAACTCAGGATATTCTGCTCGCATACGACTCTCAGTTTCTCAAGTTGCTTCTTCAACGCCTCGGCGCTGCCACTGTACCATCACAAGTGGTATAGTCTTGTTCCGAAGAACTTCTTCCTTCCTGTCTAGGATACAGATTGGTCGTTCAACAAAAGACAGATCTGGCTCTAGCTGAATATCAGTAGACTGAATCACATGAGATTCATCAGTTATGTACTGTTGAAGCAACGACACATGAAAAACATTGTGTATACTGGAAAGAGATGGCGGTAAAGCCAAACGATAAGAAACATCTCCGATCTTCTCCAGTATCTGTAAAGGCCCAATGTAACGAGGAGACAACTTGCCTTTCACACCGAATCTCATCACCTTCCTGAAAGGTGATACTCGCAGAAAAACATATTCACCAGGCTCAAACTGAAGTGGCCTGCGGCGAATATTCGCATAACTGGCTTGTCTATCTTGAGCAACTTTGATCCTATGCTTGATCAAATCTACCTTGTCTACAATCCGCTGCACCAATTCAGGACCCTCGACTTGCCGTTCCCCGACTTCATTCCAGAATAACGGAGTACGACACCGTCGACCATACAATGCCTCGAAAGGTGCCATATCAATACTACGATGATAACTATTATTGTAGGCAAATTCAATCAAAGGTAACTGATCCTGCAAAGATAAACCAAAGTCCATGACAGAAGAACGTAGCATATCCTCCAGCGTACGAATAGTGCGCTCTGACTGCCCATCAGTCTCCGGATGATACGCAGTGCTCAAACTCAGAGTGGTACCCAACGCTTGCTGAAAACTACCCCAAAAACGTGAAGTAAATCGCGGATCTCTATCACTGACAATACTCACTGGAATCCCATGTAATCGCACAATCTCCTAGATATATAAGCGTGCCATGCGATCATAAGAATACTCCCGGTTATAAGGAATGAAATGTGCTGATTTCGTCAAACGGTCAACAACGACCCAGATAGCATCACACTGACGTGACGTCATAGGTAAGTGGGTAACAAAGTCCATAGTCACGTGCTCCCATTTCCATTCAGGAATCTCAAGATTCTGCAGTAATCCACCTGGTCGTCGATGTTCAGCCTTGACCTGTTGACAAACCAAACATCTCGAAACAAACTGATAAACACTTCGCTTCATTTCCTTCCACCAGAATCTAGTTCGCAAGTCCTTATACATTTTCATACTTCCAGGATGAACTGATAATCGACTCCTGTGAGCTTGAGATAGAATATCATTCCTGAGCTCCGCAACATTAGGTACAACCACTCTATTGGATAGGCACAATAAACCATCTGCCTGAAAATGGAATCCAGATGTATTAACTTCATTGGCTAGACGTGCCAATCGCTGAGTCTTAACATCAGATATCTGAGCATCTCTGATCCGAGAATACAATGCTGGCTCAGATAGAATAGTATACAAACGAATCTCATTCCTCCCTTTCTTGTGCTTGAGCGTAAAACTCAATGAACAGCACTCTTGAATCATATGAGATATTTCATTAGTCTGAAGTGCAGACAGTCTTACCTGCCGACTCAAGGCATCAGCAGTAAGATTAGCAGAACCTGGATGATATTTGATTTCACAATCATAATCCTTCAGGAGATCCATCCAGCGTCTATGTCGCATATTCAACTCTGCCTGAGTGAATAAATACTTCAAACTCTTGTGATCCGTAAATATCTCAAATTTCTCGCCATAAAGATAATGTCTCCAAATCTTGAGCGCAAATACAATGGCGGCTAACTCGAGATCATGCACTGGATAGTTATTCTCATGCGTCTTCAACTGTCGAGAAGCATAGGCAATAACATGTCCATGCTGTGTCAACACACATCCCAACCCCTGACCAGAGGCATCAGTATAAACAACATAACCTCCTGATCCAGAAGGTAGAGCTAGCACAGGTGCAGTAGTAAGACGTCTACGCAGCTCGTGAAACGACTCCTCACAATCCGAGGACCAAATGAAGGTAACATCTTTCCGAGTAAGCTGAGTCAAAGGCCTGGCCAACTGTGAAAAATTCTCAATGAACCGACGGTAATATCCCGCTAGACCCAAGAAACTACGAATCTCAGCAACCGATGTCGGACGAGACCAGTTCAGCACTGCCTCTATCTTACTAGGATCAACAGATATCCCTTCACTCGAAATCACATGACCGAGAAATACTACCCGATCAAGCCAGAATTCACACTTGCTCAATTTCGCATATAGCTGCTGCTTATCTCGTAACGTCTGTAGAACAATCCTCAAATGTTGTGCATGCTCATCCTTGTCATGAGAATAGACAAGAATATCATCTATGAAGACGATGACAAATCTATCCAGATAATCTTGAAATACCTGATTCATCAGATTCATAAAGACTGCTGGTGCATTCGTCAAACCGAATGGCATCACCAGAAACTCATAATGCCCGTATCTGGTCCTGAAAGCAGTCGTAGATATATCTGAGTCTCGTACCCGCATCTGATGGTATCCAGATCTCAGATCTATCTTCGAATAAACAGAAGTACCCTGTTGTTGATCGAACAGATCATCAATCCGCGGCAAAGGATACTTATTCTTGATGGTGACACGATTCAACTGCCTGTAATCAATACATAATCGCATCGATCCATCCTTTTTCTTGACAAACAAAACATGTGCTCCCCACGGAGAAACACTCGGACGAATATATCCCTTATCAAGCAGATCTTGCAACTGCTGTTTCAATTCCCTCATCTCTGACGGTGCCAGACGATAAGGTGCTCGGGATATAGGCATAGTTCCTGGTACTAGATCAATACCAAATTCAACCTCTCGAACCGGAGGAAAACCAGGAATCTCATCAGGGAATACGTCAGGAAACTCGCTGACAACCGGTAGCTGATCAATACCCGTACTCCACATGGACATATCAACTGTATAGATGAGGTAGCCCTCCCCACCTGACTCCAAGACTTGACATGCCTTCAGAGCCGAAACAAGTGGCATCGGAGGTCGC